>NC_082722.1:52591842-53913092 GCF_030144855.1 Hypanus sabinus
CTTCTTGGGACTGAGATATTGTGGCCATAACAAAAACATGGCAAAGAGAAGATCAGGACTGGAAGCTCAACGTTCCAGGATATTGATGCTTTAGGTATGACAGAGGAACAGGTCGGAGTGGAGGGCTATTGCCTTTTTACTAAGGGAGCACTTAACAATAGTGTTGAGAGGTGTTACTCTTGAGGGATCATCTGATGATGCCATTTGTGTAGAACACAGAAATAAGAAGGGGATGGTCACCTTGGTAGCAAGGACAGGCCAGGGAACTATAGGCTGGTGAGCCTAACTTCAATTGTAGGATAGTTACTGAAAGATTCTGAGGGATATTTCAATAGTCAAGGCCCGATCAGGAATAGTCAGTATGGTTTTCTGTGTAGTTGGTCATGTCTGATGAATTTTTTGGGAGTTTTTTGAGAAGGTAACTAAGGGGATAGATAAAGGCAGGGTAGGAGATCTTGTCTATAGGGACTTTAGTAAGGCCTTTGACAAGATCCCACATGCCAGGCTGATCGGGAAAGTTAGGCCATTCAGGGGGAGCTAGCCAGATGGATTCAGAGTTGTCCGCTGATAGGAAGCAGACGATGATGGTTGTGGGATAATTCTCCTTCTGGAGACCTATAACTAATGGGATCAGTGTTACAACCTTATTATTCATTATTTATGCACATGATTTGGATATGAAAGTGATTGAAAAGTTTGCTGATGATATTAAATTGGGGTATCTTGTTGATAGTGAAGCAGGTTACAAGGAAGTGCAAAGAGACTTTGATCATTAAGGCAGACGGGCTGAAGAATGGCAAATGTGCATTTTGTACAGTCAAACCAGGGGAGGACTTGTACAGCAAATGGCAGGGCACTGACAAGTGTTATACAACACAGGGACCTGAGAGTCACTGAAGACAGCCGTGCAGGCAAAGTGGTGAAGAAGGTGTTTAGCATGCTGGACTTTATGAGTCAGGACGTTGCGTTTAGGAGTAGGGACATTATGTGGCAGTTGGTGAGGTTGCACCGGGAGTACTGTGGACAGATTTAGTTGCTGTGTTATTGGAAAAACATTGTCAAACTGGAGAGGGTGCAGAAGAGATTTACAAGGATGGTACCCAGACTAGAGGGGCCTAAGTTACAGAGAGAGGTGGGCTACACTGGACTTTTATTCCCCAGAGTGTAAGAGAGCCAGGGTGACCTCACAGAGGTTTAGGGTTGTAAAATCATGAGGGGTATGGACAAGGTGGACAGTGACAGTCCTTTCCCCAGGGCTGGGGAGCCCAAAACTAGAGGGTACAAATATAAAGTAGGAGAGAATGGTTTTAAAAGGGATCCGAGGGGTAGCTTCTTTGCACAGAGAGTGAGTACCTGGAAGAAACAGGTAGAGGAATTGGTTGGGGGAGGTACAATTGCAACACTTAAGAGGTATTTGGATAAAGACACGAAGGGGAAGGGCTTGGAGAGGAGGATGCTGGGGTTAGCATGAACCAGTTGGGCCTAATAGCCTGTTTCTGTATTACTCCTTAACAAAACAGCATAGATTGATAGTGACATTTAATGAAGTTATATCCATCATCATAACCTCTGACCACTGTCACAATAATCAAAAACAATCAATCAATTTACAAGAGCACAGATAGTGATCATTTTAGATTTACCTGCAAGAAAGAGACAAAGTTTACTGATGTGACTTAATTCTCAATCTGTCAAATTACTCAGAGATTCATACCTCTTTCAATGCGACCCACACACTGAACAGGGCCACAAATTTCATCACATGCAATTCAAGGAGTCTCCAAATTATCACTTGGATGCTATTCAGGATTTTGGAGAATCTCAGGAAAAGTACAAGGAGGCGGTCAATCACTAAGCCCCACTTATTGCAAACAACTGCAACGAAAGAATGAGAAAATGTTTGGCAGGCCACCTTGATATCAAAACTACAGCATGAGCAATAACAGATAAGCTACTGCATAAATTCTCTAACATCAAACTATTGATTCAGCTTCTCACATATTTAAAAACAAGTATAAGTCATGGAAACTGAATCTTGAAGCATTCCACAATTAACTCCAAATCCAATCTTATACAAACATAAATTTGTACATAATTGAATGCAATATTTTGGAGATATGCTCTTGTCTAACATGAAACAGGTGTGGGAACATGGAGCTAACAGGAATGTGAAGTCTTACCCAAGTTAATTCCAGTACAGTAGTTATTTCTTTCCAGTCCACCAACCAATCAGAGGGGATGACCACTGCCTCATGTTAAAACATCAAGTAACTATAACTCACCCACATGAGTACATTTGCCATTTAGCTTTCTAATGTTGAGCACTCAAGATAATTTTTCAGATACGACAAGGCAGTCAAATCATTTCATTCTTTTAAAAATCAAATAACAGATTTTTGTTCCTTCAGCCAGTTGCTGACTCATTTCACCACAGGAGTTCCAATGATTAAATTTGAAAAGGGATTCAAACAGGAGTAGGAAATTGGTGCAAATATAAATACATACCTTCCCCTTCAAGCTTGCTCCCGTCCGCTGGCGGGTGATCACCCTCCTCACAGTCTGTGCCTTCCGCTGCCCCATTCTGTAGGAGTTCGGCAGCAGCTCTGTGTTGCAAGCGGACAAAAGGCAAAACTACCTTGAATTAGCTCTGACTTGGAGTTATTTCCTTTCATTTTGACATTTGTTACCTCACAAACAAATTAATCCACCAGATAGTCTTTCTTCCCCCCACAAACATTGTGTGTATAGCAACAGCTGATGTTAAAGTAAGATGTCAATACTGGTACTAATAAGAGGCTTGTCATTTACCTCCCACATTCTGTTGTATATATCTGACCTTCTGCAGTATATTAGTGATACACAAAGAGGGAAGGAGACTACTAGTCCACGTTCACCCTCAAGATTTGTTTTCTTTTTATAAAAACCTTCATCCTCAGTGCCAGAGAAAAACTACAGAGATGGCACAGAGGATTGTATACGATTAAAAGTTGGGATTATTTTATACGACTGCCCTATTGAGCATTATTCTTGATTTATTTATGGCAGAGGATGAAACAAAATAATAATCCTTCACGTGTGACTCAATCCACTCGGGCCTCAGAAATCCCCAAACTACAAGGACTCAAAGGAAATATGGTGAATGCAGGGAAGAATTGCTCAGATATAAGTTTAGTCATGATGATATTAAATGGCAGATATAATAGCTCAAAATATAGCTGCCCTGGACATTTAATACCTTTAGTAACAAAAAAAGAGAAGCAGAATATTTTGTTAAACGGAGAGAGATTAGCCGATGCTGATATTCAAAGGGGAGAAGCAACACACACAAAGTGCTGCAGGAACTCAGCAGGTCAGGCAGTACCCATGGAAATAAATAAACAGTCGATCTTTCGGGCCAGGACCTTTCTTCATGACTTCCAAAAGTCAATATGCAAATGAAGGAAACGATTAGCAGAGGAAATGGCATTTTAACCTTTAATTTTCATTATTATTTATTATACTCCAATATCACTTGATTACAGGGGCAAGGAAATTATGCTGCAGAGTACAACTCTTTGGTGAGCCTTTACCTGAGGTGCTGTGTGAGAATTTTGTTCTCCTTACTATGAAAGGGTATATTTACCATAGAGAGAGCACAGCAAAGTTTCACTAGACTGAATCACTGTAAATGTTGTGCTGTATGAGGAGAGATGGTGTAGATTGGATATGTATTCTCTGGGCTTTAGAAGATTGGCAAGTTTCAATGAGATCTCCTCAAAAGGATTGTTCCTATATCCCCTGATTCCCTCAATGCTCCAAAATTCAATCAATCTTTTTTACAAATTAAGCTTCCACAGTCAATTGGAGCGCAGGCTGTCATTGGGTAATAAATGGGCTCCATTTTTACAGATGTCCATAAGTTAATTTTTTCCTTAGGTCAAAAAAAGACAAAAATGTCACTTGACACATTAATCATGCCTCCACAATTTTGTAGTGAATGGCTCATAAGACCAATGAGAAGGAACAATTACCCATAGAAAGAGGAAGCCAGCTAGCCCTGTGTTGCAGAGATAACATTTCCACATAGCAAGTGGAAACCAGACAGCTCCGAAATTCAATGCAACCGCATAAAATAATAACTCTTAAAAATATTATTTTAAGTTGCCACAGTGAGGTGGCCATATTATGAAAGTTTCGGGTTAGCATCCGTTAACAGATCACAGCTGTGTTTCGTACAAAAGTAGGAAGAAAGAACAGTAACGAAATGGAGTAACTCTGAGCCATTATACAGCTTGGTGCAACTGAAAACAGAAGACGGATCGCCTGTAACCCTCAGAGGATTGTATACCCACTCCTGTGATACACGTGGAATGACAGACTAACTGCCAAACTGAAAATATTACACAAAATAAAGAGGATTGAGGCAAAATTGATTAAAAAATAGAATAATGACACTTACTCCTCAGAACGTGCTGCTAAATTTTCCTTCAGCCTGTACGTGAGAGAAAGCAGACAACGGGAATGGGTAAGTGCTCCTTATTGAGATGCAACTTGGAACAGGCCTTTCCAACCCTTCAAGCCACACCACCCAACAAATCCCCGATTTAAGCCGAGCCTAATCACGGGACAATTTACAATGACCAGTTCATCTACCGACTGGTGCGACTTCTGACTGTGGGAGGAAACCAGAGTACCCAGAGGAAACTCACGCAGTCACAGCGAGAAAGTACAAAGTCTTTACAGGCAGTGGTGGGAAATTATGTAATTGCATAGTAAAGAAAAATGTGGCTAACCTACTCGCACATGGCTAACCTATCTGTCAACGCTCTTAATACTGGCTTAAGATTACAATATCAGGGCTGATTTTAACGTTTATTTTTTAGCAGAAAATGTGCAGGAAGCCAGTTATATTCTCCAAAATATCATTTTCCTTCACAATGTAATGTCAAACACTCACTGATTACACTACTTGGGTACATCTCAGCTTAAATGTAAACTCCCAGACAGCCACAGGCAGGTTCCACCATGACGTTAAGAAGCCCTTCACAAGTTAATTGACTCCCTGAAACAAAGTTTGATTGTGACTCCAGAGGAATACACAGGTTGCTGGGTTTGAAAGCCCAGATGAACTGCACAGCACTGTAGGAACAGACTTCTAACACTGAGGTAGGAACTAGAGGTGTGGGGACAAAAGCAGGCAGCATTTTCCCTGGTTTCTGAGCTGATAGTACCTGGAAGATTCTAAACTCTTGATCCTCATTAACATTTTGCAATCATGGTGATTACAGTGGGTGTCATGTTGAGAGAAGAAAACCATGTGGTCACCTATTACTACTGAAGTTCGAAGGAAACATTCCCCGTTAAGGCAAACTACACTGTCCATGGCCAGAGGAGGCAGAAGACCAACATCTGAGACCAAGTCTTTCTTGTTGGGTCTGGAAAATCCCCTGGCCCCAGTGGATCACAAAAAAAACTTCCAAAAATGCAAAAACATTCTGACACTGGGCCATTTCTAAAAGATCTAAAGTTGAAGAAGGAAGTGCTCCCGATAATCTATATATTCCAGGATACAGTCAGATCCCAAAAATCTACCATCACTGGAAATATAAAAGTGCAATTCCTATAAATAAAGACTGTTTTGGGATTCCTATTTTATGCCCAGATGGCGTTTAAATACCAGGTCTGGGAATCTCTAGTCATAAAATAGTTTCAATGTTCTCTCCATTATGATAATTGTGGTGTCTATGTGTGACTATTCTTACTGGGAGACAAATAAACCTAAAATTAATGTGTGCTTCACTTTGTAGTCAATGAAGCAGCATCCGAGGGATCTTAAGTGTGTTATCTCTTGTTGGCGTTAATGATGAAGCATTTTTAGACAAGGTTATTCATTTACAATCTGCGTTGTCTCTGGATGATCAAACCAGATGCACACAAGTCCTACCGGTGCAATGGGCCTTTTCCTTTAGTGGGGACGTGCTCCAGGTCAGTTATCTGCATGAAACGGCGATGGAAGTAGTGCAGCTGTAGAATACAGGACAGCAGGAAAAAGGCAGGGATCAGGATGCTGGAGAAGAGCTCACTGACTCCAAATTTCTCCAGTCCAATATCCCCTAACCTAGATCATCAAAAGAAAAACATTTATACAGACTAAATACATTGAAAAGCTCCTCAAAGACAAAATGTCTTCTCTAGCCATCTTGTTTTCTGACGTAAGTAGAACCTTTTACCTATTACATTTACCACACAAAAAACATCAGGACTAAGAAGATTCAGGGCTTAGTGGCTATTGCTTGTAAACCACTGGACATTATTAAACTGCCCTCCCTGGAGCACCAGCACCCTTTCCATGCATCTGCTTCCAATGCTGCTCATTCTGTGGTCATTGGAGGGTTTTTGGACACTAATATCAAAACCTCGATCTGCATTAAGAAATAAAATCAGCCAGCTGACGAATTAGCAACAGTTTCTTGAAGCACTGTTTTCTGCTTGTTTTAGGTATGAAATTACTCAGTCCGTCACAGGGTTGACAGCTTATGGGCCGGAGGGCTCCAGATTCCAGTTAGGAACACCCTTAATTTCTTTTCTTAATCAAAGAACGTGGGCACCTCCCTGATTGAAGGCACAGCCACGGTGCATCTCTGCAGTATTTTACAGTCAATAGCATTGCTTAGGGTCATAAACCAAGTAAAATAAGGTCAATAGATCTCCTTCCCCAAAGAATGTTAGTTTCTTGGTCTCTGTTACTGATGCTAGGTTTTTGTTTTGGATGAATTTAAATTTTATTGATGTTGCAGTGGGATTCTGATTAATAAATCATACCTCCAGATTACAAGATCAGTAATTCAACTAATATCCTAACTCAAAAGTGACAATTTTTTAATTCCACATTTTAAAATACAGATCAATTTATTTTAAACTGCATGTGAAGGAAGTGCTTTTTAAGTACAAGCTTAAAAGGTTGCTGTAATTCCTTTCTTAGCTTCAAAAGAGGAAGACAAACTGTCAAAGGGCTTGTACAGACATGATGAACCAAATGGCCCTGTGCTGGATCCCACCAATAACTTCATTTTTATTGCATTCGCTTTTCTAAGCACCTTGTTCAGAAAGGATCGACACTCATCCTTTTGGGTTTTTTTGTAGAAAAACACTGGCCAAGTTTTCATATGCTATTGAGAATCTCTTTTTTTAAAACAAAGTTGCAGTGACAGAGGGCATGAAACACACTTAACATAAACTTTTTTCTAAATACATTTTTTAATAATACAAATAAAATGCTGGAGGAACTCAGCAAGTCAGGCAGCACCCATGGATAGGAATAAACAGTTGATGTTTCTGGACAAGACCCTTCATCAGGACTCCTTTAAAATCTATTAAATGTTTTCACTGTATGCCAACATCTCACAGAAAACCAAGTTCACTAATGTTTCAATATTTCTAACATGTAATAGTTCAACAGTTAATCCAATCATAATACAATACATTTTGCCAGAATTGAAATGGCACATACTGTTTCTCTGTTAATCCTGTAAAGTTCATCCAGTAATGTGGGAAGTCGTCAAATTGAAATGTGTAAACTGAAATGAGAACCAGCATTGTGTAGGCGACAACCAGCCACCAGAACACCCTCAGCAACTTGCGCCACAGAAAGTAACAGGCCTGGCAAAATGAACAAGAATAAAACATTAGTAAAAGGCAGCATGCGAAAGTATAGGAACAGCTGGAAATAGTACATTATTACAACACTTCTTTCTCCCGAGGGATTTGCAGCCACTGACAAAGTCAGGATTTATTGTTCATCATTAATTGTCCTTAACCCGAGTGGTTGCCAATCCATATCAGAAGCACTTGGGAGTCACATCTAGGTTATAGCAGGTAAGGATGGCAGATTTTCTTCCATATATGACTCTGGAGAATGAGGCAGGATTTTTACAGCAGTGGTTTTAAATGAACAGATGACAGAGTTATCTTGTTTAATCTTCTCTCATTCCCAATCCAATCAGAAGCAAGCACATCAGACTTCATTTGAAGCTGCGTACCAAGACACACAATTAATCAAGCCTTATATATATTTCATAACTAAGTATATTTTTAAATAGCTCTCATTACTAAAAATGATTTCTAATGGGGTATAGTCTGTTCCTGCTGTTGATTAGTTTTACTGTCTTCTCACCTGATAGAATGAGAGGCAAAGGAGGAAAAGGAACATATAAACAATTTTATAGACGACTATTCTTCCAGTGAAACTGACAACGAAGAACATCCCTCCACAAATGTAAATCCAATACTTGGCATAGAAACTCATAACTAGCTCCCCAAGCGCTTTCAAAACTTCATTCTTCTCCCGACCTGTAACAAGAATAAAAATATACAACAAATTTGTAAAAACTGCAAAAATCAATGCTTCTGCTTGTCAGATTTTAACTGGAAAAAAAAAGAAACTTTTCTTCGGAATACTTAAGTTAGAATGCAGTCACATTCTAACGTCAATGGTCAAACTCTTTCCCAAATCTACCTTTCACCGAGAGGGGGGACTTTGTTTGTTCAACCCTGTTTTTTCTTTTCTGATCATACTATGCTGCATAAACAATTTACAGATTGGACAAAAAGAAACATATTAGTTATAGCAGGTGTCAGTCTGTGTGAATTCAGTCACATTCCTGTTCAAGTTTCAGAGCTACAAAACATCTCTCTCAATGTGGCCATGTGAGACAGATTAGGTTCACTTGACTTCTGGTGCTCGAAGCTATTATTTACCTAACTCACTGGCGACTCCCAATATCTGTAACTGAAAGATACATCAGAATCTTTGACAGTATGTTCCATGGTAGCCTACAATATATGAATTTATATTTCCACTTCTAACTTTGGATCATTTAGCAATTAACTTTCCTAAAAGAAATTAGCTGAATTTATTGCTCTTCCAACCTGGGCTCTCTCAGAGGTAGTTAAGAGTTGACCTTGTTACCATGAGTCTGGAAGTACAGAAAGGCCAAACAAGTCAAGCATGGATTGCAAATTTCCTTCTCTGAAGGAACAAAGAATTTAACTATTCCAGCTTTACTAATTTACAGTATTTAATGGAATTTTAACTCCTTGAATTCTTTGATGGATTCAAACTTTTCAAACTTCTATTTTTTGAACGTTTGCCCCAGCCCTTGAATTCTAGTTTCTCTTGTTACGCCCGTGGCCCCCTCCTTTTTGAGAATCGCAAGATCACTATTAAGTCAGGCCAGGAGACCCAGGAAACGAGAGGAAGACATGCAGAATCCACAAAGAATTTGGAATGTGTCCTGGCCTCCGAAAGGCAGAACCATTGATAACGGCTATTGTCTCTTGGAGATGGAAATGTGTATTGAATACTGTACGATTCATCGAAGCCCCCAGGCAATGAACCGAGGGGGGTTGGTGGAGGGATTGCATCATCCCAACCTGATTGACATCTGAGACCCCGTGAGTCAGGATAAAAGAGGGTCTGGGGAACAACCCCTTCAGACGCAGCAGAAGAAACGCTAGAACTCCTGTAACAGCGTAATAGCGAAAGCCAGTGGAAAAGCCCACGTGCGTCCTTTTCCATTTGCCTCGGAATCGGTGGGCCTTTACCACGGAAGCACGGCTTTAGCTAACCACAAAGGGGAAATCAGCCCCCAACGACTCTCGAAGGATTGACATCATAAAAGGAATGGGCAAGTTAAACTTCCTTCTTTCTCTCCAACCAAAAAGCTGCAGCTTGAATGAACTTGAGTGACTTTTATATTTCCATCCGACAATACATTATCCCCCTAGACAATGATAGAGCTATTTCTTATTGATTATTATTATACCTGCGCTTTTAGATTTAGTATTGACGACGTATATTATCTGTATGTTTGCATTGATATTATTTTTGTGTATTTTTATCAATAAATACTGTTAAAAATAGTACCATCAGACTTCAACAGACCTCTCTATCTTTGCTGGTAAGTGACCCAGTTACGGGGTACGTAACACTCTAAGATCAGGAACTTATTTTAGCCAGATATGAATTGCACCCACATCTCTTCCAGATCTAATACTTGATTGCAAAAATGTCCATCACTCACCTGCCTCAGGAACAGTTACTTCTTTTAGTGGGACCTCTTTCCGCTTCAAGCATTTTTCTTTTACAAACTGGCGCAATAAGAGCCAAAAAGTGAGGGTGTACAATAGCTGAGGATAAAACCAGATGAAATGCTTAGCATACACAGCTTCACCTAAAGGACATGGTCATTCTTTAAATGCACACAGAGCAAACAAAATTATTTTTGTATAAGACAAAAGCTGAAATTTATCTCCAGTGGTTCATTCTGAAAAACCGTCAAGAGTGCAAGATCGTGTTTAATAGTTAGCCCAAGCTAACTTGGGTCAGATTTTGGAGCTCAAGGCAAATAAGGAAAAGAGAACAAGGGTTGACAAGGCTGGTTTTAAATGAAGTTGTGAAGAAAAGGAGAAGGGCTTCAAGAGTGCAATGCATACTAACCAGGAGGCACAGCTGACAATGGTGGGGAGAAAGGACGTGATGAGACACAGATGCTCGGATCCAGGGAAAAGAGCCTCCCAGTACCGGAGCAGATTATGAAGACGGAGCGGGTAGTAAATTAGACAGGAGATCGAGAATTTAAAGCTGCAGTGTTGGGAGGGCAGGGCGGGTTCTTGAAAGGTCAAGGAAGTGGCATTAAGGGGGAAGGCAGCCATGTTCTGGATGGGGTGAACCGTACAAATACTGGAGTTTGAGAACCTACCCAGGAGTGTGCTGCAGTACTGTAATCAGATCTGAAGGTCACAAAAGGATGAATGATAGCAGGCAAAGGTTCGGGGGAAACGGGCATCGTGAAAGATTGAGGAAGGAATCCTAAACTCAGCGTGAGCGCAAGATGAGGACTGAGTGCACGGACAGAATACCTCACCCTGAGGCAATGAGTATTAAAGATACCATTCGTGGTTTGTTATGACCTAATTAACATTTGGGTTGGCTGGTGGTGTAGTGGCATCAGCATTGGACTTTGAGGAGGTTGGTCCAGAGTTCGAATCCAGCTGAAACCCAACCTGGGCAGCAGCATTATATGTGCAGGAGAAAGGTCTGGCAATTCTATTTTGCCACGAAAACCCTACGGACAACTACACTATCTACAGGGTCACCAGGAATCAACAACAGCAACAATTATGTTTAATGAGGAAACTGTATGTACACCAAAGGCTGAATGTGAATTAATTGCCTTTCATTATTTCATTCATCCACAGGACGTGGGCACTGCAGGCAAGCTCACTTGTATTCCTTGTCTCTAACTGCTCATCATTAACCAGGGATAACGTGCCAGTTTGAGTATGGGCTAGCAAGGGGTTGGCTGTAAAAGATGATCAAACTGAGACCTCTTCAGTAAACACAGCTATCAGAGCAATGAAAAGACTGACCATCACACCGAGGCACAGACAGTGATACTCCTTGTGGACTAAACCCAGCTGAGACAGAACGACAAATCCTATTTTGGTTGGAAGTTCTTCGGTCAGCTCCATTCCCCAGACATACTGCACGCAGCAGAGCACGATGCCATAGAGCAGAATGAACGGAGAGCAGAACATGGCAAGTTGTCGTCGACTACGGACAATCCAGATAAGGCAAGCCCAAATCAAAAGTATAAAGGTTAACCAGCTGTGAAATGTAATGCTCCAAACCTGGAAAAGGAGAACATAAAAGGCTTTAAAAATAACACAGAATACATGTAAAACTTTATTTCCAAATTACTTTGAGGAATGGTATAAAAATGGCATTTCCATTTTTAAAGGTATTCACTGTCACTTAGGATTCAATGACCTAAAAATCTGACTGGCCCAAAATCAGGCTCATGCAAACTTCAACCTTGTATGTTCTACCTCAGGACACACACAGTAATTGCATTCTTACTTGTTACCTGGATTAGTCAAGCAGCCATTATTTAATGTCCTGTTTGTTATCAGCATAACAGCTTCAGTAACTGAATATGAAGCTCTCTAAACACTTACAGGTGACCATTGTCTCTGAAAAGAGGGTTGCAATTATGTCTCAGAAAGGTAGAAATATACCATACTGACATCCCATACTGTGGGATTTGAACCCACAACCTTCTAAGGGAAGAATGCCATCAGTAAATCATGGTGCCCGACAACAGTAGAGACATTGGGCAGAATTTATTCACGGCATTGTTTCACAACATAGGAGCAGAATTAGGCCACTTGGCCAATTGAGTCTTCTCCGCCATTCCATCACGGATGATTTATTATCCCACTCAACCCCATTCTCTTGTCCTATCCCGAGCAACCTATCAACCTCCGCTTTGAATATACTCAGTGACTCTCCTTCCATACCTGTCTATCTGTCCATGACAATGCATTTCATAGATTCACCACCCTCTGGCTAAAGAAATTCCTTCTCACCTCTGTTCTAAATGGACATCCCTCTATTCTGAGGCTGTGCCTCTGGTCTGAGACTCACCTAGGATAGGAAATATCCTCTCCACGTTCATTCTATCTAGTCCTTTCAATATTCAATAGGTTTCAATGAATTCCCTCCCCCCACCCCATCCTCATTCTTTTCCAGTGTACTCACTCAATTCCAGTGAGTACAGGCCCAGAGGCATTAACCCCTCCATGAACATTAACCCTTTCATTCCAGGAATCATTCTCATGAACACAGCCTGAACACTCTCTAATGCCAGCACAGCTTTTCTTAGATAAGGGACCCAAAACTGCTCACAATACTCCAACAATGGGCTGGCTAATGCTTTATGAAGCCTCAGCATTATATCCTTGCTCTTATATTCTAGTTCCTGCGAAATGAATGCTATCATTATATTTACTGTCCTTACTATCGACTCACCTGCAAGTTAATCTTTAGGGAATCCTGCACAATGACTCCCCATTTAGAGAATAGTCTAAGCCTTTATTCCTTCTACCAAAGTGTGTGACCATACACTTCCCAACACTGTATTCCATCTGCCACTTCTTTGCCCATTCTCCCGATCTCCCCATATCTTTCTACAAACTCCTTGCTTTCTCAGCATTAACTCAGCTATCTTTGTATCATCTGCAAACTTGGCTACAAAGCCATCAATTCTGTCATCCAAACTATTGACATGTAATGTGAAAAGGAGTGGTCCCAATACCAACCCCTGCAAATCACCATTTGTCACTGACAGCCAACCAGAATAGGCCCCCTTTATTCCCATAATTTGCCTCCTGCCAGTCATTCAATCTTCTATCCACCTGGTATCTTTCCTGTAATACCATGGGCTCTTATCTTGTTAAGCAGCCTCATGTGCAGCACTTTGTCAAAAGGCCTTCTGAATATCCAAGTCTATCCTGCCTGTTATTTCCTCAAACAATTCCAACAGATTTGTCAGTCAACATTTCCCCTTAAGGAAACCATACCGACTTTGGTCTACTTATCACGTGTCTCCAAGTACCTCGAAACCTGATCCTTAATAATGGACTCCAACATCTTCCCAACCACTGAATTCAGGCTAACTGGCCTATAATTTCCTTTCTTCTGGAACCCAGAATCTAGTGATTCTTGAAAGATCATTACTACTGCCTCCACACTACCTCTGTTAGAGCACTGGATGTAGTCCTTGTGGTCCAGATAACTCATCTACCTTCAGACCTTTCAGGTTCCTAAGCAAACTCCCTTAGTAATAGCAACTACACTCACTTCTGTTCCCTGACACTCTTAAATTTCTGGCATACTGCTAGTCCCTTCCACAGTGAAAACTACACAAAATACTTATTATTTTTTTCCACCATTTCTTTGTCCCCTCCCATGACCTCCTCAGCATCATTTTCCTGCTGTCCAATATTCACCCTTGCCTCTCTTTTATTCTTTATATATCGACAAAAACTTTTGGTATTCTGTTTGATATTATTGGCGAGCTTACCTTCATATTCTAGCTTTTGTCTCTTTAGGGCTTTTTTTTTAGTTATCATCCAACTTGCCACTAGCTTTAGCTCTGTTAAATGACCTCTCTTTTGCTTTTGTGCTCCCCTAATATATTCCTCTCTCACCTTACAAACTCTTACTGTAAAACTGCCATTGCTCCATTCTGAAATGTTTGTCTCTTTGGACATCTGTCCCTGATATTTCAGGTGTTGGAGATAGGAACATAACTTGCCTTTTAAAAGCAACCCTTCCAACTGATCAAGCAAAACTTGTTCCAGAGTGCCGTCCCAGACACCAACAGGCTAGGGTCACCCAGCACAAGTTTGGGAGGGGGAGAGAGTGCAAACCAACGGGACAGCAGGTTGACCAAACTCAGCAAAAAGCTCATGGAGATATCAAAGGAAATGGGGGGCCAACAATACAAGTGCACACAACGGTACATGGAGACTACCTCCAGCTTGAGCCAAAGCTTCAGACTGAAAACAGAACCTATTCTGTCCAATAGGCACCTCATGGGTCACGCGCACACACAGCTGGAACCACGGCAGGATCCCGAGGGGCTCAGATTGTTACAAGACACTCCACAGATACCTTTCACTTGTAGTCCACTGCCTCTTTTTTTTTGTAGAGGTAATGCAATTAATCTCTGAAGTTAGAAATCAGAACGAAACCAAACAATGATTCTTGTATAGTACAGATGGACAAGGTGCTCCTTGTGTTCAAAATACTGGTAACTGCCATGGTAGTTTTGTCATTTATTTTATGGGTAGTGATTTAAACAAATGAAATGTTTGAGACTTTATATTCAGTAAATTATCCAGTGAATCAGCAAATTAAAAAGGAGTGTGGGAACTAGGGTTTTGTGCGTTGAAAGGGAGAGTAGTAATCAGGAAAAATTATCTGGAAATGCAGCATAGATGAGTGGGAAGAAAGCCTGGGAACAGGAGGCCCAATTAGTGGGAAGGGAGCAAACATTTCTGAGCGAGACTGATCCCGATCCATTGGGATTTCAGAATCAAGGATATGAAAGTTTTACTGTAGCAATATGTCTCTGAATACAATTACTTTCTTTACATCTGATTGAATGTCCTTAAGCAAAGCTCTTCTTCATTGGTTAAAATATACTTGGCAAGCAACAGACAGCTTATAAAACTGAATGAAATATGTCAATGGCCTGGGGATTAACCTGCAGAGGTAAGTGACACACCAGACCAGAAGGAAATCAGGCTGAGGAAATGGGAGAGCAGCTGACAGCGTGGAGGTGAAAGAGGAGGGGGAGTGCAATCAGTCATCAGCAGATTAGTTACTTTTCAATATTATAAGCATCATTAGCATCCAGTTAAATAAGCAAACTGCAATCAAAATATAAGAAAACATCAAATGGTCCTCACCATCATAATGATAAGAGTGCAGATATAGCTTTGTTGCATGATCATGTGCCCAAGGCCATGGAGTGGTGAAAGCGAGCTTCTAGGTACAAGTGTGGTAGTGTGATTTACTGCAGAGAACAAACAAAAGAACAGGTAAATCCTTATTTAACTACTATCCATAAGCAATAAAGAATATTTCTGCTTGACATAGAATAAGCCAGTGACTAGTAACATTTCCAAAAAGCATGATGGTAATCATTAACACTTTTAATAGACTCAGCCCTATGCTTTCACATTTGATCAAAATGCATCAGTTTATTTTTTTATTGATCGAGATACAACACGGAGTAGGCCCTTTCCGCCCTTTGAACTGCACCTCTTAGCAACCCCTGATTTAACGCTAGCCTAATCACAGGACGATTTACAATGACCAATTAATCTGCCAACTGGACTGTGGGAAGAAACCAAAGCTGACAGAGGAAACCCATGTGGTCACAGGGAGAACGTACAAACTCCTTACAGGCAGTGACAGGAATTGAACCCGTGTCGCTGGTAATGTGAAACAGTGTGCTAACCACTGCACTATTGTGCCGCCCCCCATGAACACAGTGTACGAGAATGGAGAGAGGTCCTTGGCCACCAAATCCTTGCTAACCATCAAGCAATTATATTAATCCTTCAACTTCATCCAAGATGTACTGGGTAGGCTAATTGGTCATTGTAAAATTTCCTGTAATTAGGTTAGGGTTAAAGTGGTTGCTGGGCAGTGTGGCTCCCCAAAAGCCAGAAGGGCCTATTCAGCACTGTTTCTCTAAATAAATAAGTGAACAAATAGATAAATAACTAGATTTTATTCTCCCCATATTCCCACCAACTCACCTCAGATTCTAGCACACAGGGAATAGCGTATATAGTCCAACCTGTATGTGTCCGGGATGTGGGACGAAGGACATTCAGACACAGGAAGAAAATGCAATCTAGACTCAGACTGCAGCAGAGGCCACTGGAGGTGTGGGACTCAGCTCTATCAGCCACACTGCTTTGTTCATGAGTTATACGTTTGCTGTAATATGGCCAAAGACCAGGGAAACAAGGCGGCACTCCCCTTTTCCAGCAACCACTTACCATTCCAGTAAAGCGGTCACGTACACGGAATGAACCAACTAAATAACATACATTCAATGCTAATGATCCTAAATAAATAAACTACTGACAGCACAAGCACAGATCGTTGCACTGTGTGCTAATGAGTAAGTTCAGCTGAAATCCACTTGGCTATTTCTCGATATTCCAGAGTATTTAAGTGCCAGTAAAGTATCACTGGAAAGATCATTCATGCCCCAGTAAAATCTACTTCCGAGGTCAAAGTAAGTTTATTGTCAAACTGCATGCAGCATATATCACCATATGTTATCTTAAGGTTGATTTCTTGCAGGCGCCTTGAAATTGTTTTAAATTTTCCAGAATTATCTAAAAATATTCATCTTACAAAACAGGTCATTCCGTCACCCACAATGTGTCTGTACTACAGATAGTCAGGGCTCTCAGCCTTACTTTAGTGGTAACCCACGGAGAACTCTGGGACCCTGTTAAGCTGTGTGATTCTAGGTAATATCCTACCATCCCAACCAGTAAGTAACTCTGTATTAAAAGTACAGGTCCAACATTACATCCCAAAACCCTGACCTGGGATTTAAACTATGCCTGGGCAATTTCCCACTTTTGGGCTGGTGGCCTTGGTAAATGTCCGTTTTGCAGCTACAATAACACAACATGAGAAGGAAGCGCGGCAAGTTCAAGGACAAAAGTTTGCAGGTTACATCCAGCTGCAATGCACTTTAAGAATCTAATTCTCTTGACTGTTCCTTAATATCAGAATTCCGTAAGTTGGTGCACAATGGGGGTCTCAAAAGGGAGGCACAAATTGATTTTGCGTTTCTGGTTGAAGATGTTTTCAAACACTTCAGCTTTGTTTATGTTGCAACATGGGCTTGTCATCATGGAGAGGGGTTGCTCACGGAGCTTCTCTGCTGGCTGGAGATCGACTGTCGATCCCATTCACGAGTGGGCGGGGTACTATTCAATCTTCTGATGCTCACTTGGTTCTGTCTAAATCATGTTGAACCTAAGTCCCTCCATACCTGTTATAAGCTCAAGAAGCACAACTTTCACCGAAATACATATACGTCTAGCTGAAAATATAAGCACATTGTTCCTCTCAATCGCTATTTTTTAATTAACATGCCTATTACCCACAATAACTAAGTCAGATTCATCCGTGCTTTAAATCAAATTCTAACTTACAGGAGTCAACTGCATCTGGTCGCTGTGATCCACTGATGACATGTACAGTGTAGTTGTCTCCTTCACCGTGTTCACCAGGTTGCAACATTAGCTAGAAATCGGCAGAAACAACATAGTTCAGGAACCAATGAAGCTGAGTAACCCTGTACTGCACAATACTCGAGTGTGTACACCTCTTTAGAGAAGCTGTTACAAGTGATTACATTTCTCATAACATTTGGCTTGCGGCCACAGACAGGGAGTTAGACCAGGCACCAAGCACAGATCAGCACTTCTCATGTTGTGAGGGACCAAAACGCCAGATATCAGGGATTAAATTAGAAATTGCTGGCAGTCTCCAATGGGAGAGAAACAGAGTTCCCACAACACACGCAAAATCAGCAGCTCGGGCAGCATCTATGGAGGGGAATATACATCCCTCCCGGCTTCTTACATCAACCCCACTCCCTAACCACCCACCCCCCCTCACCCGGTCTCAGCTATCACAGCTAAGTTTGTATTTCTTCTCTTCCCCAACCTTATTCTGGCTTCTGCCCCCAATTCTGTTGAAATTTCTTGACCCCAAATTCCAGTTATTTAATTCCCCTCCATCGTTGCGGCCTGACTAGCTGGGTTCCTTTGGTATTTTGTGGGTGTTGCTCAAGATTTCCAGCATCTGCAAAATCCCTTGTGTGTTCAAACAGAGTCTATACATCAGATCAATGACCAATCAAAAGCACCCGTTTATACACAAATCAGCGGCAGTCCTGAGGTTCCTTCATGTCCAATCTCACCAACTAAATACTGTGTTGCACCCAAAGCATAAACGGAAAGTGCCAAGAATAGGCCTTCACTTTAAACATTTCTATTTTTGTTATTCAAACCTCAGTCTTATTACTCAGTTATTTTTACATTGGCTAAAATCTATCATATTAGCATCTGCTAGATATTTTATGGGGAATAGTTCAAACATCCCACCTTAATTCTAATTTGTATACACGGATATGCAGTTATCAGGGGATTACCTGCGTACTGATGACCGTATCTGAGATAAGCAGTTAAGAAAGGAACTGGTCAGAGGAACAAACTGCATAATGGTCTGTTTTAAATCTTTTACGTATTTAGTTGTGGCTATTAACCAATGAATGTGGGAGGTTAAGAGATCTAATCTACTGAGAGCAGCTTTGTTGAGCAAGAGCATCACTTACTTTAGCTTCATCTTCACTTTCATCTTGTTTCGTTGACCAATGCTCCAAATTTACTAGTTCAACTTCTTCGCCATTTCTCTGCGTTACATCCTGACATTAAATAAAAGCAGGTTGTTCACACCAGCTGTTCATGCACATTGATAATTATCATATTGTTTTCCAAACATATTACAGAATCTAATCCATCAGTAAAAAAGAGAATTAAGACAGAATGAATGAAATGCTGAACATCTGCTTTTCCACGAAGCCCAGTTGAAAGTGCAGATGATTACTCCAGGCCAATAGTTAGCTTTCACTCGAAACCACCAAAAATAAAACACATCATTTCATCAAATTCATTGTGTTTCCTGTACGCAAACTGACTGCTGTGTTTTCTACATTACAATTCTGACTAGAGCAAAAGCACACAGCAATCTGACTGACGCAAGAGGTACAAAGCTAAGTGGTACGAAACTAAAGGGCCAAATACATTTCCTATCTGGTCCCACGACTTTATACACCCCATGGCTGCTATATTGAACGTGATCCCATTCACTGAGAAGGGTTGTTGACCTTCATTAGAAAGATAACCAAAGCTAATTCTAACCCTCGGTCATTAGGCTCCATAATAAGCCAACCTCTAGCCAGGGAAGTGATGAACCCCACCCCCCCCAAACCCAACCGTAAGACTGTTTGTGGTAACTTTTTTTTATTCTTTCTACTTCTCTTCTAATATTTGTCTATCTGTGAACTTGTAATGCTACTGTGACACTGTAATTTCCTTTGGAATCTATAAAGTATCTATCCATTAGCTTTCATCTCCTCTTAAAAATGCTAATACCGCATTAATTTTAAATATGCTCCCAGTTAAATATGCTCCCAGGCTTTTTAAAGAAATTTTTAAATTTTAAAATGGAATAAAAAGCTCCTATATTTTTCAATTTTTAAAATACATTTCATAATAATTTAGAATTATTATGGACTTCAGTTATAGACTAGAATTATTACTGGACTATGCAAATGGACTTCAGTGGCAAGATCTCAAGGATGTCAACTACACTGCTGTGGAAACAGCTGGATGGAGGAGGATCCAGCTTGTATTTCATGTGTTGTGAAGCATCGTGAGGCATACTGAAAGACACCATATAAAGCCAAGTCTTCTTTAAGTGAAAAGTACTTGGTATGATGCTCAAAAACAATTCTGTCACAATTTACAGACAAACGTATTTTACACACCACTCCAGAATCAAAGGACTTTGCTCCAGTTAGAGCACCAGGGTATTTAGTTAGCAATTCTCCATTTTAGAATCCCATACAAAATCTACTGGAACCTTTGTTCAAAGTTAAAAGTAAACTTATTATCAAAGTATGTATACATTCTGAGATTTGTTTTCTGGCGGGCATACTCAGTAAATCCAAGAAATGTAATAGAACCAATGTGCAAATGCAAAAGACAAAAAAGAAATAATAGTAATAAATGAATCAGTGATAAATATCAAAAGATGATGAGTCCTTAGGTTGTGGGAACAGTTCAGTGATGGGACGTGTGAAGTTATCCCCTACTGGTTCAAGAGCTTGATAGCTGAGGGGTAATAACTGTTCCTGAACCTGGTGGTGTGAGTCCTGAAGCTCCTGTACCTACTCCCTGATGGCAGCAGTGAAAAGAGAGCGTGGCCCGGATGGGGGTTCCCTGATGGTGGATGCAGCTTTCCTGTGACCGCACTCTATATAGACATGCTCAGTGAGGGGGAGGGCTTTACCCATGATGAACTACTTTTTGTAGGATCTTCCATTCAAGGGCAATGGTGTTTCCAGAGCAGCCAGTGATGCAACCAGTCAATATATTCTCCACCACACATCTAGAGAAGTTGGTCAAAGTTTTAGATGTCATGCCAAATCTTTGCAAACTTCTAAACAAGCAGAGGCACTGTCATGTTTTCTCCGCATGGATATGCTGGGCCGAGGACAGAGCCTCTGAAATGATAACAGTGAGAAACTTAAAGTTGCCGACCCTCTCCACCTCCAGTCCTCCGGGGAAGAATAGCTCATGGACCTCTGGTTTCCTTTTCCTGAAGTCAATAACCAGCTCCTTGGTCTTGCCAACACTGAGTAAGATGTGGTTGTCGTGGCAACATTCACCAAGATTTTCAGTCTCCTCTTGTACGCTGATTCATCACCACTTTTAATTCGGCCTATGACAGTAGCGTTGTCAGCAAACTTAAATATGGCACTGGAGCTGTGCTTAGCCACACAATCATAAGCATAAAGCAAGTAGAGCAGGGAGCTAAGCTCACAGCCTTGTGGTGCACCTGTGCTGGCGGAGATTGTGGAGAAGATGGCGTTAATTTAAACTGACTGGAGTCTGCAAGTGAGGATATCACTTGTTGCAGACAAAATTGGTGAATGAAGACAAGCATCCTTTATAAATTGTGCAAACACTGCCCTCTTTATTAAAGCTGATGAGATCTAATTTGGCATATATTTTTTATTCTGGACTTTGCATTTTACAAAAGTAATTCTAATCATTCATAAGGGAAGAAAAATGACAAGAGACGGTAATACTGTACAATTTATGCCAAACTAGCAAAGACTAAAGAATATTGATGTTCAGCTCTTACTACTTGAATTTTAAAGCACAATGCGAGTAGACAACTCAATTTACACTTACTGCAGTGCCTGGTGTTTTTCTCCTCAGCTTCAGGAGCGATGCTACAGTATAATAAAGTAAGAGCAGCACGGCAGGGTTTGCAAACGCAGGCCACGTGTGATTCACGTTGAGGACCAGCTTGTGAGGGTGGCTGCAGTTTGAGTGGATAATATCCCTTAGACCGAACAATCTGAAAATAGACGGATTCAGGTTATCATACAAAAACTGCTTAAATGTTTAAAAAAAAACTGATCCAATCAAAGTAAACTCTAAAATAAATTTTTAACATTAGAATGTAGCGTGCTCTCATACTATGGACTATCTACCCTTGGATCTACTGGGAGAAACAACAGAATTACTAAATGTCATAGAGCGAGGAATACTGCATCACAAACAATGTGCTTGTGGGATAGTGGAGACAAATGTACGGTGGCCAGCAAGCAAATGCAGGAGAAAAAGTTTTAGATTCTCGGAGTACCAGAAACATTTCTGGGAATGTGTGATCCGAACACGGGAATGGGTTGCACTGCAAGAAAACTGGACTAATCTCTTTGTGGGCAGGTCCATTAGTTGTGGCAGTTAACAGGGCTATTCCTGTGTCCTTCAGTTAGCCATGCCCACATGGGAGGAATTCACATACCGTTCAATGAAGTTCGGTTGAATTTCCTGCAAGGCTGGCCTCTGCGCTCTCGCTCAAGCACGAATGCAACATTCATGCCCACAAAAACAGCATTCCAGCTACTGGGGAGGGTTTAAATTGACTTACAAGAGAGTCTGTCTAAGCAAAGATCCAGTAGGGAGAAAAGTAGAGCTGGTTTAAAGTGATTTTGATTGTCCTATACTCATGAAAGTTGCTAAGTAATCAGGAAGTATTTCTCAACCATGGTATACCAACAAACATCAATTTGTCTGTCACAGGCTTGAGGTTAGCAACGCCCAGTGGTAGAAAATGTTGGGGACCTCAGGTCCAAAGCTACTCATTTCTCTTAAACAGGTGCCTACTGTATGTAATAGCTTGCCTGTACATGTTCTAACTCCATGTTATTTCTACTGCTTACTTACCTAC
This sequence comes from Hypanus sabinus, assembly GCF_030144855.1. Taxonomy (NCBI): domain Eukaryota; kingdom Metazoa; phylum Chordata; class Chondrichthyes; order Myliobatiformes; family Dasyatidae; genus Hypanus; species Hypanus sabinus. Next base: position 52,614,302 of record NC_082722.1, read on the forward strand.
TTCTTGTTTAATGCTGATTTCAGTGGGTTGTACCCTGAGACCATATCTACTGATGTACTTCCTCAACTGCTTCCTGGATTGAAGATGGTTTGAGATAAAACTTGCAAGCTGAAATACAGTTCTCCATCAAGCCTGAGCTTATGATTGCTGAATAACGCTCAACCAAATGTATAATACAGCTCAACAGCAGTAGGGGTATCCTTAAGTGAAAGCACTTTGTAAATTGGAGATGGTTCTAGAAGGACTTGTTATATTGTACAAACTGCAACATTTTCAAAGGGAATCTTTCCCACCATTTTTAGTTTTCAAAACCTCTACTTTATAAGAAGTTAGTATAGATTTGGCATGTCACCGACAGCTTCACCAAACTTTTACGGAAGCGCAACAGTGAGTACCCTAACAGGTTACATCATGGCCTGGGATGGAAACACCGATGTCCAGCAATGGAAAAGTTTTCAGAAAGTGGAAGATATAGCCTAGTCCATCACAGGAAATGCCCTCCCTACCACTGAGCTCACTTACAAGGAGCACCTCCACAAGAAAATACCACCTATCATCAAAGCCCCTTGTACTGCTGCTACTAAGTTCATTATGTATATTAAGTACGTATAGTTAAAAATAGTGCAAAACATACATAATAAAAAGGAGGTAGTGTCCGAGGGTTCAATGTCCATTTAGGAATCGGATGGCAGAAGGGAAGAAGCTGCTCCTGAATCGCTGCGCGTGTGCCTTCAGGCTTCTAACTGATGGTAATAATGAGAAGAGGGCATGTCCTGGGTGATGGAGGTCGTCCTTAGTGATGCATGCCACCTTTCCGAGACACCGCTCCTTGAAGATGTTTTGGATACTACGGAGGCTAGTACCCAAGATGGAGCCAACTAATTTTACAACTTTCTGTAGCTTCTTTCAATCCTGTTTGGTACATACCCCACCTCCCATGCCAGACTGCCAGCCTGTAGAAGTTTTTGAGTGCCTTCAGTAACAATCCAAATCTCCTCAAACTCCTAATGAAATATAGCTGCTGTCTTGTCTTCTCTACAGTTGTATTGATATGTTGGGACCAGGTTAGATCCTCACAGATACTGACACCCAGGAACGTGAAGCTGCTCACTCTCTCCACGTCTGATCCCTCTATGAGGATTGGTTCACATTCCCTCATCCTACCCTTCCTGAAGTCCACAATCAGCTCTTTGGTCATACTGACGTTGAGTGCAAATTTGTTGCTGTGACACCACTCAAGTAGCTGGTATATCACACTCCTGTATGTCCACTTGTCTCCATCTGAGATTCTACCAACAATGTTAGTATGGGTCTCATCATCAGCAAATTTACAGATGGCATTTGAGCTATGACTAACCACAGAGTCATGGGTATAGAGAGAGTAGATCAGTGGGCTAAGCACACATTCCCAAGGTATGCCAGTGTTGATAGTCAGCGAGGAGGAATTATTAATACCAATCTGCACAGATTGTGGTCTTCCAGTTAGGAAGCTGAGGATCTCATTGCAGAGGGAGGTACAGAGGCCTTTTCCAGAGTTTGTTGATCAGGACTATAGGCCTTGCTCTCATCTCACTACTGCCATCAGGCAGAAAGTACAGGAGCCTTAAATCCCAGACCATCAGATTTAGGAACAGTTATTACCCTACAACCATCAACTTCCTGAACTGGTGGGGATAACTTCACTCACCACAGCTCTGAACTGATTCCACAATCTACAAGCAGACTCTGTAACTCATGTTCTCAGTGCTAATTTTCTTTTATTTCTACAATTTGCTTTCTTTTGCACAGTGTTTATCAGTCTTTGGTTATGTATAGCTTTTCATAAATTTTATTGTATTTAATTATTTTCCTGTAAATGCCTACAAGAAAATGAATCTGAGGTAGTATTTGGTAAATATACATAATTTGATAAAAAGATTACTTTAACTTTGACTACAAGAAGAAGAGAGGACTTGTCAATTATGTTAATTTAAGTTTACTTTTTTTGTACTGTGCTGCTGAAATAAGCTCATTTTCAATGCACTTATGCCCTGCATGTATTTGGCTGTGACAATAAACTTGAACTTGAATGAAGATGCAAATATATCCTTTAGCAAAGGGGGAGATCGTTTCCTGACAGCCAATTACACCATTCCTTTAGCTTACAGCGAAAACCTTGTGCAGAAACAGAATTACGATTTCAACATGATAAACTTTCAAAGGAAGGTCAACAGGTTGAAATAATAATTCTATTTCACTCGCCATAAGTACCACCCAACTTACTGAGTATTTCTTTTTTTTCCTGTGTTTATTTCAGTTTTTCAGCAGCTGCAGTATTTTGCCTTGATTCAGCTCTCTGGGGCAGATCCCACTGCACAGACTGGTCCCCTGTGGTCACTGAGAACTCTTTCTTTCCTGACCTGAATGGCCTATTATGCAGGACCAAAGCCACTTGGACTCCAGCAATATTACACGAGCAGCAGCAGGTACTCTGAGAATTCACTGGCGATGTTATGCCTCTAAAATGCCCCTGAACGCTCTGACAGCCATTCAAACCCAACCTCAGCCATGCTGTCAACACAAGGGAGTCGAAATAATTTTCTTCATAAATTACAGCTAAAAAGCTTAAATCAGCTCAAACAGTAAGCAATTTCAAAACTGTAGTGAAAGGACTTTCCCTACTCTATTCTTTTCCTCCTCATGGCCCGGCAATCTGCATTGAAATCAGTGTGATCCCAGATCCCGTGCCATCTAATCTGGCACAAGATCAGAGGGTCATTTGCCCAGTGTAAATACTGGGAGACTTTAATCCTGCAGGGAAGCATGGTGCAGTGTTCCAAAACATTCATTGCCAACTTTCCATATGTGACTACACATTTGTGGAAATCCCAAACAAGTTTCCATTTAAAAAGCAAATACCAGCAGTTCTTTCAGAACCACCAGCATTTACCAGCAAAGTCCCAGTCTCACTCTTTAACTATGTGAAAGCAGCCAGCTCAGAAAAAAAAGAGCTAAAATAGAATATCCCAGTCCATAAATCCTGCCCTTCTTTTATAAAAGTACATTAAGGGCATAAAGAAACAATATTCAGACATAATTTAAATTACAGGATATATTATAAAGCCTGCAAAATCTCACTTAGGATTTTGGAATGTTTAATGCCACTATTTTTTCTGCATGAATTTTCTCAAATGATTAGGAAAAAGATCTTATTTACATTGAATCCAAATATTTCCACAAATATTTCTGCATGATTATTTTCAATCTGAGTCACAAGATGGCACCATTGACAAAAGTACATTGCAGTAATAAAGTTAGATCATTACATTTTGTCCCCTTCAACCTACAGAGAACTTTGTTTATAGCAAATACAACATCAGCTACTCAAAATATTATCTAGATTATAAATATGGAGTTACTGTGTCTGATCCTGGTTTCTAGTCAGTCGGTTCAGACATCCTTAAGGTGCCACGGCAGTGTAGCAGTTAGCGCAATGCGGCTACAGCTTGGGGCGTCAGAGGTAGGAGTTCATTTCCGACACCATCTTTAATGAGTTTGTGGGTTCTCCCTTTGATTGTGTGAGTTTTCTCTGTGTGCTGCAGTTTCCTCCCACACCTTACTAGTTAGTAGGTTAACTGGTCATTGTAGGTCATTAGTAGGTTAACTAGTCATTGTGAATTGTCCTATGATTGGGCTAGGGTTAAATAGGTGGGTTGTTGGGCAGTGTGGCTCATTGGGCTGGAAAGGCCTTTTCCACACTGAATCTCCAAATAAATAAAAAGTAAAAATAAAAATAAACTTCTGTAAACAATGAGTAATCATTCAAGTTACACAATGAAGGTTCACTGGAGCATATGACTGAACAGGCTTTAATGCTCAAATACCAACTATGCAATAAAACTGAAGACAGCAAGTTCCACGTGACTGACATGGAAAAAGGTTGAAACAGATTTATTCCAAAAATGTTCAAAATTGTGTGATTTTGAGGAAAACGCATTAATGCTGAGGAAAGTATTTTGGGGGGGATTATAAACAATGATCAAGAAGTGTCATTGCATCCTAAAGAATGAGCAAAATGGACGCCGAATGGTATAATGGCCGCTTTAGTCAGGAACCCATTGCTCCAGACTTTAGAACTGGTTTTCCACATTTCCTTGGCCGTGCCTAGTTGGTGAGGAAGTGTGGGTTTGGCAGAGAGCAGGACGTGGACCAAGCAGAGGGTGAAGGTAAAGGAAGACTGGTGGGCAGAGTGGAGCAATATGGGTCAGTACTATTGTCGGGCCTGTGAAGGGAATGAGGAGGAAACACAGAAGCACTCAAATTGGAGTGCCAACCTTCACTTGAGAAAGCACCACAACAGCCGATCCCTAAAGAACATGTACAACTTCAACAGTAAATACTTTTGCAACAGAACTCTTAGAAGGCAATCACTGACTTTGGCCCAGAAATTGGATAGGATGGTATGTGACTGTTTATTTCAGTCCAATACAACTCAAATGTATTTGCACGGACTGAAACACAATGACAATCATCTGTCATTTCCTCTTCTGCAGATTACACAACTTAATATGCAACTGATGTGGAAATTACATTAGTCATGCAAGTATGACTATTTTTTCACTCAGGGCTCCTGTTACTGATCTCCTTTGCTTCTAGTCTTTCCCCCTTTCTTTTTGCTTCAACTTTACTGTATCTCCTTGCCTCTCAATGGCTGTAATCACATTTCACACTAGATGGCATGGACATTTTCAATGGCGGAGCACTGAAGTAATCAGTAAATTCTGTAGCAAAGTGTCCAGAGTTGGCCTCCAAGAGTTTACATTGTGTGTAAACAAATCTACTTTACTGGTAAGACATGCCTTACTGATGATTTATTTAGTGTTTGCAATCCTTTGGGTGAACTTACATCAATAACAAAAACCTGGAAGAAATCCAACATTTACCTTGAAAATATACTAACAGGACTACACTCAATAGCCATGTTATTAGTATACCTGTTATGTAAATATCTAATAATTAATGCAAATATCCAATTAACCAATCATGTGGCAGCAATTCAACAAATAAAAGCATGCAGACATGTCAAGAGGTTCAGCTGTTCTTAAGACCAAACGTTAGAATTTGGAAGAAATGTTACCTAAGTGATCGTTGGTGCCAGATTGGGTGTTTCGCATATCTTAGAAACTGATCTCCTGGGATTTTCTCACTAAACAATCTCTAGACTTTACAGAGAAAGGTGTGAAAAGCAAAAAAAAACCCTCCAGTGAGTGGCAGTTCTGTGGGTGAAAATGCCTTGAGAGAGGTCAGAGAGAATGGCCAAACTGGTTCAAGCCAACAGGAACTCAAATAACCGCATGTCACAACAGTGGTGTGCAGAACAGCACTTCTGAACACACACCATGAAGAACCTTGGTGGATGGATTACTGCAGCAGAAGACCATAATCATACCTCTGGTACCTAATGAAGTGGCCACTGAAGGTGTATCAGAAGGTAAGAGATAAAAATAAAGGAGTAGAAAGGCAGGAGTTGTGTGCTGCCAGTAAGTGCAATCACTGTGGCAGAACAACAACCAAAATCAAAGTCCATAACACTTGGAGATTTCACATAAGAACAACAGTAGCTGGTGAATCAGCACTAATGAAAAGTGCAAACCCTCATTCTCTGTGTATTTGGTGGAAAAAATATCCCCTTTAAGCAGTCCAAACATTATTTTACAGCCAAGTATAAAACGACAGGTGATCCAATGATATGCCCTAATGCCTATAACCAAGCCCTGGCCATGCAAAAGCAGCCAGGCGTGACTCATTCCTTCATTATTTCTCTTCCTGAATGGAAACATTTCACCTCCAGAATGCCAAATGCTCAGCTAAAGCTGAAGATTTCCATCTGAGGCACTGTGGATGAAAAGACAGCTGGGGAGAAATGAAATTCCTGTTGTATGTTGTTAAACAGGCTCCTGTCTGGTCAGCAACTAAGTTGCCACAATTGGCCTTAACGTTTTCACACTAAAGGGCTATTACAAATTTAAGCCTGAGGCCTCGATTTTTTTTTAGTTACAGGGGGAGGGAAGGACAAGAGGGTGACACAGTAAATTGACCCAGTAACTAGTGGTGAATTCACAGCTTTGGGAGGAAGATTCTAGCCCAAGCTTGGCAGCAGTTTAATTACCCTTACTGCACTGTCCTCAAGTTGTTCACTAGTGTGTGAGAGCCTTGAGCTGGCTCAAGCCCCTCCTTGTCATTGATTAGCACTCATCCTGCCGTTGGTCATTGGCAGTAAAATTGTTCACTTCCCTTTTCTTCCTCATATCCAGTAACTCTACTCTTTTTCACTCAATGTTTCAGTTCCTAATCTTTTGGCCTGGGCTAGTCTTTTCCTCTTCTTTCCACTTTATCCCCTTTCCCAACTTCACCCCTTTCTCTTTCTCTGAGTATAAATATGCACTCCCTTTCTACCTCCTTCATAGTATTTGTGTACCTCCCACATAGCATAAATTATTGAGGGTCTTTGACTTGACACATTAGCTCCATTTCTCTACCCACAGTTGCTGTCTGACCTGCTGATCATTTCTGGCATTTACAGATATTGTTTTAGAGTTTCAGCAACTGACATTCATTTGATTTGTTTTCCTTCTGTGGCTATTTCTTTATCTGCACATTTCTTCTATGTCAATCTAAAACAGGAGCCCGAAGACACAAACTCAGCACTTTAGGAACAGCTTCTTCCCCCCACCATCAGATTTCTGAATGGAAAATGACCCCAGGAAACCTACCTCATTCTTTGCAAAACTTTTTTCATTTAGATTTATTGGAATTTCTTGCACACTTCACGTACTGTACTGTACTACTGCTGCAACACAACAAATCTCGCGACATACAGTGCTTTGCACGTAGCTAGGGTGCCTAAGACTTTTTTTTTGCACAGTACTGTATTTGTCGACATGGAGACAAAAGTGAGTTTGTAAATCTGCTGAGAGCAAAGGGTATTGGGAATGGCGAGGGCGGAGCGCCGTGAGAGGCGTGTGGGACAGATGGCAGAGAGGGAGTGCCAGGGTGTGGGTGCAGACACACCCAGCCCTGAGACACCAGACAAGGTCATTTGGTTTATTGAGCATTACAGAATGTCCCTCTGGTGCTTCCCCCTTTCCCTCTCATTGCCCCCTTCCCACTTTCAGTCCACAAGAGACCCCCATATCAGAATCAGCTTTATCATCACTCACGTATGTCATGAAATTTGCTTACAGTACAGTGCAAACGTCTTAGGCACCCTAACTACATGTATGTGCACAGTACTGTATCTCAGTAATAATAAAACGTGATTCTGATTCTGAGCACACCAGTGAATCTGCAGATGCTGGAAATAAATAAAAACACAAAATGCTGGCAGAACTCAGCAGGCTAGACAGCATCTATGGGAGGAGGTAGTGATGACGTTTTGGGCCGAAACCCTTCATCAGGAGTGAAGTAGCTATTCTAGGACAAAGCAGATGTCTTCCTTTTTTAAAGGAAGGGGCTTCCCTTCGTCCACTATCAACTCTGCTCTCCATCGCGTCTCCCGTATTTCTCTGCCCTCACCCCATCCCCCCGCCAGCCCACCAGGGATAGAGTCCCCCTGGTCCTCACCTATCACCCTACCAGCCTACAGATCCAACGTATAATCCTCCGTAACTTCTGCCACCTCCTACGTGATCTCACCACCAGCCACATCTTCCCCTCCCCTCCCCCCCACTCTCGGCTTTCCACAGGGATTACTCCCTATGCGACTCCCTTGTCCATTCATCCCCCCCATCCCTCCCCACCGACCTCCCTCCAGGCACTTACCACTGCAAACGGAAGAAGTGCTACACCTGCCCCCACACTTCTTCCCTCACCACCATCCCAGGCCCCCGACAGTCCTTTCAGGTGAGGCACCATTTCACCTGTGAGTCAACTGGGGTGATATACTGTATCCAGTGCTCCTGATGTGGCCATTTATACATTGGGGAGACCCGCCGCAGACTGGGAGACCGTTTCGCCGAACACCGGCACTCAGTCCTCCAGCAGTAGCGGGATCTTCCTGTGGCTACACACTTCAATTCCACAGACCAGTCCCACTCCGACATGTCTGTCCATGGCCTCCTCTACTGTCAAGATGAGGCCACATGCAGGTCGATGGAGCAATACCTTATCTCCTGCCTAGGTAGCCTCCTTCCTGCTGGCATGAACATCCAACTCACTGACCTCCGTTGATACCCCTGCCCCCCTCTTACCCCCATTCCTATCTATTATTTTAGTCTGGTTCTCTTTCTCTCTCTTTTTCCCCCCTCACTATAATCTCCCCCCAGCCCTACCTTTCTTTCTCTTTTATTTCCCATAATTCTCCACCTTCCCATTAGCCCATTTCCCTCCAGCCTATCACTTCCCAGCTCTCTACTTCATCCCTCCCCCACTTCTTATCCCCTCTCCACCATCCCATGTTACTTCACTACTGATGAAGGGTTTCAGCCCGAAACGTCATCACTACCTCCTCCCATAGATGCTGTCTGGCCTGCTGAGTTCTGCCAGCATTTTGTGTTTTTATCTGATTCTGAGCAGTCAGTTACCAAATTTCCCTGTTAATGAGGCAGACACATTTCCTCCTGTCTACTGCAGAAACAAATGTGTATCTCCTGTCAGTGAATGACACTGAGATAAACTGTGCCATCTGACTTTCTAAGTGGTAATCAGAGGAGAAAATGGAAACCGTCCGCAGTCGTGGTATTCCCCACCACTGAGCAGGCTTCCTGTTCTCAGTACACATCAGGAGGAGGCACTGGTATCCAGGGAGAGAAGAAACAGAGAAGTGTGGTGAGAATCAAAAACAATGCTGGTAAACATCTGGATACACTGCAAGGCTAAAGTTCAGATGCTTATATTGTATGCCATTTTAAATATGGACATTAAAAAGTTGCTCCCTTAGTAAGATCCTTACGGAATCCAAATCCTATTACTGGATATAATTATAAAACAGTTGAGTGCCAGCTTAAGATTCTTTCTTAATTTTTAGTTTGTTTAATGAACTTGACTTGGTACTGGAACAGAATTTCAAATGATGGAGAGATGGGCAAAGCAATAGACACAATTTACGAGTTGGATGACCACTGGGAACCCCAGCAACTTAACCTGTAACACTTCAGGGGTGCATCTGCCCTGCTGTTCCCTGTCTTTTTAGCAGCTCCCGGGACCGTTACCAAGACAAGTAGGTTGCAGGAAGAGATGAACAAGAGTGTGCAACTAGTCTTATTGGTTCAGCATGTCCAGATGCAGAAAGTGCTGACCAAGCTGCCTCACTCTTGCAAAAATGCAAGGAGTTTTGAAGCCTAGAGTTTAATGAATTGGCTTCAATGCACCATTGAAGCAGATGGGGAAATAGCAAATCACCATCACCTCTCTTGAATAAAATTTAATCCAGCTGTAATGGCTGTAGGAATTATAGCGCTACTCTTAATGAACAGGAAGTTGAGCTGCACACATCAAGAGTTTGTCCTTGATGCAGATTGCCAGTGTCTACGGAACAAATGACTGATACAGGAAAAGCTCCATTTAGCTTCTGCCTAACCCACAGTTTAATCCCGTAACATGAAAAGCAAACTGCTCCAGCAATGCCACAAACCGGCAAATGCTGAAAAAATTCAGCAGATCAATGAATCAGGTCAATGAATCATCTACAAAGTGCCATGGACACAAAGCCTTGCCTTCCTCTCCAAAACACTGTCTGACCAGGACTTTTAGATCTTATTCTCTCTGCAAACTTGTTCTGAAAATAAAACCTCAGATAAACACAGCAACAGAATTAGATTAGTTTGCTGTGCTTTGTTTCTTATACTTACAGCATGCTAGTAAATACTGGTTTTGTTTCTTTCAAAGTCTTTTCATCATGTGCAAGCAATTACAACTCCACTAATCAGGTATCTGAGAGCTTGGAAAATTCCAATGAGCCCAGCATCCAGCTCACTCATTAATCCGGAGTGCGTGGTGGCGGTCCAGCGTGCGAGTGGGATGTGCAGCCAGAGCTGGCAGTCGGGACAGCTGAGGTCCCACAACATGGAGGGTCAGGAAAGTGGGTTGATAAACTCACCTTGTCAACATAACCAATGTTATTCTACAAAAGGATTTCTTCCTGTTCCACACTGTTAACTTGACTGCTCTCCCCTTTCTCGTTTACAGTACATCTTGATGATTTAAGCTAGAGTTCACCTGATGGCACAGAGTCAAAGCTCACCAGCGGGCTCGAGTCTCCGTGTTCCTGTTTTCAGACACGTTTTAAACACCAGGAAAACTAATCTTTGTTAGATATCATTCACATCACCATCTGTCCATCCAGGCAATACACACAAAATGCTGGAGGAACTCAGCAAGTCAGGCAGGCAGTATCTATGGATGAGGAATAAGCAGCTGATGTCTTGGGCCAGCTGTTTATTCCCTTCTATAAATGCTACCTGACTTGCTGAGCGAGGTTTCCCAACAAGTAGAGTGGTGTCACAGCAACAACCTTGCACTCAGCGTCAGTAAGACGAAAGAGCTGATTGTGGACTTTAAGAAGGGTAAGATGAAGGAACACATACCAATCCTGATAGAGGGATCAGAAGTGGAGAGAATTTCAAGATCCTTGGTGTCAAGATCTCTGAGGACCTAACCTGGGCCCAACATGTCGATGCAGCTATAAAGAAGGCAAGACAGTGACTTGCCTTGATCAGGAGTTTGAAGAGATTTGGGATGTCAACAAATACACTCAAAAACTTCTACAGACGTACCATGGTGAGCATTCTGACAGGTTGCATCACTGTCTGGTATGGGGGGGGGGTTGGATACTGTATGGGACCGAAAGCAGCTGTAGAGGGTTGTAAATTTAGTCCGCTCCATCTTGGGTACTAGCCTACAAAGTACCCAAGACACCTTCAAGGAGCAGTGTCTCAGAAAGGCAGCGTCCATTTTTAAGGACCCCAGCACCCAGGGCATGCCCTTTTCTCACTGTTACCATAGGTAGGAGGTACAGAAGTCTGAAGGCACACACTCAGAAACAGCTTCTTTCCCTCTACCATCTGATTCTTAAATGGACATTGAACCCATGAACAATACCTCACTTTTTTAATATATACAGTATTATTTCTGTTTTTGCACAATTTTAACCTATTTAATATACATATATTGTAATTTATTTACTTAGCTTCTATATTATGTGTTGCTTTGAACTGCTGCTGCTAAGTTAACAAATTTCACAACACATGCCGGTGATAATAAACCTGATTCTGATTCTGATTTTGTGTGTGTTCTCCTTAAGATTTCTAGAATCTGCAGAATTTCTGGTGTTTATGCCTCCCTAAGCACAGTTTTTATGGATCTCAAGATATATTTAATGTCCCGTTTTGGAGTATATTCTGTATCAGATTGAAAGCACAGCTAGAATAATTGCCATTACCTTTTGTGCTCTCAGAAAATGGTTGTTACATATTACTTCCTCCATCAGGAAAGGGGGATTGTACCAAAACTATTAAAAAATGGATATCATTCTAGCATCGAGGTATTTTTAAAATATAAATAGGCCACCATGCAATTATTTTGGTGCATGTAAATAATATATACATTCATTTTCTCCTTACCTGGACCAGAGCCCATCAGGGGGGAATATCTCCTGGATAAACGCAGACTGGTAGATATACAGGCAGATAATGTGGCCCGCAGTGTAAACTGCCACCATCACACATATTGTGTTAAATCCAACATGGCTCATTGGACCGTGACAGGCCCACCAGGTACAAATTCCAATGAAAAACAGATAATAAACACCAGAGAAAGCAGACGGAACGGTAATTCCTGTAAGATGAAAGCAGCAGAATCTGCATTACATGAATATACAAACTGTAAGACATCTGCTTTGAAATTATCTTCAATAAATGTCATGAGCTTTATTCCTGTATGCACTCAGTAGCTACTAACCCAGGCATGGGCAAACTACGGCCCACCCCTGTACTAACCTCTATGTCACATTTGTTCAGTTGATTGACATATTGGTAAAATGTATCATCAATCACATGTAAAAACAAAGAAATATTGCAGCAAATATTCATTATAATTCGCCTCCACAACTTAGCTCAATAGAAGTTCCCCAGAAACAGAATACATCATCCAATTACATAGCCGTGTTTTGTGCATACGACTAAAGGGGAAAGTCTATGACTCAACTATTTGAAACAACAGCACAGTCTCTGAAGACACTAGCCAGCTGGTGGTGTAGTGGCATCCACACCAGGTGAATGGACTCATGTTCAAACCCAGCCAGCTTCTTGTACGTTTTCCACCTGTGCTGGGTTTAGCGTCATTAAAAAAAATAAACAAAAAAACAGCAATGTTGCTGCCCAATGCGCCACAAGGTGCAGAAAGGAACAACAACAAAATCAGGCACCAATTTCTTGCTTTGGTAACCTGAACCAAATTCGCGTTCAGTAGTAACCAGATCAATAAATCACAAATAGATTCTGTTCTATGAGACAAAAAGATACACATCCAAAATTAAATAGCTTAATTAGTGCATGAATGAACAGTTGTCACCGAAACATTTACCAGCTACTGCCATGAGCAGAATGGCCACTATTTTCCCTGTAGCTTCAAGAAGCTTCTGTGCAGTAGTTCGCAGTCGTGCCAATGCAGCTATACGGGCCTGTCTCCGCCTTTCCCAATCAGCTCTGTCTTCTTCATCTTCCATAGCATCTTCCAAGTCAGTACCTTCCTCGTCTACATCCTGCTGACATGCAAGCACAACACATCTAATGAGATATCGTGACAGAAAAGTCCAAAAGTGCTCTGTGTCCCAATTAAATACCTGCTAAGTTGACCAATGACTCAGCAGGTGCAGCCCACCCATATTTTACCAGAGCACTGCTGTGATTACACTAATATAAACCTCATATTGCTGGACTACTGGACCTCTCATATAGTAAATGGGATATGGGCTACCACTGTCTGACAACAGTCTGGTGAGCCTTTTCTGGAACTGCCGATATTGATTTGCTAACTAAGACATTGCAGAGCAAAACAAAATAGGTTAAATGCAACAGGACAGCCTAGCACAAGATAATACCATCAAATGGGTGCTAAGAAACAAATCCACCCCCACAAAATGGGAGGGGAAAAAAGTGGCAGCTGGCTAAGTCATGCCCCGGGCTTAACCAACTGTCCGAGCCTTTGAGTGCTTCTGATTATCCTTGACATTTGGAAGCGTTCAAAATTATTGGTACAAGTTCAGATGGCAGATCCCCAATAATGACTATTGCAATAGAGCAAGCTTATGCTCCAGTGATGGATTCCAACTTCAGAGTCCAACCATAGAATTTCTGATTAAGAGCCGCCAACAAGCTCAGGACTTGTACGTTTGCAATGGAAGCTGAAACTGTGCAGCCTGTAAATGAAAAATGCCGACCACTGCATGGACCACCTCACACCCATGATATATAAAAACATGTTCTACATCATGTTATTGGTGCTGCAGCAAATTGTTCAGATGTTATTTTGGAGCAAAGAAAGTTTACAGCCACAAAGTCTAACTGTTAAGATGTCACCAGATGCTGTAAATCTGAATTTAACAATGTATTTTTAAAATGAGGGACCTTGTAATTTATGGGTTGCAAACAATGACCAATTCATCATTTATGAAGTGTGCACTCTAAAGTCTCTTTCTTTCATAGTTAGATAGTTGGTTTATGAGCTACTGAAGAATTTTTAAAATATTTTAAATGTAAAGAATACTTGTTAAAATAATGTTGAACTTGTAGGCAGGCCCACATAATTAGATTGTTAGATCCTATACTATGCCTCTCCTGCTGATCATAAACAGAAAATCTAACAATTACAGACACCGATATGAGCTGAAAGAGATTGATCATTACAGTCTGAGTCCCTTCCATTAACAAGCATTCCCTCTTATACCCAACTAATGCATTTTAGGCACTTAAAATGCAGTTGGTACAAATATACAATCACTTGTTGTAAATTAAGTCATTTCATCCATCTATTTCACATGTCTTACCCTTGATTTCTCATGCAGGCCAAAATTCACAATCGTTTCCAAGTGAATTTGCTAAAGCAAGACTGAATTAACTTTATTTTCCTATTTTTATATCTGACTAATTTGAAATTATTTTCTCACTCTCTCTCTCTCTCTCTCTCTCACACACACACACACGAATGTTAAGTGTTTCTAAAGATAAACGCTTTAACGTAGAAGCAAGATATATTCATCAATAATACCACATTGTGTAAAGAAATAATTGCAAATCATGATGGGACCTATTTCTTTATTCTCCTGGCTCCTGTGTTGAATGAGTTCATTATTCTAATAACATTAAGAATATTAACTTGTATTTTAATATTTGAACTTCTGCCACTGCAAAGTCTTTATTAAAGCAATACCTAAATTCACAACATTTTTAAGAATCTCCCTCTCAACTCACTGAAGGAGATAGTTGCATTTGTGGATCAGATGCTGGTATGATTTGTCCCCACCAAATAAATTATTGCTTGCAAGGTCCAAAAGTAAGAAATATGTTGAAATATGTTGTACAGCTTCATACATTGATTTTTTTTTAAAGAATCAACCCATTACACAATGTTGCTAGATGTTTCAATGTCAGCCATATGAAGTTGTAAAAAATATCAGTCACAAATTAAAAGTACTCTCTATCTGTTGCCATGTGTAATCTAAATCAAAGCTCCTATCCAAACTCTTATCTCAAAGTGGAAATCCATGTGGGTGGATTATATCCAACTGCTCCAGATTCATCACAGACCTTCAGTTCCACACAGGATCTCTCAATGACTGCTAAGAGTACATAAGGAACTGCAGCACAGTGTAATCCAGTATTTAAAAGTTACATGACAACTACGGCAATGAGTATAGCTGAATCACAGCTTTGTAAAGCTGCGATTGGACTCTAGAATGAAAGGTTCGATTCTTGCATTGTCAACGCTGCAACATCCACATTCAGAGAGCTTCACAAACTTGCTATTGGCTGATTTGATTTATTTTGGGGCATGGCTGCAAATCTGGAGTCATGTTACAAATCAATGCTCATTCTCTTCAGCAAGCCTTTTATTTGATGAAACAATTTATATACATTTATTAAAACTGGTTCCAGACTTCCTACTTTCATTTTATCTCTGTACTAATCTATTTTTACAATACTGTGTTCTAAGGTTATAATTGCACAAAATAAGCCATTTATATAGACACAGAAGATTGCAGTTGCTGGAACCTGGAGCAACAAATAAGATGGTGGAGGAACTCAGCAAGTCAAAAAGCATCCATGGAGGGAAATGGACCGTCAATGTTTGGGTCGAGACTGTTTGTCTGAACATTTATTTAGATTACCAATGACAATCCTACCAAAGAGAATCCCCTGGGATTTTCTCAGTGCATCTCACCATCCACCCTTGCTACTGTGTTACACGATTATCCTGTTCAAACGATTTTTTGGGGTTAGCATAAGTAACAATTAGCTTAATTAACTTCAGCCCTAGCCTTCAGATCTGAATACGCAATGAAGGTTAAATTTAAAATGCACCTCAGAACAGTGAAATGCAGACCAGACAGTCCAAGAAACAGACACAGTCCAAGGAACTGTCTGCATAGGCATGAATCCAATCAAAATCCCATTGCTTGGATAAGACAGTATACAACACCTATCTTGGGTGTGATGGTGGGAAGATCCATGCATTTGAAACTGTTATGTGTAGTTCAAGGCAAACATTGTAAATTTGGATTTGTTTGAATTCTCTTGAATTTTCTTTGATCTTTAGTTCAGTTTTTTAAACAAAATATACTTTATTCAAAAATAAAATTATGTACAATAAACCATTCAATGACTCTCAGTCCTTTAAAAATGTTTCCATTACAGTCTTTACATTCCCACACTTTTGCCACCCAGGTGGCACTCTGTTACTTCATACTTACATACACTTGTTCAGGGGTATACACCCTGCCCCCCTACCCCTCAACTCCCATGGGAGAAGAACCCTAGACTGTGGTCCTTCCCCACCAGGCCCTTGCGGTGACTGCACCGAGTTTGAGTGCGTCCCTCAGCACGTACTCCTGCAGCTGAGAATGTGCCAGTCGGCAGCATTCCCCCACGGACATCTCCGTGTGCTGGTAGACCATCAAGTTTCGGGCCGACCAAAGAGTGTCTTTGACCCAGTTGACGATCTGCCAGCAGCACCGGATGTTGGTCTCCATGTGCGTCCCCGGGAACAGCCCGTAGATCAGAGAGTCCTCTGTTACACAGCTGCTGGGGAGGAACCTCGACACTGTCCCTTCCATGCTCCTCCACACCTTCTCCGTGAACCCACAGTGTGCAAAGAGGTGGGTCACCAACTCCTCCTCACTGCAGTCCTCCTGTGGGTAGAAGGATGTGGAGACAACATTCCGGGTCGGACTGGGAGGGCCCCTCTCACTGCCAGCCAGGCGAGGTCTTGGTGCCTGTTGGTGAGGTCTGGCGATGAGGCATTTTGCCAGATGAACTGGACAGTCTGCTCAGGGAACCACCCCACTGTGTCCATCACGTCTTTCTCCTGCAGTGCCTGCAGGACATTACGTGCCAACCACTGTCTGATGGCCCTGTGGTCAAAGGTGTTGACCTGAAAGAACTTCTCTACGAAGGACAGGTATGACGGCAACAACCAGCTGACAGGGGTGTTGCGTGGGAAAGGGCCAGACCCATCCTTCATAGCCAGGGCAACAGGTAGAACCTGGGCACATAGTGGTACTTGGTGCCCACGTACCTGGGATCCACACACAACCTGATGCAGCCACACACGAAGCTGGCCATCAGGGTGAGGGTGACATTGGGGACGTTTTTGCCCCCATTGTTCAGGACTTGTGCATGGTGGTCCGTCTGACCGGCTCCATCTTGGATCCCCAGACGAATCTGAAGACGGCTCGGGTGATTTCCGAGCTGAAGGAGCGGGGGACTGGCCACACCTGCGCCAAGTACAGCAGCCCTGAGAGCACCTCACACCTGATGACCAGGTTCTTGCCCGCTATCGACTGGGACTGTGGGGAGGGCACTCCCTGTTTCTGTTTCACCTTGGCAGTCCGCTCCTTCCAGTTCTTGTTGCACACCTCGGCCCCTCCGAACCAAATCCCCAACACCTTCACGTGATCAGCCCTGATGGTGTCGGGGATGCTGGATCGGTCGGGCCAGTTGCCGAAGAGCATGGCTTCGCTCTTCGTGCGGTTGACCCCGGCCCCCGACGCCTGCTTGAACAGATGCTGATCAGCCTGCGAAATGACCTCGGATCAGAGCAGAAGACGGTGACATCGTCCATGTACAGGGAGGTTTTGACTTGGGTCCCTCCACATCCTGGCAGTGTCACCCCTCTTATGCCCTCATCCCTCCTGATGGCTTCGGCAAAGGGTTCTATGCAGCACACGAACAAGACAGGGGAGAGAGGGCAGCCCTGCCTGACTCCAGACCTGATGGGGAAGCTGTCTGTTTCCCATCCGTTGACCTGGACTACGTTACAGATGTCTGTGTAGAGCAGTTTGATCCAATTCTGGATTCCCTCCCTAAATCTCATTTTGGAGAGTACATCCGCCATGAACATGTGCGATATCCTGTTGAAGGCTTTCTCCTGGTCCAAGCTGACCAGGCAGGCGTCCACCCCCCTGTCCTGCACGTAGGCGATGGTGTCCCTCAGCAGCGCAAGGCTGTCTGAGATCTTCCTGCCTGCTACAGCACATCTTTAGCACATAAAATGGTGTGTAGTGCTGGGTCAAGCAGACCTTGCTCTGAGAGGGTCTCCCTTTCTCTCCCTTCTCTACTCCAAAGTCTATCAACTTATTTGTGATATTTTGTCAAATAAAGAGACTGCTTCGTGTCTACCATACTTTGTTCACACAACAATGCTACCTAATGAGGAAAAACACAAGAGATTCTGCAGATGATGGAAGTCCTGAGTAATGATACACAAACTGCTGGAGGAATTCAGCAGGTCAAGCAGCACCTATGAATAGGAATAAATAGTCCATGTTTCAAATATCTTAGTGCCCCAAACTTTCTGAAACATTCAAAAACTACTAAATGTAAAGGAAAGAAATTAAAACGCTCAACCAAAAAATCAAAATTCAAGATGCTGGGATAGAACTTGCTGGAGGCAGCCTGCTGTTGGGAGTTACCACTCACATTCCCTGCTCACCTGCTATGGATGCAAAGGGCAGATCACGCTAACCATCTACACCTTTAGAGTTGTACTTTTCTGTCTGATGTGTGGCCCAAAAGGACCAGGTATCAGATAGTAAGGAGCCAAGAACTTATTACCGGATACACTTGACTGGCTTTCACACAAGGTACAGTTGGGGGTAGAGCTTTGGCTCCTGTCAATGCTGTATAGATACTAATAGTTTTTATACACCTGAAATTCAGAGACAATTAACGACTTTTACAGTCTTAGTACACGATAAGAAAATACTAAGAGTACTTAATTATTTGACTCAAATTTGTCGGAAAGTCCAGAGAATTTTCACCAGAGTTCATTGGTTAAGTATATACCATTGAATTCTGGAGTTGAGGGCAGGTTATTGGCACTTTGGCTGGTTGCCTCCTCTGCTAGTTGGGGCCAGCAAGATTTTCATCAATTTGTATGTCTCAACACTAAGAAACGAAAACAGATGTATTTTCCCTTCTGGATATTTCTTGCAATGAAAACATTGCACATATTGAGTCATGCTCACACTGTTAAAGGAGTCAAACACCAATAATGGCTTTCTTGACATATTGGAAAGCACTCATGCCTTCCATATCCATCTGTACAGTTTTGGTTTATACAGCAACCCCTTAACTTGGGCTCAACACCTTACTGATATCCACAGCCAAATCTCTCAAAACGTAATCAGTACTTATTCCCGAAGTAAACACCCTGCTTAACCTTCCCACTAATGATCATAGCAGAGTTGGTAACTTAAGATACTCATGTACAAATAACAGGTCCTCATTCAACGTAGGGTGGTCCAACCCATGTGACGTTTGTGCATTGCTACCTTTTAGTTTATTTGTTTGTTTGTTTGTTGGAATGAGCATGGAATAGGCCACCTGGCCCTTCAAGCCACACTACCAGCAATCCCTCAATTTAACCCCTAGTTTAATCACAGGACGATTTACAATGACTAATTAACCTACCAGCCCAGTAAGTCTTTGGACTGTGGGAGAAAATCAGAGCACCTGGAGGAAATCCTTGTGGTCACCAGGCAAACGTGAGAGTGGATATCGGACCACTGGAAGATGATACTGGAGAAGTAGTAATGGGGGGGGGGGGGGCGGGGGATAAGGAAATGGCAGATGAATTGGATAATAATTTTGCATCAGCCTTCACTGTGGAAGACGTTGCCAGTGTGGTGAAATTTCCAGAGTTTCAGGGGTCAGAAGTGTATGAAGTTGTCATAATTAGGGAGAAGTTTCTTCAGAAACTGAAAGGTCTGAAGGTAGATAAAAAACATGGACCAGATAGCGTACACACCAGGGTTCTGAAAGAGTTGGCTGAAGAGATGTGGAGGCATTAGTAATGATCTTTCAAGATTCATAGAGGGCTATGGGTAACCCTAGGTAATTTCTAAGGTAAGGACATATTCGGCACAGCTTTGTGGGCCGAAGGGCCTGTATTGTGTTGTAGGTTTTCTATGTTTACTTCCAAGCAGCAGTGGAAATATTGAATGGCCCTCCATACACTAGATGGCGCTGTTTAAAATAGTGCCCATTTAATAATACAGGCAGTCCCCGAGTTACGAACATCTGACTTATGGACAACGCATACTTACGAATGGAGGGAGGAAAATGCCATCCGCCATTTAAGTTGGATCACGACGCCGTCCGCCATTTCAAGTCATTGCCGTTAACACTGTGTTGAGTGTGCAACTTTGTATTAGGCTTAAATATTTCTTAGCAAGATTCACCCTGACCCCTCCTCCCTTTTCCAGACAGCACCGCCCCCGCTTGTCCCATTTAACCTTTCGCAGTGCGGGTGGACTTTAGGACCTGGAGCAGCACAAGACCACAGCTGCTGCTGTATTTTTTTAATTAAGTGCAATGGTGAACAATAGCCAGATCAGAAATGCTGATCAAGTCAACTAGTTCCTAAAGAGAACTCTGATAGGCCAATCAGACGGTTCACTGCTGCTCAGCAATAGAACATAAAATCCCCAGTTTTCTGTTCCATTGACGGAAAATGATCATGATTGAAAATTAAGTGGAAATAATAAAGTGATTGGAAAGAGGTGAAATGTCATCGGTCATTGGAAAAGCTTTCGGCTACAGTCGGTCAACGATTGGAACAACTTTAAAGGATACAGGTAAAGGATAAAATGAGAATAATGGAGCATGTGAAAGGTCCTGCCCCAATGAAAGTTACGATTATTACTAAGCAATGTAGTGGTTTAATTATTGAAATACATACGTTTCTTAAGTGTTTTATATGCATAGAAAGGTAAAATATATACTATATACTAAGACAAACGTTTGACTAACTGATGTTAAATAATACTGGATGTACCTGTTCCGACTTACATACAAATCCAACTTAAAGACAAACTCAGGAACAGAACTCATTCGTAACTCGGGGACTGTCTGTACATATATGCAGCCCATAATGCCTCAAGATAGCCATGTGCTTAATATGCAATTTTAGTGGCACTTACATGGTAAATGACGAATTTTGTTGTAGTTAACGTCTGTCAGCATGTTAAATGCATTATGTTATTTTGAGGAAAACATGCTAATCTTTATCGTTAGGACATTTCAGTAAAGATTTCATGTACCACGAGTTTGCACATTAATTTCCACTAAGTATGGAACTGATCCATACCAATTGCAAGCCCCTGGCTCAGCCTCTGCTCAGTGCTGGATGACTTGATCTTGACTGGCACAGTCAATATCTTATGAGTGGGGCAGAGAAATGAAGCCAGAGTTCATTGTCTCAATCGCACTGTTACACTTATTTGAAAGTATTGCGTAAATGAAAGCAAGAATGGAATTTAATGAGACAATGGTGTCTCCGGGATTGAATGATCTGTCATCTATCTTCACCAAGCAGGAATGACAATAACGAATTCAGTTGCCTTTTGTGTAATTACACAGCAGCCTAACTCAACATTGTTAACCAGCCACAATAATCATACAAAAATTCTTACACCGAGGTACATTTTTACCGTAGTCATCAAAGACATTTGCTGAAATAGAGCACATTCTTTACAGCATATTTAGACATCGAAATGCTCGATCTTAAGTCATGTGTCTGAAGTACTGTTTTTCCTAAGGACTACTTTAAATAATGACTTGCTTTCTTAGAAATAATTGGTGTGTTCCAAATCTCCTCAGTGTGTATCTTTTCCAAAAAAAAATATACTGCGCTGTAATATTACAGAATTCCTATATTTGCTGGGTTGCATTCAAAGTTTCCCTGTGTACTGTGCTTCCCAAGTTTCCAGATAAATATAAAAGTAGCCAAATTATTCCCACATTCTCGGTGTGTATGCAAGTGTGTTCACATTCCCTGTGAGCACACAAGGAAAATAATTTCTCCTTGCTTATTGTTGTTCTTATATTACTACTTGTCTGCTTTCTTCTTCCACTGCTCATTTTGCTGTTCTTTTCTGTGCGGAGGACAGGCCTGCGGGCTCCTTCAATTACCTGCCCGCTTGATGCCAGCCGTTTCGGTCTCTGGCAGTTTCACATGCGGAATTCCCCCCAACTAAACACACTTCCCTGTGGGCCCTCATTAAAAACCACCCAATTCACCCTGCTTAACCTTTTCCATTCCATTACATAGCTCAGCACTCTGAATTGT
Source organism: Hypanus sabinus (assembly GCF_030144855.1). Taxonomy (NCBI): domain Eukaryota; kingdom Metazoa; phylum Chordata; class Chondrichthyes; order Myliobatiformes; family Dasyatidae; genus Hypanus; species Hypanus sabinus. The sequence goes on from NC_082722.1 coordinate 52,636,124, forward strand.
CGTGAAGCATTGTTTTACATGCAGGATGTAAGTTGGTACTTGCTGGTATTAATACTGCTGTTAGCACAACAGATTTACCCAGGCCTACTAGCAAACTTACTTCTCTTTCTCCTTCAGGAAAGTTCTGCCCTTTACCTTTAAAAGACTTTGGTGTATTTTCTTGAAAAATATCAAACATTCTCTGGTAATTTCACATCACACAACTACCAATACTCCTATTCTTTGGAACCACTTTCACCTCGGAGTCAGAAGATGGTTGGTTTAAATCCCTCGCCAAAGACTTGAGCACAAATATGTAAACTGAAGCTCCACTGCAGTAAGGAAAGAGTGCTGCAGTACGTGAGGTGCCACCTTTAAGATGAAATATTTAACAAGAAAGTCCATGGAGTATTTCACAGAACACCAGAGAGTTGCTTTTGATTCCCTGGCCATTATTATTAATTCAAATAAAATCAACAAAATTAGTATTAAGTCATCAAACTAGCATTTGGAGCTGGCTGGATAGAACCCAAATTCTGGGTTTATTACATTACGCTTCAACAGTACTTTCTCTGCTACAAATTATTTTGGAAATAAAATACATTTTATATATATCCAGGTTTCTTTTTCTTAAACTTTCTCCATTTTTTCCAATTTCCACACATTTTTAACACAGCCAGCTCTCAAAAGCTGACAGGCCTTTTGCCATTGTGAGCTGAGTGCTGGAAAATGGTGATATCCCCCAAAGATTAATCCTTCTCTTCACAACACACTTCCCTCTCCTCTACAGAGGTTTCTGATTTGCAAGTCAAAATTAGACACACCTCTCTTCATTACAACATGCTAACTTTGACCTTCCTCATTCTGATTCCAAAGAAAGACAACCTCCCCCGCGAATTGCAAACCCTTCAGTAAAGTAGCTTCGCATTCACGAGTTAGAAGGGTTGGGCACCGATGGGTGGCAGAGAGGCACAGCTAGTAGAGTCCCTGCCTCACTGTTCCAGGGACCCGAGTTCAATCCTCTCCACGGGTGCTGTCTCTGTGAGGTTGCACACTCTCCCTGAAAGCACACGCGTTTCACCCATCTACACCCCCCACGTCAACTCACACAAGATGGTGACTGCCAGTTGTTAAAAACAGGAGAAAACCCTTTGGCAGGACTGAAGGGTTTGGCCCAAAACGGCAACTGTACTTTTCTCCATAGATGCTGCCTGCCCTGCTGAGCTCCTCCGGCATTTTGCGTGTTTAACTGTAAACTGTTGCTTGTGTGTAGGAGAGAGGTAGAGTCTGGAGGTTGTTGAAGAAAATGTGGCAGAATGTTGGTGTAGATTTGATGTGCAGAAGGTTCTGTGTTTTTTTTTGTGTCTCTCAGCTTTCTGCAAATCAACGGGGAAGACTACATCTAGACTAAATCTATGATAGAACATTCCTAATTATGTCTATAAACTACCACAAAAATATTGCAAATGGCATCAATTTTTAATATTCCATTTTCCTACTTAGACAAAATGCATTTATTCTCAACAGTAAAAGGTACTGAGAGAAAAATTCTTATGTAAATTATTTCCCAAATCACATTCTAAACCTGTAATCCAATTATCTAGAAATATAATTTGGAAGCCATTAAAAGTTTTTTAGTCAGTAAGATTATATATATTTTGTATTACAAGATAAAGTATATTAGCATTGTACAGAATCTGTTGAATATAATTTTATCAAATTTCTTTTTTCAAGGAAGTGCAAATAAATACATTTGCGATTGTTTATTTCTGGCACAGGAAAGTTTTTTTTATTGTAGTGGAAGAAAACCAATCAGCTCATTCATAAACAGTGTCTTCTCCTTGTTACTTAAATTTTATTCTGTATTTCCATACTCTGGACAACAAACAGAGTGGAAGGAGACAAATGACAGTACGAGGCCAAGGTCGTGTTTTTACATCGGAGAGACGCTGGAAGACACTGACCACCGTGTGCTGCTTGCCCATAGAGCAGGAAGCATGGAGAACTCGTGGAGTGCAAATTGGATGCCAGGTAGGAAGCAGGAGAGAGCACGTGATATAATCTTTAAACACTGCATCAGGAATCCAGAACTTGTACCATGAAAAGAGCATGAAAAAAATCCTGAACATTTTGCACACACAGAGTGGTTGAAACAAACAGGCGTATAATGGAAGCTTTGACTTTTAATTATTTTGTGTAGCAATCAAGTAATTATATCTCTGTAATTCCTGCATTGTCGAAAAGGAATGGAAAAGCTATCCTCCAGCTAATGTGAGTGATATACTTTGAAAGAAAATGACAAGCAATATGGGAAGTTGAGAGATATTCAAATCATTATTTTCCACAGCAGTGGGAACTTACTAAGCTAATTAAAGTTTATACATGAACCAAATCAAATGGATTACATGAGGTAGTGTAAAAATATTGCATAAAACGGGTTATATGGTACAAATTGTCCTCGTTCCAGAAGTCATAATGTTACCTGACATGGCCTCTACCCTTTTCCTCCATCTGTGTTTATCTGCTGTACCCTATAATCCATCAACACTATTTGTTTCATTTACCTTTTTGGGGTGTGAGCTTCTCATCCTCAACAATGTCTGTCCAAAAGGGGCTTTTCTAACTATGCAACACAAAGCACAAGGCAGAGGGACTCAGCAAGAGTACTGTCGATGATTCGGGCCAAGACTATGGAAGGGAGAGAAGCAGCAGAGGGAGGGGATGAGGAGATATGGTGAGAGGGAGACAGGAATGGGGAATGGTGAGCGGGGACACCAGAGGTTTCATCTATCACCTGCCACTTAGTACTTCTTCCTTCACTCCCCACCTCTTACTTCACTCCTTCCTTTCCAATCCCATTGAAGGGTCTCAGCATGAAATATCAACTGTACTCTGTGGAATTCTCTGCCCAATGAAGTAATGGAGGCAACCTCAGTAAATATATTTAAGATAAAGTTGGAAATATTTTTGCATAATAGGGGAATTAAAGGTTATGGGGAAAAGGCAGGTAGGTGGAGGTGAGTCCATGGCCAATCAGCCATGATCTTATTGAATGGTGGAGCAGGCTTGATGGGCCAGATGGCCGACTCCTGCTCCTATTTCATATGCTCCTATGTACTCTTTTCCATAGCTGCTCCCTCCAGCATTGTATGTGTGTCGCTTGGGTTTCCAGCACCTGCAGATTTTCTCTTGTTTGTGACTCACCTATCTTCCATTTACGGCCCTGGTTCCTATCTCAGTGGCTGGCTCCTAATCAGTGGCTCTGAATCTCCTCTGTCATATTCATAGATTATGCTAAAGCCACTGTAAAGACACATCTCAGTACTCTCTTTTCCAGAAAAGAGACCAAGCTACCTAAAAACTTCACGACAGATAGAATCTCACTGTTTTTGTCTCATCCCACTACATCTTACTTGTACATTCACCAGTGTCTTTGTAGCACTTTCGTAATCCATTTAGAAACTCCAGTATAAAAACTGTTTTACCACTTTTAAATTTCATTAAAGCAGCATTGAGTTTCACACAAACATTTCTTTAAAGTTTACATCAGCTGCTGTCCTCTACTTTGAGATCCCCAGAATTAGATTGCCAGTAAAGTGTGGTATGTCATTTGCAGTGTATGACTACACATCAATCTATTGAAAGACCCTGCAGTTGTCATTTACAGCCTACCAACTGCAATATCAGAATATCTGCTTTTAATGATCACGGTACAAACAACACTCCTCTGGCTGCTGGGAAATGCTGTGCTTAAAGAATAGAGTCAACAATGATGGGAAAGGTATAAAATTGCTTCCAGAGGGGGTCAGAGTGATCTGCACAGCCTAGTACATGCAATAATAGACTATTTGTTCCTACTACTGTCTCCTTTAATTTTCCTTTGTTCTATCAGTGCTTAATAAAATGTTTGTGAAGCAACAAGTTTTGTGCCTCTTTCCTCACTTATGAAAGAATTTTGTATTAAACTATCAGAATCCAACAATTGTAGCAGCTAGCAGGATGACTGCAAAGTTTAAGGACTTGGAACAATCACAAACAAAGTGGAATTTTTAGCACGCACCAAGACGGATAAGAACTTACTTTGTTTCAATTTGTCTGAGAGAAAACTTAGTTCTGGCTTCAATACATCATTGGATGGAAATTAGGACTGAGGACTCTACTGCATTGCTATTTAAAAAATAAAGTTCTGTAAAAGCCAAGATGAGAAATGAGATTAAAATCAGGCTCGGCCATACAAGCTGGAAGGGTACGGGAGAATTTTGTTTGGAGGACGATCTATTTCAGTTGCACAGCAAACTATTTCAGTACATAATGAAATTATTGCAGTTGTGCAATCTATTCCGATGCAGGACAACCTATTTCTGTTGCAATCTATTAATATTCAAAATCACAGTTAAAGCAGAACAGAAGTATGTATGAATTAAGATTGAATCAAAACAATGGCCAAAGTCATGAAACCAAGAGCTCTTACCTGAATAAAACTTCTCAGTTTTATAAAATTAATGAAAAAGTCCAGAAGGAAAACAGCAACAATGTTAAATTTATTAAGAATAAGAAGGGATGCAATAAGACCCAGAGAATGGCTGGGGGAAAGGAGAAACCTGGAATATATGTTTGATTGAGAGATAAGACTACATGGTTGGTTTGATCAAATATGTACGCAAATGAAAAAGTAACGGGGTGAGGAAAGACTTTTAATCAATTGCAAAAGAAATGCAAAACTTGTGATAAACTGCAAAAACAGTATGATAGAAACAATAAAAAATCTAAAAAGCAAATCTTTGCATTAACTGAACGAGCAATAAAACAACAAGATAAAATTGAAGTGCATGTAAGGGGCTCAGAAGGCAACTGAAACAAGGTGGAGAAACTGAACGGTTGATTTCAAGCGGGTGGTCCTGCTGGTGATGCTGCAGGTGGCGCTACTTCTGAAGCTCCACCCTGGGAGACACCCCGATGAGAAACAGGTCCCAGACTGTGTGTGTCCAGGCCTCTACTGTTGAGACTCAAAGAACCAGTTATTTTCCATCACAACAGTGAGCAAATCACTAATTGGTCAGAAAATTTCAAGCAAGTCATCAGCTACTGGAAATTATAAAGTTTAATTCAATATTGTTTGTTGTTTTTTTTTGCCAATTTTCCCTACATATAACAAGTACTAATATTCATCTTAATATGCCTTATTATAATCTACATCTCTTTTACTTAAGTTGTGATCATTAATAGAATGGTTCAGATTTGTATTAAGCATGCCTACTAATCTTCCCAACCAAGACATCATCCTGTGAATACTTTGAAGAGTATATACCCTTTGATATTTTCATAACTTAGTTTTCTTTATTATTTTACACTTAACATAGATACCGCAAGTTTTTTTGCCTTTGAATTTTCAGATGTAATGATTCTAAATGTGTGACTTAGAATCAAAGGGAAAATTGTTGTGTCCAACTGTTATTTTCTTTGCAGTTTAGTAATTGTTTGCTAATACTTAAAGTAGATTTTATATATGGACATGAAATAGTTTAGCTTGTTTACTAGTGGTTACAGATAAATTGTTCAGTGTATCCCTTAGTGGTTACCCCAGTATTATTCTGGAAACTTCTCTTGGCATTGCATTATTTGAATAGCAGATTTCTCATCGGTTGACTCTTATCTATGAATTTGAATGGAATTTTTCTCATCTATCGGGTATAAAATTAGCTGACCACAGGACAGCGTCATCTTAGTCTTTTTATCTTTATTCTGCTTTTTGCTGCTAGCCTCTGTTCTTGCTACTGTCTATTTTAATTTTCCTTTGTTCTGTCAATGCTTAAGTAAATGTTCAGGAAGCAACAAGTTCTGTAAAAACCTTGGATTAAAACATCAGAATCCAACAACAGAGATATTGTTAGGTATCTCTATATCCGCCTCATTCCCCACATTTTCTGCTGACCTTCACAGACTCACTCTGAGATTTTCCATTACTCACCAATCCAAGTATGCTGAAAAATCACCATGAAACTTGGATGATGAGCGGAGAGACATATTCAATTCCCAGCCTGCCACAGCCAGAAGCTTGGTGGATCTGTGATCACCAAGGAACTCTCTCAGTCTAGCTGCTTTCTAAGTGGTCTTCTATTTCATTGAAAAGATGTCACTTGCATTGCAGCATTAGTCAGTTTAATAGAGAATTATAGAACTATTTGTAGTGATACATTTCCTGGACTTTCAACCATGCAGAGTCAAACATACATGGCAGTTAGAAATCCATAAAATTTCTAACTACTGTAAGAACATTAATTCTTACAGTCATTTTTATAAAATCATTTTCAGTTCAAGGTGGTGTTGAACTGAGATGAATAACTAGACATATATTCATACCTTATTATTTGCAAGGGATATTTTCCAGAGATGCTTCTGAATAACAAATCTCACTGTATAGTTAGTGGCTTAAATAAACTTAAGAACTTAATACTCATATGAAAAATACCTGTCAAATACAGTATTAAGATATTAGTATCTTAAATATTAAGACAAGTCATTAAATATCTGAACAGTATCATTAGTATTTGTCACTGTTACTATACGAGTTCAGGTTCAGTAATGACTAAGCATGAGATTCATACTATAAAACGTATTTAGACAGGCTAAGATACAAACATCACAAGAATCGGAAATATAAAAATGAGAAAAGTTGACCATATCTTTCTTCATTTAACACTGCTTCTATATAAGGTATTTAAAAGAGTCAGCTTTTCCATCGACAACACCGATAAAAGCACTGGGGGAGTGTGGAATTATATCCCAGACATCAAGAACTATAAAAGTTCACAGCACAACCTAGGAATATGTTTCATGCCTGGCGCCTGGAAGGGACCAACCAAACTCACATAAGTAATCGTAAAAATGTGAACTCTGTACATGGTGAGATGTAGTGCACCTATGTTTAAGTGGTTCAAATCAATTATAATCCATGTACCTATGGTAGGTGGAGTACAACTGTCTGCACAGTCGGATTTTGCATATTGCATCACATTAAACCCCCAAAAAGTTTCCAGTGTTTTGTGTTCAACATTTTATTAATTGTGTATTTCCCATCAATTGGCATGGTTGCAACTTCAGTAGCTGTTGGAATTATATCTTGTACAGCTTGGAGCTGTAGTGACTCTGATTCACTGTCCAGTGAACTCTACACAGGGAGTTGCAGCCTTCAGGATCAATGGATCTCAAAGCACAGACATAATTCTGGCCTTTTTTTCCAATGACACTGTTTCAGTCTTTGGTTGGCTCCATATTAAAAGCAAAGCATTCTCCAAAGCAATATAAGAAAATGCGAAAATTATTTCGAAACCAATAGCTTCTCTGCAGTATTGACTACTGAACTGGGAGTCATACAATTTAAAAACAACTGCGACAGCAGTAGTGGTCAAATTGCAGTATAAGCAGTTTACACTGGCATTAAATAAAGTATGTAAATATAAAGATCATAATGACAAAAGCTGATTGTCAAAGACAAGTTGTGCAAACATTAAGGAAGGCGAGTTTCCTCACCACCTGACATTCCAAAACATGGGAACCATACTTTGCTCAGGTTCTGCCAAATTTGCAGCTGAGAGCAGCTGAAGCTCAGGGGATGGGCACCCATAGAAACTTCCAACATTTTCTGAGTAAACTTACAGAAATACATAGCTATTCAGTATATAAATAACATTTTTTATTTTTATAATAACAAAATGTGAGTGTGAGTAAACTGGTAAGCAAAACAATAAATCAATTACGCATTTCTATTGATTTTCTTGTTTATTTATTATTATGTTTTATTTTATTTATTATTACTATTTTTTCCTCTCTCTGCTAGATTATGTATTGCATTGAACTGCTGCTGCTAAGTTAACAAATATCACATCACATGCTGGTGATAATAAACCTGATTCTGATTCACTAATAATTGGGATGCAGTTAATACAGAAATCAAAACAATATTAGAGAAAGGAATATATTAATGCATGTTGATTTAACTAATTATCTTCTATGTTGATAAGCTTGTTTCGTGGCTGCTTATACGGAGACAAGTCTCAAGGTTGTATATAGTACTTTGATAATAAGTGCACTTTGAACTTTTAAATAGCTCAGGGTGGTAGGAAGAAAACAAAGATCACAAGCTCCTTGAAAACTTGTGTTGAAATGGTGGAGAGAATCAGAGAATTACTCAGTATTTATGGCACAGAAACAGTCCAGTTTTTATGGCCCACCCAAGCCAATCCACATTTTTTCCACCAAAGTAAAACGCTGTAAATTCTGGACACCTAAAATAAACATAGAAAATGCTTGAAATGCCTGGATGACTAGAATGATTTTGTCAAATGGATGTGAATTCAGAAGAGTTAGGAAGTATGAGAAGAGATGATTAGTTGTTACACTTGGTTGGTGAGTCTAGAACTTGTGCCAGGGTTAAGGGTCAGACATTTTTTAAGTTTGAGGAGGAATTTTGTCACAGAGTGACTTATAGAATTTTGGGATCATGTACACACTCAATGCTTAGACAATGAAATGAGAGGATGTAGGATATGGGAGAAAAGTGGAGCTGAGATGAATGGTCAGCTACAAACATGCCAAATGATGGGAAAGGACCAAAGGCTAAACTCTGCTCCTTAGGTTCTTGGGAACTTGCTCTGTTTGGCCCTATGAGGGATTTTTTTTCAATGGCACTAAATGGCCCTCTCTGGTCTTCAATTCTCAGCTTGCTACTTCCACCTGGAAAGGCAAAGGCAATACTGCACAAGGCAACAATTACAGTTACAGTCTGGGCTCAATCCCGTCAACAGACTCCAACCTGATTATCGAAGAAGCTATTCTTTCAGCCAGGCACTTTGCCAACATGCTCAACTAAATCCAGGGGAACCCACTTGCCTCTGTTACTCTTTTACTCATGCCCCTAATTTCAGCCAAGTGTGTATGGCTAAATGTTTTCCACCTGTCTAATACCCAGAAACCAGCTAAAGACTAGTTAATGGCTCTTAAATGATAACAAGAGTCATGTTTCAAACTCATTATCCTCTAATCAGGAAGAAAGCATTTACATTGAGAAATCCAGCAAGCATCTGATCTACCTCACAGGCTGAACTGTCTTTTATTGTGCCTCCCATGAGCTTGACAGCTATCAGAGGAAATTCTAGCCTTTAAACTTTTACTATTGTTCATCTTCAAAACACAGGTTACAGCATATCTTGGAACGCAATATTCTAATGCACATCAAAGATCAACAATCAACTTACTCACCATACACATTTACATTTATAAGGAATTTGCTGTGGTGTGTTGCCACAACATGCAACAAAAAAAGCAATATTCAACAACTAGAAAGAATGTATATTTATGTATATTTCTATCTTCTCTTCTTAAGCGAAAATGTTTTTTTTCTAATTATCCATTATCATCCATCAGCTTTTTTCTTTGGTAGTTGGTAGGGGTTGACTTTTTTTTATATAAAAAAATATCTTTTATGATGTATGACCTATCTTTAAATTTTTGATTACAGAGTGGTATACTTTTATGTGATATGCTATAACATTTTGATCAATTTTATTACAATATATGAATGTACACAATTTATGTTGAGATGTATCTATGTGTTGTACTCTGTAAATCTTGCTTTTTCTTCTGAATAAAAATATTGTAAAAAGAAAAGAAAGAATAAAAAATTATATAAAAATAAGTTTGTGGTTAAGGTACGGATATGAAATAACATGTGTGGGAATACATAAAAACCAACAAGTACACTCAGTAGCCACTTTATTGAGGACCACAGCTCATTCATGTAAATTTCTAATCAGCCAATCATGTGGCAGCAACACAATGAGACATGGACAAGAGGTTCAGCTGTGGTTCAGACCAAACATCAGAATGCAGAAAAATGGGATTTAAGTGAGTTTGACCGTGGAATGATCATTGGTGCCAGATGGTTTGAGTATTTCAGAAACTGATTCACTGGGATTTTAACACATAAGCAAAAAAACCCAAAAAACCCACCTTGTTAATGATAGAGGTCAGAGGTACAAGCTGACAGGACGATGACAGTTACTCAAATAACCATGCATTAAAACAGTAGGTGCAGAAGAGCATCTCTGACTGTGTAGAAGGTTGAACCCTACACCTACAGAAGACCAACATACACTCAGTAGCTACTTCAACATGTAAAGGAGCTACCTAATAAAGTGGTCACTGAGTGTACCTACAATATAAAAAAGCTTTACAAAACGTGATTTGAATTGTTTGCAGTGCATTACAGAGGTAATAGATAAAGGGGGGTGGGGGGGGGGCTAACTAGAATGATTGATCAGATTAACCGCCTGGGAAAAAAGCTAAGATGTGAAGTTTTAGTTTAATAGGCTCATAGCGCTTTCTGTCAGGGAGCTTTTGAAAAAGGCGGCTTGCAGGGTGGTCTACAATGATGTTTCCTGCTCACTTTTTTGTCCTGGACATATACAAGTCCTGCAGTGATGGCATACTGTAATCAGTGACTTTTTCTGCTGACCTCACTGTAGTTTTTGTACATTGTGAGAGGATGCCACACCAAACCAGACAGAGATGGCTAATACAAGGATGCTCTCGATGATGGCAGTGCAGAACTGCACCGGTACGTTCTGGGGAAGGTGGAATTTTACCATCTGCTGCTAGAAGTACGTGTGAGACAGACAACTGAATGTGGCATGTTTTCAATATCTGCAACTGGGCCCTTCAATTGACACTAAACAAAATGGAAGCAATTCTCACCAATGAGTCACCCAATCCAATAACAAGTTAACACTTGACCCTACCTACAATTGTCTTCCAGGAAGTTAGTTCAGATTATTTGGGAAAATCTAGAAGCAGATTGTATATCCTATTTTTAGTTTGGGATAAAAATGGAAACTTGTCAATTGAAGCAGTGGGGTAAAAATGTAAAAGCATATCACTAACGTATAAAACTCATGACTATATTACCTTTCCATTTTCAGTATTCAATTACCGAGCTTGAGCTTGATCAAAAGTTTCTATGGAGAATTTCCATGCATTGCTGCAATAATGGTACTCACCTCCTCAATGCAGACTGCATCATTGTTTGGTATTGACTTCCTTTTCTTTGTCAAACAACTGCAAAACACTAACGTGATACAACTGATGATAAGTATTCCCAAATCTGGAGCCACCAGTCGAATGCAGTTGGTAATATCATTCAGATCAAGCCTAGGAAAGAAAAGGGAGAAGACATAAAGACTTCCATTTCAGTAATCATTTAAATAATGGGGGCAAAAAACTAGTTCAAAGTTCAAAGTAAATTTATGATCAAAGTACACATGGGTCACCCATATAGAACCCCCGAGATTCATTTTCTTGTGGGCATACGCAGAAAATCCAAGAAACACAATAGAATCAGTGTAAGACTTCATCCAAAAGGACAATGTGCAAAAGACAACAAACTATGCAAATACAAAAGAAAAAAAACAATAGATATTGAGAATATGAGATGAAGAGTACTTGAAAGTGAATCCATAGATTGTGGTAACAGTTCAGTGATGGGGCGAGTGAAGTTGAGTGAAGTTTCCCCTCTGGTTCAAGAGCCTGATGATTGAGGGGTAATAACTGTTCCTGAAACTGGTGGTGTGGGTCCTAAAGCTCCTGTACCTTCTTCATGATGGCAGCAGCGAGAAGCTAGTTTGTTATGGGTGGTTGGGGTCATTGATGATGATGTTGCCTTCCTGCGACAGCGCTCCGTGTAGATGTGCTCAATGGTCGGGAGGGCTTTACCCGTGATGGACTAGACTGTATCCACTAGGTTTGGTAGGATTTTCCATTCAAGGGAATTCATGTTTCCATTCCAGGCTGTGATTCAAACAGTCAATATACTCTCCACTACACATTTAGAGAAGTTTGACAAAGTTTTACATGTCATGCCAAATCTTCACAAACTTCTAAGGAAGTAGAGGAACTATCATGCCGTAATGACACTTGCCTGCTGAAACCAGGACAGATCCTCTAAAATGATAACACCGAGGAATTTAAAGTTGCTGACTCTCTCCAGCTCCAATCGTCAGATGTGGACTGGCTCATGGACCTCTAGGTTCCTCCTCCTGAAGACAATAATCAGTTCCTTGGTCTTGCTGACACTGAGTGAGAGGAGGAGATGTTATTGCCAATCTGAACTGATAGGGTTCTGCAAGTGAGGAAATCAAAGATCTAATTGCATAAGGAGGTATTGAGGCCAAGGTCTTGAAGCTTATAGTTCAGTTTTGAGGGGATGATCGTATTAAATGCCAAGCTGTAGTCAATGAAGAACACCCTGATGTATACTTCGCTGACAAGATGTTCCACCTTGGAAGCACAACGATTTAGAACATTTCTTTACAGAATCCAACCCACATTGCTGAAAAAGATCAAATTTTCTTAGATAAAAGGCTTGCAGGTTAAAGGAATTTCACAATGCAAATGATGGTTGACAACGTTCATCCAGGCACAAGAAGCTGTGTATCTTATCTGCATGGCATAGAATGGATGTGCAAAATGAAATAAAGGCGCCAATCCTCAATGCTGGTAGTTTCTTTAGGGACATCCTCAAGTTTTACTTAGAATCTATGTGATTTGCTTTTGCAAATTTTAAGGTGATCTTAGCCAGCTGAATTATTATGGATACACAATGGTAGGCTATTTACTCAGAAAACGTAAAAGCCTTTTGAGGCATATGTAAAAGTCCTTTCAGCATAAACTAGCCAGTGATTACATATAATGTAGCATTCATTTGAAGGTTTAAAAACAGGGAATTGAGCAGACAGGCATGCCACTCAGAAAAGCTACAAGAAAAACATACTCAATGCAAGTGTAAATACAGTGCAACAGGGATAAACCTACTGCAGCACAAATGAACGGGGATTTGTAAATTCCAACATTGGATATGTGGACTGTCTTACTAAACAGGAAGCGAGAAATAAATGCTTCCAAAACAAAACTGAGCACATACAGAAAATTTCACAGAAGAAAAAGAAATCAATGAGAAAATTTATAATTAATCATAATTACATTTGTAGCCATTCAGATCCAAATTTACTTGATGTCAAACTATTGTCCACTGCAAATAAATCTTTGAAATATTGCAATATACTTTTGACAACACCACTGTATTCCAGCTTCTACTTGTCAAAAGCCTTCAGGTACTGGAAACTTGCCCAGTTTAACAAAACTTATTTTTACTGTTTGTCTCACAGGAGTTCAACGTTTAGAAGTAAAACTGGAAAGCTGCCAGCACAGTGCAATAACGCTGCAATTTAAACAACAGCCTTGCAAAACATTGCAGATACAGATATACTATTTTAATTTTACTAAGAGCAAATTGTAGGCCTGTTAATTGCAACATTACTCCACTGGTTCTGGCTAAGTGATGCAAGAGAAATCTGGAGATGGAAAGTTTTCACTAGACAGATGGAAATTAGACATAAATTAGCTATGAGTAATGAGGATGAAATGCTTGGATTGACTCAGTGTGCAACATCAACCCTTGTCATTCTTTCCCACTCAATGCAAGTTTCTCAGCATTGTGTTGCAACAGGCCCAACAATACATAATGGTGGAAGTAAACGTCTTGTTTTAAACCTTACGCTGAATTTGTTGATGCAAGTCTACATACCTTAGTGTTGCCAACTTCATTCAAAAATTAATGTAGCCAGGAGTGAAACATTTTAGCAGTCATTTCCTGCAGAAATCACAAAACTGGAGCAAGCAAAAAGGGGCGTCCTTGTATTGTGAGGCTGCGTCCTCTCCGTCCTACCAGACATGAGTAGCCCTGTGTTCATGATAGCATCACACTGCTCACAAATAGTGACTCCTTACTACTTCCTGATGTTGACATTTTAGAGCTTCAACCTGCTCTAGTGCGACAGGAATCACGGTGACACCATGTAGATTGGGAACCCTATAAAAAGTTACACGGCCTCTATCAGTGCCTCCTCAGCAGCTGCCAGCTAAACTAGTAGTCACTATGTGGGAGGGCATCTCTGCCCCACAGCAACCAAGTGCCCATGAGATGCTGAGTGAAGGCTGGGTCACTGTGAGAGATTGGTGAAGGAGGTCTGACCTTTCATCAGTATCTCAGACCTAGCCTCCTTTGTATCAGCTGGACAGGTGGGGCAAACCAACCCCAAAACCAAGCAATCACCTGCCTGGAGAGCAACTTCCGGCAGCTTACGTTCACAAGTCTATCAGCGCCGTTCTCTCTGCTGGCTGACGCCACTCAAGGCACCTACAGTGAAAACCTATACAACTTGTGGTGTTGGTTGTCATTCCTCTCTTTTCAGTCTCTATCACCTGTACCTGCATTGAACATCACACTGAGTAAATACAGGAACTGTGCTCTGCTTCTCCACAGCAGCCAGCGCTGCGCTGGGGAATGTGGCTCTCACCAATGTGTCATTAGCTGTGCTATCTTGATTTGGGCCGGATGCAAAACAAACAGATCCTGTTAGTCAATGTGTGCAAAACTCCCTCTCCTGTGTCAAACACACAATTTTGCAGTGAGCCAAATGATCATTGCCAATAAAGCCAATGGCAATTTGGCTCATCAAAAAGCACAAAGTGGCAATTTCCAGAATGACATTTCCTTCCTTGCTGGATTAATTAACTAGAGGTTTTGACAGAGTTAACAGACAATTAGAACAGTAAAAGCTGGAACTACTTAGTCAGTTCTGAGTAATGGTTCTGATGAACTTAAATCAGGACACTAGGACAGGTCTTCAGTTACATGTTTTGACGAAAGCTCGTGACCATGAAACCACTCCTGATCGAAAATATTGACAATTCCTTTTCTCTTTGACTCACTTCATTCTCCAGCCGATTGTTTGTTGCTTCGGGTTCTCCCATGTAAATATTCCTGTTTTATTTACATTTCGCAGAGTCTGCAATATTTATAACTGATGGATTCTGATATGAAATTATGTCAAGTGTTTTCATGTGGCATTATCTGGAGATGCAGATTTTACCCTGTTCTCGTTAGTGGAAGAATCAAAGTACACTCTTCTTTGAGTGAGTATTGATTCAATAGTAGCGACATGGAAAGTGGAACTGTAATCGGAAGGGGTTTTAAAATGTGAATGTTCTCTCATAATTTTGGAGCTAACAGTACCATTGATTTCAGATTTTAATTCTTCCACCCACATGAATAAAACCTTACAGATAAACAGACATTTTTGGTCAACCACACATTAAGACAAGCTGGATGACTACTGAGAATCTGCTTCCAAAGTAGCGAATGTGCAGGAATTTAGCCAGCAACTGCAGCTTGTCACAAAATCTGCACTTTGGCAAAGCCCCTGATGGAGGGGGAGGCAAGCGTGATGATTGAGAACTCTGTGCTGCTACCCACACAATGTGCAGAAACTACTACATGGCAATTCAATTAAACATTGCACAAGGTGATCTTCAGTTCGGGGAAGTTTTCAAGCTCACCTTTGTACACTCTCCTGTTCTGGATTTAATTCTAATGGAAACAGAGTTTACTGCTCTGTCTACGGATCCTAGATTTGCCAATAAAGCTTCTGAAATGTGGCATACTGTAAAGTTGGAATATTTTTCTGGACAAGTATGACCATTACAATCAAACCAATCATCTCTTATTTTTCCACATGCTGCGACAAAGTCAGATTTTATCTATAAGTGATCTCTCAATACAGAGAGTGGGATTCAGCACAAAACAATTCCTTGGATTAAAATACAAATATTCCTTAACTTAAAAAAACTTTTGCTATAACTCTTTAGGGCCGAATGTTCCAATTTATAAAGCTATTTTGTAAATTGAAGAGTTCCCCACTCACTACAAAAAGGTAAATATGGTACTACATTCCCACATTTTATTTTTCCCAGACATCAATTTATGAACTCTCACTTGATGAAACATTTTCCAGGAACATATCCCTTTCATAAACTAAAGAATGGCTGTAATGTCTTTAACACAGAAAAAGAAGTCCCACAAGAGTTCACAGGAATATCATAATATAGAATTTGGAAAGGCAACTAAGATTGGAAAAATAGTTAGGATTTACGAGGTGCCTGGAGGTATTAGTGTAAAGAGAGAGAGAGAGAGATGGAAATCCGCAAGCTTACGGAGAAAGCTTCAAAGATAAAGGCCCAACCATTATTGGCAGAGCAACGAAAATCAGGAATCAGTAGCTGATCAGAATTGGAGTGACACAGAGAATTCAGGGGACTGCAAGGATGGTGAAGGTAACAAACACGGGGAGAAACAAGGTGGTAAAGAGGTTTCAGACCTGGCGTATTGCTGGACAGGTGGCCAATGCACAGGGTGACAGGTGAATGTGACTGGTAGTGTGTTAGAATAAAGGCAACAAAAAATTGGACGAGATCAAGATTACTGATCTCATTTGGAACTAAGTCTTTTTTGCCCTTTTCATTGAAATGAATTGACTTTATTTCTTCCATCCTTCACATACATGAGTAAAAATCTTTACATCTCCGTCTGAATGTGCAATGTACAAATTATAGTCATTTGTAATAGATAGCATGTACAGTAATATCCACAACAGAACAACTTAGAAATACAATTGTGTCCACTTGAACTAATCAGTCTGATGGTCTGGTGGAAGAAGCTGTCCCGGAGCCTGTTGGTCCTGGCTTTTACGCTGAGGTACTGTTTCACGGATGGTAACAGCTGGAACAATTTGTGGTTGGGGTGACTCAGGACCCCAATGATCCTTCGGGCCCTTTTTGTAAATGTCCTGAATAGTGGAAAGTTCACATCTACGGATGTGCTGGGTTGACCGCATCATTCTCTGCAGAGTCCTGCGATTGAGGGAAGTACAGTTCCCAAAACAGGCAGTGATGCAGCTAGTCAGGATGCTCTCAATTGTGCCCCTGTATTAAGTCCTTAGGATTTGGGGACCCATACCAAACTCCTTCAACCACCTGAGGTGAAAGAGGGACTGTTGTGCTTTATTTCACCACATGGCTGGTGTGTACAGACCACATGAGGTCCTCAGTGATGTTTATGCCAAGGAACTTGAAACTGTTCACCCTCTCAGTCCCAGATCCATTGATGTCTACAGGGGTTAGCCTGTCTCCATTCCTTTTGTAATCCACATCCGGCTCCTTTGTTTTCATGACAGAGAGGGAGAGTCTGTTTTCTCTTTTTCACAATAAGTGTTTTCAAATAACCTCATCATTCCTGCTATTCACAGCAATTTAAAAACTTACATTCTGCAAAAGTAAGCACAATCAAATGATCACAGCCTACCAACTATGAGCTGCTGTCATCACACTAAAATTACACAAATGCTAAGAATGATGAATATGTTAAAATGTATGTAAATATGCATATCTTACCAAAGTGAAAGAATTTCGGCTGATTTTGAAGTATATCTAATTTTAAATGCTTCAGTTATAAATTACAGAAGACTATTAAATCAATTTAATGATACTCCTGCTAATTCGCATCCATATGATTTACCTGGTAACTCCAATGTGCCTGGACAATGTTTCCCATGTGCTGCCTGCAATAGAAAAGATAAGGCTATTGTTACAATCAGTAGGCTGTTTGTCTGCTTTTTCTATGTCATTCCCACAACATAACGCAGTTCACTGTTTTACTTCATCATTAATCTTTCTGCCCTTCCAGACAACAAGACACTAATTGTCCTATATGAATTATCCAAAATGTGTCATTGGCATTATGGTTATTACATTTCTTCCAATGAAGGTCACAGATTTAACAAGGACAAAATTCTGTATACTTACAGCCATTAAATAGTTAGGTAGACAACTTCATCTGATACTATATACAAATTAAGTCAGGCTATTGTTAGCCTTAAAACACCACCCTTTTATCAACTGTAATTAAGAGTGTTTTGTGAATCCCTGATATAAATTTCTCATGATATTGAAACTTTTTAAGCTACCGTACAATAATATGCAAAAGCCTTAGGCGGATATATAGTTAGGGTGCCCAGTGCTGTAGTAATTTTATGTATTTCACTGTATTGCTGCAAAACAAAAAACAAATTTCATGACAAGTGTGAGTGATGATAAATCTGATTCTGATACGGGCCTCTATTGTGCACTGAGAGTGGGAAGGGGGCAGAGGAGGGGAATCATGGTTAGGAAAAGGGGGAAGGGAGAGGGAAGTTCCAGAATGACATTATGTAATGATGAATAAACCAACTGATGCACCTTGCTTGGTGTCTCAGGGCAATGTAGATAACCACATGAAACAACACTAAAGCTTTCTTTGTGTGACACTGTTCCTCCTGAAGTAACTATTTCCCCCTTTCTGTCCTCTGGGAATGGCATCAATTTATCCAGGGGGCTAAAACAAGATGAACAACACAAAAGCCATTCACATGCACGTCCCTTGAGAAATCACTGAATACTGATCCAAAGCAAGAAACTTCGATGTTCTTCACACGTAAACCTGAACAATGCCAGTGTCAAGCACAAGGAACTGGATTCCATCTAAACTCATATCGACCGGCTCAGGGTATGGCAAGCAGACGGCACTGAGTGATCAGAAGCATGCATGGAAACATCTACTCTTCCAAATGCCAGAAATATGCCTCGGTGGTGACCCTGAGTAACTCTTTAAGATGTTTCTATAAAAAATTCAGACTGGGAAAAAATGTAGCCGAGTAAAACAACAAGACATGTGCAAAACTGTCAGCACTTATCCACAGGTGATTTCCATAAAGGAAATCAAGTCTTAAAATATTATTCTTATTCTTAAAATTTATTGCAAATATATTATACATAAGATTCAAGTGTCATCATTGCCAGCAAAAAAAAATCTATCACTCCATTTGCTAATATGATTCACATTATATCATTATGATATCAGTTTTCTTTCACATACATTCCATCGGCAGTTAGTCATAAACTTTTAAAATGGATTCCAATCCTTAGCAGTGGGAAAGTTCTAAACTTGTGTGAGTGGATGTGCATCTTGGAATCTACCAGTCAACACCTATTGATTACAGACACCAGCTTGCACAGGAAGACCAGCAAGTTACAAGGAGATTGATGTGCATTTTTCATCTAGTTGTTGATCTTCCTGTAGCAACCAATGTTTGGCTTATTCAATGCTCCTGCGAGCAACCATCAACGAACATCCATTTCTCCAACTTCTGGTAACTTATTCCCCATTCTCCTTCCCTCTTCTTCTATTCCCCATTCTATCTTCTTACCTCATCTCCTCACTTGCCTGTCAGCTCACCCCGGTATCCCTCCTCCTTCCCTCTCTCCCATGATCCACTCTCATCTCCTGTCAGATTCCTTCTTCTCCAGCTCTTCGCCTCTTCCACCTACTACCTCCCAGCTTCTTACTTATTCCCCCTCTCCCAACCATGTGGCTTCTCCTATCATCTTCCAGCTTGTCCTCCTTCCCTTCTCACACCTTCTTATTCTGACATCTTCCCCCTTCCTTTCCAGTCCTGATGAAACAAAACATCAACTCTTTATTCATTTCCATAGATGCCGCCTGGCCTGCTGGGTTCCTTCAGTATTTTATGTGTTGCAACCAGTATTGGTATTGGTTTATTATTGTCACATGTACCAAGATACAGTGAAAAACTTCTTGTGCATACTGTTTATAAAATCAAATCATTGCACAGTGCATTGAGCTAGAATAAAGTACAACAACCATGCAGAATAAAGTGTAACAGTACAGTTCGGGTAAACAATAAAATGCAAATCATAAAAAGCCTACTATTATGCAACAGTCTGAGGTGAACATCAGTGAAAACCACAGAATCTCTTTTCAGACTTTCTTGACAAACATCGATGGACAACAGCTCTCTTATAGCAGTCTGGATGGATCTGTTGGAGGATCCTTCTCACTAGCCATCAGGTTTTGGTGCTTATTTGAAGGTTCTGATGGTAAGGCATTCAGCTAAATTACTTCAAAGCTTGCTTTAGTAACTGTGCAATAGCATTCAGAGTCTCCTTTCTGCACCAGGCTCCAAGGATATTCATGCAAATCACAACCCAACTGTCAACAGCTTTTAAAACAACCCTTGGCTGTTATCCACCGTGAACATGAAATCAGGAAATTAGAATACGTTGGTTGCCTTCCTTTTGAGAAGTAATTCCATTGCCTCTTCACTATGGTAGCTAGTCCATCCCTGGAACATTCCTCTCACATCCCTGGAACATCTGGACAGCAAACTTCAAGATGCTCTTTATCAATTACATTTAATACCATCATCCCCTCAAAACTAATCAGTAAATTCCAAGACCTGGACCTCAATGCCTCCTTGTGCAATTGGATCCAGGATTTCCTCACTTGTAGACCCCAGTCAGTTCAGACTGGCAAAAACATCTCCTCCACAATCTCATCAGCACAGGAGTACCACTGGTATGTGAACATAGTCCCCTGCTCTACTCACTTTACACTCTGACTGTGTGGCTAAGTACAGCTCCAGCACCATATACAGGTTTGCTGATGACACCACCGTTGTGGGCTGTATTAAAGGTGCTGATGAAGGTGCTGATAAAGGAGGGGGACTGAAATTTTGCCTGAGTGGTGTCACAACAACAACTTCCCACTCAATGTCAGCAAGACCAAGGAGCTGATTGTAGAGTTCAGGAGAGGGAAACTAGAGGTCCATGAGCCAGACCTCATTGGAAAATCAGAGGTGGGGGGAGTCAATAACTTTATATTCCTGGGTGTTACTATCCCAGAGGATCTGGCTTGGACACATCATATAAATATAATTGCAAAGAAAGCACAACAGAGCCTGTACTTCCTCAGGAGTCTGCGGAGGTTTGGCACGTCACCAAAAACCTTGACAAACTTCTATAGATGCGTGGTGTAAAGTGTGCTCACTGGCTGCATTACGGCCTAGTATGGGAACACCGATGCCTTTGAGCTGAAAACCCTACGTTGGACACATCTACATGAAATGTTGCCATAGAAAAGCAGTATTCATCATCAGAGATCCTCAGCACCCAAACAATGCTCTCTTTTTGCTGCTGCCATCAGGTAGAAGGTACAAGTGTCTCAGGACCCACACCACCAGGTTCAAGAACAGTTACTACCCCTCAACCATCAGGGTCCTGAACAAATGTGACAACTGTACTCATTTTATTTCTGGTGTTCCCTCAACCTTGTTTCATGTTATTTCATGCTCATTATTTATTGCTATTTGTTATATTTGCATTTGCACAATTTGATGTTCATTGATCCTGTTTTCAGTTACTGTTACACTGCTGAGTACGTCCGCAGTGAAAAGAATCTCAGGGTTGTAATTGGTGACATGTATGTTCTCTGATAATAAATTTTACTTTGAACAGCAATCCCTACTGTTAAAGCTAATCAGAATGGCACCCTTCAGGGATTAGAATGTCTTGTTTCTGCATATGGTGATCCCCTTGAAATCCTATCCAATAATGGTTCACACTTCACGGGATCTAGGGTACAAACATGGGCTGCCTCCAATGAGTGCACGGGTGGTCCACCATTACCCTCAGGCCAGTGGTCCGACTGAGTGAATGAGTGGCCTATTAAAGCAGCAAATCTGTTTACCTCCATATCGTATCTGGATGGTTACCTGTTCTTCCCAGTGCTTTGTATAGTTTGAAAGGAGGCACTCCATTTTTGTTAATGGCACAACAATCTATTACTTTTGTTCCTGACAAAGGGCAGATAAAGAATAAAGAGTCAATGTTCCAGACTGAGGCTACATCCACACTTTTGACATCCGGACAATTTTGAAAACACCAGTTTCACGTAAAAACGATAGGCGTCCACACTAGGCATTTTCAGAAGTATCTCTGTCCACATCGAAACGGATATTTTGGCGTATCTCCTCCTAATGCGCAGGCGCAGGACACATCTACCGAGAGCAAGCAACATGCTTGGTGTCGAATCTCGCCGTGAAAGACTGGGTGCGCGTTTGTTCAGTTACAGACTAGAAAAGCGTAAACGACGGACAGCTGTTGGCTCTCGCGGAGGAGAACTTAAAAGTAAAAAAAACAAATGCTGGAGCGTTTGGAGGTAACTGACAGAGAATTCACAGACAGTATGACCCAGCTGACAACAAACGTTGAAAAACTGACTAACTCTGTTGCATTAATAAAGCCCCTTGTTAAATGTGTAAAGCATGTCTGCATCAGTATTATCTTGTATTTCCATACAATGTTACATTAGGCTGTTACACATCTATTGTCAGAGAAGTACTTGCATAAATAGGTAAACCACCTTCATACGAGCAAGGACAGAAAACAGGGCAAAGTGAGTATACTTATTTATTCAGTAAGTTGTGGGTCAAAGTATTTGGTGAGTACATTTCTAACTCTTCACTCTTGCCGTCTGTTCTGAAATTGTTAGGTTGTGTCCAAGAAAACAACGAAATGGTGCACTGCCGTCACCATCTGTTCCGGCACGTCACGACAGCATTTTTAGATTTCTCCGGTTACCCTGTCAACACTGCTCCGGCCAACCCGGTATTTTCAAAATTACTCACTCTGGAGAGCGTTTCTGAAAATCTCTGGTTTCGGGGGACAAAAACACAGTTTTAGTGTGGACAGAGGGTAAAAACAAAGAGAGAAAGCTTCGGTTATGGATTTATCCAGTCTAGTGTGGGCGTAGCCTGAGACCCTTCATCAGTGTACTACGTACTTCGATTCCCAGCATCCACAGACCTTCTCTTGTCTGGGCTGATGAAGAGCTGATTCAGTTCTGTGGGGGCAGGAGGGTAAAGTGCTTGTGACATAGCCACCTTTTTGTTACTCTTTTCCACAGATGCCGCCTGGCCTGCTGAGTTCCTCCAGCACTTTGTGGGTGGGGCTTCGGGTGATTTCACAAGTTGGAATTCCGAGTTCCCCTGACAATCGAGTGGCGGCTGAAAATCGTGAGCCCTGAAATCCTTGTGACTTACTACGTAGCATTTTGTGTGGTATACTGGTGCTTCTATTGTATGATAATAAATTTGTTTATGGTTGTGTTTGTATGCTCATTACCACATCTCTGGGATGCTTGAGTTTATTTATTTATTGGGATTCAGCACAGAATAGGTCTTTCCGACCCTTCCAGACATCCCGCTCAGCAATCCCACGATTTACTGCTCACCTAATCACAGGAATCCACAAGCATATTGCCCCTGATATGGGCAGGTAGTAGGGCAGTGTACAACAGTCAAAGCTGGCAAGGTCACAGATGTGGACAACCATCCACACGATGAGACCGCAGGAGCCCATCCTTTCCGGCAGGCTGAGGAAAGAAGCAGTCTGACTGGGAGGCTGAGAGGTGAACAGACAGCAGGATGCTGCAACTGGGGATCTGCAAGCAAGCAAGGACAAGCCCAGTGCAGGAAAGGTCGGGGGTCTGGGCCAAGCACGTAGAGAGGGTTGGTGGAGCACACAGCCACTCGGCTTCCAGAGCGCGCAGTTTCTTCTGAGATCTGGAGGAGTATTCCTACCCTGAAAGTCAGATATCTGCAGGAGGAAGTCCACTTTATTCCCACTTTTACTCCACTTGCTTAATATCGAGACGTTGCAAAGGGAGGAGAGATTAGCACATTCGGTACACATTCACTGTGTTCACTCACACTCGGGTGGGCTGAAGCAAGTGTTTGCCCACTGCCTCCTCACTTCTGCCCCCCATCCTGCCCCTCTCACCCTGATCCTCCGCATCCTTAAACATCCTCTCTTTAGAGCCCCGTCCTCAAATCATACCTCTCTCCCTTTGCCTTCCCATTCACATCCACCACCTACAGCAAGTGAGCCCGTGCAGTCCAGCCTTGAGAACACCTTGAGAGGGCACTCTACTGCCTGGTGCAGGGTATGTCAACCCTAGAATTATTCTCCACCATTCCCTCCCTGTTGCTACAAGTCGCAGTGTAAATTCTGTCCAAGTAGAGCAGGGGTTCCCAATCTGGGGTCCCCAGACAGAGGTCCATGAAAGTTGGGAACTCCAGATCTAAGACCACTTTGAAAGTGATCTTCAAGCCTTGACAACTCCAGAAGCAGTTCAGGGACCAGTAACAATTGCAAGACATGATTGCTTTCAATGTTGCAAAATCCTTTGTCCCTGACAGTTGAAATTGACTGCGGCACTTCTCTACCAAGCCTGGCTACCCGAGGAAATATGGCTCTGTCCTATATCTGCTACATGATGGCACACAAACTGTGATTCAACCAAACAGTCCAAAACAGACCCATTCCTAGATCAGACTGATATCAGGCAAGGCTGCACCATCACTATATCCTGCTCTGTATCGGCAAGTACTCCAGCTTGCTGCAATACTGTAGCTCACCTCCAGCAAGCTGCCTGCTGCAGTGGAGTTACCATCTGCAGAACAAATGGAAAACATATCAACGTTTGTCTCCTCCGCTCCAGAACCATGCTGTTCTAACCTCAGTGAATACAGGTCCTCAATAACAATCATCCACAAGACAAAAGGACTCCAACTACGTGCTCCTATTATATAATACAACCCTTCTACAATGATGAGGAAACCATCATCTACTGGAAACCATCGACCACTTTTCATATTTTGAGAGACAACTATGCAGTAACTGACAGTTTCCTGGTAGGCATCGATGATGAAATTAGCTATCTGGACTTCAAGACAGATTAAAGCGTTGAGGTGCCAGAGATGAAAATGCTCACTGCTGCACTCTAGCTAAGATCCTCCACCTGAACCTGTCCTGTCTGCCTCTGTTTGACCCAAATTCCTCACTTCTCACTGCTACCATCCGGTGTGCGGTGAAGGAATCTTGGGTCCCACGCTACCAAGTGCAGGAGCAGTTGTTTTCCTACAACCACCTGGCTCCTGGACCAGCACGATGCCTTCACGCCTCAGTGCTGAACTGACTGCACAGCCTGTAGATTCACGCTCAGCAACTCTGCCTTTGCTATGTATAGATTATCACTGCATTTCTTTTTTGTCCTGTGAGTACCTGCAAGAAAATTAATCTTAAGTTTGTAAATGGCATACGTACTTTGATAATAAATTTACTTTGAACCTTTGATCATTTTCAATGCCCCAGCAAAGCCTGCAGTCATAAAACAAGCCTTTGACCACTTGAAGAAGAGTGTATGGAGATGACAAACTCAAACTGTGCACAAGCTATATGGTCTGCCGGGCCCCCTATAAACTTCAGAGGAGTCGACCATATGCAGCAGAGATTTTATAGCACCGGAGAGATATCACTAACATGGCCTCTGGATTTGACTTCCCTTCTGGTGGCTTTCCCAACATCAGTATCCTCTACCAGATCAACAACCCCAGCATTGGAATTGTCCTTACACTTAGTCATCTTCTTTGGGCAGGCCAATTTGCATGCTTGATTCTAAACTCCCAAGATACTGGATTCCTAACACCAGTACCAGATATTCCGACCTTCTTTCCAAAAATATATTAACAAACAATTCGCAGGAAGTGTGGAAGAGGTCAATGTATGTAATCCTGAAGATTGGTACAAAGAAAATCAAAATGTTTCTGCATTGGTAGAATAGAAATGGCTTACAATTCTAAATGCCTTTGCGTGATTGGCAGACGGATAGAAGTAAATGTTGGGGACAGGTGTGGGGTGCGTATCTAGAAGGTGCAGACAGGTGAGGTGTGTATCTAGAAGGTGTGGACAGGTGTGGGGTGCGTATCTAGAAGGTGCGGACAGGTGAGGTGTGTATCTAGAAGGTGCGGACAGGTGAGGTGTGTATCTAGAAGGTGCGGACAGGTGTGGGGTGTGTATCTAGAAGGTGCGGACAGGTGTGGGGTGTGTATCTAGAAGGTGCGGACAGGTGTGGGGTGTGTATCTAGAAGGTGCGGACAGGTGTGGGGTGTGTATCTAGAAGGTGCGGACAGGTGTGGGGTGTGTATCTAGAAGGTGCGGACAGGTGTGGGGTGTGTATCTAGAAGGTGCGGACAGGTGTGGGGTGTGTATCTAGAAGGTGCGGACAGGTGAGGTGTGTATCTAGAAGGTGCGGACAGGTGAGGTGTGTATCTAGAAGGTGCAGACAGGTGTGAGGTGCGTATCTAGAAGGTGTGGACAGGAGAGGTGTGTATCTAGAAGGCAGGGACAGGTGTGGGGTATGTATCTAGAAGGGGGGACAGATGTGGGATTGATGGGCTTGCTTTGTTGGGATCCATCATGGACTCGATGTGCTAAATGTTTCTCGGTATCATAATAAATGATTATTAGAGTACGTATCTTCAAGAGGATGCAGAGAATGTCTGAAGGAAACATATAGGAAGATGGTGGAATTGGCTGGAAGGGGTGTTAAGGTGGGTTTAGAGTGATCAGCATGAGGAAATGAACCACCACTGTTGTAGTGAGTTAATGGTACAGTCGACAAGCTGGTCAGGAGATAGAAGGATGGAGGGAAGGGGATAGTTGGGGGTCTCCTGCTGAGGAAGTTGCAATGGTCCATCTCAAAGTAATCTGTTGATGATAGATATTCTCTGCATCTAGGCAAGGTACATCAGATCAAGTAACACATCCAGAAGCTCCATGCCATGGGTGATATTTCCAGTCCCTGATATCAAGCAGGTAAACTCCTCTGTTGACCACCTTGATTTTCTCAGCAAAACACAAAATGCCATCTGATTCATCAGCCTCAAAAGACATTCACCTCACTGAGAATTTAAAAACTACTTAATACACAATCTTCTGAATGGAAATGAGAAAGCATTCCATGGTCGCTGGCATGTCTTCAAACTTGCACTGATCAACTGGGGCTCAGCATCTCCTTCAGACGAATCTAAGTCACTTTTTTCCATCTTTTGTTTGAAACAAGATGTGTTCTTCCCCAAAACAATAGGGCAATGTGAAGTTTGAAACAAATATTTAGCAGGTATCAAAGTGGTAATATTATTAAGTCTATACTTCATGGAACTTGTAGCCTCTGTTAAAATCAATGCTGAAAAAACTGAAAATCTCTTGAAACAGGGTAAAAAAAAATCACCACAAGCAAGTCAGCAAACAGCTCAACAGCTAGTTCTCCGAGCTCTTCTATCCTTGTCCCTGCCCTGTGCTTCCTTTCCCACCTGCTCCTTGGTGGCCTTGTGACTCTTTTACAACAGCCACTGGTATAAAACCACTCAAGAGTTATTCAGAAAAAAATATGTAAAAGTGACAACTTTTTCAGAAGTCTCTTAATCATAATCAGTTCAGAATTCCCAATGATCAACTCATCAGAAAAACTTCCAACTAAAAATTTAGCAATTTACTAAATTGCAAAATCTTGTTCCCAATTTACTAAATCTTTGGGAACAAGATTTACAGACTTCAATTTTCGAGGAAACTTGGAATGAAATTTTTTAATTGGTTAACACTTCATCATTATGTGCCTATCATTCCCTCTTACAATTTAAAGTGGTTCATAGGGCTTACATGTCTAAAGATAAGCTATTTCATTTTTATTCGGATACATCTCCTTTCTGTGATAGATGTATTAATGGAGAATGTTTCATTAATTCACATGTTTTGGACATGTCCAAGCCTTGAAAGATACTGGAAGGAAGTACTCCAAACTTTCTCGGTACTTCTCAAGGTAAATTTTAAGCCTAACCCTTTGACCACATTATTTGGTATTGTTGGAGGAAAAGACTTTATTTTGGAGACACCTGATTTGCATATTTTGGCTTTTATTTCTCTTATAGCTAGGAGGGCGGTGTTGCTTAAATGGAAGGATGCTGTTCTGCCTACTCAAGCTCAATGGTTACAGGATGTTATGTCATGCTTAAATTTAGAGAAGATCCATTGTTCAGGTTTTGAATCTAGCCAAGACTTTTATACATTGTGGGGACCATTTTTGAGTTACTTTCAAAACCTTTGATTTGGTGTAAAAGTACAGATGGTGGCTAATAATATATTTTATTACATGATAAGGGTTTCCCTCCCTTTTTCTTGCTTTTCCTAACAGCTCTGACTTTGGTAGTGGATTTAGATTTTTTTCTATATAACAAAATTATTACATTTTAATATTACAATTTAATTTAACTTTCATGAATACAGGGTTTTGTGATTTTAACTGTATTTTTAATACAATGTATTTGGTACTATTTTATTTTTTTCTTTTGACTTATAATATATATCTTCTTGTACTCTATTCCTCTATGCAAAAACTAATAAAATATTGAAAGAGCAATTTACTCCTTTGGAAAGCAATTTCTCAGAACTCTTCTTTTAGCAGGGCTATAACTCATCTTAATGGTTTTCAATAAGTTTTCACAAAGAGTATCATCTAAGATACACCATTTCCTCGTTATATACGTCTTCAGACGATGCGGGCTCACAGTTATGCGAGTAACCTATTTCTACCAACTTCTCCTTATACGCATCCAAAACCCACAGTTATGCGTGGAGCACTGCTTTTCCGCCAATACAAGTCACATGCGCACGCCTCACAGTCTCACTCCTGCCAGTCTCGCATTGGTTTTGGCAAGGTGTGGATGTGCAATCTTGCGCTCCTAAACTTTTGTTGGTTTTACCCACAGTGCAGTGATTCTGTTCTTGAAATATTTAACTATCCTTCCTGAGCGTCCGATGTAAAGTCCTGGGCCATCAAGCAAGTGGCAGAGAACCGCTTTGACACTTGAAAAAAAGTTGGAAATTATAAATAGGGCTGTGTCAGGTGAAGGTTACACAGCTCTTGGACTCTACTTTGGCCTGGGTGAGTCCACTATCAGAAACATAAAGAAAATTGCTGAGAAAATAAAAAGTGCAGTGGTTGATTCATCACAAATGTCTTCAAAGATTGTTACCAAAGTGCGCAACCCGATTATGACAAAAATGGAGAAAATGTTGAGTTTGTACATTGACCATGAAACACAGAAAAAAACAACTCTTAGTTCCGATCATCTTCGTGTGAAAGCTTTGGAAATTTATGGTCGCCTTTGTTCAGAGGCTAGTGAGGAAGTGTCAAGTGATATTGTTAGCTTTAATGCAATTAGGGGATGGTTTGCTAAGTTTGTTAATTGTCACAGTCTCCACAACTTAGCTGTGCGTGGTGAGCATGCTAGTGCTGACCACGAAGCTGCTGAATGCTACCCTGAGCAGTTGCGGGCTATGATAGCTGAGTTAGGCATCACACCAAAGCAGCTGTTTAACGCCGACGAGACTGGCCTTTTTGGAAGTGTATGCCGAAATGCACTTACATAAGTAAGGATGAAAAAACTGTGGCAGGTTTCAAGGCAGCAAAGGATAGATTGACTTAGCTTATGTGTTCCAATGCCAAAGGAGACTGCAAGATGAAACCTCTCTTAGTTTATCATTCACTGAACCCCCATGCTCTTAAGGGTTTGAGTAAGAATATGCTTCCTGTCCACTGGGCAACTAACAAGAGAGCATGGGTCACTTTGAAGATTGGTTTGCTAATCATTTTGCTGTTAAGGCTGAACGCTACTGCTAGGAACAGAATCATGCCTTTAAAGTTCTTTTGTTGCTTGACAATGCGCCAACCCATCCTAAACATTTGGACAGCATTCATCCTAACATAACAGTGTGTTTCCTGCCACCTGATATAACATAGCTGATTCAACCACTCGACCAAGGTGTGATATCCACATTCAAGGCGTATTTTTGATGGCAAACTATCTCTCGGATGCTGCAAGCAACAGACGATTTTGAAAATCCTGGAAGTTTACTGACGGTGAGGGAATGGTGGAAGTCCTTCAACATCAGACATGCCACCAACAACACTGATGAATCCTGGAAAGAGGTCAGGTCTTCCACTCTCAATGGAGCGTGGGGATCAATTTGGGCGGAGTGTGCACACACCCTCAAGGGGTTTCCTGCCTTCACTGCAACTGTCCAGGATTGTGTGGCCCTGGGCTGTAAAATTGGTGGGGAAGGATTCTCAAATCTCGAGACTGCTGATGTGGTAGAACTCCTGGATTCTCATGATGAAGAATTAAGTGTGGATGACCTTCTGCATTTAACTCAGACTGAAGGTGATAACAATGAAGTGGAAAGTGTCGAGTTGCAGGTGAAAGATTTTACGGTAAAGCAACTGGCAGAATTTTCTAAGGCTGTGGAACACTTGGCACAAATGGCGATGGACATCGACCCAAGTTTAGAACAAAGTCAGCATTTCAGTCGTTCCTTGCAGTCGATCCTTCTTCCCTACAAGTAAATTTATGCTGAAAAAAAAATGCTGCCAAGCAAACAACCCTCACCACTTTCTTCAAACCGGTGTTATCTCCTGCTGCCGGCAGTCCTAAGAGTTCTGAGTCTTCCTTCACCCCTTGCTGTCCTTGATGATCCTGACGACCCACAACCATCCACCTCATTCACGTAAAGCTGCCCGTTACCACAACAACCACTCATCTCCCAGAGCCAACACACCTGCCACTGCTGGTACACCCTTTTAGGTTAACTTTCTATGATTTATTATGTTGAATATTACCTTAAGTTGATTAAATATAATACAAATGTTGCCTTGTGGGATTGCTTTTGTGTCATATTGGTATGAAAATATGAATTAATTACAGATAAAACATATAGGAAGCCCTCTGGAACGCATCCCTATTTTCTCCATTTAAATAATTATTTTCATTATGCGTTTCCACATTATGACTACGTTGACTACGAGGAACGTATATAACGTATATAATCCTGCAAATAACGAGGATAGGATATTAGCTATTCTTTCCCATTGAGGTACCATAATCTTTAGAGCCAAGCCATTGCATTACTTTTTTTAAATATCGTTTTAACATGTAACTTAACATAGGTTACAAATGTCTTAATATATGCTTGCTTCAGTAATAAATCTGGTGAATATACAATTGTCACTACTTCAGAGATAAGTTATTGTGTGGAGGTTTTATACGTTTCAATGCAGAGAGGCTGTACAAATCCAACCAATACATTATCAAGGTCAAAAAATACTTTCTTCTCCAATTAAATCTTGAAGTTTACTGAATAGACTTCTGTGAGAATTGCTTAAGTTTTAACTTAATCATAAAACCAACTCCCAGTTCCATTATCCAATCACCTATTGCAGACTACAATAGATTTTCAGTGACTGTAACATTAAACCAGTGCAGATCATCACTTCCTGCTAATTCCACAAAATGATAATGACATGGAACCCACTGTTGCATTGTTAGATTTTTGTCTTTTGTTCCCATCCCGAGCCCTACTGAAAACACTTTGACCTTCACAATCACACAAAACAATTCATGGAGATGTGGAATCATAGACCAGATCCCTATTGAAGAATTTTCCCTGGCTGTATATCGATGCAATGCATTTATCTCCGAAAAACATGATCCAGGATTCAGTCTCCACTCCAGAGACCCCAGCACAAAACCTGAGCTGAAAAGTCACTATAGTGCAGTAGTGGTACTGCAATAACATGTGCTCAGTGCTGTAAAAGGTTTGCTTGCCACCGGGGAGCTGATAGTTGGAGGGTTCTCCCAGCCTAGTAGCCAACTTCCACTCCACTAAAGCACCAAAAAACAGATGCTCTCTACATTTACCTCATAGGTGTACGTAGGCTCCTGGTGGAAGCAATATCACCCATTCTTCTGCATTACAACCAAAACAGATTTTCACTGTACTTTACTGGCCATTAAGCACTTAGGACACCTTGCTCAGGTTCCATGTACAATCAAGTAGTCCTTTGTACCTTTTTGTCTACTCCTCGTGGTCTCTGAAGGCTGTTTGGAGCAACTTAAAACACATTCACATAGTTTGGAAGATCTTGTTGAGGGCCTAGAGAAACACTTCCCAACCCCCATCCAATGCACGTTTCAGCATGCCAACCTCATGGGGCTGGAAATTCCCTGTTGCTGTGGCGGTTTCATATATCGTACTATGTTTGTGTCCACTGCACAGAATTTTATCAAACATCAGTGGCACACTTCCAGCATTTTTTTTTGCTTCAGGGACTCTCTATGACATCTGTCAGCAGTTGGAAATGCTTGTTCTCGTATTGTACACAATGATTTGATGCATCGCACTCTTAGCAGGACTCATTGAGGGAGATAAAGTCTGCTCTGGAGTTGAATCGTTACTTGGACCAGTTCCAAAGAGTCTAGAGTCAGGTGGGGATTAATGATGGACGGTTGGAATAGCTGACACTTGCTCCCAGTGTTGCTTCCTCATTCACTGATGGTTCCAAGTGACGTGATTTCCAGTGCTGTTGACGTCCATTGCAAGGTGGAGCAGTACATGTCACTGTTACACACTGGAGCTCGTTGCAGCCATCACAAGGGCACTATGGGAAAAAAAAACACAAAATAGGGTTCTTCCACCAATGAACCCAAGGGGTTAGGATCTGTATAAAAGCCTCTTTGATCTTTCACTGATGCAATGTTTGATAAAACACAAGTGATAATGATATATTGCAAGTGAATGCACTGAATTTCCTGGTACAATGAATGACGGTGTGTCCTGATCTTATACATCATACTGTAATGTTCAAAAAGTTGCTCTCAATTACACCAATCGGCCCAAACAAAAGCAACGCAGGTGTTGGAAATCTAAAGTAAATACTGGAAACACTCAGCAGGTCAGGCAGCATCTATTGGAAGAGAAACGGGATTCACTCTATGGGAAGAGGTTCAGCTCTGTTTCTCTTCACAGATGTCACCTGACTTGCATGGTTTTGTTTTTATTACCCCCGCCCAAAGTCAGCACACTCATTGACCCAGACACGGAGAAGAGCCTGAGCTGAACTCTCATCCCATGCATCACAGGCAGAGGCACAGCCCTGTGTGAGCCCAACGACCTTGTACAGAGACATTTAAATATTCCAAAAAAGAAAAGTTTGTTAACAGGGCAGAAGGCGAGATGAGGCTTGCGGGCAAGTCAAGCAAGGATCACACTGAATTGGGCTAGTTTTGAGGGGCTGAATGGCCTGCTGTACTATTTTTCTGTGTCCTTACATTCTTAAGTACCGTAAATGAGCCCAAACCATTCTATTGCTACAAAACACTAATGACTGAGTAACCTGGACATGTTCCCACGTGCCCTTCGGAGTTCATTCCCAAGGGGTGATTATACCCATACAGAAATGCATGTATAGAGCTAAGCAAACATTAATTTTGGCACACACTTACTGTGTGGGCAAGAAAGACTCAGAAATGTAGGCCTCCGTTAGTCTCGCTAGATCATGGATTTGCACCTTGGAAAGTTTCCAGGGCGCAAGCCTGGGCAAGGATTTTTTTATGGAAGAACGGCAGTTGCCCAAGCTGCAAGTCTCCCCTCTCCATGCCACCGATGTTGTCCAAGGGAAGGGCAGTAGCCTCAGAAATAAGTAGACCACATAAACGGGGTGAGGTTGGGTTAATTAATTTGCTTATGTTTGGCCAGAATTAGGAAATCTAAGTAGAACACTTTCACACTCTCTGCAGACCCTATCAACATTGAAAAGTTTTAATATACTGACTAAAGCACCTCACGCATCAGATACTTGAATTAAAAGTATGTAAAAGTGAGACCATGGATGTTGCGCCCCAGCTGTCTACGTGATATGCAGGCCAGGGCAGCAAGACAGGGAGAGTAAAGTGTTGCCCTCGCAGTAGGCTCCCCCTCCCCATGTAGCTGATGAGTCCAAAGGAACAGCAGAGACAGCTTGGCACCAGTGGCATCGCAGGGGTTGACTCTAATTCTTGATTATTCTCAGGGTTTACTCCCAAAGTCTTCCACATGAGAGGTTAAACTAAATACTTCTTGGGTAAAGGGCGCCCAGTTTCACAGACTGGACCGCCACTGAGTCAGTCAGCTGCCCAATACCACACCACCTCCCCATGTCCTTTATTACTCACTTCCCATTACACACATCCACAATGGTTTCAATTCATCACCAGGTTCTATAGAAAGGTCGTCTGAAATTCTGAATTTTAACAAGACATTTTTACTCATGTCCCACAAAAGCTTCAGATTAAAACTGAAATGTAATAACCTGTTTGTACATTTTAATGAGGTCTAATTAATTTAGTTGATCAGTTTGATTGTGATTTGCATAGTTTTCCACTCTATTCTGGGCGTAGGCTGACAACTCACAGTACTGAGAACAGAATTGAAGATACGTTTTCTTCGATTTAGCATACTGCATAACTTTGTTCCGTGGCGTATGGGGTGTCCAGGGAGGGGTGGCACCTCTGGTGAGGGGTCTTGTTGTGTCCATTCTGCGGTAGATCATTCAAGCTTTGGTCCCCACCAGACACTCAGCTCTCACCTGCGGCTCCAAGTAGCTGTTCGACAGGCGGGTGAGGGAAGCCGGCAGCCTCCTACCCCAGTGAGATAGGGACCCGCCTGACGTAGCACACAAAGACAGCTTCGTCAGACTGGGCAGATAAGACCTACAGTGAGATCCAACGGCCAGGAAGGCGGTACTGCAACGCTCCATGGAGGGCGAAAGGCATGACAAGGCATAGAAGACATTATGGTCATCCATTACAACCAGGAAAACCCCAGGTTGCGATGCTTGTTCGTACCACTGGACCAGGACCTCCGAGGTAGGGAGGGTGGAACTGCACATTTAGTCAAGATATAACTGTACTGGTATCAGTTGCAAAGCTCTCTCTCATCCTGACTCTTAAGAACCAAGCCAATGGCCAAAACAGAACAGCTAAGAGTTAGCCTTTAGTTTGCATCCAAATTTTGTTTGACAAATTAATCCAACTGTGTCTGAAGCACTGCTCATCTAAACTATGCCTCTGGGGCAGGGCAGCCTCTTGAGGGGAATTCTAGATCAAAGCCAAATAAGATAACTTGCCCCTACCCAACTTGAAAGGGTAATAAAGAGGCCAACTTAGTAGGATACAAATGATCCATTACTGCATAGCACTGAATCATTTTTTTCTCAAGTTGCAATAGTGAACCATATGAACACAGTAGCATAGCGGTTACAGAGTTAGCAACCTACGTTCAATTCCCACTGCTGTCTATGAGGAGTTTTACATTCTCTCCCATGAGTTTCCTCTGCGTCCTCCCTCAATCTAAAGACTTACGAGTTAGTAGGTTAATTGGTCACATGGGTGTAGTTGGGCAGCATGGGCTTTGTGGACAGGAAAGGCCTGTTACCATTCTAGTCAAGATGGCACCTGCGTACAATGCTCTTTAGGTCGACTTCTTCTGGATAGATCGTGGAACCATCTTTTTCAGTTCTTTTATGTCTTTTATGTTTGTTTCTCTTCTTGAATGTGATTCTGGAACTGTTGAAGACGGTGTTTTGCTGTTTGGAGATCATTTGGGTGTTCCAGCAGTCTCTGAGAGGATTCCAAGGGGCAAAGGCAGTCTGAGCGAACCTCACAGCGGGCAGGCTGCTGGATGGGGTGCAAGCCAATGTTTGGCTCCATTTCACCAATTAGAGTTTCCATTGTTCGCCAACTAAAGCAATGAAGCAATGAAGATTGAAGCATCGATGTGACTCAGGGTGCTACTAGAGTGGGGAGAGCTTGCAGCCGTGGAGAGAGTTACCTAGTTTTTTTCTCTGCGTTTTGGATGTGGACTTGGACTATAGAATCTTTTTTTTCAGTCTTATACTTTTCATATTCTGTGTTATTTCGCCTGAACTTCCTGTTTTTATTTGTGTGGGGAGAAGGATTTGGGTGTCAACATTATCTATTTTGTTATTTTTTTGTGGGGGGAAGAGGGATTTGGAGGCCAATGTGCCTGATCTATTTTGTTCATTTTTTTTTCTGCAGGAAAAGGAATTTGGGGGTTGATCTGCTTGATCCATTTTGTTTGTTTTTTTTGTGTAGGAAGAAAGATTAGGGTGGAGGGGGTGATGTGTCTGAGGCATTTATTTCATTTTTTGTGAGGGAGGAGGGATTTGGCAGTCAACGTGCCTGATTCATTTTTTTTAAACAGGGAGGGGGGATTTGGGGGCTGATGATTGTGCTGCTTTTCTTTTCTTTCTTGGTTTCATGGCTACCTCACATCCCCCTCATACAAACTCTTCTCCCTCCTACCATCTGTTAAAAGGCACTGAAGCATTCGGGCTCTCACGACCCGACTATGTAACGGTTTCTTCCCCCAAGCCATCAGACTCCTCAATACCCAGAGTCTGGACTGACACCAACTTACTGCCCCCTGCTGTGCCTATTGTTTTGTTTATTATTTATTGTAATGCCTGCACCATTTTGTGCACTTTATGCAGTCCTGGGTAGGTCTGTAATCTAGTGTAGGTTCTTTTGTGTGTTGTTTTAAGTAGTTCAGTGTAGTTTTTGTACTGTTTCACGCAGCACCATGGTCCTGAAAAACATTGTCTCGTTTTTACTGTGTACTGTACCAGCAGTTATGGTCGAAATGACAATAAAAAGTGACTTGACTAATTTCAGAGTTGTATACAGTACTTTGATAATAAAATGAACCTTTGTTACCATGTTGTATCTCTAAATAATAAAATGAATTCCCCAGAAATGGATTGATAAATCCTTGTAAGCTTGTTCATCAGTATGCAGAATTGTAAATAGTTACATTACCATTATTTGATTACTTATACCACTACAATTTAAAATGTCAAACAGCTGCAGGATAGTAGAAGAAATGCAGACAGAGAAACTGCGACCAAACATCAGTGTAATAAAAGAATCTATATTTTCCCTTTTATAAATATTTAACTCATCTTAGATGCTGTACTGCCAAGAGATCAAAACATTTCATCTTTTCCATCAGACTATGTTAACTTTGTCTTCTGCTTTTGAACCAGCGAATAAAGAAACACTTTTCATGTTTTGCAGAGTTTATATTTATATAACTCTGATATCTCATTTATATTTAGTCTTCCTCAGATTGTTAATGATTTACAAAAATTTATGACTTACAAAAATTATTTCATAAACTTTATTATTCCAGTACACTAATTATCATCAGCAAAAGCACAACCCAGTTTGAGCAGTAATACAAATATTTCCAGAAAATACAGCAAAATGCAAAACTAACTGCATGAAAAATAATCGTTTCAGCATTACCATTCCCTCAGCATCTGAAAATTTAGCCTAATTTCACCACTTGTCAAAATAGATCATTAAAAACTTAGGCAACACAAAATAAATTACAAAAAAAAACTTAGGCAACACACGCAAAATGCTGGTGGAACTCAGCAGGCCAGGCAGCAGCTATAGGAAGAAGTACAGTCGACTTTTCAGGCTGAGACCCTTCGTCAAGACAAACTGAAAGAAGAGATAGTAAGAGATCTAAAAGTGGGAAGGGGAGAGGAAGATCTGAAATGATAGGAGAAGACAGGAGGGGGAGGGATGAAGCTAAGAGCTGAAAAGTTGATTGGCAAAAGGGATACAGCTGGAGAGGGAGAGGGTCATGGGACGGGAGGCCTAGGTAGAAAGAAAAGGGGAGGGAAGCAACAGAGGGAGATGGAGAACAGGCAAGGAGTGATTGTGAGAGGGGAAGAGAAAGAAAAAAAGGGAAATAATAAATAAATAGATAGATAGATAGATAGATAGACAGATAGATAGATAGACAGATAAATAAATAAATAAATACATAAATGGATGGATGGATGGATGAATGAATGAATGATCCAGCGAAGCTTAGAATTACGCTGAACGACAACAGTCAGCAATTTTTTAACACTCCGGAAGAAGCGAAGAAATTTGTTGAAGAATAGCGATCTTCTAGTGCAACTTGAACTATGTGTTATGTTGAAGATTTTTCGGACAGAGGATGCCATTTCATTTTAAGTTTTAACCTATGAAGCTGGGTTATAACTTCTTATCCTGATCTACGGGTCTGGTTTTTTTTTACTATCATCATTGTTTTTAGATGCTCTTTTTAATTTTTATAATATCTTTTTTTTATTCTTTTTTCTGTTTCGGATATATATGTTTATATTTTGTAATAATGATTTACTTTTTTTTTCAAGATGTCGTTTCTTTTTCCCGTAAGACTTTGTTTTCTGTAAGCATTTATTTGTTTGCCTGTACTTAGAAATGGGACGAATGTTTTGGACTTTTTGGTCCTTTTTTTAATATATTGTATTGTCTAATATATTGTCTATTAAATCCCTTTTTAATCCTATTTTGATAACTTTTTTAATTAAATTTCTTTTAATAGATTGCTGAACTTACATTTGTATTTAGTAATATGGCTTTTCAAAATGTCGTTTCTTCTTCCCATAAGCCTTTGCTTATGAAACGTCATCTTTCTTGTATTTGAATATGGAATTTTTTTTAAAGGTATATTACACTTTTAAATTTTAATGTTTATACTTTTTTATTAATGATTGTTTGTTTTATTATATTAGTTTTTTCATTCTGACTGATATATTTTTTTTTGCAACCCTATATTTAAATCTGGGTGTTACATAGTTTTTTTAAAAATCTTTTTATGGAGCTGCCATCTTGAAATGGGGGTAATGTTAGTATTAGATTATGCGCTTGCTACTTGGCTTTCTTTCAAAGGGTGGGGGGAGGGGGTAGGGATCTTTTTTCACGCTTTTGATTTTTATTTTTTTGCTTTTAGTCTATGGGCCAACTTTAAATTATTAATATTGTTGAGGTGTCATGTTCTCCAGTTGCTCCTGAATCAATTTTCCTTCTTCCTGAATTATGGGTTATGTGTCTTTTTAACCTTTTATGATATACACAACTAATATTGGCATGATGGATAAATCTATTAACTTTATCTCTTGGAATACTAATGGTTTAAATCATCCGATTAAACGTAAAAAAATATTTAAAGTATTCCATAGATTGAACGCTAATATTATTTTTGCACAGGAGACCCATATTAGGAGGGAGGATAATCAGCATTTTTTTAGGTTCTGGAAGGTCAACAATTTCACTCGAATTGTACCGCCAAAATTAGGGGTGTGTCTATTTTTATAGACCCCTCAATTTCGTTTACAGATCATGAAATTATTTCTGATCCACAGGGCAGATTTTTGTTGATAACTGGTTCACTTTTTAGTCAAAAAGTGGTTCTAGTTAATATTTATGCTCCAAACTTTGACTGCCCTGAATTTTTTAAACTTTTATTTACTTCCCTTCCTAATCTAAATGAATATATGTTGATAATGGGTGGAGATTTTAATTGTTGTTTGAATCCTTCGATGGATAGATCTAAACCTATCCGTACTCTTCCAAATAGATCAGCCTCACTTATTAATTCTTTTATGGTTGATTCAGGAATCACTGAAATATGGCGGTTTTTGAACCCTAAAGATAAAGAATTTTCATTTTTTTCATATGTATATCATAGCTATTCTAGAATTGACTATTTTCTTATTGATCATCGGTTATTTACGGATGTTATTGATTGTAAATATGATTCTATTACTATTTCGGATCATGCACCTTTGAAGTTATCTATTAAGATTTCAGACTTTTCCAATAATA
The DNA here is from genome assembly GCF_030144855.1 of Hypanus sabinus. NCBI lineage: Eukaryota > Metazoa > Chordata > Chondrichthyes > Myliobatiformes > Dasyatidae > Hypanus > Hypanus sabinus. The sequence goes on from NC_082722.1 coordinate 52,675,366, forward strand.
TTAGATCTTGGAGACTTAACGCTACTTTGTTTCAAGACCCAGAATTTATCACCTACATAAAACAGCAAATTGACTTGTTTTTCTCAACAAACTATACTGAAGAAATCGACAGAGGAATACTTTGGGATTCTTTTAAGGCTTTTATCCGTGGACAAATTATCTCATATTCCGTTGGTAAAAGAAAACAAAGATATTTAGATATTGCTTTATTAGTGGATAAAATTAAGGAAATTGATAAGATTTATTCCGTGACTCCTACCAAAGAACTTTATAAGAAGAGAGTTGAGCTTCAAATGGAACATAGTTTACTATTATCTTCTTCAATTGAAAATCAATTAATTAGGACCAGGGCTCAATTCTATATTCATAGTGATCGAACTGGTAAACTGTTAGCTAATCAATTAAAAGCTATTTTGACTAAGTGACAAATAATTAAAATTCGTAAACAAGACGGTAATTTAACTACTGATCATAAAGAAATCAATAATACTTTTCAAGATTTTTATAAATCTCTATATCAATCAGAATTTGATGGTGACCTGTCCATGATGGATAATTTTTTTAACAATTTGAATATTCCTAAACTGATAGATGAAGATCGTAGCTTGTTACATGCTCCTATCTCTATGGCCGAAATAGGAGAGGCTATCTCATCAATGAATTCAGGGAAAGCTCCTGGCCCTGATGGTTATATTGTAGAATTTTTTAAAACTTTTTCTTCTTTGCTTTCCCCTTTGGTTATGTGAAATCTTTAATGATGCGTTTGCTAAGAAGAGATTACCTCAATCTTTTTATGAAGCTACTATCTCTCTAATTCTTAAAAAAGATAAAGATCCTACTTTATGTGCATCTTATCGCCCTATATCATTATTAAATGTAGATTCTAAGATTCTTACAAAAATTTTAGCCATTAGATTAGAAAAGGTACTATCACAGATTATTTCAGAAGATCAAACTGGTTTCATTAGGAATCGGTATTCCTTTTTTAATGTTAGAAAATTGATTAATATAATTTATACTTCATCACCCACAATCTCAGAATGTGTTATCTCATTAGATGCTGAAAAAGCTTTTGATAGAGTTGAATGGACATACTTATTTAATACATTGAGAAATTTTAATTTTAGTCCCAACTTCATATCATGGATTAAATTAATATATTATAAACCTGTTGCTTCTGTTCTTACAAATAATTATAGATCCTCTTTTTTTCAATTATCTCGTGGTACGAGACAAGGCTGTCCCTTAAGTCCTTTATTATTTAATATCGCATTAGAACCTTTAGCCATTGCTATTCGTGAATCTCCTAATATTTTTGGTATTACCCATAATGAGAAGTTATACAAATTATCACTTTATGCTGATGACTTGCTGTTATATATTTCTGATCCTGACAGGTCTATTCCCGCTATTTTATCCTTGTTGGCTCAATTTGGTAGCTTTTCTGGTTATAAACTAAACTTGGATAAGAGTGAATTATTTCCCTTAAACGCACAAACTTTATTGAATGACAGGATACCATTTAAAGTTGTTACTGATAACTTTACCTATTTAGGTATAAAAATTACCAAGAAATATAAAGATTTATTTAGACTGAATTTTTTACCTATGCTTCATCAAATTCAACAACTTACTACAAGATGGTCTCCTTTATTCCTATCATTAATTGGTCGGATTAATGCTATTAAAATGATGATTTTACCGAAATTTTTATACTTATTTCAAGCCTTACCAATTTTTATTCCTAAATCTTTTTTTGATAACATTGATTCAAAAATTTCCTCATTTGTGTGGCAAAATAAAAACCCCAGGTTAAGTCAAAAGCAATTACAAAAATCTAAAAAAGATGGTGGTTTAGCTTTACCTAACTTTAGATTTTACTATTGGGCGAATAATATTCGTAACTTAATGTATTGGAAATTAGATTTGGATTCACCACTGCGCCCGCAGTGGGTAAATTTGGAATGTAACGAGGTAAAGGGATATTCTCTATTCTCTGTTCTTGGTTCTTTTCTTCCTGCTGATTTAGTTAAATTCAATAAACAGATATCTAATCCTGTTATTAAACATACATTACGAATTTGGTTTCAATTTCGTAAGTTTTTTACTCTGAAAAACTTTGTTCTTGATAGCCCTATCTTACTTAATTTTTTTTTCAAACCTTCCTGGACAGATCAAGCTTTTAGCATATGGAAAAGGAAAGGTATAAAATGTTTTCGTGATCTTTTTTTTGAAGGTACTTTGATGTCCTTTGACCAACTTTCCAACAAATTTAAATTACCTAAATCTAATTTTTTCAGATATCTACAAATCAGAAATTTCTTACATAAAGTTCTACCATCTTTTCCCAATTCAACTTCAGTGGATTTCTCAGATTTGATTTTTACCTTAAACCCTTGTCAGAAGGGATTAGTAGCTTTTATTTATAATATGATTATGAAGATACAACCAGAAATATCAGATAGAATTAAACAATGGGAAAAAGAACTTTGATATAATATTTCAACTGATAAATGGGAAAAAAATTTACAAATGGTTAATTCCTCTTCTATATGTGCTAAACATACTTTAATACAATTTAAAATTGTACATAGAGCTTATATGTCTAAAGATAAGCTTGCTCGATTCTACTCTTATATTAACCCTCAATGTGTCAGGTGTCATCTAGAAGTGGCTTCATTGACCCACATGTTTTAGTCATGTCCCACTTTACATAACTATTGGAAGGACATATTTGTTACCATTTCCTCAATTTGGAATATCGATTTACAACCTCATTTTATTACTGCAATTTTTGGTATACCAAATGAGGATGGTATTCAGTTTTCCCCTTCAATCAGACAAATGATTGCTTTTGTAACATTAATGGCCAGAAGGTCCATATTACAAAACTGGAAAGAAGTAAATCCTCCTACCACGTCTCAGTGGCTTTCCCAAACTATTTCATATCTAAGTTTGGAAAAAATCAGAAGCACTATTTTTGACTCATCAGTCAAATTTGAAGAAACTTGGGGACCGTTTATTCGACATTTTCATATGAATTAATCTGACCTTTTCCAGACCTTCTTTCTGCTTATTCTTGTTCAGGTATGGAGTTCCGGAGTTTTTTTGACACTATCACATACATATAAACTGTTATTATTGCCCATGTTAGTTCAGTTTAGTGTTTTTTTTTCAATATACATCTTCTTTTACTTATTTTCAATTTTTTTTCTTTTTTGATGATTATTTTTGTTTTTTTTCATATATAGTTATATAGACTTGATTGATTAATGTACTTTATTCTGTTGATGTTTAATAGGATATTATTATCTTATTACCAATGTAATTTCAAGTCTATTGTATTCATAACCTATTCATTATTATGTTATGTTTTTCTTTATATATATATGAAACTCAATAAAAAGATTGAAAAAGAAAGAAAGAATGAATGAATGAATAAATAAACAAATAAATAGATTGATTGATTGATTGATAAGGGATGGGGTAAGAAGGGGAGGAGGGGCATTAATAGAAGTTAGAGAAATCAATGTTCATGCCATCAGGTTGGAGGCTACCCAGCCGGTATATAAGGTGTTGTTCCTCCAACCTGAGTGTGGCTTCATCTTGACAGTAGAGGAGGCCATGGGTCGACATATCAGAATGGGAATGGGACGTGGAATTAAAATGTGTGGCCACTGGGAGATCCTGCTTTCTCTGGCGGACAGAGTGCAGGTGATCATTGAAACGGTCCCCCAGTCACCAGCCTTTCGTGTGTGTGTGTGTTGCTTGAATTTCCAGCATCTGCAGATTTTCTCGTGTTTGCATTGAAAACTTATCTTTGTATTAACCAAAGCACATGTTACTTTAATAGAGTAGATTTGTCTTGAAACTGAAATATCACACAGATGTTGAAGAAAAGTAATGAGAACATGGAGCAGCTATTGTTAATTCTGTCCGTCATCAGAGGTGAATAGGAACATTTTCACTTCCAGGTGACCTTCTAAGTTACACATTGGGCTGGCAGCCTTCCAGGATAGTCCTGAAATCATTGCTACTTAAACATCATTTGATATTTCCCCGAGTTTCCTTGGAGCATTAAAATACTTGTGCTTTTTTCCCCATTGACTTTGCGTAGTTTTATTTACTAGTTATGAAAGTACAAGGGAAAAAGAAGGCTTCACCTGCTGATATGTTGGGAGAAGGAGTTCAAGTGAAGAAATGTGCTGAACGATGTCCAGCTGAGGTTTGCTAACTCAGTCATGTACTTTCCTAAACCTGGATGGGTACTGCTGTTGTTCGATCATGGAACAACATGATGTTAGCCACGTATAACTGTGTGGCTAAGCACAGCTTCAATGCCAAATTCAAGTTGGCTGACGATTCCCACTGATGGTGATGGATCAGCATACGGGGGGTGTTTGAAAATCTGGCCGAGTGTTGTCACAACAAACTCTTACTCCGTGTCTGTAAGATCAAGCAGCTGATTATTGACTTTAGGGGGAAGAAATCAGAGGTCCATGAGCCTGTCATCGAAGGATTAGAGGTGGAGAGGTTTAGCAATGTTAAATCCCTTGCTATTATTATTTCAGAGGACCTGTCTTGGGCCCATCATGCAAGTACAATTACAAAGAAAGCACAGCAGCATCTCTACTTTCTGAGGAGTTTGCAGAGATTTGGCATGACATCTAAAACTTTGACAAACTTCTATAGATGTGTAGTAGAGAATATATTGACTGGTTGCATCACAGCCTGGTATGGAAAAACCAATGCTCGTGAATGGAAAATCCTACAAAAGGCAGTGGAAATGGCCCAGTCCATCACAGGTCAAGCCCTCCCAATCGTTGGGCTCATCTACATGAAACGGCATTGCAGGAAAGCAGCATCCATCATCGGGGACCCCACCTCCCAGGACTCTCTTCTCACTGCTGCCATCAGGAAGGAGATCCAGAAGCTTCAGAATTCACACCACCAGGTTCAGGAACAGTCATTTACCCCTCAGCCATCAGGCTCCTGAACCAAAGGGGATAACTTCACTTGCCCCATCACTGAAATGTTCCCAAGGACTCTTCACCTCATGTTTTCAGTATTTATTGCTTAGTTATTAATTGTTAATGTCTTCCTTTTCTATTTGCACAGTTTGTTGACTTCTGCACTCTGGTTGAGCATCTTGGTTAGGCCATTGTTCATTGATGGTTATTATTCTATAGATTTATTGACTATGCCCACAAAAAATGTATCTGAGGGTTGTATATGGTGGCATACACGTAGTTTGATAATAAATTTACTCTGAACACTACTTGACAATGCAGTGGGATCCTCAGTATCACATGGACAGCAAGAATTTCAGGACGTCACCCATCACTCCTCATGAAACACAGAAAACATACAACACAATACAAGCCCTTCGGCCCACAGTGCTGTGCCAAACATGTACTTGCTTTAGAAATTACCTCAGGTTTCCCATAGCCCTCTATTTCTCTAAGCTCCAAGCACCTATCCAGGAGTCTCTTAAAATAACCTTTTATCAAGGTCAAGCAATAAAGGCTGCACCTTGCTATTAACATCCAAATCATGAATTTTTTTTAAAGTGCAGAAGCAAATATTTTGATTTATAAATTAAAGGAACTAATTTGAACCACTGAATTGTAATGTGAAAACTTAGTGCAAAATTTTCTGTGTCCTCAGCATAATGTGCTTTTACAGCTAAAGAATATTGTTTTTGGGAGGCGAGGTTGTATGAGAAGTCTGAGCTGATGGTGCTGAGTTATTAAGCCCTGCACACTTCCTGTTGATGTTATGCAGCAGGTTACCACACAGTGACCTCCCAGGGATTGTGCAGACCAAATCAGAAGAGGAAAGTCCAAAGGAAACAGTTACAGGAGGTGCATAGAATGTACCAGATGTTCTATTTATCAGCTGTTCTACTGAGAGGCTGTGTCCTCAAAAGAAATCCTCATACCTGATCTGACATTTGAATGCAGAGCAGACTTGATGGGCCGAGTGGCCTAATTTGTTCCTATGTCTTATTGTCTTATGTCTGGCAGAAAGATCTCAATGGCAACAACGTGAAAAACTTTTATATTAATTGCAAAGTAAGACTTCTTCACGAACTGCTGTGGGAATGCATCCTTCCAGCAGAGAGTGTTGATCAAATGTTTCCTCTGACAAACAACTCAGACTGTGCTACACACTGCAGTTTCAGCCTAGCTCAGGCTCTGAAGTGAGGCTGAGCATGTGACACCCTGATCCTAAGGTGTACGAGCTTCAACTCTGCCCAGCCAACACACAGGGACATCAGCTGAGTGTGTGCTCATACATGGACCTGGTAGGGCAGGAGCTCAGTAAATTCAACGTAACAGAAATCAAATGATATCACTGATGTATTATGTTAGAAAGACATTATAAAGCAAATCAGGTTAATTTAATGTTTCACAGTGCATCCTTGTGTAGAACTGTTACATGGACATGTTAGAAGAAAAATAGGAAATAGCATTTGAAAGTCATTACTAATGTAAAGTCACTTAAAAATTTAACATAATCAGTAACTTATTAGTATTCTTGCCAATGTATCCACTTCTCTAAGTAATAATTCATTGCTGAAATTTTGTTTAAAGGCTGATAGGCTCCTTCCAGCTTTTTAAAACAATCTTTTAGGAGGTGTTGCATGATAGTTTAGCAAGATATTTGTCCACAGAAGACATACCAATTGACATACAAGTTTGCACATAGCAAGGATCTTCAAGACCAAACAAGCAGTAATACATTTTATTATTCCTCTCTCTGATGTGGTCTGACTGGAACAGCATCACTGTGAACACAATGGAACCGCGTCACCGTCGACCCAATGCAACGGCGCCACCGTCAACCCAATGCAACCATGTCACCTTCAACCCAACGCAACGGCGTCACCGTGGAACCAATGCAACGGCGCCACCGTCAACCCAATGCAACCGTGTCACCGTCTACCCAATCCAACAGCGTCACCGTAGACCCAATACAACCATGTTACCTTCAACCCAACGCAACGGCGTCACCGTGGAACCAATGCAACGGCGTCACCATCGACCCAATGCAACCGTGTCACCATCTACCCAATCCAACAGCGTCACCGTAGACCCAATGCAACCGTGTCACCGTAGACCCAATGCAACAGCGTCACCGTAGACCCAATGCAACCGTGTCACCGTAGACCCAATGCAACAGCGTCACCGTGGACCCAATGCAACCGTGTCACCGTCGACCCAATCCAACAGCGTCACCGTCGACCCAATGCAACCGTGTCACCGTAGACCCAATGCAACAGCGTCACCGTAGACCCAATGCAACCGTGTCACCGTCGACCCAATCCAACAGCGTCACCGTCGACCCAATCCAACAGCGTCACCGTAGACCCAATGCAACAGTGTCACCGTCGACCCAATCCAACAGCGTCACCGTGGACCCAATCCAACAGCGTCACCGTGGACCCAATGCAACAGCGTCACCGTCAACCCAATGCAACAGCGTCACCGTGGACTGACTGCAACTGAGATGGTCCAGTGACCATTTCAACCTCCCCGCCGGAGACCTGACAACACGGGATACCAGATGGAACCCCAGTATTGCGTCCCAGGATGGGTGGATCAATCAGGTCATGGGTACACTGTCCACTCTAATGGACCCAGAGTACCATCATATGGGCCGCCCCATGGTCCAAATCCCCGACCTCGTAGCGGCTGTGCCATTGTGAATGACTCAGTTGTGGCTGAGTCAGCATCCTTACAACCTCCTGTCTCAGCACAAAAAGCGGAACTATTTGCCTTGACGAGAGCCTGTATATCGGCCAAGGATAAAGTGGCCAATATTTTCACCTACTCCCATTACGCTTTTGGAGTGGCTCATGACTTCAGCCAACTGTGGGCCGATCGGGGATTCCTCACTTCCACAGGGGCCCCTATCCAGAATGCCTCATACGTACACAACCTCCTCAGTGCTATCCTCCTCCCAAAACAATTGGCTGTTATAAAGTGCTCAGCACATCCCTCCGACTCCTCTACAGTCACCCAAGGTAACAATCGGGCAGCCAAATTAGTGGTGCTAACTGCCATTTATATAGTCTCCATGGTAGAGAAATTGGCCTTGGCCTGCAGGCCGATCACAACGACGAAGGGTATTCCAGACATGGACACTGTACAACAACATCAGGGGGACGCCCGATTCAGAAAACTAATCTGGAAGACGCATGGGTGTTTGCACTCTGCGTTTGAGGACCTCTGGCTCGCTCCAGTTGGCCAAGTTTGTATACCTGATGCTTTGTTACCAATGCTTATTGATTGCCTGCATACTGATACGCACCTTGGCAAGGAGGGAATGAGTAATATTTTATTACGCACCTGTTGGCACCCTAGATTGGAAGAGGCGACACAAGAAAAAATACGATCATGTCTGATATGCCAACAAGCAAACTCTGGAAAAGGAGTAAAATGTGCCCCAGGAAAACCCCCTTGCCAAGTGGTCCTTTTGAATGTATTCAGCTTGATTTTATCGAACTACGGCATGTACACTGTTATAAGTATTATTGTTTAGCGATTGTAGGTGTGTTTAGTAGATGGATTGAAGCCTTTCTGACCACCGATAATAAAGCTTCCACGGTAGTAAGGTTGTTACTTACAGAGATTCGAGCCACCCAGACAGATAAGTTCGGACAATGGTCCTCATTTTGTGGGAAAAATAAATAAAGAGCTACGCGAGGTGCTGCACATTGAACAGCAACTCCACTGTGCCTATCACCCGAAGGAGTAGTGGAATGGGCTAACGGCACCCTGAAAAATAAGCTGGCTAAGTTAATGTCCGAAACCGGACTGAACTGACAAAAGGTTCTTCCGTTAGCTTTGTATCATATCAGGATTACTCCCCATTCCATTACTGGAGTATCAGCAGCTGAAATTATTTATGGATGTCCCGGAAGGACCCCATGGGATACTAATACCCCTTAAAATTATGGGGGAGGAATTGCAAATGTATTTCAGGTAGGTAACATCCTCTCTAAAGTTTCTTCATTCTCAGGTGCAGGAAAAACCAGAGGCTGAGAGGCCAGATTTGAAAATTGGAGATTCGGTACAGATAAGGGATAGGGAGTGCCCAAACTTTGAACCCAGTGGAAGGGACCTTTTCAGATCCTTCTCCAAACACCGACAGCAGTAAAAGTACAAGGTCACAACCGTTGGATTCACTTGAGCGATTGTAAGCGATGGTCACCGGACGAAAAGTGATTGTTATTGGACTTGGACTCATTATGTTTGTACTCACATATACTTTGGAAAGTACTCTCTTTCGCGAAATGCATATGCGATTATATGCTACCCCTTAGCTCAATCTGTGGAGGCACTATTTGTGGCTAACCCATCTGAAAGGAATTGGGAGGATTTAGTGGAAGAGGATAGGTCAGGCAGAGAGCGTAAAGATGATAAGGGAAGGTTTACAGGAGCGACTATGGGACCGTGTGTGGAAAGTCTGAACAGTCTGATTGCCGAATAAAAAGAGGGAAGTTTTCATGTACCTGTACTCGAGAAAGGTGTTTCCCCACTCAAAGGGAGTCAGCACGTATGTGGTCATTGTAATCGGACCTATGTTTGTACAGGGACAATGTCACCAGCTTTCACCCCAATATAGCGCTCTGAAAATACCTGGTATCAGAATATATTTTCTGACAGTTCTACATGCTATCGGACAAAGAGCAGATACGTGTTCCTCTTTAATGGAACCTACACGACAGCTGCCAACGTTCTGCCTCCACTATTTGCAGTTGGAACGATCAACCCTCTCACCATTCCTTGCCCGCAGGAAGCTCACGTTCGATGACTGGTGGCTCGATCCATCAGTAAAGAATTTTGTGCAGATTATAAGGACCCGACCACTCTGGGATCAGTGGTAGGCTCAGCACCTTCTTCCTCGGGAGATCTGCAGGGTCCATAGCTGCCAGGAATTGAAACTACCTCATCTGTGGGCTGATGGAATTGGGGAACAGCACAATGGAGGGCCTGGAGGCAATCAACCAAGAAATGGCTGAACTTCGGCTTTACAATCTGCAGACCGTATGCTGCGGACTACCAGTTAGCCCAGCAGGAGAATTGTGTGCCATAGTTGGGGATAAGTGCATCACTCATGTCAGGGACGAGCCCTATAAAGTCTCTCACACAATTCTAGAAAGTCAGAAGCAGCTGGGTAGTTTTAGGCAAGGGTCAGCAGGAGGAGGAGAAGGGTGACTCAGCCGGTTGCTAGGGGGATCATGGGGCTCTTATCTCCTGTATGGGTTAGTCATTCTTGCCGTGATTATCATTGTGTGTTGTGTACTGTTGGCCTGTTTAAACACTTGCTGCCAGGCTTTCACCACCAAATTAGCAGCACCGTTTTCAGCCCCAATTTAATTGTGTTATCATGAAATGATTAAAGGAGGGAATGAGATGGTAAAGGGGCTAGTTCATTCTGCTGACATGTAAAAATTAGATGGCAAGCCATGTACGCACCAATGGCTTTTGCACCTGCAGGATGTGGTAATCTAAAATTATACTCTGTCTACAAATATGCGGCACTGAAGGTTGGAAAATGAGAAACCATCTCATGGCACACGTTGTCCAGGAGGTCTGAATTTTTGCTTTTTAAGGTGAACAAGTGGACTGTGCTTCAAAATACCACTGTTGTCGGGCATGTGATTATTGGGGGTAGCTAAAAAAGTGTTTCCTGCATATGTGACAAAAATGACAAAAAAACTCGGGATCTCTGGGCTTTGGAGACAGACCTCCAGTACGGGCCCCTGTGAGTGCCTTAGGAGAGTTCTCTTTCTCTCTAGTATGCAAGAGAGACCCAATGCAACAGCGTCACCATGGACCGACTGCAACAGCATCACCGTGGGCCCAATGCAACAGCGTCACCGTGTTCCAATTGTAACAGTGTCACTGATGTAAAGATCAGTTAGCAACAGAAACTTTGTACTCTCCTGCATTAAACAGCTGAAACTAATTAACAGACAGGCTTATTGAGATGAATGTTTTAAAGATAAATATCTAGAGCTGCTTAAACAAGATAAAGGATTATAATAATCTAAAAGTTAGAGATTCTGATACTAGTTTTGGCTTTAAATGGTAAAAGTACCATTGATTATTAAGAATAATCAACATAACACAAGTAAATAAATAAATCATGAAGTCTCAAAAACTAAAATGTTTAAGCAATGGGAAGTTGTTTTCTGGCCTTTGGTAAAGTCAGTAAGCCCTTCTCCGATTCTGACTGTGGGTATGACACGGACTGTAACTGAATGAACGAAGGCGTCTCCTTCCAAGCAGATCAAGCTCTCCCCATCTCCCTCAGCTAATCACAAGGAGGCTTCCCTTGTGATTCCATCTGCTTCCCCATTCATGCCCACTTCCTGCTCTTATAGAAAAGGGAAATTAATTCTAATTTTCCAAAACAGATGTTTTATCACCTTAAAAGAAAAAAATGGAAGCATTGCTATAATATTGCCCGAATCATAACACATTTAACAGAGGAGAATAGAAATGTATATTTAGTTGTACTCACAGTTGTAGCCCAACAGATTCTCATCTTTCAAGACATATAGGGTGATCTGAAAACCTCCATGTGCACATAGGAAAAGAATGCTGGTCCCCAGCAGTGCCTTGAGCAGACGACCAGTGTGGCCTAAACAAACAAATACAATCATAAACAAAGAATTATTTTATAAGTAGTACTTACACTAATCCCTGCCTCAAGCTTAGGCAAACAAACCAGGACCGATCCAGTATGTGCAATGCACTCAAGGAAGGTCACCCCAAGCCAGAGAAAGGTTGTTTTTAAGGTAATTATTCAGAACCATTACCAGCTACATAGGACACACACAAAATGCTGGTGGAACACAGCAGGCCAGGCAGCATCTATAGGGAGAAGCACTGTCAACATACCGGGCCGAGACCCTTCGTCAGGACTAACTGAAAGGAAAGATACTAAGAGATTTGAAAGTAGTGGGGGGAGGGGGGAATGCGAAATGATAGAAGACCGGAGGGGGTGGGATGAAGCTAAGAGCTGGAAAGGTGATTGGCAAAAGGGATACAGAGCTGGAGAAGGGAAAGGATCATGGGACGGGAGGCCTCGGGAGAAAGGAAGGCCGGGAGCACCAGAGGGAGATGGAGAACAGGCAGAGTGATGGGCGGAGAGAGAGAAAAAAAACAACTATGTCAGGGATGGTGTAAGAAGGGGAGGGGGGGCATTAACGGAAGTTAGAGAAGTCAATGTTCATGCCATCAGGTTGGAGGCTACCCAGCCGGTATATAAGATGTTGTTCCTCCAACCTGTGTGTGGCTTCATCTTGACAGTAGAGGAGGCCATGGATAGACATATCAGAATGGGAATGGGATGTGGAATTAAAATGTGTGACCACTGGGAGATCCTGCTTTCTCTGGCGAACCGAGCGTAGGTGTTCAGCGAAACGGTCTCCCAGTCTGCGTCGGGTCTCACCATTATATAAAAGGCCACACCGAGAGCATCAGACGCAGTATACCACACCAGCCAACTCACAGGTGAAGTGTCGCCGCACCTGGAAGGACTGTCTGGGGCCCTGAATGGTGGTGAGGGAGGACGTGTAAGGGCAGGTGTAGCACTTGTTCCGCTTACAAGGATAAGTGCCAGGAGGGAGATTGGTGTGAAGAAATGGGGGGGGGGGTAGCGAGTGGACAAGGGAGTCGCGTAGGGAGCGATCCCTGCAGAAAGCAGAAATAGGTGGGGAGGGAAAGATGTGCTTGGTAGTGGGATCCCGTTGGAGGTGACGGAAGTTACGGAGAATTATACGTTGGACCTGGAGGCTGGTGGGGTGGTAGGTGAGGACAAGGGGAACCCTATCCTGAGTGGGGTGGCGGGCGGATGGGGTGAGGGCAGATGTGTGGGAAATGGGAGAGATACGTTTGAGAGCAGAGTTGATGGTGGAAGAAGGGAAGCCCCTTTGTTTAAAAAAGGAAGACATCTCCTTCGTCCTGGAATGAAAAGCCTCATCCCAAGAGCATATGCGGCAGAGACAGAGGAATTGTGAGAAGGGGATAGCATTTTTGCAAGAGACAGGGTGGGAAGAGGAATAGTCCAGGTAGCTGTGAGAGTCTGTAGGCTTATTGTAGATATCAGTAGATAAGCCGTCTATAGTACATTGTTACAGCTACATAGGCCTACTTTGGAGACAACACCACACCTGGAACATGATTCTGCCATTGTTTTGCCTTCTGGTTGGAGCAAGAGTGAAGGATAGAGACTAGATCACAGTTCACAGAAGAAGATCTAATGGATAAGATTGGCTTTCAGCCAAATATTGCTGGGAGGAGCACAAGAAAGGAGATGTTGTAACTTTACTGTGGGGGTCCACAAGTGACCAACCTGAAAGGAAAGCTTTGGACCTAACAGGAAGATCTCTACCATATTCAGACTAAAGCCAGGCTGATGATTACCAAGAAAGCCTCAACAGTTCCCTCACCCTGACCCTTGTGAGCATCACACTGAAGAGTTACTGACATAGCTGAATCCACTTTACATAGATTTATGAAATTGCCACTTCCTCCAGGAAGCTGTCGCAAGCCTGGAGGCCACCCACGTGGTTCCAATCCGTGGTTCAAATCCAAAAAGTTGAGTTGCTGTTTTTTATAAACTACTTACTGAATCTTGCAGGCAATTAGGATAAAAGTCAGTATAAACATTTATAATGGAATGCAGTTTCTCTAGTCACAGGGATATATAGTAACTATCTACTTACAAGCATTTCATTCACTCAGGGCCATTAATCTTTCCACTTCCTTTCTCGGAGGGCACATGCTCACAGACTTCCATCACAACCTAATGTCAATTGTTGCACAAGGCAACATTAACATCTATATGATGTATGATCAACAATGCAAAAAGCATTCAAAGCATGCAATGTAATCTGTGCCCAATCTCACTCAATTCATTTAGTCGTTACCTAGTTCTCAGTTTGTTACTTGATTGACAGCCACCCGGATGATTTACCACTCTCCTCAGCACCACTGCTTGAGAAGGATGGGCTAGTACAACAGATAATAGGAATGAAGTGAGCATGATGTCTCTGAATTTTCAGAAGGTATTTTTAAAAATCTCGCACAGGAAATGGATCAGCAAAGCTAGAGCTAACGGAATTGGGGTTAATATACTGAATATGGTTTAAAAAACCACTTAATGAGCAGGAAGCAGAGAGTGAGATTATGAGGGCAAAGCAGCATGTAAAAAAGATGTAATATGGCAGAGCAAGTCATAAGGTGCTTTTTGATGCACAAAGCTGAAAAGCAAAATTTAACCAAAAGTTGGTTAAATTTCATTAAATTTCAAAGATCAAAGTAAAAGTATTATCAAAGTAATATATGCGTCACCATATACAACACTGAGATTCATTTTCTTGCAGGCATACTCAATGAATCCAGTAACTATAATAGAATTAGTGAAAGACCACACCAACTGGGTGGACAACCAGTGTGCAGAAGACAACAAACTGTGCAAATACAAAAAGAAAGAAACAATAATAATAAATAAATTAGTAATAAATATTGAGGATATGAAATGAGGAGTACTTGAAAGTGAGTCCATAGGTTGTGATAACATTTCGGTGATGGGGCAACTGAGATTGAGTGAAGTTCAGAATTGGAATCAGGTTTAATATCATTGGCTTATGTCATAAAATTTGTTGTTATGCAGCAGCAGCATTTTGCAATAATAATAAAATCTGTAAATTCCAGTAAGAATATACATGTATATCTTAACAAGTTGAATTAAATAAGAGATACAAAAAAGAGGGAAAAAATGACAAAGTAATGAGGTAGTGTTTAATGTCCATTCAGAAATCTCAAGGCAGAGAGGAAGAAGCTGTTCCTGAAGCTATGCCCTCTTTTCATTGTTACTGTCAGGAAGGAGGTACAGAAGCCTGAAGGCACACACTCAGCGATTCAGAAACAGCTTCTTCCCCTCTGCCATCCGCTTCCTCAATGGACACTACACCTATGAATACTACATCACTTTTTAAAATATATATATATATATATATAATTTCTGTTTTGCACTATTTTAAATTAAATTATTTAATATACATAGATATTTACTGCAATTGATTTAAGCAACAACACACACAAAATGCTGGTAGAACACAGCAGGCCAGGCAGCATCTATAGGGAGAAGCGCTGTCAATGTTTCGGGCCGAGACCCTTCGTCAGGACTTGGCCCAAAATGTCGACAGTGCTTCTCCCTATAGATGCTGCCTGGCCTGCTGTGTTCCACCAGCATTTTGTGTGTGTTGTTTGATTTTCCACCATCTGCAGATTTCCTCGTGTTTGCAATTGATTTACTTGTTTTTCTTTCTCCATTATTACATATTGCTGCTGCTGCTAAATTAGCAAACTTCACAACATATCCCAATGAAATTAAACCAGTTTCTGATTCTGAATCGCTGAGTGTGTGCCTTCAGGCTCCTGTACCTCCGCCCTGATGGTAGCAACGAGAAGTTATCCCTTTTGGTTTAAGGGCCTGATGGTTGAAGGTTACTGATCCTGAAGCTGGTGGCGTGAGTCCTGAGGGTCCTGCTCTTTCTTCCTGATGGCAGTTGTTAACTTGTTAAATCATCTGATAGACCTGACATGCAAAGCAACAAAGTTGTACCAGTATAGCAAGCCATTTGGAAGGCAAACTTTCTGTCAGCAGCTAAAAATTGGTTTGAATACAGGAGAAAGGCAGTCCTGTTGCATCTTATTTCACTGTTTCAAAACTGCATTTAGAACTGAGATGAAGAGAAATTTCTTCCACTCCTAAGGTGGTGAACCTTCATAATTATCTTGCTCAGAGTTAGAGAGCTGAGCTCATTCAAAATACAGAATAAAAGTACATGAGTATTAAAAGAATTAACTGATATGTGAAAACATTAAAAATAGTGCTGAGGTGACAGACAACCATAGTCTGAACAAACAGTAAAGCTGATGGTCTGTTCCTGCTTATACGCCTTGTATTCTTACACTGCATAGAGGGTTGCCAGCTGCATCTTTGCACCGGTCAGCATCAAGCAGCTGAGGAGGGATGGGGCCCAGTTGTGCACCTATCATGTTGGATAACGTTGATGCATTGACACTGCGCATGTTGTCCAGCCCTCAAGCGGAAGGTGAAAAAATAAAAATAGCAATCGGAGTTTCTGTAATTTAGACCTAGAGTCAGCCATATAATAGAACTGACTCAAGCACAATTTGCTTACCACTAATAACAATGTTAGCAAAGTTGATATCTTCATCAAACTGAATAGGAAAATAAAGGCAAAGTGTAATTATAGTCATGGTGTTTCCTGAATAATGGAGTTCAAGAAGTTGTGGTAGAGAGAAGCATCAAGCAATGAGGAGCAGGGTTGTGATGATATAGTTAGTGTATTATACAGCCATGTCATGGTTTAGACTTTCAAACAGATTTCAATATCTACATTCTTACATATTTGCGAGGCATAATGCAGTTTTCAAACAATATAATAATTTTAAGGTTTCAGAATGATAACTTGACATCTTAGATCTGACAACACTGGCTTAGAGTTACTAGGTGCCCCAGCAGAGCTCTGTAATGTAGTAACTGTGCAGATCAGTATTTATGCAGTAATACGTTAACTGCTGATGTTAGATACAGTATAATCAGACTAATGGAGATGTTAAAAGGATGTTAAAAATGTACTTGCAGTTTTGATATGCTGCTAGGTTTGACACTTCCTTCAGTACCCCTTCCTTAAACCACCACTGTACTTGTTCTGTCAGGCTGCCCTTTGGACACCCACACTCAGGTGAGCCGGTAACCTCTTACAGACCATTACTAGGAACTTTCACACAGCATCATCTTCTGCCGCAGATTCAGACTTATCACAACTAACCTGTTGCTTTAGATCTTGTATCCAAGCCCATCATAAACACTGACAAATGCTTCTCCATATCATCCCCTTGTCTTCAGCTTTGTACCTTCAAGATCGGCAACTCTAATCCCTTTTCTAGCTAATGTCGCATTCTTCACTTTCCATAAACTGCAGCCCACTTACTGCCAGTTTCCTATCCTGTTCTGCTTAGCCCTGGTCTATTCTGCCCATACTGACTTCCAACCGGTTTTATCCTTTCATTGTAAACATTTACATTCACAAACATAAGTTCACACATTTACACAGCAGAGCTAATGTGTTTCATTGCATAGTATAAGATCCCATTAGTGTACACAACAGCAATGGGAACTGTTTTACAATGAGACTCACATCACTTCATGAAACAAAAACAGGAACCACTGGGAAAATCTCTATAATTTAAAGCAGCATCTATACAGAGAAACAGATTATGTTCAGGATCCACAGATGCTGTCTGACCTGCTGAAATTTGTCATCATTTTGTTTCAGATATCCAAAATTTGCAATTTTTAAAAATTTCCTTTTCAGAAAATGTGCCCTCAGGAAATTCAAGAGAAAAGAACTAGAAGTAGGGGGAAAATCTAAAGAGATGACAAAACTTCCCATGATGGTTTAAAAATATTAATTTTATGTGCAAAGTACGTTAAAGTCTTGTGAACATCCAAGATCTTGTGGCCTTCAAAGCCTACAAACACTTCACTGAAATCGATATGCAGGAGCAACAGTTCAAAGTAATTCACTTTATTTCGATAATTTTCCATAAGAAAACATTTTGTAAAGCATATTTGTAGGTCTCACTACTGAGATCCTGTGCATTAAGTATTATTCGGAAACATCTTCTGGGAGTTTATTACTGAATAACATTTCAAACTGGCAACAACCCTTGTTGTATGAAACATTCAAGGAGGAGTTTATTTGAGAGTTCTTGTTCAAATGTGTTGGTAACATTGGCAAGGCCAGACCTCTTGCCAGTAATTTTAGGACCAAAATTTTACGTCATCCACACTAGCAAGATTTAAGTGTTTTCTATTTGCTGCAGATATATCACGTGAAATTAGTTTTGGCCAAAATGCCCTCTACCTCATGTCACAATGTGAGGGTATTTTCAATTCATGAGAGCATGATTAAATGTAAAGCAAATTAGTGGTTACAACTTGTTTGATTTGGACCATTAGAGCTAATCCTGTGGCAGCTCCGAGCATTTACACTGCTACAGCTGTTTTTATATGGGATTTGTGATGAACTAATAACTCTGAACAGATCCTAGCAACCACTCAGAGCCTACAATAAATGTATTGATTTGCCATGTCTAATTACTAAAATCATTCTTTTACCCTGTATCCAGTTACCTTAATTGACAAACTTGAAAATAATGACTAATGTCTGCCTTCAAGATGTGTAGACATACTTAGCAACCATCTCATTCTGTTTTATAGAAACAAAACAAGAGAAAATCTATGTTTATTATGAGGGATAAAGGTTGTCAGTATCAATCATTATATGATCTCATACAGACACTATTTTGGGTCTCTTACATTGCAACTAATGGCATCGAATGCAACACACTTCCTACAGTCTCTTGAGAGATCTTTAATCTCAAAGTTTTTTGATTCAGAAACAGGAAAACAATTATAAAGGATGAAATAAAAATAACAACTTTCAATTCTAAACCCCTTTCTTACAGTTTGATATAACTAACATTTAACATCACTTTATCAAACAAAGAACTTTTGAACTTGCATTCCTGAATGGCAGTAATACTTAGAATGAACACATTTCATACATGGATTACCGGAAATTGTAAACTGCAAATAACACAAAACGCAGTCGCAGATAACCTTGTTAAGCAACACTCTTTATACTTATTTCACATATTCTAGGTTGGAAACTTAGCCATCTTAATCAACTACATACTTCAATGGTTATTCATCTCATTCCCTACTGTAAGCAATTTCATTTTTTAATCACCTGCATTCTTCTCTGTGTTTCCGGGAGATCAAAGAAAATGTTCTTAACAATGAGGAAATGACAATATTAACCATTTCTAACTTTTTAAAAAATGGATGATCGATGGCCTATTCTGCTTTTGAAACATAACTATATATAAATTATTATTAATATCTGATAAAAGTCTAAAAATGTCTATTATTCTGGATTCTCTTAGTGCAACAATGAAAAACCACTGTATTTTGGGATCATCTGAAGATCTACTCTCCTCTTTAGTTATCTTAAAACAAAGCACATTATTTGCATTTTAATGCATTTTAATGCATTTACAGTGCCTATAAAGAGTATTCACCCTCTTGGAAATTTTCATGTTTTATTGTTTTACAACATTGAATTACAGTGGATATAATTCGGCATTTTTGATGCTGATCATCAGAAAAGACTCTCTCATGTCAAAGTGAAAACAAATTGGTCTAAATTTATTAAACACAAAAATAATTGATTGCATAATTACTTCCCTTTTCAAGTCAGTATTTAGATATATCTTTGGCAGTACTTACAGCCTGGAGTCTGTGTGGATAGGTCTCTATTAGCTTTGCACAGCTGGACACTGCAATTTTTTCCTCATTCTTCTTTACAAAACTGCTCAAGCTCTGTCAGATTGCATGGGGCTCATGAATGAACAGCTCTTTTCAAGTCCAGCCACAAATTCTCAATTAGATTGAGGTCTGAAGTCTGTTGGCCACTCCAGGACATTAACTTTGTTGTTTTTAAGCCATTCCTGTGTAGCTTTGGCTTTATGCTTGGGGCCATTGTCTTGCTGGAAAACAAATCATCTCCCAAGTCTCAGTTCTCTTGCAGACTGCATCAAGTTTTCCTCCAGATTTCCCTGTATTTTGCTGCATTCATTTTGCTCTCTACCTTCACAAGCCTTCCAGGGCCTGGTGCAGTGAAGTATCCCCACAGCATGAAGCAGCCACCACCATGCTTCACGGTAGGGATGGTGTGTTTTTGATGATGCGTGGAGTTTGGCTTACACAAAACATAGCGTTTACTCCGATGGCCAAAATGCTCAATTTTGGTTTCATCAGACCATAGAACCTTCTTCCAGCTGACTTCGGAGTCTCCCACATACGTTCTCGCAAACTCTAGCCAAGATCTCATGACACTTTTCTTCAACAGTGGCTTTCTCTTTGCCACTCTCCCGTAAAGCTGCGACTGATGAAGCACCCGGGCAACAGTAGTTGTATGTGTAGTCTCTCCTATGTCAGCCATTGAAGCTTGTAACTCCTCCAGAGTTGTCATAGGTCTCTTGGTGGCCTCCCTCACTAGTCCCCCTTCTTGCACAGTCACTCAGTATTTAAGGACAGCCAGTTCTAGGCAGATTTACAGCTGTGCAATATTTTTTCCATTTCTTGATGATTGAATTAACTGTACTTCAAGGGATATTCACTGACTTGGAAGTATTCTTGTATCCACCTTCTGACTTGTGTTTTTCAATAACCTTTTCGCAGAGTTGCTTGAAATGTTCTTTTGTCTTTCATGGAGTAGTTGTTGCCAGGATACTGACTCACCAGCAATTGGACCTTCCAGATGATACCAATGTATTTTTACTACAATCAAGTGAAACAGCTGGACTGCACATGGTGATCTCCATTTAACTAATTATGTGACTTCTAAAACCAACTGGCTGCACCAGTGATGATATGGTGTGTCATATTAGAGGGGATGAATACTTACACAATCAATTACTTTGTTTTTTATATTTGTAATTAATTTAGATCACTTTGGAGACATCTGTTTTCACTTTGACATGAAAGTGTCTTTTTCTGTTGATTAGTGTTAAAAAAGCCAAATTTAATCCACTACGATTCAATATTGTAAAGCAATAAAACATGAAAACTTCCAGGAGGGAGGAGGGGTGAATATTTTTTATAGGCACTGTAACTGGTATTTATTGCAGTTAATATATAGATCACTGTAGAAAAGGTCAACTAACATCAATGGTAAACCATGTACAGCTACAATTATAATCAAACATTTCACTCCTGTCCATAAATCACGAAAATAAGTATTGATCAGTGGCTTTCATTCTGTAGGAATTTAGAAACAAGTTGAAATGAACTTCAAAAAATTGTATCTGTTTGGGTTTTCTTTCAAAGTAAAATCCATGTGTCCAAATATCCATCATGCCCAAAGGAAGATGCTCAAAGTCTAAATATGGACCTGTCAGAGCATATGACTGGAACTGTGGGCAACACACACCATCCGTGCACGAATTGTGCAAAGGGCCATTACTATCCATGGAATGCATCCAAGTTCAGATGACAGGTCATCAAGCTGAAACACTTACTCTGCCTTGCTGAGTATTTCCAGCATTCTCTGTTACTCTTCATCCATACCTTCGAGAGGTCTGGAATTGAGCGGCCAACCCACCATTTAAAAACAGCAGCACCTCTTATAGGGGAGTCCGAAAGACAACACAACACAACAGATTGAAGAAGAGAGAGATAATGATTGGACAGAAAGGTGCTGATGCCTGGAGGGTTCAATGCAGGAGAGAATGATGAGGCATTGTTCTCTTCTGGGGAAGACAAGTAAATAGAAGCGATATTTCATCTCGTCAGAAGCAGAAAGCAGCTTTCAAACTTTGAGTACAGCTGCAGCACCATAGCCTCTTTAATTACTCCCAAAATGTCACTATCCCACCATCAGAACAATGTCTACAGCCCGAAATGTCGACTATCTGTTCACTTCCACAGATGCTGCCTGACCTGCCAAGTTCCTCCAGGGGTGTGTGTGTGTGTGTGTGTGTGTGTGTGTGTGTGTGTGTGTGTGTGTGTGTGTGTGCGTGCGTGCGTGCGTGCGTGCGTGCGTGCGTGCGTGCGTGCGTGCGTGCGTGCGTGCGTGCGTGCGTGCGTGTGTAGCTCATGTTTCTCTAAACCCAGGAAAGACGGAGGCAAATCTAAAGATGGTGCCAGAGGATGAGTTCTCCCAGCCCATCAGCAAGACAGTTTAAATTCTTCTTCATATAATGCTTCGTTTTTCCTTTTCAAGGGGGCTGGGGTCCTGTCAGAGTCCACGACCTACAGCTGCATTCCAACTGAAGTTCTACGCAGTGGCGCGTTTCCGTTCTTGAAGCTCACCACTTGGCCGAGTTTTGATATCTCCAGGAGCGGCCTGAAGATGGGTGCATTCAGGGTACAGCCTAGCATGGCCCTGTGGACCCGATTTCTCGCCAGTGATGAAAACTGGAGCGTCGTGGGGAGCCAGATCATTGAGACAGTGAATATGGCTGTTGGAGTCCTCTGCACTTGAGTGATCACTCTCACTCGATGGTGAATGAGAGTTCGCTGCCAATTCACAAGTCGGAAAAACTCAAAATGAAAGTGGTGCTACAGACTGTGTAACATCGAAACAGCGACTGCGAAAGGGGTGATCTCTCTCCCATGTTAGTGAGAAAGAGCCTGAGGGATGTCAACTGTAGGGACGAAGAGTGGGTTTTGGTGGGTGGTGGCAATGCCAATGCTTTCTGCTAGAATAAATGGGGGGGGGGAGGTTGATGCTGCTTGCAAGGCTCTTACATTTTTTCTGTCATTCATTCTTCGGGGTTCTGTTTTGAGGATGTCTGCAGAGAGTGAGGTTTTCAGGTTGTATATTATATACATTCTCTGATATTAAATGGAACCATGGTGCCACTTTCTCATCTACTCACAAATATTAACCCCTTCTCAACACACACAGACACACACAGACACACACACACACACACACACACACACACACACACACACAACAGGCCACAGGCTGTCAGCAGAGGAAGGAGAGGAGCAGATCTTCCCTCTCCACAAAGCAACGGGGCAGTGATGAGTACATGGTCACAGATAGAAGAGACATTGCAAAGTTTCATTGGTTGTGATCCACTTTCCACCACCTCGCACACATTGCACAGCAAACTATAAATTCTTTAAAGCCATCAGATTTCCCTCTATCCATTTCAAGGTAACCTTTGCCCTTCCCTTCATTTCAGGACTGAGAGAGAAGAATGGGAACAGCAACACCCCTAAGGACATGCCGACGCCTTATGTGACCGTCTCTGATACTGACACCAATCGGACTTTTGGGGTCAGCACTAGATCGCTGCAGCTAACATGCCACAAGTGATTACTCGCAAGCAGAAAAGGTCACATACTAGTTTTATTACAGTGGGCTCAAGTGCTGAACGAAAGGCTTGGATTACTGATGAAGGTTTGTGGACAAAAACAGCAAGCATAGAAGCTACTACACTGGAAAAGCAAAGAAGGCTTATGTTCACTGCCGAGAGCGAAGAAATCAATAGAACTATAAGTGGTGGGAGGAGTAGGAGGTGAAGTTAAATTGATCTTTCCTGATTGACACCGGTATCAAAATTATCCCCACTATAGCTCAGCCCTGAGTATTCTGCGATTATTTGTATTCTTTACATGTATTTTTTTTAAATCTACTTCACAAAATTACCACTACTTCATCACAAGTGATCTCAGGTACACCTGAATCGCCTGACTTTATCTGAAAACTGTGTCTGCTTGATCAACTTCTCAATGGGTTTTTGGTTGCACAGCTCCTGGATGTTGATGCTGGAGTTGCAATTTGCAGCAGCCTATTGTGCCTTCAACACGCTCAGGCTGGCCCTGAGGTTGGTCAGCAATGGAGGCATTTTGGAGCTTACAGAGCCATCAGCAGATTGAGAGCCAGCAATCATCTGTAATAGCTCCTCAACGCTATTCACATCATCTAGAGCAGAGGTCGGCAACCTGCGGCTCCAGAGCCACATGCGGCTCTTTGATCTCTGTGATGCGGCTCCCCGTGGTTTGTTAGCTTTTGAAATGTAATTCGAAATTTGAAGATTATGGTGATCTTGTACTTTGCGGAGACACCGTTTCCTGGCACATCCGAACAATTAGCCACCGTTCCGACTAAGGGAGATAGTCTACGGGGGTTTGTGAGTACGTGTCTTTTGGAGCATCCGCGCCCATGGGGACGGGTTGAGGGAGGCTTTAAAGCAAGGCTGTTTAGTTCGAATAAAGTTACCTTTGACTGCAGTCTTTATTTTAGCGCTGCGTGTAGCGCTACACCGCTACAACGTGTTTTTTTATCGCTATTAATATACATCACAACTGCCAATGCCTGACGCCCGCCAGTGTGCGCTTTCTTTTAATTCTTCGATCCAAGGTAGGCTACCTATGTAGTAACCTTCAACCCAACGTCTTTTTTTCGGAGTTCAAAATGTTTTTGTTGCATGCAGAAATGTAATTTCGTTTTCTCTGCAGGAGTTCATCAATTTCAAAAATGCAACACATTATAGTTTGTTTATACATAGCATAAAGGCAAAAAAAACCCCGTTGTATGCAGTGTTATTTCATTTTGTGGCTCCCAGTGTTTTCTTTTCTGTGGGAAATGGGTCCATATTGGCTCTTTTAGTGGTAAACGTTGCCGACCCCTGATCTAGAGGAATGACCTCGGACAGAATGGTTTTGTAGGATTTGGTGTCAAGCTCATGTGGGCTCTCCAGAGGATCCCCCGCAAGTTCCCTTTCTCTTGGTCCTCCTAAATGAACCTCTGTTTCTTGCCAGTACATCATCAGTCAAAAGGTAAGCGCTTTTGTGACAATTTGGACTAAGAATTCTGTTGGCTTTGGGGAGGTCTTGGAGGCTCAGAAGTGTGGAACCACTGCTGAAGGGTCTCTCCTGTCCAAAGAATCTGGCAGAATTGGGGGTTAACAGAGGTGGCTCAGAGGATTGATCAAGAACACTGCAGTGAAGGTAAGTACAAATAAGTTAATAAGTTAAGTTAAGAAAAAGTCCACGTGGTGTTGGTAAATCCTCGTGGATACAGCCTTAAGAGATAAGGGTCTGAATGGGTGAGGTGTTTAGAGTAGAAAATCCTCGTGGATACCGCCTTAAGAGATAAGGGTCTGAACGGGCGAGGTGTTTAGAGTAGAAAATCCTCGTGGATACCGCCTTAAGAGATAAGGGTCTGAACGGGCGAGGTGCAAAGAGAAAGTTCTGTGGATACCGCTCTGAATAGAGGTCTTCATGGGCAGAACAGAATAGGAAACAAGGACAGTCCAATATAAGAGGTAGTGCAGGGGTTGCTTGAAATAGGAGTGCTTAAAAGAACAAACAGTCCATGCAATACCCCGTTGCTGCCGGTCTTAAAAGCAGATAAATCTAAATGGAGATTGGTGCATGACTTGCGAGCGGTAAATGATGTGGTAGAGGACTGGCCAGCGGTAGTCCCCAACCCACACACGCTTTTGACTAATGTTCCACCAGCAGCAAGTTACTTTTCAGTGATTGATTTGTGTTCGGCTTTCTTCAGCATTCCTCTAGCCGATCAGTGTCAGTATTTGTTTGCAGTTACTTACAGAGGTGCTGAGTATACCTATACCAGAATGCCGCAAGGAAGAGAAAATATGACCTGGACCCGACAATCCAGATTGACAGTATAGAGCAGCCGAGAGGTATACCTAACGAATTCAAGGCACGAAATGAGATTGCTGCAGGCTGGGAAGCTATCATACCTGTGATAGGGGTATGCAAAAATGTTGAATGGATAAACTATATATACTATAATCAGCAGCGATTCATCAACTACACCGATGATGCTCTGGGGGCCTTAGGGCAACAGCTGGATGCAACTAGCAGGATGGCGTGGCAAAACAGACAGGTACTGGATTGGCTTCTGGCGGAAAAAGGGGGTGTGTGTGTAATGTTTGGAGAACAATGCTGCACTTTCATACCGAACAATACTAGCCCAGAAGGATCATTTACTAAAGCAGTGAATAAATTAAAGAATCTGTGGACGGAGGTCAAACAGAATGCAGGATTTGAACATCAGTTTTTTGATTGGTTAGAAAGTAGACTCGGAGGATGGGGAGCATGGCTGACTAAAATGGCAATAACTGTCAGTATTGTATTGTTAAGCTGTGCTGTTTTCTTCCTTGTCTCCAATCTCTTGTAGTGCATGCTGCAACCAAACAGTTTCCAATGCTCATGGCAATTACCGAAGCTAGCTTAGTGGAGAAAGAAACACCGAAAATGTATCGTTACAGCCTACAACACCTGCAGGATGAACAAGAGCAAAATGACAGTGTGGGAGTAGATTGTAAGGGCTTCTGAGTTTTTTTTTCCCTGTCTCAGGTACAAAGGGACAGGTTTTTGGCTCAGTGGCCCAGGGTAACAGGGAGAGAATACTTTGAGGTTTTGGCGCAGAAAATTATAGTTTAACCAGAGATTTGGGAATAAGTGCTTGAGTTTATTGGAGCTTTTGTGCGCAGACTCTTAGTCTTCTTTTCTCAAAGGGGGTATATATTGGAGTATAAAAATATTATGGAGTATAAAACTTGTATTACTTGCTGTGTAACCAAAACTATGTAGTCAGTTTGCTATGCATGTACCCAAGATGAAATGCTAGGAATGATGAAGACAATGGTGTGTTAATATATGTTAATGAGAGGTAGCAAAAAGATGTTTTGCTTTGAACTTGTTTGCTGTGTAACCAAAACTATGTAGTCAGCCTTGATGTAGATTATGTAGTTTGAACTTGCTATTTGCTATGCATGTACCCAATTTAGTAGGAGAATGAAATCTTAAGAATGTAGAAGATGGTGTGTTGGTGAGAGACAGCTGGGAGATGTGGATTGGAACATGATTAAGTCAATGGGACATACGTGTGAAACTGGACCAGGATTTTGCTATAAAAAATGCCGTGTCCGAGGATCGGTGGGCAATCAGCGACTGTCTCAGCTTTGATTTGCAAATTAAAGCTTAACCCTTCTTGAAGAGTCTTCTGTGTCTCCTGGGCATTTGTGAGGCACGAAAAACCACGACAGCTCTGGCTAAGGAAGGGGCTGCGAATCCCCTACAACCGACTTCCACTGGGAGACACCTCGCTCTCCATCCAGCCTGCTGGCAGTTGACCATAATAATATAATTTATATTAACATAATATAAAACTTATATGTGCACAATTGAACAGGTTTGCCTTAGGCAGATTACCAATGCCAACAGAAATTTAAGATGGACAATTTCAAACTGATAAAACAGAACTTTGAGTAGATTGGAACTTGATGTGTTTTTATTATCAAGGAGTCTTGGAATTCAGTGCAGATTTACTGAGATAAAAGACAAGTTTTTCTTCACCTGTCAGTACTAAACAAATAGACCTGCAGTGTGCTTTTGCACTGTATGTAATAATTATAGAACATGGACTTCAGTGAAGAAAAGAATGATTTCAATGAAAATACTTAATTGTTTAATTGAGGCTATGTCCACACTAGACCAGATAATTTTGAAAACACTGGTTTCACGTAAAAACAATAGGCATCCACAACAGGCGTTTTTGAAAATACCTCCGTCCATATTAAAACGGGTATTTGGGCGAATCTCCGCCTACTGGCATGTGCAGGATACATCTACAGAAAACAAGTGACATGTTTGGTGTTGAACCTCGTTGTGAAAGACTTGGTGCGTGGTTGTCCAGTTACAGACTAGGAAAACTTAAAAGGAAATTGTCAAACAGTGGAGAGCTGTTGGCTCTCACACAGGAGGACTTAAAACTAAAAAAAAACAAATACTGGAGCGTGTGGAGGCAACCAACAGGGAGTACATTTCTAACTCTTCTGGCTTCAGTCTCATTGCCGTCTGTTCTGAAATTGATAAGTTTTGTGGGGGGTTGGAATTCTCTGTCACACTGCAAAGCTGCAGTAACATTCTGTTCAGGGACAGTCTCCTGAAGCCATCCGCCATTGTTGTTGTGGTGTTGGAGGCTGCGTTCAAGAAAACAATGAAATGCCACACTGCCACCACCATCTGTTCCGGCACATCATGACAGCATTTTTAAAAAGCTTCGGTTACCCTGTCCACACTACACCGGCCAATCAGTGTTTTCAGATTTAAATACTCTGGAGAGCATTTTTAGAAAAGCTCCGTTTTTGTGCGAGGAAAACGCTGTTTCAGTGTGGACGGAGTGTCAAAACAAATAGAAAAAGCTTTGGTTACGGAGTTATCTGGTCTAGTCTGGACATTGCCTCAGTTTCACTGTAAGATGCTCTTAAACTTCAACATTTTTGTCTACAGTGAAAAACTAGTAGTATAACATTGTACACAATTAGCCTAAGGCCTACCAGGTAATTAGTAACCAGATAAATCTGATTATCTGAAGTCAAGTGATTCAGAACTAATAGAGCCTAACTGGGAATATATACCTGTGGGTTCTGCTCAATCACAGTGCGCCATGACTAAACAGTGTGGACATCATTGCTTCAGATCAACAGGGTAATTTTGCATTAAAGGAATGAATGATAAAACCTGACAGGGAGGTGAGGTGTTGGGAGATGTGAATGTCTGCTGCATCTCCGAGCCAGTTCTCAACAAAGGTTGCATGATGGTTCAGCAGTTAGTGCTGCTGCCTCACAGCCCCAAGGACAATAGTTCAGTCCTGACCTCCTTATCTTGAGAATCCTCAGGAAGCAATGCGATGCCTCAAAAAGGCAGCATCCATCATTAAGGGCCCCCATGACCCAGGGCATGCCTTGTTCTCATGGCTACCATCAAGCCAGAAAGAACACACTCTACGATTCAGGAACCCATGAACACTATACCTCACTACATTAAAAAAAAATTTGCACTAATTTAACTATTTAATATACGTACTTACTGTAATTCACAGCTTCTTTCTCTATTATTATGTGCTGCATGCCGCAAAGACAACAAATTTCACGACGTATGCCGGTGATATTAAACCTGTGTGAAGTCTGCACATTCTCCCTGTGACCCTGGGAGCTTCTGCTGGATGCTCCTGTCTCCTGTCATGACCCAAAGATGAGCTGATAGATTAAGTTACTACTGAACACACGGTCTAGGAATTGGGGAAAGTATCACTGGGGAATTGCTGGGCATGTGAAACAAAATACCCTTGAGCAGCACCAAGAATGACGAAGAGAGGGAATGAAACCAAAGGGATTGCTCTGCCGGAAGCCAGCAGGAACCCACAGGCAAATGTTTATAATAATAGGGAAAGAGGGCAAACGTGGATAATATAATTCACCACCTTCCGTGCCGCAGCCCAACCCTGGCTCCATCAAGGAGAGGGCTGCCTCAGGATCCAGACAGACCTGGCACATCACTCACAATCCACCGGGCAAGAGAGAGCCCTGCCCTCCTACATTGTGGACACCTGACTCACATGGGGCACCAGGATACCAGGAAGCTTCAACCTTTCCTGATCTGTCCGGTGTCCGAAACCTGGACAAGGGCTTAGTGTGGTTCTGCGGTAAATGATCACCCAGGAGCTCATTGAATGCAGAGCAGGAGCAAGCGTCTTGATTAGCATGGACAAGTTTGGCGAATGACCTTTTCCCATGCTATAAAACTCGATGAATAAATCAGCCACAAGTACTCAAACGAACTACTCCTTCTGTTTCTTTATTTCTTACGTTGGAAGCATGAAATAAATGTCTTATGACATAATTGATCCAACACATCAACACTCTTTCTCCCACCACAGATGCTGCCTAACCGACTGAGAATTTTGCTGGGATCATGGACTACAGCTTCTTGCTTTTACTCAATTACTGTAGTTCCTTCAGTACAGACGTCAGTGTTTTTCTAATTTGTGGAAACTGAATTAAAAAGCTAATAAATGCCAAGGTGATACCACTAATTTTCATCAATTGATTGAAACTCTAGCAATCAGGTTTGAAACATATAGGGCAGAGATCAGCAGTGGTGAATGTTGTCGCCGATGTCTGCCTTCTGTTCTCGGACTAGGCTCTGTGGATTTGCTCTATCAAGCAGGACAGGAGGGTGAGGCACCACTGCGGATAGAAGTAATGTTCTAGACTACAGAGTCAGCCTCGAGCAACAGATTCGAGGCTCTTTCACCTTGACAGTGTGAGCAACTGATAAAGCATTGTGGCACAGGGTCATTCAAGGACAGGGATGAGGAATGTAGAGGCAATAGGGCGGGGATATAGCTGTGGGGATTGATAGTGACAATGAGTCCCAGTGTGCATGTTGCCTCTCTTGTATTAGAGTTAAAGATATTTTCTCTGCCTAAAGAACTTGGAGTGGCACGTAAAAGGTCAATTGTTGTGGTTAATGTGGGAACCCATAGTATAAATGAGGTGGTTCTGCTACAGGAGTATGAAACACTATAGTCAAAATTTTAAAAACAGAACCATATCAGTAATGATCCCTGAATAATGACCAAAACCATGCTGAGTGTTTCCTGCATTTCCAACTTTCTCTCTGCAGCTTAATTGTATTCTTGCCTTGACTTGACTGGTTCTTCATTAGTGATTTCAGTGCTTTTCCTGACTGTGGAAACTAATGTTTTGTCACTCCAGAAACTAACTGAAATAAAAACACAGAAACCCGGGATAACTTGTCTACTTCGCTTTTCTTTAATGAGGCACTCACACATGACATGGTGGCATAACGATGTATGCCATTCACATACTTTTTATACCCAAATGGCATTATGTAAGCAAAGAAAGAATGCTTAATCAAATAATATATTCAGAATTTTAGAAAATTCTAAAAAATTCAGAAAATATTACACAGACTACACTTACTCTTGCTTGGCTATAAATTCCAACTCAATACAGAATGCATCTAATCTCAAATATGTAACATTTTGCTTCCTGGTCAATACACATATATACATATACACACTATATAGATAGATAGAGAGAGACACCTATACCATATAATACAATTCCTATATAGACATCCACAACAGAGTAAATTTTAAATTGTCCCATTCAGGCATAAAGATTTAATTGCTATGGAGACT
Source organism: Hypanus sabinus (assembly GCF_030144855.1). Classification (NCBI taxonomy): domain Eukaryota; kingdom Metazoa; phylum Chordata; class Chondrichthyes; order Myliobatiformes; family Dasyatidae; genus Hypanus; species Hypanus sabinus. Next base: position 52,706,057 of record NC_082722.1, read on the forward strand.
TTCTTACTCTTGTGGGATAACCTCTTTCCTGACAAGGGAGGTCACACTGCTTATCTCTAGACATCAGATACAATCCCCACTGTGTAGGAAAGTGGTCCAGTTCTGTCTTTAATCTTCCCAAGTACTCCCTTTTGATCACCTCTGTTGTCCTCACCAGCACAGCCTGTCCAGGAGCAAAGCATCAAACCTTGTTTAGGGAGCCCTCAATTTGTCTCAACTGTTTGCCCTGCATACACCTTCTGAGATTGGGATTGAAGAGATCCAAGCATGCGGGTAACGAATGACCCAGGAAGAGCATTGTTGGTGAGTTGTTGGTTGCGAAGTGTGCTGCATGGCAATATGTAATGAGGAAACTGGTGAGCTTCTGATTCAGTGATAGTGTAGTGTATTCCACTGACATTGCTCATAGTATTCCTCCAGCATTTTGGTATGTGGGCTGTATCCACTACTTTTTGAAGACTTTTGCGTTCCAGGGCGTTGTTTCCATGCCAAGGCTTGATACAACCAGTCAATACACTCTCCACCACACACCTGTAGAAATTTGTCAAATTTTGGATGACATGCAGAATCTACGCTAACTTCTAAGAAAGTGAGAAAGTAATTTGATCAAATATAGGAAATAAATTTACCAGGCTTTATCCAAAGAACCGTCAAAGCAATGTGAAATATTTAGTTCGTCCTCTCAAGTTGAATCCTATGGTAATGTTTGGAGCTTGTCGTGAACTCCATATAGAAAGGACAAAGGAGGGTGCTTCCAGAATACTCAGTGTGCTTTCAGGTAACTACAGTCGGCCCTCCTTATCCACGAGTTCCGCATGCGTGGGTTAAACCAACCGTGGATCGGGAAAACCCAGAAGTTCTCTCTCTAGCACTCATTGCTTGAGCATCTACAGACTATTTTTTGTCATTATTCCCTAAACAATACAGTATAACAACTATTTACATAGCATTTACATTGTATTAGGTATTATAAGTAATCTAGAGATGATTTAAAAGTACAGGAAGTCTTCGGGTCATGAATGAGTTCTGTTCCTGAGTCCGTCTTTAAGTCGGATTTGAAGTCGGAACAGGTACATCCGGTATTATTTAGCGTCAGTTAGTAAAACGTTTGTCTTAGTATATAGTATATATTTTACCTTTCTATGCATATAAAAAGCTTAAGAAACATACGTATTTCAATAATTAAACCATTGCGTTACTTAGTAATAATTGTAGCTTTCATCGGGGCAGGGCCTTTCATGTGGTCCATTAAAATTGTTCCGATCGTTGACCGACTGTAGCCTAACGCTTTTCCAATGGCCGATGGCGTTTCACCTCTTTCTGATTGCTTAATTACTTCCACCTTATTTTCAATTGTGATTATTTTCGTGAGCAGAAACAACTGTGGATTCAGAGCTGCGCCAGGTCCTAAATTCCACCGCACTGAGGCAGGCTAAATTAGGTCCGGAGTTCTGCTGGGTCCTAAAGACCACCTCACTGACACAGAATAAATAAGGGACTTGAGCATCTGCATTTTTGGTATCCGCAGGGGGGTCCCAGAACCAATCCCCGCGGATCAGGAGGGCCGACTGTAATGTGGAGAGGATCACATTCAGTGTAGCGTGTGAAAACTTATAAACGTGTATTATATTTGTTGCTAAACATACTACCACTCTAAACATTAATCTGATTTCTTTTTCAACTTAGACCTGATCCAGTTTCCAAAATATTTACTTTGCTTCAGTTTGTATTTTACTTGGAAATGAGATGCTCTTTGCCATCCAATTACTCAACAGTGCAGCAACCTAGACAACAATTGCGATCAACTAGAGAGCTCGCCACCTGTGTTTCATTTCCTTAGTCTGACAGACAATTTAAATGCTTCCAAGCATTTCGTAGATGCTATAACCCAGGCCCACAGAACCATGGCTTTGAATTTCAGAGCCAAATGGTCACTTGTTACAAGCCCATACGAATTGTCATCTACCTTAAAATGATTTACCGTTTCTTTTAGATACCTGGAGTTTGGTGGGTGTATGATATTTAACAAAAGCAAGATAATATCTTCTCCAAAATGAAATGTCTTTATTGAAACAGAAAATTCTTTCCCTCAAATTTCAAATATTGAGTAAATTGGGGTTTATCTAGCCCTTGCAATCTGCATCTGGATGGTTTAAATTTATAAGTTGAGCCAAGCAGCTTTTTACTGTGCAGGAAAATACTTGCAGGGAATCTAGCCAAATAAATTGGGAAACTAATTAAGCAGGAGAGATATAAAGGGAATACCAAAAGCTTGATCAACGTGTTGGGTCCCACAAGAGAAAAGAGCATGAAGGTCTTTATGGAAAGCAGATCCAAGGCAACCAAACTAGTGGGAAAAAAATGGGAATGAAAGAGATTGAGATTGGACGGTAATGTTGCTGGCGTTGGGGAGGGAAAAATTACAGTGATTTTGTACACGTTGGGAAAGGGCTTGAAAACAAGGTTTTAGATGGAAATAGTTTGCAGATGACTCTGAAATAAGTGGTATCATTTTTCACATTTACACGGAGAAGACAATATCATGAATGACAATGGCATCTTGATTGGCTGGGTAGTAAGACGAGAAATGGCAAATGGAATTTAATTCCAATAAATATGAAGTGTTAAAATGTGGGAAGATAAATCAGGGTCGGACTTTTTAAAACACTGAACAGAAGAGCCCTGGGTACTACTGTAGAACATAGGGATCTTGGAGTACAGATTCATAGTTCCCTTAAAGTGATCTCAGGGCAGTAAGGAAGGCTTTTAGCATGCTGGTTTTCATCGGTCAGACCAGTGAATATACAAACGTTTGTAGATGTTGGGAGGTTATGTTGCAACACAGACTTTCTGATTAGGGAAACTGGAGCACCCAGTGGAAATCCATGGATTCACAGAATCAGGCTTAATATAGTGATATGTTATTAAATTTATTACATGATATATGTGGAGGCAATACATTGCAATGCTTAACAATAAAAAAAGATAAATTACAATAAATATATAAATATGCATTGAAGAAAGAGTGGGAAAAATGGTACGGTTGTGTCCGTTCAGAAATCTGATGGCGGTGAGTAAGAAGCTGTTCCTGAAACGTTGAACGTGTGCCTTCTGGCTCATGTACCTCCTCCTTGATGGAAGATGTTCTTACATTGACTTCTGAGACAGAGATCACAGTGTCACCAGATGCTGCAGGGATTTGCACGGGTGTAGCTTTACTCTCCCTTTCAAAACATGCATAACAAGCATTGAGCTGATCTGAGAATGGAATATCATGGCCATTCGTGAAGTTAGGTTTCATTTTGTAGGAAGTGATGACCCTCAAACCCTGCCAGAGCCGACGTGTATCCAATTCTGCCTCTAACCTCATTTCGAATTGTACTTTTGCTCTTAAAATGGCCTTCTGTATAGTTCTGGATCACCAGTCTTGAATGCCACAGATCTAGCCCTCAACAGACTACAAATCTCCTGGTTCATCCACGGCTTTGGGTTTGGGCATGTCCAGTATGTTCTTGAAGGCATGCACTCATCCACACAGGGTCATAAAGTTGGTGATAAATGGGCATATTCATTCAAATGGGCAAGATGAATTCCTGAATATTGTCCAGTGCACTGACTCAAAGCAGTCCTGAGTGCTTCTCACTTCCCTTGATCATATCTTCTTTGTCCTCAGCACTGGTGCTGCAGTCTTTAGGCTCTGCCTATATGCTGGGAGTAGAGGTACAGCTAGGTGATCCGACTTTTGAAAGTGTGGGGTTAGAATGGCACAGTAAGCTTTCTTGGTGGTGGCATATTAGTGGACAAGTGTGTTGGCTCCTCGGGTTCCAAAGGTGATATGTTGGTGGTATTTGTACCGAGACTTCTTCAAGCTAGCCTAGCTGGATGTCCCCACAATGATAGGGAAGGCATCAGGGAGGGCTGTATTATACCTGCTGATTATGGAGCTCAGCTCCTCTAGTGCCTGCTTGATGTTGGCCAGAGGTGAAATGTGCGCTACTGCCAGGATGATGGCGGGGAACTCCCTCGGCAGATAAAAAGGACGAACTTGCTCAGTAGACGTTCCAATTCGGGTGAGTAGGACTGAGACTGCCACCTCTGTGCATCATGATGTGTTAATCAAAAGCATACTCCACCTCCTCTGTTTTTAAAAGACTGAGCTGTCCTGACTTTGCAGAAAATGGTGAAGACATCAAGCTGTAGTGCTACATCAGAAATGGTGTGATAGCCATGTTTCTGCGAGGCAATATATACAGCAGTCCCTGATGTCCTTCTAGTATAGCAATTTTGTTCCGAGGTTTTCAATTTTATTTCCCAGAATAGACATAAATGAGAGTCTAAGCCTTCGTGCTTCAATCGTACCCGTAGAATGGCTTGGCTTATTCACTTCTGTTTTCTTAAAGGGGAACTGTACTCATGACCCGAGTCTGCAGACTGGGATCTGTCGATTTTGAGTATTGATAGATTTTTTAAATGTCTTAAAATGATGTTGCTTACTGAAGTACCCATGGAAGAGGCAGTGGATTTCAGCTGTAGGCCTGGATGGAAATATTTGATGATTCCCATCAGAGCCGCATGCAAAGACTCACCTCTTTATCTGCACCATTTTGATGACCAGCTTATGTAGATTAATCTAACTCATGTAGGTTAGTAGGCTAATCCGACACTTCCAATTTCCCCACCCCTGTGTGAGTGGTGGAATCTGTGAGGTGGGTGGGGGAGGGTTGAACGTGGGGAGAAGAATCAGGATTAGTTAGGATTCATGTATTGTATTGGGAGTTGGATGGTCAGTATGAAATTGGTGGGCCAAAGGGCCTGTTTCTGTGACTTATCACGATAACAAGAATTTTAAATGTAAAGTACAAGACGCTAGGTTACAAAAGCTTATAGAAAATCTATTTTATCAATTTCTCAATAAATTTTTGGTACAGTGGTCTGAATTAATTAACTCCTCCTTTCTATCAGGTTTCAGTGCCTAATGTGCATGTGTGGTAAAATCAACAGAACTTAAAGCAAATTGGAGTTATCAGAGTGGTGGATAACAGAAAACAGGTGAGGTGAATAATAAGCAACGCACACAAAATGCTGGAGGGACTCAGCAGGCCAGGCAGCATCTATGGAAAAGAGTAAACAGTCGACATTTCAGCCTGTATGCTGCCTGATCTGCTGAGTTCCTCCAGCATTTTGTGTGGGTTGCTTGGATTTCCAGCATCTGCAGATTTTCCCTTGAAGGTGAATATTAATGAATTTTTTGCTGATATAGAAGGCACGTATGATAGTTTTATCAATATGTGCCCAGAGGCAGACAAAGTCATGAAAGTCATGATAGACAGCCTCAAAAATGAAGAGGAATTGAACAGAGGAAGCCCAACCCCCAGCTTGGTTCAAGAGAAGATACCATGCACATGAACGATCTGGTCCTGACTGAGCTCAGGCAGTAGCCACCTGCATCATACAACAATCACTGTAATTAAATACATGCAGGATCTCACTGACAGCCTAGAAGATAAAAAGTAGAGGGAAGAAAGATAAAAATGCAACAAATAGTTGGTATTTTAGTAAATGGGAGAAATACAAAGCACACATCATAGCAAAACAAACAGTAAATTACAAAAATGGAATAGGAAAGGAAAATTGCAAAATAACACAACAGGTTACAATCCTATTAAGGAGAAGATCATTGAGTCACCTTAATTTGTGCAAGCAAAATAAAAGGAGGAAAACTGTGATGTCAGTGAAGAGTGACCTACCCCTTGATCAGATTCTTTCCAAACCATGATGTATTGAGATAAGATTTGACGATCACGTACAAGATTAATAGCTGGTCAGGACAGGATAAGTAACGAAAAGCTACTGTTCTGTTGTAATGTAATTCAAGACCAGGGCACATCGTTAAAATTCTGTGACAGAAGTAGAGTGGGAGGTGGGATGTGAAGAAATACACAAAGTGCAGTCACGATCTAGAACTCACTATCTGCTCGGAGATGGAACAGTGTCAAAAAGGCTTTTGAAAGGGACTTAGATGGTTGGTTGAGTAATTTCTCAGGCTCTGGGAAGAGAGTGGGTGGGATGGGACTGATGGGACTGCTCTAATAAGAACCAGCACTAACTCAAATGGGCCAAATGGGCCTTCAGCACAGAAGGACATTCCAGATGCTCCAATTACAATCATTCAGTTTCTGGAACTATTGTGCAATTTTCCAATCTAACACAAATTAATCCCTTATTCAAGAAAACAGCAAGTGGGAGTCAATAGGTGTGTTTGATATCTAATGCTGGAAACTTTTAGTTTCTATAATTAGGGAAAAAGTGATTGAACACCTTGAAAATATAACATCTGCAATGGGCAAGTCATACATGACAAAGCTATTCAAATATTTTGTACATATCTCCTAAATAGTCAGTTTTTGAATCTAGCCAAGACTTTTATACATTGTGGAGACCATTTCTGAGTTATTTTCAAAACCTTTGATTTGTTGTAAAAGTACAGATGGTGGCTAATAATATATTTTATTACATGATAAGGCATTTTTTTCCCTTTTATCTTGCTTTTCCTAACAGCTTTGACTGTGGTAGTCGGTTTAGATTTTTTTTCTGTATAACAAAATTATTATATTTCAATATTACAATTTAATTTAATTTTATGAACAGGATTTTGTGATTTTAACTGTATTTTTAATACAATGTATTTGGTACTACTTTATCTTTTTCTTTTGATTTAGATATCTTCTTGTACTCTGTATTCCTCTATGCAGAAACTAATAAAAATATTGAAAGAGGAAAGAGATCTCCTAAATAGTGGACAGTAGCCACTTTATTAGGTACACCGGCTTATTAATGCAAAAATCTTAATCAGCCAATCACATTGTAGCAGTTCAATGCATAAAAGCATGCAGACGTGGTCAAAAAGTTTCAGTTGTTATTCAGACCAAACAGCAGAATGGGGAAGAAATCTGATCTAATTGACTTTGACCATGGAATGACTGTTGGCACCATACAGTGTGGTTTGGGTATCTCAGCAAATGCTGATCTTCTGGGATTTTCACAGATGACTGTCTCTAAAGTTTACAGAGAATGGTGTGAAAACAACAAAAAAAATCCAATGAGCTACAGTTCTGTGAGTGAAAATGCCTTGTTAATGAGGGAGGTCAGAAGAGAATGGTCGGACTCAAGCTGACAAGAAGGCAACAGTAACTCAAATAACAATGCATTACAACAGTGGTGTGCAGAAGAGCACCTCTGGTTGCACAGCATGTTAAACCTTGAAGTGGATGGACTATTGCAGCAGAAGACCACAAACATACCATTTTATCAGGAAATACTTAATACAGTGGCTGCTGTTATCTACATGGACCTCTAGGAGCTATTTGATACGAGTCTCTCAGAAGTGGGCACTAGCAAGATTTGAAGCTCATGAAATTGAAGACAGATATTGACCTTGTCAGGAAATTGGAAGCAAGAAACAGAGAGATAGACAATATATCTACAAGTGGAAATACTGCCCAGAATGTGACACAGGATGTTTCACAAAGATTTAGAGTGGGACCTCAACCACTCAACAAATTTTATAAGGAACTTTGATGATGGTATTCTTGGAAGCAAAGCAGAAGGAACCAATAATGGATATTCTTGGGTCTAGTAATTGCTGAAATTATGGTAAATTAAATTAACTGAGAATTTTGGAAGGCAAAAAGTTAGACATAAGTAAGCAAGGAGAAATATGCACACAAGCGCCTAGCAATGATTATATCCAGCTAGAACATACAACCATTTTTATTGACAAATAATGGCATTATCATTGATAAGTCTCCCATCCTCAACATTTTGAGGTGTTGGCTTTGACCAGAAACTCATCTGGACCTGTCGCATAAATATTAGGGCAACAGGAATAGGGCAAAAGCTGGGCATCCTACAGTGAGTGACTCAAGTCCTGATATGTCAAAGCTGCCCACTGCCTACAAGGCACAAGACAGGAGCGTGATGGAGAACTCTCTACTTGACTGAATGAGGAAACTCAATTTCATTAATGTTCAAACAGCCAATTTAATTGTTCTTCCATCATCACGCTAAACGTTCCCTCCACTACTGTTTGTGCTACGATCATCTAAAAATAAGCACTACAGTTACTTAGCTGGACGACTCCAACAACACTTCCCAAGTCTGTTTATAAAATTATAAGCTATAAGAAAGGAGAGCATTCAGCACCTTGCACCTGCTCCACCACACAATAAGATCATGTTGGACATTTACCTCTGAACCCTTCTTCTACATTAACACTTTCATGCCCTATATATTCAAAGACACATCCATCTCTGTCCTGAACAAGCTCAAGAATTAAATTGATGCGATGGAGAATTCCAAAGTTCCATTACCATCTGGGGGAACAATTTTTTGCTCATCACAATCTTGAATCATTGACCTCTTATTCTGAGATGGCAATCCCATCTAGACACCACAACCAGGGGAGAGCATCTATTCTGCCAAACTATAAAATTGTGCATGTTTCAATGAGATTCCCTCAATTTCAACTGAATCCTGGCCCGCAAAATCTAGTCTGTAGAACAAAAGTAAAAGCTATCAGTTCCATTCTCCTTGCACCATCTTTAATTACGATGGCAAGACTGACAGTCAAGAGAGATGATTGACAAACAGAAAAGAAAGAGCTGCGGTGATACTATAAATTTAGTTATTGAATATATTGTTGAATTTTCAGCTGCATTGAAGTTTTCTAAGCCCTGGTACAAATGAGAGCAATTTGTGGGCGATTTTCTTCTATCCTTTCCAGCAGCTGCAGAAAATTTACCACTACTTACAACATGGACTTTTTAAAAAGTAGGTAGGTTTTGGATTTGAATCCAAGTGGAGCAGCACGATAGGGGTTAATGAAAGTGCATTTATTTCCCAAAATTTTCCACTGGAAAATGAATCATTAATATTGCTTATTTTAAAAACTGACAATTAAAACCAGAAACCATCGATTTTATATATCCTGAGCTTCCAATAAAGATCGCTACATCTAAAATAAACAGAACAAAAACATTAAAGCATATTTCTTTACAATATTGTTTAAAAAAATAGGTCATTTTCAAAATGTCTTAACATCATAAAAATTCCAACATGTTAAAGGAAAAGGCATACATTAACGTGCCATGAGAGACACTATGAAATCTTTCAAAATTTATTTTATACTGCTTCCTGCTGTTGAAAGCTTCATCAAAAAAAGTCAACAAAAATCAGTGCTGCTTGAAAACAAGTTCTTAAGAAGCTGGATAAGATTTTACTGGACTTTGCAAGCGGTCCAATGAAATAAGTAATTGCATTTCTCAGTGGACATTGTGTGAATGAGGTCAGCTACCATTCTTCACTGAATGTCCATGGAATGCAACAGAATTCAATAGGTGCTTTTAATGTCAGACATATCTATCCAATATACATCCTGAAATTCTTTTATTTCTCACAAACATCCATCAAAACAGAGGAGTGCCCCAAAAAATGAATGACAGTTAAACCATTAGAACGCTAAAGGCCCCCCATGTACAAGCAGCAGCAACAGAACGAGTCCCACCCCCCAACCCCACCAGCAAAAAAGCATCAGCACCCTCCACCGAGCACTCAGCGTGCAGCAAAGCATCAATAAAGACACTGACTTGCAGTACCCCAAAGACTGCTTGTTCACCCGATAATTTGATCTCTCTCTCTCGATCTCCCTCTCTCTCTCTCACACACACACGCACAGGAAAAAGAGGTGTCCCCGTTTCACAGTGAGAGGGGAGACATACCAGTCAACTTGCTGATTTACGATGTTAAAAGCCTGTTGCATCGTTTTTTCTGCCTGGGTATTGCAAGACTACGGGAAAGCAAGCCGGGAAGAGGCAAAGTTCCGCTTCTTAAAAATTATTTGTCTTTTATTTAATATTTCTAATTAACTAAAATACTGAAGTTGGAAGTTTTTAATTAATTTCAATTTTTAGCTTCATTGTTCATTACACTTTCAAAAGTTATTATTTGATTACAAATGCTGGCAAAATTCTAAACATTGAAAATATTGACTACTTGACAGATGGCAAAGCTAGGGTGTATTTTTCCCTGTCAGTGCATTCAAGAGGGGTTTTGTGACTAGGGTTTTTCTGGCTCACTCAGGCTCCACTGTCATTTGGGGCTGGAGGTCCCAACCTCTTTTTCATTCCATGGACCAATACCATTAAGCAAGTTGGGAACCCCAGATCTAAGGCTTTTCTGCAGACCCTCTGAAGACATCGAGACTAACAAAACTATGATTTGCCTATCGCTACAATAGATCTACAGCAGATGTGATCTCATTGGCTCTTCACGCGGCCTTAGATCACCTGGACAATACTAATACTTACGTCAGGCTGCTGTTTATTGATCACAACTCAGCGTTTAACACAATCATTCCTACAGGTCTAATCAGAAAGCTCCAAAACCTAAGCTTTAGTACCTCCTTCTGCAACTGGATGCTGAACTTCCAAACCAGAAGACCACAATCTGTGAATGCTGGAAATAACATCCCCACCTCACTGATGATCAGCACTGGCGTACCTCAAGGATGTGTGCTTAGCCCACTGTTCTACACTCTCTACACCTGTGACTGCGGAGCTAGGTATAGCTCAAATGCCATCTATAAATTTGCTAGTGACAGAACGATTGTTGGCAGAATTTCAGTTGGAAATGAGAAGGCTGACAGGAGCAAAGTAAATCAGCTGGTTGAGTGGCGTTGCAGCAGCAACCTTGCACTCAACGTCAGTAAGACCAAAGAATTAATTGTGGACTTCAGAAAGGATAAGACAAGGGAACACACACCAGTCTTCATAGAGGAATCAGAAGTGGGAAAGAGTGAATAATCTCTGAGTATCTATCCTGGGCCCAACATATTGATGCAGTTACAAAGAAGGCACAAGAGTGGTTATATTGCATTAGGAGATTTGGTATGTCACCAAAGTTACTTGCAAATTTCTACAGATGTACCATGTTGAGTATTCTAGCTGGCTGCATCACTGTCTAGAATGGGAGGGGGCACTGCACAGGATCAAAATAAACTGCAGGAAGTTTATTTCACTGCTACCCTACCATCTGGAAGGAGGTACCGAAGCCTGAAGGCACACACTCAACAATTCAGGAACAGCTTCTTCCCCTCTGCCATCAGTTTTCTGAATGGATATTGAACCCGTGAACACTAGCTCACTACTCTTCTTTTCTCTTTTTGCAATAGCTATTTAATTTAACATATATATATATTGTGCAGAGGTGCTCAATGAAGTACTCTCCTGACACGACCTCCTCTACTTAAGTGAGACCCATTACAAACTGAGGGATTTCTTCATCAAGCACCTCCACTACATCCACCAAAGACGTAACTTTCCAGTGGTCAAACATTTTAATTCTGATTTCCATTCTGTCTGGGTAGCCTCCAAGCTGATGGCAGGAATATTGATTTCGCCTTCTGTTAAAAAAAAATCCTTCCCCTCCCCCTTTCTTCTATTCTCCACTCTAGCCTCTTACATCTTGTCACCTGCCTATCATCGTCTCCTGGATCCCCTTCTCCTATGGTCCACTCTCCTCTCCTATCAGATTCCTTCCTCTCCAGCCCTTTATCTTTCCCATTCACTGTACCCAGCTTCACCTATCACCTTCTAGGTTTTCCAATTCTCCTCCTCCACTTTTTTTATACTGGCATCTTCCCCCTTTCCTTTCCTTTCCAGCTCCGAAGAAAGGTCTTGGCCTGAGACTCGACTGTATATTCATTTCTATAGGTGCTGCTTGCTGATTTCTTCCAGAATTTTGTGCGTGTTGCTCTGGATTTATTTTGTATGTTATAACTCCTAAACAACGTTCCTTCTAATTTGTAATGACCAGTGTGCTCAAAAATCTTAAGCTGTGCAATTTTTTTGCCCAGTGACAACACGTACTCACTGAATTTTATATATAGGGGTATTCATTTTAACAGCTAGAAAAACACTGTCAGTAAGAACTTTTGATCATTTTTGTTCTCGATCATCTGCACTCTCACAAAACACATGTAGCAGGCCTGTAGGGAGTAATGAAGGATTTTCTCTCTAGAGCTTTTGCCCACCATTCATATGTGATTTGCTTGCTAAATGACACTTTAAAAAGTCAAGCTTCCAAATATCACTCCACTTCTTCCCACTTGTAAGTTCTCTAGCACCTTTTGCATCGCAACAATACACGCAGGTAACACCAGTTTCTGTATTGTACATAAATACTTCTCGTGGCTGCACATTCCTGACCTCCTGAGCTTTCGATTTCTACTGTTTCATTAAACCATTCCAGTTCAAATGAACTAGTAGTTCTTTTGTGCTCCACATCCTTTTGTTCTCTGGAATTCGACATAGTGAATCGATAATTTCTTCAATAAAAACAGTATAAATAAGCCAGATGCAACAAATCATTGCAAACTCCACATTGTCAACACCATCTGCATCAGAAACTGGAAAAGGAAATATGATTGTGGATGATCGTGAAATATAAACAAGCCAACGAGGTACAGAGTGACAAACTTTTGGCCACAGTTTAAAATACTTTGTACACTCATAGCAAAAGATGTGTGTGTATGCACGCCCACACATCTTGGAGGGAACATTGCTCCTAAACTCAAAGAAATGCTACTCCCCAATTGTAATAGTTAATTTTCAGTGCTGGATTGCTCATATCAGAGGTTGAAATAAGTGAACTCACCTTTCCCAGGTGAATTTAATTTGTAATTGAAGTGGAAGTATTGATGGTAAGGCAGGGAGCTGGACCCCACTACAGCAAAATGAGCAAAAGGAAGATGCATCATCCTCAGTACCCATTTTAAGAGAGCCCAAATTAAATTTAGACAAATGGAACCACTTAGTACAGAAAGTTATAGTTTAACAAAATGAAGTAAAAAGGAAAAGATCCTAAAGACAGATTTATTGGATATCTAGAGCCACAAACATAAAATGCAGGAGGGACTCAGCAGGTCAGTCAGCATCTACGGAGTAGAACAAACAGTCAACATTTCTGGCACAGGTACTTCATCAGGACTAAACAGGAAGGGGGAAGGAAGCAGAACAAGGTGGTTGGGAAGGAAAGGGATACAAGCTAGCTGGTGATAGGTGAAACCGGGTTGGGGCAGGGCGGGATGAAGTAACCTCCCAGTTTTTTACTTCATCCTTCCTCCCCCTGCCCCTACCCAACTTGTTTCACCTATTCTGGCTTCCTCCCACTTCTTTTCCAATCCTTTTGAAATGTCTCAGACTGAAAAATCAACTGTTTATTCCTCTCATAGATACTGCCTGACCTGTAGAGTTCCTCCACATTTTGTGTGTATTACTAAAGATGGATGAGTTCACGTTGATGCACATAAGGACCATGAGCCTGATGTACACTTCCCAAACAATGAAAAAGAGACACACTTCCAAACAACCCTCTGACACAGAAGAATCAAAACTTGCATTAGGGCATGACAGTATTCATTTCCAGAAGGGAACTATACTTGGCAGTACAGCATTACCACAAGATTAATAATGTTTAAATCTGTAAAGTAATATAGCCCTCAGGAGTTAGTTGGCATGTTGTCAGAATGTTCATTGTGCAAACTAGATGAAAGAGCAGTCTCCTTCAAGTGGACTTTGATCCATAAAATTATTACCCATTGTGCCACTAAGTAACAACAGTTATGTAATGAGATTCATTGTTAAATAAATCATTTATGATTTCAAGTGGATATACTGTATTAATCACAATTGAAATAGACATGTTTTCTTAATGACCTGAAAAGTCAAGCATAGGATTTAAAAACAGAATACCAATATAGATCTCTAAAAGGGGAACTACACTGCCTGCATTAATACAAGCACAGTCATGCTTTTACAAAGTATTTGTGCTATGTTTATGAAGATGCATTTTCCAAGAAAATGCTTGATTTATGGCTAGATCATATAAAACTATATTTCAAAAATATACAGTCTTAACAATTTATTCCACTAAATGAATTTAAAATAAATTAAAAGACTATTGAATGGACAGCTTTTAACTTGCGACTTTAATAACTGCATGAACTTACCATTTGACATCACAAGGTACGTTTACACTACTGTATTGTGAAAACTTCAAAATATTTTGAGTCTTTGATGCCAAGATCAAAATATCATACCCTTATCAACCCAAACTTGCATCAAATCAATTTTAGTTGCAGGGTCATTTAAACTATAGTTTTACAGCTTTTGGAATTCATCTATTACCAAATGATGGATAAGCATTTGGATTATAATTTACTTCCAGTCAATGAAAATTCAGTTTTATTCTTCTCAAGGACATTCTGAATTTCATGGTATGAGTATTTAAAATTTGATTCAATAAGCCACCTGATAGCTGATCCAAGAGATCCTGTAATTTTTCATAATAACAGTAATAATATTAAAATAACAATCAGCACTTACCTCTCACAGTATGTTCATTGGGACCAAAGAACAGTGGAAGCAGCAACAAATAGAACAGGTAAATCAGAGACAAGGCATTGTAACGGAATAGGCAAGCTGAAAACAGAAAATGAAGAATCGTTTTAGATTCAAAGTTCTTCACATCACTTAAACAAACACATTTCGCAAATAGAATACAATTCTTGATATTGTCCCCAAAATTTAACAGTCATTTAACAGGTTGAGAAAATACTGAAGGCAGATGAGGCAATGTCAGATGAGTATTTGAGTCGTCTTCCAGTGCTGCTCCCTCATTCACTTTTTGCAGAGTTATCAGACATAAGCATGCGCTAAAATAAATTACTTTGCTCATTCACTCCTCAGCTAAGATATTTTCCAGATATATGGGAAGAGAAATCTGCCTGTTTATGTAATACAGGTGTTTCTCCCCCCCCCCCCCCACACACAAAGGTAGAGTGTTCATATGAAAGCTTTCTTAAGCCAAAATGGCATAAAGCAAAGAACCATTAATTTATATAGGAAAAATTTTCGTAAAAGCGAAAATCCTCTTTGTAATGCGAAAACAGGTTACTAATGTAGGTCTTTTGTAAAAGCTAAGCGGTGTAAAGCAAACATTCGTAAAGCAGGGTCACCTGTACTAATACCAAACTTCTACACAGGTCTCAGTCAGCCACTAGTGGTACCCATCTCTACATATATATATAGGGGCATGGTAGCCTAGTGGTTAGCACAATGCTTTACAGTACCAGCAGCCCTGGTTCAATTCCCACTGTTGTACATTCTCCTCATGACTGTGGGAGTTTCTTCTGGATGTTCCAGTTTCCTCCCACAGTCCAAAGATGTGCCTGTTGCTAGGTTAATTGGTCATTGTAAATTGTCCCGTAATTGGGGATTGCTGGGCAGCGTGGCTTGAAGGGCTTGAAGAACTAGAAGGGCCTATGCCGCACATTATCTCAATAAATAAATAAAAACTCCGCTTCCTCAGAATGATCTTTGCAATACTGCGTTGAATAGACAGCTCAAAGGATGAGGTAGAAGTAAAGTACACAGTTACATTAGAATATATTTCAAAGCAGATCTAATTTATGAACTCAAAGAAATCATATAAAATTCCTCCTGGCTTGCTTTGAGATTGCTTAACAGACCCTTTGTATCCAGAAAATGGCTGCATGATTTATTTTCTTCTACTTTCTTCTGAATCGCAGCATGAAAGCCAACAGACTCCGGGACAGCTCCTTCAACCAGACTACCAGACTGATTAATTCACGCTGATGCAATTGTATTTCTATGTTATATTGACTGTCCTGTTGTACATACTATGTCACAAAGTACTATAAATTGCACATCACACATTTAGATGGAGACGTGACGTGAAGATTTTTACTCCTCATGTATATGAAGGATGCAAGTAATAAAGTCAAATCAATTCAATTCTGATAGTCTCTCCTTCAATGAACAGAATGCACCCATGAATGATGTTTCTCCTCTCCATTCATTTCATCTAACATGAATGAAGAAGCACCCAAGATTTACCCAATATATTTTGTATTTAGAATATTCTAAATTTCAGTAACAAAACAGATTTGGCTGTCATTTGGTGAAAGTCACTGCCATTTTGAGTGTTTCTGAAATAAAAAATAAGCTGACGTTCAGATGGAGGGAGTTTTTGCTCATTGAGCATTGATGTGGATAAACACTGTGATAAAATGGAGAAAGTGGAAGCGTGATCACATGGGATCCGACATTGTCCATTTTTAAATAAGGCACCACATGAAGTTGAGATATTTGAGGGTGGAGCAGAGAAGTAGCAAAGAAGGCAGAGGAGAGGTTTAGAAAAAAAAAGATAAATATGATTATGCAGGTTCAGATTGGGCAAAGAGAAAGAAATAGCATCCACTTCCAGCTGGGAGGATCCGGTTTAACGTGAGGAAAAGGCACATGGTGGATGTAAAAAAAACAACTCTTCATGCAGAGAAGAGCAATGATGTGGAACCCACCATTTGTACAGGTGCTGGAAATAGAATCAATCAGAACACATAAAAGGGAATTAAGCAGCCCTTGAGGGAAAAAAAAATAACGTGGATATGGAGAACAAGACAGACTGGACTGATCTGCTGAGAGCTGCCAAAGGCTCAATTAGCAGATGTCTTCCTGCTGTGCTCATAAGGTAGTGGTGTCTCAGAGCTCCACGACCCAGGTTCACTGCTGACCTGTGGAGTACATACACTTTCCCTGTGACTCTGAGGGTTTCCTCTGGGTGCTCCAGTTTCCCCACAAAGCATCAAAGCACAAAGGTGATAAATTGTCCCTGGTGTGTAGATGACTGGTGGAGTCGATGAAGGAAGTGATGGGAATCTGGAAAGAATAAGATTGGTTAGGACAGGATTGTTGTAAAAAAAATGGTAGCTTAATCTCTCTATAACTCTACGATATTAAGTTAGGTTGGGTCAGTGTTTGGGTAAGTGGGGTAGATAGACAATAGACAATAGGTGCAGAAGTAGACCATTCGGCCCCTCGAGCATGCACCGCCATTCTGAGATCATGGCTGATCAGCTACTATCAATACCCGGCTCCTGCCTTGTCCCCATATCCCTTGATTCCCCTATCTATAAGATACCTATCTAGCTCCTTCTTGAAAGCAACCAGAGAATTGGCCTCCACTACCTTCCGCGGCAGTGCATTCCAGACCCCTACAACTCTCTGGGAGAAGAAGTTTTTCCTTAACTCTGTCCTAAATGACCTACCCTTTATTCTCAAACCATGCCCTCTGGTACTGGACTCCCCAAGCATCTGGAACATATTTCCTGTCTCTATCTTGTCCAATCCCTTAATAATCTTATATGTTGCAATCAGATCCCCCTCAATCTCCTTAATTCCAGCGTGTACAAGCCCAGACTCTCTAACCTCTCTGCGTAAGACAG
The DNA here is from genome assembly GCF_030144855.1 of Hypanus sabinus. NCBI lineage: Eukaryota > Metazoa > Chordata > Chondrichthyes > Myliobatiformes > Dasyatidae > Hypanus > Hypanus sabinus. Next base: position 52,723,419 of record NC_082722.1, read on the forward strand.
TCCAGACATCCCAGGAATTAACTTCGTGAATCTACACTGGACTTCCTCTACAGCCAGGATGTCCTTCCTTAACCCTGGAGACCAAAACTGTACACAATACTCCAGGTGTGGTCTCACCAGGGCCCTGTACAAATGCAAAAGAATTTCCTTGCTCTTGTACTCAATTCCCTTTGTAATAAAGGCCAACATTCCATTAGCCTTCTTCACTGCCTGCTGCACTTGCTCATTCACCTTCAGTGACTGATGAACAAGGACTCCTAGATCTCTTTGTATTTCTTCCTTACCTAACTCTACACCATTCAGATAATAATCTGCCTTCCTGTCCTTATTCCCAAAGTGGATAACCTCACACTTATTCACATTAAACGGCATCTGCCAAGTATCTGCCCACTCACTCAGCCTATCCAAGTCACCCTGAATTCTCCTAACATCCTCATCACATGTCACACTGCCACCCAGCTTAGTATCATCAGCAAACTTGCTGATGTTATTCTCAATGCTTTCATTTAAATCGTTGATGTAAATCGTAAACAGTGGTCATTCAAAAGTGGTAGTGGAGTGGTTCATAATGCAACAGAAACATAGAAAATTACGTCATATTCCAGGTCATTCAAAACCTATGCATTAGACTGAATAAAATACCAGCTCTCTTTACTGATTATGAAAAGAAAGTGCCTGCAGTTCCTCAAGGAAATGGGAAAGAGCCAAGTGTTCCTTCCCATTAGTCTCCAACTAGTCCTTGTTATCCCTGCTGCCAGCTTATTTCTATTTAATACAAACGTGGCTAGCTCCTTGAGGGAGCAGCTTTCTTTTTTTAATTATTCACTTCACTTTATTGGAAAATCTCCACATCTATTTGCTATCCTTTAAATCTGCAGCATCGCAATCTCTGGAGTTGTGAGTATAGTCCACACCTTTTCATAATCAAACACGATTTGGGAATGCGAGATTTTCATAACAATAGAATAATGAATGGGTGAGGGTGGGTTGGAACGTGATGACATTACAGAACCAAGTACACTTCAATTTTCTCTCAATGCATTCAATTTATGAGCAGACAAGCTCTACAGGATGAAAGAGTGCATCAAACATACTAAACCAAATCAGCACCATGATACACAATGAAACCCACTAACCGAACAAAGAAAGTTGTTGCACTGTTATTAACACAGCACAGCCAAAGCCAGAGGTAACACATCAATGTACTAATGAAACAATGCTGTGAGACACATAACCAGCAGGCTCTCACCTTTAATTTGGACTGCTCTTTCCTTCAAGTTTATACTAACTGATGAGATACTAGCCAGGAAATTCGAGTGCACTTACAGACTGTGGCAAGCCTGGGACGGGTGTACGTGGAAGATACTGCCTGGGGTGGTGGTAGGGGAAGATGTATTGTTTTAGGGACATTTAAGAGAGTCTTAGATAGGCCTAGGTATGAAAGAAAAATGGAGGGCTATGTGGGAGGGAAGGGTCAAATGCTGGAAATCCAGAGCACGCACAAAATGCTGGAGCAACTCAGCAAGTCAGGCAGCATCTATGGAAATTAATAAACAGCTGCAGCTTCTTGCATTAAGGAGTTGCAGCTGGAACTGGATGAACTCTGGATTATTTGGGAGGCTGAAGGGGTGATAGGTAGGACATATAGAGAAGTAGTTACACTCAAGGTGCAGTACTCAGGAAACTGTGTGACAGTCAGGAAAGGGAGAGGGGTTAAGGAGCCAGTGCAGAGTATCTCCATGGCCATCGACCTAGTAGAGGAAAGTCACAACGGCCAAGTCTCTGGCACTGTGTTTGCCTCTGTGACTCAGAAGGGAAGGAGGGAAGGGAGGAAAGGCACAATGTGGTGAAAGGGGATTCATTAGTTAGGGGAACAGATAGGAGTCCTGTGGGCGAGAATGAGATTACCAGATGGTATAGTGCTTCCAGGGTGCCAAGGCCCATGACATCTTAAATCAAGTCTTCAGCATTATTAAGCATTCTCTGGGTGAACAGCCAGAAGTCGTGGTCCATGTAGGCACCAATGACATGGGTAGGACGAGTGATGAGGTTCTGCATCGGGAGCTCAGGGAGCTAGGTGTTAAGTTAAAGGACAGGATCTGCAGGGTTGTGATCTCAGGGTTGCCACCCATGCCACATGCTGGTGAGGCTGGAATGAGGAAGATTATAGTGTTTAATATATGGCCAAGGAGTTGGTGTAGGAGGGAGGGCACAAGAGTTTGGATCACTGGGCTCTCTTCTATGGAAGGTGGGACCTGTACAAAAGGGGTGGGTTGCACCTGAACTGGAGGGGGACTGATGTCTTAGCAGGAAGGTTTCTTAATGCTGCACGGTGGGGTTTAAACTGGAGTTGCAGGGGATGGGAGCCATAGTGCCAGAAGAGTTAGTGGAGAGGTTGTGGAGGCAGATGTTGAGCAATGAGAGACTGGTGTCCTGAGCTGCATATATTTCAATGCAAGAAGTATCAAAGGAAAGGTGGATGAAGATGAGGTAGCTGGTTTACAAACAGAGGCAATGTGCAGTAAGGAGAGGCTGTTGATAGGGCAAAATTGCAGTCAACAGGATGAGTTGCAACATAAAAATCAAAAAGAGTGAATACAGGACTGAAGGTGTTATATTTGAATGCGCGCAGTACACAGAATAAGGTAGTTGAACTTGTAGCACGGTGCAGAAAGGTATGTATGATACTATGGGCATCACTGAATCATGGTTGAAAGAGGATTGTAGTTGGGAGCTTAACGCACAAGGATATGCAGAGGGGCAGTGTTGCTCTGTTGATAAAAAAAACGAAATCTAATCAATCAAAGGGGATGATATATGTTCAGAAGGTGTTGAATCATTGTGGGTAGAGCCAAGGAAATGCAAGGGTAAAAAGACCCTGATAGGAGTTGTATACAAACCCAGAAGGATGTGGCCTACAAATTACAGTGGGAGATAGAAAATGCCTGCCAAAAGGGCAATGTTACAATGGTCATGGGGGATTTCAATATGCAAGTAGATTGGGAAAATCAGGTTGGTACTTGATTCCAAGAGGGAGAATTTCTAGAATGCCCATGAGATGGCTTTTTAGAGCAGCTTGTGGTTGAGTCCACTAGGGGATCAGCTATTTCTGAATTGAGTGTTGTGCAATGAACCAGAATTGATGAGAGAGCTTAAGGTAAAAGAACCGTTTGCGGCAAGTAATCATAACATGATTGAATCCACCCTGAAATTTGAGAAGGAAAAGCTAAAGTTGCGTCAGTATTACAGTGGAGTAAAAGGGAATTACAAAGGCATGAAAGAGGAGCTGACCAGAATTGAATGGAAAAGAACACTGGCAGAGATAACAGCACAGCTGCAATGGCTGGAATTTCTGAAAACAATTTGGAATACACAGGATATTTTTTTCTTAAAGAGGTATTAAAACAGAAATAAATACAGGAAGACAACTTAGAAAAGTCATATCAGGGAAGTAAACAAAAGGACCATGGTCAAGGAGCAATACAGTTCTGTGATAGGCCCTTCAGCCCATTGAGTTCACGCCAACCATCTCATTCCAATTTCCATCACTCAATCCATATTCCTCTAAGCCTGCCCCTCCACATACATGTCCAAGTTAATCTTTGTACCTTTCTCAGCCACCTCCTCTGGCAATTAATTCCATTTGCTCACCACCCTGTGTGAAAAAAATACTCAACAAGTCCTTTTTAAATCTTTCCTCTCTCACCCTAACTCTATGCCCTCTAGTTGTAGATTCGCCCAACCTTATCTATGCCTCTCATGATTTTGTGAATCTCTATTAGGTCACCCCTCCAAGGAATAAAGACCTCGTCTGGTCAATCTCTCCCTGCAACTCAGGCCCACTAATCTTTGAAATATCTTTGTAAATCTTTACTGCACTCTTTCCAGTTTAATCACATCTTTCCTATAACAGGGTGACTAATCAGAATACACGGTTACTTTCAGAGTGACTGCACCAAAATCCAGCATGATTTTGATTCCTCTTCTTTAAAATGCATTTCATCCAGATTTTCAGTGGCTTACAGGTATTTGTAGTTTTCAACATTTCTTCATAATTCAAGGGCATGAATATATTTTAGTAAGAAAATTGGCAGAAACAATCATAACCCCAAGAATTAAAGGGTCTTTCATCCAGAGCAGGAAGATGGAAAATTCTACAGCTGCCCCCGTAGATGATAAAATGAATCAGGAAGCATAGTTACCAGGGAGCAGGGATATTTTTCCCATCTCATGGAAAATGTGAGTGAATCATAAGACATTCCCTTGTTTGTTACATAAGCCTTTTCTCTCCCACTCTACAACTAAAATTACATCAATGTATAGTAATATTCTGTCCATTTTCAATAAAGCAAAAATTAAAGACAACATATTGTTTTCAAATACTTACATATATTGAACACATCAAACTATTGGTTGGTTATGAAATTGCAATGACCTTATGATTTCAGTCGCTTTTTGGAAAGTGTTAGATCCACACCGAAAATGCTCATAAATGCCAACTAAAGATACAACAGCACTTCATACGTTACAATGGTTTAGACGAAAACTCATTTATCAGATTTGAAAACTCAAAAACCTCAATACCTCCTAATTTCTCTAAGAAAAAAATAGAGAAAACTACTATTGAATATCTGAAACTCTCTTTATGAATCAAGAAGAAGATGGCACCTGCAAACAATGTTACCACAGGCAACATTCTCCACGTGGTTTACAAAACTGTTTCTTTCGCTTTTTGTACATCTTCTTTTTTGTTTTAACTGTGGTTCTGGTACTATTGGAGCCTGTGATCTATAGTTTAATGGTGTGGTTTCGGGCCAATTGAGCGATCATTTCTCGCCGATTAAAGCATCGAGGAAGATTGAATCCTCGAAGCAAGTGCGGAAGGCAAGCGTTCAGCACTGTCTACCAGACTTCGGCTCACCGCAGCCGGAGGAAGGTCTCCCTCTCCCTCTCACCTGCTGCTCCCAGGGGAAGGTCCCTGAGTTCAAATGGTCTCTCTCTTTCTCCTTTAAGGCTGTCTGAGGATGATGCAGAAGTTCTGGGCCTACATTTTGTGAACTGGACAAATGAACACTGAGCTGAACTGATAGGGAATCTTTCAATTTTGAGTTTTATTTTCTGTGTTTTCACTCGTTCTTTCTTGTTGCCACCTGCATGATTCTTTTGTGCGGGGGTTAATGTTCTTGGTGCCATTGCGCAATTTGTTATTTTGCTCATGGGGGGGGGTTGATGTTCTTCCTTCAACGGGTTCCATGGTTTTCTTCGTTTCATGGCTGTCTGTGGGAAGATGAATCTCAGGGTTGTATACTGCATACATACTTTGATAATAAGTGTACTTTGAAACCTTATAGCTAAAACATAGCTTTCATTTGTTGAGAAATACTGTGCACATTATTGCACTGTAAACATTATTTCCTCTTTTACTTCACTCATGTTTCGTGAAGCACCAAAAACATTGCACTCCCAAAAAATATATAAATATCAACAAATGCATGCGGTCTAAAGATAAACACCTCAAATTTAATCTCACTTGCTGCAGAGAATGCAGCAGGCCCCAGAATGGGCTTGATTTTGTATTCCATTCAGGAGTATTCTCCTTTCTAAATTAAAGGAACCAATAATAACTCTGCCGCACACCTTTCTGCTCCAACTCCACACTTATTCTTGCCAGAGCACTCAGGTTAATATTAAGAAAGTTTCACCTTGGCATTTGTATGTACACATGCCTACAATGCTACGTTTGTTTCCAGGACCTACAGTAAACACAAGTAAACAGAACAAACCATGACAAGACAATTGCCAGCGATAACTTTAATCCTATTTACAACTGTTTCTGTTTTAATTCAGATCAAATAGCTATCAAACAACATTTGCTCACATGATGTTTACTTCGGTTTTGCAAGGGCCACCTGGCTCCAGACCTCATCATTGCCCTGGTCCAAACAAAAGAGATGAACTCCAGAATGCAGCCCTTAACATCAAGACAGGATTTGACTAAAAATAGCCCCGTCACCCGAAGTTAATTGACATCAAGGCTGAAGTCAGAACTTGCACCAAGAAAGATAATTATCATGCAGTCATCAGGACACCCCTTTAGCTCACCATGTTCGTGCTGACCATCACGTTCACCAGTACATCGTCAGCAGCTTACAATGCTTTGGCAATTCACGTACTCATCGGGATGCTTCTTAAATGCTGCAGGCGTACCTGCCTCCACAACCTCCTCTGGCAGTGCATTCCTGCTCTAACTTTATTTGAGATGTAGTGGGCCGCATCTCCAATAACGATGAGTCAACTTGTGACATGGTGTCAGGGCAACCTTCCCCTCTATGTCAACAAAACAAAAGAGCTGGTAATTAACTACAGAAAGGGGGATGACACACATGCTCCTGTCTATGAGGTTGGGAGGGTTGAGAATTTCAAGTTCCTAGGTGTGAATATCGCCTGACCTAGTAAAGCCATGTTGATCTCATGGACAAAAAAGCTCCCCAAAATCTGTCTCCTCAGGAGGTTAAAGAAATTTGGTACGTCCCCATTAATTCCTACCAATTTTTATCAACGCACTATAGAAAGCACCCTGTCTAGATAGTCCTGACGAAGGGTCTCGGCCCAAAACGTCGACTGTGCTTCTTCATATAGATGCTGTGATGCACCATCAATAACTCTCGGAGACAGGAGTGAATGATAGGCTTTTATTAGCAGCAAAAGGGAGCACAGCATCTCGGAGACAGAGGGAGGAGCAGTGCCTCCAATCGTCTTTATACAGGGGTCTGTGGGAGGAGCCACAGGAGCGGAAAGCAGAGGGGTGTGTCCAGACAGGTATACATAGTTTACCACAAGTGGTCACATAACATACTTTTTCCTATAGATGCTGTCTGGCCTGCTGCGTTCCACCAGCATTTTGTGTGTGTTGCTGTCTAGGTACATAACGGCAACTGCTCCGGACGTGACTGCAAAAAGCTGTGGAGACAGCTCAACACATCACAGGACCCAGCCTCTGCTCTTTGGATTTTGCCCATCCTTTCCACTGCCTCAGTAAAGTGGCCAGCATAATCAAACACCCCACCTATCTCAGACATTCTGTCTCCTCTCCTCTCCTCTACCCATAGAATAGAAACCTAAAAGCAAATACCACAAGGCACAAAGACAGCTTCTATCCCAGTTATCAGACTCTTGAACAGACCTCTTATATGACAAAATGGACTCCTGGTCTCACCATTTACCTTGTTATGATCTCGCATTTCATCGTTTACCTGCACTTCACTCTTTTGGTAGCTTTTTACACCATCCCGCATTTTTTTTGTGTTTTACCCTACTCTAACTCAATGCACTGTGTAATGATTTGGACTCCTGGTCTCACCATTTACCTTGTTATGATCTCGCATTTCATCGTTTACCTGCACTTCACTCTTTTGGTAGCTTTTTACACCATCCCGCATTTTTTTTGTGTTTTACCCTACTCTAACTCAATGCACTGTGTAATGATTTGATCTGTATGAACAATATGAAAAGTAAGCTTTTCAATATATCTTGGTACTTGTGACATTAGCAATGATTACAGCTACCCATTGGGCAAAGAAAAAAATTCCCCTCCGAACCCCTCAAAATCTTTTAGTCTTCACCTTAAACCTATCCTCTCTGATCTTAAATACCCCAGTGCATGATGCAAATGTACCATTTAAATGTCATTAGAAAGGACCGATGTACATTGTGCATGAACTAAAATAAAAACATTTAAAATATGAAAATTCTTTAAAATAATACCGGAGTAAAAGATGTTTTATGGAAAGGAATGGAAAAGCTCAGCATTGTCTATGTTTCATTTACCACAATGAACATCTGTGCAGAAAGGATCGAGATTTGTCCAGATACTAATTTTCACCATTCGTGTGTTTTTTAAAAAAATAACTGCACACATTTTCCTCCCGTTATTCCAGTTTCCAGTCAAAGCTGGAATGCTGATAACGTTCCATATCTCTGCTTCCCCAAAGGAATATTTCGAAGCTAAAAACAAACTGCTGGAAGAATTTGTAAGGACAGACAGCATCTGTGGAGGCAGACTTAGTAGCTGTTGTTTTGGGTTAAGACCCAGCATCTGGACTGATGCAAGGCAAGATCTCAAGCCAAGATGTCAATTGTTCCTCTACCGCCACAAACTCACAAATAATAATGAATGAAAATTAGAGCTATAATCGCTTCAAAACAGTTTGCAAATAACTAAGTTCAATTTCGATGCAATGTGGATGTTTGCTGGATTGCTGCAGTAAATTGCTGAAATTGTAGAAAATACAGTTGCTAATCTATCCACTGAACCGGGGGGGGGGGGGGGAGAAAGCGAGCTGGGGGGAGAAAGGGAGCGGGGGGGAGAAAGGGAGTGTGGGGGGAGAAAGGGAGTGGGGGGAGAAAGTGAGCTGGGGGGAGAAAGGGAGTGTGGGGGGAGAAAGGGAGTGGGGGGAGAAAGGGAGTGTGGGGAGAGAAAGCGAGCAGGGGGAGAAAGGGAGTGGGGGGGAGAAAGGGAGCGGGGGGGAGAAAGCGAGCTGGGGGGAAGAAAGGGAGCGGGGGGGAGAAAGGGAGTGTGGGGGGAGAAAGGGAGTGGGGGGAGAAAGCGAGTTGGGGGGGAGAAAGCGAGCTGGGGGGAAGAAAGCGAGCGGGGGAGAAAGGGAGCAGGGGGAGAAAGGGAGCAGGGGGAGAAAGGGAGCGGGGGGAGAAAGCGAGCTGGGGGGAAGAAAGGGAGCGGGGGGAGAAAGGGAGTGTGGGGGGAGAAAGGGAGTGGGGGGAGAAAGCGAGCTGGGGGGGAGAAAGCGAGCTGGGGGAAGAAAGGGAGCGGGGGGAGAAAGGGAGTGTGGGGGGAGAAAGGGAGTCGGGGGAGAAAGCGAGCTGGGGGGAGAAAGCGAGCTGGGGGGAGAAAGCGAGCTGGGGGGAAGAAAGGGAGCGGGGGGAAGAAAGGGAGCGGGGGGGAGAAAGGGAGTGTGGGGAGAGAAAGGGAGTGGGGGGAGAAAGCGAGCTGGGGGGAAGAAAGGGAGCAGGGAGAAAGGGAGTGTGTGGGGAGAAAGGGAGTGGGGGGAGAAAGCGAGCTGGGGGGAGAAAGCGAGCTGGGGGGAAGAAAGGGAGCGGGGGGAGAAAGGGAGTGTGGGGGGAGAAAGGGAGTGGGGGGAGAAAGCGAGCTGGGGGGAGAAAGCGAGCTGGGGGGAAGAAAGGGAGCGGGGGGAGAAAGGGAGTGTGGGGGAGAAAGGGAGTGGGGGGAGAAAGTGAGCTGGGGGGAGAAAGCGAGCTGGGGGGAAGAAAGGGAGCGGGGGAGAAAGGGAGTGTGGGGGAGAAAGGGAGTGAGGGGAGAAAGGGAGTGTGGGGGGAGAAAGCGAGTGAGGGGAGAAAGGGAGTGTGGGGGGAGAAAGGGAGTGTGGGGGGAGAAAGGGAGTGAGGGGAGAAAGGGAGTGTGGGGGGAGAAAGCGAGTGAGGGGAGAAAGGGAGTGTGGGGGGAGAAAGGGAGTGTGGGGGGAGAAAGGGAGTGGGGGGAGAAAGCGAGCTGGGGGGAGAAAGCGAGCTGGGGGGAAGAAAGGGAGCGGGGGAGAAAGGGAGTGTGGAGGGAGAAAGGGAGTGAGGGGAGAAAGGGAGTGTGGGGGGAGAAAGCGAGTGAGGGGAGAAAGGGAGTGTGGGGGGAGAAAGGGAGTGGGGGAGAAAGCGAGCTGGGGGGAGAAAGCGAGCTGGGGGGAAGAAAGGGAGCGGGGGAGAAAGGGAGTGTGGAAGGAGAAAGGGAGTGAGGGGAGAAAGGGAGTGTGGGGGGAGAAAGCGAGCGGGTGGAGAAAGGGAGTGGGGGGAGAAAGCGAGCTGGGGGGAGAAAGCGAGCTGGGGGGAAGAAAGGGAGCGGGGGAGAAAGGGAGTGTGGAGGGAGAAAGGGAGTGAGGGGAGAAAGGGAGTGTGGGGGGAGAAAGCGAGTGAGGGGAGAAAGGGAGTGTGGGGGGAGAAAGGGAGTGAGGGGAGAAAGGGAGTGTGGGGGGAGAAAGCGAGCTGGGGGAGAAAGGGAGTGTGGGGGGAGAAAGGGAGTGAGGGGAGAAAGGGAGTGTGGGGGGAGAAAGCGAGCTGGGGGGAGAAAGGGAGTGTGGGGGAGAAAGCGAGCTGGGGGGAAGAAAGTGAGCTGGGGGGAAGAAAGGGAGTGGGGGGGGGGAGAAAGGGAGTGTGGGGGGGGAGAAAGGGACCAGGGAGAATCAGAGATGTACCAGGGTAAAAGCAAAAGGAGATGGAAACTGGCAACATTAGAGAATGAAGCTTTCAAGTTCTGCACAAATGCAGGAACAATACCAATACATTTGTCAATGTTCCAGAAAAGCAAGTGCACAAGGATTTCTGGATAAGATTAGAACAAGGACTGTTCAGCAAAGAGATAGGTAGAGATTAGTTCCTACAGTTGACAGCATTCATTCAGAGGAAATGAGTGGAATTAAAGTCTTTCAGTATGAGAACAGTTAAGCCAAATGGAGGAATTTTCACTCCAGTTCAAGGAGGAAACAAAGGACCCTGAGGCCACCATGGAACTGCATTCTCAGAATCAGGTTTATTATCACCGGCATGTGACGTGAAATTTGTTCACTTAGCAGCAGCAGTTCAATGCAATACATAATATAGAAGAAAAAAATAATAAATAAAACATAATAATAAATAAGCAAGTAAATCAATTACGTACATTGAATAGATTTTTAAAAAGTGCAAAAGCAGAAATACTGTATATTTAAAAAAAGTGAGGTAGTGTTTATGGGTTCAATGTCCATTGAGGAATCGGATGGCAGAGGGGAAGAAGCTGTTCCTGAATCGCTGAGTGTGTGCCTTCAGGCTTCTGTACCTCCTGCCTGATGGTAACAGTTAGAAAAGGGCATGCCCTGGGTGCTGGAGGTCTTTAATAATGGACACTGCCTTTCTTGGACACTGCTCACTAAGGGTGTCCTGTATACTTTGTAGGCTAGAAATCATTAGTGGAAGAAACCCAGTGACGGTCAGGAAACTGTTAAATTTGTGTCAGAGGGACCAGGGACCTAAGTGAAACTGGACAAAAAGAGAAAGAACAGAGCCAATATAAGAAGGAGTTCTCTGAAGACAAGAACTGCTGAAAGAATGGGATTTACAGCTCATACCCATGCAGGAATAATTAACCATTGGGGCAACCTTTAATGTGCAAGTCAACACAAGCTACAACTACATCACTGAGCATCACTAGAAAATAATGGTATAACACTGTGTTTAAAATAAACATTTAATAACGTTAGCATATTCACCATGTCTAGACTGGCCTGAGCTTATTTATTTATGAAGCATTGTCTACAAAGCAAGGCTTCAACAAGTTTGGAGATACTTCCAACGGCTTGGGAATAAACACACTATGTGGCATGGCAACAAGCTGCAATTTCCATAAATGCATTGGATAGAATTCCAGATTTGTATTCCGCTACCCATCCCAATTAAGGTGCTAGCAAGCACATTTGAACTGCATGAACTGATTATTCTGAAGCAAAAAAAAAGTTTTACATCTGCTGATCCAAAACATTTAGTAACCAAAGCTGAAGATTTGCAATTTGAAGATTTGTACCTTGCTTCTTTCTAGACAGCAGACCCAACCTGTTCTCCTCCACCACCACTACTTTCCTCCAACTAGCGGAACTTGTCCTTACTCTTAATCATTTCTCCTTTGGCTCCTCCCAATTTCTTCAAACACAAGTTATAGCCACAGGCACTTGCATGGGTCCCAGCTATGCCTGCCTCTTTGTCGGCTACATAGAAAAGTCTATGTTCCAAGCCTCCACCAGTATCACTCCACAACCTTTCCTGTGCTAGTTCAAAGACTACATTGGTGCTGCTTCCTGCACCCATGTCAAGTTTGTCAGCTTCATCAACTTTGCCTCCAACTTCCATCCTGCCTTCAAATTTGCCTGGTCCATTTCTGACATCTCCCTCCCCTTTCTTGATCTATACTGTCTCCATCTCTGAAGGCATCTTATCCACTGATACCTTTTATAAACTCACTGACTCTCACAGCTACCTGGAATATACCTCTTCCCACCTGTTACTTGTAAAACGCCATCCCCTTCTCTCAATTCCTCCGTCTCCACTACATCTGCTCTCAGGATGAGGCTTTTCATTCCAGAACTAATGAGATGTCTTCCTCCTTCAAAGAAAGGGGCTTCCCTCCTCCACCATCAATGCAGCCCTTACCCACATCTCTTCCATTTCACACACATCTGCCCTCACCCCATCCTTCCACCACCCAACCAGGGATAGAGTTCTTCTTGTTCTCAACTATCACTACATCAACCTCTGCATGCAGCACATAATTCTCCAAAACTTCAGCAGCTCCAACAGGGTCCCAGCATCAAGCACATCTTTCCCTCCCCCCCCCCCCAAATCTCCACAGGGGGCACTCCAACACGACTCCCTTGTCCATTCATCCCTTTCCCTGGCACTTATCCTTGTAAGCAGAACAAATGCTACACCTGCCCCTACACCTCCTCCCTCACTACCATTCTGGGCCCCCATCAGTCCTTCCAGTGAGGTGACACTTCACCTGAGAGTCTTTTGGGGTCATGTACTGTGTCTGGTGCTCCTAGTGTGGCCTCCTGTATTATCGGTGAGACCTGACGTAGATTGGGAGACCGCTTCATTGAGCATCTATGCTCAGTAACCCAGTGGCCACCCATTTCAATTCGACTTCCCTTTTCCATTCCGACATGTCAGTCCATGGCCTCCTCTGCTGCCGCAATAAGGCCACATTCAGGCTGGGGAGCAGCACCTTCTATTCCATCTGGGCAGCCTCCAACCTGATGGCATGAACACCGATTCCTCGTATGTCCGAGGAAGTTCAATCTCCCCCTTTCTCCTTCAACAGTCCCAGTTCCCTCTCTCACTTATCTCCTTACCTACCCATCACCTCCCTCTGGTGCTCCTCCCGCTTCCCTTTCTCCCATGACCTTCTGTCCTTTCCTATCTGATACCCCCTGCTTCAGCCTGTTATCTCTTTCACTGATCGACTTCACAGTTCCTTACTTCACCCCTCCCCTTCTCCAGGTTTCACCTATCACCTACTACCTTGCACTTCTTCCAATCCTCCCCCTGCCTTCGTGCTCAGACTTCTAAACTCTTCTTTTCAGTTCCGATGCAGGGTTTTGGCCTGAAACATTGAATGTTTACTCTTTCCCATCAATGCTGCCTGACCTGCTGAGTTCATCCAGCACTTTTTGTGTGACGCTTTGGACTTCCAGCATCTGCAGATTTTCTCGTGTTTATATATTCTGGTTCCTTAAAGTTGTTATAACCAGGGGCTGGTAATGGCTACAAGCTCCTACTAACTATTAAATGCTCTCAATGGTGTCCGCGTCAAAAAGCCTCTGTCAACCAAGTCCACCTGGCCTTCACACGTGGCTTAGCTACCAAGCTGGCGGAACTGTTCCTATTGACAGGAGAAGGGGCAAAGGCTAATTATTGGCACCATAAAACCAGTCGCTTCAGGCAGAGGGGGATCATCAACTGTGGTTGGCAGCTCATCTAGAAGGAAAACTCTGCTGCCTTGCTTCCCCGCACATGGAGAAAACTCCAGAGGTGGAGTCCCTAAGGCAGTCCTGCATTGAGCTCAATGCTGACTGGCAACTCCTGCAACGCTGCTGATGCCAAACTGTATCGGTCTCTGCCGTTCCTTTGGGTCCATCAGATGCATGGAGAGAGGGAGCCTGCTACATGGGCAACAGCTTGCTCACCATATTGTACTGCCCAGGCTTGCGTATCTAGACAGCCAGGAAGCAATATCCATGGTCAACTCTGACCGACAGAGGCCCTCAACCTCAACATACATTCTTAAATTTAGTCTCAGACAAGAAATCAAGATGAAAATAGGGTGGCCCCATAAGTCTGCTCCATTATTCGAAAGGATCCCGGACTACCTGTTCTTGCCTTCAATTTCACTTTCATGTCTGATTTTCATAACCCTGAAGTTCATTACCATCTAAAAATCTCTCAATCTTCAATAAATGAATAACTCAGCCTCCACTGATCTTGGCTGGAAATTCTGAAAATTCACAACTCTTTAAGGGATGAAGCTCACCTTCATTTCTGTTAAATGGGCTGCGTCTCTTACCCTGAAACTGTACCCTCGTGTTCTGGAATGGTCAGTCAGGGGAAGCATTCTCCGAGTCTGTACATTGTCAAATCCTTGACAAGACTAACTGGAGGAACTCTGTGGATTGAGCAGCAACATGTCAATAATTCCTTCCTCACCATCCGCCGCAGATACTGCTCGACCCACTCAGTTGCTCCAGCAGCTTTTCTTTGTTTCTCCAGAGTACAGCACCTCTCTTTTGTCTCTCTAATAAGATTAACTTTCCTTCTAAATGCCAGAGTTTCCTGATGCAATCAACTTAATCCATCCTTGTACTGTTCAGTCAGAAAATGTTAAAATCCACAATGGAGAATATTGAGCTCTTTTATTTCCTTGGGAGGTGTCAGCATTCATATAACCTTCCTTCAGTTTCATATGTTTTGCTCCTTAAATCATAACCAAGTTTTCAGGGAACAAAGCTTTCTTTGAACTGCTCTGATGATTTTTCCTTCTATTCTTATTGACTCACTGGCTGCCGCCCAGTACTTTACTCCTAAGAATAATTTTCAAACAATCAAATCAAGAAAATCTTCTGAAGAATGTGGGAGTATTTCCCCTTATCCAAGCCTGTCTTCCGATGATATCCTACATTTAGGGGAACATGTGAGCTGGACATCTCCATCAGGACACTGGGAGAAGAAAGATGAATGTCAATTGTACCTTTGTAAATGGTACAAACAAAGGGAACAATCCTTTGGCAGCCAAGTACCTTGCAAGTGCAAGAATAACACTAACAAAAATAGGTTGAACAGCTGAATTAACCATTATTTTATTTTTTTCCCATGCATGGAGCAGAATCTAAACTGGACTTTACCAAATGCTGGTCAGCAGCACTCATTTATATTACAAAATTAGTATATTTCTGCCAAGTCAACTGTGCTTTTTAAATGAATCATTTCCCCCGAAACAAGATATACTCAGTAGAATTTAACACTGCATGCCATTTAATCAAATATAATATAAATACCATAAATACACATTGCTCACTATTTTATGAAACATTCAACCTAACATTGCATAAAGCTAATGCTAGCCAGTAAAAGTTGCAGAAATTTGCTTTGCAAATTTAATTATGTACAAATAGTGAACATGAACAAGAAAATGAGGTAACCTCCCTTTTTACACTTTTCTTCAAGCCTGTATAAATACGTGGCTAAAATGGTTAGAACAGCAAACCACCAACAACGGAACCATTCACAAACATAACAAGAAATAAATCATCCAGTTGCCTTGCTCTGCATTGTGTTCTGGTTCTGTCAACGAAATAAACCAAGCTGAGTGCTGACGGCATTCTGCATTGTCTGGGCTCCTATCTGCTGGCCAAGTGGCCAAACATTTCATAGAGTAGGAAGTTCCCTCTGAAGCTATCCCTTAATTTGGAACTTTGGTCACAAGTCCACAACCTCAATGGTCAATTCTAGGACAAGGAAAATGTAGCAGGGCACTTCAGAGACCCTGTAATTATCTGGGATGACATGGTAATGTAGTGGTTAGCACAATTCTGTAACCGCTCCAGCGATCCGGTTCAATTTTGACACTGTCTGTAAGGAGGTTGTATGTTCTCCCCAAGATCACCCAGGTCTCCCCAGGGTGCTCTGGTTTCCTCTCACAAGACCTACTGGTTAGTAGGCTAAATGGTTAGATAGCAGTAATTGGCAGCATGGGGTCACTGGGCCAGAAGGGTCTGTTACTGTGCTGCATTTTTAAATGAAGTAAAATAAATATCTAGGAGAAAGGAGATAATTCTGACTAGGGTAAGTGTAGAGGAGACATGCTACTGTTAACCTCAGGAGAAGTCATCTCCAGCAATCTCTCCTACCAGTGACCAAGTGACTGACCCTGAATTACAATGTTGATTTGATCCATTTAGCAGCACAGTGGAAATTACTGTCATTCACAATTGTGGACCTGACCTTCATTAAGAATTTTTAACTTCAGTAAAGCTTTGTCACTGTCCGCTGGAAGCGACTGAGAAGCACGCTCTCAAACTCACCAGTCTGCAGAAATATCTGTCCATTGTATATGAACTTCAGAACAGCAGCAAGCCAAGATCCTAACCCACAGCAACCCTCAGTCTGAGTGTTGACCAGCTTCATCAATATCAAGGCACTTTCTTCAGCCTTTTATCAGCACAGTGCTGATCCTCCTGTCTCTGGAGTTGAACTGATCTACACAACAGACATATGGCTCGGTGTTCAACGCCATCATCTCATCACGACCAGCTTCAAACCCCAGGCCTCGATACCTCCCTCTGTAAACAATCCCCGACTTCCTTATCAGGAGACGACAGTCAGTGCAGATCAGTAACAACATCGCCTCCACACTGACTATCAACACAAGGATGCGTGTCTAAACACAAAAATACAACTGCAGATGCTGTGGATCAAAGAATACATACACAGCGTCGGAAGAACTCAGCAGGTCAGGCAGCATTCGTGAGAAAAGAGTAGCCAACATTTCGGGCCAAGACCCTTCATCAGGAATGGGGGGGGGGGGGTGGGGGAAGAGAGGACTGAAGCCCAGTAATAGAGATAGGGGAGGGGGTAGGGCCTAGAGGCGCCAGGTGGAAAACCAATAAGAGGAAAGATAAAGGGGGGAGGGGGAGGGGATAAGCATGAAAGAACTGTAGAGATAAAGAAGCAGAAAGTTGAAAGGGGAGAGAGGCAGACAGGGACCTGGGATAGGGGAAGGGGGAGGGGGAGGGAATTACCAGAAATTGGAGAATTCAATGTTCATACCACCAGGCTGGAGGCTACCCAGATGGTAGATGAGGTGTCGCTCCTCCAACCTGAGTTTGGCCTCATCATGGCCTCATCAGTAGAGGAAGCCATGTATGGACATATCTAGATGGGAATGAGAGGCAGAGTTGAAGTGGCTGGCAACCGGGAGGTCCTGTCTATTGTGATGGACGGAGCGGAGGTGCTCGATGAAGCGGTCCCCCAATCTGTATCGGGTCTCACCAACGTAGGGGAGGCCGCACCGGATGCAATAGACAACTCCAGCAGACTCGCAGGTGAAGTGTTGCCTCACCTGGAAGGACTGTCTGGGGCCCGGACTGGTGGTAAGGGGGGAGGTGTGGGGACAGGTGTAGCATTTGCGCTTACAGGGATAAGTGCCAGGTGGGAGTTCTGTGGGGAGGGACGTGTGGACCACGGAGGGAAAAGCTGAGAGGGAAAGATGTCCTTAGTGGTGGAGTCCTGTTGAAGGTGGCGGAAGTTGCAGAGGATAATGTGCTGGATCCGGAGGCTGGTGGCGTGGTAGGTGAGGACAAGGGGAACCCCGTCCCTGTTGTGGTGACGGGAGGATGAGTTAAAGGCTGAAGTGTGGGAAGTGGAGGAGATGCGGGTGAGGGCATCTTTGATGACGCCATAAGGGAAACTATGATCCTGAAAGAAAGAGGACATTTGAGAAGTCCTGGAACGGAAAGCCTCATCCTGGGAGCAGATACGGCGGAGACGGAGGAACTGGGAATAGGGAATGGCATTTTTGCATTGGGCAGGGTGGGAAGAGGTATAGTCAAGATAGTTATGGGAGTCAGTGGGTTTGTAGAAGATGTCAGTGGATAGTCTGTCTCTGGAGATGGAGACCGAGATATCAAGAAAGGGGAGAGAAGTGTCCAAGATTGACCAAGTGAATTTAAGGGCAGGGTGAAAGTTAGAGGCAAAGTTGATGAAATTGACCAGCTTAGCATGGGTGCAGGATGCGTGTCTAGCTCACTGCTCTACTCCCTTTGCTCTAATGAGAGTGCCATCTAGAAATCTGCCAATGACACCATCATTGTTGGTAGGACCTCAGACAGTGACAAGGAAGCTCACATAAGTGATATACATATATTACATAGTTAAGTCGTGTCACATCACCAACCTCGTTGTCAATTTCAGCAAGACCAAGGAATTGATTGTGGGCTCTGAAAGGGGAGTTCAGGAGAACACACACTGAGGGGCTAGCAGAGGAAAGGGTGAGCAGCTTCAGTTTCCTGGGCATCAAACTCGAAGCAGATCTATTTTGGGCTCCAAACATTGAGGTTTTTACGAAGAAGGCACGCCAGCAGCCATATTTCATTAGGAGTTTGTGGAGATTTGGTATGTCAAAGCCTCCAGCAAATTTCTGTAACTGTATGGTTGCAGAGCAATTGACTGATGATGGAGGTTATAATGCACAGGATCAAAGGAGTCTGCAGAAGGTCAACCAGCACAACCCTCACCAACATCAAGGACATCTTCAAGAGGCCGAGCCTCAGGAAGGTGGTATCCATCATGAAGGACACTCACCATTCAGGACTTTTCTAATTCCTGCTGTCGAGGAAAAGGTACAGGAACCTGAGGACCCACATTGTGAACTTATAACTTCAACAATTAAGAAACAGCTTCTTCCCCTCCGCCATCAGATTTATGAACAGTTCATGAACCCATGAACACTACCTCATTATTCCTTTCTTTGCACTATTTTATCTTTGCAATTTTTACATTTTTGGCACTGCACCGCTGACACAGAATAACAAATTTTGTATGATATATCAGTGATAATAAAACTGGTTCTGAAGGGAAACTGTTCCACCTGCAACCCTCCATCCCAAAATTTAAGTTGCTGTGCGCATACAAAATCACCCTCTAATCATGAAGCCCCTGAAAAGTGCTTCCCATGTCTTGGGAACAGTGAAGCTCACCATTACACTTGATGTACCTTTGACCATCTGGGGGGAAACGGTATTGAAGATCAAGACCTGAAACCCAACATAAGGTTCATGGTCGAAACTGGGATTGTAATATCAGTCACTTGAACCAAGGTACAATGGAAAACTTGTTTTGAACTTGTATGAACTTGTTCATACAAATCAGATCATAACAGTGCATTGAGGTATGCAAGGTAAAACAGTAACAGAGTGCAGAATGAAGTGTAACAACTACAAAGGAAGTGCAATACAAGCACATAATAAAGCACAAAATCCTTACTGGGTAGTAGAAACCCTTGCCTTCCTGTCTGCTTCAGAGATTAGGGCAACCTGCAGCAGTCTCCTCTCCACTCTGGGGAGGTACTTCCAACATTGCTTCCAAAAGAAATCATCCACAATCCTTCCACAGTATAAACAGGTCCACATCCCTGTCCTCCCCCAGGCCAGCAAAAGTCCCTAATTAAACAATTCCATTGAGCAGATCATATCAATGTATGTCCAATAACAGACTCCCAAAATACACACTCCTTCTGAACTTTAGGAAGAAGTTACAGGCAGACAATGGAAATGATTTGAGAATGTCCTGAAAGTCTCCTGGGAGAAATGGAACATGCTATCAAAGTCTCCTGGAAAAAAATTCAGCATTCCCACCAATTCACGACAGCTCTTGATCTAGGACTACTCAAAGTAGAAAAGGGACTTTCAGGAGAACACTGAGAAGATTGAGACCAAGTATCAAATGCACACAGAAGCCCAGCAGAAAGAGGACATGACTTAAATTTAATTTTTTTTAATGATTTAATTTGCTTTAGTGAATTTTTATTTAATTTACACATGTCAATTTTTAATATTTTAATGCCTCTGAATACCTAAGACTTGACAACTGGTAAAAACGCTTCACAGCTTTGGCTTCTATCCAAACCTGGCAAGGCATCAGAAAAGAAGCAGACTCGGTGCCCGACTCCTTGGCATAGGCATTTCTAACATAGAGTGAAAACTGGCAGTTGTTTATAAAGGTGCAGTGATAAAATAGACATTTTCATTAATAGTTTTGATATATACTCAGTGGCCACTTTATTAGGCCCACCTGTACACCTGCCCATTAATGCAAGTACCTAATCAGCCAATCATGTGGCAGCAACTCACTGCATAAAAGCATGAAACATCATCAGAAGGTTCAGTTGTTATTCAGAACAAACATCAGAATGGGGAAGAAATGGGATCGAAGTGTCTTTGTCCATGGAATGATTCCTGGTGCCGGACCGAGTGGTTTGAGTTTCTCAGAAATTGCTGATCTCCTGGGATTTTCATGCACAAGAATCCCTACAGTCTGCAGAATTATAGAGTCAAAAACAAAAAAAAAATCCAGTGAACGGCAGTTCTGAGGGTGAAAATGCCTTGTTAATGAGAGCGATCAGAGGAGAACGGCCAGACTGGTTCAAACTGACAGGAGGGTGATAGTAACTCAGATAACACTCACTGTGTTACAACAGTGAGTGTACAGCCAAAGAGCAAGATATAATGCCCGTTAATGGTCATTACTCCCAGATCTCCCTCTACTTCTTTGTCTCACCAAACGGTTTCTAGTTTGTTTTTGGCCGAGATGCCAGCATTTGCAGTCTCATGTCTCCAATTCTAGTATGCTAGTAAAGTCCTAAAGCTCATACTGAATGACTTCTGAAGTGTAAGCACTGGTGTGTCGGCAATGAAATAATGTGTCTGAGCATTGCAAACTTTGTAAACACTAATAAAATTGGATGACTGGGTTTTGCTCAATGTGGTTGATGAGTGTCAGCCAGAATATTGGGAAACTTCTTTACAATACTTCCATGAGGTAAATCCAGTCACACAGCACTCCTGCAATCGGCATGGCAGCTTAGACCATCTACTCAAGATAATTCTTCAGTCATACATTCCCCATTGCTCATACAGCTGAGCATCCCATTATAGCATAAACCACCTGCCCAAGTGAAACCATCCGAATCACTGCAGATCACACACTGAGCAGGAAACATCCTTCCTGTGTACACACGGGGCAATCTAAGAGCCCTTTAATTTCCTTAGATTTCCAGTTTTTCTCCTCATTAGAAACAAGCCCCACCCCCACCCCTGGTTTTGACCTTTCAACTAAAAACCATTCAGAAAAAGAATGCAGCCTTCATAGAATGAGAACTGTTGATCAACTTCAGGCAGTTTATCAATGTGTCTTGAGAAAGGGTCTTGAGAAACATTGAGTGTCTACTCTTTTCCATAGACACTGCCTGACCTGCTGAGTTCCTCCAGCACTCTGTGCATACAGTTTATCAATGTGACTACAGGATTTAATATTAAACACAAACACAGTGGATTCTGATTAATTGGGATACATCGGGACCAGTACATTTTGGCCCAATTAAGCAGCTGCCCCAATTAGCCGCTGTTTCATGGAAATAGTTAAAAAGGTATAAAAAAGAAAAACTACATTTAACTGAGTAAGAAATTATGTATTTAAATGAAATACAAAACAAATTAGACTACTGTCAATACTACTACAATATTATAAAACTGTGTTTGGTCCCTAATAGTTATCAATGGAGGAATTCATTTAGTATATGTCTTTTGTTTGACTGTAAATGAACAAAATCAGTGCAGACACTTAGTGTAGATAATGGACTGCCTTCGTACAATGCTATTAACGATTGCATCTTTCAAATCTTCACTTTCATTGTAACATTCAAGTTGATTGTCGATACCTTCAAATTCTACATAGTTCTCAACTTGTTCACATAGTGAAATCTCGGCTATTTCTGTCACCTCCAAACCTGAATGCTTGAAACCACAGTTGGCCTTACTGCGTAGTTCTCAGCAACTATCAGTAACAAAAATTATTCCTTATTCAACAGAAGTGCATGCAACTGACACCAGTTAGAAACTGTTCAGCAACTGTTTCCTGCCCTAATTGCGCAGCATAGTGTCCCAAATAAACGAAGGGAATCCAGGTTATTTTCTCGATTAGTTTTTGTTCTTTAAGAGTTGTCCAAAATAAGCTGCTGCCCTGATTAATCAATAGTTCAATTAACCTGTGCTAGTCCAGTGTAATAGGATCCTTGATGATATTTATTAAGCATATTCCTCTCCCACAAAATTGTAACTAATTTTATTCAGGGCATAGAGATCTTAAAACTTAAAAAATATACGTCATCTGACATTTCCTGAAAAAGGTTATAAACAGTAGAGATATCCTAGCAGGGCATGGCTCAAACAGAGAGGTTTCTCAGCTCCTGCTTGACTCAATTGCTTCCAGACGTAATTATGAGGGACAGTGGGTTTGTGGATTTGGCATACAGCATGACGTCTTTGAACCTGAAATTATTTCCACATCCAAATGGAAAATTAAATTTTTTAAAAAGCATGCTTTTTGCACTAAGTAAAACATTAAAATTCAAACTGACATTTTAAATGACACTACAACTTTAATCACTATATTTTCCTGAAAAAAGTATGCATTGTTTTACCAGAAAAAAAAGCTTTAAACCTAGTTTTTGACTGCTCTACTAGTATTTCAATAGGAGCTAGAAATCTTCTATGTACTGGCTGACATCTCCCCTTCAAACAATAATTCCGTAATTCAAAGGGGAGGTATTGGGCATGAGTGTGGGAGAAAAGGATGTAAAGGACACAAGAAAATAACAAGTGAGGGAATGGATGTAGTGGGATTGCTTCCCTGAGTGGCTGCATGAGCCTAAATGGGCCGAATGTCCACCTTGTGCTGTTATACACAAGGCATAACGTAACAAACTACCTAATTATTTATCCCAAGATTACCTGCAATTTGGCTGCCACTCCTCCCCAAAGTATGCTAGAAATTACAGGTTCTTTGTCACCAAATTGCTTTATCGACATCCCACTGAACCACGGATCAGTGCATAAAAAAGCAGATTACATTATCTGTTTCACCAGTTCACAGCACGTAATCTGCAGAGAGAGCATGCCCAGCTGCATAAACCTAATGGTCACAGATCTGGGAAAGGTAGCCTTTTGACATTGAAAATTTAGAGATAATATCAATCTCGATGTGAAAAGTATCTAAAACAATGATATAATTGCGAACAATAAGTCTATGTATGGAGGTAATTTTCAACAGATTTACTATTACACCCCATTATTTCCTTTTCTGCTGACGACAATGTGTTGATCCTTTTACAAGAAACAAAGGCTGATGGGGGACTTCCATAATATCAAAGCCAAGCCATATCTTAATATAACAGACGTAAATCACAAAAGTGCTTTGGGCAAGTTCCAGTATTAGTAGGGCAGACATCCAGAAGACTAAAAGGAAGCCGAACTTGTAGGATTCAAGTTGTACAATTTGTTTCTGCTAGATGCTCTTTTGACAACATTTATCTACATAACCAGCTTCCACATGTGTGCTAATGTATGGTTCTTCTTCGCCACCTCCTCCATTGAGCTGAGTATTTGTCTCACATTTTTAAATTCCCCGCCTGCAATAAAGAGCTGGAGGACTCCAAACATCATTGCTGTCCTAAACTCCTGGGCTTGAGACAATCATGCTTGCCACTCCTCTCTTCCCGTACCCTACCCCTTGCCTTTGCCACCTGTGGCCCATGCAGCCAACTCCATCAGTGCCAAGTCCTGGAATTAGGCCCAATGTCATGACTGAGTGTGACTGAGGCACTGGAGGAGGCCAGAAGCAGCCTGATCAGGACCTGAGTTGCCAAGAGACTGGTCAGAATGTTGCCCTGTGATTTCATCCTCTCCCAGGTCCACTAGGCTCCAGTTCAAATCGATTATCCTAAATCCTTTCTTGGTTGCGTTGACCGTACCCAGGATAATTAACACACTGTTCTTCATGATCCTCTGACACCATTCTCAGCCTTCAGTAGGAATGTCAGATGTACACATAATTGCACATCAACATTTTTGGGTGGGCATCAAGAATCATTTTAACAGGTTTGAGCAGATTCACTTATTAGGCAACTGTGTGGAACTTGCTATTGCTCCATTTTTCTGAGTTCTAGCGAGGCCACCGTCCATAGATTGGGATGGTGCTCTTTACATCTCTTGCTGTGTTTTCCCAATACACAATGTTAAGATTCAATAACATTCCATACTTTTGTTGGAATCATTGAGTATTAGATTCAACTCATGTCCCTCCCCTCCATCTACCAAAGTGTTTCTTAAATGATACTACCTTACCCTTCTCAACCACTTCCTCTAGTAGCTCAAACCATATATTCACCATCCTCTGTGTGGAAAAGCTGCCCCCTCAGGTCCTTTTTCAATCTTTGCCCTCTCGGCCTAATCCACTTTGAGCACTCACAGGCCAGGGATTGCCTTGAGTCATCTTTGAGGAGGCTTTGAAAACATCCTCGGATCTTTTCCTCTCTCCTTCTGATAACCTCATCCCAATCGCATGCCACCTCTGAAAAGCATGCCGATACAAGTGTCAGGTATGTGAAAGGCCTGGCCTGCCCAATATTGTTGACTGCATGAAACCAGGGCCTCAGCAGTGGGACCACCGACTGGGTGAAAACACTAATAATGGCCAGATGCAGTAGGAAGATGCTGATAGGGAGTACCAATGGCACTTTCCCAGAGCTATGAGATGCCTACTGCAGGCACAAGTTAAGTACCCTTTTTCCAAAATGCTCGGGATTGGGAATGTTTTGGATTTTGGATTTTTTTTCCAGATTTTGCAATATAGTGGCATACAAAAGTTTGGGCACTCCTGGTCAAAATTTCTGTGACTGTGAATAGCTAAGTGAGTAGAAGATGAACTGATCTCCAAAAGTCATAAACTTAAAAATGAAACATTCTTTTCAACATTTTAAGCAAGATTAGTGTATTATTTTTGTTTTGTACAATTTTAGAGTTAAAAAAAGGAAAGGAGCCCCATTCAAAAGTTTGGGCACCCCAAGAGATTTGAGCTCTCAGATAACTTTTACCAAGGTCTCAGACCTTAAATAGCTTGTTAGGGCTATGTCTTGTTCACAGTCGTCGTTAGGAAAGACCAGGTGAGGCAAATTTCAAAGCTTTATAAATACTCTGACTCCTCAAACTTTGTCCCAACAAACAGCAGCCATGGGCTCCTCTAAGCAGCTGCCTAGCACCCTGAAAATTAAAATAAATTATGCCCACAAAGCAGGAGAATGCTATAAGAAGTTAGTAAAGCATTTTCAGGTAGCCATTTCCTCAGTTTGCAATGTAGTTAAGAAATGGCAGTTAACAGGAACGGTGGAGGTCAATTTGAGGTACGGAAGGCCAAGAAAACTTTCCGAGAGAATTGCTCATAGGATTGCTAGAAAAGACCTTCAGGAAGATTTAGCAGACTCTGGAGTGGTGGTGCACTGTTCTACTCTGCAGTGACACCTGATCAAATATGACCTTCATGGAAGAGTCATCAGAAGAAAACCTTTCCTGAGTCCTCACCACAAAATTCAGCATCAGATGTTTGCAAAAGAAAATCTAAACAAGCCTGATGCATTTTGGAAACAAGTCCTGTGGACTGATGAAGTTAAAATAGAACATTTTGGCTGCAATAAACAAAGGTATGTTTGGAGAAAAAAAGGGTGCAGAATTTCATGAAAAGAACACCTCTCCAACTGGGGGTGGATCGATCATGCTTTGAGCTTGTGTTGTAGCCAGTGGCACAGGCAACATTTCACTGGTACAGGGAAGGATGAATTCAATTAAATACTAGCAAATTCTGGAAGCAAACATCACACTGTCAGTAAAAAAGCTGAAGATGAAAAGAGGGTGGCTTCTACAGTAGGATAATGATCCTAAACACACCTCAAAATCCACAATGGACTGCCTCAAGAGGCACAAGCTTGAGGTTTTGCCATGGCCCTCACTGTTCCCCGACCTAAACATCATCAAGAGTCAGTGGATTGACCTCAGAAGAGCAGTGGATGCAAGACGGCCCAAGAATCTCACTGAACTAGAAGCTTTTTGTAAGGAAGAATAGGCAAAAATCCCCCAAACAAGAATTGAAAGACTCTTAGCTGGCTACAGAAAGTGTTTACAAGCTGTGATACTTGCCAAAGGGGGTGTTACTAAGTACTGACCATGCAGGGTGCCCAAACTTTTGCTTCGGGCCCTTTTCCTTTTTTGTTATTTTGAAACCGTAAAAGATGGAAATAAAAAAATCTTGCTTAAAATATTAAAGAAATGTGTCATCTTCAACTTTATGCCTTTTGCAAATGAGGTCATCTTTTACTCGCTTAGCTATTCACAGTAAAAGAAATTTTGACCAGGGGTGCCCAAACGTTTGCCTGCCACTATATATAATGAGATCACAATCATTTCCAACTCTGGGTTAGTGCGATACTGTACCGGTAAGCAGTCTTTGTCTTATACTTGTTCATCACACATATGTACTTAACAGTAAAAATTATTACATACCATTAATAGAATGAAAATATAATGTGGGCAGGGGCAGGGTAACAAAAGGAGAATACCTGAATCAGTTGTTGAACAACCATGACAGGCTTTCAGTCTCCACCTACAACACTGTATTTTGATTAAAAGCTTACAGTACACTGTATTTGCATTTGACTTACTTTTAAAAACACTTTATGTAAAGTATAAAAGCAATCAACATAGGAGATTTGCTCTGCTGTTAGATTTTAATCAGTGGCAACCTCAGTGAATTATTTTGTGATCAGGAAATGCATTGTCTTTAAAATGTCAATGCCATCCCTTTTCTTAAATATCTGTAGCCAGTCTGCTGAATATTCACAATTACCTTAAGAGTCAAACCACGTGGGCAAGGTCTGGAATCATGCATTCTCCAGACTGGACTAGGATGGGAGACATCCCCACATACACGCCCCAAACACTAAAGGGAACCGTTGAATCAGATGGTACATTCTCAACATCATCATCAATAATGTTGGTGCTTTAGTCATAGAGTTCTACAGTAAAGAATCTGGCCCTTCAGCCCGCCATGCCCATGGCAACCTTCTTGCCCATCTACTCTCATCCCTATTTACCCACATTCAGCCAATATTTTTGACCACTGAAGTGTCTACCTAAACGTCTCTTAAAGTTAGTGATTATATCCGAATCCGCCATCTTATCAACTCCTTTCGTCTTGTTGCAGGCTTTCAATCCTAAATATCAGCAAGTACTTTCCTGCCACAGATCCTGCTCATCCTCCAGATCCTCGTGTGTTCCTTCCCTGCCACTGACATCCACTCTCTGTACAAAAACTTCCTGATCAGATCCACCTTGAAACTCCTTTAGCTGAGGGAACGCTTATACACTTAACCCCCACCCCACCACACCTCCTACCATAGGAGACAGATTCTGACCATCAACTGTATCTATGCTGCTATCTTACGTTCCTCTAGCAGGTCACCCTTTGGCCTGCTTTACTCCAGGGACAAGCCGTCAAATCTCTTCCCATTACATTCTGGTGATCCTTCTCTGCATTTTCTCCAATGTATGACATCTTTCCTCTAGTGCAGTAACCAGAACTGCACACAGTACTCTAAAACCAGACTAAACTGTGTTTTGTAAAGTTGTAACATAACAGCCCAATGTTTATATTCTATGACCAATCGATGCCATTTGCCTTCTTCACCACCTTATTAGCCTGTTTTGAAACTTCCAACAATTACAGGTTTGAACACCAAGTTCCCTCTGTTTATCTCCATTCCTTTGGGCCCTGCCTTATATTTATCATCTACCCCATTTAACTCCCCAAACTTCTCTCACACTTGGGTTGAAATTCCATTTGCCAAGGCTCTGTCTAACTTCACATCAGATCTATATCCAGCCATAGCTTCATAAATCACCCTGCTACACACACCACCACCAACTTCCACAACACCAAGAGCTGGTGTAACACAACACTTTACAGTACCAGTGACTAAGGTTCAATTCCCGCTGCTGCTGGTAAGGAGTTTCTGCATTCTCCCCATGACCCTGTCTGTTTCTTCCAGGTGGTCCAGGCTCCTCCCACATATCAAATATGTACCGATTAGTCAATTGTCCCATGATTAGGTGAGGATGAAATCAGGGGAATTACTGAATGGCACAGCTCAAAGGGCCTGAAGTGCCTATTCCGCACTGTATGTCAATAGATACAGTGGCATGCAAATGTTTGGGCACCCTGGTCAAAACTTCTGTTACGTGAATAGCTAAGCGAGTAAAAGATTATCTGATTTCCAAAAGGCATAAAGTTAAAGATGACACATTTCTTTAATGTTTTAAGCAAGATTACTTTTTTAGTTCCATCTTTTACGATTTCAAAATAACAAAAAAGGAAAAGGGCCCGAAGCAAAAGTTTGGGCACCCTGCATGGTCAGTACTTAGTAACACCCCCTTTGGCAAGTATCACACCTTGTAAATGCTTTCTGTAGCCAGCTGAGAGTCTTTCAATTCTTGTTTGGGGGATTTTCACCCATTCTTCCTTGCAAAAGGCTTCTAGTTCTGAGAGATTCTTGGGCTGTCTTGCATGCTCTGCTCTTTTGAGGTCTATCCACAGATTTCCGATCATGTTTAGGTCGGGGGGCTGTGAGGGCCATGGCAAAACCTTCAGCTTGCACCTCTTGAGGTAGTCCATTGTGGATTTTAAGTTGTGTTTAGGATCGTTATCCTGTTATAGAAGCCATCCTCTTTTCACCTTCAGCTTTTTTTACAGACAGTGTGATGTTTGCTTCCAGAATTTGCTGGTATTTAATCAAATTCATTCTTCCCTCTGCCAGGGAAATGTTCCCCGTGCCACTGGCTGCAACACAAGCCCAAAGCATGATTGATCAACCCAGTGCTTAACAGTTGGAGAGAGGTACTCTTTTCATGAAATTCTGCACCCTTTTTTCTCCAAACATACCTTAGCTCATTGCGGCCAAAAAGTTCTATTTTAACTTCATCAGTCCACAGGACTTGTTTCCAAAATGCATCAGGCTTGTTTGAATGTTCCTTTGCAAACTTCTGACGTGGAATTTTGTGGTGAGGATACAGGAAGGGTTTTCTTCTGATAACTCTTCCATGAAGGTCATATTTGTGCAGGTGTCGAACTCTTTCTGAAGGTCTTTTGCAGTCAAACAGGGGTTTTAATTTGCCTTTCAAGCAATCCTATGAGCAGTTCTCTGGGAAAGTTTTCTTGGCCTTCCAGACCTCAACTTGACCTCATCATTCCTGTTAACTGCCATTTCTTAATTACATTACAAACTGAGGAAACGGCTACCTGAAAACACTTTGCTGTCTTCTTATAGCCTTCTCCTCCTTTGTGGGCAACATTTGTTTTAATTTTCAGAGTGCTAGGCAGCTGCTTAGAGGAGCCCATGGCTGCTCATTGTTGGGACAAGGTTTGAGGAAACAGGGTATTTATAAAGCTTTAAAATTTGTATCACCTGGCCTTTCCTAATGATGACTGAACAAGCCTTAGCCCTAACAAGGTAATTAAGGTCTGAGAGCTTGGAATAAGTTATTTGAGAGCTCAAATTTCTTGGGGTGCCTAAACCTTTGCATGGTGTTCCTTTCCTTTTTTCCCCCACTCTAAAATTGTACAAAACAAAAATAATACATTAATCTTGCTTAAAATGTTGAAAAGAAAGTTTCATCTTTAACTTTATGTTTTGGAGATAGTTCATCTTCTACTCACCTAACTATTCACAGTAACAGAAATTTTGACCAGGGGTACCCAAAGTTTTGCATGCCACTGTAGATAGTTAAATAACCTTCACATCATCTGCACTTCCCATATTCAAACCCAAGTTATGAACACTACCACAAACAAGCTCTGATCCCTGCCATACACAACTAGCTCTCTAATGAGGAAAGCATCTTTTCACCTTTACACTGTGGATGAATCACATGTAAATCGTTACATAAGCAGGTTACACAGAGATAGCCCCTGGGGTCAGGATGAAACCCCAGTGCTCTGAGGCAGCAGAACTAACTGCTGCAGCACCGTGCCACCTCAGACCAACCTCTGCCCACAAGTTCATCTTGTGTCTAGAAGACTGCAGGAAAACTTAGCATGGGGTGTCTTGCTCACACAGAGGTACTAGCTGCTTTGAGAGGTCCAGTTTCTGTTCCAAAGCTATCACATGGTACATAAAGACCTTGCACTGTGTGATGGAATTTTTAGCTCCATGTGTTCAAGCTCAGAGTCTGACTGGCCCTACAATGCTGTCTTGTTCATGATGTCAGCTTTTGGACAAAGTACCAAAAGCCACTGTGTGAAAAGTTGCACATGTTCTCTTAGCGTCTTGGCCAATATTCCTCTCTCAGCTACCACATTTTTTTAAAAAATCTGCAGAGATTTCATCATAAATACTGTTACAAGAATTGTTCACACCTGCATACGGTACATACCCACATGACGAAAACATGAAAAGAGGCATTGTTGATTGTGAAGTGCTATGCAGTACGCTGTGGTGTTCCACAAAAATAAACTAAATGTAATCTGAACACAAGAGATTCTGCAGATGCTGGAAATCCAGAGCAACTCACACAAAACTTTAACAGGTCAGGCAACATCTAAGGAGAAACAGTCATTGTTTCAGGCTGAGTCCTTTATTAGAAACCATCAGGAATGTAATTTGAATCGTTTTTCAAAGTACAACAGCTGCACTCTGGTATGGTGCGTGGGGTAGAGAGGCCACAAGTTACTCCACTAGAATTCTACAGGGCTGGACTAAAGACCTTGAGACTCAAGGTCAGCTCCCACCATGAGGCTGTCGAATTGAAACCTTGTTAATGTTTGTCTTAGTGAAGAATCCCTTCTAGTTTTATTAACACCCTTCAGAAAGAAAATATGCTAAGCATGCTTTAATTGGCTTGGTTTCTATGGAACTCCACACCCACCCATCTGGTTGACTCCTACGTGGCACCTGAAAATGTCTCGCTGGCTACTCAACTTAAGGCAAGCTACAGGTGAGCTTTACGGTGACGCTACATTCTAAAAAATAAATAATACAAGAAGTGACTGTACCACTGTCGTGTCTTTTCTTAAAATGGAAGAACATTGTGCTTATCTGGGCTTGCAGGAACTTGATTGACGCATTTGCTTGAGTAATCGTAAAAAGTATCTAGATAGACACAAGCAGCATGGTAAGACTGTTTAATTAGCCCACAGAGTCTGTAATTAGCTGAAGAAAGCAATTCCTGCAACAAGGTAGATAATTAAAGTTCGGCTGTGAAAGTAAAAAGTAACAGCAGTGTTCTTTCTGACCAGATAGTTTTAAACTGTCACTTAGACTCTAACAGAGCCGCATAACATTGCCAGATGAATTAGATTATCTCCAGCTGACAGTAGTCAAAGGTATGCAATGACTTGTTCTTACCTGACTTTAGACATTGTGCACATAACCGGCAGAGGTTAAATGGCTCAACAACGTCACCAAGTAAACCTACAGCCATTGATTCTGAAAACATTAGACTGCCATCATTCACACAGACGTAGCTCCTGGAATTATGTGGATCTGTTGCACATCTGGGATTGGGAAAGTGATGCCAGTATATGTGTCACTGCAGTCCATGGGGAGCCGAACAGTGAAGCCTGACCTTCTCAAGATTTCCCTGCATTATCCCCATTCCAAGCCCATAACAGATCGGGCCTGGTGTAAGATCCCGATTTACTTCATGGATAAGTCATTAATCATTTTCACCAATTCATTATTGCTCATCTAGGTTTCATTTTTCTATTTTAGATTTTTTAATATTCCTTGATAGTGTTTTTTTTGTGATTAGTTCAACAAAAGTTAATAATGATGAACCATAAAATGCCTCACAGCTTTGGCACAAAGACCACTCTCAACTTTGCTTTCTGTCAAAGGGTGTTTCAGTTTTGAGACTGAGAACCACAGCGCCCAAACCTGAGGAACTTGCAACATGTGCAAGATCCTCACCCCTTGCATCTCAACTCCCAGATGCAAAGGCTCTGGCCCTTCATGTGTGGCTCAGGGAGTGGCAGGGCACAGTAATTCCACAGCAGGCTCACACTCAGCTTGATCAAAGTAAAATAAACTGAGAGAACAACTGGGGAGATGAGACTGATTGAATTGCTCTGTATGGAACCAGCGTAGACTCAGTGAACTGTGACACTGCTCTGCACACAAACAGAGGCACAAAAGACTGGAAATGCTAGAATCCAATCGAAAAAGTGAGCTGCTGAAGGAACTCAGAGATTCCAGCATCCTCTATGGAAAGAAATGGACAATGTTTTAGGTTGAGGTCCCTCATCTGGACTGATAGACACAAGTAATTCAAAGTCTATGTTTCATATTTCCATGCAACATACAATGAGGTCATGCCATCAATCAAGACCATGCCAGCTCTCAGAGTAATATCTTCAAACGCCTTCCCCAACAGTGTCATTGTAACTGCTTTTAACACAACTGGCAGGTGTGTTTACAGACGTTTTTAATCTCTCCCTTTCCCAGTATAGAGTGCCATCCTGCTTCAAAACATCCACCATTGTCCCTGTACCTAAAAAGACCAAGGTAACATATCTTAATGACTGGTGTCCTGTCGCAGTCACCTCAATAATAAGCAAATTCTCTGAGACACTGATCAAGGACTACATCTGCAGCTTGCTGCCACCCACACTGGACCCCCTACAATTCACCTAGCGGCACAACCAATCAACCAACTTGTAAGAGTGGGCTCCCTCACATCTGACCCTCAGGGCTGTGTCCTAAGCCCCTTCCTTTACTCTGTATAGCCATGACTGTGTCGCCACCCACAGCTCCAATCTACTAATTAAATTTGCTGACGATACTACATTGATTGGCAGCCAACAGAGAAGAAGTCATCTCTCTGACACAGTGGTGTCAAGAAAACAACCTCTCCCTCCATATCACAAAAGCAAAGGAGCTGGTTGTGGATTACAGGAGGAATGGAGACAGGCTAACCCCTATTGACATCAATGGATCTGGGGTTGAGAGGGTAAACAGCTTTAAGTTCCTTGGCATAAACGTCACTGAGAATTTCACATGGTCTGTACATACCGGCTGTGTAGTGAAATAAAGTACAACAGCACCTCTTTCACCTCAGACGGTTGAAGAAGTTTAGTACAGGCCCCCAATTCCTAAGGACTTTCTACAGGGGCAGAATTGAGAGCATCCTGAGTGGCTGCATCACTGCCTGGTATGGGAACTGTACTTTCCTCAATCGCAGGACTCTGAAGAGAGTGGTGCGGACAGCCAAAGGATGTCAAAATCCCACTATTCAGGACACTTACAGAGACAGGTGTGTAAAAAGGGCCCGAAGGATCACTGGAGACCCGAGTCACCCCAATCACAAACCGTTCCAGCTGCTACCATCCGGGAAACAGTACCTCAGCATAAAAGCCAGGATCAACAGGCTCCGGGACAGCTTCTTCCACCAGACCATCGGGCTGATTATTTCACACTGACACAATTGTATTTCTATGTTATATCGACTGTCCTGTTACACATACTATTTATAAGTTACTATAACTTGCACATTTAGATGAAGAGATTTTTAACATAAAGATTTTTACTCATGTATATTAAGGGATTTGAGTAATAAAGTCAATTCAATTTTCTCGCACAGGCTCATTACCTCCAACAAAACTCTCCTATCGTCTATCTATTCAAAGTGTGGTCTACTGTAGTCAATTAATCTGGCAGCATTCCTCTTTGAGATATGGAAGCAAACTAACACAACTACAGAGAGAACACGTGAAACCGTCTGGACAGCACAGAATATTGGAGCTGCACTGCACCCTTTTGCCACCTTTACCACATTCCTTCATATTTTTAAGATTGTTTTGATCTACAAATTCTAGAGACTCCTCACACCACTCAGAAGTTTCTCATGCTTATTTTTTTGTTTGTGATCCTTCCTCTGGCTCTCCTATTACTTCCCTTCCTGCTGTCCATGGCCACCCGTGTATAATGTTTAACACTGCTATCATTTCGCAACAGTTCTAATGAAACAAAAAGAACCCTTGTGTTTTCAAGTAGCAGATGGCACAGAATTAGGAAGTCTTTTGTAATGTCCCTCAGCTTTAGCCTTTCGTAATCTTAGCAACTGCCTGATCAACCATGACAATGACATCAGTCAATGTTGACAATATCTAATAACTTATTTAATAATATATTAGTACTTAATAATGACAATGGCATCAATTATCAAGATTCCCAACTCAATTTTGTTTGTTTTTCCCTCATCATTAATCATCAAAACCTTTGTAAATTATGTTTAAAGAATACCTTTCACATTCCTAGAACACACGGAAAGAGGAAATTTGTAACGTGAAGTGTAGTTAAATGCTATAATATTTATAAATAATTTACCAGAAAGTTTTACTTTCTCAGACATTAACATTCATAAGAAAATGCCCTTGACTGGAATAGGAAGTTATAGCTCATGGAAAAGTTTTACAAATCAGCCCGAAAAGTATGGCTAAACTGGTGTACATGAAACAATATTAATTTTATACAGTCATAGAGAATATATTTTAAAAGGATATAAACCCATACAAAAGTTAATGTAAAATAAATTATTTTATACCCTTCAATGTGGAAATGTTGCTGTTATTACATACACAAAAAAAATCAGTTACACTTCAATTGCAGAATCCACCCACATTAAAATCAGAATATCAATTGCCTCCAGACTAACATGTTCCACTCTGGAAAGAAAGACAAATCAAAGGTGAACCAAAGCCATTTTCTTTGGAAGACTGACCACTTCTCCCATAAAGGTGTTACTTTAGAAAATCTGTTTTACTTGGCGCTCCTCCACAGGATAAAATGTGGGGGTGTGGTTGAAAGATTATTATCAGGATAGACCTATCATCAAATCTAAACATCTGAAAGTACAATAATTGACACAAAAGTCAACCCAGAAAGGCTCCAGAGAGCACCAAAAGATAATAAGGGGAATGACACAAAGAGTGTTTTTGTCAAATACAAAACTGAGTCAGCACATGAGATGGTTCATGGCTGCTGGAGAGGTTGATAAAAAGAGAATGTCATAAAGTGTGTGCTTTTTCATCTTTTTTTGTTCTAGTTGTTAACTTACAAAATCTCATTAATTTATAGTTTTAAAACAACAGTGGAAATGTTTCAATTCTTTTCATGCTCACAGAACAAAATCCCATCATTTCACTGAAGCTTTCCCATTATAGACCTCATGCAAAGAGGTCTCTGTGCGTGGTTTCTAGCCTCATCTTTGCAGCTTCTTTGTCACTCTTCTCATGTACGATACTGAGTTTAAATACATCAAGAAATTAAGGAAAGGAATTCTGACATGCCTGTCATTCTCACTTTATGGTTGCCCAGTAATACACTAGAGTCACCAGATTTTAATTGACAGCAATTATGAAGAATATTGAAAGGCATAATGTTTTTGATGCAAAATTAACATGAAACCAAGAATCGGTTTGTTAGTATTTTTGGAAATCATCTGAATTGCATAATACATTTTGGTTTAGATTTTCTCATCCAACTATTGACTCACCCTAGAAGGAAAAAGAGCATGTGTTCTTTGTCTTCCTGCTGATTAAATTAGTCAATTTAGGACTTGGAAAGAATCTTTGCAGCTTCCATTTGCTCAGAAATATCAGAAATGTAGAAAGAAGAGAAGCTTACAAAACATGGAGCAATTTTATCAGGGGAGGCTAACATTCAAAAAATGGCAGAACATGAAGAATTAGTAAATTCCTTGATTGCTTTCAGTGTGGCTTTCTGCAACAAATTGCCCCAGGAGCAAGGAAGTAAACCACATAACATTTAACAATGACTAATGTGCCAGATATCATTGACACCACATGATGAACAAAGCCATCTATCAAAAGAAGAACACAAAACAGGTAATTTGGTTCTAATATTTGGGTACAGCCATGTTTAAAAGAATTAGGTACAGAATTTCCCAGGTAAGTCGAGCAAAAATACAGAGAGAAGTACTTAGAAAAGAAGGAACTTAATGTGATACTGATCAGTTACATCATGAATTAATGGACCTTGTGTTGCCAAAATTGTCATAGTTGATGAAGCAACAACATAAAATTGAAAGGAAGGAGCAGCTAAATGCAGAAGCCAGCAAGCAATACGCAAAGCTTCAAAGGACAAAAATAGAAAGCTTCAAGAGTGAATGCATCAACTACAATCTTTGAAATCTCTTAATTTCAGTAACAGCTCCTTTAACTTGGAAATCTTTTATAGCTACGGTATGCCACTTATGCCTGTTCCTTTTCGCTTTCAGAAGGTGGAGGTGCAGGAGAGGAGGGAATTATAGAACAATTGAAATGAATCATCAAAACATTTTCAGTGTCTATAAATAAGTATAATGTGGTAATTCTCTCCTAATGACCAGCCAGGAGGGATTTGCAAGGTCATCCTTTTCAGACTTAAAAGAAGTCAAAAACCTTCCAGATGATGAAAAGCTGACAGCAGTAGCCTCTGCCCCCACTCCCAGGGGGACTTAAGAGCACACGTACGTGGTTTGTTAAAACGCCAAGAACAAGTTAAGAAAATATCCAAAATGACCATCAGAATCCTGACTTTTAACTCCTTAGAACTGGAATACACAGGAGGAGAGGTTATGGTAATCCCTCTCTTATCATAATGTTATATTCTAATTAATCTTAATGAGGTTATGTTAGTTCTGCAGAGAATAAAGGTCTGATTTATTTGAACATTCATGAAATCTAAGCACTAAGTCAGGAGAGATTACACCAATCTGTGGTTCTTCCAGGAATAATAAAATTCAGTACTTTTTTTCCCCTCAAGCTTTTAAGATAATACAGGGATCAACAGAGCAGATAGAGAGAAAGTATATTTGCTGATTGTGGGACTTAAATGTATAAGGGCTGAATGCAAGAAATTGACACTAATTGGTTTGGCATGGGCTGGATGGGCCAAAGGGCCTTTGTCTGTGCTGTGACTCTATCCTAGCTCTAGCCTACCCGGGTTTCTGACTCCCCATATTGCCAATCCTGAGCCCCAGCTTCAGCCACACACCAAGCCCACACCCATGAGTATAACTATACGCTGTGTGCAAGGGACTGACGGCGGAACAGCATGCGGAGCTTCTGGTACGAGACGCCTTCGTTACGGGGATCAGGTCAGTGTACATGCGCCAGCGGCTGCTGGAAAATGCCGAGCGTAAGGTAAGCTCCGCCATCAGTCCCTTGCAGTCGCAGGCCCGCACAATTGTCTGTAGGGCTCGGAGAAACTCCCCACTCGACTCGCTGGTTCGCTGCCACTGCGTCACTAAGCGATGTCTTGCGTAGATGGTGTTCACCGGCCGCAGGTACTGTCTTTTGAGGGCGTCCAGTGCCCCTTGGTAGGTCGGCAGGTCCCTGATAAGTGAGTAAACTTTGGGGCTGACCCTCGAAAGGAGGATTCTGTGCATAATAGTGGGCTCAGTCACACGAACCTCCTCCAAGTATGATTGGAAGCATGCAAGCCAGAGTTCAAAGGCAAGAGCTGCTTCAGGGTCTTGAGGGTCAATGTCCAATTTTTCCAGAGGTAAAATGCTTTCCATGTTTCAAAACTTTGTCTCAGAGTTATTGATGGTGCATCACTGTAGAACAAATGTTAAGTGGCACCCGGTGAGATTGCAGATTGGCAGATAGTAAACCAATGGATAATGAGGACATGGAGTATTTACATGCCAGAATAGTATTCTCTTATTCTCTTTGCCTTTTCCCTATCCTTCATACTGCACTTAGTCCGCTTCATTCTTGAATCATTCACCTGACATACACCTTTTTTCTGTTTTGTCATAGTCTCCCTCTCCCTATATACTCAAGGGATTCGGCTTTAGAGTCTGCCACTTTTCCTCCTTGCTGGAATTCTCTGGCCCATCTCATCCTTAAAGATCTCTCATTCTTCCATCTAGTCTTCTTGTCAATATAAATTCCATTCTATCCCAGCTCAATTCTTTCTAATCACACAAGTTAGCCCTCTTCCAATTTGGAAAACCTGTTTCAGTTTGTTCCTTGATTTTTTTTCTATTACTCACTTAAACCTCTTGATCCTCCTATTCCAGAATGTGTTCTAACACCTGAAGATGCTGGAAATCCAAAGCAACACACACAAAATGCTAGAGGAACTCAGCAGGCTAGGCAGCATCTAGGAAAAGAGTAGTCGACGTTTTGGGTCGAAACACTTCAGCAGGACTGAATTTGTTAAATTATTTCTCTTCCGGGCCTTCCAAATCCACCAATGTCACTGAAATTCAGTAATGGCAGTTCAATCATTTTGAAGTTGTCACCTGAGATACTGCCACACAAAATGATTGCGTGATAATTAATCATTTATTTTTCCGAGTATCTTCAAGAACTTTTAATAAAAAATTAACATACACAAGCATTCAAAAAGTTAATCACATAAGAACATTGATGAAAAGGATTACTTTATTTTTATCTGACAGCCAAGTGAATTTGTAACAGCATGGCTCAGATATGCTCAATCATTGCGCTCTATGAATCTCAACACAATACTACATATTGAGAGATCCTAGTTCAGAGAGGGCCAGTCAACCACTAAACAAATCTAAAGTGCAAATAGAGAAAAAAAATAAACAGGGTAAAAATTTCAAGCAGAATGTATAATTTCATAAAATCCTGACATAACTTTCATTAACTTTTTTGTAAACAAAGATGATCCCAAGACCGAACAACTGCAGTTACCATGCAACTAACAGATTCAGGCTTGCTAGCTGCATCAATGACCTCATTGAGCAAGTATTTGATTCATTTTGCCAACGGGCAACACTTCTGACTCTCACCGCCCATCACCTCTCTCTGGTGCCCCTCCTCCTTCCCTTACAAAGATTCAAAGTACATTTATTATCAAAGTACGTATGTAGTTATGGAAGAGATCTGTCTTTCCGCAGACAGTCACAAAACAAAGAAACACCATGGAACCCACTCAAAGGAAACATCAAACACCAAATGCACGAAAAAGAATAAATTGGGCAAACTTCAAAAAAAATACAGAATATAAAACATCAAACCACAGTCCTTCTTTCATCGTTTGCTGTCTAATATAGTATTTGATTCCTTCTTCAGCATTTACCTCTTCCACATATCCCCTCCCTCACCTGAACTCATGTATCATCTGCCAGCTTGTACTTCCTTCCCTCCCCTCATCTTCTTGCTCTGGGTTCTATTCCCCCCTCCCGCACTTCCTTTCCAGTCCTGATTAAGGGTCTCAGCCTAAAACGTTGACTGTTTATTCCTCTCCATAGATGCTGCCTGTCTTGCTGAGTTCCTCCAGCATTTTGTGTGTGTTGCTCAAGATTTCTAGCATCTGCAGAATCTCGTGTTTAGCATTTCTTACTGTTGGATTAAGGGTTAAAGAAATCTTCAATTCAACCAGAACAGAACACAAATTCTTTCTAATATTCAGCATTCTTTTACAGCAATACTTGTCTAGAAATTTAACAGAAAGATAGGTCCTGTGAAACTAGCAGAACCTGGAAATAATTAGGAGATGAAACAGGAATTGGGGGTTGGAAGACAAAGTCAGTGTTTCAGGTGAATGACTTTTAAGTAGAAACTGAAAAAGGTTGGACTTAATGCATCTGCAAATGACAATAGGGTTGATGTTACATCTCTTTAAGTGCTGGTAGTTGGCCATTCCTCTTTGTTTATGCTAATTAACACAACAAAGTTATTCTTTTCTCTAAAAGGGACAAATACAGTGCATTATCCTTAAAGAGAAACAACACTATCTTGTTTTTAATTAACCAAAGTCAAGAAAAGGCATTTTGAAGGGGATCCCCATAGACATTCCACTCATGCTGATATTTTCTAAACTGCAGTAAGCATCAGAATATATTTAAATATATTTGGTGCCATAGAAGGCAACAGTACACCCTCAGAAAAATTACAGCATATCATGATTGATTACATTTCATTCCTTGATATTTTTCTGCTCTACAATAATGATATTCTGTATTCCTAGTTTAATCCATATTTTCAAACACAAGGTTTGGATTCACATTCTTGTGAACTGAAACATAACTGTTTCCTTCTTGCTGGCTGACCGGTTGGGTGTGAGTGTTTCCAGCTTGTTTTTATTGCTGATTTCTACACTTGCAGCCTTCTTGCTTTTCAGAAGTTTACCAATAGAAATGAAAAGCTGACTGTGGTGAACAGCAATTTCTTCGGTGCAGTCACCTTAGAAGGAGGAACTGGGCACAGCTCATAAATAATTTCCTATGCATAATCTTTCAGATTTCACAACCACTGTCATTGCTTCAATTCCTGAGCTATTCACTTGCCTCTCCACAGGTCACAACAACTTTCAATGAAGCAGACCAACTGTGAAGAAGAATAGGAGACATGATAAACTTGAGAGATCACAAATAGGGAATCTTATCAAAAGATCATTATCAAGATGCTATATTAAATTTTGCCCAAATTGCACCCCTTTTTCTCTACATGATCTTTGTTGAGTAATGATACTCATTTTGATTAATGGCTCCGCAGTCAATCAACTTTGGTGCTTTCATTATATGTGCCATTACAAAGAAAGCACAGCAGCGCCTCTACTTTCTTAGAAGATTGCGAATATGTAGACCTTTGACAAACTTCTCTAGATGTGCAGTGGACAGTATATTGACTGGTTGCATCACAGCCTAGTGATGGAAATACCAATGCCTAAGAACAGGAAAGTCTATAAAAGGAAATGAGTCTATCACGGTAAAGCCCTCCCACCACTGAGCACATCTACATGAAACGATGCCGCTGGAACGCAGCACCCAGCAGAAAGGACCCCACTATCCAAGCAAATGCTCTCTTCTTGCTGTTGAAATCAGGAAGAAAGTGCAGGAGCCTCAGGATTCACCCCACCAGATTCATTGCCCGTCAACCATCAGGCTCCTGAAACAATGGAGATAACTTCATGCAACTTTACTCACCCCAACACTGAACTGTTCCCACAACCAATGGACTCACTTTCAAAGACTCTTCACC
This sequence comes from Hypanus sabinus, assembly GCF_030144855.1. NCBI lineage: Eukaryota > Metazoa > Chordata > Chondrichthyes > Myliobatiformes > Dasyatidae > Hypanus > Hypanus sabinus. The sequence goes on from NC_082722.1 coordinate 52,764,138, forward strand.
ATGTTCTTGATAATTACTGTTTATTTATTATTATTCTTTTTGTAAGTGCTCAGTTTGTCGTCTTTTGCACATTGGTTGTCCTTGTGTGTGGTATTTCATTGATTCTATTGTACTTTTTTGTATTTACTGTAAATGTCTGCAAGAAAATGAATCTCAGGGTTGTATATGGTACTTTTATAATAAGCTTACCCTGAACTTTTGAATTGTCTCTGTATTTAATGTGCCATATTGTTAAAACATTCATTAGATTGTAATTTGTTGTAACTGGTTCAGTTAGTCATGTAAATTGTGAATTTTAGCAAAAATGTTAGTCATTATCAACTGAATAGCACCCAATTGAGTAAATCCTGTATCTATGGCATTCTAGAGATATATTTTGATCATAATTAGTGTAAAGGTGCTTTTTTAAAGACCTTTTATTTAGCAATTTCTTTACAAAAATTCCAGTTTTTATACTTCAGTTAACTGGCCATTTTACAAAGGGCTGAGCAGTGAGGAAGACAGCACATCCCCAAGCTGTCATACAGTCCAGTTTTAATTGGTTGTTTGAAGATACACCTCCAGATCACTAAACACTTCCATTTACCATCCACAAGAGACATGAAAAGGTCATTAACTCGTTAAATATTTCATGAATTACACAGCCAGAGTAAATCAATTAGCGAAGAATAGTGAGAGGCACCATCAATGGTCACCCATTTAACCTAATTCCTCACCTCTTAACTGTATCAACACAGGACAGAGATCCAGTTGTGCAAGTTGCTCACCCCTATTGGGTGGGGGGGGGGGGGGGTGACTAATTCAGATAATTAGTCAGAATTAGCTAATTCTCCACTAGTCAGCTAGTGGAGAATTAAAGTAATTTCTGGGCTTTTGGAAGTTTGACAAAAGCTACATCAATACACAGATGAGAGTGGCTAGCCAATACCCACTCACCTCAATACTGAACCAACTCTGCAACATAAAGACTCACTCTAGAACTCTAGAACTCAATAGTATTTGTTTCCTTTTATTACATTATTTACACCATTTGTCTGTTTTTGCATTCTGGTTGTTTGTTAGTCTTGTTTTTTCCCCATAAATTCTATTGCATTTCCTATAATTGCCTGCAAGGAAATGAATCTCGGGGTAGTACACAGTGACACACACGTACTTTGATAATAAATTTACTTTGAAATTTTAGGTCTGCCTCTGCATGCCTTGCTACACAGGGAACGAAGATACAGATTGAAGGTAAGTAGTGGCCTAGGGAAGAAAGCAAGTGCCAGAGTAGATTCCCCAAACATTTGGCTGCAAAGATGCAAGAGAAGTTAAGACCCCAGATTAACAGTCAAAGTACCAAAAGAGCCCACCCTCTGCCTGGGTGCTGGAGTGCTACTTTAGTTTACAGGCACCATGGCTCAGAACCCCAGTTTTCAAAGGAGCATGCCACTGAACTGGACTTGCATATCATTATAATCTTACACTTTATCGTTTACCTGCATGGCATTGTTCAGTAGCTTTTACACTTTATTCTGCATTGTTATTGTTTTACCTTATTCCAGCTCAATGCACTGTGTAATGATTTGATCTGTACGTAAGACAAGCTTCTCACTGTATCTCGGTACATGTGACGATAATAAACTGCCACGTTGCCATTACCGCACATTAACAGGGTGGCCCTTGTTCTGCCGTGGGGTGGGGAGGGGTTGGAGCACGAATCAGCTGCCCCCCCCCCCCCTCTCAGAATGCCCCCACCACTGCCACTCCCACAGGGCTCAAACCACCGCCTGTTGCTAGGCAACCGGCAGAGGCAGGCTGCTGCTGCCCACAGAGAAACAATGCAAAACCACTCACTCAGTTTTGATGAAGGATCTGTGAACCAGGGCTCCTTTCATAGACTTTGAGGTTGTCCAGAGTTTTCTGTTACAATTGGAAACCAGCCATCCACAACAGGTGAGAGAATGAGAGTTCTGATGAAATGAACAACTATTGTTCTCTCTATTCATATGATGCAAGTGTCACTGACCAGCCAGTATTCAACATACATCGTAAAATACCCTCGAGATGGTTCTGGTAGCTAAGGTCTTTCCACACAGCTGGGTGACAAGACGTCCCATGGTGCTGTTAGATAGGATGTCCCCGGATATTGACCAACTGGTAATGAAGGAGAGCAGATACATTTCTGAGATAGGATAGTGTACGGTAAAAATGGTCTGGATGGTGACATCTTTAAAGATAACGATTAGCCTTATTGTTAGTTTTATTTGTCACAGGTACATTGAAACAGGTTGTTTTGCATTAACAACCAACACAGCTGAGAATTATGCTGGGGGGGCAGCCCACAAGCATTCTGCCAACACAGCATGCCCCCAGCTCACTAACCCTAACTGGGCACCTTTGGAATGTGAGGTGAAACCAGAGCATCCGGAAGAAACTCACATAGTCATGAGGAGAACGTACAAACTCCTTGTAAACAGCGGTGGGAATTGGATCCTGATCAGTGATGGGTAGCACTGTAATGTGTTAATTAGCTGCTAGAGGTGGAGAAGACCTGATAACCTGAAGCCTTTCATTTTGTAGGTAGTGTTCACTGTAACCAAAACCCAAAGTGATGAAGAGACATTGTCAATGTGGCACCATGTTTTGTCTGGATGATATCATGCTACTTATGTCCTGTTCCAACAACACTCCACACCCATCCCAAGTGTCCTTTGTTTTCCCACAAGCACAACCCTGTCGTGAGTACCATCTACAAATTAAAACTTCTGGATTAGTACTCATCCAGACAATGGAATCGTTTCTATTACAATCCTCACCTGCTTCACAGGTGGTAGGAGGGGAATCCATAGTCAAGAGTTGAATCCCTCTCGAGGAGCTAACATGCACAAATAATCATGGCAAACACAAGGAAATCTGCAGATGCTGGAAATTCAAACAACAACACACACAAAATGCTAGTGGAACACAGCAGGCCAGGCAGCATCTATAAGGAGAAGCACCATCGAAGAGACTCGGCCTGAAATGTCGACAGTGCTTCTCCTTATAGATGCTGCCTGGCCTGCTGTGTTCCACCAGCATTTTGTGCAAATAATCACGGGCTGGTTTGGTTGAACATGTGGAAATGTTAAACTGAGGTGGTTAGACCCTGTCTGAGATGATCACTTGGAACAGGAACAATACATAGTCTATAACCACTTGGTAACCCAGATCTAAAAGTTTTCCAGGTTCTCATGGGTAATGGCATTCATTCAGGCATATACTCACCAAAGCTCACAAGTTAGTCTAACAGTATGGATGGGAAAGGTGAACTCACATTGCCTGCTTCTTTATTCCAAAGCTGCTGGGGCCTCGTCAGGAAAGGTGCACCAAGCCGCTACAAATCAGGGGCCTTTTCGGCAGACTAGTGAACAAGCTAAATGATGCAGCGTCTGGCAATCAATAAGCATTCTGCTGCAGGTCAGGTTTACCAGGGACAACTAGTACTTCCATTACTGCTGTAACCCATGCCAGCACCAGCCACTCACTGGTCAGGCACAGTGGCTGGGAGACACACCTGAACAGCTGGCAAATATGGCACAAGTCCCCCAGATGCCTAAAATTGACCATAAAGCTCTCCGATAATGGTCTGTAGAGCTCCTTGCACTTCTACGTAGTTTCACATTTTGGGCCCAAGATCTCAGGGCAAAAGAATCCAACCAATCAGAACAGGCGGAGCTTGTAATGTGGGAAAACACACACAATGCTGCATAGCCAAAAGCAGTGAGCAGAACGTGCTTTTTTGTTATGAAGACAGCCGCTTTCACCTGCATATCATGACATACTGCAGATGTAACCAGCACTAGCCTGATGACTTCTATAGACTGGCGTCATCTTGCTGTTAAGATCCAGGCTTCCTATGTCTGATTAACACATCTTTAGATGGATTATGGAAGTACTTGGCAGGACTGGCATCAGATCAGCATTGTAGGTCTAACGCCAAAGCTGAAACTACTCTGTGTTAAGAGCAGTGCAGGCCATGATAAAAAGAATATGCACCTGAAATCTGCAAATTGACCCCAATGGCCCCAATAATACCAACATTATGCAAGCCACCTTGGTGTCAATTTAGCTGAGGAAAAAGTAATCTTGGTTCAGTGAGAATCTGTTGTGAATCTGCTGGAGTCGTCTGTTGTATCTGGTGCTCCCGATGTGGCCACCTCAACATTGGTGAAACCTGACATACATTGGGGAACCGCTTTGTTAAGCACCTCCACTCCATCTGCCAAAACAGGAATTTCCTGCTGGCCAACCATTTTAATTCCTATCCTTGTTCCCATTCCCACGTCAGTCCACGACCACCTCCTTTGCCACAATGAGGCTAATCTCAGGATGAAGGAGCAACACCTCATATTCCAACATGATGGCTTGAGCATTGATTTCTCCTTTCAGTAATTTTTTCCCTCCTTCTATTCCCCACTCTAGCCTCTTATCGCTTCTCTTCACCTACCTGCCACCTTCCCTATGGGGCTTTTCCTTCTTCTCTTTCTCCATGGTCCACTCTCCTCTCCCATCAGATTCCTTCTTCTCCAGCCCTTTACCTTCCCCAACCACCTGGCTTTACCTCATCACCTTCCAACTAATCCTTCTTCTCCTCCCAATACCTTTTTTCATTCTGGCATCTTCCCCCTTCCTTACCAGTCCTGAGGAAGGATCTTGGCCTGAAACGTCAACCATTTACTCATTTTCGTAGACGTTCCCTGACCTGCTGAGTTCCTCCAGCATTTTACGTGTGCTGCTTTGGGTTCAGTTAGACTGTATTGAGACAATAACTTGTTTCCTTGAGCTACTTGTACAAACCACAATCAATAGGGATCATTTAAAAAAAATTGTGTATTATTTATTTGGCACCTAAGTGATTAAATACAGTTCTGAATTTATTATTTTATTTAGAAATACAGTACAGTAACAGACCTTTCCAGTCAAATGAGCCCACGCCACCCAGTTACACCCGTGTGACCAATTAACCAACTAACATGTACTTCTCTGGAACGCGGAAGGAAACCAGAACACCTGAAGGAAAGCTCACATGGTCACAAGGAGACCATTCAAAATCCTTAGAGACAGCAGTGGAATTGAACTGCCATCTATAAATTTACAAATGATACAACCTTTGTTAGTAGAATCTCAGATGGAGATGAGAGAGCGTACAGGAGCAACATGTACCATCTGTTGAGTGGTGTCACAGCAACAATCTTGCATTCAGCGTCAGTAAGAGCAAAGAGCTGATTGTGGACTATAGAAAGGATGGGAGGTGGGAACATGAACCAATCCTCATAGAGTGAGCAATTTCAAGTTCTTTGGTGTCAATAACTCTGAGGACCTAACCTGGTCCCAAAATATCAATGCAGCTATCAAGAAGGCAAGACACCAGCTATATTTCAGTGTTTGAGAAGATTTGGTTTGTCACCTAAAACACTGGAAAACTTCTACAGATGTACCATGGAGAGCATTCTGACAGGCTGCATCACCATCTGGTATGGGGGTAAAGGGCTACTACACAGGATCAAAAGAAGCTACAGAAAGTTGTAAAATTAGTCAGCTCCATCTTGGGTACCAGCCTCCAAAAGGCAGTGTCCATTATTAAAGACCCCCATCACCCAGGACATGTCTCTTCTCATTGTTACCATCAGGAAGGAGGTACAGAAGCCTGAGGGCACACACTCAGCGATTCAGGAACAGCTTCTTCCCCTCTGCCATCCGATTCCAAAATGGACAGTGAACCCGTGAACACTACCTCACTTCTATTATTTGTTTTTTGCTAGTGATGTAATAGTATTATGCTAACCACTGTGCATTAGGAGGGACAGGCAAGAAGGAAAAGGAGGTGGGGTGGCTATGTTAATAAAGCAAGAAATCACTGCAATAAAGCGAAATGATATTGACTCAAAGGATCAGGATAACTAAACAATTTGGGAAGAAATAAGAAATAGTAAAGGGAAAAAACCAGTGGTGGGAGTAGTCTACAGGCCTCCAAACAGCTGTAACTCAGTTGGTGGGAGCATAAATCAGGAAATAGTTGGGTCTTGTAATAAGGGAACAGCTATAATTATGGGGGATTTTAACTTTCATATTGACTGGACTAATCAAGTCGGACATGGCAGCCTTGAAGAAGAGTTTATTGAGTGTATTCGGGATGGGTTCCTTGAACAATACATTACTGAGCCGACAAGGGGGCAAGCAGTCTTAGATCTGGTCCTGTGTAATGAGACAGGACTAACAAAAAATGTCCTAGTAAAGGATCCCCTTGGAATGAGTGACCATAACATGGTCGAATTCCATATTCAATTAGAGGATGAGAGGGTTGGATCTCAAACAAGCGTACTGAGCTTAAATAAAGGAGACTATGATGGTATGAGAGCTGAATTGCTTAAGATGGATTGGGAAAATAGATTAAAGGGTAGATCGGTAATTGATCAGTGGTGTATATTTAAGGAGTTATTTTACAACTATCAAGAAAAATATATTCCACTGAAGAAAAAAGGATGTAAAAGAAAAAATAGTTATCCATGGCTAAGTAAAGAAATAAAGCAAAGTATATGACTAAAAAGAAAGTTATATAAGGTAGCTAAATCTAGTGGGAAAATTGAAGATCGAGAAGCTTTTAAAGATCAGCAGCAAATAACAAAAAGATTAATTAAGAAGGGGAAGATAGATTATGAAATTATATAGTTACATAAAAAGAAAAAGGGTGGCTAAAGTAAATGTTGGTCCCCTAGAAGATGACACCAGGAAATTAATGGTAGGGGACATGGAGATGGCGGAAACGCTGAACAAATATTTTGTATCAGTTTTTACAGTAGAGGACACTCAAAATATCCCAACACTGGATAAACAGGGGGCTCTAGGGGGAGAGAAGCTAACTACGATTCAAATCACCAAGGAAATGGTACTTGATAAATTAATGGGACTGAAGGTGGATAAATCCCCTGGACCGGATGGCTTGCATCCTAGGGTCTTAAGGGAAGTGGCGGTCGGGATTGTGGATGCATTAGTGATAATTTTTCAAAACTCGCTGGACTTGGCAATGGTCCCGGCAGATTGGAAAAATGCTAATGTAACTCCTTTATTTAAAAAGGGCAATAGACAGAAGGCTGGGAATTATAGGCCAGTTAGCCTAACATCTGTGGTTGGCAAAATATTGGAATCGATAAATAAGGAAACAGTAACAGGGCATTTGGATAAACATAGCTTAATAGGACATAGTCAGCATGGCTTTACAAAAGGGTAGTCATGTTTGACAAATTTGTTGGAGTTCTTTGAGGACATAACATATAAGGTAGATAAAGGGGAACCAGTGGATGTGGTGTATTTGAACTTCCAAAAGGCATTTGACAAGGTGCCACACCAAAGATTATTACTTAAAGTAAAAAATCATGGGATTGGGGATAATATTCTGGCATGGATGGAGGATTGGCTTTCTAACAGAAAACAGAGAGTTGGGATAAATGGTTTATTCTCAGACTGGCAGTTGGTGACTAGTGGTGTTCCGCAGGGGTCGGTGTTGGGACCCCAACTCTTTACAATCTATATTAATGATCTGGAGAAAGGGACTAAGTGCAACGTATCGAAGTTTGCTGATGACACAAAGATGAGAGGGAGTGCAATGAGTGCGGAGGACATTGAAACCATGCAGGGGGACATAGATAGGCTGAGTGATTGGGCAGACATTTGGCAGATGAAATATAATACTGACAAGTGTGAGGTCTTGCACTTTGGCAGGAAAAATAATAGAGCAAGTTATTATCTAAATGGAGAGAAACTGGAAAGTGCTTCTGTGCAAAGGGATCTGGGGGTCCTGGTGCAGGAAACACAAAAAGTTAGTATGCAAGTGCAGCAGGTGGTCAAGAAGGCCAATGGAATGCTGGCTTTTATTGCTAGGGGGATGGAGTATAAGAACAGGGAGGTCTTACTGCAGTTGTACCGGGTATTGGTGAGACCACACCTGGAGTACTGCGTGCAGTTCTGGTGTCCATATTTAAGAAAGGACATACTGGCTCTCGAGGCAGTGCAGAGAAGGTTCACTAGGTTAATTCCGGGGATGGGTGGGTTGATGTATGATGAGAGGTTGAGCAGATTGGGACTCTACTCATTGGAGTTCTGAAGAATGAGAGGCGATCTTATTGAAACATATAAGATTGTGAAGGGGATGCGGGGAGAATGTTCCCAATGATGGGTGAAACTAGGACTAGGGGGCATAATCTTAAAATAAGGGGATGCCATTCCAGGGCTGAGATGAGGAGAAATTTCTTCACTCAGAGGGTAGTGGGGCTGTGGAATTTACTGCCCCAGAGAGCTGTGGAAGCTACTACACTCAATAAATTCAAAACGGAGATAGACATTTTCCTGGATAAAAATGGCATTAGGGGATACAGTGAGCGAGCAGGTAAGTGGACATGAGGCTAGGTTTAGATCAGCCATGTGATCTCCTGGACCAGTTTTCGATAGCCTGGATGGGTCGGAGAGGAATTTTCCAGATTTTTTCTCCTCAATTGGCAATTCGTTTTTTTTTCCCCCGGGTGATCACATGGGTTTGGGAGGGATGAATAATAAAATAAAATGGGCGGCATGGTGCCCTTTTGGTTGGCACTGTTGCCTTGTGGGATTCGGTGAAAACTAGAGTTAAGATTGGATCAGCCATGATCTTGTTGAATGGTGGAGCAGGCTTGAGGGGCTGATTGGCCTACTCCTGCTCCTATCTCTTATGTTCTTATGTTTTGAAATTGGAAGCTTAATTTGGGGACAGATGTTCTCAGGAAAAAGTACGGAAGAAATGTGGCAAATGTTCTGGGGATATTTGTGTGGAGTTCTGAATAGGTACGTTCCAATGAGACATGCAAGTTATGGTAGTTATGTGGTGTTACAAAGGCAGTAATAAATCTAGTCAAGAAGAGACGCTTACAAGAGGTTCAGTGAGCTAGGTAATGTTAGAGATCAGAAGATTATAAGGCTAACAGGAAGGAGCTTAAAAAGGAAATTAGCAGAGCCAGAAGAGACCACGAGAAGGGTTTGACTGGCAGGATTAAGGAAAACCCCAAGGCATTCTACAACTATGTGAAGAGCAAGAGGATAAGACGTGAAAGAATAGGACCTATCAGTGGGAAAGTGTGTATGGAACCGGAGGAAATAGCAGATGTACTTAATGAATACTTTACTTCAGTATTCACTATGGAAAAGTCAAGTCAAGTCAAGTCAAGTCTTGGTGATTGTAGTGATGACTTGCAGCAGACTGAAAAGACTGAGCATGTAGGTATTAAGAAAGAGGATGTGCTGGAGATTTTGGAAAGCATTAAGTTGGATAAGTCGCCAGGACCGGATGAGATGTACCCCAGGATACTGTGGTAGGTGAGTGAGGAGATTGCTGAGCGTCTGGCAATGATCTTTGATCTTCAATGGGGATGGGAGAGGTTCCAGAGGCTTGGAGGGTTGCAGATGTTGTTCCTTTATTCAAGAAAGGGAGTAGAGATAGCCCAGGAAATTATAGACCAGTGAGTCTTACTTCAGTGGTTGGTAAGTTGATGGAAAAGATCCTGAGATCAGGATTTATTAACATTTGTTTAGGTATAATATGATTAGGAATAGTCAGCATGGCTTTGTCAATGGCTTGTGCCTTACGAGCCTGATTGAATTTTTTGAGGATGGGACTAAACACATTGATGAAGGAAGAACCCTAAATGTAGTGTATATGGATTTCAGCAAAGCATTTGATAAGGACCCCATGCAAGGCTTATTGAGAAAGTAAGGAGGCATGGGATCCAAGGGGACATTGCTTTGTGGATCCAGAACTGGCTTGCCCACAGAAGGCAAAGAGTGGTTGCAGACGGGTCATATTCTGCATGGAGGTCGGTCACCAGTAGAGTGCCTCAGGGATCTGTTCTGTGACCCTTACTCTTTGTGATTTTTATAAATGGCCTGGATGCAGAATTGGAGGGATGAGTTAGTAAATTTGCTCCTGACACAAAGGTTGGAGGTGTTGTGGATAGTGTGGAGGGTTGTCAGAGGTTACAGCAGGACATTGATAGGATGCAAAACTGGGCTAAGAAGTGGCAGATGGAGTTCAACCCAGATAAGTGTGAAGTGGTTCATTTTGGTAGGTCAAATATGATGGCAGAACATAGTATTAATAATAGGACTCTTGGTAGTGTGAAGGATCAGAGTCCATAGGACACTCAAAGCAGCTGCGCAGGTTGACTCTGTGGTTAAGAAGACATACAGTGCACTGGCCTTCATCAATTGTGGAATTGAATTTAGGAGCCGAGAGGTAATGTTGCAACTGTATAGGACACTGGTCAGACCCCACTTGGAGTACTGTGCTCAGTTCTGGTCGCCTAACTACAGGAAGGATGTGGAAGTCATAGAAAAGGTGCGGAGGAGATTTACAAGGACGTTGCCTGGATTGGGGGGCATGCCTTATGAAAACAGGTTGAGTGAACTCGGCCTTTTCTCCTTGGAGTGACGGAGGATGAGAGGTGACCTGACAGAGGTGTATAAGATGATGAGAGGTGACCTGACAGAGGTGTATAAGATGATGAGAGGCATTGATCGTGTGGATAGTCAGACGCATTTTCCCAGGGCTCAAATGGTTGCCATAAGAGGACACAGATTTAAGGTGCTGGGGACTGGGTACAGAGGAGACATCAGGGGTAAGTTTTTTTTTCCCGCGGAATGTGGTGAGTGCATGGAATGGCTTCTGGCAATGGTGGTGGAGGCAGATACGATAGGGTCTTTTAAGAGACTATTGGATAGGTACATGGAACTTAGAAAAATAGAGGGCTATGGGTAAGCATAGTAATTTCTAAGGTAGGGACATGTTCGGCACAACTTTGTGGGCCAAAGGGCCTGTATTGTGCTGTAGGCTTTCTACGGCATCATAACACCATCAATGGAACTGTCAAATATTTTTCTCTTTGAAAACCCGCAGAAAGTGGGAAGTATAACTCCTCTTAGTATTCAAGGGTAAATGTAGAAAGGAAGCTATAATTAGAAAAATCTATTTTAAAATGAGTGAAAAGTCAAATCTGTGAGGTTGTGTTACCGCACAGCAATTAAAATCATTCCACACCTGCACTTAGCTTGCAGCGTTGCAAAATCTTACGAGATCAAGAGATGAAATCATCAACCAAGAGTAAAGTCTAAACACATCCACATTTTTTAAGCCAAGTTAAACTTCCTCAGAAAATAAGAAATTTCAAATTCTTGATTTGTATATGTCCAGTACTTCTTGCTGTGAGGACCTCTTGCATTTGGAAGTCCAGTTTACTAAATAATATATAGATGTGTAGTGGAGAGTATATTGACTGGTTCCATCACAGCCTGATATGGAAACACTAATGCCCTTAAACGGAAAATCCTACAAAAATTAATGGATACAGCCCAACCCATTATGGGTAAAGCAGATCCACACAAAATGCTGTCACAGGAAAGTAGTATCCATAATCAGGACCCCCAACAGCCAGGACATACTCTCTTCTCGCTGCTACCATCAGGAAGAAGGTACAGGGACCCAAGGACCCATACCATCAGGTTCAGGAACAGTTAAAACTCCTCAACTGTCAGGCTCTTGAACCAAAGGGGGGTAACTTCACTCAACTTCATTTGCACCATCATTGAATATTCCCACAAACAATGGACTCCCTTTCAAGTACTCTCCATCTCATGTTCTTGATTTTTATTGCTTATTTATTTATTTGTTTATTTATTTATTTATTAGTTGTTTCTTCTTTTTCTATTTGCATTGTCTGTGACTTTTGCACAAACAATGGCCCACATTGGTGTAGTTTTTCAGTGATTCTGTTATAGTTATTATTCTATAATGGATTTATTGGCCACAAGAAAATGAATCTGTGTTGTACATGGTGACATGTACGTACTTTGACAATAAATTTACTTTGAACGTTGAACATAAGTACATCATCATTCATCAAGTTTCACAGTGTAAACTTAGCTCACCATAAAAATGCTATTATACATTGAGAAGTAGTAGAAGATCACCTTATAGCACTCCAACATTTAAATACTTCCCACGAAGGCAAATTCAATTCTAACAAAGAGGAGTACTTTAATCAGGAAATACAAATATATCCTGATATCTGTAAGGAAAGATTTCAATAAAGCTTCCACAAGAATACAAATACCCAGACAAGCACATGTCCAGTATACTGAAAGAATGAATGAAAAGCCATCAGTACTAGATTAGATTTTGTAATTTAAAGAAAACAGTGGTTCTAACAGTTCTTACCATTACTTGGGTGGCATAAACCAAAGGACAATATTGGAAAAATATCGCAAATGCCAGGAGTCTGAAATAGGAACAGAAAGTGCTTCACAGGAGGTTAGCCAGCAATGAGAACAGAAACTGAGCTTAGATTTTAGGTATTTTTTTCTCATTTTTTTCCAGTTCTGATGAAAGATTAAGGTTTTAAGATACAGAAACATGCAGGGAGGGGAATGAAGAGAGATTGGACAAAACTCACATGCATAGGTAAACATGGATAACAAAATTCTCTGCAAAAACTATCACAAACTGATTCACAAAAGAGTTGGAGGAAGTCAGCAGGTCAAGCAGCACCTACAAAGAGAAATAAACAGCTGAAGACTTCACTGCCTGTCCAGTTCCTTCCATAGATGCTACCTGACCTGCTGAGTTCCTCCAGTTCATTTGCCTTTTGCTGGGGATTTCCAATATCTGCAGTCTCTCATTCAAATATACTGACTGGCAAGATGTTGCTGTACTTAATTATATTTGGTTTAAACTTCCCAAAGTGGTAAGACACATCCATTTCAGTTGTCTTACATTAGAATGTGCTTTAACTGTAGAAAGAGTGGAATTCCCAGTCTTGAGCATCCTGCCAATATTTAAGCCTCATTTATTCATAACTAACATGTGATCATGATACTGGACAAGAAATGTGCCCTACAAAACTTTACCATCATATTTTAATTACTAAAAAAAGTGAAGAAAGGAAAATTACTGTGTAAAATTGAATGCATTTGCGAAGAATGGTGTGCTGGAGCAGCTCAATGGGACCATCGAGATATGTGGGTAGTGATGGGGTGTGGATGAAAGGAATTGACGTCGTTTCATATCGAAACTCTGACTTTCCCTTGTACTTCCATTCTACGATTTATTTATCAATTTGAAATGGATCTGAATATAATCTAGTATCAGCATTAGGAAAGAGAAAGGAATAACTGGAATTATTAAAATATACAAAATGAGGGTCATAATTGACATATTTTAATAAAGGCTTCATTGTCTAATCGATTTTACTATTAAATTTATTATTTGTTACAGATAGCTGTATTTTTAAATAAAATTTTGAATAATAATTGCACCCAAAGCATTTTACCAATCTGTTGGGATAACAAAACTAGCTGTGTCAAACAGTGTACCACCCTCGCATCCTGTTTTCATGGAAAATGACTGTGGTGAAAATGAACTGCCACATCGTCTGATGCAAGGCTCTCTGGCATGTGTCTAAAACACAAATATTTTCACAATCAATGTTTCCTGCCATAATGACAGCAATTGTATCCACCCTGTCCAGAGTGTTCAAAGACAATTCATCATACTTTGATAGTTTCTAGGGCTGCCATTTATAATTTATACCCAAATAGCAGTTTCATCCTGCAGTGTTTCTGAGTTCATATCTATGCACTCAAAGGGATATTCAGAGTTTGCTTTTGGACCCATACTTTTCATCACTTTGGCTGATTTTAGTAAGAGCTGCTTACTGCTCTACTGAACCCTCTCTTCACTTCTGCAGGATGTCCCCACCTGGCCAAGTCAATACTCCCCCCCCCCCCCATTGTATTACTGAGCACTAATTCCAATAGTCACTGATCAGAGACTCAGTTATATTGACAGGAGGTCAATGCAATTGGGACCTTGAGGATCAGAGATGGCTCACTTAAAAACGCTCATTTTTATTCATCTTCCAGTACATAATTCAAATGCTGCTGAAGTGAATACAATGCGAATATGATGAATATTCCTCCCGAGAATATTTGTCAAAATGGTAGGACACATCCACTCGAGGTTCTCACAAGTATCAAAAGGGAATAAAATAAATAACTCATTTTGCATTTTGGTAAATCAAAGTTGATTCAATGAGTAAATGGATTGTGTCAATCTGCAGTGTCACAGGGATCATTTTGGTTGCAAGGGGCTTGGTCTCCTTCCCTGTTACAAAGTATACAGGTGAATGCAAGATGAGGTACAGAATACTCTGATGCATACATCTCCAAACCATGGTAAGAGAGGAGGTGCAGTGGCTAACGGACTGGTGCAGAGCCAACAACCTGTCTCTGAATGTGAATAAAAGAAAAGAGATGGTTGTTGACTTCAGGGGGGCACGGAGCGACCACTCCCCGCTGAACCTCGACGGCTCCTCAGTAGAGATAGTTAAGAGCACCAAATTTCTTGGTGTTCACCTGGCGGAGAATCTCACCTGGTCCCTCAACACCAGCTCCATAGCAAAGAAAGCCCAGTAGTGTCTCTACTTTCTGCGAAGGCTGAGGAAAGTCCATCTCCCACCCCCCATCCTCATCACTTTCTGCAGGGGTTGTATTGAGAGCATCCTGAGCAGCTGAATCACTGCCTGGTTCGGAAATTGCACCATCTTGGATCGCAAGACCCTGCAGCGGACAGTGAGGTCAGTTGAGAAGATCATTGGGGCTTCTCTTCCCGCCATTACGGACATTTACACTACACGCTGCATCCGCAAAGCAAACAGCGTTATGAAGGACCCCACGCACCCCTCATACAAACTCTTCTTCCTCCTGCCATCTGGGAAAAGGCACTGAAGCATTTGGGCTCTCACGACCAGACTATGTAACAGTTCTTCCCCCAAGCTATCAGAGTCCTCAATACCCAGAGTCTGGACTGACACTTTACTTCACTATTGTCTTGTTTATTATTTATTATAATGCCTGCACTGTTTGGTGCACTTTATGTAGTCCTGGGTAGGTCTGTAGTTTAGTGTAGTCTTTTTCTGTGTTGTTTTTTACATAGTTCCATGTAGTTTTTGTATTGTTTCATGTAGCACCATAGACCTGAAAAATGTTGTCTCGTTTTTACTGTGTACTGTACCAGCAGTTATGGTCGAAATGACAATAAAAAGTGACTTGACTTGAAGTGGATTTCCAAAACACATAGTATAGTAACTTACGATGAGGACAGCTTCCAGATTTGGAGAATTTCCTTTGCACTCGCTCTATGGCAAGTTTACCCTTTCTTAAAGGGACAACACTACACACAACAGTCCCAGTACAATCCCAACAAGCCTCTAGTGAAGGTAGACGTGGAGATTGGGGGAAGATCTCAGGATCATTACAGAACACAAATTTCCAGGGAGTGAGAGTTTTAATTTGAGTGAAGTCATGGGGAAATCAGGGAGTGGAGTCAGGGAATTAAGTTTTAAGGATAGGACTCAGTTCGGTTGATTGGAGGTTGGGGGGAAGGTAAAAAGAAATTGGGACCTTGAGGATCAGAAAGAGTTAATGGTAAAGGGTTGGAGAGGGTGGGATGGTTGCATAGCAGACAGTGTAACACTTCACATTGCCAGCAATCGGTAGATCTGGTCTCAACTCCCTCCGCTGCCCGTCCTGCCTATGACCGCATGGGTTTCCTCCCACATCCCAAAAACATTCAGGTTAGGAAGATATAGTTCAAGACTGTGGTTTTATCTTACATAGTGTAAACTAGTAGTCAGGCGAGATCGACTCCAAATTGATTAGTCAGACGCATGCGCATTGGGGCATAAAAGACCGGAAGTAAACCCCACCCCCCTCCGCAAACCGGAAGTGGAAATAATGCATAAGCACCAGGGGTACCCACCCTTTTTTGCACCATGGACCAGTTTAATATTGACAATATTTTTGCGGACTGGCCGACAGGGGGTGGGGGGTGTGTTAAACACGACCTTTGCGGCTCTTGGCACTTAGCTGCTGTCCCGCCCTGCTCACGTTTTTACCGCGGAAAAACCTCAACGGGCTCGTCTTTAAGTGCAGGGTGCTTGGACTCAAGGTACCGAAGCAGTTTTGAGGGCTTCATTGCCGCATTAGACAGCCTCCAGACCTGAACTCCATTCTCTGCCCGCCCACCACCAGATGCCCTGGCCATGTGCGGCTGGTCGTGGGTGGGGTGAGCGGACAAGGTCAGGGCCGGAGGTCCCAGTGACGGGGCCGCGGCGGTTGCAGTCCAGACAGAGCGACCAACCGGCAAGGAGAGCGAAAGGCCCGCGCCCACCCCCCTCGTAGGATCTATTGACCGACAAAAGTTTGTTTCAGCAGATCGCAGCGAGATAGCTGCTCTGATACTTACGAAACATTGAGCCCAAATTAAGTCATCAGCGAATATTTTAGCACCGGGTTCCCCACGAACATTTGGTGTGCTAAACAGGTTCAGAGGCGGCACCCATCTGTCCACGCTCCAGCCCTGTAGCACCGGCACTTCCCGCCGGCCGCGCTCTGGGACAGTAGCATCGGCTCTTCCTACCGGCCGTGCTCCGGGCCAGTAGCATCGGCAGATCCCCCCGGCCGCACTCCGGGCCAGTAACATCGACACTTCCTGCCGGCCGCGCTCCGGGCCAGTAACATCGACACTTCCCCCCGGCTGCGCTCCGGGCCAGTAGCATCGGCTTTTCCTGCCGGCCGCACGTTTAGGTGACTGATGACCTCGCATGGGTTCAAGTTCAACAGTGGCTGTGATAGGGAATGAGGAAAGGTGCAGCTGACTCATATCGTTTCCTCGCGGCCCGGTGGTTGGGGACCACTGAAGTACACTGTGTAGTGCGGGGGACCTATACGCATGCGCACTGGGCAGAAAGAACGGAACGAAAACCCTGCAACCCGGAAACAATCTCTCAACAGTATTTGTGTATTTATTTTTCTTTCTTTCTTGGTTTTTTTTTGGGATCTACTGGGAAAGTCTCAAAGATCGACCAGTCGATCGCGATCGACGGGTTGGCGACCACTAGTGTAAACGTTAGAGAATGGAGGGTTTCATAGAGGCTCAGTCCATGTTATTCCTCTTTTGTATGAATTCACTTATCTTGTTATGAACATTGCTCACATTCAGATTTGTCTGTACTAATTATACCTGTTCTGATCTATAATTATACTCGTATTCTCTGCCCCTCCTTTATGAATATATCTTGATCCCACACTCCACCATATTATCTTGCTCGGTTGCTCAACCATGACCCCTAACCAATCCCCCCACCCCACCCTTTTATCCCCTAGCACTACCAGATACTATTGACTTTCAGTTTCCTTTTCTAGTTTTCAACACAACCATAAACGTGCTACCCTGCAATCACAAAAAAACAGTAATATGCATTCTGGGAAACTATAGTCTACACAGCTTCCTATGATAGCAGAATTGCACTATAATTGGTATGACAGGAAGGAAGGTCCGCCAACAGGAAACCAAGACATCAGCTGATACATCTGCTACGGAAAAATAAAAACAAAAACCTAATTAAGTTACCTTGAGTATTATGCTGTGGAACTCAACACCGTTAAATTGGTGACTGATAAGTACCAACATTAACAGTAACGATTTCTTAAAATTTCTGATCTGCAAATGAAAGTTCCTAATTTATTACAATAAAAAACAAGTTTCATTAATTTCCTATACTTAGCTTTAACCTTTTCTAGATATTGTTGTTTCCATTTACAGAAGATTCAAATCTATTCTTCCTCCTGTTGAGAAGCAACCGTAAATGATGCTCATCCTAAATATACTTCAATGCAGTGACAAAGATGAAGCTATCCGAGAAAGCCAAGAGAAAAGTACTGGGCATACTGGTGTCCTTGTTTTCTTGCAGAAGCAGTTGATCGAATAATAAATATGTTAGGCATTTTCAACAATTTGTATAACCAAAATAATAGTAAAACAATTAGAAGATGAGAGGAAAATCCTGAAAATAGGCCAGCCCAGTTTTTGAGAGAAACACAGTTCATATTTCAGACTGATGAGCTACCATCAGTTTGTAAACTCTGTTCCTCTTTCCACAAATGCCAGCTAATCTGCTACATATTTCTTCTCCTTTCCTCTCACATTTGCAGCAACTACAGGATTTTGCTTTCCTGCTAGAAAATATCAGTAGGGAGAGAATTCAAAGGGGAAGCATTATCACCATTTGATCACTTAGTCTGACAAGAAGGGTGTCCATTACCTCCCCCTGGACATCATAAAAAGGGAGCAAAATCATGAATTCCCTGACAAAATTACTGTTTTTCTTTACACCTGCCTTTGCTAAATGTATTTTATTTAGAAATGTGTATAATGCTAAGGAATTGGCTCAACACAAGGAAGATATCTGCACAATTGGAGAAATCTCCTCAGCCAAATTTATATTCTTGGCCGACCTGAAGCAAAAGGTCAAGGAAAACCTTCCAAATTGCTACACAGATTTGGCAGCAATCTATCAGCAAGAAAAAACAAGCACATCAGGTATTTTAGAACAATAAACAGAGGCCCCATCGAATTAGTGGACTCTCAGATCTGAATATTTGAGAACAATATAGGAAGACAAAGTAACACATTAATCGCAAATTCCAATTCTTCCATAAGCCATAAACTATTTGAAAGAAAACATAAAGCCAGGAGGTGCATGTACTTAGTTTCATCTTTATTTTTAGTGAAGCGTGCACTTACAACGTGGTGGTGTAATGACGTATGCTATCCACGTACTTTTACATATAACCTGTAATGATCTATGTAAACAACAAAGAATGCTTAATCAAACAATATTTACTCAAATATTACTGATATATTAAATACATAACATTCTCTGCTTAGCTATAAACTCCAAGTCAATATAGAATGGTACGCAACTCTATATACTATATAATACAACCACTAGAGAGACATCCACAGCATAATAAATTTTAAATTGTCCCATTCAGGCCTAAAGCTTTAATCATTGTGGGGGATTTCTTACACTTTTCCTGACAAAGGAGATCACTCTTCTTGGCAGGTGTGGCTGTGAAACAATCTCAGGTTTTGGGGCCTCCACCGTGGTGGTTGTAAGAGTTGGATTTGGAACTACAGGAAGTAGTTCTGACAACTCTGAACATCTTCCTTCTCATTTCTTCTTTCTTCTCCGAGATGTTGTTGGCATTTTCTAAACATCTTAGCATTCTGAACAGTGCATGGCAAGCTGCTCGATCTATTGATCTATTCCAGGCCTCCAGATAAAGCTTCAAGACAATGCTTTCATTTTGACCACATCTAGATGACCAGCATGTAGCCCCTCCAACACGTTAGCTCTCAGCTTGGATGGTACAACAACATTCAATCCCCACACAAGTCAACTTCCATTCAAATCAAGTTCATCCCAGCTCTGAATAAAATGGGGAAGCTGGTAGTTCTATTACACATTCCAGCCATTTTGTGTTGCCATGTAGGCCTGAGACGGTGTGGGGGCTTTTCACCATCTCTGCTGTAATAGAGAGACTCTCAATTTGCATGAGGAAGAATACATTCAGAGGATTGTCCCCTTTTGTAAATTTTTCAGCTATTTCCTTTTCCAAGGGTAAACGATATAATCCATCAGCATTTCTATGATTGGCTGTCCTTTTGAATTCAATGCTGTAATTGTGACTTCTAATAAACAGAGCCCTTCCCTGTATTTGTGCTGCTGTTAGTGGAACACCCTTCCGTGGATCGAAAATGCGCACCAATGGCTGATGATCAGTAATGAGGGTAAACTCTCTCCCACAAAGGAAGTGGCTGAAACATTTTACACCCCAAACCAGACTCAGGACCTCTCTGGCAATCTGCATATAATTTTTCTCTATGGTGGTTAGGGAAACTTGATGCAAAGGCTATGGGGCATTCACATCAGTCACTTATAACCTGTGACATGCTGTACACATACTACAGCCAAGCATCACAGGATGATGTGGATCAAAATGCGCAATACATTGTCTGACATCACTATTTCCTTTGTCCTTTGGAAAGCCACTCCACCGTGCTTTGTCCATTGCTTTTTCATCCTGCTCTGTAGCAATGAGTTCAAGAGGCGGAGCACATTAGCCAGGTTTGGCAAAAACCTGTTATAGTAATTGACAAATCTTTAAAAGGACCTCAAGTGTGACCGCAACTTTGGTCTTGTGGCATCCACCACTGCTTGAATTTTCTCAGCACATTTGTGTAATCTTTGCCCACTGACAATATGATCACAGTAAGTGAGGCTTGATTTAAAGAATTCAGACTTGTTGCAGCATGCTCTAAGCCCATAATCTTCTACAAAGTTTGTAATCTTTTTAACACCGTCTTGAAATTTTGGAGATATTCCTTGTCATCCTTACCAGTAAAAATGATGTAATTCAGAACATTGAGTGCCTGGGCAGCCTTGCAGCATCTGGTCCATAGCTTTCTGCCAGAGTGTAGGTGTAGATGCTACTCCAAAAGTAAGCCTATTATAGCAGTAGTGTCCTTTGTGAGTTTTATGGAGAAATACGTTGGACTCTTCTTCCATCTCCATTTGCAGGTAGACTTCAGCCAATTCCACATTGCTGAAGTGTTTCCCTCTAGAAAGTTTTGCAAAGATATCTACTATCCTGAGCAGGGGGTATTGATCCATTTTCAGTACTAGGTTGATGGTGACCTTAAAATCACCACAGATTCTGGCAGACCCATTTTTCATGGCTACTGAGACCATTAGTGTTGCCAATGGGCCCCACTCAACCTTGGAAAGAATACCTTCAGCTCCATGCGATCCAGTTCACAGGCCTCTTCATCACAGATGGTAAGAGGGACTGGACGGGTTTTGGAATGCTTGAATGTGGCATTTACCATTTAACACTATGTTTGAATTTTCCAGTGCCATCCTTGAACACGACTGTAGCATCAACCAGTACCTTCCTTAATTCACTTTCAGTTGACTCCATTGCAGGGGATACAGCATGCAAATAGTGGATGGATCTCCAATCAAATTGTAGTTGTCTCAGCCAATCACTAACCCACACTGCAGTTTGTTGGTTGTTGTATTTCACTGTTACAAATGTCAGTCCAACAGGAGTTATCTTTTCTCCAGTACAGGTTCTTAGCTGGATATCTGCAGGCTTCAGTTTAGTATCTATGAAATGTCGCTCAAACTCATTTTGTGGAATAACTGAAACAGCTGAGCCAGTGTCCAATTCCATTTTAATTAATCTGCCGTTCACTTCTGGTATAAGCCATATTGTTCATCTCCTGTTAGCTTTCACACTGTTAATCTCAAGGCTACGCAGTCCTGTGTCACTCTCACCGTTATTGGATTTTTCATCAGCAGCACATAGATTAATGTTAAAATTGTTTAATAGCTATTTTCTACTTTCAGCAAGGAGTACATTTTTAATTAGAAATCTTTAGTTTTAGTTAATTATCAGTCACTAAATCTAAAAATTGTAAACAGTGGTTTGACAAAAAATATCAGAATTGTTTCAGTTAGTGCTTTTCCTCCCCCAAACAACAATCAATCCAATGTAAAGAAACACTTAGAACTGATATTACCACTGAAGGTTCGGTTATTCAAAAAGATTTCCAAAAGGAATGAACTTCCACAGTTTAGGTAAAATTCTCTTGGTGTGTGCAGCTTTACAAAATACAGGAAAGATTTGATCTTTAACTACATTTTCTCTTAGTCACAAAATTTCTTCCCACAATGTGTTATTTATCAAGAGCTTATCATTAATTTTCTATAATTTGTAAGGAGGGGCAAAAGATCCATAAATTTCCCATTGATAAGAGGGTGGGAATTAAGAATTGGGATTCAGCTTTGCTTGGTATTGCTCTCAATCAAGATAGTTCTGCAATGTGGTATACAGATCTAAAAACAATAAACCACCATAACAATATTTATTTTACCACTTACCACTTTTAGTACAATAGGAACATTTTAATGGAAACACTCTGGTTGCAGACAAAAAATATTATCCAGCCATCCTCAGTAGTCAATGAACTTTGGAAGTGACTGTTGAATAAACTTAACACAAAGTCATAGTCATGTGTTCTACATGATGGAATGATTTTGTCTGTTACTCCTATCCAGCCTTTGCAACTTCCACATAAATTGATTTACCTAATTATCCATTATTATTTCACAGCAGGGTGGCAATGTAACTACAGAATAAATTGACTATTCTCCGAAGAGTTATTTCCATTTTCAACTGTCCTCCCAGGCCTTTGCTCAACTTTGCAAAGGTTGAACTGGATATTTTCAGTTTGCATATAGAAAGTGAAGTTGTGATTTTGCGTGCAGTTGATGGGGGAGAATTCTTGGGGAAAGGTGGAAGTGATTGCTTGAACAGAGAACAGAGAAGCCATTACTGACACCTCACTAGCCATGGACTGGTCAAGTAAAGCAACCAGAGACCACAGCCTCAAAGCAGACTGCTGCAAGGGTGCAAAACAGATTCCAATTATGCTGAAGTTAGCACATTACTGGGGCTATCTGGACTAACTTGATGTACAACATTTTAAAAATATCATTTTCCAAGGATTTATCAAATCCAAATTCTTCTTTAAAAAAAGCATTTTAGTGCTTGTTTGAAATAATCATGCTCTCTGCACTATTCTTCAACTAAAAAGATAAATCAAAACCCAACCATAAGCTTCCATTAAAGAGTTTTTTGGTCATCTTCTGAAAAAATCAATTTACCATTCAAATAATAGAGGATGTTCTGTCAACAGTATATCAGACCTGAAAATCCCACACACAATGCAACAAAAGCATGTTCCATCAAAATAAGCAGACTTGTCCTTTCTTTCTCTTCCAAAAGAAAATTATTTATCAGAACTTTGACATTACAAATTAGAATCATTATCATTTATAAGTTCACATCAGTGTTAGGATGGACATTAGCACTTGTGTAATAGATAGGATACTTTCTTTCTACTTTAATGACAAACAGATTCACAAATCTTCAAGTCTGAGGTAAACACAACTCCATGTAAAAAGGTAATAATAAACATTACTCAAGCAAAATATTAATCACTGATTTTAAAGAGGTTTTAAAACCATGGTTCATTACTACAAAGGATTTGATATGATCATTTAAGTAAACAGATCAAAATCTAACAAGGCATGCCTAGTAACTGTAGGTATAGCAATACTCAAAGCAGCAAGGGATATGGCACAAAAAATCCAGGAGCTGCCAATAACGAAGAATTCAACTGATCATCTGAAAGGTGGACGGAGTGGTAGGAGATGGAATTTAATCCAGACAAGTGTGAGGTAATGCACTTTGTTATGTGAAACACTGAGAGGATATACCATAAAGGGCAGAGACCTCAGAAGTGTTGATGTACAGATAGACCTTAGAGTGACAGTTCACAGTTTCCTGAAAATGATGACGCAGGTGGATAGGGTAGTTAAGACGTTATTTGGCATGCTTGCCTTCATAAGTTGCAGCACTGAGTACAAGAGTTAGAAAGTCACATAGTAGCTATACAAACCATTGGTTAGAACATAGCAAATAGTCAATTCCCACGGCAGGCAAGTCTAAAACTTAAAAGACGGATTTGAAATGTGAGTGGAAAACTTACTTTAATGGAGATTTGAGGGGCAATTGGAAATAGGTACAATCAGTATTGCACTTGAATGCCTTCTTACTTTCAATTCAATTGCAGAAGGCAAACAAGAACACACACAGTCTGTATAGACACTTCTACTTACTATTGACTAAAGTCTATTAAATTGGATGAAGGGTAAAACAGCAACAGATTTGACTCAAACTGGGTCTTGTTTATGCCAAGCAAATTAACATGATTGCCCTGGCACGGCTTTTTAACCTCTGGGCTGGACTTTGAGCGAATCCCTCAGGATGAAGGATGGCTTTCTTCCACCCTGTTCTATGAGTTCTGAGGTGACTGATGAGGCTAATATGGAAAATGTACATTTCCACATGAGGAGGAATGGGTGGGTGAACAGCTTGTAAGGTGGTGGTGCTCCTTCCACTGTTTACACGGGCTCAGTGTGCCCCCAACACTCGGGCTCGATGCTTACAGCACCTTCCCAAAAGCATCTCCACTTTTACTGGTTATAGGCCAGGAATTCCCAGGAGCTGTGGGGGAATTTGCATTTTTCCACACAGGCTTTGAGTACATTGATGAACATTTTCCTCTCTCTACCTAGTAATCAGATCCTGTGACAGAACTCAAAATAGAGCATCTGTTTCTGGAGTCTGGTGTCAAGCATGTAAACTACTCGACCTATCCACAGGAGTCGACCAAGTGTAATTAAGAGTCTCAATGGCAGGAATGTTGGCTGGAACAGGACATGGACACTGGGTTACTTAACTTTCCAGTGTAATTGGAGGACTTTGCAGAGATAGCACTGGTTGCAAGTTTCCAGTACCTTGAGCCATCATCCGTAGGTTGTTCATTTAGGAAGGGAGGAATCACTGCTGTTTGGTAAACTGTGGGTTTTATGCCAGATTTGAGGGCTTCATCTCCAAATGTTCTTTTAGTCAGAGACTCAGAGCTTACAGCATGGAAACCATAAGATATAGGAGCAGATTTAGGCCATCTGGCCCATCCAGTCTGCTCTGCCATTTCATCATGGGTTGAAAGAGGCCCTTCAACCCAAATTGTCCATGCTAGCCAAGGTGCCTTCCTAAGCTAGTCCCATTCACCTGCATTTGGTCCATTTCTCAATAAAACTAT
Organism: Hypanus sabinus; assembly: GCF_030144855.1. Taxonomy (NCBI): domain Eukaryota; kingdom Metazoa; phylum Chordata; class Chondrichthyes; order Myliobatiformes; family Dasyatidae; genus Hypanus; species Hypanus sabinus. The sequence goes on from NC_082722.1 coordinate 52,788,817, forward strand.
CCTATTCACAAACCTGTCCAAATGTCTTTTAAGTGTTGCACAGGAAGTATGGTGAGTTAGGGAAGAGGGTGAATAGCAGAACCTCAAAGGTAGTAATTTCAAGGTAGCATGATGTGCTAGTTAGGGCAGGAATAGGATGATAATACAGATGAATAATTAGATGAACAATTGGTACAGGGTCAGGGTCTCAGATTTCTGGATCATCGGGATCTCTTCGGCAGAAGGTATGGCCTGTACAAAATGGACAAGTTACACCTCAACCCGAGGGGGATCAATATCCTTGCTGGCAGGTTGGCTCGAGCTGTTGGGGAGGGTTTAAACTAATTTGGCAGGAGGACAGGAACTGGAGTGATAGAGCTGAGGGTGAGGCAGTTGATGTACAATTAGGCGGAGAGTGTAGTGAGAATGTGAGGAAGGACAGGCAGACGACAGGACAAAATTGCTGTCAGTGGGATGAGTTAAAATGTAACAGGGCTAAAATCTTAAAGGGTGATGAATATGGGACTGAAGGTGTTATATTTGAGTGCATGCAGTATTCAGAATAAGGCAGATGATCTTGTAGCGCAATTAAGAGTTGGGCAGGTATGACACGTGGGCATCACTGAGTCGTGACTACAAGAAGATCACAGATGGGAGCTTAACGTCCAAGTATCAAAAGGACTGGCAAGCAGGCAGAGAGAGTGAGGCAGCTCTATTGTTTAAAAAAATATATAAAATCCTTAAAAAGAGGTTACATAGGAATGGAAGATGTAGAATCCTTGTGGGCCGAGTTAAGGAACTGCAATGGTAAAATGACCCTAAGTAGTAAATGTGAGTTTCTGAAAAGTAGCCAGGATGTGGGATATTAATTATAATGTGAGATAGAAAAGATATGTAAAAAGTGCAATGTTGTAATAGTCATGGGGGATTTCAATTGGGAAAATCAGATTGGCACTAGATCCCAAGACGGGGAATTTGTAGAATTCTTACAAGAGCAGCTTGTGAATGAGCCCACCAGGGGAAAGGCAGTTCTAGATTTGGTGTTATGCAATGAATCAGATGTGATTAGGGAGCTTAAGGTAAGGGAACCGCTAGGAGATAGTGATCATAGTATGATAGAATTCACCCTGCAGTTTGAGAGGGAGAAGATAAAGTCAGATGTATCAGTATTATAGTGCAGTAAATGGAATTACAGAGGCATGGGAGAGCAGCAGGCCAAAGCTGACTGGAAGGGGGCCGTGTCAGAGATGATGGCGGACAGCAATGTCTGGAGTTTCTGGGGGCAATTTGGAAGGCAAAGGTTAAGTAGTATTCTAAAGGGAAAATGCGGTAATCATGGCTGACAAGGGAAGTCAAAGACAGCATAAAAGCAAAAGACAGGGCATATAATAATAGTGGGAAGTTCGAGGGTTGTGAAGCAGGTAATAACCAACAGAATTCAACTAAAAAGCCAATAATGTGACAGAAGATACAAAATGGGTTTTTTTTCAGATAGATAAAGAGTAAAAGAGAGGTGATAGTGGGTATCAGACTGCTGGAAAATAACGCTAGAGAAAGCAATAGGGCACAAAGAAATGGTAGACGTACTAAGTAAGTATTTTGAGTCAGTCTTCACTGTGGGAGACACTAGTAGTATGCCAGAAATTCAAGAACGTCAGGGCTAAGTGAGTGAAGTTGCTACTACTAGGGAGAAGGTGCTTGGGAAGCTGAAAGTTTGGAAGATATACAAGTCACCTAAACCAGATGGACTACATCCCAGGATTCTGAAAGAGGTAGCTAAAGAGATTGTGGAAGCAGTAATCATGACCTTTCAAGAATTACTTGCTTCTGGAATAGTTCCAGAGGACTGAAAAATTGCAAATATCACTCCACTCTTTCAGAAGGGAGGGTTTCAGAAGAAAGGAAACTTTAGGCCAGTTAGCATGGTTGGGAAGATGTTGGAGTTGTTTGTTGAGGATGTGGTTTCAGGATACTTAGAAGCACATGATAAAATAGGCCTTAGTCAGCATGGTTTCCTTTAGGGAAAATCTTGCCTGAGTTCTGTGGGAATTCTTTGAGGAAATAACAAGCAGGATAGACAAAGGAGAGTTGGTAGAGGTTGGTCACTTGAATTTTCAGAAGGCCTTTGACAAGGTGCCATACTTCAGGCTGTTTAAAAAAGGATAAGAGCCCATGGTATTACAGGAAACATACTAACATTGATAGAAGATTGGCTGATTGACAGGAGGCAAAGAGTGGGAATAAAGGGGGCTTTTTCTGGTTGGCTGCCAGTAACTCGTGATGTTCCACAGGGTACCATTGGTACCAATTCTTTTCACATTATATGTCAATTATTTGGATGACGAAATAAATAATGTTGTGGCCAAGTTTGTAGGTGGAGGGGCAGAAAGTGTTAAGCAGAAGGACTATGACAAATTGGGAAAATAGGTAAAGAAGTGGCAGATGGAAAACAGTTTTGGGAAGTGTTTGGCTATGCACTTGGTAAAAGGAATAAAGGTGCAGACTATTTTCTAAACAGGAAGAAAATATAAAAATCTGAGGTATAAAAGGACTTGGCACACTTTGTGCAGGATTCTCTAAAGGTTAATTTGCAGATTGAGTCAGTGGTAAGAAAGAAATGCAATGTTAGCATTCATTTTGAGAGGACTAGAATACAAAAGTGAGGATGTAATGCTGAGAGGCTTTATAAGGCATTGGTCTGACTGCACTTGGGAGCAATTTTGGGTCCCTTATCTATGAAAAGATGTGCTGGCCTCCTGGAGAGGGTACAGAGGAGGTTCATGAGAATGATTCCAGGAAAGAAAGGGTTAACATTTAAGAAGCATTTGATGGCTCTAAGTCTGTACTCGTTGGAGTTTATGAGAATGAGAGGGATTTCATTTAAACCTATTGAATATTGAAAGGCCACGATAGAGTGGATGTGGAGGGTACGTTTCCTATAGTGAGTGAGTTAAGGACCAGAGGGCACAGCATCAGAACAGAGGGATGACATTTAGAAAATAAATTAGGGGAATTTTTTAGCCAGAGGGTGGTGAATCTGTCAAATTCATTGCCATGGACAGTTATGGAGGCCAAGTCAAAGAGTACATTTCAAGCAGAGGTTGATAAGTTATTGATGTGTTATCATCTGCATGGAAAAACTTGTCTCTCAGGTCGCTCTCACTTTAAACCCATGCCCTCTAGTTCCAGACAATTCTACCCTCCGAAGAAGACTGAGCATGAGCATTCACCTCTTTGCTCTACCCCCCATGTTTTTATGTACTAAGGTCACCCTCAACCAGGGAAGACAGTCCCAGCCTATCCCATCTCTCCTTACCTCAGGCCCTCCATGAAGGAACACTGGATGAAAAATTTGTATTAAGATAGTATTAAATTCCAGTTTTCATTTTCAAAATAAAATAATTTTCAAATCTATATTTGATGACAAACTATTTTCATTTTTGTTGATATAATTGTCATAAGCTGTAATTTTAGCTGATGTGATAATTTCCAAACCTTTTGTATAAAAAATCTTGATTCATTTTTACATTGTATCATCCCATGCATCTGTAAAAATCAAATTAATTTGCTGCTGACTTGTCACTTACAGCATGTGACCATTCAACTAGTTCAAACTCATAAACAAACATATATAATGCCCAGCTAGAATATCTGTCACTTTAGAATGAAAAATTTTGAAAGCCTAAATGTCAATGTTAAACATGCTGCACATCTTATGTGGAGATAAAGACAGAAATAATTGCTCCAACTTGCAAGCAAGCTGACACACACACACACCCACATCCTTCCTATGGGCAACCAGAACTGAACATAAGACTTCAAGTGTGGTCCAATCAGAGTTTTATAGAGCTGTAACATTATCTCTCAGCTCTTGAATTCAACCCTCTCTACCTAATGAAGATTAACACACCATACACCTTCTTAACCACCCTATAAACTTGCACAGCAACTTTGAGCAAGCTATGGACCTTTCCTCCACATTGCTAAGAATCCCATGCCTCACAACTTTCAGGATGAGCTAAGCATGGGGAATCTAGGTCAAATCCCTTACTGAGATCCATATACAACACCTCCACCACTTATCCTTCATCAAAAATCTCCATCGAGCTTGTGACGCATGACCTGCCCCTCATAAGACCATGCTGATTGTCCCTAATAAGACTATCCTTCTCCAATTGCTCGTAAACCTTAACCCTGAGAATCCTCTGCATTAGTTCAGCATGCACTGGTCTACAATTCCCAGAATATTCTTATTACCTTTCTTGAACAAAGGAATAACATTTTCCTCCCTCTAATCCTCTGGTACTACTCCTGCAGCCGGGAGTTTGCAAAGATCATTGTCAACACCTCAACAATCTCTTCCCTCACTTCTTGTAGTAACCTGGGGTACATTCCAACTAGCCCCAGAGGCTTCTCTATCCTAAAGCTTCTCAGAAGCTTCAACACATTCTTTTTCTTAACCTCAACATGCTCCAGCACATTAGCCTGTTCTATGCTGATCTCAAAGTACCTCTCCCTGGTGAACACTGAAGCAAAGTATTCATTGAGGACCTCCCTTATCTCTTTCACCTTCAGGCACATGCTCCCCCTTTATCCCTGATTGGTTCAGACCTCACTCCAGTCACTTTCCTGTTCTACACACGTATAGAACAGGGTTTTCCTTAATCCTATTCACCAAGGCCTTCTCAAGTCCCCTTCCAGCTCTACTACATCAGAAGAAATAGGAGCAGGAGTAGGCCATCTGGCCTGTCGAGCCTGCTCCGCCATTCAATAAGATCAGGCTACCTGCCTGTTTTTTCCCCATAACCCTGAATTCTCCTGTGTCAAGGGGAGTTCCTTCCTCTCTGCCTTATAACTCTCAAGTGCCCTGTTAAGGAGTATTCTGAACTTATGTGAATATAGCAGATATTAACTCAAGCAGGAGCCAATCTTCAGTCCTTATTGTAAATTGCAAGCAGTAAATCAAAGTTAAAAGCACAGGCTGGCCCACACTCTAAGAGATTGCATATGCATCAGCCAAACATTAAGACAATGGGATCTAGTTAATTGCCCTGTATCAACTATGGGTTTAAAGAATTTGCACCATAGTAACATTGTGAACATTGTGTAAATTCAGAGAAGTTTGCAATTAGTTTGTCTCAGCAAAGGTAGACATGCAATTCAAAGGGAATATTGTCAACCCAAAGATTTAAAGTAAATGATGTCATTGTAACTATTGAACCTGTATTGAATCGTCTACCGTTACCATTGATCTTAAGGATATAAAAGTACGATGTACTTCTGGATTGGAGAGACTGTTCCATGACTGTCTCCTGAAGAATGCTTGTTATGATGAATAAAGACTTCTACATCACCAGCTTTAGTAACTTCCATCACAGTCACAACAAGCTCTCTCTGATTTTTGCTTTCTAAACCTTAAGTATGCTTCTTTTTTCCTCTTGAATAAATGTTCCACCTCATTTGTCAACCATGATTCCTTAACCCTAGCATCCTTTCTAGAACTCCATGTAAGTGCTCCCTAAACAACTTCCATATTTCTGTTGCACATTCCCCTGAAAACATCATTCCCAATTTATGCTCCCAAGTTCTTGCCTAATACCATTGTCATTAGCCTTCCCCCGATTTAATACTTTACCATACTATCAGCTCCTGACCTTGTTTGTGGTCAGGGAGTTGTGGTCACAATCTCTCAAATGCTCACCTACCAAGAGGTCTGTCATCTGACCAGATCCATTGCCTAATACTAGCTCTAGTATGGCCTCTCCTCTCAGCCTGTCCACATCCAACAAATCTAACTCTTTTGCACTAAGAAGGTGCCAATCAAAATCAAGAAAGCTGAAACTACCCATGACAACCATCCTATTATTTTGCACATTTCCAAAATCTGCATCCCAATTTACTCCTCAATGTCACTGTTGCTTTTGGAGGACCTACAGAATACTCTCAATTGAGTCGTTTCTCTCTTCCTGTTTCTGACGTCAGTCGACGCTGACTCAGTGGGTAATCCCTCCACAACATCCTCACTTTCTGCAGTTGTGACTCTTCCCCTAATTAGCAATGCCACTCCCCCAGCTCTTTTACGAGGAGGATGAGAGATGACTTGCCAGAGGCCTACAAGAGTGGACAGCCAGAGACACTCTCCCAGGGCAGAAATGGCAAATACAAGACCCTAACTTTAAGGTGTTGGAAGGAAAATACAGGGGAAATGTCAGAGGTAGTTTCTTTTACATATGAAGAGTGGTAGGTGTGTGGAATACTCAGCCAAGGGTGGTGGTGGTGGTAGAGGCAGATACATTCGTGACATCTGAAAGACTTTTGGAGAGGCACATGGATAAAAGAAAATTGGAGGGCTATGTGCGAGGGAAGGGTTAGTTTGATCTTGGACTAAGTTAAAGGGTCAGCACAGCATAAGACCATAAATCAGAGGAGCAGAATTAGGCCATTCAGCCCATCAAGTCTGCTCCACCATTCCATCATGGCTGATCCCGGATCCTGGATCCCACTCAGCCCCCTACACCTCTTCTCCCCATATCCATTGATGCACTGACTGATCAGGAAACTATCAACTTCCACCTTAACTATACCCACGGACTTGGCCTCCATTGCAGTCTGTGGCAGAGCATTCCACAGAATCACTACTCTATGGCTAAAAAGAATTCCCACTTATCTCTGTTCTAAAAGGTTGCTCCTTTGTTTTGAGGCTGTGCCCTCTAGTTCCGGATACCCCCGCCACAGAAGACATCCTCTCCACATCCGCCCCATCTGGTCCTTTCAACATCATGGGTATTATCCTGTACTGTTCAGTGTTGTACATAATTAGTAAAATAGTCTGATGAGTGTGCTTGCGTAGTACTCAGAGAAACAAGATTCAGCTCAACTGGATTCATTTCCTTGAGTTTGCTCTGCCAGGCGAAAGCTCTTCCCAGCACTGTGGTATTTCTCATAAACTGAACTCAGTCCATATCCTGATTCTCATTTATGCAGATCTTATCTTTACAGTTATATTTTAATAGAGCACTCACCATAGCTACCAATGTAACAAAGACAAAATTCACATCAAGAATCTGCAATTTTTATTGTTCTTTCTAACAAAAAGTTAGTCTGATGAAGTTTTATTGAACCAATGGCTCCACAAGCCCAACATGATGGCGAGACTATCTCAAACTCCCGGACGGTTCAGCAACAAATGGACCTGTTAAATAAACTTCTTCACCCAGCCATCAAGTTCAGTAATCTTTTCCACCCAGCAAACAACCATGACCATGTGGGATACAAGTCGGAAATGCATCTTTGTTTAAAAAAAAAGGATGTTAGCTCCTATTTCTTTTGTATTGCTCAAGTCCGCGATGACTGATTGACATAAAACAGGAACTCTGAGGTTATCATATCAGAGCAGAATCAAAAATGGGTTCCACATCAGCCTAGTTTGGGCGGGGACGGGTTGTGGGAGGGAGTGGAAATGGGTCCCATTACTACCCAATCCCGCCTAAGGGTTTCGGCCCGAAACGTCGACTGTACTCTTTCCATAGATGCTGCCTGACCTGCTGAGTTCCTCCAGCATTTTATGTGTGTTGCTGGAATTTCGAGCATCTGCAGATCCTCTCCTTTCTCCCCATTACTACCCTCCTCATAGATTTGCATGATCTTAGTGAAATATCCTAAATGCCAACTGAAATGTTTGCATCGTCATATACAGGTACATTAACCTTACAAAATGATATTCTGAACTTTTGTGAAACACTTTGAGAAAAAAATCGATTCAAACCAAACACACTGCGTAGTAGAACTTGAGGATGGAAGGGTATTTCTGGGACCATATAATGTTAACTTTGATTTCAGAGATCACGGAATAAACTACTTCCATCCTTTAGTCGCAACAAATTACCCGTAAACTTTCATTACACACGTGTTTCGAGAGCATTTTCAAAGTGAGTTGAGAAGGGGCTCGCTGCTTTCGCGGCAGGGGTGGGGTTAAGAGCAGGGAAGATTGAATTGTGCGATTTTAAAAGAAACGATTCTCGCATTCCCGAGAGGGGGCACACGGTTACATCACTGGAAAAAGTTACTGCAGCAACAACTTTCCCTGATGAACGAGTGCCCGGCAGAAATCACCACACACCACTGATAACACTCACCGGCCAAGAGGGAGAGCGGCAGGAGCAGCCAGTAGAAGAAGCCGCTCAGCACCTGTAGATCCATCCTCACGGGCACCGGCCTCTCGCTGCCAAATTACTCCACACACTGCTCTCAAGTCAGGAAACCATCACCGACCGAGGGCAACCTCCTTTACTGAACTGTCATGCCCCGGCACAAGCACATGTGCGGCTGCAGTGGGCTGAGGTTCCGGTTCGTCCTCACCGACTCCTGGCAATGCTCACATCCCACCAGTAAGCCCCCTCATTGGGAGCGAACGGACGCCCGCCCTGGCTTCATCCCACCTCCCAACGCGGGCGAAGGAGTGAAGTGCATTTGAGAAACTTGGCTGGCTCAGGAGTGTCAGCCGGGCTCCTCCCGCCTCGGCACGTCTCAGCGCCAGAGTGGGCGGATCGGTGGCGCTGCCCCGCTCATCGAACTCCTCTCTCCTCCGTGATTTCCCCTCTCGGCTATTGCCAGTAAACTCCAGCTCCAGTCACTTCCCCGGCTGTAGCCAGCTGGAACCGGTGACACGAGATGCTGCTAAAATAAAAGTGCAGCCTTTCTGGAGCGGAGTAACGTCACTAACGTCAAAGTACAGCTGCTGCCTTGGTAATGACCCCCTGACAGGAAAACCTGACAGATGTTTCACAGGTTTCCACTTTGAATGATATCGCCACCTACTGAGGGAATTACTTGTTTGTTCAGTAGCGGCTGTCAATGAACGAGGAACACCTCACCCCACCCCCGCATTTCCCTTTCCATTTTCTTACCGTCTCATAATAAGGATAAATGAACATCAATCCGCCGGTTTAATAATTTGGTAGACGGTTTCATAACCCCGTGACGCTGCCGCATTATAGTCCGTTTTTATCACTTCAACTTTTCTTCTTGCTCTACCGTGCGTCGTTGTTTTCACGGCGGACGCTATACTTAATGATGTATTTACTATCATGTATACTGTTTACTCTGTAGGCTTCATGCTGGCAAGGAACTGCATTGACCGGGCGTATTTGGCATAAACTAAACTGAACCTGCAGCCTGTGTAAACCAGAGCACGTGCAACTTGGCTGCCGATGTCCTCTTTCCAAATCCCATTCAGCTTCACCAGCCAGCGAAAATCTGGCACCCTAACCAGGCGCCCAAAGCTGGAGGTGGAGGAGTTTCTGCGGGATCACACAGCGGTCGCTGTAGGAATCAGGGACCCCAAAAGTCTCCAACCAAGATTCCCGGTAACTGAGTTGAATGTGGCGGGAGGTCCAGGATATCATCAAGAGAGAGAAGTCATCTGCCACCCCAGGACCGAGTGGTACATATATGTCAAACTCAAGGCCTGCGGGCCAAATCCGGCCCGCGGTGGAATTATCTTTGGCCCGCGAGATAATATCTAATGTTATTAATATAATATAATTAATATAATATCTAATATTTAACACCCCTGCCCTATAAGCTATAAAAGAAATACCCAGAATTCATCCAGAGGTTGTGGAAGATAATGAGGGAGATTTGGACCAAAGGCTTTATCCTACCAAGCTAGAAAATGGCTGAAAAAATGCTTTGTTCCCAAGGAGGAAAATTCCTCCACAATCACCCTATTTAAGACAATCTCCCTCCTTAGCATGGAGTGCAAGATATTCTTCTCAGTGCTTGAGAGAAGGCTGACTTCTTACATAATGGAGAACCACTATATCAACACATCCATCCAGAAAGGTGGCAGCCCAGGTTTTCCTGGGTTCCTTGAGCACACCCCAATTGATCCACAAGACGAGGCAGAAGAAAGGCAACCTAACAGTGTCTACAGATCAATTCCACACATCCTCATCCAGGTTGGCCTGGACCACTACTACATCCTGCCAGTGACGTGAGACGTGAGCACCAGCTACGTGAGATTCAAGCTCTGCTCCACTTCAGCCCACTTTACAAACAGGTGGCAAGATCTCCAAAGAGAGATTCCAACCAGCTGTCCCATCTCCTCCATCTTGTTGTCATGGGTATGAACCTCCACATATCAGCAGCAGCAAATGTAACCAGTGGTGGAGCCGGGGATCTGACAACCTGCAGCATGGGGGTTCATAGTAACCACTGTAACCCATGTCCATCAAGATGGGTATTGGAAACCCTGGACAATGTAGCTACTTAGGCTAGGGTGACCTTCAAGGCCGGGAAGTCCAGATGCATGGTGATCAAAAAGGGCAAGGTTACTAACAAGTTCAGTTTTCAAGTACTGGAGGAAGTCATTCCATCCAGTAAAATGTCTTGGAAAGTGGTTTAATACAGCAATGGCGGACAGCACCAGCACTAGCGACACTGTAAAGCAGACTGAAGAGTGGCTGAAGAAGATTGACAAAACTGGACTCCCTGGTAAATTTAAGGCACGGTTGTTCCAATATGGTCTTCTACTAAGGCCTTGCTCCACCCAACCTTTGGAACTTCCTTCAGCCCCATAACCCTCCAAGGTCTTGACATTTCTCTGAAGTCAGTCTCTGGAATGTTCCTCTTATCTATTCCTCTCCATAGATGCTATCTGACCTGCTGAGTTTCTCCAACACATTGTGTGTGTTACTCTGAGATATCCCCAGCTCTCTGCAACCCCATTAACTGTCGGGCAAAACACAGAAACTCTCTTCAGCTGCCTAGCCTCAAACAACAGGAGTTCCCCCAATTACTTTCTCTAACTCCTTAACTTTGCAAGTTTGGTGTCAGAGTTTGTTTATACTACATTAAGGTTCCACATTACCTTTCAGAAATGAGCTCTACGTGATGATATGTATAAAATACATATATAATATACATTATCACAGAGTCATAGGATATAGGAGCAGAATTAGGCCATTTGGCCTATCAAGTCTGCTCCACCATTTCAATGTGACTGATCCATTTTCCCCCTCAGCCCCAATCTCCTGCCTTCTCACATATCCATTCATGCCCCAATCAATCAGGAATCTATCAGCCTCTGCCTTAAATATACCAAATGACTGGGCCTCCTGTGGTAACGAACTCCACAAGTTCACCAATCTCTGGCTAAATAAATTCCTCCTCATCTCCATTCTAAAAGGGACACCCCTCTACTCTGAAGCTGTGTCCTCTGGTCTAGGACTCCCCCACCATAGGAAACATCCTCTCCACACCAACTTTCAGCTTTCAATAGGTTTCAATAAGATCACCCCTCATTTTTCTGAACTCCAGTGAGTACAGGCCCAGAGCTGTCAAGTGCTCCTCATATGATAAGTTTCCAATTCCAGAATCATTTTTATGAACCTCCCTTGAACACTTTCTAATGTCAGCACATCCTTTCTCAAACAAGGGGCCCAAAACTGCTCACAATATTCCAATTGAGGCCTCATCAGTGCCTTATAAAGCCTCAGCATTACATCTTTGATTTTATATTCTAGTCTCTCAAAATTAATGCTAATATCGCATTTGTCTTTCTCACCACTGACTCAACCTGCAAATTAACCTTTTGGAAATCCTGCATGAAGAGTCCCCAGTCCCTTTGTACCTCAGATTTTTAAAATTTTCTCTCTATTTAGAAAATAGTCTATGCTTTCATTTCTTCTACTAAAGTGCATGACCATACAGTATCTAACACTGTATTCCATCTGTCACTTCTTTGCCTATTCTCCTAATCTGACCAATCCTTCAGTTGCCTCTTTGCTTCCTCAACACTACCTGCCCCTTCACCTATCTTCATATCATCCGTAAATGGCCATAACGCCATCAATTCTATCATCAGAATCATTGGCTTGTAATGTAAAAAGAAGCAGCCCCAACACAGACCCCTGTGGAACACCAGCAGCCAACCAGAAAAGTCTCCTTTTGTTCCCACTCTTTTCCTCCTGCTATGCAGCCAATGCTCTATCCATGTGAGTATCTTTACTGTAATACCATGGGCTCTTAACTTGTCAGACATCCTCCTGTATAGCACCTTGTTAAAGGCTTTCTAAAAATCCAAGTACACAACATTCACTGATTCTCGTTTGTCTAGACTGCTTGTTATTTCTTCAAAGAATTCCAGCAGATTTTCCTTCAATAAACCATACTGACTATGGCCTATTTTATCATGTGCTTCCAAGTACCCTGAAACCACAACCTTAATAATCAACTTCAACATCTTCCCAACCGCTGAGTTCTGACTAACTGGCCTATAATTTCTTTTCTACTTCCTTGCTCTCTTCTTCAAGAGCGGAGAGACATTTGCAATTTTCCGTTCCTCCAGAACCAAGTCAGAATTAATTGATTCTTGAAAAATAACTACTAATGCCTCCACAATCTCTTTAACCATGTCTTTCAGAACCCTGGAGTGTATAACATCTGTTCCAGGTGACTTATCAACCTTCAGACCTTTCAATTTCCTAAGGACCTTCTCCCTAGTAATGGCAAATTCACAAACTTCTATCCCCTGACACTCTCGAACTTCCCACATACTGCTAGTGTCTTCCACAGTGAAGACTGATGCAAAATATTTATTTAGTTTCACCGCCATTTCCTTCTCCCCCATTACTACCTCTCCAGCATCATCTTCCAGCAGTCTGATATCTACTCTCACCTCTCTTTTACACTTTATGTATCTGAAGAAACATTTGGTCTCCTCTTTAATATTAATGGCTAGCTTATCTTCATATTCCATCTTTTCCTTCTTTATGAGATTCTAGTTGCCTTCTGTTGGTTTTTAAAAAGCTTACTAATGCTCTAACTTCTCACTAAATTTTGCTTTATTATATGAACTCTCTGTGGCTTTTATGTTGGCTTTGACTTCTCTTGTCAGCCACGGTTATGTCATCTTGCCTTTTTTTCTTTTTGGGACATATATATCCTGCACCTTCCAAATTGCTTCCAGAAACTCCAGCCATTGCTGCTCTGCCATCATCCCTGCTAGTTTTCTTTTCCATTCAAGTCTGGCCAATTCCTCTCTCATACCTCTGTGATTCCCTTCACTCCACTGTAATGCTGATACATCTAGCTTTAGCTTCTCCTTCTGAAATTGCAGGCTGAATTCTACCATATTATGATCACTGGCTGTTAAGGGTTCCTCTAATCTCTCTAATCAATTCTGGTTCATCTCACAACACCCAATCCAGAACATCTGATACCCTAGTGGGGTCAGTCATGAGCTGTTCTAAAAAGACATCTTGTAGGCATTCTAGAAACTCCCCCTCTTGGAATCCAGCACCAACCTCACCTTCTCAATCCACCTGTATATTTAAATCACCCATGACTATCTTAACATTTCCCTTTTGGCATGCATTTTCTATCTGCCATTGTAATTTGTAGACTACTTCTTTGCTATTTTTTTGGAGGTCTGTATATAACTCCCTTCTGGGTCTTTTTACCCTTGTAGTTTCTTAGTCTTCCCCACAATGATTCTACACTTTCTGAACCTATGTCACTTCTTTCTAAAGATTTGATTTCAACAGAGCTACCCCACCCCCTCTACCTACCTGCCTGACTTTTTGATACAATATATATTCTTGGATATGAAGCTCCCAGCTATAATCTTCTTTCAGCCACTATTTAGTGATGTCCACAATGTCATACATGCCAATCTACAACTGTGCTATCCACCTTATTCCATATACTGCACACATTCAAATATAACACCATCAGTCCTGTATTCATTCTTTTCAATTCTGTCCACCTTTTAAATTGCAACTCATCCAGATGACTGCAGCTTTGCGTCTCCTTGCTAGCGGTCTCACTGCATACTGTTACCTCATCGTCAGCACTATCATTCTGGTTCCCACCCCCCTGCCAAATTAGTTTAAACCCTCCCAAACAGCTCGAGCAGACCAGCCCGCAAGGATATTGCTCCTCCTCAGCTTCAGGGGTTATGCACCTTCTTTGTAAAGGTCGTACCTTCCCTAAAAGAGATCCCAATGATGCATTAATCTGAACCTCTGCCCTCTGCACAAGTTCCTCAGCCACACATTCATCTGCCAAATTGTCCTATTCTTACCCTCACTGGTGTTTTCACAGGCAGGAATCCAGAGACTACTACCCTGGAGCTTCCATTTTCCAGCTTTCTACCTAGATTCCGAAAATTTCTCTTCGGGACCTCCTCACCTTTCCTACCTATGTCAATATGTACCAACACTTCCGGCTGCTCACCTTCCCCCTTTAGAATGTCATGGAGTCAGACTGAGACACCCCTGACCCTGGCACCTGGGAGGCAACATAAGCAGCAGGAAAACAGGTCCTTTAGCCCAACTGGTGTATGCTGACCAAAGTTCCCATCTAAGATAGTCACATCTGTCCACGTTTGTCCCACATTACTCTAAACCTTTCCTATCCATACACCTATCCAAGTATCTTTTAAATGTTTTTAATGTACCTGTCGCTACTAACTCCTTCCACATGTCCTCTACTCCTCAGGTTTCTATTAAATATCTGCTCTCTTACCTAAACCTTTGTCCTTGAGGAATGTTTTTCATTCCCCAACTATGGGATAAAATCTGATTTCTTTCACCCAGTCTATGCTCCTCATGATTTTACACACCTCTATTCCATTGCAAACCAGAATTCAGAATTAGGTTTATGGCAGAAGTACTGCACCCTCGTGAATAAAGTCCCTGCTTGCTCAACATCTGTTCATAACCCAGTCACCCTCAGTTCTAGTGACATCCTTGTAAATCTTTTCATCACTCTTTCCAGCTTAATGGCAATCTTTCCTACAGCAAGGTAATCAAACCCTAACACAATTTACCAAATACAGCCTCACCAATATTTTATACAACTGCAATATAACATCCCAATTTTATACACAGGGCCCTGACTTTTGGAAGGTAGTGTGCCAAAAGGCTTCTTCACCACCCTGTCTAGCAGGGAATTGTGTAGTTGTACCTCTAGGTCACTTTGCTCTACAACACTCCCCAGGTCCCGACTGTTCACTGTGAAATTCCTACCCTCATTCACCTTCTCAAAATGCAACAGCTTGCACTTGTCCGAATTAAACTCCATTTGCCATTCTTCAGCCCAGCTGATTAAGACCCCCATCTATTTCCTGATAACAATCTTCACTGTCCGTAATGTCACTTATTTTATTGTCATCTGCAGACTTCCTTAACATGTACTGTACATTCTCATGGAAATCATTCATATTGAAGCCAAATAATACTGGTCCTAGCCCTGAGCTCTGGAACACCACTGGTCACTGCCTTCAGTCCGAGAAACTTCCTTCCACATCATGTTCTGCTTTGAACCATCAACTTAATTGTGTATCCTATTAGCTAGCTATCCCTGGAACCCAAGCAATCTAACTTCCCACGGCAGCCCACACATAAGCCTATCAAAGGCCTTACTGAAGTCCATAACAATCACATCCATCACTCATCGTGCAAAATCAGAATCAGAATCAGACTCGCCAAGTACCTGTGCACATACAAGGAATTTACTTCCGGCAGATGTTGTCTCTCTGCTCATAACAATAATAATGATAAATATAAATGAAAATTTAGATTAAACATACAGGTAGTGCAATCCAAGTAATAGTTAGCTGACAGTTATCCGGCAGTTAACTGTTTAGCAAAGTGACCGCAGTAGGGAAAAAACTTCTCCAGTGCCTATTAGTCTTAGTCTGGAGGGATCTGAAGCGCCTACCAGATGGAAGCAGTTCAAACAGTCCGTGCGCAGGATGGAAGGAATCCTTTATGATGTTCCCCGCCCTCTTCTTCAACCTGGAAGAGTACAGGTCCACAATAGAGGGCAGGGAGGCTCCAATGATGCGCTCGGCAGTCCTCACTGTGCGCTGTGGTCTGGTTCTATCCTGCTTGGTGGCGGCTCCAAACCACACAGTGATGGAGGTGCACAGGACAGACTCAATGACTGCAGTGTAGAACTGCAGCAGCAAATAAAGTGAAAATTCAATGCAGGTAGACAACAAGGTGCAAGGTCACGATGAGGGTTATTGTGAGGTCAAGAGGCCATCTTATCATACCAGGGAACAGTTCAGTAGTGGATAAAAGTTGGCCTTGAATCTGGTGGTATGTGCATTTGTATCTTCTGTCTGGGGAGGGGGTTGTGAAGGGGGAATGTCTGGGGTAGAGTATTTGATTATGTTGAGGCAGAGAGAAGTGTAGATAGAGTCCATTGAGGGGAGGCTGTACTCTGTGATATGTTCAGCTGTAGCATAGCCCTCTGCAGTTTTGTGTGGTCACAGGCAGAGCAGTTACCATTCCCAGCTGTGATGCATCTGGATAGAATGCTCGCTCTAGTTCATAGGAAACATGTCAAATTTCTTTTGCCTCCTGAGGACATAGAGACACCAGTGCACATACTTGGCTGGGGTGTCTATGTGGTTGGACCAGGACAGGCTATTGGTGATATTCACTCCAAGGAACTTGAAGCTCCCAGCATTCTTGGCCTCAGCACCATTGACATAAAGAGGAACATGTGCACTTGCCCCTATTCCTGAAGCCGAAGATCAGATCGGGGTGATCAGTAAGGAATGGGACGCATCGGTGAAAATTGGCTCTGCAGCATCTAGCTGGCTAGTGAACTAAACTGAATACTCCTGGTTGGATGTGGATATTCAATGAGTTGTTCGCTCGCTTTTTGCCGTTGGCATAACCTGTTCTTTTTTTGCACTTCGAATGTTTGATGTTCTTCCTGGAATAGGTTCCACGGTGTTTCTTTGTTTCGTGGCTGCCCGTGGGAGGACGAATCTCAGAGTTGTTTTCTGTATACAAACTTCAATAATAAATGTACTTTGAACTTTCGTTTCGCTGACATTGAGGTGTTATCATGACAGCATGTCATGCAGATCCCTGCCTCTTTCCGGTACTATGACTCTCCATAGTCTGAGATTCAGCCCACTATGGTGGTATCAAGTGTGAACAGAATCTGGTCAGTGTAGAGGGGTATATACAGGGCTGAGGACACAAGCTTGTGGGGGTGATAACTCTGGCAGAGGTGATGCTGCTGGTCCCTAACAGAGCATTGTCTGTTGCTCACACAGTCAAGGGTCTCCTGAATTGAAACCATTCCTCCCGTACCAGTTTCTGACTCTCACATTCAGTCTTCTCTTCTTATTTTCCCTCTCCCCATTTCACATTGCTCAGGTTACAATCCCGAGATCAACACCTTTGTGATTCAGTTTTTTAATAAGGACCCAAGCTGTGCATATTCCATATTCCTTCAGCCAAATCTCCTGCTTTGTCTCATCTACTGTATGTTAATAATTCCCATTTGGACCACTCGAGCATATATTCCCTCTCAGTCCTAGCACTAGACAACCACACAACTGTTAGGATGCACACTTACAACTTGGAGAATTTTATCTAGCCTTGTCTTTTTATTCCCAAGCCTGAATGTACCAAGGAGCTATGGTCAGGTTACTTATCCATCTACTCTCACCCACACAGGTGCAAGGACATCACCTTGTAGGTGTTAGGCAAATACAAGGGCTGAGGCTTCCTGAAACACTACCTTCTAGACATCCATATCTGCATCACTATGAGCATATCCTGCTGCCATTCTTAACACAAAAATAATCTAACTGCAAAACTAATTAAACCAGTAAGTTCAGATGAAAATGAAACCATCCCCTCAAAGTTCAGATGCTACAGTTTTCTGGACAGCTAGATCTATTTTTCTTCATTTACTTGTGGTCACTCCAATACATTTTCAAATTAGCGGCGGATGGTAGCATAGTGGTTAGCAGGACGCTTTACAGCGCCAGTGACACAGGTTCAGATGCTGATGCTTTCTGTAATGTTTATACGTTCTCCTCGTGACTGCGTGTTTCCTCCCACATTCTAAATACATATGGGTTAGTAGCAGGGGTGTCAAACTCATTTTAGGTCACGGGCCAGATTGAGAAAAATGCGACTTCACGCGGGCCGGATCAGTTGTGCACGCGTGTGCGCTCCCACAGCTTTCGTTGCCTTCATTTTTTCAACCTGCTCTCATGTGTCTCAGTCTCTGCTATATCTAAAATTGTTTCACTTTATGAATTTCGTTTTTTATGAAGCAGATTGCCTCGCAAGCATTCTTTTTATGATTGGTATTAACTTACAGATGTAGATTACAAGAAAGTAGGCAATGAGAAAGAAACGATGCTATTTCGGCTAAGATTGTTTTGGGAGCCATACCTTTTCCATTAATAAACCGTTTGAAATCAAGCATTAGCAAACACAAATGTAGACCTAACGCAGGGGTGTCAAACACAAATACACAGTGGGCCAAAATTTAAAAATCGGTACAAGTCGAGGGCCGGACTGGTTCAGTGTTTATTGCAAAACTTATTGAAATGAATTTATTACACATATTAACCTGGAACTAACAAAACTTAGGTTATTGCTACAAAAACAACATTGAACATTAAATAAATAAAAAATCAGTTGCATTTATTTCTTATGGCTTTATCTGCAGCTTTTCTGGAGTAATTTCTAATGAAAACATTTTTCCACAGGCCAACACTCTGTGATTCACAATAGTCTAAGCCAGATACTTGGCATCTCATCTTGGATGCAAGTTCATCAATGTTTGGAGTCAGGCTCTGAGCTGAGGAAATCCTCAGAATTGAGTGAAGGTGTTCATCAGAAAGACGACTCCTGTGTGATGTTGTGTTTATCTTCATCAAAGAGAACAGTTGTTCACACAGATATGTGCTGCCAAACAGAGAGCATTTGAGCAGCTTGGGTACGCAGCTGGGGCATTGTGTCAGGAATGAAACGTAGAAACTGTGCAGCGCCCACCGAGTCACACTTTGCCTTGAGTGTGTCACTACATTGGAGTTCAATCAGCTCCATTTGTATGTTGGTTGGTGCGCTTTCCACGTCAGCTGTAAATGGATTACTGAGCAGTTCAAACCTACTTTTTTGGGCTTCAAAGTCGGCAAATCGCCGTGTGAAGT
The DNA here is from genome assembly GCF_030144855.1 of Hypanus sabinus. Classification (NCBI taxonomy): domain Eukaryota; kingdom Metazoa; phylum Chordata; class Chondrichthyes; order Myliobatiformes; family Dasyatidae; genus Hypanus; species Hypanus sabinus. The sequence goes on from NC_082722.1 coordinate 52,807,778, forward strand.
CGGCACCAAGTATGCTAAGTTTTTCAGCAAACTTTGCACGTGGGAACACTGCGGTAGAAACCTGCTCTTTCATAGTTTGGCAACACGGAAAATAGCTCAAGTTTTCTTGCTGCATCTGCGTCTCCCACAGGCGCAGCTTGGTTTTAAAAGCCCTCACTGCAGCGTACATGTCTGTGATCACACGACCCCGCCCCTGAAGCTGCAGGTTGACCGCATTGAGATGGCTCGTGATGTCACACAGAAACGCCATTTCACAAAGCAACTTTTTATCCCGGAGCTCTGTTGTGTCTTTCCCTTTGCTTTCCATGAACTGACAGATCTCCTCACGCAACTCGAAACATCTTTTCAGCACTTTTCCTTGGCTTAACCATTGCACCTCCGTGTGATAGGGCAAATCATTATATTCTGAACGCAACACCTCCAGAAACGACTTGAACTTGCGGTGATTTAAACCTTTGGCTCTTATGAAGTTAACTGCTTGTGTTATGGTGCTCATTATATGTTCCATTTTCAAGGCTTTGCTACACAACGATTCCTGGTGTATGATGCAGTGATAAGCTGTCAGCTCACCTGCGCAGTTTTCCTCCCGCATCTTCTCCCGGATCCTGCCCACCAATCCACTCTTTTGACCGCACATCGCGGGCTTCTGTTTCTTGTCCAGATGCTTGTATTTGTCGTGGTGTTTCGTTTCATAGTGTCGTCTTACGTTATATTCTTTAATTACAGCCACACCGTCTCCGCACACAAGACAAACAGGTTTGCCCTTTATATCTGCGAACATATACTCTGCCTCCCACCTGCCTTGAAAACCCGTTTTCAAAGTCCACCTTTTGTTCAGCCATTTTTGGGGTGAGGGATAGCTGAAAGTTGACCACACGTGACTAGCGCCATAAGGATGCTGATGAGAGAGTAAGGCAAGCGTGAGCAATGCACTGGCAGTGCACTGTGGGATTTGTAGTATTAGTGGTGCATGCAATATACCGGCAGGCCAGCTCTAATAGAAAAAAAATTTATTCATTAATGATATTCAGGAAATAAACCAGGGAAACCAAATAAACACTAAAAACCCTGAAAACCTGGTACCTGAATAAACTCAGCATTAGCCATATCTTACGCCATAGGCGTTTCGATTACTGGGGCCAGCTTTAATAGTAATTAGATATTATCTCGCGGGCCGGGTTTGGCCCGTGGGCCTTGAGTTTGACATATATGGGTTAGTGGGCTAATTGGTCACGAGTGTAATTGAACACCAAGGGCTCGTTGGGCTGGAAGAGTCTGTTACCATGCAGTATCTCTAATTAAATACATTAAATCAAAACATCAATGATGTGTCCTTATTTCGAAGATGCCCACAACAATTCTCATTACTTTTTCCCCATATTCCTTAAGCTAGAATATGATAATCATCCAATGCGATAATTTTATATAAATAATTGGATAACTGTATTCAGAGCAGCTCCCTACAGTCTTCAGACCATTCTTATTCTCTTTTCCTGACATTGAAAAGCAATAAAAAGCATAAAATTAATTAAGACTGGCATTTTATCCAGCAAACACAAATGGAAAATACAGTTATCTAACCTACATTTAAAAGTTCCCTATATAAAGTTCCAACAACTAAAGAAAAAGTACCATTTTACTGTCAAAGTGGTAAAGGATTTTCTCCCTGTTGGGACACAGGAAATAACTTCAATTACTCCCATATGTGAAGCCAAAACCTGAAAATAAGGATAAACTGGCAGCAGAATCAGTGACTGTATATCTGGACAGCAAAACTCCACGTCAGAGTTCTGCAAAACAACGTGTAGTGAATTGTTTGTGATCAGTCAAACAGGAGGTTGTCAGCAGGAAGATTTAGCACTCCCCCAAGTGGTCAAGTCAGATAAACTTAAAGCTGCCCATGGATCTGAATCTGCAGTTGTGACTGCGGTAGAAGAGGCTGCCTCTAGATGAGGACATCAAAGGTCTAAGAAAACCATTTATTAAACAGCATTCATTGTGAGAAATGATGTTTGAGAGAACTCAAATAAACAAGGAACTGGTGAATATCATTCATGAAGTTGAAACTATAATTCATCCTACAGTAAATGTTAGCTTTATTTGTCACATGTACATTGAAACATCAAAACATGCAGTGAAATATAAACACTAGAAAGTCTGCTGGTGCTGAAATCCAGAGCAACACACACAAAATGCTGGAGGAACTCAGCAGGTCAGGCAGAACTTATGGAAATTAATAAGCAGTCGACCTTTTGGGCTGAGACTCTTAGTCAGGACTGAACAAGGGTCTCGGCAGGAAACATCAACTGTTTATTCATTTCCATAGTTGCTGCCTGACCTGATGAGTCCCTCCAGCATTTTGTGTGTGATACAGAGTCAATAACCCACACAGAGGATATGCCATGCAGGTGTCGTCATGTTTCCGGCACAAACACCGCATACCCACAATTTGGTAAACCTAACCCAACATCAGATTAGAGATAGTGGCGTTCTGTGGGATCCCTTGGATGTGGATGGAAGAACTTGAGAAGAAAACCAAAAGATAACAGAAATTGAAGGATATATTTCCAGCCCATAGTGCATTGAGAAAAGAATGAAGTCTTTTTCTAAAAAAAAGAAATACACTAAGGAGCTGGGAAGGGAAGCAAACACTGAGAGATGCAACTAAACATGCAAATGATACTAGGTGTCATTAAGGTAAACTATTAATACAAGATAAATTAAACATAGATAAGTTACAGCCTATGTGTCTGATATTTGAGTGACAAATATAATACTGTGGCGACCCATTTCCTGGCACATCCGAACCGGCTCACAATTAGATAGCCTACGGGGGTTTGCGAGCACAGAGCTTTGGAGCCTCTGCACCACGGGGGGCAGGTTGAGGGAGGCTTAAAAGTGAGGCTGAGGATTTCGAATAAAGTTTTTTCCTTCGACTGCAGTTACCGACTCCGTGTCGTAATTTTAGCGCTGCATGTAGCACACCGCTACAATTGGTGACCCCGACGGTCCAAACGATTTTTGGACCAGAAATGACCGACACCGCCTCTGTTCATGCGGTTTCGTTGAAACTGCCGGGTTTCTGGACACAGCGACCGAACCTATGGTTCCAGCAAGCCGAAGCCCAATTCCACGTTCGCCAGATCACCTCAGAAGACTCCCGCTACTACTACGTGGTGAGCTCCCTTGACCAGGACACAGTGGCCCAGGTCGCGGAGTTCGTACAGTCGCCCCCGGCAGACGGCAAGTACACGGAATTCAAAGCCCTGCTCCTCTGGACTTTTGGACTCTCACGGCGCGAGCGGGCTGCCCGTTTACTGCACCTGGATGGCTTGGGAGACAGACCTCCATCGGCTTTAATGAATGAGATGTTGTCTCTAGCCGACAGACACACACCCTGCCTCATGTTTGAGCAGGCATTCCTGGAGCAGCTGCCCGAGGACATACGCCTGCTGCTGTCCGACGCGGATTTCAGTGACCCCCAGAAGCTGGCAGCCCGGGCGGGCTTGCTGTGGAACGCCAAAAAGGTGAGCAGGGCGTCCATCGCACAGATCTCCCAGCCACGCTCCCAGCAGCAAACCAGTCCAGGCCCGGCCGCAGAGCCCGCCAACCCCCGGCCCAAGGAACACTGGTGCTTCTACCACCAGCGGTGGGGCGCAGAAGCCCGCCGTTGTCGCCCGCCCTGCAAGTTCCCGGGAAACGCCAGGGCCAGCCGCCGCTGATGGCTACAGCGGCTGGCCATCGGGATAGCCTCCTGTATGTGTGGGATAGAAGGTCGGGACGCCGGTTTTTGGTCGATACTGGTGCCGAGATCAGCGTTTTACCTCCGACGAGTTACGACACCCGCAGCAGGGCACCGGGTCCCCCCCTGAGGGCCGTGAATGGCAGCACAGTAAGGACCTATGGCACCCTTCAGGTGCAGCTACAGTTCGGCTCCAGCCAGTTCATGTGGGACTTTACACTGGCTGCCGTAGCCCAACTGCTTCTGGGTGCAGATTTTTTGCGGGCTCACAGCCTACTGGTCGACCTGCCCAGGAAGAGACTGGTACACGCCAAGACCTTTCAGACGTTCTCCCTGGGTGCAGCCCAGTTGCCAGCCCCTCACCTCGGCTCCATCACGCTGTCCGACAACGACTTCACCAGGGTCCTGGCGGATTTCCCATCGGTTCTGGCACCACAGTTCACAGCGGCCATGCCCAGGCACGGCGTACAGCACCACATCCCGACCCAGGGACCACCCCTCCACGCCCGCGCTCGGCGGCTTCCCCCAGACAAGCTCCGACTGGCGAAGGAGGAGTTCCAGAGGATGAGGGAATTGGGGATCATCCAGCAGTCCGACAGCCCATGGGCCTCTCCCCTGCACATGGTGCCCAAAGCGACGGGAGGCTGGAGACGGTGCGGCGACGTCCCCAAAACGACTCTCATCACCCCGTTTGGCCTTTTCGAGTTCCTCCGCATGCCGTTCGGCCTGAAGAATGCCGCACAGACGTTCCAGCAGTTAATGGACGCGGTGGGACGGGACCTGGACTTCGCTTTCATCTATTTGGACGACATCCTCATAGCCAGCAGCAGTCGTCAGAAGCATCTGTCCCACCTTTGTCAACTCTACGCCCGACTGAGTGAATACGGCCTGACAATCAACCCGGCCAAATGCCAGTTTGGGCTCGATACCATTGACTTCCTGGGCCACAGGATTACTAAAGACGGGGCAACCCCTCTGCCCGCTAAGGTAGATGCGGTCCGCCACTTCCCCCGACCCACCACGATCAAAGGCCTTCAGGAATTCATAGGTATGGTCAATTTCTACCACCGCTTCCTCCCTTCAGCTGCCCGGATCATGCGCCCCCTGTTCGCCCTGATGTCGGGTCCGAGCAAGGACATTACCTGGGACGAGGAGTCCGCCTCCGCTTTCGTTCAAACGAAGGAAGCTTTGGCGAACGCCGCGATGCTGGTGCACCCCAGAATGGACGCCCCTACCGCCCTCACAGTGGACGCATCTAACACGGCAGTCAGTGGGTTGCTGGAGCAACTCATCGCAGGTCGCTGGCAACCCCTGGCGTTTTTCAGCAAACACCTGCGGCCACCCGAGCTCAAGTACAGTGCTTTCGACCGGGAACTGTTGGCGCTCTACCTGGCAATCCGGCATTTCAGGTACTTCCTAGAAGGTCGGCCCTTCACCGCGTTCACGGACCACAAACCGCTTACCTTTGCATTTACGAAAGCGTCCGACCCCTGGTCGTCCTGCCAGCAACGCCACCTGTCCTACATCTCTGAATACACGACGGATGTCCGGCACGTCTCCGGTAAGGACAATGTCGTGGCGGATGCGCTCTCTCGCCCTACCGTTCATGCCCTTTCCCAAGGGGTAAACTTTGAGGCACTGGCAGAGGCACAGCAGGCAGATGAGGAGATTCCGAGTTACAGAACCGCAGTCTCCGGTTTGCAGCTCCAGGACCTCCCCGTAGGCCCGGGTGAGAGGACCCTACTCTGTGACGTCGCCACCGGCCAGCCCCGTCCCGCCGTCCCGACAGCCTGGCGGCGCCGCGTTTTCGACTCCATTCATAACTTGGCGCATCCCTCCATCCGGACAACTGTCCGGATAGTTTCCAGCAGGTTCGTTTGGCACGGACTCCGCAAACAGGTCAGTGAATGGGCCAAAACGTGCATGTACTGCCAGACAGCCAAGGTGCAGCAGCACACCAAAGTCCCACCGCAGCAGTTCCATCCCACCCACCGGCGTTTCGACCACATTCATGTGGATATCATGGGCCCCCTGCCAGTGTCGCGCGGAGCGCGGCACCTCCTGACTATCGTGGACCGGTTCACAAGATGTCCAGAGGCGGTCCCGCTCACCGACACCACCTCTGAATCTTGCACCCGAGCCCTGATCACCACCTGGATATCTTGCTTTGGTGTACCGGCCCACATTACCTCCGACAGAGGTGCCCAGTTTACCTCCAGCCTATGGTCAGCTATTGCCAGCCTTTTGGGGACTCAGCTGCACCACACAACTGCCTACCACCCACAGTCGAACGGGCTAGTGGAGCGTTTCCACCGTCACCTGAAGTCGGCCCTCATGGCCCGCCTGCAAGGAGCTAACTGGGCGGACGAGCTTCCCTGGGTCCTACTCGGCATCCGCACGGTGCCCAAAGACGACCTGCACGCCTCGTCGGCCGAGTTGGTATACGGCGTGCCCCTGGTCGTCCCCGGGGAGTTCCTACCAGCCCCACGGGGGCAAGAGGAAGATCCCGCAGCAGTCCTGGGCAGACTACGCGAGAAGCTCAGAAACCTGGCCCCCATACCCACTTCACAGCACGGGCGGAACCCGACCTGCATACCCAACGACCTACAGAACTGTAAGTTTGTGTTTGTACGAAGGGGCGGGCATCGGCCACCGCTGCAGCGGCCGTACGAGGGGCCGTTTATGGTGCTCCGGAACAACGGGTCCACGTTCGTGCTGGACTTTGGGGGGAAGGAGGAGGTTTTCACGGTGGACCACCTCAAACCGGCCCATGTGGACCTGGCGCAACCAGCCAAGTTTCCAGCACCTCGGCGCAGAGGCCGACCTCCCAAGCAGGTTCCGGCCCAGGCTGTGGACATTGGGGGGTGTATCGCCGTTTCCGGGGGGGGGTGTTATGTGGCGACCCATTTCCTGGCACATCCGAACCGGCTCACAATTAGATAGCCTATGGGGGTTTGCGAGCACAGAGCTTTGGAGCCTCTGCGCCACGGGGGGTGGGGGGGCAGGTTGAGGGAGGCTTAAAAGTGAGGCTGAGGATTTCGAATAAAGTTTTTTCCTTCCACTGCAGTTACCGACTTCGTGTCGTAATTTTAGCGCTGCATGTAGCACACTGCTACAATACTATATTTATTTAGAGATACACATTAACAGGCCGGTTAGGCCAAATGAGCTCGCATCATCTTATTATGATCTCCAGACAGCCATCTCACAGCCAAAGTGGAGATTTAGGACCAAACTGGAATTGACGAGGGTTGCTCAACAGCTGTGACAGGGTTTGAAAGCTATAACCTCCTGCAAAGTTAAATCAAACAGCAAAAGGGGGACAGCAGGGCTTCGCTTCCAGATGAGCTCAGTGCCTTCCGTGCTCGCTTTGACCATCAGAACTTGGGGGAACCATTGCAAGCCCACATATCTCCAGATGATCCTATGATCTCACTATCTGAAGATGACGAGCTGGCTGCTTTCAGGAGAGTGAATCCACGGAAAGCATCTGGATCAGGCAGGGTACTTGGCCACGTACTAAAGACCTGCGCTGACCAGCTGGCTGGTGTGTTCACTGAAATCTTTCATCTCTCGCTTCAGCGGTACGCGGTACCCACCTGCTTCAATTATACTGGTGGCTAAGAAGACCTGCCTCAATAACTATTGCCCAGTTGCACTTATACTCACATATCAGGATGCTCTTTATTGATTATAGCTCAGCATTTAACACCATCATCTCCTCAAAACTAATCAGTAAACTCCAAGACCTGGGCCTCAACACCTCCTTGTGCAATTGGATGCTGGACTTACTCAGTCATAGACCCCGATCAGTCTAGATTGGGAAAAGCATCTCCTCCACAATCTCCATCAGCACAGGTGCACCACAAGACTGTGTACTTAGACCCCTGGTCTACTTGCTTTACATCTATAACTGTGTAGATAAGCACAGCTCCAACACCATATTTAAGTTTGCTGATGACACCACTGTGGTGGGCTGTATCAGAGGTGGTGATGAATCAGTATGCAGGAGGGAGATTGAAAACTTGGCTGTGTGGTATCATAACAACAACCGCTCACTTAATGTCAGTAAGACCAAGGAACTGATGGTAGATTTCAGGAGAGGGAAACCAGACGTCAGTGAGACAGTCTTCACTGGAGGAACAGAGGCAGAGAGGGGTTAAATTCCTGGGTGTTACAATTTCAGAGGACCTGTTCTGGACCCGGCAGGTAAACTAATTGCAAATAAAGTATGGCATCGCCTCTACTTCCTTAGGAGTCGACAGAGGTTTGGCATGTCATCAAAAACTCTGACAAACTTCTATGGATGTGCAGTGGAGAGTGTACTGACTGGCTGCATCAAGGCCTGGTATGGAAACACCAATGCCTTTGAATGGAAAGTCCTATAAAAGGAAGTCTATATGGCCCAGTATATCACAGGTTAAAAACCTCCCAACCATTGAGCATATCTACATGGAACACTGCCATAGGAAAGCAGCATCCATCATCAAAGGCCCTCACCACCAGTCCACGCTCTTTTATCGCTGCGGCCATCGGGAGGGAGGTACAGGAGCCTCAGGACTCGCACCACCAGGTTCAGGAACAGTTACTACTCCTCAACCATCAGGCTCTTGAACAAAAGGGGATAACTACACTCATTTGCCCAACCATTGAGATGTTCCAAAACCAATTATCTCACTTTAGGGATCCCTTATCCTGTTCTCATTATTTATTGCTATTTATTTATATCTGCATTTGCACAATTTGTTGTCTTCTGGTCGATCTTTCACTGATCCTGTTATAGTTAGTATTCTAGAGATTTGCTGAGTATGCGCACAGGAAAATGAATCTCAGAGTTGTACTCTGATAATAAATTTACTTTGACTTATTTCACCCTGTGACCAATTAACCCACTAACTTGTACATTTTTGGAATGTGGGAAGAAAGCCACGTGGTCACAGGGGATATAGTGATATGAAATACAATACAGGACCAAAAACACAGCCACAAAAAATGAGAAACAGCTGTTAGTAGTGCATGGTAGATCAGAAGCACAGCATACACAGAACCAGCTTCTTCTCCTCTGCCATCGAATCTCTAAATGGTCCATAACCACCTTGTTAACACAAGAGATTCTGCAGATGCTGGAAATCCAGAGTAATTCACACAAAATGCTGGAGGAACTCAGCAGGTCGGGCAGCACCTGTGGAAATGAACTAAAGGTCAAGACACTTCTCTAGGACTACAAAGGAACGGGGGAAGAAGCCATAATACGAACATGGGGGGGGGGAGGGGAAGCAGTACAAGCTAGAAGATGATAGGTGAAGCCAGGTGGGTGGGGGTGAGAAGCTACATGGAAAAGGTAGTGGGGTGAAGCAGAAGGAATCTTATAGAAGTGGAGAGGGGACCATGGGAGAAAGGGGTGAAGGGACCCAAGGGGAGGTGATAGGCAGGTGAGGAAAAGAGAAGAGGTTAAGGGGGAGGCAGAATGGGGAATGGAAAATGAGGTAAGAAATCGATGGCAACACGAGTGAATCTGCAGATGCTGGAAATAAATAAAAACAGAAAATGCTGGCAGAACTCAGCAGGCTAGACAGCATCTACGGGAGGAGGTAGTGACGACTTTTCGGGCCGAAACGTCATCACTAAGAAATCGATGTTCATGCCGTCAGACTGGAGTCTACACAGACAGAATATGAAGTGTTTTGCTCCTCCAATCTGTGAGTAGCTTCATCATGGCCACAGAAGAGGCCAAGGACCGACATGGAATGGGGAGTAAATTAAAAATAGCTGGGCACCACGAAGCCCAGCCTGTCCTGTTCTGGATAGAATGGAGGATGGAACACTCTTATTTCTGCATTTTGCATTATTTATTTATGTTGTAATCTTATGTCCTTGCACTGTAGCGATGTGCTACACACAGTCGGTAAATCGTTTCGAGACTAGTTTATTCAAACTTACTGGTGCTGGTATTTAAATCCCTAGCGCCCGCCCGCTCCAGGCGGAAATGACGTCAGTGGTGCATTACCAAAGTCTCTCCCCACACGCTGGCTATTTGTGAGCCGGATCACCTGCGCAGAAAGTGGGTCGCCACATAACCCCCCCAGAACCAGCGATACACCCCCCAATGTCCTCGGTCTGGGCCGGACCCTGTTTGGGAGGTCTGCCTCTGCGTCACGGTGCCTGAACCTCGACCGGCTGCGCCAAGTCCACGTGGGCTGGTTTGAGTCGGTCCACCGTGAAAACCTCCTCTCTCCCCCCAATGTCCACAGTCTGAATCAGCCCGTTTGGGAGGTCTGCCTCTGTGCCGTGGTGCCTGAACCTCGACCGGCTGCGCCAAGTCCACGTGGGCTGGTTTGAGTCGGTCCACCGTGAAAACCTCCTCTTTCCCCCCAATGTCCAGAATGTACGTGGACCCGTTGTTGTTGATCACCTTGAACGGCCCCTCGTACGGCCGCTGTAGCGGCGCCCGGTGTCCGCCCCTTCGTACAAACACAAACTTACAGTCCTGCAGGTCTTTGGGTACGTGGGTTGGGGTCCATCCGTGCTGTGAAGTTGGTTCGGGGGCCAGGTTGCCGAGCCTTTCGCGTAGCCTGTCCAGGACTGCTGCGGGTTCTTCCTCTTGCCCCCTTGGAGCTGGTATGAACTCTCCCGGGACGGCCAGGAGCGTGCCGTATACCAACTTGGCCGACGAGGAGTGCAGATCCTCTTTGGGCGCTATGCAAATTCCAAGCAGGACCCAGGGAAGCTCGTCCACCCAGTTAGGTCCTCTCAGGCGGGCCATGAGAGCCGACTTCAAGTGATGGTGGAAGCGCTCCACTAGTCCGTTCGACTGTGGGTGGTAGGCAGTTGTGTGGTGCAGCTGCATTCCCAACAGGCTGGCCACAGCCGACCACAGGCTGGAGGTGAACTGGGCGCCTCTGTCGGAGGTAATGTGGGCCGGTACCCCGAAGCGTGCTACCCAGGTTGCAATCAGTGCTCGGGCGCAGGAATCGGCAGATGTGTCGGTGAGTGGGACCGCCTCTGGCCACCTCGTGAACCGGTCTACCATCGTTAGGAGGTACCGTGCTCCTCGGGACACTGGTAGGGGGCCCACAATATCCACGTGAATGTGGTCTAACCTCCGGTGGGTGGGTTCAAACTGCTGTGCCAGGGCTTTAGTGTGCCGCTGTACCTTGGCTGTTTGGCATTCACTGACCTGCTTGCGAAGTCCGTGCCACACGAACTTGCTGAAGACCAGCTGGACAGTTGTCCTGATAGATGGGTGTGCCAAACCGTGTCTGGAGTCAAAAACTCGCCGCCTCCAGGCTGCCGGGATGATGGGGCGAGGTTGGCCGGTAGCCACGTCGCACAGGAGGGTCCTCTCACCTGGGCCTACGAGAAAGTCCTGCAGCTGCAAACCCGAGACTGCGGTCCTGTAGCTGGGCATCTCGTCGTCTGCCTACTGCGCCTCCGCCAATGCTGCATAGTCCACCCCCAGGGACCAGGGCCTGGACAGCTGGTCTGGAGAGTGCGTCCGCCACGACGTTGTCCTTTCCCGAGACATGCTGGATGTCCGTCGTGTACTCGGAGATGTAGGACAGATGTCGCTGCTGGCGAGCCGACCAGGGATCGGAAACCTTCGTGAACACGAAGGTCAACGGTTTGTGGTCCGTGTACGCAGTGAATGGCCTGCCTTCTAAGAAGTACCTGAAATGGCGGATTGCTAGATACAGTGCGAACAGCTCCCGGTCGAAAGCACTGTATCTGGTGTTCGGGTGTTCGTAGGTGTTTGCTGAAGAACGCCAGGGGTTGCCAGCGCCCCTCGATGAGTTGTTCCAGCACTCCACCGACTGCCGTGTTAGATGCGTCCACTGTGAGGGCAGTAGGGACGACCATTCTGGGGTGCACTAGCATCGCGGCGTTTGCCAAGGCTTCTTTCGTTTTAGTGAAAGCGGCAGCGGACTCCTTGTCCCAGGTAATGTCCTTGCCCTTACCCGACATCAGGGCGAACAGGGGGTGCATGATTCGGGCAGCTGAAGGGAGGAAACGGTTGTAGAAATTTACCATACCCACAAATTCCTGAAGGCCTTTGATTGCGTTGGGTTGGGGGAAATGGCGGACTGCGTCTACTTTAGCGGGCAGAGGGGTTGCCCTGTCTTTAGTAATCCTGTGGCTCAGGAAGTCGATGATATCGAACCCAAACTGGCATTTGGCCGGGTTGATTGTTAGGCCGTATTCACTCAGTCGGGCGTAGAGTTGACAAAGGTGGGACAGGTGCTCCTGACAACTGCTGCTAGCTATGAGGATGTCGTCCAAATAGATGAAAGCGAAGTCCAGGTCGCGTCCCACCACGTCCATTAACCGCTGAAATGTCTGTGTGGCATTCTTTAGGCCGAACGGCATGCGGAGGAACTCAAAGAGGCCGAAAGGGGTGATGAGTGCCGTTTTGGGGACGTCGTACGGATGCATCGGGGTTTGATGGTATCCCCAGACGAGGTCAACCTTGGAGAAAATCCGTGCGCCGTGCAGGTTTGCTGCAAAATCCTGAATGTGCGGCACAGGGTAGTGGTCCGGTGTGGTAGCCTCATTCAGTCTGCGGTGGTCGCCACATGGTTTCTAGCCCCCTGTTGCTTTGGGCACCATGTGCAGGGGGGAGGCCCATGGGCTGTCGGACCGCCGTATTATCCCCAATTCTTCCATCTGCTTGAATTCCTCCTTCGCCAGGTGGAGCTTTTCCAGGGGGAGCCTTCGTGCGCGGGCATGGAGGGGTGGTCCTTGTGTTGGAATGTGGTGCTGTACCCCGTGTCTGGGCATGGCTGCCGTGAACTGCGGTGCCAGAATCGATGGGAAGTCTGCCAGGATTCTGGTGAATTCGTTGTCCGACAGCGTAATGGAGTCCAGGTGTGGGGCCGGCAACTTGGCTTCACCCGGGGAGAATGTCTGGAAAGTCTCGGCATGCACCAGTCTTTTCCCTTGCAAGTCGACCAGCAGGCTGTGAGCTCACAAGAAGTCCGCCCCCAGGAGTGGTTGGGCCACGGTGGCCAGTGTGAAGTCCCACGTGAACCGGCTGGCGCCGAACTGCAGCTGCACTGTGCGGGTGCCGTAGGTCCGTATCGTGCTGCCGTTTGAGGCCCTCAGGGTGGGTCCTGGCTTCCTGTTGCGGGTGTCCTACCTCGTCGGGGGCAAGATGCTGATCTCCACTCCGGTGTCAACCAAGAAGCGGTGTCCCGACTGTTTGTCCCAGACGTACAAGAAGCTGTCCTGGTGGCCAGCCGCCATAGTCATTAGCGGCAGCTGGCCCTTGCAGGGTGAGCAACAACAGCAGGCTTTTGTGCCCCACCACTGGTGGTAGAAACACCACTGTTCACTGGCCTCCTCACTCCTGACTCTGTGTTGTGTGCGCCCCCCTGCCGGGCCTGGTCTGGTCTGCTGTTGGGCACGTGGCCTGGTAATCTGACAGACGGACACCACGCTCTCCCTCTTGGCTTTCCACAGCACGTCTGCCTGGGCCGCCACCTTCAGGGGGTCGCTGAAATCTGCATCGGCCAGCAGCAGATGTATGTCCTCGGGCAGTTGCTCCAGGAACGCTTGCTCGAACATGAGACAGGGCTTGTGTCTGTCAGCCAGGGCCAGCATCTCGTTCATCAATGCTGACGGCAGTCTGTCTCCCAAACCGTCCAGGTGAAGCAGGCGGGCACCCCGCTCACGCCGTGAGAGGCCAAAGGTCCCAATGAGCAGCACCTTGAATGCTTCATATTTGCCTTCTGCCGGGGGCGACTGTATGTAATCCGCAACCTGGGCAGCCGTCTCCTGGTCAAGGGCACTCACCACGTGGTAGTAATACGTGGAATCAGAGGATATCTGCCAAATCTGGAACTGGGCTTCTGCTTGGCTAAACCACACACGTGGTTGCAGCGTCCAGAAAGTCGGCAGTTTTAGCGAAACTGCGTGAACAGATGAAGAGTCAGTCATCTTTGGTCCAAATCCCGTTTGGACCGTCGGGGTCACCAATGTAGCGATGTGCTGCACACAGCGCTGAAATAACGACACGCAGTCGGTAAATCGTTTGGAGACTAGTTTATTCAAACTTCCCGGTGCTGGCATTTAAATCCCTAGCGCCCACCCTCTCCGGGCAGAAATGACGTCAGAGGTGCATTACCAAAGTCTTCCCCCGCGCGCTGGCTATTTGTGAGCCGGTTCGCCTGCGCAGAAAGTGGGTCGCAGCACTGTCTTTTTTTACCGCAAAATAAATAAAACCTGATTCTGGGTCGTAATGGAATACCAAAAGAGCTCATGCCTACACGCAACGGGAGTGTTTTTCAGCGAAATGAATACAGGTGGTTCACTGATACATGGGCAGCAGAGCAAACAGGGCAATGGTACAAGATAAAAGAGGGCAGTAATGGTCGATAAAAGATTCAAAAGAATAGTCCCTAGGAGGCGCAAATTGGATAGGCAGAATAGCAGAGAGAGCAGGAACAATGAAAAACCTGGCAGAGAGCTTTCATGACCTACAAATGCAAGGAAAAAGTTACGGTTAGATGGTGGGGTTACAGATGGGGAAATAACAATCAAAGCAGCAGCCCACATTTCCTCCTTTCCCTATCATTCTGGCGAAGTCTATCTGATAACTAATTCTTAATCAATGTCAGGCTCTCGACTGTATCTCCGTGTCCTCTAACATAGCTTTGTCAAGTCTTCTAAAATGCAAAACCACCATTCTTTGGTTCATCTTAAGCCAAATCGTCAAAACTCCAGTAGAGTGACTTGTCTTTTGTACACCTATGCTTTGTTCAGTTACATTATTCTTTTTAAGCTATTTTGTTATTACACTTTTTTTAAATGAATTTCTCTTAGACATTAGGCTAACAAGGTGTTAGTTCCTCTTCCCCCCCCCCCCTTTCCTAAACAGCAAGGGGTAACATTTGCTAGAATTCCAGTCTTGGTCAAGATGAAGGCCAATAATGGGCCCTGAAGTGAAATTAAATTTAAATGTTCAAGACAACGTTTTGCTATGAGGTGACCATTTCAGAAGTTTAGAATGGAAATGAATTAAAGTATAAATTAAATAGTAAGCCTGTGTTCTGCAGTTTGCTCCCCACAGCACGTGTTAAGGCAGCATTCAATTTTGGGTGAAAGAAGGCGAGCAAAATTTACACAAAAATGAGAATCTTCCAGATGAATGAGCTGACAATGAGTGCGCATTGTCCAGTAGTAGCCTGCAGGAACCAACAGTAAATGCTACGGCGGCCTAGCAAACGAGACTTTACCTATAGGGCAAGGCCTGTACAAAGCTTACCACTCTAGTTTTCGTTTAATCTTTAAGGTCTCATGCGACGCTTTTAAGAGCAAAAACAAAAATGTACTTTGTGCAACCAAATACGTATAACTCTTTTGCATTCCTCAATGAACTCGGTTTAGGAATCAAAATACTTCTGTTAAAAACCTGAAAACTTACACTCTGGAGCTTTGGGAAACTAACGAGATTATACCTAACTGGGGGAAAAGATAGCCACACACACGGCTAATCTCAATAATCAATTTAACAAATTCTTTGTAGGCAACAGAAAGGTGGTAAAAGAGATAAAATAAAACATTTAAAAGCTGGACTTTATTTACAACATAATGAAAAGCGAGTGAAATTCTCATTTGGCGCCGCAGGAAGACTGCACCATTCCAAGCGTAGCGAAAGAATTGAAATATTCCCTGATCTGATTCCCTGTGGTAGATCGACAAAGGAGATGCCACGTCCCTGAAGCGGAGATGTTTGGTTCTGATTATGTGCAGTTTTTTATATAGCTCTCGGGGGGAAAACCAGCGCAGATAGTTAAATTCAACCGGCGGAGGACCCCACCGAGGTGAAGTGGGATAATCCGCTGGGGTCACGTGTCGGTTTCGCGCGAAAGTTCGGGGTGGTTGATACAGTCTGGAACCTGGAGCGACCCGCTTTAATTACTCGCCCTGCCGTGACCACTGGGCTCAGCCGGAGGGGCCGGCCGCCCGCCCGCCCGGTCTGTGCTTGCTTCGTTTTCACTCCGGTGCCATGGCACAGGTCAAGCTGACAGACTATTTCCCGCAGACTAAAAAAGCGAAGAGGGACCCGCTTTCTGTGAAACCCAGGAAGGGGGGATCTCGAGGTGACACAATTGCCGCTACTGGGTCACTTGCCGAGGAATGTGGACCATCCCGGAGGAAAGTGTTGGAAGAGCAACCGACAATACCGCAGGCTCGGCTCTCCAGCTCTCCTCTTGCACCGGTCAAAACGCCTGTCCTTCAGGAAGCGTTTAAATCGGTGCCCGCAAACCGGGAAGAAGTTTGCACGACCCCCACACAGGAGGCAAATAAGAGAGTGTCCGCGTTTGACTATCTCGTGACTCCGACAAAAGATGAGAAAACACCCACGGAGTTTGATTTGGGCTCTGCCGTTTTTGGGCCGGGTAGCGACCGGGGAACTGGGCAGCAGACCAGCACAGCGAAGAAACGCTCTCGCTCGGATTCAATCGATGAAGCCGAGCCACGGCCGCTGGCAGTTTCGGCTTTGCAGGGCCCACAACGTGTCCCATCTGCCCGGAGGTGCCTGGTGCTGCAGCCGCGAAAAGCAGGTGATGGGCTTCACCAGGATACCACGGCTGGAGAGACGGCACCGCTACCGCCGGACACTCCCGAGGCCACGGTAAGGTTGAGCCGGTACAAACGTTTATCAAAACCTCGGGACGCCCTAAAACACTTAACGGAACGAGCTAGAGTTTGGGAAAAGGAAAACTAGCATCTGCGATTTGCGTCCTTCACTTATACAAAAGACATTCGGCCCGTCGTGTTCACGCCTGTTCCCAGTGGAGCAATCACTAATCCCATTCCCCGTCTATTTCCTTGTACCCTGCACTGTTCTATGTATAGACATAGAAGAGTACAACACAGGAATGTGTCCTTCGGCCCAGGGACTCCAGACTGCGGATACTGAATCTGGAACAACAGTCTGCGGGAAGAACTCGGCAACTTCCGTGGGCCGAAAGGAACAGTCCGCGTTTCAAGTCGAAACCCTGCAGGGTCGCTCCAGGTTCCAGCACCTGCAGTCTCTCGTGTCTTTATACTCTGTGCCCTGACCGGGAGGCGAGCGCGTCTAGACTTTACCAGCATTTCTACCTGGAACTCTGCAGGCCAGGCAGCGTTGTTTCGGGCCGAAACCCTTCATCGGGGCTGCCTGGCCTGCAGAGTTCCTCCGGCATTTTGCGTGTGCTTTGCTTGGATTTCCAGCATCTGCAGACCTTCTCTTGTTTGTGATTGGATATCTACCCGTGACTGCACTTTGATGGAACTATGTATTTGTACTCCTGCAACACAGCGGGGGCTTTACCGTTCTCTGCAAGTCCTAGGCTGGTTTGATTTCCCAGAGTGCACCACTTTGCCCTTGTACGAATTGAATGCAATTTCTTCACAGTTCCTTTGCCCACATGGCTGATGGAGATTCTTTTGTAATTTTTGATAACCGCCTTCACTGTCTACCACCTATTTAAATGTCATCTGCAAACTTGCTAACTGTGACTAGTATATTTTCTGCCAAATCATTTATTTGAATCAACTTTTTTTTACATCCTTCACATACATGAGTAAAAATCTTTACATTACATCTCTGATTTAAATGTACATTTTGTAGTAATCTTTAAAAAAGCACGTACAATAGTACAGTCAATATAACACAAATAAAACTGCGTCTGGGTGAATTAATCAGTCTGATGGCCTGGTGGAAGAAGCTGTCCCAGAACCTGTTGGTCCTGGCTTTTATGTTGCGGTACTGTTTCCCGGCTGGTAGCAGCTGAAATAGATTGTGTTTGGGGTGACTTGGATCCTCAATGATCCTTTGGGCCCTTTTTACACACCTGTCTCTGTAAACGTCCTGAATCATGGGAAGTTCACACCTACAGAAGCGCTGGGCTGTCCGCACCACTCTCTGCAGAGTCCTGCGACGGAGGGAAGCACAGCTCCCATACCAGGCGGTGACGCAGCCAGTCAGGACGCTCTCAGTTGTGCCCCTGTAGAAAGTTCTTGCGACGATGAACCTCACGAGCCCAGCACCAATCCCAGTGGCACACAGCTAGTCACAGCCCCTGTAACAACTGTGCACTGTCGCTGCTTGCTCTGATGGAGCCCATTGGGTAGGCTCTTCCTGAATCCCTTGCAATCTCCCGTTCAGACCAGCCCTCAATGCAGAACCCTGTCGGTGGTCTTCCATGTGGACGTCCACTCCCTGCTCTCCTCAATCCTTCCAGCCTGGACCAAAACCCTTTATCTTTGAGACAAGACTTCCCATGTCCAAAGCTGTGCTGATCATCGCCAACCAGTCCCGAGTCCCTTCAGCAACTTGCCCACCACTGGTGAACTGCATCTCCCTGGCCTGTCCCTGTCAACCTCCCCTTGCAAATGCCTTTGCAGTCTTTTCCCTAGCTTCTCAAAAGGTGAGAGAATGCAGCTCAGTGTGTGTAAGACCACCTGCACGTTATCCTTGGTGATTCGTATATGGTCCAAGACGTCACAGCTCAGTCCCCAGCTACCATTGTCCCCCTCCATGGCAAAACCAGACTAGGAACCTCAACTGCAATAGCTTGTCCACCTTTGAATTCTGCTGTTTATAGTGTGCATCGCCCTCAGACCACTGGCTTTTACTGCGGGGAGCAATGATCATGGGGAGTGTTTGCTTTTAAACATCACAGGTCCATTCCTGTTACCCGACACCCAGTGGTTGGGAAGGTTATGGGCTCTAATTCGTGAAGCATTGGTCAGTTGTTCAGATATAGCGTCGAACAACTTTGAAATGAATAAAGCAAATTCCTGCTTTACACTAGAATGTTCAGCATGATGTTATTTATTAACTTGACCTTCCAAATGTCCACGGCTGTAGTCTGATAGGTGGTCACGTTTTAAGGATCAGTGAATTATGACCGTCATATGAGCAAAACTTCCTAATTATGCATGTCAGGAGTTGGTCTTTTTAATCTTACTCATTTTATAATTATTGATCGAGCATACTTCAGACTCCAAGTTTATCAAACTGCTGATTTTAAATGTCAGATGTTATTATTTAAACTTATAAGAATTCACATAATGTCATTATGAGTCCTGATGTTTGTAGAATGTCTAATAACCAGACTGCTCTTTCTATCCCTGGTCAATCTAAAACCTGTTTGTTTTCTAACTTCCTAGCTCTAATGAAATGTCAGTTTGACACTGACTCCCTCAACCTGATAAGTTAAATGTTTCCAACAATTCTGCCTTTAATTTCAGTTTCTTTGCTAAAAACCATGTACCATTAGGCTCAAGAAGAGCTTCTATCCCACTGTTGTAAGTCTCTTGGAAGGATCTTGTACAATGAAGATGTGCTTTTGATCTCAGTCTACCTAGTTATGGACTTTGTCCACCTGCACAACACTTTCTCAGTAACCTTCTGCATTCTGTTAATTGTGTTTTCTTCTGTGCTGCTTCATTGCTCATTGTGCTTGTATCTGTCTGGATGACACGCAGAGCAAAGTTTTTCACGTACATTGGGACAATAATAAACAATTACCAAATTTGCCGCCGCCTCATTTCCAGTTAACTGCCACCAGGTTTTGCTTCTGACTTTACTATCATGATGAAAACTGAGAACCTTGCTGCTGTGAGGTAAACTCCTGATCTGGGTTAACAATTAGATTCAAGATCCACTTACTGTTAAAGAATGTACAAGTTGTACAGCCTTGAGATTTGTTTGATCACAGGTAGCCCCGGAGCAAGAAACCTTAAAGAACCCAATTTAAAAAAAAATACATCATGCATAACAATTGAGGCGAAAAGCAACATTGAGTCCTCAGTATGCCCAAAGCCTTGTTTATCAGTTCACAGGCATGGAACACACCAGCCGGGGCAGTTTTCATAGCTTCAGCGCCAGGGAGTGTCCATCGCGGTCACTATTACTACTAGGGACGTACCTGAGGATGGTGATACTAATGAGTCTTGTTTCCCTTCCGCCCCCCCCCCCCCCACCTTTAGGATGCATCTCCTCATGAGGTAACGGCTTTGAGGAAGGAGGTTTCTAAATTTCCAAGATTGCAAGATTTGAGCAAGGGAAGCCAGCAGGTACGAGATACAAACACAGCCTTCGGTTTGAGGCACCTGGCCTTGTTTTAAAATATGGGGCAGTGTCAGTGCAAATTGCTGAGAAATGCTCAGTTGTGTAAAGAGTGACTGATAAATGATTTTTAAACTAAGTATTGAAGGAATTGTCTTCAGTGTGTTTGTCCTGTCCCATAGGTGGACAAGGCACCTGGAAAGGAGGGTCTTCTGGCTTTAAAGAGCCGGTTGCAAAGAATTCAGAAGCTCAGCCAAACAGCTCATTTACCTGCACCTTCTGAATTGAGTACTGATGCCAAAAGTCGCCTGAAACGGGTTCGAGAACTCGGACTGAAGGTACAAGAAAATAAAGAGCGGGAAAAGACAGATGAGCCAGAGGAAAAATCAAGTGAGGATGAAAGGTGAGGAGAAAGCAATTTTTTGAAAACACCAGAACAACAAAATTACAAGCCTATTAAAGGTCCTTGTTGATGAATAGTTTCATACCGCAGTCCTGATGATCATTTTGCTCCAGGGTGAAGACTCCAGCATACCAGCGTTTCCACAACTTGGCACAAGACGTCCCACCAGGGCTGACCCTGCCTTTCAGATACAAGGTGTTGGCAGGGATGTTCCGCAGCATGGACACTGTTGTGAGCATGTTGTTCAATCGCTCCGAGACCATTACCTTTGCCAAGGTGAAAAAAGGTGTTCAGGACATGATGCGGAAGTGAGTATGAGCCTATACAAGCGGGCAGTACAAATTCTGGTGCTGTTTACCCTCTTGCTGAAGGGTAAATGCTTCAGTCCTGAGCCTTCTCAATTTATTGATTTAAAATAAATTACTTGCAGAGCTGATATACCAGAAACACTTCTACTTAACGAACACTTTGATTTCCAAAATACATTTTAGAATAAATGGCTTTTGAAAATAAATTAGCTTACTTTCCAAAACTTACTATTTAAAAGCTTTGGAGCTAAGTTGATATCTGGCAAAAATTTCTGAAGTTTTTAAATTTAAATGTGCATGTGAGCTTGATTTCAATGTTCAAGAGAGGTTTTGATAGGTAACTGGATGGTAGGGGTATGGAGGGCTATGATCCTGATGCAGGTTAATGGGAGAAGGCAACAAGTGGGTTTGGCATGGACTTGATTAGCTGACGGGCCTGTTTCTGTGCTGTACCTCTCTATGACTCTTAAGTATTTAAAAACAATCAAAGAAATCTTTTAACTGAATTTTTAATAAGTATTTCATAGTGTTGATGCCCTCCCAAGCTTTTTTTATTTTATCTAAAAAGTCTTGTCTAGAATCAATCAACAAGTTATAGATACCAGTAATAGAACCATTAACAAAAGGTTTTAAATTTAAAAGATCATCCAGTAAATTTTTTCAGGACCTATAGGAAAAGTAGTTAATTGGAAACTTAAGAAATCTCTAATTTGATGGTATCTGTAAAAATGTGTTTTTGGGAGTGCAAATTTAGTTGACAATTGGTCAAATGAAGCAAGAGATCCTGAGATAAACAGGTCCCAAATACATTTAATATCTAGTTCATCCCAATCCTTAAAGACTTTGTCAGTCATGGAAGGGATAAAAATAATAAAGGAGAATGGGAGACGATAATGAAAAATTCGCTAAACCAAAAAATTTCCTAAATTGAGACCAAATCCTTAAAGTTTGCTTAACAATTATGTTATCTGTTATTTTATTTGCTGAAAAAGAAGAGTATGATCCTATTCCTAAGACCTACTTTGATTCTTTAGATTCAATTTTAACATCTTGTATTTGGAATAATAAACAAGCTCGTTTAAGTAAAGTTTACCTACAAAGAAATAAAGAGATGGGTGGATTAGCCCTACCTAATTTTAGGTTTTACTGTTGTATTGCCAATATAAGGAATAATACTTTCTGGTCCTATTATATTTATCGTAAAGATTGCCCATCATGGGTCTCCTTAGAAGTTAATTCTGTTTTTAAAAATATATATATAAAAAAATTCCTCTATTGTCTCTCTTCTTGGTTCATAGTGTTGATGTGATGGTTTCAAAGTTCAAAGCAAATTTATAAATCAAAGTACCTACATGTCACCATATACAACCCTGAAATTAATTTTCTTGTGGGCAATCACAGTAAATGCAAGACGATGGAATCGCTGAAAAACTGCAGCCAATAGGATGGCAAAAGTATATTGCTTAAAGGGAAATTACAGCCTGCAGATTGCAGTGAGAGTAATTCAGAGCAAGTGTATTTTGTAAACAGCCTGCAACGAGTCACCTTGGTTCGCCAGTGCTATCTTGACCATTCATTTGCAGGAATATTATCAAAATGCTAACAAAACTAGTACCAATATTGTTGGAAGTAATGTAATTGCTAGTTATATTAGTCCAGCAACAGTTAACCTTGAAATCTCTTCATAGGCAATTTGATCAGCGAAATGTTGGACAAATTAAGACAGTTTACCCATCGGCATACAAGTTCAGGCAGGAGAAAGGGATCCCAACGTGGAGTGGCTCGGTGAAGAAATCTGACTACCAGCTCACCATCGATCCTGTGTTTGAAGGAGGTAAACAGTGCTAAGACTGAATTTTGTTGGACATTGCTGTCTTTGTCAGTGAAAAGACAAAATAAATAGATGATGGTATAAAATTTAGGGTCTTACTGGTAGTGAAGCTCATTACAAGGAATTGCAAAGAGACCTTCATCAGTTACGGAGCTGGGCTACAAAATGGCAAATGGGTCTCAACTTGGATAATGTGAAGTGATGTATTTTGGATATTCAGACTGGGTGGGACCTGTACCGTGAAAGGCAGGTCACTGGCGAGCATGGTGGAGCAGAAGGGCCTGCGTCTACAAGTGCACAGTTCATTGGAAGCAGCTGCAGGAGTAGACAGGATGGTGAAGGTGGTGTTCAGCTGGCCGGCCTTCATCGAGTTTAGGAGTTGGGACATTACGTTACGTTACACAAGTCAATGGTGAGGCAGTATTTGGTCCCCCTGTTACTGGAAAGACATCCGGCTGGAGAGGGTGCAGCAGACACGGCCTGGATGAGAGAGCCTGGAGAGGTTGGCAGCAATCAACCTTTATTCCCTGGAGCAGAGAAGGGTGGGGGTTGACCTAAGATGTTTAATTAAAAATTATGGGTGTGGATAAGGTGGATGGTCATAGTTTATCCCCTGGGTTGGGGAGTCCAGACAAGTTGAGAAATTAGATTTTTTTTTAAGACCTGAGCTAACTTCTTTTACACGGAGGATAGTGAGGACCTGGAATGAACTGCCTGAAAAAAGTGGATACAATTGCACTTAAAGAGGAGGGCTTGGAGGGTTATGAGCAGAACATAGGCAACGAATGACTAGCAGGGAGGGTGTGGTCAGCATGGATGAGTTGGGCCAAAGGGCCTGTTTCTGTGCTTGATTACTCTCTGACTCTGGCTAAAGTGGGAGCAGGAGTCGGCTGTTACTGTTCAACCCTGCTTCATTATTTGGTGCATCACAACTGATCCTCCCTCCAGTCTCAACCCTTTTACCCCACTCTCCCCGTAGCACCTGATCTAGAGATGTAGATGTATCTATGTATCTTCCATCTAGAGATGTAACAATCTCCTTAAGGCTATCCGGCAGCATTCTGTCTGTGGAGAATTCTCCTATTTCACCACTCTGAGCTTAGATTTTCCTGCTTTCCATACTAAATCTCTTGACACTGTAGCCCAATATTTACCGTTCCCTATATCCAGCCTGTCTCACCCTGCCAGAGTTCTGGAAGTTTCAATTAGATCTCTTGTTCTGCACTCCCAAGATATTATAAATCCCACCTCTCCATCCTTCCTGAGATACTCCTGCCATGAAATCCATCTTTTCATGTTCTCTGCCCCACCACATGGCTCAATGAGGGATGCCACCTATCCTATTAATGTTGTATTTTCCCTCAGTTTGACTTGCGGTCTCCTGTAGACTACTTAGGTAACAGCTTGTGTTTTTCTACCTTTTTGTCCTGCCTTTAAAAATAAAGTGTTACATTTTCTGGTTCACTGTTAATTGCGTTTAGTTGCTGTTCCACCTCTGGTCCGATTACCACAGTAGGGCTGAAGGAGATCTTCAAAAAAGCATGTAAAAATCAGACTGTTTTCCTCTTTCTACAGAGGAAGAATATGAAGGGCAGACACAGCTAAAAGCCTCCCATATGCTTCTGCGCCGGCGCATTTTCCATCGCAACCTTACAAACATTGTGAAGCAGTATCATAAGGTAAGCCTCTTTCTTTCTTTCTTTTTCAATCTTTTTATTAAATTTCATATATAAAAAAAAACAACACATAATAATGAACAGATTACAAATTCAATAAACTTGAGATTACATTAGTAATAGGATAATAATATCCTATTAAACATCAATCGACAAAAGGTACATAAATCAATCAAGTCTATATAAATATATATGAAAAAAAAACAAAAATAATCATCGAAAAAAGAAAAAAAATTGAAATTATATATGAGAAAAAATATATATTGAAAAAAAAATACTAAACTAAACTAACATGGGCAATAATAGCACTTTATAAATATATAAAGGTGTCAAGAAAAGAACTCCGGAACTCCATACCTGAACAAGGATAAGTAGAGAAAAGGATCTGAAATAGGCCAAATTAATTCAAATGAAAGTGTCGAATAAATGGTCCCCAGGTTTCTTCAAATTTAATTGAAGAATCAAAGATAGTGCTTCTGATTTTTTCCAAACTCAAATAAGAAATGGTTTGGGAGAACCACTGAAATGTAGTAGGAGGATTTACTTCTTTCCAGTTTTGTAATATAGACCTTC
This sequence comes from Hypanus sabinus, assembly GCF_030144855.1. Classification (NCBI taxonomy): domain Eukaryota; kingdom Metazoa; phylum Chordata; class Chondrichthyes; order Myliobatiformes; family Dasyatidae; genus Hypanus; species Hypanus sabinus. The sequence continues at coordinate 52,832,371 of NC_082722.1, forward strand.
TGGCAATTAATGTTACAAAGGCAATCATTCGTCTGATTGAAGGGGAAAGCTGATTGCCATCTTCATTTGGTATACCGAAAATTGCAGTAATAAAATGGGGTTGTAAATCGATATTCCATACTGAGGAAATGACATCAAAAATGTCCTTCCAATAGTTATGTAAAGTGGGACATGTCCAAAACATGTGAGTCAATGAAGCCACTTCTAAGTGACATCTGTCACATTGAGGATTAATATGTGAGTAAAATCGGGCAAGCTTATCTTTAGACATATAAGCTCTATGTACAATTTTAAATTGTATTAAAGCATGTTTAGCACAAGTAGAAGAGGAATTAACCATTTGTAAAATTTTTTCCCATTTATCTGTTGATATATTACATCGAAGTTCTTTTTCCCATTCTTGTCTAATTCTATCCGATATTTCTGGCTGTATCTTCATAATCATGTTATAAATAAAAGCTACTAATCCCTTCTGACAAGGATTAAAAGTAAAAATCAAATCTGAAAAATCCGATGGAGTTGAATTAGGAAAAGATGGAAGAATTTTATGTAAGAAATTTCTAATTTGTAAGTATCTAAAAAAATTAGATTTAGGTAATTCAAATTTGTTGGATAGTTGATCAAAAGACATCAAAGTACCTTCAAAAAAAAAGATCACGAAAACATTTTATACCTTTCCTTTTCCATATACTAAAAGCTTGATCTGTCAATGAAGGTTTGAAAAAAAAATTACATAAAATAGGGCTGTCCAGAGCAAAGTTTTTCAGATTAAAGAATTTGCGAAATTGAAACCAAATTCGTAGTGTATGTTTAACAACAGGGTTAGATATCTGTTTATTGAATTTGGCTAAATCAATAGGAAGAAAAGAACCAAGAACGGAAAATATAGAATATCCCTTAACCTCACTACATTCCAAATTTACCCACTGTGGGCACACAGGTGAATCCAAATCTAGTTTCCAGTACATTAGGTTACGAATATTATTCGCCCAATAATAAAATCTAAAGTTAGGTAAAGCTAGACCACCATCTTTTTTAGACTTTTGTAATTGCCGTTTGCTTAACCTAGGATTTTTATTTTGCCACACAAATGAGGAAATTTTTGAATCAATATTATCAAAAAAAGATTTAGGAATAAAAATTGGTAAAGCTTGGAATAAATATAAAAATTTCGGTAAAATCATCATTTTAATAGCATTAATCCGACCAACTAATGATAAAAATAAGGGAGACCATCTTGTAGTAAGTTGTTGAATTTGATGAAGCATAGGTAAAAAATTCAGTCCAAATAAATCTTTATATTTCTTGGTGATTTTTATACCTAAATAGATAAAGTTATCAGTAACAACTTTAAATAGCATCCTATCACTCAATAAGGTTTGCGCGTTTAAAGGGAATAACTCACTCTTATCTAAGTTTAGCTTATAACCAGAAAAGCGACCAAATTGAGCCAACAAGGATAAAATAGCAGGAATAGACCTACTAGGATTAGAAATATATAACAACAAATCATCAGCATAAAGCGATAATTTGTATAACTTCTCATTACGGGTAATACCAAAAATATTAGGAGACTCACGAATAGCAATAGCTAAAGGTTCTAATGCAATATTAAATAATAAAGGACTTAAAGGACAACCTTGTCTCGTACCACGAGATAATTGAAAAAAAGAGGATCTATAATTATTTGTAAGAACAGAAGCAACAGGTTTATAATATATTAATTTAATCCATGATATAAAATTAGGACTAAAATTAAAATTTCTCAATGCATTAAATAAATATGTCCATTCCACTCTATCAAAGGCTTTTTCAGCATCTAATGAGATAACACATTCTGGGGTTGTAGGTGATGAAGTATAAATTATGTTAATCAATTTTCTAATATTAAAAAAGGAATACCGATTCCTAATAAAACCAGTTTGATCTTCTGAAATAATCTGTGGTAATACCTTTTCTAATCTAATGGCTAAAATTTTTGTAAGAATCTTAGAGTCTACATTTAATAATGATACAGGGCGATAAGATGCACATAAAGTAGGATCTTTATCTTTTTTAAGAATTAGAGAGATAGTAGCTTCATAAAACGATTGAGGTAGTCTCTTCTTAACAAACGCATCATTAAAGATTTCACATAGCCAAGGAGAAAGCAATAAAGAAAAAGTTTTAAAAAATTCTACAATAAAACCATCGGGACCAGGAGCTTTCCCTGAATTCATTGATGAGATAGCCTCTCTTATTTCATCCATAGAAATAGGAGCATCAAGCAAGCTACAATCTTCATCTACCAGTTTAGGAATATTCAAGTTATTAAAAAAATTATCCATCGTAAACCGGTCACCGTCAAATTCTGATTGATATAAAGATTTATAAAAATCTTGAAAAGTGTTATTGATTTCTTTATAATCAGTAGTTAAATTACCGTCTTGTTTACGAATTTTAATAATTTGTCGCTTAGTCGAAATAGCTTTTAATTGATTAGCTAACAATTTACCAGTTCGATCACTATGAATATAAAATTGAGCCCTAGTCTTAATTAATTGATTCTCAATTGAAGAAGATAATAATAAACTATGTTCCATTTGAAGCTCAACTCTCTTCTTATAAAGTTCTTTGGTAGGAGTAACGGAATAAATCTTATCAATTTCTTTAATTTTATCCACCAATAAAGCTATATCTGAATATCTTTGTTTTCTTTTACCAGCGGAATATGAAATAATTTGTCCACGAATAAAAGCCTTGAAAGAGTCCCAAAGTATTCCTTTATCAATCTCTTCATTATAGTTTGTTGAAAAAAATAAGTCAATTTGTTGTTTTATGAAGGTAATAAATTCTGGATCTTGAAGCAAAGTAGCATTAAGTCTCCAAGATCTAGTATTGATAGAAGAGTCCGGAATCTTGATAGATAACTTCAAAGGCGCATGATCCGAAATAGCAATAGAATCGTATTTACAATCAATAACATCTGTTAATAAACGATGATCAATAAGAAAATAATCAATTCTAGAATAACTATGATAAACATGTGAAAAAAATGAAAATTCTTTATCTTTAGGGTTCAAAAACCGCCATATTTCAGTAATTCCAGAATCGACCATAAAAGAATTAATAAGTAAAGCTGATCTATTCGGAAGAGTTCGAATAGGTTTAGATCTATCCATCGAAGGATTCAAACAACAATTAAAGTCTCCACCCATAATCAACATATATTCATTCAAGTTAGGAAGAGAAGTAAATAAACGTTTAAAAAATTCAGGACAATCAAAGTTTGGAGCATAAATATTAACTAAAACAACTTTCCGATTAAAAAGTGAACCAGTTATCAACAAAAATCTACCCTGTGGATCCGAAATAATTTCATAATGTGTAAACGAAATTGAGGCGTCTATAAAAATAGACACACCCCTAATTTTAGCGGTACAATTTGAGTGAAATTGTTGCCCTTTCCAGAACCTAAAAAAACGTTGATTATCCTCCCTCCTAATATGGGTCTCCTGTGCAAAAATAATATTAGCGTTCAATCTATGGAATACTTTAAATATTTTTTTACGTTTAATCGGATGATTTAAACCATTAGTATTCCACGAGATAAAGTTAATAGATTTATCCATCATACCAATATTAATTGTGTGTATCATAAAAGGTTAAAAAGACACATAACCCACAATTTAGGAAGAAGGAAAATTGATTCAGGAGCAACCGGAGATCCTGACACCTCAACAATATTAACAATTTAAAGTCAGCCCATAAACTAAAAGCAAAAAAATAAAAAGCAAAAGCGTGAAAAAAGATCCCTCCCCCCTCCCCCCACCCTTTGAAAGAAAGCCAAGCGGCAGGCGCATAAACTAATACTAATATTACCCCCATTTCAAGATGGCAGCTCCATAAGAAATTTTTTTTAAGAAAAAACTATATAACACCCTAATTAAAATATAGAGTTGCAAAAAAAAATATATATATATATACCTACATATATATACATACATACACATACACACACACATCAGTCAATTCAAGAAAAAAACTAAAATAGTAAAACCAGAAAAATCATTAATAAAAAAAAATGAACATTAAAGTTTAAAAATGTAATACACCTTTAAAGAAGAAATTCCATATTCAGATACAAAGATGACGTTTCACAAGCCAAGACTTATGGGAAGAAGAAACGACATTTTGAGAAAGCCATATTACAAAATATGAATATAAATTCAGCAATCAAAAAAGTTATCAAAATAGAAATTTTTTTTAAAAAAAAACATTTAATAGACACTATAACATATATATAAAAAAAAGACTAAAAAAAAAATTCAAAACCTTTGTTCCATTTCTAAATACAGGCAAGCAAATAAACGCTTATAAAAAGTAAAGACTTATGGGAAGAAGAAACGACATTTTGAAAAAATAATTCATTATTACAAAATACAAACGTGTATAAAAAAGGATATTATAAAAATTAAAACAGCATCTATAAGCAATAATAATAGTAGTAAAAAAAAACCCAGACCTATAGTCCAAAATAAAAAGTTATAACCCAACTTCCAGGGTTAAAACTTAAAATGAAATGGCATCTTCTCTCCAAAAAAAAAATCTTCAATGTAACTCATAGTTGAAGTTGCACTAGAGGATCGATATTCTTCAACAAATTTCTTCGCTTCTTCAGGAGTGTTAAAAAAGTGTAGACTGTTGTCGGGCAGCACAATTCTAAGCTTCGCTGGATACATTAAAGCTTGTTTAAATCCAATCGAATGAATCTCTGCCATCACTGGTTTAAAAGCGATCCTGGCTTTCATTACTTCATACGAATAATCCTCAACAATTCGAAATGAGTAGTTTTTGTAGGAGATCATACCTTTTTTACGAGCTAACCGAATTAGAAGCTCTTTCTCACGAGGATAATGAAGGCGAACAATCACCGCTCGTGGTTTATCAGGCACAGACGAAAACCTCGCAACTCTATGAGCGCAGTCGATAACAGGTTCATTTTTCAAACCTTCACCACCGAAAATTTCCCACAGTAATTTAGAGAAAAATTCAGTTAAATCACCGGACTCAACTTTTTCGGGAATTCCGATGATGCGCAAATTCTGTCTGCGAGAACGATTTTCAAGATCAGTAATTTTAAACTTATACTGATCTAAAGTTTTAGCAGTCGACTCTATCTTCTTCTCTAACACTTCAATTGTACGTGCTTTTTCACAAATTGATTGTTCAAGAGTCGTGATCATATTTCCATGCTGTTGAACCTCTAACGCCTGCGACTGAAACTTAGTTTCAAGCGATTTAACAACTCCTTCAAGATCGGATATTTTCGTAGTAATCCTCCTTTCCAAATTTAACAGTTTACTGTCCAATTTACCTTCTAGTCTGCCTTCCAGACCCGCCAGTTTAGCATCCAGTTTAGTGTCCAAAAGACTAGAAATTGCGTCGATGGATACAGGATCCTTAGCCGATTTCTTACTTGTAGCCATTTTAGGTTTGACAAGATTAGATCAAATATTATTTTAGGAAAAAAGGGTCAATCAAAGGTAGCAACTCATATGATTAAATTCGAAAAGATCTAATTAAAGGGTGATTATAGTTGAAAAAATAAAGAGCGCCTAAAAGGCAGATGCTTACGTCGCCATCTTGAAACTCCACCCTCCGTAAGCCTCTTTGTCCTCGGGCTGACCTGACCTGTCATGCCAATGTATTGGCATCATCACTCATTCTGCCATTTTTAGTCTGTGGTCTTAATCCTGGAAGCCATACGGTGTCCTGCAGATCATTAGAGCCATAGTTGCATTGATGCTCGTAAGTGCTTCTTTGAGATGGGTGTGGTTGAATACATCAGCAGGAGATTGTCAATCTGAATTTTAAGTACAAGGTTCTTGAACTTAAGTTTCCCAAAGCGAATATTGTGATGTGGCATTTAATGACCTCTGGCTTCGGGTTCCTGTCCACTTCCGAATGCTGGACCCGCAGCAGCTATATACAAGGATCTTCTGGTGTTAGTTGGGGGTTGGACCAGGCCAAACCCAACCCTCAACCTTGAAAGGCTTTTTTGATGTAACGTCGTTTGGTATGGTGCATGATATGATCTACATAAGAATCAAATATCTTTACAATCTTTTTCAAACTGCTGATTTACTTTGCAACAGATAATCTGCTGGAGGAACTCTGGTTCTGGTTCTATCTACCATTCACCTCTCCTAATGATTCCCATTTTTCACCTCCATTAGCAGAGTTCAATTTTGGTAGCCCTGCCTATCTGCCTTATTTTCTCCCTTTCTTTGTCTGCTATTCTCAGAACTGTCCTCTCCCTTACCGGGTGTAAAATGCTTGTCATCTTGCACCCTTCCTCTGTCTATCTATTGCCTCTGACTCCTGTCTCGCCACTTTCCTTTGAGTTTGTCAGTGCCAAACTGGCATAATCCCATTGTCTTTCTCTTGATCATAATCTTCTGGTTTGTGACACTTCAGGTACATGTTCATCTACTTCTGACTTGTTTCTGCCTCTGCCATCCTCTTAGGCAGTACATTTATCTCCTGTAACACGACTAATCCATGAATGATTTACTTTAATTCCATGCACTTGCTTGTGAACTCGCCTACCAGCCCAATTAAAACAGTTAATCAACCAGGCTCCACGGGTGAGAATTCACCCACCAAGCTTTCATTCAGCAACACACAATTAATCTAAAGGAGTTCATAATTGACCATAAATTTAACCAGCCTTGTGCTGTCTCTTTGAGAGCAGGTTATAGGTTGGATGTTTTTGCATGTTTGACCCACCAACAGGAGTGTGATGGTACTTTCTCCCATTTGTTCAGTGAGTATAGCCCCAATGCTCGGCTTGGACAGGGCTCCATCTTGATGGGTACCTGGTCCTCTGAAGATTAATTCCCTTTCCCAGCAGCACACAGTGTTTGCCGTGTGAACACTGCAGTAAGTTTCTCTGCCATCTCCAACTGTTTACAGACTCCTGATTTGACCATCTGAATGCAAAGACTAATATTAAAACATCACTCTCTATCTCCTCTGCCTCCCTGACTTGAAACGCACCATTAGTTCTTTGGTGAAGATGGTGGAATTGCTCTGTGAGTGCTTCATGTGGATTGCAGCGTGTTTAAGAATGTATATTCTCAAATATTTTGGGTTGGTGTTTCAGTGTAGTAGTGCTGAGGGCATACTTCATGGCTGGAACTGTAGTCTTTCCAATGAAGTTTTAAATGGACTCTTAAATGCGTAAATTCAAAGTAAATTTTATTATCAGAGTACATACATCACCATATAAATCCTGGAGGTTCGTTTTCCTGCAGGCATACTCAGTAAATCTATAGAATAGTAACTATAACAGGATCCACAAAAGATCAGCCAGAGTGCAGAAGACAACAAACTATACAAATATAAGTAAATAGCATTAAATAATGAGAGCATTAAAAAGTCCCTTACAATCAAGATAAATAAGATCATTGGTTGTGGGAGGATCTCACTGAGTGTAGTTATCTGCTCTGTTCAAGAGCCTGAAGGTTGAGGGGTAGTAACTGTTCTTGAACCTGTTGGTGTGAGTCCTGAGCTCCTGTACCTTCTACCAGATGGCAGCAGCGAGGAAGGACCATGGCCTGGGTGGAGGCAATCTCTAGTGGATGCTGCTTTCCTCTGATAGCGTTTCGTGTAGGTTCAATGTGCCCAAAGGTTCTGTCATATTGAGAGAATTTAATCATATTTTTATGAGCAGCTGTTATTTTTGTCCCTCCCTGCTCTTATTTATCCACCGTGCTCCTCATTCCTTTTCTTTTTACACTACTGCTAAAATATCTGGCTGTGATCGTGGCGCTGTCAGCCCGTCATCTAGGAATGGCATAGTTGAGGCTCTGAGGTGTGTGTACACGTTTGTCCACATTTTGCAATACTTGTAGATTGTGCTTCATTTTGGTATTAATGTCTGTAAATAGTTTTGAATTGAGTGTTGACTCTGCTGAGGTTGGATGTGTAAGAGGCGTTTGTCAGCGCCAGTACACTCCTGTTCCATGTTGTACTGCATCAACAGTTGGTGTTTTGCAAACTCTGGGATGTGAAAATAATGTTTTTGTGAAGATCACAGCTCTGGGGAGTGATTATTTGGAAGATTCCTAGACAGAAATGTGAACTTTCAGAAACTGATGAAGCAATAACTTTTTATTTGCCTCCCTACCCCCCCCCCCATAGGCATTTTTGGCTTCTCTTAACCCTCCGATGTATGTGCCTGATGACAAGCTAACACGGTGGCACCCACGTTTTAATGTGGATGAAGTCCCTGACGTTGTTGCTGCTGAACTTCCCCAGCCTCCAGATTTTGGAAAGCTAACAACGGCCCAGGAGGTACTGGATAAAGCCCGCAGCATGATGACACCAAAGGTACTGATGTGGCACCGTGTGGTGTTTCCCACACCCATGGGTTGTTTGGGTGGGCAAGAGTGGGGTCTTTGTACGGGGCGAGGAAGAGAGGGACTTCCTCAAGGTGTGAACATAGAACAGTACAGCACTGACGGCCATTTGGCCCACAGTGTTGTGCCAATATTGATCATCTTTGATGATCATTACAATTGATCTCTTCTGCTGTATTATCAATATGCTGCCATTCCCTTCTATTTGTGTGTCTATCTACATGCCTCTTAAAATCCACCAAACTGCCTGCTTCCACTAACATCCCTAGCACCTGGCACTCTTCAGTTTCAAAAAAATATTGCCTAAAACTTCCTCTCCCCCACCACCAACCTAAGAAACATTTAAATATACAATACTGTATATTACAGCTAGAGTGCCCAAGACTTGACATTTGTATTTGTAACCATGGAGCAGAGAGCGAGTTTGTAAATCTGGCGAGAGCTAAGGTTGTTGGGAATGGTGAGGGTGGAGCACTGCAGAAGGGGTGTGGGACTGGTGGCAGCGATGGAGTGCCAGTGGTGCAGGTGCAGACACACCAGGCAAGGTCACTTGATTCCAAGTGATCGGTTTATTGATCATTACAGAATTTCTCTCTGGTGCGTACCACTCTTTTCCCCTTTTCCCATCCCTGCCTCCTTTCCGGTCTCATTCCATAACAGAGCCCACATCAGAATCGGGTTTATCATCACTCACATATCATGAATGGTTTTTTTTCCTGCTGCAGCAGCAGTTCAGTGCAGTACATAAAATTACTACACTACTGTGCAAGTTTTAAGCACCCAGCACGCGCACGTGCTCTCTGATATATATCCTTGCACAGTACTGTATCCTCCTGTGCTCCTTGTGTTTGGTTTTTCCAACTTGGGGAAAAGATTCTGACTGTCTAACCTGTCCACGGCTTTCATAATTTAAAAAAAAACCTGCCCCTTGTAGCTCATACCCTCTAGACAGCATCCTGGTAACCTTTCTGCACCCTCTCCACTGTCTCTGTGTCTTTTCTACGGTGGAGTGAACCAGGACTGTGCATAATATTCTCAAGTGCAGTCTGATAAACTGCTGCATGACTCTCTAACTCTTGTATTCAATACTCTTACCAATGATGCCATATCTTTTTTAACCACTTTATCCACTTTCAGTGTACTAAGCACTTGGACCCCTCAAACACTTTGTACTTCACTGTTATGAAGATGCCTAACATTAACCGTGTATTTTCATTTGACCTACCAAAGTGCAACATCTCACATCTGCCACTTCTCTGTCCACATCCGTAACTGATCCACAGTATATCCCTCTGTATTCTTTGATAATTCTTCAGACTATCCACAACTCCGCTAATCTTGATGTCACCACTAACTTGCTTATCCAGCCATCTGCACTTTCATCAAAACTGATCCTCGTGGAACTCCACTGGTTACAAACCTCCAACCTGAGTAGCAACCATCCACCTCCACTGCCTGTCTTCATTGGGGGGTGGGGGGAGGGGCAAATCTGTTCAGACTCCAATCTGAGCATCTTTATCCTCTGAATTAATCTACCACAATGGACTTCATCCAGTGCCTCGCTAAAGTCTGTTTTCCACAACCACTGCCTTCAAGAGCTAGTGTGGTTTCTTTTCTATAAATGTATTGGGTTGAATTTGGTCTTTGTGATTATTGTTATTTAGATGGAGAAAGCACTCGCAAACATGGCCCTCAAATCTGCAGAAACTGCCATGGCTGCCACCACCGAACGAAAGGAGCAAACCATTCAGAGTCCTCGTCCCAGTCCTGGCCCTTCCAATGCACTGAAAGGGATTTCGCAAAGTCTGCTCGAAAGGGTGAGGGTGAAAATCTGATTTGTGACCCCATATTAACTTTCTTTGGTTTACTGAAGAATTTCTTTGTTCATTTTGCAACAATGCCCATCATAAGCGTCTCTGACGTCTCGCTCCTCTACAGATCCGTAGCAAAGAAGCTCAAAAACTTCAGGCAGTGATGACGAGGAATCCTGCGCAGACTGAGCGCCTTCATATGATGACGAGACTTCCTGAGATAACAAGAATTCTGCGCAACGTCTTTGTGGCAGAGAAGAAACCAGCTTTGAATATTAGCATGGCATGTAACAGAGTGATTGACAGCTACCGCTCTTCAATGCCCCTGGGTAAATGAATTTTAAAATAAATATTTCTGCCTACCAAATGCTGATAAATTACAGGACAAAGCATTCCCCTATTTGGGGTATCAATGTGGAAGGTTTTGAAATCTGTTTTGGAAAATGAGTCTGGGGTGATGGGTGAGCAGAGATGAATGTGAGTTAGAACACTGGCCTCCTGTGCTCTCAACGATATCAGCTAGGGACCAAGGGGGAAGTTGAGGATAAAGTTGGTCCCTGTATATTAGGGAACGTGGCCTTGTATATTCTAAGGAAGCCCTTTTAAAGGTTGGGTCTGAGAGGTGAAGAAAATGAAGACTCAGTAAATTAGCTGGTCTGAATCTCACTGTTGATCCTCTCCAACAAGCAAAGGAACTCCTGAAGACTTTGAGTGAGTAGATTAAGAGATTTAAGACTTGAGAAGTTTTGCTACAGCAAATACTGATGAGTGTAAGGAATAGGCTTGCTGCAAGATGGATTCTGTAGAAATATAGATTCTGCAATGAGACACTTTTAGAACACAATTACCTTGGTATACCCGTGTGATTGTTTAAAGATTTTGCTGTGTATAGTCCAGTACCAGAGGGCATGGTTTGAGAATAAGGGTTAGGTCATTTGGGACAGAGTTAAGGAAAAACTTCTTCTCCCAGAGAGTTGTGGGGATCTGGAATGCACTGCCTCGGAAGGTAGTGGAGGCCAATTCTCTGGATGCTTTCAAGAAGGAGCTAGATAGGTATCTTATGGATAGAGGAATCAAGGGATATGGGGACAAGGCAGGAACTGGGTATTGATAGTAGATGATCAGCCATGATCTCAGAATGGCAGTGCAGGCTCGAAGGGCCGAATGGTCTACTTCTGCACCTATTGTCTATGTATATTTCGTAGTTATTTTAAGAATAAATTTTCAATGTGAAGGGTCATGTTCTCATTCTGTGAGATTCGAGTTCATTATTACCTTTCCTAAATTTCAGGCGATATGGAGAAACATCTGCGTTTACTGGCTGATATTGTTCCTGACTGGCTGACTATCCATATAATCAGGAAGGATGTCTACCTGAAATTGAACAAGGATGTGGAGTTGAGTATGGTTGTGGAGAAGATTGCAAAAAAGATAAAGGAAGAGGAAAAAGCATGATTTTAATTTTTTTTGCACAAGTTCTGCACAAAACCTGAATATCTAATGTAAAAATGTGAATTGTGTAAATGTATATTGGATAATGGGAAACAAATGCAATGGGATAGCATACAGATTTTATAGGTCAATATGTTTCTTGACAACTACACAATACTTTTGTACGGCAGTAGTTTTCTTAAATTGATTATGGCAAGTAATATTTCTCAAACGAGAGGTGAGAGGAAATAATTCAGCTTGCAATACAGTTTCAAAGAATAAGTATTGTGTAATGTTCATGTCTTCCAGGAGCAATGGTTTCTTCTGTTTGATTTCAAACAGTGTTAAATTGTTCAGTAATTTATACTTTGAAAGATCTTTTGGGAACCATGATTAGATGTTAAATTAAAAATCTGAATTGTGCGTATGGGTGGTGCTGGAGAGAGGGAGTGATTTTAATGAACAATTTGATTAAATGTTTCGCTGCTGTGACTCCTGATTTTTATTTTCAATCTATGACCACAAGGCCAGAACACCCCTGTAATCATTGCTTGATTCTAGTGCACTCTTTTGCAAATTCCGTTCAAGCCAAATACAGTTGCTTCCCTGTGACATCCTCTGGTCTCTAGATAATGACCATTACACTTTGATTGTTACACCCAAGAATATAATCAGAATGTCAATCCTTGCAGGGTGGGCATAACCCTGAACATTCTTTTAATGTTAAGAATGATTAATATTTCTTCTGTCAGCATTTTATTTGTGGTTGTATTTTTTATCCCCACCATTTGCATGTTTTTTTTGTTTGGTGCTTTCCCCCCCCTCCCCCCCCCCCCCATAGTTTAACACTGGGGAGCTTGGATGCAAGTGCTGTAATATCATGTCTTTCATGTTTTAAGTATCCAAGAATGTACAAAGTTAAACATCACAGGTATTCCTGAGTTACTTTTTTTTAAAAAAAACCCTAACATGAATGAAACTTGAGGTTATGCCCAGCTGGAATGGAGATGGCACAAAAGTAATAGTTCCTGCAGAGCAGCATCAAGTACAGCAATCTCTTAAATGTACAAAAAAAATCAATGTCTCTTAATGGAAAAGTGGTAACACATTTCTTGTGCTTGAAGAGAATCTATTCCAGGTGCTGAAAGGACTGGCAAATATAAGGATATGATTGATACGTGGGTATCACCCTTAGCTCCTGGTGACAAGCTTTTTGCACTGATCTTTTTAGTGTGTCTTGGGCATCTGAAACCTGGCGGAGCCCATCCCTCTCCAGGTTTTTATTTTACAAGTTTGAGTTGCCGGAGCTCGACACTCAACCCAGGCACGGATGGAGAGCGTGCAAGGGAGCTGGCTGGATTCCAACTCAGGACCTCTTGCCCTAAAATCCAGCGCTGATGCCACTATGCCACCAGCCAGCATTAAGATTGATTATGGCTTGTGCTAAATGCTCCTTATTTTTATACAAGTGGTTGAAATGTAGTCTATAAATATTAACTTCAGGTTGGGTACAGACTAGGTTTAAATGAAGTTATTTGATACATTCTCATTCCTTCTGGCCAATACTTTAACATTTATAAAGTTTAGTGCCTACTAATTGGGCACAATACTCACTGGAGGCCAGGTTACTGATGGTTTTACCTACCCATCACCTTTGTTTCTGCGTGTGATGGTATATGTGGTTTTGCTCCCACAATCCAAAGATGTTCTGGTTAATTGGTCATTGTAAATTGGCCTGAGAATAGGTTGGTGTTTGGTGGGTTGCTGGATGCTGTGGCTCATAGGGCTGGGAAGAGCAAGTTCCACACTACCTTAAGTAATGGGCTAGTCTGAGAAACGAGCATTTATCTAACAAAGAATAAGGACTCAACAGTTTTCAGCTAGCAAGAGTACAACTGTGGCCAAAAACTAACTGATTCATTAGCGACATGCTGAATGAAGCAGGCTTAGATACCAGATAAATTTTAGTGATGTGGATCTCTCATACTCTTTATTTTTAAATCTTTTTATTACTTTCAAACTCTGTATTCATGTTTGTTTAAAATTATGTAATTAATAGGTTAAGTATACATTCATATAGATGATAATCCATAATGTTATAATCCAGATGTTATTCTGAAGTAGCTTCGTTGACCCACATGTTTTGGTCTTGCCCTTGTTTACAAAATTATTGGAAAGATATTTTTGGTGTTATTTGTTTATCCCCCTCAGCTCGACGGATGATTGCATTTGTTACATTAATGACTAGAACATCTATCCTATTGTACTTGAAAGAAATTAACCCTCCAACTATATTTCAGTGGTTTTCTCAAACTATCTCGTTTGAGCTTAGAAAAAATTAAAGTGTTGTCTTTGATTCTTCAGTTAAATTTGAAGAAACTTGGAGACCATTTATCCAACATTTTCATATCAGTTAAACTGACTTTTCCTAAACCCTGCTTCTATTATCCTTAATTATTTGGATTGAGGTGTGGAGTTATTGACGCTACTGTGTATATTTGACATAATGCAGTAGCCCATGTTGGTTAAGTTTTTTCTTTTCTGGAGATTTTTTTTCTTATTTACTCCCTTTTTTTGTAATTACTATGAGTTTGGGAGGATCTCTCATATTCATGAGCAGTTAGATAGGGTTTTTGATAGAACTTTTTCAAGACAAGCAGCAAATGAAAATATTCTGTTTTCCTCTTCAGCATCTGCATGAATTATGTTGTTGACCAAAAAATAATTGGAATTAGTCATTTGCCCAACATGGTGTAGGCTGAGTTGATAATTTTCCAGGATGCAGGGAGTAATTTCAAGGCCACATTTCTTCCCCTTTCTTTTGTAAGTTGTTAATGCATATTTCACATCTGGCCTTTTAAGAGAGCTGCAAAACCATTAAGAAAGGCAATACAGGATTTTTGCACAACAGGTCACACCTACATTCTACATCAGATCACTTATGGAGTGATATTGAAGGGGATTTGAGATTTAACATTGCTCCATTCCTAGGTTATTATTTTCTGCAGGGATGCTAAAAACAAGTTTTAAGTCATAGTGAGTATTGTTAATAACATCTATGGAAAAAAGTAAACAGTTGACAAAAGCTTGACTGTTTACTCTTTTCCATAGTTGCTGCCTGGCCTACTGAGTTCCTCCAGCATTTTGTGTGTGTCGCTTTGATTGCCAGCATTTGCAAATTTTCTCTTGTTAATAACAGGTATATTGGTCCAATAAATAGCCAGCTGGTGGTGTGGTGACATACCGTGCCAGACTTCAAAAGCATGTGGTCCCAGGTTCAAATCTATCCAGCTCCTTGCTAGCTTGATGGAAAGCATGCTCCTGCCTCTCTAAAAAACAGACATACTAAGAAATGGCAAGGTTACTGAATGATGCACAGAGAACAACTCCGGTCCAAGAAACTAAAATTATGCTACATTCATGTATGCATTTCATTGCACCAATAAAGTACCTTACATGTCATCAGAATCAGGTTTATTATCACTGGCATGTGATGTGAAATTTAATTTGGCAGCAACAGTTCAATGCAATACATAATATAGAAGAGAAAAAAATAAGTCATTTACAGTGTATATACTGAAGAGATTAAAATATCGTGCAAAAACCAGGAAGGATAGATGAAAATGAAAAAAGTGAGGTAGTGTCCAAGGGTTCAATGTCCATTTAGGAATCAGATGGCAGAGGGGAAGAAGCTGTTCCTGAATTGCTGAATGTGTGCCTTCAGGTTTCTGTACCTCCTACCTGATGGTAACAGTGAGAAAAGGGCATGCCCTGGGTGCTGGAGGTCTTTAATAATGGACGCTCCCTTTCTGAGACACAGCTCCCTGAAGATGCCCTGGGCACCCAAGATGGAGCCAACTAAATTTACAACCCTCTGCAGCTTCTTTTGGTCTTGTACAGTAGCCCTCACATACCAGACAGTGATGCAGCCCGTCAGAATGCTTTTCACAGTACAACTATAGAAGTTTTTGAGTGTATTTGTTGACATACCAAATCTCTTCAAACTCTAATAAAGTATAGCTGCTGTCTTGCCTTCTTTATAACCACTGATATGTTGGGACCAGGTTAGATCCTCAGAGATCTTGAAATTGCTCACTCACTCTCCACTTCAGATCCCTCTATGAGGACTGGTATGTGTTCCTTCGTCTTACCCCTTCTGAAGTCAACAATCAGCTGTTTCATCTTACTGTCGTTGAGTGCCAGGTATTGCTGCGGCACCAGTAGTTGGCATATCTCCTGTACGGTGTCTTGTCACCACCAGAGATTCTACAAACAATGGTTGTATCGTCAGCAAATTTATAGATGGTATTTGAGCTATTCCTAGCCACACAGTCACGTGTATATTGAGTAGAGCAGTGGTGCACCAGTGTTGATCGTCAGTGAGGAAGAGATAGTATCACCAATCCGCACAGATAGTGTCTTCTGGTTAGGAAGTCTAGGATCCAATTGCAGAGGACAGTACAGAAGCCCAGGTTCTGCAACTTCTCAATCAGGATTGTGGGAATGATGGTATTAAATGCTGAGCTATGGTCAATGAACAGCATCCTGGCATAGGTGTTTGTGTTGTCCAGGTGGTCTAAAGCCGTGTTGAGAGCAGTTGAGATGGCATCTGCCATTGACCTATTGTGGCGATAGGCAAATTGCTGTGGGTCCAGGTCCTTGCTGAGGCAGGAGTTCAGTCTAGTCATGACCAAACTCTCAAAGCATTTCATCACTGTTGATGTGAGTGCTACTGGGCAATAGTCATTAAGGCAGCTCACATTATTCTTCTTAGGCACCGGTATAATTATTGCCCTTTTGAAGCAAGTGGGAACTTACACCTGTAACAGTGAGAGATTGAAAATGTCCTTGAATACTCCAGCCATTTGGTTGGCACAGGTTTTCAGAGCTTTACCAGCTACTCCATTGGGTGGGACCTTTCACCTTGCAAGAGTTCATCCTCTTTAAAGAGAGTCTAATATCAGCCTCTGAGACGAGATCACAGGGTCATCAGGTGCAGCAGGGATCTTCACAGCTGCAGTTATTTTCTCCCTTTCAAAGCGGGCATAGGAGGCGTTGAGTTCATCTGGTAGTGAGGCATCGCTGAAATTCATGCTATTGGGTTTCCCTTTGTAAGAAGTAATGTCTTGCATACCCTGCCAGAGTTGTCGTACATCTGATGTTGCCTCCAACCTTGTTCTAAATTGTCTTTCCACCCTTGAAATAGCCCTTGGCAGATAATACCTGGTTTTCTGGCACAGGCCTGGGTCCCCAGACTTGAATGCCAAAGATCTTGCCTTCAGCAGACAACGTACCTCCTGGTTCATCCACAGTTTTTGGTTTGGGAATGTACAGCAACTGTTTCAACGTGAGAAATTCCACTTGATCAGATTAGCACTGCATTGCCACAAAAGTCTACTTTTAGTGTTGACATTGGCTTGTTTAATCAAGATGTATGAAACAGGATTCAGCAGCAGTAATTGGTTAAGTGGAAGACACTTGGAAAACTGGATAAAAGGAACTAACAGAAATAATTAATTATTGAAATTCACCTAGATCTGCTGATAAGGCAGTGTTTGTGTGACAGGTTAAATAGACTAAACCTGTAAGGGTGCTTTGTGGGACACTGATGGAAGGTTTACAGTTCAAATTTTATTTTTGGTCATTAGGGAATTACCTTGCTGGAATTTGAAATTAGTCCCCTGCAACATTTATTAGTATCTATAAAATAAAGAAACAGCTATAGGCAACACCAAGAAAAGGCTATTGAACAATTCAGGACACTACAGGTGATGAATAACATTTTATTCTTTAAAACTTGCATTAGTTTCAGCAAACTATAAGGCTGGAAGAAGAGGTAAATAATGGAAGAATTTAGAAACATGAGAATAAGCAAAAGAAAACTTGTTTGCAAAATAGCCCTAATGCAGTAAGTGATTAATAAATATTGCTGTTAATCTTAATTCACAGTGCATTAGACAAACTTGCAAAGAGTAAAATGATTGACCAGGGAGGCAAGGATAGAACACTGCAGTGGTAACGATGTGGATGAACTGAAGCAACAATGGAGCAAGTGGTAGAAAATGGCACCAATGTGTGGTCCACCGCAGGGAAATTGACTAGCAATTAATGAATGAATAAGAATGGACAACAGAAAAAAGACATTGGAGAAGTATTGTGTGCTGAACCATATGAAAGACAAAGGATAGATTGCTGTAATCCATAACCTGGTAACAATGACAAGGGTACATGACTACTCACTCAAACACACTGAGAACTAGCAGCTTCTAAGATTCAATGACCACTGTTAAGTCATGTTTCTATTTCAGAAGCAAATTTTAACCAATAATCTTTCATCCTTCAACATGCACACAAATAAAGTTTCATGTGTACCTTTTATAATGTTATCTTTATTGTCTCTATTTATGGTTATATAAAAAAATTCACAGTGAGACTTGATCAAAATGCCACATGGTTCATATACAATCTCATGGTCAGTTTGGTATCTAAGAAATAAAACCATAGTGAGATCAGGTAACTGAACATGAGTTCTGAGGATTCACGGTGCAGCCCTGCTTTAAAAAAGATTCAGGGATTTCAAATATGAATGCGTAGGAATTACCAAGACTAGATGATGCAACGATCTCACTTTAAGCAGACTTTATCTTGTTATTTCATGTTCTCATTATTTATTTATATTTGCACAACTTCTGCATTCTGGATGATCTTTTACTTATCCTGCTATAGTTACTATTCTATATATTTGGTGAGTATGCATAAGAAAATGAATCTCTGGGTTGTATATGGTGGCATATATTGGTAATAAAATTTACTTTGAATTAGGAAGTTTTTAAGTTTAAATTAGACAGTTCTTAGCAAGTTCAGGATATATGCCGTCTCAATCACAAAACAAATTATTTAAAAAAAACACTACTTCTCAACTACACTGGCCCTGATGGTCAGAGGATCTAAAGACAAGGAATGAATTACATCTGTAATAAGGTAGGCAGTTCTTATATTTAAAATTGTACCAGTGAATAGAAAGGTACATGATTCAGTTTCTCTGATCCTTTCAGTTCCTTAATTTCAATTACTACTAAACATTCAAGAAGATCAGCTTCCAACTTCTCCATCAGATTGCAAGCAGCTGCCATGGTACCTGCACCAAAGACAAAATAAATCACATTCAATCATCTGATTTTATTAAAAACTTTAAACCTACAGCTTTGTTGGCTGCTGGGAACCGTACCATCAATTTGTGGGACATGTCGCTCAGCATCTCAGACTATTTATGTGGGGTTTTTGTGACTTTCTCCCCCCCCCCCCGCTATTTTGAATGTGCTGCACCTTGTCTTGCACCTTGGCCCCCAGAGGAATTCTGTTTCGTTCGACTGTATCCAAGTATGGTTGAATGATAATTAAACTTGCTGAAGGGCTGTGAAACTGTGCTGATGAAATTGCCAGACATCGGTATCAACTTAGTAAAAATAAACGCCAAAGTGTTTAGGTTCCTAATACAGCAAATTCCAGGCCAAAATTCATGCCACAGCAATATAGAGTATTACATCTTGTACCTCCAGTTGCAAGCACATCATCAATGATGACAACTTTCTGCTGTGGTTGCACGTGATCAGCTTGTATCTCAATTTGATCCTAAAAAAGAAATGCCTTTCAGATATGATAGCATTAAGACATGGTTATATAAAACAAAGATTACAAGGTTTCCCTCTTGAGTCACATAGAGAAAAAAAACCACAAAAGATTACCTCTCCATATTCAAGCTGATAGCATGCGGAAATAATTTTACCAGGAAGTTTCCCTTTCTTTCTTATTGGTACAAAGCCAATTCCAAGTCTTTGAGCCAGAGCAGGACCAAATAAAAACCCACGAGCATCTAAACCTGGAGGGCACAAATGCAAGGTTACTCCACAGTGGAATACAACAGCATACAACCCATAGCAGAATCATTCCTAGTAAACCAGTCACCATGAAAATTCCTATAACTTCAGTGCAGAAGGTTTTTTTCCCAGAATGATATGCCATACATTTACACTGCTTCATGAAAGGTAAGTTTGGAAGCAGGTTACAAACGAAAACGGTTCTCTTCTACTGCGTTGGGGGTATTCACTGTCATCCAATCTAATAACTTTTATTTTGATCTGTCATTTTTTTAAAAACTTCCTTAAATTATAAAGGCAGAGGTCATTTAATTTTAAAAAATCTCCTTCTTTACCCAAAGGCAAAAATTTGCACCGTGGTATGGCTCTACAAATAGGAAAGAAATGTTGGTATTGTGGTGACCCATTTCCTGGCACATCTGAACCAGCTCACAATTAGCCAGCGTTCTGGCTAAGGGAGATAGCCTACGGGGGTTTGCGAGCACAGAGCTTTGGAGCCTCTGCGCCACGGGGGGGGCAGGTTGAGGGAGGCTTAAAAGCAAGGCTGGGTATTTCGAATAAAGTTTTTCCTTCGACTGCAGTTACCGACTCCGTGTCGTAATTTTAGCGCTGCATGTAGCACACCGCTACAATTGGTGACCCCGACGGTCCAAACGATTTTTGGACCAGAAATGACCGATGCCGCCTCTGTTCATGCGGTTTTGCTTAAACTGCCGGGTTTCTGGACACAGCGACCGAAACTGTGGTTCCAGCAAGTTGAAGCCCAATTCCACATTCGGCAGATCACCTCAGAACACACCCGCTACTACTACGTGGTGAGCTCCCTCGACCAGGACACAGTGGCCCAGGTCGCGGAGTTCGTACAGTCGCCCCCGGCAGACAGCAAGTACACGGAATACAAAGCCCTGCTCCTCAGGACTTTCGGACTCTCACGGCACGAGCAGGCTGCCCGTTTACTGCACCTGGATGGCTTGGGAGACAGACCTCCATCGGCTTTAATGAATGAAATGTTGTCTCTGGCCGACGGACACACACCCTGCCTCATGTTTGAGCAGGCATTCCTGGAGCAGCTGCCCGAGGACATATGCCTGCTGTTGTCCGACGCGGATTTCAGTGACCCCCGGAAGGTGGCAGCCCGGGCGGACTTGCTGTGGAACGCCAAGAAGGTGAGCGGGGCGTCCATCGCACAGATCACCCAGCCACGCTCCCAGCAGCAAACCAGTCCAGGCCCCGCTGCAGAGCCCGCCAACCTGAGGGGCAGGGGTAGGGGGCCCAGCGGTGGGGCGCAGAAGCCCGCCGTTGTCGCCCGCCCTGCAAGTCTCCGGGAAACGCCAGGGCCAGCCCGCCGCTGATGGCTACGGCGGCTGGCCATCGGGATAGCCTCCTGTATGTGTGGGATAGAAGGTCGGGACGCCGGTTTTTGGTCGACACCAGTGCCGAGATCAGCGTTTTACCTCCGACGAGTTACGACACCCGCAGCAGGGCACCGGGTCCCCCCCTGAGGGCCGTGAACGGCAGCACAGTAAGGACCTATGGCACCCGTCAGGTGCAGCTACAGTTCGGCTCCAGCCAGTTCACATGGGACTTCACACTGGCCGCCGTAGCCCAACCGCTCCTGGGTGCGGATTTTTTGTAGGCTCACAGCCTACTGGTTGACCTGCCCAGGAAGAGACTGGTACACGCCGAGACCTTTCAGACGTTCTCCCTGTGTGCAGCCCAGTTGCCAGCCCCTCACCTCGGCTCCATCACGCTGTCCGACAACGACCTCACTAGGGTCCTGGCGGATTTCCCATCGGTTCTGGCACCGCAGTTCACAGCGGCCATGCCCAGGCACGGCGTACAGCACCACATCCCGACCCAGGGACCACCCCTCCACGCCTGTGCTCGGCGGCTTCCCCCGGACAAGCTCCGATTGGCGAAGGAGGAGTTCAAGAGGATGGAGGAATTGGGGATCATCCAGCGGTCCGACAGCCCATGGGCCTCCCCCCTGCACATGGTGCCCAAAGCGACAGGAGGCTGGAGACCGTGCGGCGACTACCGGAAGTTGAACGAGGCTACCACACTGGACCGCTACCCTGTGCCGCACATTCAGGACTTTGCAGCAAACCTGCACGGCGCACGGATCTTCTCCAAGGTAGACCTCGTCTGAGGGTACCATCAAATCCCAATGCATCCTGACGACATCCCCAAAACGGCTCTCATCACCCCGTTTGGCATTTTCGAGTTCCTCCGCATGCCATTCGGCCTGAAGAATGCCGCACAGACGTTCCAGCGGTTAATGGACGTGGTGGGACGGGACCTGGACTTCGCGTTCATCTATTTCGACGACATCCTCATAACCAGCAGCAGTCGTCAGGAGCATCTGTCCCACCTCCGTCAACTCTGTGCCCAACTGAGTGAGTACGGTCTAACAATCAACCCTGCCAAATGCCAGTTCGGGCTCGATACCATTGACTTCCTGGGCCACAGGATTACTAAAGATGGGGCAACCCCTCTGCCCGCTAAGGTAGATGCGGTCCGCCACTTCTCCCGACCCACCACGATCAAAGGCCTTCAGGAATTCATAGGTATGGCCAATTTCTACCACCGTTTCCTCCCTTCAGCTGCCCGGATCATGCGCCCCCTGTTCACCCTGCTGTCCGGTCCGGGCAAGGACATTACCTGGGACGAGGAGTCTGCCGCCGCTTTCGTTCAAACGAAGGAAGCTTTGGCGAACGCCGCGATGCTAGTGCACACCAGAATGGACGCCCCTACCGCCCTCACAGTGGACGCATCTAACACGGCAGTCGGTGGGGTGCTGGAGCAACTCATCGCTGGTCGCTGGCATACCCCTGGCGTTTTTCAGCAAACACCTGCAGCCACCCGAGCTCAAGTACAGTGCTTTCGACCGTGAACTGTTGGCGCTCTACCTGGCAATCTGGCATTTCAGGTACTT
The DNA here is from genome assembly GCF_030144855.1 of Hypanus sabinus. NCBI lineage: Eukaryota > Metazoa > Chordata > Chondrichthyes > Myliobatiformes > Dasyatidae > Hypanus > Hypanus sabinus. The sequence continues at coordinate 52,854,830 of NC_082722.1, forward strand.
CTTAGAAGGTAGGCCCTTCACCGCGTTCACGGACCACAAACCGCTTACCTGTGCGTTTACAAAAGCTTCCGACCCCTGGTCGTCCCGCCAGCAATTCCACCTGTTCTACATCTCTGCATACACGACGGATGTCCGGCACGTCTCGGGTAAGGACAATGTCGTGGCGGATGCGCTCTCTCGCCCTACCGTTCATGCCCTTTCCCAAGGAGTAGACTTTGAGGCACTGGCAGAGGCACAGCAGGCAGATGAGGAGATTCCGAGTTACAGAACCGCAGTCTCTGGTTTGCAGCTCCAGGACCTCCACATAGGCCCAGGTGAGAGGACCCTACTCTGTGACGTCGCCACCGGCCAGCCCCGTCCCGTCGTCCCAGTACCTTGGCGGCGACACGTTTTCGACTCCATTCATAACTTGGCACATCCCTCCATCCGGACAACTGTCCGGATGGTTTCCAGCAGGTTCGTTTGGCACGGACTCCGCAAGCAGGTCAGTGAATGGACCAAAACGTGTATGCACTGCCAGACGGCCAAGGTGCAGCGGCACACCAAAGCCCCACCGCAGCAGTTCCACCCCACCCACTAGCGTTTCGACCACATTCATGTGGATATCGTGGGCCCCCTGCCAGTGTCGCGAGGTGCGCGGCACCTCCTGACTATCGTGGACCGGTTCACAAGATGGCCAGAGGCGATCCCGCTCACCGACACCACCTCCGAATCTTGCGCCCAGGCACTGATCGCCACCTGGATATCTCGCTTTGGTGTGCCGGCCCACATTACCTCCGACAGAGGCGCTCAGTTCACCTGCAGCCTGTGGTCAGCTATGGCCAGCCTTCTGGGGACTCAGCTGCACCACACAACTGCCTACCACCCACAGTCGAACGGGCTAGTGGAGCGCTTCCACCGTCACATGAAGTCGGCTCTCATGGCCCACCTGAGAGGACCTAACTGGGTGGACGAGCTTCCCTGGGTCCTACTCGGCATCCGCACGGCGCCCAAAGACGATCTGCACGCCTCGTCGGCTGAGTTGGTGTACGGCGTGCCCCTGGTCGTCCCCGGGGAGTTCATACCAGCCCCAGGGGGGCAAGAGGAAGAACCCGCAGCAGTCCTGGGCAGACTACCTGGCAGGCTCGGTAACCTGGCCCCCATACCCACTTCGCAGCATGGGCAGAACCCGACCTGCGTACCCAAAGACCTGCAGAACTGTAAGTTTGTGTTTGTACGAAGGGGCGGGCATCGGCCACCGCTACAGCAGCCCTACAAGGGGCCGTTTACGGTGCTCCGGAACAACGGGTCCACGTTCGTGCTGGACGTTGGGGGGAGAGAGCAGGTTTTCACGGTGGACCCACTCAAACCGGCCCATGTGGACCTGGCGCAACCAGTCGAGTTTCCGGCACCATGGCGCAGAGGCCAACCTCCCAAACAGGTTCCGGCCCAGACTGTGGACATTGGGGGGTGTATCGCTGGTTCTGGGGGGTGGGGGGGGGTTATGTGGCGACCCATTTCCTGGCACATCTGAACCAGCTCACAATTAGCCAGCATTCCGGCTAAGGGAGATAGCCTACGGGGGTTTGCGAGCACAGAGCTTTGGAGCCTCTGCGCCATGGGGGCAGGTTGAGGGAGGCTTAAAAGCAAGGCTGGGTATTTCGAATAAAGTTTTTCCTTCGATAGCAGTTACCGACTCCGTGTCGTAATTTTAGCGCTGCATGTAGCATACCGCTACAGTATTCCATTTAAGAACACTTGCAAAACATTAAAGAGTATTAGAGAGTCATACATCTGTGGTTTCCTAGTCCTTTATTGGGCCTGCACATTACGCCACTAATTAGACAAGGAAGTCCTAGAAGTAAATCGCCTACTGGACTGCGATTTTATCTACTATACCAACTGAGTAACTCATCCAGCAGAAATGAATTAAATAGCCATATGTAAAGCACTGTCGCCTAGTTTTAAGAGGAGACTGAAAGCTGAACTTCAATCAAGAAAAATACCCTTACCCACAATTAATTCAACCTGAGCAAATTTCTTTCTCAAGTGATCTTCAAGCAGGTCAATAACGGCAGTGAAGGCTTTGGGATCCTTCAAGAGGGGGCTGATATCCCTGAAATTATATAGGCAATAAGTTAAATGCAAGAGCAGAAACTACTAAATAATCTATATTTTATGGAGTGCAAACGTATAGGATATTATTCTTAATATCAACAGAGAAGATGAGATCATATTGCCAGAGCAGATAAGATGGCTGCTTCTCAGGGATAAGATTGCTGTTCAATTCCGAAAAGGGTCAACACTTATTTGTGGAGTGGGCTGGGAGCTAATAAAGGGCAGTAATAAAAGTTGTAATGGGAGACAGCAGGAAAGAACATGAAGAGCCAGGTGAATGATTTTACAAGGAGTAAAATAGATTGGCAGGGACAAAATACAGGGAGCAGCTTACAGAGGGAGAAGGGAGAGATTCACCAGTGATACAAGACACCGTGGCTAAAATAATTAAAAGTAAAGCAAAAAGAGTAGTAAACACCAGATTAGGGCATTATGCGGGGTACTTTAGCATAATATTGTAAAGCTGTTGGAAGTTGGAATAGAGGGTCATGAATGAGCTTCACAAATGACCGGGCTGCCACTTACTGGATGGTTTTTTTTTGTTTTTCATACCAGTAAATTCTAGAGAATATTGTGCATAAAAATCCCAGGCAGGTCAACGGTTTCTGAAATACCCGAACTATCTTGTCTGGCACCAACAATAGTTCCACAAAGTCACTTAGATCACATTTTTCTGCATTCTGATGTTCGGTTTGAACAGAAACTGAACCTCTTGACCATATAGAAAACATAGAATAGTACAGCACATTACAGGCCCTTCAGCCCACAATGTTGTGCCGACCCTCAAACCCTGCCTCCCATGTAACCCCCCACCTTAAATTCCTCCATATACCTGTCTAGTAGTCTCTTAAACTTCACTAGTGTATCTGCCTCCACCACTGACTCAGGCAGTGCATTCCACGCACCAACCACTGAGTAAAAAACCTTCCTCTAATATCCCCCTTGAACTTCCCTCCCCTTACCTTAAAGCCATGTCCTCTTGTACTGAGCAGTGATGCCCTGGGGAAGAGGCGCTGGCTGTCCACTCTGTCTATTCCTCTTAATATATTGTACACCTCTATCATGTCTCCTCTCATCCTCCTTCTCTCCAGAGAGTAAAGCCCTAGGTCCCTTAATCTCTGATCATAATCCATACTCTCTAAACCAGACAGCATCCTGGTAAATCTCCTCCGTACCCTTTCCAATGCTTCCACATCCTTCCTATACTGAGACGACCAGAACTGGACACAGTACTCCAAGTGTGGCCTAACTTGAGTTTTATAGAGCTGCATCATTACACCATGTCTCTTAAACTCTATCCCTCGACTTATGAAAGCTAACACACCATAAGCTTTCTTAACTACCCTATCTACCTGTGAGGCAACTTTCAGGGATCTGTGGACATGTACCCCCAGATCCCTCTGCTCCTCCACACTACCAAGTATCCTGCCATTTACTTCGTACTCTGCCTTGGAGTTCGTCCTTCCAAAGTGTACCACCTCACACTTCCCTGGGTTGAACTCCATCTGCCACTTCTCAGCCCACTTCTGCATCCTATCAATGTCTCTCAGCAATCTTCCACAATCCTCTACACTATCCACACCACCATCAACCTTTGTGTCATCTGCAAACTTTCCAACCCACCCTTCTACCCCCACATCCAGGTCGTTAATAAAAATCATGAAAAGTAGAGGTCCCAGAACAGATCATTGTGGGACACCATGACCCTCTGCCTTTTGACTTTCTGAATAAGCCTACTGTGTGGAACCTTGTCAAATGCCTTACTAAAATCCATGTAGATCACATCCACTGCACTACCCTCATCTATATGCCTGGTCACCTCTTCAAAGAACTCTATCAGGCTTGTTAGGCATGATCTGCCCTTCAGAAAACCATGTTGACTGTCACTGATCAGACCATGATTCTCTAAATGCCTATAGATCCTATCTCTAAGAATCTTTTCCAACAGCTTTCTCACCACAGACGTAAGGCTCACTGGTCTATAATTACTTGGACTATCCCTACTACCTTTTTTGAACAAGGGGACAACATTCGCCTCCCTCCAATCCTCCGGTACCATTCCCGTGGACAACGAGGACATAAAGATCCTAGCCAGAGGTTAAGCAATCTCTTCCCTTGCCATGTGGAGCAGCCTGGGGAATATTCCATCAGGCCCTGGGGACTTATCCGTCCTAATGTATTTTAACAACTCCAACACCTCCTCTCCCTTAATATCAACGTGCTCCAGAACATCAACCTCACTCATATTGTCCTCACCGTCACCAAGTTCCCTCTCAGTGGTGAATACCGAAGAGAGGAATTCATTGAGGCCCTCACTCACTTCCACAACCTCCAGACACATCTTCCCACTTTTATCTCTAATCAGTCCTACCTTCACTCCTGTCATCCTTTTGTTCTTCACATAATTGAAGAATGACTTGGGGTTTTCCTTTACTCTACTTGCCAAGGCCTTCTCATGCCCCCTTCTGAAGCTCCTTTCTTGCTACCCTATATTCCTCAATAGACCCTGTGCTGTCTTTACGACAGTTATTTAGTTTATAATATTTTCGCTTAGTAATTCATTCAATAGTGTTTTCTAGTTAGAATTAGAAGTGTTTAAAGTATATTCATTGCATGTAAAATATATCGGCATGTGATGACGTCACATCCGGTTTCGCCGCGTCTTGTGGGAAAATACCGGTTTGAAATTAGCGCGAGGGTGGGGGCTTTCCACGAGGCTCACCTGAGCAGAAGTAGTTTTGCAGGCATGAGAAATCACAGTGAGAGCAACGCTGTAAGTTAATAGATAATCGATATATTGAACTAAGATGTTAATGCCGATCCTGTTAGAAGTAACGACGGTAGATAATGTTTATGCTTTCGTTAGTTAAAGAGTCGCGGATAGTTTGCATGGAAGTGTATTTAAAGTAGTCAATGGAGCAGGTAAACTCTCCCTGTATACTGCACCTTAGTGTAATGTAGTTATAGTCACCTTTGCAAGTATTTACACTTGAAATGTGATATTAAGGAAGGAACAAATACTGTATCAATCTTGTATTGTTTTATCAACAGTTTTCACCATATGTTAATGTGAAGAGTGAACAGTAAATGGTTAATCTTACTGCCATCTGGTTCTCATTGAATGTGGTTTATCTCGACGTTAAATTCGACGTTATCAGTTACACGCGAAGGAGAACGTTACAGACCCATCTGATCCTTGCTTCCTAAACTTCATGTAAGCTGCCTTCTTCCACCTGCCTAGATTCTCCACCTCACTTGTCACCCATGGTTTTGCATGCTTTTTTAGCAGTCAGCTGCTGCCACAATTGGCCGATTAGATACTTACATCAATGAGATACAGCAGTACATAATAAAATGGCCACTGGGTATATATGTAAAGGGGTGGGCAATTAATCAGGCACAAGAATAAAAGATAGTGGGCAACAGTAGAACAAGTACAAAGACTTGATTCAGTTAAGGCTATAAGTTCACAGGGAAGGTATAGACCAGGCATGGGCAAACTACGGCCCGCGGGCCATATGCGGCCCGTTAAGCTTTTTAATCCGGCCCGCAGAACTTGATGAAATTATATTAATAAACCTTGTTAACGTTTTTTCCCCGCAATTCTGGCGTTTTCCCAATAGATGACGCACTCTATATACATTGACCTTTGTTGAGGTGCAGCGTATTACTCCACATTTGCGCTTTACTCTTTGTTCGGCTCGACCTATTTGTGTGAACAGGCATTCAGCGTCATGAACATCAACAAAGCCAGCCACAGATCCAAGTTAACTGACCAACACTGCAGATCCATCCTGAGAATCGCCACAACAAAACTAAATCCAGCCTTTGATGCGCTGGCTAAAAAGGGAGACCAACAACGCTGTTCCCTCTGAAATTAAAAATAAGTTTCTTCGTTGTATTATGTAAAAAATGCATTTGAAAATATTTTTTTCAATAAGCCTTACATGTTACATGTCATTTCTGTTAAGTGATGGACATGAGTAGTGCGCAGGTGCACGTACGTTCTCAAAATAAAAAATGCGCTCCAGATCAAACAACGCGCTCCGCATACTGGCGCGCTGTCCCTGTTCTGTCTTTGTGCTGGTCGTTGTTCGAGTTTTGGCACGGGACAATTGAGTAAGAAGGAGCAGGTCAAGTAGACCTGCATCTCTTACCGTTTTTGAAATAGAGACAGTCAGGAGGAGAGTGATGATGATAATATCTTGAAGGATAACAGAATTTTCAGTGCTTTAAAATAATAACTGCTACTATTAAAAAAAGCTGTATTTTATTCATTTAATTTTCAGTGTTTTAAAAGTCATTTCAATAAATAGCTAAATACCATGGGACTTCAAAGACAGATATTTTGTTGTAATGCATTTGTTCATTTTCAATTGAAATTAAAGCACATGTTTTCTACATATCCCATGATATTTTATTTTCTCTTATGAGGTGAATTATCAAAACACTCCATCCATCTGCTCCTGGTCCGGCCCCCCTGTCAAATTTTAGAACCCTTTGTGGCCCACATCAAAAAGTTTGCCCACCCCTGGTATAGACAGTAATGTCAGCAGAAACCCAAGATTTGGTTAGACAGAGGTTTAACAATAAAGTGATTAAACATGACAAGATATAGGAGTATTGTCTCACAAATCACACTTCGAAGGAGCTATCAGAAATTTACAAAATATCAAGTTTGATAATTACCCTAATTGCCTTTGGTGTTAAGATGGCAGGGGAAACAAAGGAGCCAGCAGCGGGGATGAAAAAGGAGCCAGTGGCAGGCGAGAAAAAAGAACAGAAGAAACCTCGCCGCCATTGTAATCGCAACCCTGTACTGGCCAGGGGCATTGGCAAGTATTCTAGTTCTGCCACATTTGCCAGAAGGGCCATGTACAAGCGCAATTACAAGGCTCCTGAAAACAAGGTTGAGAAGAAGTTGAAGGAAAAGAAGCCCTGCACCATCACCAAACCTGTTGGGGGAGACAAGAATGGCGGAACTCAAGTTGTCAAAATCTGTAAGATGCCACGGTATTATCCCACTGAAGATGTTCCCCACAAAAGGCTCAGCCATGGTAACAAACCTTTCAGCCAGCAGAAACAACGTCTACGGAAATCCATCACTCCAGGAACAGTCCTTATCCTGATGACTGGTCGCCATAGATGTAAGCGTGTAGTTTTCCTGAAGCAGCTCGACAGTGGCCTGCTGCTGGTCTCTGGCCCTTTGATTCTTAACCATGTTCCACTGCGAAGGGTTCACCAGAAATTTGTCATTGCTACATCTACAAAGATCAATCTGTCTACTGTGAAAATTCCCAAGCACCTGACTAACTCCTACTTCAAGAGGAAGAGGCTGCACAGGCCCAAACACCAAGAAGGAGAGATCTTTGACACTGAGAAAGAGAAATATCAGCTAACAGAACAGTGGAAGATGGACCAGAAAGCTGTGGATTGCCACTTCATGTCTGTTATTAAAAAGGTCCCCCAGCTTCGTGGTTATCTCCACTCAACGTTCTATTTGTCAAACGGCGTTTACCCACATAAATTGGTCTTCTAAGCAAGCCATAAAAGTTGACATTTATTAAAACTGGTATTACAGTAAAAAAAAAATAATGACCCTAATTAGCACTGTACATGTTTGTGGCCTCCGTCGGTCGTGGTCGACCACGGGTACTGTGTCTCTGGTAGTCACTGCTTTGTTGAGCAGCGTCAACTGTGTCTATTGAGGCTGATCCTGGAACGGCAGGCTCTGCCACAGTTGCTGCATGTGTTGGGTGCCGTGGAATTGTTATCCGCTCCTCAAACTGACTCAGGATCACTCTTTTGCCTTGCTCTAGGTGTTGCTGAAGAGTACCTCGCCATTTGTTGTGGTCGTCTGCTGTATCCTCCCAGCACTCTGTGTTGATTTTTAAGGCTTTCATGTCACTCTTGCAGAGGTCCTTGAAGCGAAGCTGTAGTCTACCAATGTTCCTCTTGCCTGTTGCTAGTTCTCCATAGAGGATGCCCTTTGGCAGTCTACCATCCTTCATACAACAGACATGGCCCAACCAGCGCGGTCTGCGTTGTCTTAAAGGCGTGAACATTGTGGGAAGTCCAGTACAGGAGAGGACCTCAGAGTTTGGGACTTTGTCTCCCCAGGTGATGCCAAGGATGCGGTGAAGGCTACGTAGGTGAAAATTATTGAGTTTTCTCTCCTGCTTGGAATAGATGGTCCAAGTCTCGCGATCATACAGGAGGGTGCTGATAACGCATGCACTATAGAGTCTGCAAACATGACTGAACACAATATTCTATAAATGGCTATATAAACAGGAACCTTGGATAATTTGTTAGGGTGAATATGTGAGACAGAGGGGACCTGTGAGTATGGAACGGTGCAAGTTGCTGGTTCATTCTGATCAACTGACGTCAGTTTATTGAGATAGCTTGCATATGCTTGTCTGTTTGCTGCTCTTTGAATAAATAATATTATCTAAATCACTTCCTGGTTTTCATTATTTGGGTAACAGTCTCAAATAGTATGATCAGCTCTGCATAAATGGTTCATTAATAACATACTTATCAAAGAAGCAAAACAAACTCAGGTGACAGACTAGTGTCCTCTAGGGGGCAGTATTAGGATGCTGATTTTCCAAAATGTATTTATACCATACATTGGGTGAAGTGTACACCATTTACAGCATGTTACACTATTTACAAGTTTCTCATTCCACCTACTCTGACAGATCCCCAGCAGATTTCCCTGCCAAGCCACACTCTATCCTTCTAGAAAGCATGTCGCCATTCCTTTAATGATTTTTTTTTGCTTCAGACAACTTTGGAATACATCACCCAACAATACTGTGAGTGTACCTTCAACAAGGGTACACAGTTCGTCACAACCTTCTCAAGGACAACTGAAGATGGGCCATGGCATACTGTCCTTAGCAGCCACAGCTACATTCCACAAATCAGGAAAAAGCTTCGCAGGTGATTAGAGGCTGAAGAATGTCATTGAACAATAAACCTAGAAATGGAAAGCCATAGGGCCAGTGGACTGATAGCTGGCTGTTGGTTTCATAGGGAACCACCAGCACACTTCAGACTTCTTTGCTTAGGCAATATAATGTGGGGATGAAATGTGTTGTAGATCAGAAGCTGGAAACTCGCGATCGCATGCTGTAGACGTAAGCCCACGATGGTTCCTGATCTGCTGCGAGATACTGAGGTTATTCAGCAGTCACTGTAGATACAGATAAGGCCGATTAGCTTGAGTTTCCCCAATTTGAGTTTTAAGATTAATTTACATATTGATTTAAAAAATAAGTTTAAATACACCACCCTACAGGGAGGTGAAAGCTAGGTATAAACCAGATCAAACATAATTTGGACTATTATCCCACCATAAGAAATTACGAAGTTGAAAACTAACAAGTTATTGTATAAACTCAACACCAAAGAGCTCCCCACCAGGCTACTAAACCGGCGATACCTGCGCCCATCCTCCCCCTTGGAGAGTTAAAGTTTAAAGCAACTCAGTTCACTGAGACTTATAATATATATAACAGATGAATACATCCCCAAGTGCTCCGTCATTTCAATTTGTTTTTCAAGTGCACCAGTGAAACCAATCTACCTGATGAATTTAGTTTCAGCTACTCTTCACGATTTAGCTACTGTCACGTACCCCGTGACCGGGTTAAAGAACCAGCAGAAATAGAAAAACACTTTGGAGTCTGGTATTGCTATAAACTAATAGTGTTTATCAGTAACTACTCAATACAGTACTATAGAATGCAAATATATGAAACAGGTTAGCAATAATACATAGATAATACATACAGAAGTGTGGAAATAGGAACCAAAACCAGGCTTTTTCAAACCTAGGGGTGAATGGATAGAGTCTTACGATGGTGAAGAGTTCTGTTCAGTTCGAGGTAGTTATTTGAGTAACACTGGAGAGAGAGAGGTGAGAGATGATGCCATCGATCATCCCATCATCTTCCGAAGTCCTGTTGTGGTCACTGATTATGACCAAAGCACATACGACTGTTCTTCAGTGGTGGAACTATCACCCAGGCAAGGGTGGAATCACAAATAATTCCCCACCTGTCGCACCTTTTCACACTGTGAGCCCCTAATCGATTTCCCCAAATCGATCCTCCAAAACCCCACCTTCACGTGGGTGCACAAAGCTCGTTCAGTGTCCCGTGGTGTGTCTGTGTCCCAGCAGACCTGCTTTTTATCTCCACATGCTGGACACCAACTGTCCATCAACCGGCTCCGCCCTGCCCTTTCTGCAGGAACTTTAACAAGCAGGCAAAGTGTCCTTGGGGAAAAGGTAAACAAGCTGGCAGAAGAAACCATAATATTAATCTTCTCTCTCTCTCATTTGCGCTGGACGCCTCTCCCTCTCTGTAGAGCACAGTTCATAGGGTCAACTCTGGACCCCGTTTCAAGCTTGGTTTGCCCATGATACTACTAAAGGCATTCTAATATTTAAGCAGAGAAAGACTGCAGATGAGTGAAGTACAAAGGGGTTTTTAGGTGCATGAATCTCTAAACATTAGTAAGCAGGTGCAGAAATTGTTTAGCAAGGCAAAATGGCCTTTGTTGCAAGAGGATTGGAGATTAGAACTAAGAAAGTAATGTGTGGTTAAAACTTTCTGTTCCTAGTTTGTTGTCATAGAACACTACTTTAAATACACAATAGGTCTAAAGTCATTGGCTCTCCATTCAGCCTTGGATCACCTGACAATTGCAAAACCTATGCCAGGCTGCTGTTTCTTGACTACAGCTTAGCATTCAGCACAATCAAACCCTCAGTTCTAATCAACAAGCTCCAAATTCCAGGCCTCTGTATCTCCCTCTGCAACTGGACCCTTGCCCTATCCATCGAGAGGCCCATCAGTCATTAAATTTAAATATGTCAAAATGTTGATGGGCATGATCGAAAATCTTTTTATACACTTTGGGAAGTATTCGCTTGCTGTGTGTTTTGGGAGATCAGGAAATAGTGGAAAAGAACATACAGTATTACTACATACAGTATCCAACGATGCATACTTATTAAAACAAGAATCATGGACTTTGCACTGCAAGGCATGAAATAATAAGCTCACCGCTGTAAATACTGCACAGGTATAAAGAAATATTTCTCAAAGGCAACAGGTCTAACTAACTGGGTATTTTTTGCTCTTACAGTAATTCTAGATTACAGTTTCATTCACTACAACTGAGAAAAGAATTTGGAAGCAAATCAGAGGACTGCTAAGACTCGTATCTAAACTCAGAACTGCATAACCTTCAGGGAAATAAAACTTTGTCTATAAAAATAACAAAAATGTTGTTACTTTGACAAACTGTTTCAATTAGATAGCTCAAGCAAAGGGCCATAGATATAAATGATACAACCCTAAGTGGACTGTGTTGAAAATAACTGTGTTCAGGATCCAACGTCTTGCTTGAGGTGAGCAGTGAGTTGCAGGCAGAGCTTTCCAGAGTTTGTCTCAATGACAAAAGCGGGATGGTGCAAGAAGTCAGTTGGGCATAAAGGGCAGTACAGCAGGCAAGTCAATAGGATCAGTGTGCTGTTTACAACAATGGTGCTGAGGTTAAGAGGATTCAGCTTCTTGTTCCCAGGAGTGAACATCACCTGTCCTGGTCCAATAACACTGACCCAATGGCCAATGAAGTTCACTAATGCCTCTACTTTCTAAGGAGGCTAAAGAAATTTGCATGCCCCATTTGACCCTCACAAAGTTTTTAAATGATGCATTACAGGAGGCATCCTATTTGGATGTGTCATGGCTACTGCTTTGCCCACGACGCCAAGAAGCTACAGGGTAGTGGACACACGTCAGCACATCACAGAAACCAGCTTCCCCTCCATGGATTCTGTTACACTTTCCACTGCCTTGGTAAAGCAGCCAACATATCGAAAACCTCAACCACCCCAGACCTTCCCTCTCGTCCCACCTCCCTTTGGTTAGAAGATACAAAAGCTAAAAGCGTGTATCATTAAGGACCCTCGCCATCTAAAACATGCCCTGTACCATCAGGGAGTTGGTACAGGAGCCTTCAGACACATGCTCAATGATTTAGGAACAGTTCATGAACCCATGAACATTACCTCACTATTCCTCATCTACATTTTCTATTTCTTTTTGCAACTTATAGCAATTTTTAAAGTCTCACTGCTGCCACAAAACAGAACATTTCACAACATATGTTAGTGATAATAAACCTGATTCTGTAGCACCAGGCCCAAGGACAGCTTCTATCCCACTGTAATAGGACTATTGCATGGTTCCCTAGTCTGAGAAGATGCACCCTTCATCTCACAATCCACCTGGTTGAGATCTTTGCACCTTGCTGTCCACTTTCACTACACATTCTTATTAACTGTAACGCTCTATCTACTCTGTACTTTATTGTTGCTTCAGCTTGTACTAGTTTCAGTTTAGGATTGCACTCCCCACCCAGTATTTCACAAACTTGCTCATTAAGTTAGCCCAAGTGTTTATCACCTCAGCGTTGCTGATATTAACTGTGTCTAATTCCATATTTCGCCCAGAGGAAAACTGTAAAATCCACCAGCACGCCAGAACATCATTTGATGATAACCCAGCAAGTTATCGATCAAGGGCACTATGAGCAGCCGTGGTCCCCGAGAGCAGGCGCTCGCAGACACATGGGCTTCACCACCAACAGTCTTCCAGTTATGTTCAATCTCAATCCCGAAACAGGCACCGTATTTCAAATCGTCACTGGACGGCCAGAGCAAGAGAATTAAAGAGGTTTTTTCGCAAACCCGCTTTTAAAAGTGCACCCCTCCCCTCCCCCACCTGGCGTGAGTTCCCCGAGCAGGCCCACGCCGCGGGGAGACTCGCGGAAACAGGGCGCCCCGCCACGGGGAGACTCGCGGAAACAGGGCGCCCCGCCACGGGGAAAGACTCACTGGAATAGGATACCCCGCCTGGGGAAGTCGGGGAAGCTCCTGACGCTGCAGCGCACCAGCCTTAGCTTCTCCTGCTCCGCACTCATCGTCCGACCTCTCGCCACTGCGGCTCCGACGGCGACAGACTGAGCGGGAGCGCGCTCGACCCGCCCCCCGATGGACCTCGGCTTTTTCAAAAATATATACTTCGTTCAAAAATAAATTGGAACGCTAGAGAGGGGAGCGGCCAATGGTTTGCAGAAAAGTAGCGTCTGTCTCGATGCTTAGATTAGATTAGGTTACATTCGACTTTATTGTCGTTGCCCGAAGCGTCGACAGCGCTTCTCCCTATCCATGCTGCCCGGTCTGCTGTGTTCCAGCAGAATTTTGTGTGTGTTGTTGTTTGAATTTCCAGCATCTGCAGATTTTCTCGTGTTTATTGTCGTCGTGCTGAGTACAGATATAAAGACAATGAAATGCAGTTAGCATCCAACCAGAAGTGTAAAGAATAGTTACGAAATTACGAAAATAACTGCGAATAAAAAATGTTACAGCACACAAATATAAAAATACTGAGACAGTACAATACTGCTTAGCGCTGTGATGTGAGGTTCAGCAGGGTCACAGCCTCTTCCTGTGCCTGCTGGTGAGGGAGCGGAGGCTCCTGTAGCGCCTACCGGATGGGAAGAGAGTATAAAGTCCATGGTTAGGGTGAGATGCATTCTTGATAATGCTTTTCGCCCTGCCCAGGCAGCGTTTATGGTAGATGTTCTCATGAAGGGCAATTGGGTGCCGATAAACCGCTGGGCAGTTTTCACTGCACACTGCAGTGATTTGTGGTCCGATACGTGACAATTGCCATACCACACTGAGATGCAGTTGGTGAGTATGCTCTCAATGGTACAGTGGTAAAAGTCCGTCAGTATCCTGGGACAGAGGTGAGCTTTCTTGATGCTCATTTTGATCAGGATGGAGGAGTTCAGGGACCTGGTGATATCCTCGGAAATGTGGACACCAAGGAATTTGAAGCTTGATACACTCTCCACTGCAGCTCCGCTGATGTAGATGGAGACGTGAATGTGGTGAACTACATATACCTGTCTGGACATGCCCCCTGCTGACTGCTCCTGTGGCTCCTCCCACAGACCCCTGTATAAAGGCGATTGAGGTCTGAGCCCGGCCTCTCAGTCTCCAGGATGTAGTATGGTGGTCAACCACTGCTTGTTCCTTCTTCCAGTCAATAAAAGCCGATATCTCGCCTTACGTCTCAGAGTGAGTTATTGATGGTGTATCAGTGAGTGTGGAGCCTAGCATGCCTGAAGTCCACAATGATCTCCTTGGTCCTCTGGGTGTTAAGGGCCAGGTTGTTGTCGGCACACCACGCGGTCAGGTGCTGGACCTCATCCCTGTAGGCCGTCTCATCATCCCCTCTGATCAGGCCAACCACCGTGGTGTCGTCTGCGAACTTGATTATGGAGTTAAAACCATGTACAGGAACGCGGGCATAGGTGAAAAGGGAGTACAGGAGAGGGCTCAGTACACAGCCTTGAGGCACGCCGGTATTCAGGGTGAGAGTAGAGGAGGAGAGGTTGTCTAACTTAACAGATTGAGGTCTGTTAGTCAGAAAGTCCAAGGACCATTGCAGAGGGCAAGCTGTCAAAGTTTGGCGATCAGCTTGGTGGCGGGGGGCAGGGGGGGTGGATATCACAGTATTGAATGCCGAACTAAAGTCAATGAACAGTTTTCTAAAGTAAGTTGGGGCTGTCCAGGTGGGTCAGGGCAGACTGCAGTGCCGTGGAGATGGCGTGCTCTGTTGATCTGTTGGTGCGATAGGCAAATTGATGGGATAGAACAGGTTAGCCCTTCCAATATGCTAACTCTAACGCTGGACGCATTTCACAAACACAAGAGATCCCACAGAAGCTGGAAATCTTCAGCAGTACACACAAAATGCAGGAAATACTCTGCAAGTCAGGCAGTATCTACAGAGGAGAATAAACTGTTGACATTTTGGGCAGAGACCAGGCTCCAATCACAGCAACAACAGCACATAAAGTATCAGAAACAAATCCCAAGATGTTGAGAGGGCCATTTCCAAACAAAAAAAAATTACATCAAGCCATGTACGTCGTAAGTCATCAAATGTGTGGTCCACAAAAGTGTAAAGAGTGTTTTAATAAGGATAAAGATAGTGTCAGGGGAGACATTTTGTTTGTGTTGCTCAAGATTTTCAGCCTCTGCCGAATCTCTTGTGTAGCTGAAGGCAAGACACCATTGTGGAAGCATTTAAATTTTAAAATTGAGCCCATAATTGGAGAAAAGCTAATTCAAGAGCCTAATAATACATAGGCTTATCATCTGAAATGAAGTCAGGATGTTGAAAACCCCACAGCATGTCAAACAGCCTCTGGGGTGTAAGTTGGGTCTATGTTGACCTGAGGTCCAGTGCTGACTTTAGTATGCTTGTCCTGCTGGACTCTGGCAGACACTGCAGGGCCAAAAGTAATGACATTTCTCTAATTCCTTTAGAAGTGCACATAATCGATCAGTCAGGGGACAAGGGAGGGTCAGACTATGTTGTCTGGGACACTATGCTGTGTTTGAAGTCCTGAGCTTCATATAATTGGCAAAAGGCAGGGCTGGTGACTAAAGGTACTGGTGAATTTCTTTATCGATATCTTGCAAATTAGTCCATGCTTTTCAGGGATGTTTTATTGTTGGAGGACAGTATGGGCAAGTTGGTAGAGTACTTATGGTTTACAGATGATAAGACTGAATATTCAATGTATTCTGCTTAATGAGGACATGTCGGGACCAGTACCTGTTGGCCCAATTAGCTCATGTTTCATGGAAATAATTTAAAAGTATAAAAAAGACAAACTGCCATTTAAGTAAGTAACAATTTAGGTATTTAAGTGAAATACAGAACAAATTAGGACACTACCAATACCTCTACAGTACGATTGTCCTTCATAAAATGCTTTTGACAATTGCATCCTCCATATCTTCATTCTCATTTAAACATTCAAGATGATTTTTGATACCATCAAACTCTTCATAATTCCCAACTTGTTGAATTAGTGAAATTATTTCATTTTCACTCCCAACCATTACTGCCATCTTCAAGCCTGAATGCTTGAAACCACAGTGAACAAAACCGTTCCATATTTTCTTAGTACTTATTTTTCACCAATTATCAGTGACAAAAAATCGCTGCTTTTTGAGCACAAACGCACACAGCTGACGCTATTTAAAAAGTGATCACTTCATGCATTGTGTAGTAGTTAATGGGCACACAAGCGCATATGACTGACGCTAGTTGGAAACTGTTCGGCAGACCGCTTTTTCTGACCTGAAAACTGCTCTAACTACTGCTCCTGCATTGGGCATACCAGAGTACTCATGACCTTTCTAGCTCTTTGGGTTTTGTGAGCAGCATCTTGATTCAAAAACACGGGGGCCTCAGGAGACCTACTGCCTGTTATTCTGTACGGTTACGCCTGGCTGCCAACGATCTGTTGCTGCTAATGCAAGTATGTTAGAAAAATCCAATCTGATAACGTTAGACTACCTCTGTACCATTTTGGCTCCCATGCAGTCTAACTGCTTCTAAGCTCAGCTGCCACAGCACATTTTGCAGTAGCCAGAAGAACAGCATATGAGGTCATATTACTGTCTATAACAAATCTCCCTTTCCAGAGTTCCCCCGCCTTGAATCCCACCTCCCTTATGCCCAGAACAGACACTGATGGTATTTCTATTTGCATGAATATAGTACATCACCTCACCTTGATCTTCAGAGTACCCCTGACTGATGGTTCCTCCTTCTGCCCACCAGATGCTCAGCTCCTCTCTGGTTGTGTCCATTTTGAAAGTTTGGACGCTTACGCGCTCCCTCCTGGGACATCTGCACAGGCAGCAGAGATTTATTGCACTTACACAGGCTTGTATTTTCGCTGCTGGGAAACCGCTCACTATTTATCCCGATTCTCGGTATGCACCTCCGGGTAACCCGTGACTTTGGTACCCTTTGGAAACAGAGGCCTTGTTATGTCTTCTGGAAAACCTGGTCAGTTGATTATTAACCTGTTCCAGGTTGCTCTCCTGTCCTCTCACCTTGCTATTGTCAGTGGCTGACCAGAGGGGGTGTGAAACTTGTATGATTTGTTTGCAGAACAGTAGAGATAAGATACCAGTGAAATTTGACCACTTAGCCACACATGAGGGGCCTTCTGCTAGTTTGCACATTCTGTGTACATGCCTGCATAAAATGCGTATAGGTATATGCTAGTAATTGTAGACATATTCTCCAGATGGGTTGAGGCATCTGCTACTAGAAAGGACGATACCTGCACTGTGGTAAAGTGTCTTATGAGTGATATCATCCCCAGATTTGGAGTCCTCACCAACATCAACAGTGATAGAGGATCTCATTTCACAGCCCAAGTTACAAAAGCGCAAAAGCACTTGGTCAGGCGTTAGGATTCAATTGACAAATACATATCCCATACTAATTTCAGTCTTCTGGATTGGTAGATGGCATGAATGGGATACTAAAAAAACACACTTCTGCCAGGTTTGCCAGGAGACGGGATTAAAATGGCCCCAAGGCATTGCCTATAGTAATGTATACCCTACAAAATCAAGTTAGCCATACAACTAAACTGACCCTTTTTGAAATATTAATGGGAAGATCTACAGTATATGAATGGGAACAAGGCCCCTTTTGGTACCCATTCAGAGTGGTTTAATCTGAACTAATGAGAATACTTTGCAGTAGGCTCAAACTCTTTGTGAGGCAATACGGGGAAATCAATATGGTACAGGCGCTGCCCAGCTCAAGGAGAAGTAATAGTCACCATTCTAAACCAGGAGATTATGTGTTGTTAAATCACTAGAAAAAGCTCTCTTACTCCTAGGGGGAAAGGCCCTTACCAAGTGCTGTTGACCACTAGAACGGTGCTGAAGGATCTGACTGGATTCATGCAAACTGGGAACACCGCCCTCCCTGAAGGCTGAAGAGAAAAGCAAAAAGGAAAAAAGTTAGGAGAAGAAGGATTTAGTGGCTGCTGTGATGGGACTAATCCTTATCCTCACTTTAGTGAGAGAAGGGAAACAAACAAATACCTGCTTAAAAAGTGGCTTACGAGAATGCTAATCGCACTAATGTGCTGGGCTTTCCCCTTCATGGAGAAGGAGAAATCCCTCCGATGGCCAGACCCTTTAATAGAACTGGATTTACCTGCTGAGGAAACCTTACACACCCGGGGTCTGTAAGAAATGGAACAGTGGTAAGAAGCAAATATTTTATAGGGTGGTATTTCCTCAGTTACAACAGACCTCACTCGATTAGTCCCAAAGTGGAAGTTAGAGGGTAATTGAGTAGAGCCCCCAAATTCCCCAATGTTGTACATAGATGGAAAAGGGACCCCTGTAGGACAGAGCATCCATAATCAGATATTAACTTCAGGATCATATAAATGAAATCACCCTCAGTGGTAATTTCTGGATTTGCAGGAATTGGGAATACCTGTGGGTGCCAAAAGATTGGACTGGGGATTGGTATTTGGGGTACATTGTACCATTTATGCATCCATATTTACAATCTGTATCATGAGCTTCAGGGTAAAAGGAAACGTACAATGACAGAGAGTGAGAGAATTTGGATGATATCCTTTCCAATGTACAGGGGCAGGATGAATAATGAGAGAATGGATTATTATGGCTTCCTCATTTAAGAAGAATTAGCAATTGAAACACCATATGCTTTTGGTCACACTAGAGAATCCTTTTCAGAAATATCAGCCGAGTCAGTAGCAGTAAGAACCGTAGCATTAACAAAACATAATGGTCCTAGACTTTGTGTTGTCTGAAAAAGGAGACACTTGTGCCCCAACAGGATGTGAATGTTGCACTTATATCCCCGATAAATCAGAAAATATTGCTCATCTAACTGATCACATTAGACAAGCTGCGATGAAAAGAATCAAAGAAGGACGGGATCAGTTTCATAAATAGGATGCTCCTGGAGGATGCTGGCTATTTGAGCAGGTGGTGGGATACGTTGGTTCACTGTGGTATAAAACTGGCTGCAATAACTGTAGTTGTGCTGCAATGCTTATGTAGAGCAAACCCCACCTGGGGAGGGAAGCGGCCTCTTACATTACAAAGGAGAGCTCCAGAGGAAGAGGAAAACAAAGAGGATTATTTAGCTAGGAGACTTTTACTTCCGGGGCATGCAGCCTCTTTTGCTGACACTGATCTTTAAGGTTGATCGTATGATCAGATAGGAGGGAATTATGGCAGAAGGGTCAGCAAAGGGTTAATGGTCTAAGTAGTTAACTTGCATTTTTCTATTTGAAGTTTGTAACCCAATGTGCTATGTTTAGACTTCCCGACAGCATATTCAGGATGCAGCAAGTGGCCGTAAAGAGGAACATGCACTTGTGTTATCCAGTCACTTGTCAGTTCCATGATTAAAAAAACAGATGTACTTACTTGCTCCTGGTTATGTAACAGTTTGTGGAACAACTTCACTTGCATGTCAGTATTTGCCCGTTCACCAGTATGCAGAAATTGCTCTGTAACTCAGAGCTTTGCACTCTGCTGCAGGCTATCCATGATACCATGCTGAATAAAGGTATAACCACCTGCTCTGGTCTCTGGAGTCATTCTTCACTGACAGTCACAATACCACATGCAATGAATCTGCTCTCATGATTTGAGTATTGTGTATCTTCACAGAGAGTTAAAAATGCAAAAATAGCTTTTGTTATTAAACTTTAGGTTTTGTTATTGTGTATCAGAGCATAGAGCTTGAATTGTGGATTCCATAATGCAATTTTGAAAATAGTTTCTGCCAAGTGTTTCTTCACAAAGGGTAAAATGTAGGATCTAATATTTATCAAAAAGTGAGTAGATTCAACCTTCAAGTATGAATTGTATTTCATACTTGTATAATGTTAATTAAGACCATAAGGTATAGGGGCAGAATTAGGCAATTTGGCCCATTGAGTTTGCTCCACCATTTCATCATGGCTGATCCAATTTTCCTCTCACCAATTTAACTGTAATTTCAGTGTTTTAAACCATTCAAGTGTTTTGGCAAATTAATTTTGTCCTGTAGAAAGGAGCAAAAGAGAATAAGGGATTATTTATAATCCAGGAAATGATCTAGCCTGCCTAATGTAATTATAACACTCCGTTATACAAAACCACATGTTTCTTGGGAAGAAATTTTTAAAATTTTGTTAAAATCATAGGGCTATTTGAGGGTAAATAGCTAGGAAATTCCACTCTGAGGCCCATTTTCAGCTAATTAAGACTAATCTGCAGATCACGTTGGCTTTACAATTCCATAAAGTTTGTACGAGCTAATGTTCTGTACAATCTGATACTCTGTTACATTAATAAAGCACCTTGTTAAATGTATAAAACATGTCTGCATCAGTGTTAAAAACACAAACGCGAGGAAATCTGCAGATGCTGGAAATCCAAGCAACACACACAAACTGCTGGTGGAACGCAGCAGGACAGGCAACATCTATAAGAAGAAGTACAGTTGCGTTTCAGGCCGTGGTCTTGGCCCAACGTTGACTGTACTTCTTCCTATAGATGCTGCCTGGCCTGCTGAGTTCCACCAGCATTTTGTGTGTGTTGCTTGCATCAGTGTTATCTTGTATTTCCATACAAGGCAACATTAGACTGTTACACATCTATTGTCAGAGAAGTACTTGCATAAATAGGTAAACCACCTTCATACAAGCAAGGACAGAAAACAGGGCAAAGTGAGTATACTTATTTATTTAGTAAGTTATGGGTCAAAGTATTTAGTGAGTACATTTCTAACTCTTCTGGCTTCAGTCTCGTTGCCACCTGTTCTGAAATTGTTAGGTTGTGTGGGGGTTGCATTCAAGAGAACAATGAAATGCCATACTGCTGCCACCATGTGTTCCAGCACGTCATGACAGTGTTTCTAGAAATCTCTGGTTACCCCGTCCACACTACTGTGCCCTATTGGTGTTTTCAAATTTACACACACTGGAGGGCGTTTTAGAAAAGCTCCGTTTTCAGGGGAGGAAAATGCTGTTTCAGTGTGGATGGAGGGTCAAAACAAAAAGAAAAGGCTTCAGTTACGGAATTATCCAGACTAGTGTGGACGTAGCCTGATGTTTTATGAAGGACACAAAGCCAGGCATCACTGCAGTGGGAGCAGGCCACAGTCCCAGTTCAGCGCAGAGCTGAGTAAAAGTTGTGGAGCAGAGAGCTGAGACAGCCCTCGCCTCGCCTCCAGTTCTGGTACCCTGACCTTCTCAATCTGGCCCAGCGCTTAAATCGTCCAGACATCGGGTTGTTCCTCACTACTCTGGGACCTGGACCCTGTCGCCACAATTCAGCCCAATCCTGACCTTTCCAATTCAGCCTGGCACTTAAATCGATCAGACGTCGGGTCTTTCCTCACTCCTGCCTCCGCCATGCCTCGCCTTCACCTCTGCACGCCTCTCCATTGTCAGCAGTGATGGTTTTTAATGAGATCTTTAGTAATTTTATTTGTTTTGTATTTTGCAGCTGATGAGTAGTCACTGGACATAACCAGTGCCATCTTAAACCAGACTGAAAGAATTGTACTTAAGCTAAAAATTGTACTGGTTCAATATTGTCACATGTACTAAGATACAGAGAAAGTTTTTGTTTTATGTGAACCCCCCCCCCACCCCACCAGACAGATCAGGCTATATGTAATCACATCGACATATTAAAATTAAAATAGAATGCAGACTATAGAATTGCAGTTACAGAGAAAGTGCTGTGCTGGTACATAAATAAAGTGTAAGGGCCAAAACACAGTAAGTTGGGAAATGAAGAGTTCAACTTGCAGCATATGGGAGGACTGTTCAAGAATTTGTTAACAGTAGGGTAGAAGCTGTTAATTCAGGACACCCTTCCCAGATGCTTTAAGCTACACGTGCTGAGGGCTGGCATGGCAAAACAATACAAAATATTGTAGTTTGCTGGTAGTGTCCTTTCCAAGCTAATGCATTATTTCACAACCATAAGCACTAAATAAAAATGCCACTGAAAGATTTGAGGAAAAACTTTACAGTTTACTGCAACATAAAACAGATACATCAGTTAAACTTGTAAATAAATTTCCAATTTTATCATTTTTTTTCATGTAGAACAATGTCAGTTTGTGCTTGGCAGACGGCTACAGTATAAATTAGGCACTGAAGCAAAGAGGACAGTATTCAAAGGCAAGTCAACTTTGCTATGGGACCAAGAGAGTAAGGAGACAGAAGAAGACAGATGGACTAATGTAAGGACATGGAGAAGTACTATACCCGGAATGGAAGGAGGGAAGGAAGGGATAAAGATGGAAATAAAGTCAGTAGAGACAAGTAAAATTCTATTTATTGATGAGAACACGGGGAATTCAGCATAGGTAGGGAAAACTTGCCATGCTCATAAACAGCGTGCAGGGTTTGGACAAAGCAGTACAAAATTGAAGTTTAACATTAATGCTGTTAGCAAGTTTAGACCATAGACTGCTGTTTTGGCTTTGTGTCAGCTGTGGAGGCAGGGCTGATCTTTATATTAACTTTCCAGGGCCAACATATCTTCTGAGGAAGCAGGAGGTTTATCAAGTGGATTCAGAAAGCTAGTTTTAAGGACAACAATTCAAATACTACAACCATTCTTGGTGCCTTTCTGAGGTGAAGAGGGTTGAGGATGGGGAGGGAGCAGGAGTAATAAATTAGTTTCCTGCTTCTAATTATTATTGAGTGATCCATGTTGTTACATGGGACTGGAGGCGCTGGAAACTGGACCAAAAGGCAAACCTCTGAAGGAACTCAATGAATCAAGCAGCATCCTTCTCAACCCACTGAATTTATCGGGCAGTTTGCTTTTTATATGTTGTGAAAATTGGCACTGCTACTGTTTTCCTTGCCAGCAAAGAATGAACTAATGGGGAGGCCGCTATACATTCACCGCCCAGCAAGATTTCATATGCTATTCAAATGACTGTGAAGAAATCAATACCTGAGGACATTGCTTGTGTGAAAAAATAAAAATATGCAAGATTGCTTTTCAACACACACAAAATGCTGGAGGAACTCAGCAGGTCAGGCAGCATCTATGGAAATGAATAAACAGTCGACGTTCCAGGCCGAGACTCTTCTTTATTCATCTCCGTGGATGCTGCCTGGCCTGCTGAGTTCCGACAGTATTTTGTGTGTGTTGCTTTGGATTTCCAGCACCTGCAGATTACCCTTGTGTTGAAGGTCACTTTTATTTTGTTCTGTTGTATTTGGCCTTTCAAAAAGATCAGGAAGCAAGTGCAATGTAAATGAACATTTTTAAACAATGGTTTGTAAAAATTCACCTGCATTTCATACCAGTTTCTAACTTTCAGCGTTTTAGAGAATATGTGGTGATGCAGCACAATTTTCAGAAGATGAATTGTTGCCTGAAGAATCAAAAAATCATTGACCCACCAGTAAGCTGGTGACAGTGGATGCTGTGTAAAGACAAAGCTGAAAGCAACCAGAGGAGGGTGGCAATGTTTTCACAGTCTGAGGCTGACCACAATCCTACTCCGATTTGCTGTGTTCTTGAATCATCAGCTGTTGCATTTATCCTGCTGGATGCATTACAACCCAGAAACTTAATGGTATTTATTTTTCTTCGCTTATCTATAGAAGATTGTAATTTCTGTTTATACAGTGAAGCAGGGTAAATTCGGACGAAAGAACTTAAACTAAACATTTGGAACAATAAACACAACAATAAACATATAAATTTGAGGTATCGCCTTTTATGTATTGTTCCATTAATGAAAACTTTACAGAGGCTTCCTGGCAACTGTTTGCATAATTAACCCAGCTCAGCCACTGAGATCCTCAAACACATGCTACTTACCACAGATTACGTCATTTGGTCCATGTATCCCCCTTGTTAGAGGACCTGAAGTAGCTTCCACTCAGGCCACATTTTGATTTTTAAAATCATTTTTCCCTTCCCTACCACCAGCGTGCAAGTGTCCTATGTCTCTGTACTTAAGTTGAAGGTTTTCATGCATCGCCAGTTCTTACGGGTCTGCTGTTGAAAGCCATGACACCATTTGCCTTCGACTACTGCAGTGGAATTTCCGAATGAACTCTCTGCTTCTGCCCTCTTTCCTCCTCACGATGCTTCTACTCTGCAATGTCAACTAATGCTGCATGATGTCAAATCTTATATAAAGATCACTGTGCTGGGATGCCTTAATGTGTTAATAATACCAATACTTTTTGTAGGTAATATGATAAAGATTAAGTTGATTAAAGGGTTTAATCTGAAAATTGAATTTTGATTAAAAGTGTAGGGGAGAGAGGCATCAGTCTGCATTTAGGTTTGCATACTGGGGAAATCTCAACGAAACTATTGCAGCACTAGAATGTGAAAATGTGAAATTTAACAAGTAGAAGATGAAACAAAGCTTTACTTGTAAACTCATGAATGCACAATGTAGATTTGGGAGATAGCAAAGGGGTCTTTAGCAGTACTTTAAACAGCATAAGTTCATTGGATCAGCCTATGCCCATAATAGTGACAAACCATACCACCGTGCAGTATATGGTCAGTCATTCATTGCAAAGAACCACATGGACAGGTCAATGAACTGTTGTTGATATCAGTCAATTTAAAAACATGATCCATGATGAAAGCATCGTCATTTGGAAACATACTCCATAAAGTACCAAAAGTGCATAAAACAAGATAAATCGGGCCAGATTTTACTTCTAAGTTAACACCAAGGATAATGTTACTTGCCATTGTTTATAGTTTATGATACCATAAGGCCACAAGATATAGGAGCAGAATTAGGCCATTTGGCCCATCGAGTCTGATCCAGTTTTCCTCTCAGCCCCAATTTCCTGCCTTCTCCCCGTATGCTTCATGCACCGACTAGTCAAGAATCTATCAAGCTCTGCCTTAAATATACATAAAGACTTGGCCTCCACCTCTTCCTGTGGCAAATCCACAGATTCACCACTGTCTGGCTAAAGAAATTACTTCTCATCTCTATTCTAAAAGGTCAACCCTCTATTCTGAGGCCATGTCCCCTGGTCTTAGACTCTCCCACCATAGGAAACATCCTCTCCACATCCACTCTAACCTTTGCTGTCCTCTTTAATATTATTGGCTAGCTTACTTTCATATTCCATTTTTACCTTGTTAATGACCTTTTTAGATGCCTTCCATTGGTTTTTAAAAGTTTCCCAATCCTCTAACTTCCCACTCATTTTTGCTCAATTATATGCTTTTTCTTTGGCTTTTATGTTGCCATTGACTTCTCTGATACAATGCACTGGAGGAGGAAATGCTTGTTAAATTTAAATATTCAGACTTGTTGTCTGAGTTATGTGTATTGTTCAAAATATGTTCAAAGTTCAAACTTGAGCAGTCTCTTTATTTTTATGTAATGTACTACCTACCCATTAAAACCACTGTAAAGCTGAGTATTATTGCCAAGTTAAATACATCTATATAACTGTTAACAGCTGTCAATCAGTCTATGCAAATAAATTATTGTTACAAGGAAGTGTTGGGAGCGGAACCAAGTGCAGGACACAGACACAGAGGTAGTATAAACAGAACAGTGTTCCTAGTAACAGAATAGTTACTAGGAAGGCCAGGGAACGAGGACAAAAATGTCAACATGGATGTAAACTGGTAAAACCTGGACTAGGACTTAGACTCGGACTTGGAACTTGGATCTTGACGTGGACTCAGAACTTAACTGGGATTCAGCCTGGACTTGAAACTTGACTTGGAGTCTGGAACTGGAACATGGCTTGAAGCCTGGACTTGGACACGGACCACAAGCCTGGACATGAAGGACTTGGACAATGAGGAGACAGACTACCCAACTCAGAGCAGCAGCAAACGACCGGACCTACTCAGCTGGAAGGACTTGGAACTGCAGGCTCTCGACTCGACCCAGAGACTGCGCACGGCAGGCCCTCGACTCGACCCAGAGACTGCGCACGGCAGGCCCTCGACTCGACCCAGAAACTGCACACGGCAGGCTCTCAACTCGACCCAGAAACTGCGAATGGCAGGCCCTCAACTCGACCCAGAAACTGCGCACGGCAGGCCCTCGACTCAACCCAGAAACTGCGCACGGCAGGCCCTCGACTCGACCCAGAGACTGCACACGGCAGGCTCTCAACTCGACCCAGAAACTGCGAATGGCAGGCCCTCAACTCGACCCAGAAACTGCACACGGCAGGCCCTCAACTCGACCCAGAAACTGCGCACGGCAGGCCCTCGACTCAACTCGACCCAGAAACTGCGCACGGCAGGCCCTCGACTCAACCCAGAAACTGCGCACGGCAGGCTCTCGACTCGACCCAGAAACTGCGAATGGCAGGCTCTCGACTCGACCCAGAAACTGCGAATGGCAGGCCCTCAACTCGACCCAGAAACTGCGCACGGCAGGCCCTCGACTCGACCCAGAAACTGCGAATGGCAGGCCCTCGACTCGACCCAGAAACTGCACACGGCAGGCTCTCGACTCGACCCAGAGACTGCACACGGCAGGCCCTCGACTCGACCCAGAAACTGCGAATGGCAGGCCCTCGACTCGACCCAGAAACTGTGCACGGCAGGCCCTCGACTCAACTCGACCCAGAAACTGCGAATGGCAGGCCCTCGACTCGACCCAGAAACTGTGCACGGCAGGCCCTCGACTCGACCCAGAAACTGCGCACGGCAGGCTCTCGACTCGACCCAGAAACTGCGCACGGCAGGCTCTCGACTCGACCCAGAGACTGCACACGGCAGGCTCTCGACTCGACCCAGAGACTGCACACGGCAGGCTCTCGACTCGACCCAGAGACTGCACACGGCAGGCCCTCGACTCGACCCAGAAACTGCGAATGGCAGGCCCTCGACTCAACCCAGAAACTGCGAATGGCAGGCTCTCGACTGGACCTAGTCTCAGCCGGCCATGAAAATGACAGAATTTGCATCTTACTTGAAGTACCGGCAAAACGGCCAGCAACTCAGCTGGACACGAGAACGACTGAATTCACTAAGTGGCAACTGAAGCAACTAGAGTCCACAATTCGCGGCGTCCCTGAGGTGAGCATGGCCGCCTTGCTGAGATGACTGGCTTCCAGTGACTGGTTACCCGTGACGAACTTCTGATGACGGTCCAGCCCTGAGTAGCTGTAACCCAGAGCCTTTTATGCTGCCGGTTTGAAATGAAGATCAGGTGCCTTAATCAAGGCACCAAATGGAACACGGGGAAAAGAAAATAACTTTAATGAGTTGTCCATGGACCGGACTGTAACAATTATTTCAAGCACAGAAATGCAATGCTTGACGATTTGAAATTTTCAAATTTCTTTAAATTTTAAATTTAGTTGGAAGAAAGGGAAAGAAATTAATAACTTCCATTCGTTTCTTGTCTTTCACAGCCTTCTGTACGCGAGATATTCTTGTTCAATATGAAACATTGGGGAAAGGGTCACCACTTCTGTTTGGGCTGATTGGTACATTCTTAACGAATAATACTTGTAAACACAAGATGCTGGGAATCCAAAGCAACACACACAGTACTTGTAGTTATGGAGAGGGTTTGGAGGTGATGCCTTGACATGGCCACCAACAACACGATAGTGGAAGACAACATCCCTCCCAAACACTGAAGGCTTTCCATTGGTTAGGATCGACCATGGATGTTGCATCCCAGCTGTCTAAGTGATATGCAAGGCAGGGTTGTATGATATGGAGAGCAAGCTGTTGCCCATGCAGCAGGCTCCCCCCTTCATGGAGTTGATGAATCCAAAGGAACAGCAGAGACCAATACAGTTTGGAACCTCAGTTGAACTCAATGCAGGACTGCCTTGGGGGCTTCAGCTCCAGACTTTTACTTAGGGTTTACTCCTGGAGCCGTCTCCATGAATGGGTATAGCTGCAAGGCAGCGGAGGTTTGAGATCTGTTTTCCTTCTTCTAGATAAGCTACCAACCACAGCTGATGACCCCCATCTGCCTGAAGCGACTGGTTTTAAGTCAACATTAACCTACCTTTGCCCTTCTCCTGTCAGTAGAAATGGTTCTGCTGGGCTTAGCAGCTAATCCACACGTGAAGGCCAGGAGCTGGATCTGGTTGTCAGAGGCTGTTTGAGTTTTAACCATTCCAGTGAGTACAGACCCAGAGCCATCAAACATTCCTTGTATGATAACCCTTTCATTCCTGGAATCATCCTTGTGAACTTCCTCTGGACCCTTTCCAATGCCAGCACATCTTTTCTAAGATGAGGGCCCCAAAAC
Organism: Hypanus sabinus; assembly: GCF_030144855.1. Lineage (NCBI taxonomy): Eukaryota > Metazoa > Chordata > Chondrichthyes > Myliobatiformes > Dasyatidae > Hypanus > Hypanus sabinus. Next base: position 52,883,152 of record NC_082722.1, read on the forward strand.
TGTTCACAATACTCAAGGTGAGGCCTCACCAGTGCCTTATAAAGCCTCAGCATCACATTCTTGCTCTTGTATTCTGGACCTCTTGTAGTGAATGCTAACGTGGCATTTGCCTTCCTCACCACTGACTCAACCTGCAAGTTAACCTTTAGCATGTTCTACACAAGGACTCCCAAGTCCCTTTGCATTTCAGATTCCTGGATTTTCTCCCTTTTTAGACAATAGTCCACTCATTTATTTCTACTACCAAAGTGCATGATCATGCATTTTCCCTTAAGCTTTTCTTGTGGGAGGAAGTCCTTACCATTGGACTATTGAACGTCGGTGATGGAAAACCATCAGCCTCATTGTTTTGCTGAATATGCTACAGTCACTGCAAAATTTGGTTGTACCTACCACCATTCCCTACCTTGAAGCCCTTTCCTGGCTCCTCACTGTTTCATTGTTTCTCTAGTTCTGTTTTTTTCACCAATATCTAGAAGCCCACCATGCCCTGCATTAATTTTGGTGATTCTTCCATTATGATTTCTGTAATGTTCGTTTTGATGACACCAACTACCATTCCCTCACTTCAAAAACATCTGTTTTTCTGGGCTGAAGAATCTTTTCCACTTTGGTTTTAAGACTGTGATATTTTCCCTCCTACTTTTAGAATTTTCATCTTTGATTATCATTTCACTTTGATCATGGTGTTTTAAGAAATACCTTAACCTAGGTTTGTTATTTTATGTGTTTGCTCACTTTGAAAAAGTAAAGGGTCACTGTATTTTCGCTGATTTTTGCTTGTGATCATCAATTTACAGTCTAACGTCACCTAATGGAAAATCAGTAATAGATTATGACAATGAGAGCACTTCCAGATCATTCTGCTAAATAATGGTGGCTACTGACATGTTGTTTATCTGTGAAACATAATGTAACTTGAAGGAATCTCACTGAAGCCCTCAGAGACCTTGGTCCATAACTGGATGATCCTTGCTCGTACTTTTACAAAGACCGGAGCATGAATAGACCAAAAAGTTTTAAATATTCTAATGAATCTGCAGATGAAAGGGAAATATGTCAGCTTAGAGATCTTAATGCTAAATATTTTCGGAAATGGCTGGAATCTGAACAGCAGAAGGCAAGGAGGTTACAACATGATGGGGAGGTTATGAGAATGAAAGGGCCAATGAGACACCAAGAAACGGGCAGGTAAAACTTGCATGAGAAAGATAAACAAAGCAGATAAAGAGAAATATGCAGAAATTAGATACTGATCATGCTATAGGCAGCAGTCGATCCCAGGGGATCCAGGGTGCAAGCCTGGGCGGGAAGATTTGAAGAACCGGCTGTTACCCATGCAGCGGGTTCCCATCTCCACATCACTGATGTAGCTCAAGGGAAGGGAAAGCACCGATACAGCCTGGCACCAGTGTCGTCACAGAGGTTGCTGGAGTGAAGTTGCCTTAGGGACCCTGGCTCCGAACTTCTTCCTCGGAGTTTGATTACAAGACAGCGGAGGTTTAAAATCAGAGCTTTCCTTCTCCTAGGCAAGGCTGCCGTCCAAAACTGATGAGCCCCACCTGCCTGAATAATATTTCATATTTCTAAGAATTTAACATCAGATCTGAATCACAAACACGATACAATCTGTCTCATCTCTTTTTTTCCAGTCCTGATAAAGGACTTTGGCCTGAAGCATCGAGTTTACTCATTTCCATAGACGCTGCCTAGCCTGCTGAGTTCCTTCAGAAATTTGTGTTGACCAAATCTCAATGTTTTTTTTCATTTTTTTATTTTATTGAGATTCAGCACGGAGTAGGCCCAGCAATCCACTGATTTAATCACGCATCAATTTACAATGAACAATTAACCTACAAACCAGTATGCCTTTGAATTGCGGGAGAAAACTAGGGGCACACGGAGGAAATCTATGCGGGGAGAAGGTGTAGAAAATCCTTACAGTCAGCAACGGGAATTGAACCCAGGTCATCTGTACTGCAAAGAGTTGTGCTATCCACTATGCTACTGTGCCACCCAGTATACTTCTTCCCAGTCTGGAAAATGAAGATAAAGTTCTAAAGCTGGGATTTTACTTTTGAGCTAAAATGAAAATTAATATCGAGAACCATCTAGAATGGTTCTTTCAATTCGACAAAATCCAGAATCGTAATGAAATTAAGGTCAGAAAATACAGCAGTAGTACAAATTAAGCTCATAATTATGATTTCCATAACTGTGATTTTATATAATTGTACAATACCTGCTTTTAACGTGATCTAAAGCTCAATGGATCTGAGTAATTCTTACAAACCAGAATTATGTGGACCATTCTTCTTAAGCGCATTTTTAAATGAAGTTTGCTCAGAATTTTGTATTATTTGAGGGTTTTGACTAGGGTGTTTTAAGATCATGGACAGCAAATGAGATGAAATGATCTAAAATAATAACAATTTTTGAATCCACAGATGTTTCTGAGCTTTTCCGGCATTTTTTGCTTTTGATTTGGACAATTAGCTTTCACTTTTAAGACAATGGACATCCTTGTATCCACTTTCTTCAGGATATTTTGAAACTGAGCAATGAATTCTCAGAATTCTTCAACAAAAACAGCAGAGTTGGGAGACAACATCTACTGTTGTACATCATGATATTTTAACTGAAATAGATGTTCATAGATAGATTTAGTTTTTAAAGTATTGATATTAGGTATGAATATCATCAGTGCAGTAGGAAACTTGCACAGGTGCAAAATATTTCATAATTGTCTCGACTGATCAATTATTGACAATCAAAATCTTGACAGGGTTGATCAAACAGTGCTAGTGTAAATAATATGGTTAGGCTTTCAATCCTGTTTTTAGAAGCGTCAGGTTAATATTCATTTTGCTTGCAATTTTAAAAAATATTTTTATTCGGTTTTTAAGATAATTACATAGAATGATAGAATAATATGATATCAGCCCTCCCCGTCCCCTTAACATCCTTATCTAAAAAAAAAAGAGAAAGAAGGAAGAAAGACTGCCTGGATATTGTAAGATCCCCACATGCCCCATGGAATTCAAAATAGCTTTAATATATGTATTTGTTTCTTTCCCCAGATGACCAATAACTTTATCTTAGGAGCACCTATATATTTAATCCTATCTTTTGTAAGTAAGGGTGCCAAATTCTCAGAAATATGTCATATCTATTTCTTAAATTATAAGTAATTTTTTCAAGTGGAATGCAGCTAAAAAGTTCATTATTCCAATGATCCATACTTAAGTATGAATCCGATTTCCAAGTAACTGCAATAGCCTTTTTGGCTACTGTCAATGCAATTTTTATAAATTATTTCTGATATTTGTTCAATTTAGGTTTCGGTTTTATCCCTTCAATATCACCTAGTAAAAATAATATTGGGTTATGTGGAAGTTGTGTTCCAATAATTTGTTCCAATAAAACTCTTAAATTTATCCAAAAAGGTTGAATTTTAAAACAAGACCAAGTAGAGTGTAAAAAAGTACCAATTTCTTGATTGCATCGAAAACATTGATCAGATAAATTTGGGTTTAATCTATTTTTTGTGGTGTAATATATTGTTGATGTAAAAAATTATATTGTACTAATCTAAGTCAGACATTTGTTGTATTTGTCATACTGTCAAGACATATTCTTGACCAACTTGTTTAATCAATTTTGATATTCATATCAGTTTCCCATTTTTGTCTTAACTTATGAATTCCTTGTTCAAGTGTCTGTTTTTGAATCAAATTATACATACAAGAAGTAAATTTTTTAGTTTTTCCTTTTTGAATTAAAGTTTCTATTTCATTAGGTTTCGGCATTAACATTGTTTGATCCAGTTTATCTCTTAAATAAGCCCTTAATTGAAAATAACAAAAGAGAGTGTTATTTGATAATTTATATTTATTCAAATGACATAAATATACCTCCTTCAAAACACTCCTATATATCTAATCCCTTTTTGAAACCAGTTATATAAAAGTTATCCATTGTAAAAGGAATGAGTTTATTTTGAATTAGAGGTTTCTTTGCTAATAAAGATTTCTTTATCTCATCAACATTTGTCCTATTCCATAAATCAATCAAATATTTTAATATAAGGGATTCTTTCTTTTCCTGTATCCATTTAGATTCCCATTTATATATAAAATCTTCTGGTATATTTTCTCCTATTTTATCTAACTCTATTCTAATCCATGCCGGTTTATCTTCATCAAAAAAAGATGCAATAAATCTAAGTTGATTTGCTTTATAATAATTCTTAAAGTTTGGGAGTTGTAACCCTCCCAGGTCAAATTTCCATGTCAATTCTTCCAACAATATTCTTGACATCTTATCTTTCCAAAGAAACTTCCTCACACATTTATTTAACTCTTGAAAAAACTTCTGCGGCAGTTGTTTTGGTGATGCTTGGAATAAGTACTGTAATCTAGGAAATATATTCATTTTTACAGCATTAACTCTACCTACTAATGTTAGTGGTAACATCATCCATTTATCAAGATCTTCTTGAATTTTTTTCAATAATGGCAGATAATTTAATTTATATAAATTCTTTATATCATTATCAACTCTTATACCTAAATACTTTATACCATTTATCGGCCATCTAAATTGAGTTACTAATTGACATTGACTATAACCTCCTTTAGTAAGGGGTAAAATTTCACTTTTATCCCAGTTTATTTTATACCCTGATATTTTCCCATATTCTTCCAATCTAAAAGATAATTTACGCAACAAATGCAATGGGTTTGTTAGATAAATCAGAACATCATCAGCAAATAGATTAATCTTATATTCCTCCCAGTTAACTCTGAAACCCATAATATCCGAGTCAGTTCTAATTAATTCAGCTAATGGTTCTATTGCCAAGACAAATAACACAGGTGATAGTGGACAAACTTGTCTAGTTGACCTTGTTAACTGAAATGGTGTTGAAATTTGGCCGTTTGTCACTACTTTAGCTTTGGGACTAGTATTTAAGGTTTTAATCCGATTTATAAAAGATACTCCTAACCTGCATTTTTCCAGTACCTTGAATAAAAAATCCCATTCCAATCTATCAAATGCTTTTTCTGCATCCAAGGCAACTGCCACATTCATTTCCTCCCTCTTTCGTGCCAAATAAATTATGCTAAGTAACCAAGTTACATTATCTGCCAATTGTCTATTTTTAATAAATCCTGTTTGATCAATATGTATTAATTTTGGTAAATATTTAGATAATCTATTAGATAAAATGTTTGCTATTATTTTATAGCCCGTGTTCAACAAAGAAATAGGCCTATATGATCAAATACGAGGAAATCTGCAGATGCTGGAAATTCAAACAACAACACACACAAAATGCTGGTAGAACACAGCAGGCTAGGCAGCATCTAGAGGGAGAAGCGATGTCGACGTTTCGGGCCGAGACCCTTCGTCAGGACTAACCGAAAGGAAAGATAGTAAGAGATTTGAAAGTAGAGGGTGGAGGGGGAAATGCGAAATGATAGGAGTAGACTGGAGGGGGTGGGATGAAGCTAAGAGCTGGAAAGGTGATTGGCGAAAGTGATACCAAGCTGGAGAAGGGAAAGGATCATGGGACGGGAGGCCTCAGGAGAAAGAAAGGAGGGGGGGAGCACCAGAGGGAGATGGAGAACAGGCAAACAACTAAATATGTCAGGGATGGGGTAAGAAGGGGAGGAGGGGCATTAACGGAAGTTAGAGAAGTCAATGTTCAATGTTAGAGAAGTCAAAGGCCTATATGATGTTGGTTTTAAAGGATCTCTATCTTTTTTTGGCAATACTGTTAAAATCGCTGTCAAAAAAGATTCTGGAAGTTTATGTGTTCTTTCCTCTTGATGTATTAGCTCCATAAAAGGAGGGGTTAATAAATCTTTAAACTTTTTATAAAATTCAGGTGGAAAACCATCCTCTCCTGGAGATTTATTACTCTGGAGTGATCCTAGAGCTTCTTCAACCTCTTTTAATGTAAAAGGCATATCTGATCCCTTCTGTTCTTCTGAATTCAATTTTGGGAGAGTTATTTGTGATAAAAATCTTTCTATCTCAGCAACATCATTTTGTGATTCCAATTGATATTATTCGGAATAAAAATTTTTAAAGGTTTCATTAATTTCTAAAGGTTTATAAGTAATTTTATTTGCACTTGTTCTAATTGCATTTATCGTTTTGGAAGCCTGCTCTGTTTTCAACTGCCAAGCAAGAATCTTGTGTGATCTTTCACCTAATTCATATCTCTGTTTAGTTCTCATAATTGCTTTTTCTGTTTGGTATATCTGGAGCGTATTATATTGTAGCTTCTTATTGACAAGTTGTCTTTGTTTTTCTTCTGTCATATATCTTTGAGATTTTTCTAATTTTGTAATCTCTTTTTCCAATTGATCTGTTTCTACCATATGTTCCTTCTTAATTTTAGAAGTATAACTTATTATCTGGCCCCTCAAATATGCTTTCATCGCTTCCCATAATACAAATTTATCATCAACTGAATATGAGTTTGTATCCAAAAAAAAAACTGAATCTGTTTTTCCATAAAATCACAAAAATCTTGACGTTTTAGTAATATTGAATTAAATCTCCATCTGTAAATCAGTTCCTCCTTATCCATCATTATCAAAGGGGAATGACCTGACAATATTCTCGCTTTATATTCCATTCTTTTCACTCTATCCTGAATATTCATTGATAATAAAAAAATCTATCCTTGAATAAGTTTTATGTCTATTTGAATAAAATGAATAATCTCTTTCTCTTGGTTTAATTCTTCTCCATATATCAATCAAATTTAAATCTTTCATCAATGATGAAGTTAATTTTACTACTTTTGATTTTGTAACAGTTGACCTATCTAAAACTGGGTCTAGACAGAAGTTAAAGTCTCCACCTATTAATATTTTATCATGTGCGTTGGTCAAATTCAAAAAGGCTTCTTGTATAGATTTTGCATCATTTTCATTTGGTGCATAAATATTCATAAGAGTCCATAATTCTGAAAAGATTTGACAATGTATCATCACATATCTCCCTGCAGAATCAATTAATGCATTTTGTATTTTAATTGGTAAGGGTTTATTAACCAAAATTGCAACTCCCCTCGCCTTTGAATTAAATGAAGCTGCAATAACATTTCCGACCCAATCTCTCTTTAATTTCTGATGTTCTATCTCTGTTAAATATGTTTTCTGCAAAAATGCTACATCTACTTTCATTTTCTTAATGTATGTTAAAATTCTTTTTCTTTTCACCAGTCCATAAAGTCCATTAACATTAAAACTTTAAAAATTCAGTAAATTAGTCACTATTTTTAACAAGGTTACTCCAATCTATAACGGTACATAATATCTCAGCTCTCATAGTACCTTGGGGAACCTCTTTTAAAATTCTCCATGTTGCTATGTGTCTCCCCCCCCCCCCAATCATCCAGGCAAAGAAAGAAAGATAGAAGAAAGATAGTTTGTAAAGAAAAAGATAACAAAATACCCCCCTACTAATGCTGTGAATGGAAAAAACCACAACATTACCCCCGTTTTACGGGTCATGGTAATCGCCATGATTACACACGTGAATCCCGTAGCAATCGATCAGAAGCTGCCCCAGCTCCCCGTTACAAAAAAAAGATATATATAAGAGAAGAAAAAAAAATTAATATCACTACTGCCGATTAATATTCCTCAAATTTTTACCTTTCTCCCCTTCTATCATATAATTAAGAATATATTTGTATATTCTTCTACCCTTAAATATCTATCAAATCTATTCCCTATCTCAGTCTTCATCTTTAATCCATTTCACTTCCATAACTTCTTTCCTGTGTCTAGTGAATATTTGAAAGTTCTTTTGCAAACTCCTCTGCTTTCTGATAATCAGTAAAAAAATCTTTTTGCATCATCCAAAAAAATTATCATTGTGTCCGGATAGCACAGTATTAATTTATAACCCTCTTCCCATAAGACTTTTTTCCACTGGGTTAAATTCCTTCCTCCTCTGATCTTGTTGGGGTTTTGGTCTTAAAGTTCTATGAGACCTTTCGATTTCAATTAACTGATTTCTTCCATTTCCAAAATCTCTGGGATCCATTTTTGAAAATTTTTTATTGGATCTTCTCCCTCTGCCCCTTCTTTAAGACCAACAATCTTAATATTGTTTCGTCTGCTAAAATTTTCAAGCACATCCACTTTTTCCAACAACCGTTTTCTTTCTGATGTCCAGGCAAGGATATTATTTTCCATCTTGTCCACTCTATCAATGGTGTCTCCCGTTATTCTTCCAGCTTTTTAACTTTCTTATCCGTTTTCTCCTGTTTTTTCACAACCTTATCAAACATAATCTTCATATTTTAATCTGTTTTTATTGTTTTTAATGCTTTTAATTCATACATTATTTGTACCAAGGCTTCTCCTATGTCTCCACAAAGCCCTCCACTTTTAATTTCTACCTGTTCTTCTTCTTCCTCTTTTTCCTCATTTGTGTTGTCCAGAGAATCTGATTCTACTTCTGAGTCACTTTCACTCTCAGTCGCAGCTGGAACTTATATTTTGGTTTGCATCTGCCCACTTCTTCACGTACGTGCAGTTCCTGCTGCTTCTTAGAGACTGTTGATATTGCAAATACAATTCCTGTCAGCAAGTGTGAAAACAAAAAGATGAAAGAACCCTTCTCAATTGTTATAACCTGGGAACAATTGACTTTTGGGCTGAAGGATGTCATTCATCGGGAAAGGGTGCAGAAAAGACTCACAAGGATGTTACTGGGACTAAAGAGCTTGAGTTGTAAGGAGAGATGGGACACACTCAGGCTGTTATCCCTGGACCACAGGAGGTTGACGAGTCACCAGATAGAGTTGTATAAAAATCACGAGGTGCATAGATAAAATGAAGAGTCAGCCTTTCTCCCGGGTGGGAATGTCTAATAGATAGCATAGATTTAAGGCAAGAAGGAAAAGATTTAAAAGGGGCATGAGGGGCAACTTTTTCCATATAATGGCTGGTAGATATTTTAATATTTAGAGGTACAGTGCGGAATAGGCTCTTCCAGCTCTTTGAGTTGTGGTGCCAAGCAACCAACCGATTTAACCCTGGACTAATCATGGGACAATTTACAATGACCAATTAACCTACTAATCAATGGGTCTTTGGACTGTGGGAGGAAGCAGAAGACCAACGTGCACACAGGAAGGAATGTATAAACTTGCTTACAGACGCCGCCGGATTTGAGCCCAACACCCCGAGTTGTAATCACATCATGCTAACCACTACGCTACTAAGGTGCCCCATGAGGAATGAGTAGCCAAGGAAGTTGCAGAGGTGTGTGTAATTGCAATGTTGAGACCCTAGGGATTTGAGAAAGGTACACAGATAGAGAAGGTTATAGATCAAATGTAGACAAATGAAACTAACTCAGGTGGGCAACTGTGGTCGACGTGAACAAGTTAGGGCGAAAAGGCTGTTACCGTTCCTGTGCCGTACAATTCTGTAAAGCTAATTTATAGAGAAAAAAGTTTTGAAATTGCAGTATCAATATAAATCTAATCAATGTAACCATTTAAAACAAAAGCTAATGTTTCTTTCTGTAAAAATCTACTGGCAGCATACCCATCAGGAATATATTTCCATGGTTGGCCGTTTTTGCATATCTTTAATGTGTTAGAATTTGTGTGGCATTGGAACAGTGTGTCACGTTACCCTTCTGCTTACCTTTCCATGTGAATAATCGAGAGATCTGCCTCAAAGAGCATCATGTCCTCTCTTTGCGTGCCTTCTATGCATTCATTTCTCACCAGGCATCTGTGGCCCCTCATTTTTTTTAAAAAACATTATTGGGGTATCAACTCCAGGCAGGGCTCAATTTTACCAGAATTTTATTTCTAAATAGGTTGGTAAATACTTTTCATGTCACTTTTATGATATTTATATTGGGGTCCGTGGTGCAGTTGGGGATAACCTATTGCAGGGATTGTCTAAATATATAGTGTATTCCAGTTAATTGGGCCATCTGTTAATCCGGACAGCTGCTTAATTGGGACAACTCTTAAAGAACAAAAACTAAACAAGAAAATAGCTTGGATTGCCTAGATTTATTTGGGACACTATGCTGCTTAATCAGGACAGGAGACTGTTATCAAACAATGTCCTAATAGCATCAGTTGCATACACTTGTATTCAAAATGAAATGATTTTTGCCACTGATAGTTGGCAAGACATGAGCAGTAGAACAACTCAGAACTGTTTTGCTCACTGCAGTGTCAAGCATTCAGGCTTGGAGATGCCAGGTATGCCTGTGAGTGAAAATGAAATGATTTCACTACTTCAATAAGTTAGGACCTATGAAGACTTTGAAAGGTATGGACAATCATCTTGAATGTTACAATGAAAATGAAGATTTGGAGGGTGTGATTGTCCAAAGCATTTCCTGAAGGAAGTCCATTATCTGCATTGGGTGTCTGCACTCATTTTGTTTGTTTACAGTCAATCAAAAGAACATGGCAGCAGACAATGGATGAATTCCTCCGTTGACAACCATTTGGAACTAATACACAGTTTTATAGTACTGTAGTAGAATAGGTAGATTACTAATTTTAACTATTACCATGAAATTTCAGCTAATTAGGGCAGCTGCTTTATTGGGCCAAAATGTACTGGTCCCGCTGAGTCCCAATTAACCAGAATCCACTGTATGAAGAATTACCATAAAGAGTTTGAGCGTAATAATGAGGGTAGAAGATAATAATGAAAAGGAAAATAGATGCACAAATATGAAGAAAACTGATTCATTTGACACCCATGATTCAGACAATAATTATGGCTGGACAAAATTTTATTTAAATCAACCTACAGGAGATTAATGTCATAAGTAATGATTGTGTGCAGTTATTGAACCACTCAATAATCATCCTGAGACAGAAGTAAAATGTAGAGTTTATATTATGCAGTGTTTACATACCAAGAAATTAATGCAATACAGAGGTTAGACTTGACATAAAAATACATTTTCTCTTGCAGTACACAAAATTAACAGTAAACAGCATAAAAGGTCACAAAAATACAAATATACAATCTAAAAGTTTTAGTCTTTTTTCTAGAAAAATGGTTACAAAACACAACAAAATATAGATTAATGCTTTCAAGGATGCTGTTAGGAATGCAGTGATTCTAACATTGAGATATGACCAATACCTATGGAGCTAGAGCAATATTCTAAGCCTGATATTGAAGCTATATTAGCGTTTGCAGAACTTTCAATCTGGCCATTTCTACAGATAAAAATGCTGCAAAATGACTTTAGAAAATCACAAACCAAATTTTGCTTTCTAAACAGAATGCACGATAAATTATTTAATTGGTTTTGGATAAGCTAAAAGGGAAAAAAGTATTGTTAGGCATTGGAACTGGGTTAAAACTTCCAAATCTTCTACAATAACATTAGCAACTTAAATGTTCATGAAATATCTGTGCGAAACAATTAAAATTTACACTAGATTTCAACATTTGTGCATCTCCTCATCGTGCATTGTAAGTTAAATTATAACATCTCCCATAACACACAAAAACACAAATAATGCAAGGAATGTCTCCTTAGTATACATATTACTGTGTGCAAGGTCACTTGAAATGTCATAATATTGTTATAGGTATTGATCAAATCCTACTAGGAAAGAGCACTTAATTCACCAAATGTATACAACATCCATGAACAAATTGATAAAGCTGAAGCAAATTCTATATTGCAAAATTTGAATTGAAATGCATTACCATTTGTACATTTGTGATATTACCAAGGACATCAGTGTATATGTGCATATGACAAAAATGAGCAAAGGTTTTATTTTTAAACTATGGCTGTCATAGTTTCATTTAAAATAAAACCTTTGCTCATTTTTGTCATAAACACATATCTACTGATGTTTTTACATTTTATCTCAACAGTAATAAAGCATCCTGAAATCTTTTGTTTGAATGCATTCTTGCAATGCATTATATATGGGATGTAACAATGACAAAGAAAACTATAGCAGATGATGTATAGCTGAAATATCAAAAAAATTGAAATGATTCAGTAGGTCAGGCAGCATCTGTGGAATATTAATATTCTGAGCAACGATCACTAGCCTGAAATATTAAGGGAAACCAAAAATAATGGAAAATTTTAGCAGTCAGACTACATCAGTGAATGGCGAAACACTGCTGGCTGATGACATTTCATTGGGTGCCTGGCCTCCTTGCATTTCCTGTTTTATTTAAGATTTTCACCATCTTCAATATTTTCCTTTTAAAATTGTTTCTCTTTCCACAAAAGCTGTATGACCTGGTAAATATCTCCAGATTTTTCAACTTTTATTTCAATTCTTTTACTTCATTGGGGCTTTAATAGTTTCAGTAATAGTTTGAATATAATTTCAATCCCTACAGTTTAAATGTTGCACTTAACTTCTGTAGACATTGTAGTATAGAAAATGTGCAAATTTTGGAAAATGCAAATGAAATTCAGTTTTTGTAAAGCTAGCAGTGAATAATAAACACACATCTCATCTTTTGAGGAATGAATACTAAGGCTATTGGTCAACTGCAAAACCTAACTTTTGAATTAAAAAAATATTCCTTCCTTCCTCCTCACTTCATGATATGTTACATTGTCTGCGTGTATAGGTTGTCTCAGCCAATCATATTCCAGAGAGACATAAATGATTTACAATAACATAACTCCACTGCACTTGTGTATATATTGACTAACAAGATGCTCAATATATTTTAAGCTAATTTACTTTGATTTACATAATTTTTCTTCTGTTGACCTGCACAGATAAGTAAAAAAAAACAAATAAATCCTGTCAGCATCCCTTCTGAGAATCTTAAACCAAAAATTGTTTAGTGTTATCTTTATACTGGGAAACAGATGACCAGTTTTGCCATAGGGAATAAATGTAATGAATTTTCTGTATGATCCATTAGGTGATTAATGTAAATAATGTTTTTAAGTTGCACTTAATACTTGGAATAAAAATTTATGTTGTAAACTATTGTACACATTTTTGAATATTTTAAGGTATACAAATTTACTGCAAATATTATTAAACACTACAAAGTTTTGTATGGGTGATTTTCAAATTCAGCAAGGTTATCTCATCAAAAGGGATACTGTCGACTTCAAATGTAAGTGCTGACCATCCTGACAAACATACCAACAGAAGATTGTAACACAATTCCCTACATAAGAGGTTAAATAGGATTATCTCCTTTATCAAATAGGCTGAAACTTCCATGCATTAAAAATTTCCTATAGCACAAACATATAAAACTAACATTTGTCAAACATTAATATACAACCAACAGAACATAATTAAGGAGGTAAAATTTACCAATTGTTTCAATTTGCACTTTTGATAATTTGATAAAATGTTCTACCATTAAAGAACTTTCTGTACATCTCAATGTAAATAATCTGCAAAATGAAAATGCATCATTCCAAGCAACAAGTTGCAAAACAAATTAAAATACCCTTATGTCCTGTTTAGAATTCACTTATTAGTTCAGGCCCAAATGATTAGTAAAAATCAAGTCACCAATCAAGAAATCAATTCTGGAAAAACTGTTAAATCAAATGAAGATATTGCAAAGTTGAAATAGAAGTTTATTCTGTAAAATGTCTGACAAAAAATGCAGTCAGAATTAATACTGCATATCAGTAAGGGCCGATAGATTCTAAAACATTAAGTTGTTTTTGTTGCAGCCAAACAACAGAAAAGATGTAGTTTCTAATGGAGACATAAGGGGATTTTTATGTGAGATTTGGTTACAGCAGTTTTGTTTTACTTTCACACCCAGTGGTTGTTTTAAACAAGTATAATTTTGAAATTTACTAGACAATATCAAACTGCTTAAATCTTTCACTTTGGTATAATTCTTAAACTTTTATATTTCCCTTTTGCATCCTCCCATGTCAGTTTTGAGCACATGCAATTCCTATATAAATTAGAAATGCAGTCAGAGATATAAATACTGCATAATCCAGGCAGTCATTTACTTCCAGTGACAACACTAAAATTAAAATGTTCACAAAAGTGATTCCAAGTCTGTTACAGTTGACAAAGAGCTTTCATTCTCCCATGAGCATAATTAGACTCAATTACTGGTTTGCTACTAAATTTGCCACATTTCGGATTGAAAAATTCCTCTGCTGCAAAAAGATACTGCAGCCACTCACATATGTAAATACATTTGAATAAGTGTGTGCTAAAACACTCATGGTTCAGATTATGTTGCATTTTAAATTGGGAATTTGGGAGGTGAAATAAGGCTGGGCACCATCAAGGTTACTGGAGATGTGGTAGTTAATTTAAAATGCAAAAGCCAGCTCTTGAATGTCCAATATGTTGTGCAAATATTAATGATTTTTCATAGCTACATGCATAAGTCCAATCCCCAGTTATTGAATGCACTCTGTTCCTGACACCACTGATCAAATACAATAGCTTCACAAGTAAAATAAACAGATGAACATGAAAAATATTGTGCATAGGTTTCTCAATATATTTAAAATTTGTTATTAAATGCATACTGAACTATGAAAACCTAGTTTTTATGAGAAAGTTTCAGCTAAACTGATGTTAGTTTAAGGTCATGGAAGATTACATTTTAAATTTAAACTCAAAGTGCATAAACACAAGCTAATGTCATGTGAAAAGATCATCAGTATGCACAGCAACATCAGATATTACATTGGGCAGTTCAGTTAATAAGCTGGTATGGAATGATGCTCAAGGCATCAGCACTGTTAATTATATAAAAAGTGCTAGGTGACAAAATAAAATATAGGAAAACTACAGTAAATAAGTCATTTCAGCACTAATTCTACCAAATATTTTTTCATATCACCTTCATAAACGTTTAATAATTAGTTTTATGTTCTGGGATTCTCAATCAGCAACAGGATAAACTAATTTTCATAGTAGTGCACCAACTATTCTCCAAATCCCTCGGTCACATTTCTTCTTTTTCCTCAATACCATTTCAAATTTAAAATTACAGTTCACCTAATTGCAACTTCCTATTTTGTTTTTTTCCAATGGCAGCAACCTAGAAACAGCAGAGGCAAAAACAATACAACAGTGAAGTTTATCCTCACTACAACTG
The DNA here is from genome assembly GCF_030144855.1 of Hypanus sabinus. NCBI lineage: Eukaryota > Metazoa > Chordata > Chondrichthyes > Myliobatiformes > Dasyatidae > Hypanus > Hypanus sabinus. The sequence continues at coordinate 52,898,274 of NC_082722.1, forward strand.
AATTTAAGCCAATTGATTCAGCTAACCTTTTTCAAATACCATGATTTTTTTTTCTTAAATAAATCATGAACCACAACTAGGCACTCAAAAAAATCCAAAATTAAATACTTTTCTAAAACAAATGCATGCATAGAACTTGGGCATCATTCAACAAGGGAAGTAGTAGATCATGAGTACAGTACAGCACAACTTAATCAGTCTTTAACCACAGAGTTGATTAGTGGGAAGGATCATATTAGTTATATATTTTGCATATTTCACTAGAACCTGCCACCCATGGAACAAAGAGCCTTCACCTTTGTGCATACTATTATATTTCACTTCTGCTTACTCTTTCACTAATGTTCAAAATTTCTGTTTAAATGGAAGTCAAATTCCAATTATAAATGCAAGTTCAACTTGTGTACAGATTTGAAATGTTGGTTATTTTAGGACATCATAAGATGAAGTCTCAACAGCCAAACCTATTAAAAAATAGCCCTAAATATCAGTAACAACACACAGCAGAATTATTCAGCCTTTGGTACTCCAGTTGCTCACATATAAACTTAGGCTGTAGTTCAGACTAATTTAGTACAAAAACTCACAGGCACCTTATAACATTGGTACTCAATAGTTTGATTCTCTTAAAAAGATGCAAAATAATGCTCTTAACATCTCCTATCTCATTGATTGTATTTTTAGGTATCATTACCATTTAAATTACTTTAGATAGCTTAGATTTAAGAAAAAGAAAATCAATACATGATTTGACCATGAGTGTTAAAAACAGGTTACACAGTTACACAGGTCAACTACCTATTTTATGAAAATTAAAATTTGACTTTAACGAAAATTGAACCAGGCGCAACAAACCTTGTGTTTACTCAGTTAAAGAACCAGGGCACACCTCACTACAAAGAATAGTGATGGCCCCTTTAGGGATCTTAAACCAAGAATTCATACTTAATAACATGCACTGTATCTGGATAAGCAAAATGTATTGAAGCAAACCTCTGAAACTAAGATGACCAATTAATACAAGGTCAGATTTCATGTACCCTGTAAGTGAAAGTATGGCATTCATCTCTTTCCACCTGAATTTTGCTAACCAGCTTCACTTTTCATTATTCCCTGGTTTCTGTGACTATTACTGTTTTCCCAAATACTTGTACATAAATAAGTAATCATCTTGAAAATAACATTCGATAATTTTAAGTGATTATTTTTCATCATATCATTATATTTAATGTAATATAAAATTTGCTTTGTTGTGAATGAAGTAAAACTAAAGCTTTTCAAATGGGGAAATGAAAATTAATTTTTGCTGCAAGTACTTTAAGAGTTTAATTTCTCATCCTTTCATAGAGGATCACCAAATGTAGAAAAAAACATGCAAGGCATGAAGCATCATTTAGAATTTACTAGGTATCTTTATGTTGTAAAAGGTGTGCAGCATTAGATAAGCTCTACTGCACTTCAAAAATATGAGCTGCTAAGAGCATCCTCATTATTAAAGAAAAAATCATCTTGTCACACACTCCCTTGCTACTAATGCTTCAAAGGTGAATCCAAGCTCTTCTATTTTGCAAATTATTTGCATAAATTTTCATAAGTACATTTCAATACATTAATGTAACTGGTCAAACACTGTCTTAGGTGGTGTGAAACTGCCTTAATTTACATTTCTCAAGTTACTTTCCGGCATTTGATCGTCCTTCTATTGAAAGTTTGACTTCCTGTGATATGAAGGATGGTCGGGTGGACATTTTTGCATCCTCTGACTGAATACTCCCTCTTTGGAAAACCGGAGGAGACCAGCGACACTGGTAATCTGGGTGGCTGGGAACACCGGTGCTTTCAGAATCCGTGTGCAAATGCTGCATGACAGAGTCTTTAGAATAATTTCTAATCTCAGAGTTTCTACTTATGTGGACTGAAATCTCTGGAGGAGCTAAGACAACCTCTGATGTTGCCATGGTCCTTGACTCAAGAGCTGAAATGGTATTGATTGAAGATGTTGGCTGGGTAGAGCTCCTGCTAGAAGTTTGTGCGCTGAGTGATATACAGGTATTACCCACAGTAAGCCTTTGACATGAAAGTCCAAAGAGGTGTGCAGTGCGTTCTGGGCTACAAGAGGACCAACCCTGGCCAAATACAAAGAATGGGTGCTCTTGAGGGACCTCTACACTCACCTACAACACAGGAAAGAAAATCATAATGTCTCACTCCCACAGTAACACATTTCCATTCATGAAATAAAAATAACTTTATTTTTCCATGTTAACCACCCCCATTTCACCTTTATAAATACAAAACTTCCCTTCGTTGGTCAAGTCGCGTTTCATAAGTGATTTAAACAAATACGCTAAGCATTACTATGGGGCTCTGTTTGATATCCCAGTCATGTGAGTTATTGATCTCAAACGCACTACCCTTAATACCTGTTGCTCATCCTTTTAAGTAGATAACTAATAACTATCCCACCTACAATTCTGCTTCAAGTGAAACGTTTGCCAGAAACTCTCTATCACATAGCACTGTGCAAGTGCCTTCACTAGGATATCAATATTTAAAGGAATCAGGTCACCAACTTCTCAATTAGGGACAGACGATAAAAGCTAGCCTTGTAATCCCGTTAATGGAAATAAAGTGTAAATAACCTGGCTTGGTAACAGTTTTTATTCAATATATGTTGTATCATTCAGGTGATTACTTGTAACAGACTATAGACTCACCTTTGATTTAGGTTCTCCTACAGAGAAATGGAGGGTGACATAGCCGGCCCGTTGGCTCTCCTCAATATCCATCAGTGTGCTGGAGTCAATTTTTAACCCAGTACTAATTTCTGCACTACGCACAAAGTCCTGTGCTTGTAAGTCTTCTACACGTTTCAGCTCCCCATTCGCTAACTGGATGATGGCACCTTTCATAAAGTGTGAAGGAATAGGAGCAGCTGGGGACTGCTGGACAAGGACAGGCTGAAGAACTGGTACAGAGGGCTGTGAAGCTGGAAGTGGAACCACTGTACAAACACTTGTTTGTGTATCAAGAGCCCTTTGAATTACGGGTTCTGTAGTTACAGCAGCTGTATTAACCAAGGAATTCCCAAGAGCAGGGGCATCAACAGGCATTAATATTGGCTGCCCATTGGCTAATACCATTGTTTTATGCAAATGCCCACATTGGTCATCCAGCATTTGCCTTTTGAGTCCTGGGGTAACATGCTGTTGAGCAGGCAGATATGGAGATTGTGGTAATTCTTCACTAGAACAAAACTCTGCAAAGTTCTTACCTGGAATGACTTGCAAATGGTGTCTTAATTGCTCTTGATTTTTGACTGAATTCTGAGAAACTTTCATAGTACTTAAGACTTCTTTTCTAACAACTACAGGACCCTCAGTTCCTTGAGCACTCAAACTCCCAACTACTTGCTGGACTTCTAGGTCTGTGTCCGGTGTACTCCTTTGTGCTGGAGAGGTAACCTCATTCCTTGGTTCCCTATGAGAAGGAAAATGGGGACTGCCTCTAGCTTTTTCAATGGGTGAAGAAGATAACTGCGGTTCTTTTCTGCCAACATTATGGGGTGCCTGAAGTTCTATAAATCTTTCTTGTCGTGGCCGTTTCTCAAAATTTTGATGGTTTGAAGCTCCTTCAATTCGGTTTGTTGAGACTTCCAATATAGCTTCAGCAATTTCTTTGTCTTTTGCCATCTGAAAGCTAAATCTATTGTTATGGGAGATATCTAGATTCGGTACTGCTGTAGTAAATGAGGCATATGATGGCGTTAACATCGAGGGTTGAAAATGAACCCTACCATGAGCCATACCTTGCGATGGTTCTGTTGCAGATAGGTGAGCCAGTGGTCCTTGTGGAGTCAAACTTTGTATAGGAGAACCAGTGGTTTTACTGTATGTTTCTATAGGAGAAGTTGTCTGTGGAGGAGGAGTAACAGCCTCAGCCATCACGGAAGGATACGAGACAAGATGAGAAAAATGAGAGGTGGGAATGCCCATGGTAGAAGAAATTAGAGGATTTGGCAGAATCCCATGAGACACATATGGTATTGTGTATGGAGCTCCTACAAATTGCAGTGAAGCATGGGGTAGCTGGGTGTAATGAACAGGCATATATGGAACCCCATGGTGTTGAAGAAGCGGAGATGCAATGCTGTAACCTGGTGACAGATGCCCCATGTTCACCAATGAATTCTGAGCATTTAATGAATTGCTTGCAGAAGGTACAGCCAATTTGTACATCATACTATACTGATCCACTGCAACTCCAGGTGAGCTTTCACCATTATCAGCTCTGACTCCACATCTCAGTGTTGTTTGATTCTCTTCAGCAGCACTTCTCGACCAATCAGCATCACTCACAGTAGTAATATTGGTTGGCAAAGTATTATTTTTTAAGACCTCCTCACCTCCAGTGCTATTCTGTAGAAGTTCTCGTTTCTTTGGTGGCAGGCATTCCTGATTTCGCTCATAAGCAGGTTTCATATTGTACTCTGGAGTATTACTTTTGCCTATAAATATTACCAAGCAAAGTCAATGGGAGAACAAAGATATTCTGGAGCTCTCCTCAAACCACTTGCTGACGGGAGCCTAACCAATCAATAGAGAAAAAGAATATGTAAATAACAATAAAACAAAAGGAAAAAATGCCTTTAAAAAAAAAGCATACATTCTCAAAGACAATGCTTTTTCAAATTTGTTCTATTGATAATCTGTAAATTGATAAAAGTAATAGCTGTATTATGCAGAGTCAGTATCAAGCTTTACTAAAATGATTTAACGTTATGCTTTAACATCAATCATGGAGTATGTTCTTTGGGATCTGCTCCACCATTTGATAAGCTCGTGGTGAACCTTCCAAATCAAATTCACTTTCCAGCCTAATCCTATACACATTCATTCCATTTGTTCTCAAAAAGACTATTGATAATGATCTTGAAAATGGACATCACACTACTCTGGGACGGATAGTTCAACTGATTAATAATACTTGAGTGAAGAAGCTTCTTTTGAACTTTAATTTCAAAATACCTTAACTTACAATACCCAATCACATTTTCACTAGCCAAGGATACATTCTCTCAGCACCTGCAAGACCTCTCAGAATCTTGTTTAAAAATAACCTTTCATAAAACACCAGACTATTTAGGCCTCTTAAAGACTAGCTCACAATACCCCAGGAATCAATCTTGTGAAGCAACTTTGTAGTCACTACAATATATCCATTTTTAGTTAGTGTACCAAAACTGTCCATAATCACAAAAGGTTCAAAGATTCATTTATTATCAAAGTACGTATGCAATATACAACTCTGAGATTCTTCTTCTCCAGATAGCTGCTAAACAAAGAAAAACCACGGAAGTCAGTTCAGAGAGAAACAGCAAAAAAAAACAACACGAACGTCAACCCCCAAACTCCTCACCCCACACAAAATGCAAACATAAACATTAGAACATTGGCCTCCCAATCCCTCTTATCACATACAAAAAAACCTCACAAAATGCAACAGGAACAAGAACATCAACCCTCAAATGCCCCTCACCTGCAAAAAAGCAACATGAAAGAAAACACAGAATATAAAAACCATAAGAAAAAGTTCATAGTCCAAAATCCATAATGCAGAAAACTCAGTAACATCCAACGGAGTCAAACATTGGCTCGTGCCCATCATTATGTGCTGTGGTGTATGATGTAGGTGATCGTGGTTACTATGATTGCTCTTAGAAAATTGTTCTATAGAAGTGGTTTGCCATTGCCTTCTTCTGGGTGGTGTCTTTACATGACGGATAACCCCAGCCATTATCAATACTCTTCAGAGATTGTCTGCCTGGCACCAGTGGTTGCATAACCAGGACCTGTGATATGTACCAGCTGCTTATATGTCCACCCACCACCTGCTCCCATAACCTTGCTTGGGGGGCTAAGCAGGGGCCACTCCTTGCCCAAAGGGCGACTTGCACACGAGTGGAGGGAAGGAGCGCCTCACACCTCCTTTGGTCAAAATGCATCTTCACTCCACCACACAAGTACATCGATAATACATTGGCTATATAAAAGCTTTATATAATTGGACACTTCCTTGATTTTTCTCTTTTAAATCCCTTCAAATAAAGAATAACATATCCCTTGCATTAGACCATAAGACATAGCAGCACTATTTGACCACTTGGCCAATCAACTCTGCTCCACCATTCAGTCATGGCTGATCCTCTTTTCCCCTCCTCAACCCCACTCCCCAGCCTTCACCTCGTAACCTTTGATGCTGAGTCCAATCAAGAACATATCAATTGTGCCTTAAATACACCCAACAACCTGGCCTCCACAGCTGCCTGTGGTAACAAATTACACAAATTCACCACCCTCTGGCTAAAGAAATTTCTCTGCATCTCTGTTTTAAATGGATGCTCCTCTATACTGAGGCTGTTTCCCCCTTGTCCTAGACCCCCCTCACCATGGGAAATATCCTTTCCACATCTACTTTGTCTAGCCTTTCAACATTCAAAAAGTTTCAATGAGCTCCCCCCACATCCTTCTAAATACCAACGAATACAGACCCAGAGCCATCAAATGTTCCTCATATGAGAATGTTCCTTTTATTCCCAGAATCATCCTTGTGAACCACTTCTGGACCCTCTCCAATGCCAGCACATCCTTTCTTAGATGAAGAGCCCAAAATTGTTCACAATATTCAAGGTGAGACCTCACCAGTGCCTTATAAAGCCTCAGCATCACATCCCTGCTGTTGTATTCAAGACCTCTTGGAAAAAAATGTTAACATAGTATTTGCCTTCTTCACTACCAACTCAACCTGCACATTAACCTTTAAGGTGTTCTGCACATGGATTCCCAAGCTCCTTTGCTTCTCAGATTTTTGCATTTTCTTCCTGTTTAGTAAATAGTCTGCACATTAATTTCTACTACCAAAGTGCACGACCATGCATCTTTCATCATTGTATTTAATTTGCAACTCTCTTGCCCATTCTCTTAATTTGTCTAAGTCCTAATGCAGCCTAGCTGTTTCCTCAACCCCACCTGGAATTGGGACCAAAAATAGAACGCTGGAAGAATTTAGCAGGTTTCAATAGGTACATTTAATGTCAGAGATATGTATACAATATAAATCCTGAAATTCTTTTTCTTTGCAAACATCCACAGAAACAGGGGAATGCCCCAAAGAATGAATGACAGTTAAACGTTAGAACCCCAAAGCCCCCCCACGCACAAGTATTGGCAACAACCCCACCCCCACCAGCAAAAGAGCATCATCAGGCCAAACAACATGTGCACAGACAAAAGGTGCAAGCTAATGTTTCGGGTGTAAAAAAGTTACCATTTTTGCTATAGCCAACTGCAGCAATTGGCTGTAATTGCTACAGATGAGGAAGAGTAGATATCTTTGATAGTGCAAGTATGATGCACATTACAGTACCATCGATGTGTAAAAATATCAAAAATTAATGAAAATAACTTAATTTTATGATTTTAAAAGAACCATATTAACATGTTAATAGTATATATTGCAAATTAAATCTATTTTCCAATATTTTCTACAAACAGTTTGCAGTGCCTCTCAAGTGGTAAAAATATTCCAAATTGATCTTGGACTATTATCAAATTAAAACTGATTGCTAATATTTTCATATGGCAATAGATGACCTCTATTTGTGTGCTTTATGCTGCATCTTAAAAGGAAAAGAAAAAGATGGAGGGTTTTTAGTGCTGTAGGGGTGGGGGGGGGGGGGGGAGGGTTTAGTACCGAAGATGGGAATGCAAATGAAGCAATGATTAAATATGGGGAAGATCTTGTAACTAGAACAAGTGTTTCACGTAGCTCACAGGTTCAAAAGGAGGAAAATGGAGAGGTGAAACAACAATAATTTAAAATGAAAATTTTAAGACTGAGTTATTACTTATCTGGAATCTAACGAAGGTCCACAAGCTTCAGGGTGGTGGGTGAATATGACCGGTAACATGGCAGTATATTTCTGGCTAACCACAAGCATATGGAGAAGTGACTAAGAGACACTGGCCTGGACTCAGTTTAAACAGTCCAGTCTAGAAGAGGTTTGACAGCATGAATAGAGTCAGCTAATGTTGCAAAGATAGAAACCTCGTCTGAAGCTCATTTCTGGGACAAAGAGATTGTGAGATTATTCCATTTATTTCAGGCACCCAGGAGAATAGGATTGAAGTTTTATACACATGCATTACATTCAGCCAGAGATTAATTTCCTCACATTTTCCCACCTGCTATTAAAAATGCTTTCAGAGGAACTAGTTTAGGACAATGCAGGTCAGAAACCTGAGTTTGCCCTGCAAAGATACACAGCATATAAAGAGTTACAACTTACCTGTGAAAGTGAATGAGAACATTGAGTGCTCAAAGCGCAAAAACGTTGCGTTTTCCAGCTTTGGCATCTTTCACCTTGAGGGCAGAGAAATAAAAGTTAAATCCAAACATGGTTTGATATAAAGGATATCACATCTAATATTTAAAAAAAATAGGATGAACAACCTCACATAATTAACCTTCAATTGTTTAATATTTAAATTATGTAAATAATTCTATCAACTGAAGTAGAATCCAACAAAACAGCTTCTACCATAAACCTAAAGGAAAACTAAATCAACGTACACTCAGTGACCACTTTATTAGGTACAGACCATGAACATACACTGAGTGTATATCTGTGGTCTTCTGATGCTGTAGCTCATCCACTTCCAGGTATGACGTGTTGTGCATTCAGAGATGCTCTTCTGCACACCAATGCTGTAACACATGGCTATCTGAGTTACTGGCAGCTTCCTGTCTTCTTGAACCAGTCTAGCCATTCTCTTCCAACCTCCTTCATTATACAAGGGGTTTTCGCCCACAGAGTTGCCATCACTGAATATTTTTTGTTTCTCACACCATTCTCTATAGAGACTGTTGTGCTGAAATACTCAAACCACCCTGTCATTCCAGGGTCAATGTCACTTAGATCACATTCCTTCCCCATACTAATGTTTAAACAACAACTGAATCTCTTGACCATGTCTGCATGCTTTTATGAATTGAGTTGTTGCCACATAATTGGCTGATTAGATATTTGTATTAACAAGCAGATGTACCTAATAAAGTGGCCACTGAGTGTATTTAATTTATACCATGTTAAATGATTTCAGCAGAACATAATAGTCTATTTGCAAAATTTAATTTGATTTACAAGCATACAATTGCTTTCATACACTAACGTAATATTCAGAAATTAATATTAAGTGAAGGGATGATGGCTGCAGTTCTATTGGTAGAAGGGAATGTAATTTGCAGGACAAAAACATTTATATACCATCTTTAATGTAGAAATAGGTCATTAAACACTTTATTGGAATGTTATAGAGAGGATTTGAATCCAATTTTGATTGCCACATTTTAGAAAGAATGTAACAGTCTGAGAGAGACTGAAGATATGATTCACAGAATTGTTCCAGGCATTAGTGATTTCAGCTATAAGACTGAAAAAAAGACACAAAAAGAGTCATTCTTCTTGGAGAAAAGAATGTTGGGAGGGGATTTGTTTAAGGTGTGCAGGAAAAAGCAAGAGAGGCAAGGTAAGGACCAAGGAACACACATTTAAACATTTGCCAAATAATACAAAGGTTTGTAGGAAAATCATCTTTAAATTCAGCAATTACATTCTGGAACACATTGTCTGAAACAGTGGTAGAAAGAAAGTCAACCACTGCTTTGAAAGAAAACAAACTCTTCAGAGAGAATCATTTGCCAGGATGTGTGAAAGCACAAGAGATTTCTACTAATGGAATGTCTCTACATTTGCCCTGCAAGGCAAATGCTCAAAGTGATAGGTTGTCAGCAGCATCTTGGAAGATGAAGAAGTGGTATAAAGTCAAATATGTTTTGGAAGGAACTATAGAATGAACAACCAAGGTAGCTGCTAGCATGATTGACAAAAGTAGAAAAATTAATTTCACAGATAGACCAGAAACAAAAAGTAGAGATTTCTAGCAGAGCTGCATGGCTGGGGAAAAAAAAATCTAGGTAGAGAAAAGTAAAGCCACGAGTAATTCGAAAACAAAAATCTTAGAAATGGAGACGTTATTCAACTGGGAGCCAAAGTAGGCCATGAAATACAAGGATAATGGGTGACTAGAACTCGGTTTAGGCATGGATTTTGGATGAGCTCTTATTTAATTAGGTGGAGTGAAGGAGACAAGTCAAGTGCTCACTAGCACAGTCAAGTCTAAAAGTATGAAAGATTTTCTGCAAAGCACCAAATTCACAACATTCGTCAGTGATAAGAAGCCTGATTTTGATTCTTAAAAGTTTGTGGGAACATTTCAATGATGGGCAAGTGAAGTTGAGTGACGTTTCTGCTTTGTTCAAGAGCCTGATGGTTGAGTAACCGTTCCTGAACCTGGTGGTGTGAGTCCTGAGGCTCCTGTACCTCCCTCCTGATGGCAGCAGCGAAACAACAGCATTTCCTAGGTGGCGGGGGTCTCTGACGATGAATGCTTCTTTCCTGCAACAGGAGGACAGCATTTCTTGCAGATTTTTGCTCAGTGCTCAGTGGTTGGGAGAGCTTTATCTGTGATGGACTAGACCATGTCCACTACTTTTTGAAGGATGTTCTGTTGAAGGGCATTGGTGTTTCCATACCAGGCTGTGAAGCAACCAGTCAATACACTCTCCTCCACACAAAGAAGTTCACCAAAGTTTTAAATGTCGTGCCAAATATTTGTAAAATCCTAAGGAAGTAAAGGTGCTGCTGTGCTTTCTTCATAACTGCACTTACGTACTGGGCCCAGAACAGATCCTCTGAAATGGTAACACTGAAGAATTTAAATGTGCTGACCCTCTGATGAGGATTGGTTCATGGACCTCCAGTTCCCTCCTCAATAATAAATTCCTTGGTCTTGCTGACATTGAGTAAGAATCAGAATCAGGTTTAATATCACCGGCATGTGTCGTGAAATTTGTTATCTTAGCAGCAACAGTTCAATGTAATACATAATATATAAGAGAAAAAATATAAATAAATAAATAAACAAACAAACAAATAAATAAATAAGAGTCTGCTGTTGTCACAGCGCTCAGCTAGATTTACTATCTCCCTCCTATATGCTGAAATGTCACCTCCTTTGATTCGGCCCACAACAGTGGTGTCATCTGCAAACTTGATTATGGCATTGGAGCTGTGCTTAGCCACAGAGCCATAAGAGTAAAGTGAGTAGGGCGGGGGGCTAAGCACACAGCCTCATGGTATATCTGTGCTGATGGAGATTATGAAGATGTTGTTACCAATCCAAACTGACGGGGGTCTGCAAGTAAGGATCCAATTGCACAAGGAGGTATTGAGGCCAAGGTCTTGGAGTTTATTGATTAGAGTTGAGGGGATGATGGTATTGAATGCTGATCTGTAGTTGATAAAGAGCATCCTGCTGCCCAGATGTTCCAGGGTTGAGTGAAGAGTCACCGAGATGGCATCTGCACTGGACCTGTTGCTCTGGTAGGCAAATTAGTGTGAATCTAAATAGCTTCTCAGGCAGAAGTTGATATATTTCATCACCAACCTTTCAAAACACTTCATTACTATGGATGTAAGTTCTATTGGTCAGTAGTCATTGAGGTAGGTCACACGCTCTTCTTGGGCACCGGAATAACTGAAGCCTGCTTGAAGCAGGTGGGTACCACACACTGCCAAAGCGGGAGATTAAAGATCTCGATGAACACACCAGCCAGTTTGTCAGCACAGGTCTTTAGTACTGGCCAGGTACCCCTTTTAGGCTGGTTGCTTTTCATGGGTTCTCCCTTCTGAAGGCTGTTCGCACATCAGCCTAAGAGACCAAAATCATACGATCAACAGGGGATGCGGGAGTTTGTATTGGTTCCTTCATGTTTTGACGGTTAAAGAAAACATTGAACTCACTTGGAAGCAAAGCCTTGCCATCGCCTATGTCACTTGATTTAACTTTTTAAAGAGGTGATAGCATTCAAGCCTTGCCACAACTATCGAACATCCTCAGTAAACCAGGAATACAGCTCTTAGTTTTCCTACTTTCATGAAAAAAAGATGGGAGTTGTGGGATATAATCCTAAATGCAATTTTTGTCATGTTCAAGTGTATTATAGAGTTGCTTTGTTATTCATCTAATTCATCAAAGGTGTGTTGAATATCTTCACAAAAGAGAGACTGGAAAATACAGTGGATGTCAGTTAACTGGGACACATCAGGACTCATACATTTTGGCCCTAATTAGCTGAAGTTTCATGGAAATAGTTGAAAAGGTATAAAAATGACAAACTGCCATTTAACTGAGTAACAAATAATCTATTTAAATTAAATACAGAACAAATTAGAACACTACCACATTACTATAAAGCTGTATATTAGTTCCTAATACTTAGGCTACATCCACACTACACCGGATAAATCCGTAACCAAAGCTTTTTCTCTTCATTTTTACCCTTCGTCCACACTAAAACGGCATTTTCGTCCCCCAAAACCGGAGCTTTTCAGAAACGCTCTCCAAACTGTGTATTTTTGAAAACGCCGGATTGGCCGGATCAGTGTGGACGGGGTAACCAGAGACTTCTGAATTCACTCTCAGACGGCAGCACTCTATTTCATTGTTTTCTTGAATGCAACCTAACAATTTCAGAACAGACAGCAACGAAACTGACACCAGTTTTGTTAGAAATGTTACTCACCAAATACTTTGACCCATAACTTACTGAATAAATAAGTATACTCACTTTGCCCTGTTTTCTGTCCTTGCTTGTATGAAGATGGTTTACCTATTTATGCAAGTACTTCTCTGACAATAGATGTGTAACAGCCTAATGTAACATTGTATGGAAATACAAGATAAAACTGATGCAGACATGTTTTATACATTTAACAAGGGGCTTTATTAATGCAACAGAGTTACTCAGTTTTTCAATGTTCATCGTCAGCTGGATCAATCTGTCCGTGAACTCCCTGTCGGTTGCCTCCGTATGCGCCAGTATTTGTTTTTTTTAAACTTTTAAGTTCTCCTGCGCGAAAGCCAATAGCTGTCCATCGGTTTAAGTTTTTCTAGTCTGTAACTACACAAACTCGCACTCTTACGGTGAGATTCGACACCAAACATGTCATTTATTTTTGGTAGATGTGTCCTCGGAGGAGATTCGCTGAAATTTCCGTTTCAATATGGATAGAGATATTTTTAAAAACGCATAGCGTGGACGCCTATCGTTGTTACATGAAACCGGTGTTTTCAAAATTATCTGGTCTAGTGTGGATATAGCCTTATTGACTGAAGAACTGATCCAGTGCACATTTCTGTGTTCTTTTGATTGACTGTAAAGAAACAAAGTCAGCACAGACACTTAATGCAGATAATGGACTGCTTTCAGACAATGCTTTCGAACAACTGCATCCTCCAAATCTTCAATTTCATTGAAACATTCAAGATGATTATAAATACCTTCAAATTCTTCATAGTTCCTAAATTGCTGAAGTAGTGAAATAGTTTCATCTTCACTTCCAGCAGGGAATTGTCTTATTGCTCACTACTCGCCAACTATCAGTGACAAAAATCACTGCTTTTTGAACACAAACACGTGCAAATGATGCTATTTAAAAACAGTTCACTCTAAGTATGATGCAATGTCTAATGGCCACAAAGTGCACGCTACTGATGCTAGTTAGAAACTGTTCAGCAAGTCTCCTGTCCCAATTAAGCAGCATATTGTCCCAAATGAGCAAAGGGAACCCCTGCTACTTTCTTGATTCTTTTCTGTTCTTTTAAGACTTGCCCCAATTAACCAGAATCCACTGTATGCATTTCTTGTCTAAGGTCTAAGTCAGAAGTCAAAAATATCTTAAGATACCTATGACCAAGGATATAGTTGGTGTATCAAGGGTTGGTTAAAATTGTCTTAAAATGGAATAAAGATAATTTTAACACATATAAATGTATTACATGTTTAAAAATTAAATTATAGATACAAGGAAGAGGCAATTTACAGTAGCCAACTAATTTCATGAAAATTCTATCAAATTCTCATTGTCTCTCTGCTCTTATATAACTAAGATTAAGACTTAGGTTCACGTGATCACAAGTCCTGCAAGAGAAATGCAAAATAAAACTTACTTGCTCTGTAATTTATTCTTCACTCATCCTCAGAGTAACAAGTCATTTATGTTCCCACATATTTTTTATGACACAGGTGATGGTGATTCAGTCCATCCAGCCTAAGCTTGTTACACTATTTAAAATGATCATGGCTGATCTATGCTGAGATCACAACCTGTTCTGAGCCATTTATACACACCTCTCTATTCCTTGATTTATCAAATATTTATCCACCTCTTCTTGAAATACTTACAATGATGCAGCTTCAAGCACCACCAAAGGACAGAATTCCAGAGATTAGCACCTACTGTGAATACAAATTTCAACATACTTCATTATGAACTGACCAAACCATCTGTAGTTTTCCCACCAATGAAAATATCTCAGTATCTATTTTGACAAGCCCCTCAAGACCTTTTTATGGTGGAATAATGTCATTGCCTATTCTTCTAAAGTTAAAGCAATACAGGCCCCAACTATCTAGTTGCTCTTTGCAGGAAACCGCATCATCCTAGGAATTAGTTTGATGGCTCTCCCATGGTTGTGATTTTTTTTAAGGCAATGGACCAAAACTCTTCTTAGTATTTAAAGTGAGGCCATACCAGAACCCTGAACAAATAAAAGAAAACCTCCCTTCCTCTTAAACTCCAATCCCTCAATGCAAATCTAAAAGGCCGTTTGCTATTGTAACTATGCATTGGAGCAGCCTACGAGTTTACTTTGTGATTCATGCACTAGAACACCGAGTTCCCTCTGTACTTCACTCACTCGCAGTCCCTCTCCATTTGGATAAAAATCTGCCTTTGATTTCTCTTACTGAATTTTCTTGCTGTTCACCTGGCAGAGAATCTCATCTGGTCCCTCAACACCAGGTCCATAGCAAAGAAAGCCCAGCAGCGTCTCTACTTTCTGTGAAGGCTGAGGAAAGTCCATCTCCTACCCCCCCATCTTCATCACATTCTACAGGGGTTGTACTGAGAGCATCCTGAGCAGCTGCATCACTGCCTGGTTTGGAAATTGCACCATCTCGGATTGCAAGACCCTGCTGTGTATAGTGAGGTCAGCAGAGAAGATCATCGGTGTCTCTCTTCCTGCCATCTCGGACATTTACACTACACGCTGCATCCGCAAAGCAAACAGCATTATGAAGGACCCCATACACCCCTCATACAAACTTTTCTCCCTCCTGCCATCTGGGAAAAGGCACTGAAGCATTCGGGCTCTCACGACCAAATTGTGTAACAGTTTCTTCCCTCATGCTATCAGACTCCTCAATACCTAGAGCCTGGACTGAGACCTTACTGCCCTATTGTCCTGTTTATTATTTATTGTAATGCCTGCACTGTTTTGTGCAATTTATGCAGTCCTGGGTAGGTCTGTAGTCTAGTGTAATTTTTTTCTGTGTTGTTATTTACGTAGTTCAGTCTAGTTTTTGTACTGTGTCATGTAACACCATGGTCCTGAAAAAACGTTGTCTCATTTTTACTATGTACTGTACCAGCAGTTATGGTCAAAATGACAATAAAAGTGACTTGACTTGACTTGAAGACTTCCCCAAATGAAACTCTGACATCACACTTGCCCACAATAAACACTATATGCCCACTCACTCAATTTACTATCCCATTGCAGATTCACAGTCTCAAAATTACAATATGCTCTTCTACTTATTTTATATTATATGCAAATTTGGAAACTTTACATACTGTTCCTTCCTCTAAGTCATTAATGAAATAATGAACAACTAACTTTCAAAAACGCACATCGGTTAGGATTACATTCAGCTGTCCTAAATGATTAGCTCCAGCTCCTATTCTTCACGATTCTAATATCTTGCCAATATTAGCTGTTTAAATGGCCTGTAGTTCCCTGAGAGAAATGATTAAATTAAAGACGGTTCTTAAGGAGTCCATTTAGAATGTGCTGACACAGAAAGAACGTGCAAAGCAACTTGCAGGGCAACGTATAAACCAATTTGCAAAATCAGGATGAAACAATAGCTTGCTGATTAAAGAAGCGATACGGGTAACGGGAAGACATGCTTAACGGTTGAACAATAACGGTGTTAATGCGCTGAGGCTGATAAGTGGGCCAAAGGGTAATCACATTTGTAATTTTGTAATGAGATTAAGGAAGAATGTCTGCACCTCACATGGGTGCAACTCACAAACTCGTAAACAAGTAGGGTATAAAAAACTGTGCAAAGTGTAATTCGGCACTCAATCTAGCAGGAGCTGGTTGGGTCCGACTCTGCAGACTCGAAAAATAAAGTTTACCGTTCTGCAAATTGCTGAGACTCAGTGTGTTTCTGACATTCCCCAACTTCTGCCTTTCTTCTTTTCTGAACAAGAGAATCACCTCCTGCCATTGCTTGTAAGAAGTTTATGCATTTACTCGTGACTGTATGGGTTTCTTCTGGGTGCTCTGGTTTCCTCTACCAGTCCGAAGATGCACAGTTGGTAGGTTAATTGGTCATTGTAAATTGTCCTGTGATTATGCCAAGGTTAAACTGGGGGTTGCTAGTCAGTGTGACTTGAAGGGCTGAAAGGGGCTGTTCCACACTGCCTCTCAATAAATAAATAAATTGGCTTCTTTTCTTCTAGCATCCTCCCAGAGTTGAGCAAGTTATCAAAAAATTGAAGCAATGGATCAACCATCTCTGCAGCCACTCCCTTTAAAACCCTAGTCCACTGGGTCCAGGGTAATTTGTCTGCCTTTAGTCTCCCACCCCACTTTGACTTTCTCAATACTTTATCCATTATAATGAGGATTATTAAAAGTTTTAGCATGTTATTTGAAGTTAGCTTGTCTGATATTTTCAGGATCATGGTGAAGAGTCAAGTAAAATATATTATTCAACATATTGCACTTTCCTTGTTTGCTTGTCATTATTAATTCACCAGCCTTGCTTTCTCGAGGCTCCATGTTACCTGGGCTTCCCTGTCCCTATTGGTATATCTCTTACAGTTTGTTTTTATACTACATGCAAGTTTACTCGCAAAATTAATTTTCTCCTTTCTTATGAGCTTTTAGATATTCTGCTGCCAGATCCTGTAAGTTCCAAGACTAGTCTATTACCAGTCTTTCCCACTTCTGTATACCATACTCTCCAATTTAACATTGCCCTTTCTCCTTTGTTAAGCATGCCTCTTTCTGAAAGAGTCCCCCCTTTTTGATTGGGATGAACTCTAGCTGGTTGAGTATCTCCCAGTGTTCCTCTACTTACCCGTCTCTTAATCCCATGCTGATTATTCACTCCATTTAGCAGTTCTTCCCTCAAACAATTACCATTATTCTTGTGTAAATTGACAAGCTGATTATGGACTGACAGTGTTCATTATCAAACTGCACTTCGAACTCTTTCATATTGTGGTCAGTACCCTCAGGGAACTCTTTAACCAGAAGGTCCCTCATTAATCCGTCCTCATTACATCACATCAAAACTAAACTTTCCTGTCCTGAATAGACTATAAAAAGCAAACCCTGACATATTCCACAAACCCTTCTTCAACAATGCCCTTGTAAGTAGCTAATTAATTTACTGGCATGTCTTGGAAGTAAACAGTAGCATTGAGGGCAAGCCTATTCAGAAACGTGGGAGAACATGCAAATTTCTACTCAGACAGTGCCAAGTATCAGGATCAAAGCTGAGACCCTGGAGCAATGCAACAGCAACACCTAGGCTGGATACAAATCATCCTTATTGGCCCCACATATAAATTTAGACAAAGGGTTTTCATTCCACCAGGAATTAAGCTGCCATTGCCTGAATCTCACTATTCAAAGAAACCTGTGCAGGTTGCAAAGAGAAACAAACAAGATAACATCTGCAGATGCTGGAAATCCAAGCAACACACACAAAATGCTGGAGAAACTCAGGAGGACTGCTGAAGGGTCTCGGCCTGAAACGTCGACTGGATTCATTTCCATAGATGCTGCCTGGCCTGCCAAGTTCCTTCAGCGTTTTGTGTGTGCAGGTGGCAAAAAGGGCATTTTTCGCTACAACAGCTGCACTGCACTAAACCTTCTTCTCACTTATTTTACCCTCTTTAATAAAACAGGCATTCAAAATGAGAAACAGAGGAACATGAGCAAAGCACTGGTTACGGCTCTGCTTCTCAGTGTTGAGAACATTGCTTTTTCCAATTTCCTTTATTAAGTTTCACTCCTGTAAGCAAAGAATTTCACACAAATATAATAATTAAAGCAAAGAAGACGTCAACAATTTGGATAGCAATCTCTAGGCTGGAAGCTATTTAGACCTACTTGCAATTTGTCTGCCTCTATCATGGATCGTCTAACTGAGATCATGTTGCTGCTGGTTGGCAAGGAAACCAGAAATTCCACCACATACCCAAAATACAGAGAAGCCACTCTCTGCCTAGGAGTAAAACCATTAAGATTTCCAGAACATAATTTAATTAGAAACTGCATATTTTGTGATACTGCCACAAGGATATCATTCATTTATTTAGTTTTATTTAGTCTTTATTTAGTTGTAAACAAGAATAGCTGTGCTACCCTTAGCTTCAACCTTCCATTTTCTTAAGGAAAGAATCATCTATAGGTCAGTTAACATCTGTCAGAGAGGAAATGTTAACATTATTAAAAATGCCATAGAAGAGCACATAAAAATTTGAAATATTCAAGCAAAGTCAATATGACTTTGTGAAAGGAAATTATTGGTATTGTTTGAAGTAGTAAAATGTGTCATTGATAAGGATAAAACTGTATATTAGTATCATATTTAAATTTCCAGAAGCCATTTTATAAGAAATTGCGCAGGTTGTTGTATATAGTGTTGGCATGGATGATAGATCAGGTAGCTAAAAGGAAACTAAATAAACCCAGTCGTGTCTTGTTTGCCTAGTTGAAAAGATGTAACAAGTCGTGTGCCACAAGTGATGGGGCTTGAACTTCTTTTTCACTATTTATATAAATGACTTAGATGAAACTATTAAAGGTATGAAGGCCAAAGAGATTGCAGAATGCAAATCAGGAAAACAGAAAGCTGTAAGAACACAGTGGGTTAAGCAGCATCACTTGAGGCAAGTTTGCTGATGACACGACAGTGTGGGGCTCATCACTGACAACGATGAGACAGCAGAGAGGAGGAGGAAGAGCTTGAGGCCTGGTGCCAGGGAAATGATCTCTTCTTTAACGTCAACAAGATAAAAATTATCGACTTCAGGAGAACTCGCACCACTTTACATCAGTGGCACAGCAGTGGAAACTGCAAGCAGAGTCAAACTCCTGGGAATTCACATCACACACAACCTCTCACGGTCCCAGAATACATCATACACCGTCAAGAAAGCTCACCAATGCCTCTGCTTTCTGAGGAGGCTGAAAAGAGCTGGACTTTGCACATCCATATTCACATGATTCTACAGATATGTATAGAGAGCATCCTGACAAGCTGTATCACTGCTTGGTATAGAAACTGCACTGTGGCAGACAGGAGGAATATACAACCGGTAGTCAACACATCACTGGCACCATCAAGGACATATTTAGAGAAAGGTGCCAGAAAAGGGCCAGAAACATCATGTGTTCCTTATGTTCAGTGATTTTTGTTGTGGTGTAAAGGATCAAGAATAGCAATTATTTCATTCTCCTTTACAATTGTGCATGGGAAATGACATTGACCAATCTTGATCTTAAGTCTTGAAAAGGTACAGGTTAATGTTCTGGATTGCATCATAAATGAGAGGGAACAGAAAAGTCCAGTATACAACAGTGAGCAGAAGATGGGATACAGTTTGATAGGCAGAAGGGACCAGTTGGGGGATGGAGAGAAAGCACTGAGGCTGGTTGGTGAGAGATGGAGCCACATGGAGAGGAGATGATTGATAAATGAAACCTGGGTGAGTGAGGTGATGGCAGAAACGAATAAAGATAGAAGAAAACTAAGCATATAGATGAGTGTGTGGGGGAGAAGAGCATTGGAATTGGAATATTCAACATTCATACTATTATTAAACTGTGTGCTACTCAAGCAGAATGTGAGGTCTTGCTCTTCCAATTTACGTTCAGCCTCTCCATAGCAATGGAAGAGTGCAAAGGAGGGTTAAAAGGACATACAATCAGATACGCCACCCTTCTGCTCCTCCTCCACTCAGTTCTAGCCTCTGTACCATCCCCATTCCACCACCAATACGTACTGCTACATATTGGCAATTTTCCCTGTTGCCTCTCAGTCAGGATCAGCAACTTTGACTTACACCTTTTGCCTCCACAGATTCTACTTAACAAAATGGATTCTTATGGTGCACTATTTTATATTCCACAGTTGGTATAGTTGCTAATTTTCCGATGGCGCAAAAGCCTGTCTTACAACTAACAGCTCTTCTTCAATTGTCATTTCATATTTAGTTACCATCGCAGTCCAGTGAAACTTTTCCAGTACTAAAGTAATCCCGAAAAGCTTAGTTTCCCTTTTCTCTGCAAGTATTTTGACAACTTCAAACCTCTTCAACCATCACTTAAAGTGTATATGAAGAGCTCCATAAATATACAGTGAACTAGGAAACAAATCGCGTAACAAAATCTACAAGATTTTTCTAGCATTATAAAAAATTAAAAAGAAATTATCCCTCCTTGAGCTATAATTTTTCTTTATATTGTGGTCTTTTCTTTGTTATCAAAAACAGAAGGACTGTATAAGAGAAAACAACTGAACTAAAGGAGGTAAAGGTGGCAGGAAGTAACAAATAAATGAGGATTTCTGACAAAATTAGGTAAATAGTTCAACTGAGGCAGTAGAGGACTTGAAGAGCTGCCAACCTCATAGGGACACTGAGACAACATAGATAATTAAAGGCTTTTAATTTAATAATGACAAAGAAATTTGTTAATCTTTATAGGTAAAATACCTGAAATCCAAAATTAAAAGATCATTATATACAGAAGGGATGCTGCAGGTGCTGCAAATCTTGAGCAACACAAACAAAATGTTGGAAAAACTCAGCAAGTCAGGCTAAGATAATTAAAAGCAACCAAAATGTATTTCAGAAAAGGCCATAAATGACACTAGTTCTTTTTAAAGAGCTAACAGCTATTGAGAGAGACTGTACTAAATGTTGTGCTCAGATACCTTTTAACAAATTAGCAAAGGATTACTGAATGAGGGAAATTTCAGCAAGAGCAAAACGAGAGTCAAAATGAAAGGAGAGTATTAGCAACAATTTCTCAGAGTTGTCAGAAAAGGATTATTATCATTCTAGGATCACACCTATTCTCCATGTCTAACCAGAATTTGAATGCAGAACCAAGTGGGAGATAAAGTCTGCAGATGCCACCAAAATTATATAGCAGCTAATTCTGGGAACCTAATCACACAGCAAGACATACGATGATGGAACAGGAAAAAAAGACAGATGAAATTTGGTGCCATATGAGAAGCATATATTTTGGCAAATTATACTTTAAATACAAAATAGGAGTGTGTAAAGGGATAGTGAGATATTAAGAGAAGGCACAGTATAGATACTGCTGAATGTGAGGAAACACAGGCATTGAAAACATTTGAAATTTGCATCAGGAAAAACTTTGAGGCAACACAATAGCATTATAATAAAGTTATTAAGGAAGGTTAACAACTGTCACAAGCTGAAGTCCAAATTCCCGCTGATGCCGGAAATCTGATATTATATAAACAGGAACTGTGGAAACAATTCTAAAAGTCATCACCCTAAAATATAAGCTGTTTCTCTCTCTGCAGATGTTGTATTTGCTGGCACTAATACCTGACCTGGCCCCAAAGAACTCGTGAAGGGCCAACAATGGAGTGTGGCTATGTTTGAAGATATCCCAAGAACAGATACTAGCAAAGAGATGAAAATGGATGCTCGCAGTGACATGGGAATTCGGAGCATGGGCATACAATTAAAAGTTTGAATGCAAGAGGCTTAGAAGAGATTGCATGATTGATTGAAGAGCATTTTCAGAATCGTACATGATCTTAATGTTCAAGACAAGGTTAGATAAATAAATAAAAATGAACTGCCAGATCAATTCAGCAGGTGAACTAGCATCTATAGATGGGAATGGACTGCTGATGTCTTGGGTTGCGACTCTGTCAGGACGAAAAGAATAGAGAGAGAGGAAAGAACCTCAAGAAGGTTGTAAAGAAGTAAGGTGGAGGTGTTGGCGAGAGCTGGCAGGCTGGATGCAGATGAGGTGGAATGATTGGGAGATAAAGTCATGTGGAGGAGGGAAGGGTGGAAATAGCAACAAAGTCTGGGAGGAGATACGTGGAGACAGAAAGGGCTACAGATGATAGAGTCTTATAGAAAACAAAGATGGAGCATTGAGCAAGGGAGGTGAGGTGGACAAATGTGAACATTGGAGGGTGCACTTGTGATGGACAAATGGAGCAGGTGGGCAAAGGGAAAGAAGCTGGGATATAGGGGAGGGTAGGGTAGAGTAGAGTAGAATGGGGGATGTGATATCAGGTAGAGTAGAATGGGGGGGGGCAGGGTGCAGGTGAACCTGGGTGAATCAGATAATACAGAGTGAAATATAGGTGATGAAAAGCAGATTTTTAACTTAAATGTGGGATGAGTTATGTTATAGTTGGAAAAAAAAATACAGCCACGTAGTACTAAAACAAGCCACCATATACACACCAATAATTATCAAACATCGTTATTTACTACAAGATGAAAGATAGCACTTAGCCTACAAGTGACCTGAACATTATATACTGTACTGGTAAGAGAGAGGAATCACCCCAATGCCCAAGGAACATATTCTATAGTACATTCTGTTAGTAAACTGCAGAAAATTTCTCAACCAATACTTAATGGTGGCTAATAGTGTGACCAATTAGAAGTAAAATAGACTGGTAGAAATGGTGGGAGGCGAAGCTGGATGATGCTACAACATGAGCCCAAAACATCATTACAATCTGTTTGCAGAACCCACTATCTTACTCATTAGATCCACTTCTACCTGGAGCAGAATCTTTAACATTTCCAACACAGTTCAGTGCCTGCAGCGCACAGTGATTTTCATGTCTCAATTGCAAGAGCTGCCCACAGAAACTCATTTGATTACCAGCTAAACCAAATACAGATACCAAAGAATCTTAGTAGAGTGGATGCAAGCAAGGATGTCTTCTCTGGAAACTAGGAGTCACTGTTTGAAACATATGAGTTTGCCTACTTAGAACAAAGATGAGGCAAGTTATATCTCAGTCAAAGAATCACAAACATTTGGGAAGGCAGTGGGAGAAGAAATCTTGACTATTTATAAGGTTGTCAGATTCTTGATAAATTAGGGTGACGATGCCAGGGACGTGAAGTTGAGATTCAGATCAGCTATGATCTTATGGAATGGCTTTCTAGATGTGAAGGGTCAACGGCTCTAATCCTGCTATTTGTATGTTGGCAGCTTTAGCAGATCTCAAAGAAACAATGCAGAATCAGAAAAAAAATGTCAGTACATCCCTCTGTTGTTGCTTCAGAGATAGAGTGCGAACCAAAGCTCGTCTCTGATCCTCAACGTTAATCTTACCCATTACCTCTCAACAGTTAAACTCTATGATAAGTTTAACGTAAATATTAAATATAGCGGGGAAGTATTTCCTTTTTTTAACAATTCTCTGTATGCAGCTGAAGGTGCTGAGAGTTGATAATTTCAGAAACTGTCTACTAACATTGGATTAGCCTTCAATGCACGTATATATATCTGTCAATAGTGCAAATCTGGGAAAATATGTTCTTACTACTTCAGAAGCAAATTCCGTTATCTTTACCAAAAGCCATTTCAGCACAGGCCAGAAATCCCGTTAATTGCCATCTTAGTTTTGCACTCGGGACTATATTCTCGTCAAGTTACCAAAACATCAAGGCATTATTATTGATGTTTTAATTTTATGCTCAAATGAAATTGTTTTGCAACAAAAACACACCAACTTCAAACCGATATCTTTATCTGTAAAGTTTCTTGTGTTTATTTTGAAAGTCAGTTCGTGGAACACACACTATACCTGACCGAACGTGAAGCATTTCCTAAATCTTAAAGTTACACCACCGACAGGCCCAGCAGGAAATTAGATCCCACTTTCAGATTTTTAAACTTCATCGAACAGACTGTCGGAGTGATTTTTTTTTTAGCTGAACTTCTTTTTTACCTGCAAATCTCATCCTGATTCTAACAGCCTCCGTGAATTCATTGGTTTCTCCCTCTCAGCCGTCGAGCCTTTAATTTTCTTTCGCCTGCAATTAGAAACTCAAGAAAAAAACTTTACATCGACAAACACCGAGGCGCAGACTGATGCCGTCATCCGACATTGGAAAGCAGAGTCGGCACTTTTCCACCTGCAGCGCCCCCAACAGTATGGGCAGACTGCATTACCTGCGCCTTCTGGCTGTTCCGTTAGATGGCAATGCCTCAATCATCTGTGTCATGTAAGGCCACTAGAGCCCCTTCCATCCTTATCAAGGGGAGTGTTAACCTTGGTAAAGACAACTCGTAGTATCGAAGCCCGTGGTCATGGTCAACATGCAGTATGAACCGCGGGAGAACTTTGGGAATGCTGGAGAATGTGTATCGTGGTTTTATAATACAGGTTCTTCAACCATCTCTGGTGCATCACATTTCTATTCTCACCCAGAACAAAGATAGGGCTCCCCAGTAATTACCTTCTTCCATATTCCACTATATTCAACAATTTGAAAAACAAATCAGCGATTCCAGCTCACACCTCACATTTATAGCATTTACTGCACTTTAACTCCTTTTTGCAGATACATTCAGACTTCATCCATCGTTTCTTAGGTACATCTTTTAATTGAAAATTAAACATTAACATGTAATTTTAGTAACTCCATCGCCACTATTCGTGCAGAGATCAACGGGATCATTTTATCTTTCCTGCTGCCACTGTGTCAAAGGCCTTTTCTATATTCTACATTTCCCTTCTGCTGAAGTTCAGTAAATTTATTATCAAAGTACGTATACTATCCTGGGAATTATTTTCTTGCAGGCATTCACAGTAGAACAAAAAAATACAATAGAATCGATAAAAGCTGCAGACCAAGAAGGACTAACAACAACTAACCTGCAAAAGAAAATAATGTGTGCAAACACACGAAATAGATAAATAAACAGGCAGATGGGACTAATCAGCCATTGTTGACAACTTGTCAAGAAGCAGACGTCAGGAATTAACCCAAGGAAAAAATATGGAGCTGGAGTCCCCAAGACGGTCTTTTGTTAAGTTCAAGGTTGACTGGCAACTCTGGGATGCCACTAGTGCCAAATTGTATCGGTCTCTGCCGTTCCTTTGGATTCATCGGGTTTGTGGAAAGGGGGAATTGTTGCATGGGCAGCAGCTTGCTCTTCATATTGTACTGCCTTGACTTGTGTATTGACTATGAAGATAGCCAGGACGCAACATCCATAGTCAACCCTGATCAACAGATAAATAAATATGTCCATCAATACATGAGAACGTGAGCTGCAGATTACTTGAAAATGAATCCATAGGTTGTGCAATTAGTTGTCTGTTCCTGAACCTGGTGGCGTGAGTCCTGAGGCTCCTGTACCTTCTTCCTGATGGTAGCAGCAAGAAGAGAGCATATCCTGGATGGTGGGAGTCCTTGATGATGGACGTTGCTTTCTTGTGGCAGTGCTCCCTGGAGATGTGCTCGATCATGGAGTGGGTTTTTCCTGTGATGGACTGGGCTGTATCCACTACTTCTGTTGGCCTTTCCATTCTTGGGCATTGGTGTTTCCATACTAGGCTGTGAGGCATCCAGTCGGGATGCTGTCCATAATGGATCTATAGATATTTGTCAGGTGACATGCTGAGTCTGTGCAAACTAGAGGCACTGTTGTCCCTTCTTTATAATGCCACTTGCATGCTGGTCTCAGGATGGATCCTCTGAAATGATGATACCAAAGAATTTGAAGTTACTGACCCTCTCTGCCTCCAATCCCCTAATGGCTGATGGACCTTTTGCTTCTTCCTTCTGCAGCTGATACTGAGCTCTTTGGTTTTGCTGATGCTGCAGCACCTTTCAATTAGATTTTCAAACTTGCTCCTATATGCCAATTTGTCACTCCTTCTGATTTGGCCAACAGCAGTGGTGTCGCCAGCAAACTCAAGGTATGACAATGGAGCTGTACTTAGCCTTAGATCTTGGAGCTTATTGATTAGGTTGGAGAGGATGATAGTATTGAATGCCGAGCTGTAGTTAATAATGAGCATCCTGATGTAGTGTGCATCTTCACCATCCAGATGTTCCAGAGATGAACGAAGAACCAATGATATGGCATCTGCTGTTGACCTGTTGTGATGGTAGGCAAATTGGAGTGGATCCAGGTCACTCCTCAGGCAGGGGTTGATATGTTTCATCATCAACCTCTCAAAGCATTTCATCACTGTGGACGTAAGTGGTTGTGGACGGTGGTCATTGAGGCAAGTTACCGAGTTCTTTAAACAGTATAAAGGCATATCTAGACATTTTTGTAAAAGAAAATTCAGATCCCTATTTTACCTGACTCTCTACTTATTTCGACCTGTTACGTCAATACTTCTTATTTCCAGTTCTGAAAGAAAAGTAATTAATGCAAAATGTTAACTTACACTCTTTCTCCACAGGAGTTACCAGCTTTTGAGTATTTACAACATATTGTGTTTGAATTACAAATCTACATTTGTTTCATATTAAAGTCATTTAAACCATTGAACAGCCTTATCATGCATAATTTATAGTTAGAATCAGTTACATAACTGAAACTTTTCCTTCAATTAACTGTTGCCTGGATTGGGGAGCATGCCTTATGAGAATAGGTTGAGTGAACTCAGCCTTTTCTCCTTGGAGTGACAGAGGATGAGAGATGACCTGAATGAGGTGTATAAGATGATGAGAGGCACTGATCGTGTGGATAGTCAGAGGCCTTTTCCTAGGGCTGAAATGGTTGCCACAAGAGGACACAGGTTTAAGGTGCTGGGGAGTAGGTATAGAGGAGATGTCAGGGGTAAGTTTTTTACTCAGAGAGTGGTGAGTGTGTGGAATGGACTGCTGGCAACAGTGGTGGAGGCGGATTCGATAGGGTCTTTAAGAGACTCTTGGGTGGATACTTCAAGCTTAGTAAAATAGAGGGCTTTGGGTAAGCCTAGTAATTTCTAGGATAGGGACATGTTCAGCACAGATTTGTGGGACGAAGGGTCTGTATTGTGCTGTAGGTTTTCTATGTTCTGTGTTCTATTCTAATATCACTATAACATTATTTGATCATTATTGCATCATTGTCTGTGGAATCTTATATTTTTTATCTTTTGCAAAGGTGACCGCTCTTTGACGGTACATAATTCGCTCTACGTTTTATTCTTAACTAAGGTTTGAGAGTCAACGAATGACATTTTTGTAAACATCTTTATTTTGAATAAGGACTGAGAATCGACGCATCACTTATTGTAAATAACTTTATTTAGTGAACAAGGACTCAGAGTCAAGGAATAGTTTTTGTAAGTAATTTTATTTTGTAAAATGTCTGAATAAAGTATTTTTTGGGGAATAAACTCACTCTACGTTTCTTTGGAGGACCCGCAGAGTGCCACAGGCGCTAGGTGAATGCAAGTTTTCCTGCCCTGTCACACTCTGGGTTCGCTGATTATTATATTGCCCAATCAGCAGCAGGATTTCTGAACGGTACGGCGCCAGCAATGTTGTTCGTGATTGGACAAAGTAACAGCAGAAAATGGCGGCCTGTATGGTGGAGCATGTTGTTGCAGACGCTGGAGCTTTCCTGAAGAATGCGCCACTGCAGGTTGGTGCAGATCTTTGAACTCTTGAGTAACGAATTTACTGAAAGTCATTTGTTCTGTGCGATGCTTGACGCTGAGTCTTCGTTATAGGGGCGAGCGGTGGTGGGGCTCTATCTTACTTTCCAGGTTCTGGGAAAGTTGTCGGGATCAGAAATATTGCGGGTACTCGGTAGGTGAGGTGAAATTACAGAATGTTACTAGATGGGTTTAAAACGGGATAGATCCCCAGGGTTTCTCAACCTAAAAGAGAAAGGGCGAGAGGGAGGGAGGGAGCAAAGAGGAGAAAGGGAGGTTGCTGGGAATTGTACTTGGACAGGTTGGAATTCATCAAAGGTGTTGGGCGTGAAATCCTGTATGGGGGGGGGAACACCTTAATTATTTCCTCTTTCGGGAAATAGTCAAAATATACTGATGTATTGTAATTGATGTAGACAATCACAGAAAAGTAGAGCACAGAAAAGGACTCTTTGGCCCATTTAGTTCATGTCAAACCATTTAAATTGCCTACTCTCATCGACTTGCACCATAAAGCCCTCCATACTCCTACCATCCATGTACCTATCCAAACTTCTTTTAAACGTTGAAATCAAGCACACATGTACCACTTGTGCTTGCAGCTCATTCCACACACTCATCACTCTCTGACTGAAGAAGTTTCCCCACATGTTCCCCTCAAACTTCACCTTTCAACCTTAGCCCATGACTTCTGGTTGTCCCACTCAACCTCAATGAAAAAACCCTACTTGCATTTACTCTACCTGTATCCCTCATAATTTTGTATATCTCTATCAAATCTTCTTTCAGTCTTCTATATTCTAAAGAATATAGTCCTAACCTATTCAATCTTTTCATATAACTCAGGTCCTCCAGACCTGGCAACATCCTTGTAAATTTTCTCTGTACCCTTAAACCTTATTTATCTCTCTCGTAGATAGGTGCCCAAAACTGCACGCAATATTCGAACTTGGAGGCCTCATCGATGTCTTATACAACTTCAACATAGCATTCCATCTCCTGTACTCAGTGACAGCGACACACACAAAACGCTGGAGGAACTCAACAGGCCAGGCAGCATCTATGGGGATAAAAGTACAGTCGGTGTTTCAGGCCAAGACCCTTTGGCAGGATGGCATTGATTTATAAAGGCCAACGTGCCAAAAGCTTTCTACCTATTAGTATCACCACTTTCAATGAATAATAGACCTGTGTTCCCTGATCCTTTTGTCCTACCACGCTGCTCAGTGCCCTGCTGTTCACTGTGTATGACCCATCCTGGTTGGCCCATCTGCCATTTTTAAGTCCATTTTTCCAACTGGTCCAGACCCATCTGCAAGCCATGATAGCCTTCCTCGCGGTCCACTACACCCCCAATCGTAGTGTCATCTGCAAATTTGCTGATTCAGTTAACCATATTACCATATAGATCATTGATGCAGATAACAACAACGGACCCAGCTCCGATCTCTGTGGCACTTGAATGCCAAGTGACTGAAACTTCTTGACCAACGTTCAATGTGGGACCCTGTCAAATGCCTTGCTAAAGTCCATGTAGGTAACATCCTCTGCCTTGCCTTCATCAAATTTCCTGGTAACTTCCTTGTAAAACCCTATAAGTTTGGTTAGACATGACCTACCATGCCTGAAGCCATGCTGACTATCCCTAATCAGTTCATGTCTATCTAAATAGTCATATATATGGTCTCTTAGAATGTCTTCAGATAACTTTACCACTACTCATGTCAGGCTCACTGGCCTATAATTTCCTGGGATATTTATAGAGCCAATCTTAAACAGTGGAACAACAGTAACTCTCCTCCAATCCCCTGGTATCTCACCCATCACTAAGCGTGATTTACGTATCTGCTAGGGCCCTGGCGATTTCTGTACTTGCCTCCCACAGGGTCCAAAGTATTTATCTGCCTTAATGCGCCACAGGACCGCAAACACCTTCTCCTCCATATAGGGTTTGTGAAGTTGATGCTGTTTTGCCTCATTTCTATAGACTATGTATGTCTTCTGAGTAAATGCAGTTGCAAAAAAATCATTTAAGATCTCCCCCATCTCTTTTGGCTCCACACATGGATTACCATTCTAATCTTCTAGAGGACCAATTTTGTCCCTTGCAATCACTTTGCTTTTAGCATGTCTGCAGAATTCTTTAGAATTCTCCTTCACCTTGTCTGGTAAGGCAACTTCATGCTACCTTTTAGCTCTCCTGATTTATTTTTTAAGTGTTCTCTTGCATTTTTTACACTCCATAAGCAACTCGTTTGTTCCTACCTGCTTATACCTGCAATGCACCTCCTTAACCAATATCTCTTGAAAGCCACCTACTGTAACAACCTTATGTTTCTTGTAACAGACTGATCCTCTAAATCCCTCAGACTGTTGGGTGGCCTGTAATATATCCCCATTAACGTGGTCATACTACACAATTCCACCCATAATATGTCACTGGATGGAGTTTTCCAATTTATCATGACAGAGCACTTCTGTGACATTTTCCCTGACTAATAACACCACCCCTCCTCCTTTAATCCCTCCCGCTCTGTTGCGTCTGAAAAAACGGCTGCCAGTCCTGCTGCTCTTGGGCAGAGTGCTCACATTTACTTTAACCAAACCATAATGAAGGATGAGGTACATTCTAAATCAAGATGGAGCTCAGTTTGGAGGGAACCTGCAAGTGATGGCGTTCCCCTGCAACCACTACCCTTGTCCTTAGTGGTAGAGAATGCAGGTTTGAAAAGTGCTGTTAGAGCAGTCTGAGCACCTAATGGTAGTCCGTTTTGTAGATAGCACCAGCTGTGTGCCAGTGGTGAAGGGAAAAGATACTTGTGGTGAAAACGGAGTAACTTGGAGCTGTTAAGGGAAAATTGCATCTAACTGTTTTCCAGGAAGCAGTAACAGGATGAGTGAGACTCCATGTTTAATTTCTAGATAGATTTGTTAGGAAAACATGAACCCAATAAGAGACAGTAGCATGGATAGCAAACGCTTTGTTGATATTTCAATGTCAATTTTTGTACATTGGGGAAAATGTCAATTCTCAGAAGTCAGTACTGGGAATATGGTTTATTTTAATGCATTAATGACTTTTCAATAATAATTCCTCCAAACCATACTGTTTGACCTGAAGTGTTACCTTTCCCTTCCCACATGCACAGCGGAGTATTTCTAACATTTTGTGTTTTTACTTTAGATTTCCACTATCAGCAAGTTTAAAAAAAAAATTCCATTTAATGACTCTTCAACTTGCGATAGTTGAAAGGTAATTTCAAGAAATTTGGTAATAGAAATTAAATTGATGGAAAGAGTAGGGAATGATGAAAGCTTTAGTGGAGAAGCAAGCAAAAATGGCAGCAAAAAATGGATGGTGGGGATAAGAGAAAGCTGATGAAGAAAAATAGAGGGACATGTATCTTTTAAAGAATTATAACTTAAGTTGTTGCAAAGTTATTAGCTGCCTCCCAATTATTACTTGGGGGAAATTTGTGTTGGTGGCACAGTACCATTGTGGTTAGTGTAACTGTAACACTATCACAACACCAGCAACCGGGGTTCATTTTAACACTGCTGTCTGTAAAGAGCTTGTATGTTCTCCTCATGACCACATGGGTTTCCTCTCGGTGCTCCGGTCTCCCCTCTTATTTCAAAGACCTATGAGTTAGTAGGTTTCATGCTCAAAATACTGGAGAAACTTAGCAGGGCAGGCACCATCTATGGAAAAGAGTAAATTGTCGACGTTTCAGGCCAAGACCCTTCATCAGGACTGGGGAAGAAAAAGAGAAGTTAGAGAAAAAAGTGGGAGGAGAGGAGGAAGAAGTTCAAACTGTTAGGTGACAGGTGAAACCGGGAGGAGTGGGGTAAAGAGCTGGGAAGTTAATGGGTGAAAGAGATCAAGGGCTGGAGAAGGGGGAATCTGATAGGCGAGGGTAGAGGATCATGGAAGAAAGGAAAATGGGAGGAGCACCAGAGGGAGGTGATGGGCAGGTAAGGAGATAAAGTGAGAGAGGGGAGTGGGAATGGTGAAGCTGGGAGGGGATGCAATTCCAGGAGGTTTGAGGAATCGATGTTCATGCCATCAGGGTGGAGGCTACCCAGACGGATTATAAAGTGTTTCTCCTCCAACCTGAGTGTGGCCACATCACAGCAGTAGAGGAGGCCGTGGACTGACATGTTGGAATGGGAATGAGAAGTAGAATTGAACAGGGAGATCCCACTTTTTCTGGCGGACAGAGTGTACCGTAAGTGCTTGGTGAAACTCTCTGAATCTACATCGGGTCTCACAGATTATACAGGAAGCCACACCGGGAGCACCAGATACGGTAGAAGATCCCAACAGACTCACAGGTGAAGTGTTGACTCAGCTGGAAGGACGATTTGGGGCTCTGAATGTTAGTGAGAGAGGAGGTGTAGGGCAGGTATGGCACTTGTTCCACTTGCAAGGATAAGTACCAGGAGGAAGATTAATGGGGAGGGATGAATGTACAAGGGAGTTGCGTGGGGAATGATTCCTGCGGAAAGTACAAAGTGGTGGGCGGGGGGTAGGAGGGAAGGTGTGCTTGGTAGTGAGATCCTATTGTAAACGGCAGAAGTTACAGAGAATTATGTACTGGACATGGAGTGGTTGGTGAGGTCAAGAGGAACCCTATCCCTGGTGGGATGGCAGGAGGATGGGGTGAGAGCAGACATGCACAAAATGGAAGAGATGCGTGTGTGGTGAAGGCAGCTTTGGAGGAAGGAAAGCCCTTTTCTTTGAAGAAGGAGGACATCTTATTGGTCCTGGAATGTAATGCCTCATCCTGAGAGTAGATGTGGTGGAGATGGAGGAAGTGAGAGAAGGGAATGACATTTTTACAAGTGACACAGTGGGAAGAGGGATAGTCCAGGTTGCTGTGAGAATCAATGGGTTTATAAAAAATATGAGTAGATAAACTGTGTCCAGATATAGACTGGGAGATCGAGAAAGGGGAAGTAGGTTTTGGATATGAACCAGGTATATTTGAGAACAGGGTGGAAGTTGGAGGTAAAGTTGATGAAGTTGACAAGCTCTGCATGGGTGCAGGAAGCTGCACCAATGCAGTTAATGATGTAGTGTGGGAAAAGATTGGGACTGATACCAGTGTAGGCTTGGAACACAGACTTCCACATAGCTGACAAAAAGGCAGGTATAGCTGGGACCCACATGAGTGCCCATGGCTAAATCTTTGGTATGGAGGAAGTGGAGGAGCTGAAGGAGAAATTATTGAGAATGAGGACCACTTCTGCCAGATGGAGGAAAGTGGTGGTGGAGGAGAACAGGTGGGGTCTGTTATTTAGAAAAAAGTGCGGAGTTTTAAGGCCCTCCTGATGGGAGATTGAGGTTTATAGGGGCATCCATAGTGAAAATGAGATGATTGGGGCCAGCAAACTTGGAGTCATTGAAAAGATCCAGAATGTATGAAGTGTCACAAATGTAGGTAGGAAGGGACTGAACCAGGGGTATAAAACAGAGTCAAGGTATACAGATACGAGTTTGGTGGGGCAGGAACAAGCAGAAACAATGGATCTACCTGGTTAGGCAGGTTTGTGGATCTTGGGTTAGTAGATTAATTGGTCACATGGGTGTAATGGTGGGGCATGGGGTCGTTGGGCCAGTAGGGCCTGTTGCCGTGCTGTATCTCTAAATAAAATGGGAACAATCAAATGTAGAACCTAACTTCTGTATTGAAAAATAACAGGAATAGTTAAAGTATAGATTGGCAAAAGTCAATGAAGAAATGTAAATTATTTTCCTTACAGCTGTGAAAGTTATTTTGTCTATCTGTGCCCACTGCAACAAAATTTAAAGGAGCCAAAATATGGTTTCAAAACAGCCCTAAAGAAAAGGCATTAGACACTTCCACACGTCTGGACAAATCTATATGAGAGCATCACATTCTTGCTGTTCATGTGACTATCCCTTTTACTTCATTGGCTTTAGGTCAATGAATCTGGGTCAGGAGTTTATTGCATAAGCATTTGATAGATGAGATTTCATTACATTATTGCTTTTTGTTTTAACAGGAATTTGGTAAAAACATCTACACATTAAAAGAAGTTGTAAATGAAATTAGGGATAAGGAAACTAAGCGAAGGCTGGCAGTTTTGCCATACCAGCTCCATTTTAAAGAGCCATTTCCCGAATATATAAGACAAGGTGAGTTTTCCTTCCCCTTGTAATTCCCCTGGCTTAAATGAATTAAAAATATGTGTGAAACTTTAAATGCTTCCTTATAAAACTGATACTAAATTTACTGTTTAATGACTTCGCAATTCTTTGGACAAAGTGGATATCCATGAAGTAAGAATTTGCGATCATCTCTCCAGATGTCTTACTAAGTGCTTTGCTTGTGTTCAGTTACTTTGAAACAAGCCTGTTATGATGGTGTATAGAGTAGCTATTTCATTCTGCAGGATCTTACAGTTAAACACAAGTGAATTAATGACTGAAATGGTGTGTAAATAGCAATTGTTATCTAACAGAGTTCAAGGTTATGTCTGCAAGTGAGAAGAATTGTGTAGATTTCGATACGGCGGCTTCCAAGCAATCAGACCTATACCATCAGCAGTAAACTTGTCAAATGTTTCAGTAAATGAAGCAATAGAAACCAGTAATATGGTAAAGAACCAGGACTACTTCTCAAATAAAAGTTAAGACAACTTAAAAATAAAACAGAACCATACAAAGCAGCAAAACAAGAAACAAAGGTTGTAGGAGAAATATATTCAATAAGGTAATGGAAAAAACATCCAAAAAGAGAATAATGAAGATACTCCCAAGGGAAATCAACATTATAAGTTTTCAAAGAGAGACCATAAGACATAGGAGCAGAATTAGGCCATCTGGCCCATCAAGTCTGCTGAATCATGACCGATCTTTTTTTTTAATCTCCTCCTCAACACCTGTTCCTGTCCTTCTCCCTGTGGATACCATGTCCAATCAAGAACCTTTCAATCTCTGCCTTAAATACACCCAACAACTTGGCCTCCACAGAATGTGGCAACAAATCCCACAAATTTCTCAGCATCTCTGTTTTGAAAGGGTAGCCCTCCATCCTGAGGCTCTGCCCTCTTGTCCTAGACTCTCCCACAATGGGAAACATCCTTTCCACAGCTACTCTGTCTAGGCCTTTCAACATTCGAAAGGTTTCAATGAGATTCCCCCCGCCTGCCCCAAAAAGCCTTCTGAATTCCAGTGAGTACAGACCCTGAGCCTTCAAATGTTCCTTGTATGAGAACCTTTTCATTCCTGGAATCATCCTTGTGATCTTCCTCAGGACCCTCTCCAATGCCAGCACATCTGTTCTAAGATGAGGAATCGAAAACTGTTCACAATCCTCAAGGTGAAGCCTCACCAGTGCCTTATAAAGCCGCAGTATCACATCCTTGCTCTTGTATTCTGGACCTCTTGAAATGAATGCTAACGTGGCATTTATCTTCCTCACCACCAACTCAACCTGCAAGTTAACCTTCAGGGTGCTCTGCACAAGGACTCCCAAGTCCCTCTGCATCTCAGATTCCTGGATTTTCTCCCCATTTAGAAAACAGTCTGCACCATTATTTCTACTGCCAAAGTGCATGACCATACTTTTTCCACATTGTATTTCAGGATGTGTGGAAGGATAGATAGTTCAGGACAAGTTCAGGAGAGGATGGATGTATGCATTGCAAGGTTCTTGAAAATTAATAATAGCAATAGGCTAATTGAAACTCAGAAACTAGATTTCCCAGAAGGATAGCTCGATGAATTTATAACAGAATTCACATGCAAACATGTAGGCTGTTAGTTTGGGTCATTGGAAAGATACTTGCTCCTCGAGTCTGTGAATTCAGATGTTGAAATTGTAAATATTGCATTGTAGAGGTACTATTGGATCGAGATTGAAACCAAAGTTATCTCTGCTTATTTCAGCAAACATAAAATGCTGCAATTGATTTTAACCACGAAGGATCTCCTGGGGCTGTATGCACTAAAACAAACTAATGTTTATTGGTGTGTGTGGACCCTCACTATGTGGAAATTTATGGGTGGGTCTACCAATGTTAAGTTTCAAAATTCATTCGTGTGTTAATCCTGAAGAAGTGGATTAATGTTTTTCAGCAATCTCAAAAATAATTAAAACATTTTTCATTTTCGCTTTTTTTTTCATAGTGTCAGAATTTTCCAAAAAAACTGGTGACTACCCCAGTCTTTCGGCAACTGACATTAAAGTTCTGGCATTAACCTGTCAACTTGAAACTGAATTTGTGGGAGCTGGCCACTTGAAAAAAGAACCTGTGCAGAAAGTAAGCCATTTATCAGTTGCAAGTTCTTTTACTGGATTCTTTCTAATACTGTCTAAACATCAACTGTGTTCAGATGCCTTTAGATATGGATGGACTTTTCATTGGGTGGATAGGTATCCTACTTCAGTTTTTTTTTGATTGTTTCCCCACCTTCAGTGACATTCACACAACATCCAAGCTTTTGCTGATTACGCAATACTGGTCAAGAAAAGGAATAAGCAATTTGAGTCTCCCAGAATCCAGCTGCTTCAGTGACCAAAAACTCGAACATAATATCATATAATTACCACAGCTACCTAAGGTGACTGGGAACCTGCTTAACCTGCAGCATTTAGAAAGGGCTCATCGTGACTGGAAGTCTCTGATCAGTGGTGTTCCATGAGGATTAGTGCTGGGACATCTTGTTTGTAATACATATAACTTACTAGGACTAAAACCCAAGTGCTTTGATTAACAGGTTGGCAGGTGACACAAAACTTGGTGTAATTGCAGATTGTGATGAAGGTTATCAGTGAATACATCAGGATTTTGAAATTTGAGCAGAGAAATGGCAAATAGTGTTTAATCCAAGTGAGTCTAAGGTTATATTTTGGGAGTTCAAGTGTAAGGGGAGAGTACACAGTAAAGGGCAAGGCCCATAAGAGCACTGATGTACAGAAAACTCTTGTGGAGCAAGTCCATAGCACCCTGAAAGAAGTTAGGTAGTAAAGAAGGCATATGACATGCTTGCCTTCATCAGTCAGGTACAGAAATGGCTCACCTAACTGTAGCCAGGATGGGCGGTATTAGCTATAAGGAGACCCTGGACAAACTTGGATAGTTTAATCCAAAGCATCAGAAGCATTAGGGGTGACCTGATAGAAGTGTATAAAATTTTGAGGGACATGGAGTACTTTGTCAGAACCTTTTCCTCAGGGTGAAAATGTCAGATGATAGAGGGTATTGCTTTAAGGTGAGGGGGAACAGTTTTAAGTAGACTTGCACCAAGGGTTGTAGGTACCTGGAATACACTTCCAGTGGAAGTAGTAGAAACTAATACAATAGCCGTGTTTAATAACCATTGAGGCATGTGAATATTCAGGGAATAAAGGGATATATGCTGGCAAATGAAATTGGATTTAATTTTCATTTCATAAAACTAAAATTTAAGTTCAATTTGGAATGGTACTGCTTGGCACAGCTATCATGGGCAGAAGGGCCAGCTCCTTTGATGCCGGAAGAACAAGTGAAAGACTGGCACCATCTAGGTCCAAGCAATCAATGTGATTCACTAATGTGAATTTGTTTCTGATGTACCATGACTATAGTGTGCACTACAGTAGGTCACCAGTTGCTCCTTGGCTGCACCTACCCCCGAGGCAAGGTATATGTAGGAACACAGGAAAAAGAATTGGCTGTGACCCTGAGGACCTACTCTGCGATTCAATATGATGATTGATCTTTTACCTTGGAGCTACTTTCAGAAGTACTAATTGCATATCTCTTGATTTCCTTTAATATCCAAAACTCTATTACTGTCTCATTTGGCTATTGAGCATTCATATCCTCTTAGAAAATTCCAAAAATTTACTTCTCACTGGACAAAAAAAATCTCTCCTTGGTGGCCAGGTCTAGAACTTAATTGTAGCTTGTTGTTATGATTTGTTCCAATGATGTAAAAATGTGTATCCATGACCCAAAATCCACATTTTCAAGGAGATTTGCCCCTCATTCTTCTATTTCAAAATTAAAATTGTATCCATTGAGGATACAAAACAAGACAAATATAATTTATTGGTCCAAAGTAAAATTACATTATTTATGAGGTAATATATTAGCACCATTTATCATGTCAAAACATGGATATTGGATCTACATTTGGTATATCTAAAATATAAAGACTTTGAAGTGTGTTGATATTTGCGCCATTTTCCGAATTTACATCATTGCCTCAGTAAACTATCTCATCGTCAATCCAGTGATTGTTTTGTGTAATAGGAATGTTTGGCAGCAGCGCTGAGCAAAGTTACAATTTGTGATTTTTTTTGGTAGATTGAAGTGAGTAGCACTTTAAGACATCCAGAGTCACCGATCAACGTAGCAGGCTTTCATCTACCATCTAAGGTAAACAAAATTAAACATGCTTGGTTAAGAACATTGTAAAGGATTTGAGTTTGATTTTGAGCTGCAATATTAAACAGGAAATGCTGAAAACATGAAAACAATCAGCACTCGGGAAGCAACTGTGAAAAGAAATGGTTAATGTTTCAGATCAATAACCTTCTTTCAAATTCTTCAGATCACTGACCTGATAC
This sequence comes from Hypanus sabinus, assembly GCF_030144855.1. NCBI lineage: Eukaryota > Metazoa > Chordata > Chondrichthyes > Myliobatiformes > Dasyatidae > Hypanus > Hypanus sabinus. The sequence continues at coordinate 52,936,772 of NC_082722.1, forward strand.
TACAATTCTGTTTCTTTCTTAATTCTTCCAGTATTTTGTGTGTGTTGCTTGGATTGCCAGTTTCAGCAGATTTTCTCGTTTCAGTGGCAGAGCTTAAATGATACATGATTCAGCAAGGTCCGGATATGCATCTGTGGGTCTTTGTGAGTCTGGGACTTGCTTGTGTGGAAGCATCTGAATGTTGATGTTGCCTGTGGGATCATTGGTCTCGGCCAGCTGGATTTGCCCTGTGTAGTTTTTGTTGTGTGGTGTTGGAGGTAACATTGAGAGAACTGTTCAACGGAGGCTGAAATTCCTCAATGTCTCATCTGAAACCTCAATCTCACTGAAATGAGTGATGAGATGTCTTGGAGTAAAGTTTAATTTATAAGTTAAGCTTTACAAATACAGACTTCATTTCTGTACTTCAGTGATTTAATATACCTTATCAAGTCAATACTTGGTCAAGAAAAGCTGTGTTTTATTACTGAATATCTACTGTGTAAAACTTTGTAATCTAGAAGTGCAACAAATGTACGAAACATCTAAAAACATTGTTGTTTTTATGGAGTAGAATCCTCAGAGGGGTTTCACAAAAGGAGGTAGTGTACTTCCTTTAAGTTCTGAGGAGCTGTGCCATCCCTCTACAGGACATTCCAGTGAGTTGCCAGAAGTTGATTTATCAGAATTTGAAGCCTTTCACTTCTGGAGAAACCCGCTACCAAATATTGAAGATGATCTGCAAGATTTACTCGCAAGTGATGTAAGCTTTATTCTGTTGACAGATTATTGATTTGAAACATTTGTATTTGTGGCATTTTCTGTTTTAAACATTTGAAGTATTTTAGTTAGTTGTGTTTTTTTTCTGTTTTATTAATAAGTAGCATTTTTATAAATTTAGCAATTATGAATTAACTTTAGGGTTCTGAGAAGTAATTCTAGGTATCCTAATTGTAACTAACTTTGCTGCCTAGCAGAACAAAGAGAATGTCTGCAATTTGAGAGAGAGATCGTTGAGCCAGGATGGAAGCGAGGAGGAGAAGGTGGAGGATGACAGCGACGACAGTGAAGGGTGGATAACGCCGAGTAACATTCAGCAGATTCATAGAGATATGGGCTGCTCTGAGACAGCAGCAGATATCAAAGTTGGTTGTATGACTACAGATTTTGCAATGCAGGTAATAGATTTTGCTTCCTGTTTAAAGTTTTTGAATTGTTAGGATATATATGCACACATACACGGGAAATTTTCATTATTGCCATTGTCCCTCTGCGAAAGTTTTAAAATCATTTTGAAGAAAAAATCCAGCACACAAAAAACTGAGCTTCATGGAGCCAACTCGAACAATAGATCAGGCATTGTAGGCACACTTTGGACAACATAGAAAATAGGGGTCATTGATGAAAAATTAAGAGCTGAGACATCAAAGGTAGGAGCTTGGACAGAAGGCTGCTGTGTTGTATGTTGGACTGGAAGTCACCTGCATGACATAACTGTAACCCCCGGGTCGCCTCAGGCTCGCTCAGCTCATTCTCGTCTAGGGGGAGCAGCCTTCGGCCCTGCCAAGCTGGGTAATCAGCTGGTGTGGATGCTGTGTGATGTCCCCGCCTCGCCCAAAAACAGACAGTACACCATAAGCGATTAAATGAGTACAATTTATAAAGGTTACTATAACTAAGTGATTAATAACGATACAGTATGTATGAAGAGAAAAAATGAAAAGGCGTCAAACTTATCAAAGTCCAAACCACTTCGTGCACAACCGTTGGAGCTCAATTACTGAAGTCTTCTGGCCACCATTCGATCCCTTCCGAACTCTTCGACTTGCAGCTCAGGACCCTCCGAGTGGTCAACCAAGCACATCTAGCTTCATCCCCCCTCCTCGGAGTACCTCCTGGCCTCGGACCTCCGCTTGGGGTCTGTTCCTCGCCCAGCTTACAGCGTTGCGTCCTCTCTCTCGACCCCCTCACGCCGATCTGCCCAAAAGCCCGTCAACAAAAGCTTACAGACTCAGAAGAAAGAACATTAATCCCCATTTGGTTTACAAAGGAATACAATTCTCGTTATCAGTAAATTTTAACCCAAACAAGCTTCCAGCACTCTCTCGCAACAAAGAAACATTCCTGTTTTTAACAAAACAAAAGCCCTTTCCCAACAGTAACAAAGAAAAAAAGAAGAAACCCCCTTTACATAACATTATTTGGATTAAAGCTTACTTTGATTCTGGATCCATTTGTCCATCATCTGTTGTCAATAAAATACATTCATTTACTTTAATGATCTTTTCTGACTATATTAGGTATTGCATTGTGTAAGTTACTTGTTCTGTAGGCAAGTGTAGCAATGCAAAAGGATAATTGTGAGTGCTTTACTTTCTTAGAATGTCCTTATTCAGATGGGGCTTCATGTCATTTCTTTGAATGGAATGATTATAAAGCAAGCAAGGAACTTCATTCTGCGTTGTTTTGCATGTTTCAAGTGAGTATTAATGAAGGGGCTTGTTTCTCTTTTTCCTGCTGCTGCCCAGTGTGGGTGTTTAGAGCATTTTTTGTTTTTATTTTGAGTATTAATATACTTTGGTAAAATTTGCCAATATGTGCAACTAATAATGCATAAAAGGACCAGGATTTCATGGGGTAATTGGAGATTATCGAATGAAATCCTTGCATTTATTGGATCATTATGTGTGTGAACCCTATATATAACCTAGGAGAGATTTTGTTTTTTTCTTTAAAAAGGCAGGATATAAGATTCTTTAGAAGCAAGATGCTATAAATGGGAATGAAAACATAAGTAACTAAAGTAATGTTAACAAGCAGTATTAAAAGACTTGTGTGGAAAAATACATTTCAAGTTAATTGAGAATTTATGAGGAACATAACTTAAAGCATACTAATTTGGTCAAATCCTACCATTCTGCCAAATTTGTCTTCAGCATTGCTGAGATATTGAAGAAGAAAGAAATTGAACACTGAAGTTATAACTTTTCCCTATTTGATGTTTTCGTGTACATATTGACTTTGAGCACCAGGCAAACATCTGCTATGTCTAGAGACACAAAAGAGCAGAAGTGGGAATCTGGAGTAACACAATCTACTGGAGGAACTCAGTGGGTTGAGAAGTAGCTGGAAGCAAATAAATAGTTGACATTTTGGGTCAAAAACATAGCTCTGGAGTGAAAATGAAATGGCCAGCATAGAGAGGAGAAAGGGAGTGGCAACAATGAATTCTAAGACAATTGAAGGATTTCGGAACCCTCCTCAGTCTACCAGTCACCTTGGAATACTCTCCTGCCAGTCCCCTTCTCTCTGTTGACCACCCTGCTGCTCCATTTTAGGCCTGATGCAGGGTTTTGACGCAAAATGGCAACATTTTCTTTCCTCCCACAGACCTGCTGGTTTCTCCAAGATTGTTGATCCAGTTATGTCTACCTGCATCCAGTTAATTGAGGTGTAATATATTTTTATCCTATCAGTGGGAAAGGATTTTATTCTCCACGGATGCTGTAACAGTATTTATTGATTAAAAAAATATTATGAATACCTGCAAAGCAGCTTGCTGCCTTTGGTTTAAATACTGTGCTGAAGCTCCAAACTGAAGAGCGTAATATGGTTTTCATTTTTCATATCAGACGTGATTATCGCCCTGTGACTCATTGCTGACCTATTTACTCACTTCAATTCCATGTTTACTGGACACAATGGAAAATATTTTCCCATTTTAGCCAATTGTATTTAAGGCAGAGCTAGATAGGTTCTTGATTAACCAGGGCATCAAAGAGTGTGGGGTGAAAGCAGGGGAGTAGGGATGACTGGATGAAGTGGATCAGCCCATGATTGAATGACGGAGCAGACTCAATAGGCCAAATGGCCTACTTCAGCTCCTATATCTTATGGTCTTAATTGGTGCTAGGACTAATTGTAGCACACCTTCCACAACTGAAATTATTAAAATTAATTTAGCATTCAAGACCTGTGAATTTAACTTAAGTCTTCATTCTGTGTCTAAGTTAAAACAACTTCTAAGAAACTTGAATCATGCAACAGAGTTTTTTTTATATTCTATTAATTTTTTCAGTAAATGTGAAAGGGCAATGAAGATAATCAAATATTTAAGTTCTAGACCAATTGTCTCTCTGCTTGGGTTTAACCAGGACCACAACTAACATGAATAAGGAATTCTGCCCAAACTGTGGTAACAGGACGCTGAAAAAGGTAGCAATCACTGTGAATGAAGATGGCAGTCTTCACTTCCACTTCTCAAAAAATCCAAAAGTGTTAAATCCACGAGGCTTGAGAGTAAGATCAGGTTTTATTTGTATTGTTTGACATGAAACATGCTTTGAGATGTTGCATAACTGTTTGTATTTGTGTCTCTATTCTTAACATACCCTGTAATATAAAATTGCTGGGATTATAGTTTACATTATTTAAGAGAAACCTGATGTTGAGCTATAGTTAGTCACTACTTTATATAAAGCAACATCTCAGGGTTAATAATTCCATTTTTTAAACTTTCCACTGTTGCAAATGTTTTAGGTTCTGCCCTCTAAATATTATGGTTTAAATCGGAACACTGCAGCAGAGAGACAGGCTCCTGCCTGGTGCAATCGAGCTGCCACTGGACCATAGACCTTCACACCTCTCTCATCCATGTACTTTTCAAATTTCTCTTAAAGGCTGAAATCGACCCCATACCACTGCTTGTGCTGGTAGCTCATTCCACACTATCACCACCCTCTATATGAAGAAGTTTCCCCTCATTTTCTCTTTAAATATTTAATCTTCTGCCCTTAACCCATGACCTCCAGTTGTAGTCTCACTCAACCTCAATGAAAAAAGCCTGCTTGCATTTATCCTATCTATACCCCTCATAGTTTTGTATACCTCTATCAAATCTCCTCTTAATCATCTACATTCTTGGGAATAAAGTCTTAAAAAGTGTTGTGTAGCATTTGAGTACGGGTTGGGGAGGGGAATTCTTTAAAGCTCATTGTGAGGAGCAGTAATGCATGAAATGGAGTAATTGATAAACTTTCACCATCAACCCCCCCCCCCCCCCCATGTCTTCTTGGAAGCTTTAATAAAAGTGATCTTCTGTGAGGGGGAGAGGATGGAGATACACGTTTAACAGCTGAATTTTTTTAGTAAGTGAATTAGAAGTTATGAAAAACAGCAGCAGTCCATATAGTAACTGTTCTGTAGTGTAGTGGAATAAGTGCTTTGTGAAAAATTAAGGAAAAAATGTTTTAAATATCTGGAAGGAATAAGAATAGTTCTATTTTAAGATCAACTTTTGGTAATTCATGGTTGATCGTATTTAGAAAACAATTGTAAATTCCTTTCATAGCATGATATATATTAAATATCTGGACTTTAAACTTTAGGTGAAAATAATGTATTTCCCTTCTTCAATAGCATTCTCTCCCATTACCACATGGTGGGAAACATGCCAACAATCCGCATTTGACTGAGGATCAAAACTTCCCTCAGCAACGACTTTCCAAGAAAGCGAGGCAGAAGACTAATGTTTTTGACCCGGATTACATTGCTGGAGTTTCCCCATTTGTGGAAAATGATGTCTACAGCAGAGCTGCTCACTTAAACATTCGCGACAGCAGATTTGGAGGTGGGAGGAGGAGATTAAACCCAAATGCTGCCCCAAAAAAATTTGTTAAGAAATAAATGTTTTTCTTCTAAACTTTGGTATCCCCATTTTCAATATAGTTTTATTAAAAATTTAAGCTATAAATTTATTTGTGTATCATGTAAATTGTCAGGATTTATTAAAGTGTTGAAAAGTGCTTTCCAGACATGGTTCTTTTAATTATGAACACAAGCTGTTATAACCAAGAAACCCAATCTGTGAAACTGTTTTCTTTAGGGTGTTTAGACTTGCATTACTTGGTAAGAGAAGTTATCTGTCCAGCTGCATGATGTTTACCTAATTAAATTACTAAAGAAAACAATACTCCTTAAAGCTTACATTTTTCTGCATTTAGAGGCTAAACAGAGCCTGGGAGGTGTGGCCAGGTTGGAAGCGGCGAGTTTGTCTATCATCTTTTGGCTTCTGCCCAATGCAAACAAAGGGACTTCTGGTTCCAATTTACTCCTCAAATACTTTAATTTCAAGTGGATATGGGCCAGGGATTCCCATGAGTTGGTTGGAATATTACACATCTACAGAGACTTGGAGAACATCTTTGAGTAGTTCCCACTGTCCTCTTGCTCTGGCATAACATAGAATGTATGTTTTGGAAGTTGGATATCAGGTACATAAAAAATGTAGGTCTAATCACCGGAACTGGCCAAATGAGAGCCTGTGATGGGACTGTCTGTGTGGGAGAGGACACATACCCTACAGTGAATTTGGAAGATCTTGCTGTATGTGGTACCTGTCCAATAGTTTGACCTACAAAAGTTTGGGCACCCCGGTCAAAATTTCTGTTACTGTGAATAGCCAAGTGTGTAAAAGATGACCTGATTTCCAAAAGGCATAAAGTTAAAGATGACAGTGGCTGACGAGTCCCATCTGCCTGTTTGTTTATCTATTTGGTGTGTTTGCACACTTTATTTTCTTTTGGAGATTAGTTGTTGTTACTCCTTCTTTGACTGCAGTTTTTATCGATTCTATTTGTTCTACTGTGAATGCCTGCAAGAAAATAATTCCCAGAGTAGTATATGGTGGCACACAGTATATGTACTTTGATAATAAATTTACTGAACTTCAGAAGAAGGGAAACGTAGAATATGTTTCTACGTTTCCCTCCTTCTACATGTCTCACGGGTTCTGTGAGGGCCACAGCAAAACCTTCAGCTTGCGCCTCTTGAGGTGGCCTATTGTGGATTTTGAGGTGTACTTAGGATCGTTATCCTGTTGTAGGAGCCATCCTGTTTTCATCTTCAGCTTTTTTTACTTTGTGATGCTTACTTCCAGAATTTGCTGGTATTTAATTGAATTCATTCTCCCCTCTACCAGTGAAATGTTCCCTGTGCCACCGGCTGCAACACAAGCCCAAAGCATGATCGATTTACCCCTGTGCTAAACCGTCTGAGGTGTTCTTTTCATGAAATTCTGCACCCTTTTTCCCCAAACATACCTTTGCTCATTGCAGCCAAAAAGTTCTATTTTAACTTCATCAGTCCACAGGACTTGTTTCCAAAATGCATCAGGCTTGTTCAGATTTTCCTTTGCAAACTTCTGACACTGAATTTTGTGGTGAGGACGCAGGAAAGGTTTTCTTCTGATGACTCTTCCATGAAGGTAATTTGTGCAGGTGTCACTGCACAGTAGAACAGTGCAGCACCACTCCAGAGTCTGCTAAATCTTCCTGAGAGTCTTTTGCAGTCAAACGGGGGTTTTGATTTGCCTTTCTAGCAATCCTATAAACAGTTCTCCTGGGAAGTTTTCTTGGTCTTCCAGACCTCAACTTGACCTCCACCGTTCCTGTTAATTATATTATGAACTGAGGAAATGGCTACCTGAAAAGACTTTGCTATCTTACAGCCTTCTGCTCTGTGGGCATCATTTATTTTAATTTTCAGAGTGCTAGGCAGCTGCTTAGAGGAGCCCATGGCTGCTGATTGTTGGGACAAGGTTTGGGGAGTCAGGGCATTTATAAGGCTTTGAAATTTGCATCACCTGGCCTTTCCTAATGATGACTGAACAAGCCATACCCCTAACAAGGTAATTAAGGTCTGAGACCTTGGTAAAAGTTATCTGAGAGCTCAAATCTCTTGCGGTGCCCAAACTTTTGCATGGTGCTCCTTTCATTTTTTTTCACTCTTAATGTACAAAACAAAAATAATACACTAATCTTGCTTAAAATATTGAAAAGAATGTTTCCTCTTCAACTTTGAGTTTTGGAGATCAGTTCATCTTCTACTCAATTATTCACAGTAACAGAAATTTTTACCAGGGATGTATATAGGTATATGTGCAAGAGCATAGGAATTACTCTTTTGGTAGACCTTGGGTGGAGATGATGAATTTCATTAATATTTTACTTCACGGAGAGTTGCTTCCTGTAGAGTAGTGGTACATTTATTCCAGAGACACAGTATGGAGTTTTGGCAGGTGACTGTTTTGCAAAGGAGTACAGTTACAAGTCACATTTAACCAAAAGGAGTGGCAGAAAATGAGAGTTTTGGTTCAGCAAGTCTGCTCCACCATTCCATAATGGCTGATTTATTATTCGTCTCAACCCCATTCTCCTGCCTTCTCCCCATAACCTTCGACACCAATATTATTGAAGAGCCTATCGTTTCACTTTAAATATACCCAATGACTTGGCCTGCACAACCATCCATGGCAAATTCACCACCCTCTGCTTTCATAATGGATCCTCTGAAATAATAACACCGTGTAATTTGAAGATGCTGACCCTCTTCACCTCTGATCCCCTGATGAGAACTAGCTCATGGACCTCTGGTTTCCTCCTGAATTCAATAATCAGCCTCTTGGTCTTGCTGATGTTGTGAGATGTTGTTGTGGCACTACTCAGCCAGATTTTCAATCTTCCTCCTATATGCTGATTTGTCACCACCTTTGATCTGGCCTACAACAGTAGTATTGTCAGAAAATTTAAGTATGTCATTAAAGCTATGCTTAGCCTGACAGTCATAAGTACAAAGCAAGTAGAGCAGGTTCTAAGCATTCAGCCTTGTGCTGATGGAAATTGTGCAGGAGATGTTATTGCCAATATGAAGTGACTGGGGTTTGCACGTGAGGAAATCGAGGATCCAGTTGCACAAGGAAGTATTGAGTACAGGCAGTCCCTGGGTTACAAACGAGTTCCATTCCTGAGTCCGTCTTTAAGTCGGATTTGTACATAAGTCAGAACGGGGACATCGGTATCACTTAGCATCAGTCAAACGTTTGTCTTGGTATATAGTATATATTTTACCTTTCTATGCATATAAAACTCAAGAAACGTATGTATTTCAATAATTAAACCACTGTGTTGCTTAGTAATAATTGTAGCTTTCGTCAGGGCAGGGCTTTTCACATGCTCCATTATTCTGACTTTATCCTTTACCTGTAGAGTACATATCAAGAATGGACTAAAATGCCTATAGTGAATTATTTGAAAAATAATTCAAATAATTTCCAGTGTGATGGAAAAGTTTAATTAGATCTGTTTTAGATGTGCTGCAGTGTGGGTAAAGAATGACTAATATGAATATATTTCCTAGATTGCAATATTTATTTCAAAATTTACCAATACAATTACCTCAGAAGTTTTTTCAAGAACTGAATAAATATGTAAGGAAATTTCTTTGGAAAGGTAAGATGTCAAGAATATCATTGGAAAAGTTGACATGTAAATTTGATCTAGGAGGGTTACAACTTCCAAATTTTAAGAATTATTATAAAGCAAATCAACTTAGATTTATTGCATCTTTTTCTGATGAAGAAAAATTGGCATGGATTAAAATAGAATTGGATAAGATAGGAGAAAATATACCAGAAGATTTTATATATAAATGGGAATCCAAATGGATATGGGAAAAAAAAGAATCTCCTATATTAAGACACTTGATTTATTTATGGAGTAAGGTAAGTATAGATGATGAGATAAAGAAATCTTTATTAGCAAAAAGAACTTTAATTCAAAATAGGCTTATTCCTTTTACAATGGACAATAAACTTTTATATAATTGGTTCCAAAAGGGGATTAAATATATAGGTGATTGTTTCGAAGGAGGTATATTGATGTAGTTTGATCAATTAAAAAATAAATATAAAATAGCAAATAACACTCTTTTCTGTTATTTTCAATTAAGAGCCTATTTATGAGAAAAGCTGGGACAAACAATGTTGATACCAAAACCTAGTGAAATAGAAATATTGATTCAGAAAGGAAGAATTAAAAAATTTACATCTTGTATGTATAATTTGATTCAAAAGCAAATAATTAAATTAGGAATTCATAAATCAAGAAAAAAATGGGAATCTGATTTGAATGTTAAAATTGATGGGAAAAACTGGTCAAGATTATGTTTTGATAGTATGAGAAATACAATAAATGTTTGACTTAGATTAATACAATATAATTTTTTACATCAATTATATATAACACCACAGAAAATAAATAGATTAAATTCAAATATGTCTGACCAATGTTTTCGATGTAATCAAGAAATTGGTACCTTTTTACATTCTACTTGCTCTTGTTTTAAAATTCAACCATTTTGGATAAATTTAAGACTTTTATTGGAACAAATTACTGGAGTACAACTCCCACATAGTCCACTATTATTTTTATTAAGAGACATTGAAGGGACAATACCGAAACTTAAATTGAACAAGTATCAGAAAAAATTTATAAAAATTGCATTGGCAGTAGCCAAAAAAGTTATTGCAGTTAGTTGGAAATCTGATTTATATTTAACTATGGATTGTTGGAATAATGAAATACATAGTTGTATTCCACTTGAAAAAATTACGTATAATTTAAGAAATGAATATATTTTTGAAAATTTGGCTCCTATACTTACAAAAGATAGGATTAAATACATAGGGCCTTTGAAGATAAAATTATAGTAATTGGAGAAAGTAAAAAATAAATATCAAAATTATTTTGAACTCCATGGAGCATGTGGGGATCCTTTGATATCCAGGCAATCTTTCTCTTCTTTCTTTTTTTTCTTTAGATAAGGGTTAAGGGGGGGGGGGGAGGGTTAATATTATCTTTCTTACTGTTTTACTATTACATTTATTTGTAATTTCTAAAATTTAACAAATAAAAAAAATTGACTAATAGAAATAGTGGTATCTGGAGATGTTTGTGAGTATATACAGTTTGGTAGTTATTTTGAAATATTTAAAGCAAATGAAGTTTTCTCCCAATATTAGAATAAAGGTCTAATTTAATGTTAGATAAATCAGTAAAACTTATTGTAGTTAAAAGGTGATCTTTTAAAGATTAAAGAGTACCCATGTGTACTCTTGGGTCTCTGAGCCTGAACCACTTTTTACTTATTTATATTGTGATAATACAAATATTTAACTACATTCATTGTATTTTGTACTTAAATGTAGTAACCTTGATCTTGTACACACAAGATGTTAAATTACACCAGGAATCCTTAGCCTGGTCTGTTCAACAGTTATAGCAAGAAAGGTGCTGATTTGTTTTCAGTGTCCACAGAATGAAAATTGAAAGATCAAGTGTTTTGAAAGGTCAAATTATGTTGATCTTGAGTATTATTTTGATAACATATAAGTTGTATACGGCTTAGAGATTTTCAAAAGGTTGTTGCATGGCTGCACTACTTCAATACTAATTTTTCTTTAAAATTACACTTTTCTTTTTAAAAAAACCTTACTAAGTAATCAATTTTCAAGTCAACACTGAGTTTAAAGGGTGCAAGAAATGCTTCTAGCCATAAACCTATTACATGCTTGACTCTTGGTGTTCTAGACCCCAGTATTCACAATGATGTTGATCACAGCTTTAGGCTTTACTGGTTTTTTCAGTGTTGATTTTCTTCCCCACCACCACGAAACTGATCTGGGAGAGGGCAATCAGTAGTGACTCCATCTGCTCAGGCATTTCATGGGATATAGGATGAAGAATGGAATATGTTTATACAAAAATTATTTTTATATGGGATACAAAAGCAGGGTCCTGGTCCAAGATGAATGGACGTCAGGTTGCACAGGAGCCATAATGCATATACACAGATTCTGTTCACATTCCACTCTGTCTTTATCACCTCTCTTCAGTCACCCCGTCCTTGTCTCTTAAGCCCCTTTTCATCACCTTTCTCTTCACTCCCCCACTGTCCAGCTGTAAATGTTTGCATTTTCCAACATCAAAGTTGGGCACTCTTCGCTGTTGTTACCCTCTTTAGGGTAACTTTCTAATCGCCCCCATTCTCCCAGTTATGCCAAAGTCTCTGATTTAGCCAAAGCCCACTGAACCCCTCTCGGATAACTCCAGGAGAATCTTTAGCTGCTCATCAATTCCTACTCATTTTCAGAAGACTGCAGCCTCCCGTTGCTCTGCAGGAAGTTTAGTGGTTCTCAGCACATTAACAGCTCCTGCAGATGGATTCATATTGCAGGAGGGGAAGCATTTCAGCTGGTCACCATCACTCAATGACCCAGGCTTACAATGCTCTTTTTTAACTCAATGGGTTTCTGTCGGCTGCATTTTTTAAACTACTGAAGGTGACTGAATACAATGAGTGTAAAAACAGCCCGAGACACCTGAAACCTTTTGAACTGCAGATTATACAATCCTTATTAAAATCATCTACAAGAAAAGATTCAGCAATACTTTCATCAAGAGAATTGGATAAAATTTCTCCATTGACAAACAAACCTATTCTGTATTCTGTACCAGAAGTTTAGTATTAGTTTAACCAATTGAAACTAGCATGACTAAGAATTTAAGTCCTATATATAATTTTAAAACACCTCCTGTCTTATATTTAAAGTGAAAAAATGCTTTGGGAATTTTAAATAATTTTAAGTTTCCCATGTCAACATTGCAGTATATAACACCACAATTGCCCATAATAAATAGCTCATAGCCATTAGTACGTTTTATTTTCAGCATTTCCACCACCTGAATGTATTCAGAACAATTCCATGCAAGTTCTATAAACCATTAGTCCCCAAAATGAATTGTTAAGAAGATGCAACACCACACTGGTTGCTCACCTAGATCAGATTTAACATCAATTCATTAATCCTTTTTGTACATTCATTATCTTCCCCAAACAAGTGATTTCACATTTCTAGAGTAAAACTGAAACACAAGTAATGAGAACTAGTAGTGCTGTGGAAGAATGCTTTTTGGTTATTCTATCATTAGTATTAGAGCTGATGAACATTTTGAGAATAGGACTTCAAAAAAAAAAATGGCCCCAAATAAATTAAAACAAGTACATGAAATTTCTGCTAAAATGCCTTCTACAGAGACCAGATGGCTTTCAGCTCCACAACTTGCACAAGCGTGTGCAAATATATATCAAAAAATGGAAACTGTTTAGCTGATCATTGGAGACTGCCCATTTGCATTCCAAGATGAAGTCCAGTCATGGGGTGATACAGCACACAGAAAACAGGCCTTTCAGTCCAACAGGTCTGCAATAATCAAATCCCATTTCATTCTCCCCACATTCCCATCAACTCTACTTGAATCTGCCACTTACAAACACACTACAGTAACTTAGTAGCCAATTAATTTTTCCACATATTACGGACCAACTTAGTTTTAAACAGATATTCAATCATTGGTTTTTCAGTTTTTATTTTATACAATTGTTTACATGTGATGCTGAAATTCACAATAGATGATTTAAGACTTTTATGTACAAGTGTCTGATTTTATAACTTAAAATTAATCAAATGTTAAACATTATTAGAAGTTTACATTAATAAATCTGTTGGAAAAATACTGGATCTTCACTCGCCTTGACTACCGAGATCTTTTATTTTCCCTTTTTTTAAACATTTAATAACCAAATACTCCCAGTCCAGTGTTCCCAGATCCCAATCACAGATGAATACAGTCTCAGTTTTTAACTTAAGAACAGGCCTACGCCTGTGAAGTCCCTTCTGCTCTTTGGCTATCTACGTCAGGCATGGCTGGCTTAACCTCTTCTGTTCCAGCACTCAGCACAGCAGAAGAAACTGGAGAATATTGTTCACTCAACGTCTCAGTTTTTGTTTCCAGTCCGGGTCTGTGCAAAGTGGTTTCTACTGACAGGATATGTTCCAGTTCATCATCCAGACTGTTCTTGGGCGGAATTATAATTTCTTTCTTGGGGAGGATAAAATCAAGCAGTTCTAGTATAACACCTTTATTAATGGAGCCAATGGAGCCATATTTATGAATCTGAGTGGGAGGAACACCTGTCCAAAAACAAAAGGAAATTAAGTTACGTAACATGAAAGATACACATTTATCAATGTGGTAAGATTGTGATTCAAGTAGACTGATATTATTGACAATGAACATAAATGGAAATATTATACATTTATGAGAGTGATCTCTGCTGTGCTGCACAGAACAAGCAGCAGCAGCAAAAGGAGAGAATGAAAAACCAAAAGACCCAAATGTCTTTACGCTTGTCAACACTGCATCAGCATATGTGGATCCTGGTTTGGCCTCTACAGCCACCTGAACACCCACCAACAGACAACCCCTCAGGAGAACATCAAACTCAAGTGATTGGACTACTACATACCAAGTATCTGTGCTAGTTGTGCTGGTGGAAAAAGTACTTGTAAACATCGATTCAAGTAGGGAACCAGATCTTCGGTGAATGTAACACAGAACTGGACAAACAGTTCCTGCTCTTTCACACTGAAAGCAGTTTCCTCAGCTCGGTGAAAAGCAAGAATTAGCTTTGTAACCTATACAAAAATAAAGAATTAGAAGACTTTTTTTTTTTGGCTAGCTATTCACACTTAACATGATAAGGCAATTGTTTCCTCCGGATAGATCGATCACTGTTATTACGAACAGGGTATATCACACAGCATATCTATGCATTTCCTTCTCCCCACTACACCAAAGTGTTTTAAAGGTCACTATTACAGTACAATATGCTGACCTGAAGGAACTCATTCCCAAGGATCAAGTCATCCTACAGTTACTACCCTGAAGGACATTTTGGAATCATTTTTGGTAACAAAATGCTGGCATTTCCAGTAACTCCCATATTCCAAACCAAATAAACCACATGGGATTATTCTACCAAAGCAGCACAAGATGCTGGAGGAACTCAGCAGGTCAGGCAGCGACTGTGGAAATGAATAAACAGTCAACGTCTTGGGCTGAGACCCTTCATCAGGACTGGAAAGGAAGGAGGAAGATGCCAGAATGAAAAGTTGTGGGGATGGGAAGGAGGACTGCTAGAAGGTGACAGGTGAAGCCAGGTGGGTGGAATGGTAAAGGGCTAGAGAAGAAAGAATCTGACTGGCAAAGAGGAGGGGATCTCAATGGAAGTGACAGGCAGGTGAGAAGAGGCAAGAGGCTAGAGTGGGCAACAGAAGAAGGGAGGAAATGTTTTATTTACTGGAAGGAGATATCGATATTCATGCCATCAGGTTGGACACTACCCAGACAGAATACAACGTGTTGCTCCTCCACCCTGAGGGTGGCCTCATTTTGGCATGAGAAGAGGCCATGGGGTGATATGTCAGAAGAGGAATGGGAATGGGAATTAAAATGTTTGGCCTCAGGGAAATTCTGCTTTTGGCAGAGAGAGTGGAGGTGCTCAATGAAGCAGTCCCCCAATTTACGATGGGTCTCACCAATGTAGATGAGGTTGTTTCGAGAGCACTGGACACAAAAAGTGACCCAGCAGATTCGTAGTTCTGCAGGTGAAGTGTTGCCTGGAAAGGAAGGGCACATCCTGGGAACAGATGCAATGGAGACAGAGGAAGTGATAAAAGGGATTAGCATTTTTACAGGAGACAAGGTGGGAAGAGGAGAGTCAAGATAACTGTGCCAGTCAGTAACTTTATAAAAGATGTTGGTCAACAGTTTATCTCCAGCAATGGAGACAGAGAGATTGAGAAAGGGGATAAAGATGATAGAAATGGACCAAGTGATTTTAAGAGCAGGGTGGAAGCTGGAGGCAAAGTTGATGAAAATGATGAACTCAGCATGGGTGCATGAAGCAGTACCATTTAGTCATCAATGTAGTGGAGGAAGAATTGGGGAGTATTACTGGGGTAAGCTTGCAATACGGATCGTTCTACATAGCCAACAGAAAGGCAGGAATAGCTGGGGCCCATGCAAGTGCCCATGGCAGCCCCTAAGTTTGGAGAAGTGAGAGGAGCTGCCAGATGGAGGAGGGTGGAGATAGAGGGGAACTGGTTGGATCACAGACAGAATAATTCTTACAGAATAGATTGTCAGTGAAAATTTAATGGCAGTGTTAGAAATGATAAAATAGGTAAGAGTCGAGAATTGGATCAGGTAAAAATTTAAGTAAGTATGAAACACAATATGCTCAGTGACCACTTTATTAAGTACATCTGCTTGTTAATGCAAATATCTAATTAGCCAATCATGTGGCAGCAATTTAGTGCATTAAAGCATGCAGCTATGGTCAGGAGGTTCAGTTGTTATTCAGACCAAACATCAGAATGGGGAAAAAATGTTATCTGAGTAACTTTGTGAAATGATTGTTGGTGCCAGACAGGATGATTTCGTATCTCAGAAATTGCTGATCTCCTGGGATTTTCACATATGCCAGTCAACTAAAGTTTACAGAGAAAGGTGTGAAAAGCAAAAAAAAAATCCAATGAGTGGCAGCTTTGTGGGTAAAAACACCTTGTTAATAAGAGATGTCAGAGGAAAATGTCCAGATTGGTTCAAGCTGAGAGGAAAGTGACAGTAACTCAAAGAACTGTACACTATCACAGTGAGTGCAGAAGAACATCTCTGAATGCATAACATGTTGAATTGACCACAAGTATACCCTCAATGGCCAGTTTATTAGGCATCTCCTGAGGATATATCAAAAGATAATGAAAGGAAGCAAACTGTTTAGCTGATCCTAAAAGAAAGTCATACCTGAAAGCTCTAGGAGAGAATTGAAAGTTCTCCTAAGTGTACAGAACTCCTACCAAATGAGTGCTGCAGTGAAAAGGGTTTGAATGTTATTAAAAATCAGATACTTCTATGTGGCCATGTCAAGTGGTGAATTTGAATGTAGATTCTACATTAGAGATATCCAGGGAAGAAATTTGGAATAATAATGAAACTTCGCAGATAAGTTCCAAAAGCTCAGTGGAAACATTATTTTACTTATTTTAAAAAGAAAACAAATTTGCTCCTGCTCAGGTTCCATCATTAGGCAAAAATAACGATTTAGGCAGTCGATTTACCACCAAATTTTCTGGAAAGTTTTGTCATTGCCTACGACTTTGCTGTTTATATTCCAAAATATCCTGAACTAAATCTTGCTCATACATCCCCAATCACATTCTCTTTCGTCAATTCCAGAATTTTCCTCATATAGTCTGTCCTCTTCTTATTAGCTATCTCTCTGAACCAAATTTTGAATCATCCCAGTAATGTCACTGTCTTTGATTTGGATATTTGATAATGGTATTTTTGATTTTTGCCCCAGAACAATGATGCACAATAGGATTTGATAATTTTATACACAAGGAAAAACAAGTTTACATTCAAATTTGAGAGAAAAAAGAGATGGCCAATGAGAAGAGTAAACTATGATTTTAATTAAACTAAATTGCAACAGAACATTTTTGTCCCTAAGCTTATTCATCAGCACCTTATCTAAAGATATTTTTGTCTTAGCATTTGTCTAACTTTCTTGCAGTAGCAATGGAAATACCTTCACAAGAGCATCTTCCAAGCACATTGCTACTTCCTGTGCAAGTGCCAGTGGACAGCAGAGTCGAAGGTCATTAAAAGCCGCCAAATTGTTATTTAGAAAACATGCCAGTGGAGGGAAATCTAGAAGTACCATTGGAGGCTGCAGAGTTCCAGGTTGCTCAGTTGGCAGAGTCATAGGGATGGTACTCCCCAACATTGATGGGGGAGAAATTAAGGTATACAAATTCATGTCTTCTTGAAACTTCTCCACAGCCTCTTGAACTGCTTTCTCAAAAGTATTCATAGCAACTTTCTGAAACATAGGGGCAAACTGCCCACGAAAATCTGCTCCAACTCGACTGAAAGAAAGTCCAAAATACATACATTGGCCTAGCAATGAATCTAAGCGGCTACCGACTCCTTTCTGAAGGTCCAATTCCAGGGCTCCTAGGAACTCAGAAACCTTTTGCACTACCCAGCCATGGAAAATGGCACTTTCATTCACAGTCTGATTGCTGGAAATTAGCAACGGATCTTCATCTGAGAAAATGGCACGATACTGAGTGATGATGTCAAACAGATGAACTCGGCAAGCTTCAATTGTCTTAGTTATGTGGAAATAAGGATCATTATCTGATATGGAACCGAGCATAGATTTCAACCAGGCATCTCGTGCTTGAAGAAACTTTATTCTTAATTCTGCTTCAGTGAAAACATCCATTCTCCTCAAATAGCCTATGACCCGGAGGCAAGCTGGCAGCTGGATATTGGTGCGTAGCTGCTGGATGAGCTGGTTTAACATCAACTGTGCGGAGGAACGGACTTCATTCACTATTCCCTGTGAAACAAATGTCATTTAAAAATTTTTTAACAGTCCATTTTTTTCAAAAAAGCTTATTTATATTAGCTTATTTGAAACAATAATCAAGATGAGCAGAAAAGACTCAAATACTCAAGAGTTGTTAAAAAAAACCCCTCAAACTTCCCAAGATTTAGTTGGGCACTACAGTGGCACACTGGATCCCGGATCCTGTGAGAAATTACCTCCAGGTGCTTTGGTTTCCTCCCACATCCCAGAGATGTGTGGGATGGTAGGTTAATTGATTATTGTGAACTGCCACTATGTTAGTGGGTGAGCATAGAATCTGGGGGAGCTGTTGGGAATATGCAGAGAATAAAAGAGGATTCGTGTAGAAGTGGGGTAAATAAAAAGTTGACAGTCGGGAAAGACGCAGTAGGTTAATGGATTTCTTTAAGCGCTGTGTGGTTTTGTGATTCTTTAAAAAGCTACTTTCCAAATAGTTGTTAGGTTGTGTTACACACACACACTTTTTCCAAATAAGCTTACTTTCACTTTGTCTGAACTACTCAATTGCATCTATTTCAAGTCTCATTACGGAATTCTAAAACCCCACAGGTAGTACCTGTATGACGGGTATAGAAGAGTATTTTTTCTCCAATCTCTTCACGTAGGAGGCCAACTCAAGAGCCTCCTCGTAGTAGCAGTTCCTAACGCAGGTATCCATGAGTTGCGGTATCTCCAGGATTTCGAGGATCTCAGTGTGGCGATTAAGGGTCAGACTGTTCATCCTTCTGCTGGCGCCGGTTTCCTCTGTCTCTTTGATGAACTGCTTGCATTTCTCGCTCAGCGCAGGTAGCTTGTCCAGGACAGAGGAGACGTGTTTTTCCACCAGTCCGAAGTCCCGGTAGATCTCCTTGGTGCATTCTGCCGTTTTGATGAAGGTTTTATAATTGCAAAAGGCCAATTCTTGAGTCTGCTGAAGGATCTGGGCCCGCTCCTCCGCCAGCCGCTCGGGTTCGCGGTTCAGCTTGTCCACTCCGTACGAGCTGAGCTCGGACAGGTACAACGTGAAATCGGGGTTCTCTCTCCAATTCTCCGGGAAAGAGTCCCTGAAAATAGAAGCAAGAATACTCTCATCTTCCACGTCAATCCCAAGCGCAGCCATCTTGCTGGCCGGCATGACTTCCGGTTTCAATAACGCAACTTTATCAACAGCCATCCCGACAGCAGGACCCGAGTTTCCGGTTGCTAGGCAACGGCAATACCGCCCAGTTCAGAAACCTTCACAGCTTCCAAAAGCTGTTGATATTTAGGCTTAGAGGACTTGCTAAGCTACTTTACGGAGGTTTTTTGAGAAACACCGACAAAGAACTTTATAGCAAATTGTGTTTAAAAAAATCCGTTTAGTTTAGTAATATGTAGTAATTAATGTTCAACTGGCGCACATGAAGATGATAAACATTATTATCATATACAAATATACCAGTACCCTGCAAAGGATTTCCATGCATTGCTTTGGTCAACGCAATGAGAATATTCACATTTACAGGTAATTCTGAATATCATTAAGCTTTTAATGTTGGGGCAGAGGAATATACATTGTTTTATTTATTAAGAATCATTAGTAATCATATACAAGACTAGCTTTCAGTCTGTTTCAGCTGAATCAAATATTAACACTGTAAGAGTCTCCAATTTGTTTTTAGAAATATTATGTAATGAGTGGCAATTGAACAGGTGTGGCTGTGGCTGTATCAGTTAAATCACTATCCATTAGCTTGATGGCTGCCTTGAACAGACTTCATTCACTTGACATAATATTCAATTTAATATAATTGATCAAAACTAACTATGGCACTTACACAGATTACTTTTGAAGTGAAGTACAACAAAGAAAATTAAATCCTTCGGGTATAATGAAGTATAAAGGGAGAAATCAGTTGGTATGTCATAAATCTGTTCAATACGTACTGTGTTGGAGCTAGACCTTTACTGATAGTAGCAGAATGTTACAATATGTAATGGAAAGAATCATAAAAGTAGTTCTAATATAACACCAGAGTTAAATGATAAGGTACAAGAATATAAAGATGAAAGAAAACAGAAACAGGAGGAGACTAGCTGGCCCACTATTGCCATGGCTGATTTTCCCAGGACTCAGTTCCTCTTCTGTGCTAGTTCCATGTGTCTTTCAAGACTCCAAACATTCAAAAAAGCACAGTATATTTATTTATCTCTTTTTTACCTACATTAATCTAGCCCTTACAATCCTTTGAGCTGGAGAATTTCAGAAATTCACACCTTTTGTGCCCTTGAACTTCAGTTTTAATGCTTCCTAATCATTAACTGTGTCCCCTCATTTGAGACTCTCCAACTAATGGAAACATCTCAGCATCTATCATGTCAATGCCCCTGATGATCTTATATCTTTATGCCTGATTATTCTCTTTGGAATGTATAGCTACTGTATTTTTTAACAAAGTAGGATTTAATAGGACACCATTCTCCAATGACAGTAGCCTTCTGAATTGTTTCCAATGTTAAGGGGACCAAAGTTGCACCAACTGGGTCAAGTGTGTCCTCATGAACACCCTGTTCTATTTTTAAACTTTATTCCTTCAAGCAATAAAGGTTAATATTTGTTGCTTTCTTTATGAATTGTTGTGTCTGTTTGCTAAAATTTTGTGCTTTATACATATGAACACCTTAAACCTATATGGCAGGAGAAAGGAGTTGAGAGGGAAAATAAATTAGCCTTGATTGAATTGCAGAACAGACTCAATGGGCCTAATGGCCTAGTTTTGCTCCAAGTATTACGGTCTTATGATCTTATAATTCATCTGCAACACCTCTTTATTTAGATAATATTGTCTGCCTTTTGACTCATTTAAGTGAAGCGCGCAATTGTATATTTTCCCTCATGTTCTCCTATCGATTCTCGATTTGAGCAACTCTGATCTGCCCCTTCTCCAGCTCCTTAAGTAACGGTATATAACTAAATGCTAAGAAATGCTCTTTGAGTCATTCCACAGGTTACATCCTTCCAGTCTGAAAAACAACTGCTTATTCCAATTCTCCATGTGATAGCATGCTAACACCACCCCCCCAATACCATAAACCCTTAACTTCGCATATGGCTTTTATATGACATTTTGTGAAATATCTTCTGCAAATCCAAATACACTACATTTACAAGTTGCCGGTTTATTGACTATTTCTTATTATCCTAAAAAAAAACCTGAGCAAGTTTGTCAAACATTATTTTTCTTTCATGAACTTACGTTGACTTGGTTTGATTGCATTAAATTGTGGGCCTGGGGTATTTACTGTCCTCTTTGTATGAAATTCAACGATGTTGATCCCCAAACAATCCTTAATTTAAATATCTCTTTTTAATCCTATGCCTTTACATGTGACCAAATCTAAAATAGCCTATAACATTGCTTTCACAAACAATTGTGACACGCTCCACAAATTCTTCTTTTAATGACACCCTTGCCAGTTTCATTAGTCCAGTCAATATTCTTACATGCCTTTGGTATTTCCTCATTTATTGTTTATTCTATTGGAGACAGCATTTTGGGTGCCTATGGAACACTCTGTTTCTTTTCCTTCTTCTAGCATCCAAATTAATTTACATCATAATCCAATAAATGCATACCACAAGAAACTGTAGATGTGAAAACTAGAGCAAAGAACAAACATTTGAAGGAACTGCTGCAGGGTCTTGACTCTAAATGTCCACTATCCCTTTGCCTCCACAAATGATGCTTGACGCCAGCCCCCTGAATTTTTCCAGCAGTTTTTTTTAAATGCATATGTCTCTTCACCACTACCCTAATTAAAAATACCAATCTACCCTCTTTTCCCTTTTGACTATTTTGGAACACCTGGTGTTATAATTTCCTATTCCTGGTTACCCTGCAAACATGTCTCTGTAGTAATGATTAATAAATATTCATTTTAATCTATTTGTGTCATTATAAATGTTATACATATTCAGTTAGATTTTTTACAAATCTTACTCTGAAATTCAATCTCTGCCACATAATTTTGATATTTTCTGCCCCTTCCTGATAAAGTTTGATTTTTTTAATTCATTCCGTCACTATCCTGAGCTATTGTTCTCTCAGTTATTTTGATTTACTGAACATCATATTACTGGAGTCCTTTCCCTCCTCTAATTACATTCAAACATTATCTTATTTACCTGCTGCCAATCTGTATTTGGCACTGGATTTAGCCTAGAGGTTCTATCCCTTGTCACTCCTTTTTTATTTTGTAATTAGCTGCTCACAATTCCTCAGAAAAACCTCCTACCTATCTGGTAAGTGCCTACATGGACCACAACAACTGGATCATTGTGCCATCACTGCAAGCTTTTATGCAGCACACAGCAACTCTCCTCAATCCTGGCACAGGACAGGCAATAAAGACTGACGAAGGGTCTTGGCCCGAAACGTCGACAGTACTTCTTCCTATAGATGCTGCCTGGCCTGCTGCGTTCCACCAGCGTTTTGTGTGTGTTGCTTGAATTTCCAGCATCTGCAGATTTCTTCGTGTTTGCGAGGCAATAAAGCTTCTGTCTTTGCTGCAGAAACGGTGTCTGTTGTCCTTTTATGTTTGATGACTACAATGTTTCTCTTATTCCCCCCACCCCCACACCACCATACTAGGGTGCTATGCATTGTTTGCACATCTACGCCCCCCCCCCACGCGGTCCCTACCCATATCCAAACAGAACCCTTATCTGTTAGAAGAAGGTTGGCTGACTCCTCCAGAGCTATCTTCTACGTTCCATTGTCTGCTTCATTTGCAGTAACACCCTGATCGCATTTGAAGTTATTTATCTAAGGATAAATCATTTGCCTCCTGGAACAGTGTGTCCTTCTTTCTGATGTATCATAGTGCATGAAGCACTATCTCCAGTTTATTAGCTCTGAGAGTGTGTCAAGCAACCAGGAATAGAATGCAACAACTTACACATCTCCTAGCACATTGTGAATCATACTCACTTCCAGCAATGGGCTTTGATCACTCACCCAACTGCCTTTGTCCAGCTCCTTGTACCCATTTGACCTCTTGGTCCCAGGTAAAGTGGAATTAAAATGTGTGGCTTCATGCTCCTTCTACTGATTTGGTGTCTCAATGGAGTCGGAGTTAGAGTTAGAGCTTTATTGTCATTGCTGAGGACAGAGATTGCAGTGTTACTCCATTCAGTGTAAATAAGCCTACTGGCAATTCCAAATCTAAAATAACTTCTGAGTTGTTTATTAACAATGTCCTATTCTTTATACTCACCCAGCCCCTCACTCTCTGGTCAAGGTAGGAATAAGACTTTTATGGCAAGATTTGAAAGACATAAAGGGGGTGATGAATTGTTTCCATATCAATATATTCAAAGCCAGGCAGGACGAGTTTGAATATTTCAAGAACACGATTAACGTTTGTCTTGCAGGGGGGGCAACAAGTGGAGGCAGAGAATTTTCCAAAGATGCAAGGAGAATTTTCAATAAATGTATCGAGGAAGCTACTCTCCTGAAAAAATGTTTAAAATGAATGATACAAGGCTCTTTTAAAAATGTCTTCAAGCACTTTAATTTCAGATTAGAACACTTCAAAACAATGAAGGATATAACTCCTTGGAATGCCATTGGTGGATATAAATTCAAACCTCTCCAATTCTACCACACAGAAGACTCAACAATCTAAAGGTGTGTTTAAAGGCCAATTATTCAGTGAAGTGGCAATCTTAACAAGAAGGCTTGAAGGTTCTTCCAAAGTTGTATAATTTTTATCCACTTTCATCAAATGTTATTATGTGAGGAATAACCTAGACAAAAAGCCTTATTCATGCATGGAACAGACTTAATATCTGCAGTTCATACAGAAACCTGTCATTAGAATGTGAAGCAGCAAAGGTAAAGGTACGATATGATGTCAGTTATAGATTACACCTGTGGTTATGAGGATGAAATAACCCTGCAGTAGGTTAGTCAAGCAGGATTTTCCCTTCAGGAAACAATGCTGGCTTTGGCCTGTCTTGTCATGTGCCTCCAGGTATTCCGTAATCTTATCCCTAACAATTGATTCCAACAACTTCCCAACCACTGATGTCAGGCTAACAGGTATATATTTTCCTTTCTGCTGCCTCCCACGCTTCTTAAATAGCAGAGTAACATTTGCAATTTTCCAGTTATCCGGTACATCAATCGATTTTTGAAAGATCATTGCTAATGCCTCTGCAATCTCTCCATATTTTTAAGTGTCTATGTTTACATGACCATAATTCTTTACTTCTGTAATCCAGTCAGAGTTTTTACAATGAAGCTAATGCAGTATTTTCCTGTGACATAGTTACTTTGAAAAACAAAGAATACGGAAAGCCAAGAAGGTTTTCTGAATTGTAAAAGTTTACATAACACAGCATCTCCCCAGAGCATAATCCTTGTATAAATCAGGAAATACCTTTACCTGAGAGAGCAGGTGTATATGTTTTACCATCTTACCTGAAAAACACAGCTTATTCCACTGTGCTGATTTATTTCTGCACTGTTAGCTGCAGTTATACACTCAGTGGCTACGTCATTAGATACCTGCTGTACCTTCATGGTCCTCTGTTGCCTTAGCACATCTACCTCAAGGATTGACATCTTGTCCTTTCAGAGATGCTCTTCTGCACATTAAGTTACAACGTGTGGATATTTAAGTTACTGTCACCTTCCTGTCAGCTTGAACCAGTTTGACCATTCTCCTCTAACCTCTCTTCTTAACAAGGTATTTTTTGTC
Organism: Hypanus sabinus; assembly: GCF_030144855.1. Taxonomy (NCBI): domain Eukaryota; kingdom Metazoa; phylum Chordata; class Chondrichthyes; order Myliobatiformes; family Dasyatidae; genus Hypanus; species Hypanus sabinus. The sequence goes on from NC_082722.1 coordinate 52,961,657, forward strand.
TACATTCACTTGATGTTTTTGGTTTTTCGCACAATTCTCTGTAAATTCTGGAGAGCTGTGTGTGAAAACCTCAGGAGATCAGTAGTTTCTGAGATTCTCAAACCACCAGATCTGGCATCCATAAATCATTCTATGGTCAAAGTCACTTAGATCATATTTCTTCCCCATTCTGATGTTTGGGTTGAACAACAACAATCTCTTGATCATGTGTGCATGCCTTTATGCTGCCACATGATTGGCTGATTAAATATTTGCATTAATGAGCAGTGTACAGGTGTATTTAATAAAGAGGCCATTGAGTGCCCACTGTTGAGCAAATCTAAATGGAGCATTGTTGCAGGGAAGCAGTATTGATCAGCAAGAACCCCTGCCACTCAGACTATGCTCTCTTCTCACTGCTGCCATCAGGAAGAAGGTACAGGAGTGTCAGGACCCACACCACCTGGTTCAGGAACATTTATTACCCCTCAACCATCAGACTCTTGAACCAAAGGAACTCTTGAACTCTTCAGTCAACTTTACTTGCCCCATCACTGACTCACTTACAAGGACTCTTCATCTCATATTCTTGATATTTATTGCTTGCTTGCTTGCTTATTTATTTATTTATTTATTCATTTATTTATTTATTCATTTATTCATTCATTCATTCATTCATTCATTCATTCATTCATTCATTCATTCATTCATTCATTCATTCATTCATTCATTCATTCATTCATTTATTCATTTATTTATTCATTCATTCATTCATTCATTCATCTATCTATCTATCTATTGATTGCTGTTATTGTTTTTCTCTTTCATAATTGTACAATTTGTTGTCTTTTGCACATCGGTTAACCATCCTGTCGGGTGTGGTTGATCTTTCATCGATTCTATTGTATTTCTTATACCTACTGTGTATGCCTACAAGAAAACAAATCTCAGGGATTTATATGGTGACATATATATTCTTTGATCTTTGAACTTTGAGTGTGTGTTCACATCTCAGGAGTACTATTTAAATCCACCACTTTGTGAGTTAGAGATATGGAGATTTCAAGAAATATCGACACCTAAAAAAGGATTCAGCACTTTAAAAAAAGTTCAATCTTTTTCAAATCTCTTTGAATCAAGTTGATTTCTGGTATATATAGTTGAAGGCTATATATACCAGAATCATCAAAAATCTACATCAAAATCAGTGACTGGGTCCCTGGGTTACAGAAGACCTGATTTTCACATATTATACTTCCACTAGAGGTCACTAGCAGCAGCAGTAAAAACAATTAGTTGTGCTGAATGCTGTTTCTCTCCCGTGTTTTTCATTTTGTATCCTGAGTACACCGTTATGTGCCAATATATGCTCAGTCCCAGGATCGAACATCTCTGTACACAGTAAATGGAAATAAAAATATTTTAAAAAGCAGATGATGGAATTCTGAAATAAAAGTAGAAATGCTCAATCTCTTGTCAGACAGATAAAGAAAGATCGACTTCTTGCTGAATAGTGGGAAGATATTAAAGAAGATTAATAAAATTATGAAAATAGTGTGTCTAAAGATAGCCATTTCAAAAACATTATAAGAAAATATGTGTTACAACCTGATGTTTTTGAGTAGAGTATGTTACTTGAGGTAAAATGTAAGAGGATTATCTTAGATCAATATGTAATCAGTTAGGGTGATAATGGCTTTAGTTCTCACACTCCCAATGCTGTGATTAATGTAAAGTTGTTTAATAAATAATCACACAATAAATTTTAGTTGAAGAAAGCTTCCTATTGGATTTTGATTACTGATGTGGTTTCATGAATTATCTCATTTCATTTCAATCAGAATTTTGGGGATCAAACAATTTTTATCAGGTCCTGGCTCCACATCGTTATTTGTCTGTATCTTTACAAATTCTTTCTTTAAAAAAGTGTCCACTTCCCTAAGCTCCACCAATAGCAATGACTGTTTCATCCACTGGGGGAAGGGAAGATTTCAATGGTACACCAAGGTGAGGGATCATTTCAGCTTGACAAAGTTGGTGAAGAAGTTGAGGGAATTGTCAGCTCCCTCAGCTTGTCAAGCTCACCATCAGACCCCAGTGCCTTCTCCTGGATGTCTGAAGGAGAAGGCTTTCTAACTAGCCATCTGGATATTTTGCATGTGTACATTTCCTGTATTTTACCAGCCTACCTATGACAAGTGCCATGATGAGATGGCCTTTTCCACACTGGCACTTTTACAACTAGCTGCTGTAAGACAGGTGACTCTAGGGTCCATGTGGGGAAAAGGTGGAGGAAAAAATACTGAAAGAATTCTCTCCCCCCCCCCCCAACCATCTTGAAGATTTGATGGTAACTGGGTAAAACTCGCATATATATTTTCTTTCAGGAGTACAGGAAGGAATCAACCGAAGAGTAAGTGCCTTATGAAGGAAGTGCTCAGTTTAGAGTCCCATCAAGGTTGAGCTGTAGAGGATCGAACCCATGCTAAAGGACCTGCAACTCAGTGGGTCCTGAGGGGTAAATGGAGATTGCAAATGCTGCAATGAACAGTGCCTCACTCGTCTTCTGCGCTCTGGATAATGGCAGAAGCTTTGGAAGCAGCTCGTGGTGACGCTGGCCGATGCTGGTTCCTCCATAAGGGATCTGGAAGGAATGGATTCAGAGAGATACAACACAAAACAGGCCCTTCACAAATTAGTTCATGTTTGGTTTAATAGATGGTTCTATGAATATTTGTTTTGATTATATTTGAATTAGCACCCATCTTATGCTATTTCTAGATTAATGTCTTTTTTAATCTCCCCACATGCTCTTCAACCTCCACTATTGTACATATGACAATAATAAACCAATTCCTATTCCATGTATCTACGCACTTGGGGCAATTTAGAGTGGCCACAGTATGTGACTTCACAGATTCAGTCAATGAGAATGCACACATAGTTTTGTGGAGCACCTGCTGAAAGGTTGGTCCAGGAGTACTGATTGTCTGGAAGCTCAGCCAGCATTGGAGAAGCTAATTGGTACCCTCTGCTGGGACTGACTAGAAAGTTCCTTGGGGCTTTCTGTGATACTATGAGAAAAGTGAAGGTACATGGTTCCTTGGGATTTGGGAAATGCCCCCTTTCATTGTCAAGGCAGGTATCATTTTGCTGTCTAAGTGTGCGATGTCACCCTCTTAAGGAATTGGCACCTAGTTTCCCACCCAAGACATGACTATCTTCTTAGTTCTATGTTAGCCATTGGAATTCAACCACTTTAGCAGTTAGTGCTATTACAGCTCAGGGCGTCAATGTTCAAAGTTCAGTTCCAATGTCATCTGTAAGCAATCTGGTCATCCTCCCTGTGGAATGCATGGATTTTCTCCAGGTGCTCTGGTTTCTTCTCATAGTCCAGCGATGTACTGGTTAGTTGATTAATTGGTCATAGAAAATTGTCCCATGATTAGGTTAAGTTTAAATAGGGTGTAGTTGGGAGTTACTGTGTGCACAGCTCGAAGGGCCATAGGGGCCTATACCATGCTGTATCTTGAAACAAAAATAAAATAGTTCCAGACCAGTCTATTGAGGGCAATGATATCTTGTCCAGGACCTGACCCACCTTTCTCAAAGGATTGCTCAGTCAGTCAAGGGAGAATAGAAGAGGGATAAAGGGAGAAAATGTTATGACAGAATGAGACTTGGAAAAGAAAGGGAAGTCCAGGAGTGAGACAGATTTGGAGTGAGATTGGGTGCAGTAGTAGCGGTGGAATCTGAGAAGGAGAGAATGTGGTGACAAAATGAGGAGGTGTCAAAAAAGACCCAGCTGCTGTGATATTTGTGCCTTGGCATAGGGAAACTAGGTTAATGTATATCAGCACATAATTATTAATCCTAAACATGAATAAGTTGAAGAGGTAAATTTATTTGTTGTGGAACTAGTCAACAAATTCTATGTGAATAATAATCCTTCCTGCATACTTTGAAGAACTGAGAAACAGATTTATAAAATACTTAAAGGAAACTCATGTATTCTTGCAATTCTCACTGATTTTTCTTGTGTTTGCTAACTTCAGCATTGAACACTCCTAGATTCCAAATCAACTGAAGATACTACTTTATAATTGTTTACAAAATATTATCTATGATGCACCATCAATAACTCACACTGAGACGTAAGGCGAGATATCGGCTTTTATTGACTGGAAGAAGGAACCAGGAGTGAGTGTCTATCATACAATGTCCTGGAGACTGAGGCCGAGCGTCAGGCCTCAGATCTCCTCTATACAGGGGCCTGTGGGAAGAGCCACAGGAGCAGTCAGCAGGGGGCGTGTCCTGACAGGCACATAGTTCACCACAATCTAATTCCAGTCAAACCAAAACAAATATTCGCAGAAGGCTGATTTTTGCAATGTGCTGAGCTGTGTCCACGAATCTCTGCAGTTTCTTACAGTCTCAGGCAAAGCAGTTGATGCATCCAGATAGGATCCTTTCTATGCTGCAACGATAAAAGATGGTGAAGATCAAAGTAGACATATCAAATTTCTTTAGCCTCCTGAGTAAGTAAAAGCACTGATGACTTTCCTGGCTGTGGCATCTGCATGGTTGGATCATGAAAGGCTACCGGTAATGTTCATTTCTTGAAGCTTTCAATCATCTTGACCTTATCACTATTGATGTAAAGAGTAGCATGTGCACTGACCCCTTTCTGAGGTCTACTATCAACTCTTTTGTTTTACTGACCTAGAGTAGAGGGCAGTTTCCATGGCATATCATCTGCCTATTTCCTTTGTGTACTCCAACTTATTGTTATTTGAGATTCAGCCCACTAGGGTAGTGTCATCTGCAAACTTGTAGATGGAGTTAGAGTAAAATCTGACCATGTAGATTTTTTTTTTAGTGAACCAGTGAATTTGAAGGGAATAGGAAGAAGCAGACATTTTCAATTCTGGCTGCAGCCATGAATCTAGCTATAGTCCTGACCCCTGGTACTTGAGACACCAACTCCAGCTCCAGCTGCACAGTTTACCCATAGTCTGGACCCTCATCCTGGCCACGCTCCAGAGCCTCGGCTCTAATCACATCCCACATACACGATAAACCCTGACCAATATGCCTGATTAATGAGTGAGACTGATTTCTCAATGTTTTTCAAATTCATAGTTCAAACTAAATTTATTATCAAAATACAGAATGCATATGTCACCATTCACAGCAGAAATAAAATAGAATCAATGAAAAACTACTCATAAAGTCTGACAAACAACCCATGTTCAATAGAAAACAGACTGCAAATACAAAATATAAATAAACAACCAAATAAACAGACAAATAAATAAATAATACTAATCACATAAGTTGTAGAGTCCTTGAAAGTGAGTCCCTAGGGACTGGAATCATAGGTTGTGAATGTCAGATTAACAGAATTTCATTGTTATTTGAAATCTGGCTGTAAAATGGAGGGGAGAAAGCTCCTGTGGAGGGGAAAAGCTGCTGTAGAGGGGGAAAAGCTGGTGCAGGGGGGAAGAGCTGTCCTAAGGGGGAAAAGCTGGTGCAGGGGGGAAGAGCTGTCCTAAGGAGGAAAAGCTGGTGTAAAGCGGAAGAGCTGCTGGGGAGGGGGAAAAGCTTCTCTAGAGGAGGAAGAACTGCTACAGAGGCAGAAACTGAGGTATAAAGTTGGCCAGGATGTTTGGCTGGGAAGGTGGATAATGTATCAGAAATAAAGAGGTGTTTGGTTTCAAGAGGCTCATGTCTGTTAAGGGAATCAATGGTACCTCTGCTCTCTGGCAATTTGAACTACGTTTTTGGAACAACGAATTATATGGGAAACTGATACCTTGAGCTACCAAAATTTAGCTTGAGCTATGGAAATTTTGACCTGAAAAATTTAGGAGGAACAAGAAAGAAAGAAAGAAAGAAGGAAAGAAAGAAAGAGATATAATGAAGACAGGAACAGAAGTTATATTAAATAAATTATATCATCTCAATCCGTCTTCACCAGCTCCACATTCCATCATATCCTTTTCTAATGTGGAAAAATGAGGAGATAGTATTATTATCTTTGTAAATTAAAATTATGGGGCAGTCTCATCTATCAATATAATTAATAACTATGTTTCATGCTTTGTAACACATGATTCTTAAAAATGCATTTTAAATAGCAGTAAAAAATAATGTAGCTCACATTATATTCACATTTACTGTAATGAGATTACCTTGTTTCTCTTACAATTAGTGAACCACATAAGTATTTTAACTGGCAACATTCTAAAATCCATTCAGGATGTGAAGATAAACATGAAAAAGAAAAGTGCTCATATCCCCATTTACTTTCAGTGATGCTACTATCATAGCTTTGATTCCTCGCACTGCATATCGTTTGTAGCTAACCAAGCACATTATAATAAGTTTTGACATTCTTCAGAAAAGCTTCTGGATGAGTTCACTTGTCCTGAGGGGAAAAGCTGAGATGAGCAGTTCTAGTCAGAGGAAATAAATCTCTTGCATAAAACTTGAATTAAGTACACATGTTTCACAGAGACTGCAACAGCAATAGCCCAAGACTGGGATTACTATACAGTCATTATTATTACCTGATAACACCAAAATTCAGCAAATTCCTTTTTCTCTGAGGTGTGATTATAAAGGAATAGATTACCCCAAGAATAAAACTGAAAGCAATAAAATAGTAGAGGGGGGGGCAAATTCAGAATTTGAGTCTGGATTTCTGAAGTATATCTGAAATGGGTATTATATCTTTTCTATTTGCTTACATATTTATATTTGCATGTATAATAGCACATATTGATGTGTTAAATCTTAAGAGAGTTAATGGTGCAAATGACTGAAGGCAAGCTCATAAAAAATGTGGTTGTGTAGAAGAAGTATCTCAGTAAGCCCAGTAATTGTGTGCAGCATCAATACAAGTATCCATATTAAATTGCACCCAATTTTGCTTCCTCTTCGCTTCATATTACATTCAATAACTGAAGCTAGATAGTTACATATAATCATTAAAATGCTACCACTTAGTTGAGTTCAATATATTCAAAAGTTATTACATTTCACAACTTAATGTACAGTACCTTTTTTTAAGTGTTTACCAGCTGCCTAGAATCTTTTTGTGTTGTTGGCATTATTTTAATATAAACATGCTGCTTCGTGCTTCAAAAATGAACATTCTGTCAGCAAGAAACAACTAGGTATAATAAAAGAAAATTGTTTGGAATGAGCAATAAGGGGGTATTTATAATATTATCTTACAAGTTGTTGGTATTGTGGGTTGTGGGTCCAAAATTTTGAATAGCATAAAATAAAAATAATCTTGGAAAGAGAGAGAATGAGAGGAATAACTCAAGGGATAGATGGTTACAAGAAGAATATATGATGATGGCACTGGTCACGGAAGAGAGGGACACAGAAGCAGGAGGGGGAGAACGGGGCAGGGAGAGGGAGGAGGGAGCAGAGTGGAGAGGAAGGAAGTGTAGAGAGCATGAGAAATTGGGAAAGTAAGAAAAGAGAAAGCAAGAGAGAGGTAAGAATGCCAGTCTGTGTTAGAGATGGGAGAACACGCAACAAAATAAATTTAGCTCAGCTTTGATGGAGGTTAGGGAGCTTCATTCTGTACATTTTGTAGTGTATTTAATATTACAGTAATATTGTATGTATATTGTTGATTAAGCACTCTTTATTGTTTATATAATTCATTATGGTTATCTGTACAAATATACATGAATGGCATACGTCACTGTGCCACTGTGTCACACGTGTGCCCCATTTAAAGTAAAACCAAATCCAGACACACTGTTCCAGGCTCCATGTTTTATATTTGATTAGCTTGACTGTTTTTGAGTTACAAAGCATAACAGTTTTAAATGAACCCCAGACAACTACCAACTTGTTGAGTTGCAGCAAGATGTTCAAGTTAAAAAAAAAATCACTGCAGCACTTGTCTGTTCGGAAGGGAAGAGAAACACATTCAAGTTTAAAAATAAGGCAGAAAATGGACAAATTCATGATTTCATGAGCAGTGAGTACCAGGTGATAATAGTCATAAATAAATAAAAAAGAGCAGCAATGGCTGGCTATGTTGGAAAGATAACTGGAATATGTATACGGAACAATTGAGAAATATTTTGAAGCAAATGAAATAGCCGATGAGAAGCGAGTGCCAGTTTTGCTGACACCGGACTTAAAGGCATACAGTTTGCTTAGAAGTTTGACTGCTCCAACCAAACAAGCTGAAGTGAGCTTTGCTGATATTGTGAAAACAATGGAGGAACATTTAGAACTGAAACTATCGTTGACTGCAGAGCACATTAGGTTTCATAAGCAGAACCAAAAGGAAGGAGAATCCATTTCAGCTTATGTGGCTGAACTGAGGAGATTGCCTGAGCATTGCCAGTTTGGTATAGGCTTAATGATGCACTGAGATTGTTTTGTTTGTGGAATCTTACAAGAAAGCTTTCAAAAATGGCTCTAAATGAAGGACAATTTACATTTAAATGAATAGTTGAAATAGCTGTGTCAAAAGACACAGCAAACAGAGAAGCAGTATAGTTACAGTCAGGAATGAAGGTGAGTGTGAACAAAATTGCAACAGCTAACCAGAAACCTGTCTGGCTGAATGGATTGTGTTACTGTTGTGGCAGGGGTTCACATACACCAGACCAACGCAGGGTTAAAGGCAAATCTCGCAGAAAATACAATAAAATACGACACATACAAAGAGCATATCTGGCAGACAAAAATACATGCACTGCTCAGAGTGGAAATAAACTAAAAAGTCAATTTGCAGTTTCAAAAAGCGCACTAATTCACATGCTGTTCATGAAATATCTGATTGTGATGAAAATGACACAAGACTAGATAACCTTAAGAGTTACAATGTGAAAACTAACAAGAGACAAGCAAAATGGCCTACACCAGAAGTGAACGGCAAATTAATTAATATGAAATTGGACGCTGGCTTGGCTGTTTCAGTCATTTCACAAAGTGAGTTCGAACTGCATTTCAAAGGTACTAAACTGAAGCCTGCAGATATCCAGCTAAGAACTTATACTGGAGAAAAGAAAATTTTTGTGGGAAGCTGTGGACCAGGTAACAGTGAAATACAGCAACAAAAAGCCAAACTGTGCTTGTATGTGGTAAAAACAGGAAGGCTAGTATTGTGGAGCTGTGATTGGCTAGGCCAACTTTAACTTGATTGGAAGTCCATCTACCATTTGCATGCTATGTCCCCTCCAAAAGAGTCAAGTAAAAGGGAATTAAGAAAGGTACTGGATGATGCCACAGCGGTGTTCAAGGATGGGTTTAGAAAAATCAAACATATCAAGGGTAAAGTGGTGTTAAATGAAAGTGCCACACTTAAGCTTTAAAAAGCCTGTTCAGTTCTTTATACTAACTGTAAGAAAGCAGTCACTGAGCTAGATCACATTGAATCTGAAGGAATACTTTCCAAGGTTGAGAGGAGCCCATGGACGATACCAGTGGTCCCAGTAACCAAGAAGAATGGGTTTTTCAGAAGCTGTGGCAATTTTAAGGTCACTAATCCATTACTGAAACTAGGCCAATACCCACTGCCCAGGATAGAGGGTATCTTTGCAAGTCTTCAAAGGTTCAAAGGTTGAATTTAATATTAGAGAAATGTAGACAATATAGATCCTAAAATGCTTTTTGTTTGCAAACATCCATGAAAACAGAGATGTGCCCCAAAGAATGAATGACAGTTAAATGTGAGAACCCCAAAGTACCCCCCCAACTCCTCCATCCTGTGCGCAAGCGGCAGCAAGCAAAGATCCTCCCTCCTCCCACCAGCAAAAAAAGCACATCGGTACCATCACCGAGCCCAAGCGTGTGCTAAGCAATAGCAAAGACACAGTCCAAAGTTACCCCAAAGGCTTCGCATTTCATCCGACATTCGACAAACCACAGTTCTCTCTCTCTCTCTCTCCCTGGCAAGGGAAAGGGAGACAGAACAACAAACCACTGGTTTACGATGTTAAAAGTCCGTTTTGTTGCTTTTTGCAAGCTCTGTGTCCAAAGATCGTAAAGACCTAGGGTCTTCGGGCCTACAGTGAGAGATTTTCTGGCCCCCCTGATGACACATGAATATCATGCTGTGATATGGACCCTTGATCCGCCCATCTCCAGAGCCCTGAGATCTTAGGCTTCCAAACACAATCAAGACTCTCAGGCCAAACCTTTGGCATGTTGAATAATGGCTAGTCATGGAACCCTGGGAATGGGTCCCATTCCTGCAAAGAACCAAAGCCTGTGTGTAACTCCAGGTCAGGGTCTTCTAAAGAACCCTGAAAAGAAAAAAAAATGAAGATATTAAAGGTGGAAATAGAGATGCTTCTGAAGATGCAAGCAAAGGAGTTGCCATTAGGTGCCATTATCCCTCCTGATATAGCAATCATTTGTGCCCATTTTCAATCCAGAGAAAGGCACTCTACTAACAGCAACAGCTCGAATATGGGTATGGGTTCTTTGTCTTGGGGGACACAAATACAAAATTTTAAGAGGACAACTAATCATGGAAATGCTGATGGAGAAAGGAGAAAAAAGGTATCCAGAGCCACTTCCTGCAGTCCTAGAGACAGCTTCTACAACCACCACAGAAGAATATGAGCTTATTTTACAGCCAGAAGTATCACCTGCCAAGCAGTGCTCCCCCCCCCCCACCCACTTGTCAGGAAAAACTCTATCCCACAAGAGTGTGAAATTCTCTATAGCGATTAAATCGTTAGGCCAGAATGGGACAATTTAAAATTTACTATACTCTGGATGTCTATATAGTAGTTGTATTATAGTTGAATGCATTCTATATTGAATTGAGTTTAGAGCTAAGCAGGGAAGAGTGTTGTGTATTTAATATTTCAGTAATATTGTAAATGTATCATTTGATTAAACACTCTTTATTGTTTATACAATTCATTATGGTTATATGTATGAAGTAGATGAATGACATACATCATCACACCACCATGTCATATGTGTGCTCTTCACTTAAAGAAAAAATTATGCTAGACATGTTATTCCCGTCTCTGTGTTTTTATTTTGATTAGTTTTTATGCTTTGGAGTTACAAAACATTTCACTTTCCTCTCACCATGACCCCCTCCTTCCCTTCTGGTCTATTTCATCTCCTCTTCCTCTATTTCTTTTCTCCCTTCCTCCCCTCCCATCTTCCCTCACAGAATTTAGAGTTGAGATGTGTTACGTTAAACTTTAATTCGTGGTTATCAATATGTCTGTAGTTACATCAGTATGTGTGTAGTTAGGTTCTGACTTCACTCAAGAGAAAGTCAATGCAGCAAGAATCAGTTGGAGATTGGTGCCAGCAGTCAGAGTCTGCCTTTCTGCGGTTGAGGGTACCTGAGCAGTGAGATGAAATTGGCAAGACTTGGGAGTGCACATCAAAAGCTTTTTTAAAAATCTTCTGCATAACTTCAATTATTAGGGAAAATGTAAGAAACTATAGGAAGCATGCGTATTGATTGGCCTGCTCATTAAAATGTAACCCAAGACCTCAGTGATTTTCTTTTTTAAGCTTAGTTAAGTCAGTGACCAGTGAAGATTACATAGAAGGCAAACAACTAAACATCCATAGAAAATTCAAAGTTCAAAGTAAATTTATTATCAAAGTACATATACATCACCATATATAACCCTGAGATTAATTTTCTACTGGGCATACCCAATAAAGCCATATTATAATAATAACCATAATAGAATCAATGAAAGACTGCACCAACTTGGGTGCTCAACCAGTGTGCAAAGGACAACAAACAAAAAGCAAATACAAAAACAAACAAAATACAAAAAGAAAGAAAGAATAATAATGAATAAATAAGCAATAAATATTGAGAACATGAGATGAAGAGTCATTGAAAGTGAGTCCATAGGTTGTGGGAACATTTCAGTGATGGGGCAAGTGAAGTTGAGTGAAATTATCCCCCTGGTTCAAGAGCCAGATGGTTGAGTGATAATAACTGCTCCTGAACCTGCTGATGTGGGACCTGAGGCTCCTATACCTTCTTCCTGACGGCAGCACCAAGAAGAGAGCATGAGCTGGGTGGTAGTGGTCACTGAAGATGGACTCTGCTTTCCTGCGCCAACGTTCTGTCGATGAGTTCAGTGGTGGGGAAGGATTTATCTGTGAAGGACTCAGCCAGGTTCACTACTTTTTGTAGCATTTCCCATTCAGGGGCATTGGTGTTTCCATACCAGGCTGTGAAACAGCCAGTCAATATACTCTCCGCAACACATCTACAGTAGTTTGTCAAAGTTTTAGATGTCTTGCTGAATCTTCATAAACTCCTAAGGAAGTAAAGGTGCTGCCTTGCTTTCTTTGTAATTGCATTTATGTGTTGCGCCCAGGACAGGTTCTCCAAAATGATAATATCTAGAAATTCAAAATTGCTGATTTTCTCCACCTCTGGTCCTCTGATGAGGAGTGATGAGGAGTGAATCTCTGATTTCCTCATCTGAAGTCAATAATCAGCTCCTTGGTCTTGCTGACATTAAGAGGTTGTTATGGCATCACTCAGCCAGATTTTCCATCTCCCTCACATATGCAAGTTCATCGCCACCTTTGATTCGGCATAGAACATTGGTGTTGTCAGCCAGCTTGGATATTTGAGCTGCGCTTAGCCACACATACAGTAGTAAGTAAGCTCACAGCCTTGTGGTGCACGGTGCTGATGGGAATTGTGGAGGAGATGTTGCAAATGAGGAAATTGAAGATCTAATTGCACAAGGGGTTATTGAGGCTAAGGTTTTGAAGATTATTGATTAGTTTTGAGGGGATAATGGTACTGAATGCTGAGCTGTAGTCTATAGAGAGCATCCTGTTGTTTGCATCTTTGCTGTACAAATATTCCAGGGTTGAGTGAAGAGCCAATGAGATGACATCTGCTGTGGACCTCTTGCTTCAATAGACAAACTGGAATGGATCCAATTCAGGCAGGAATTGATATGGTCCCTCATCAACCTCTCAAAACACTTCATCACTGTGGATGTAAGAGCTACTAAATGGCAGTCATTGAGGCAGGTTACCACATTCCTTTTAAGCACCAGTATAAGAGAAGTTTCTGATTTCAGTGAACACTCCAGCCAGTTGATCAGTAAATTCTTTGGCTCATGCTAGTTCGTCTAGTTGAATTACCCCTCCTCCCAATGATCAGGTGCTGTGTCTTACCGTGGCTGATGTGAGGAAAACTCTATGCAGGGTCAACCCACGGAAGGCTGCTGGATCAGATAATATTCCTGGCAGAGTGGTCAGAGGATGTGCAGTCCAGTTGGCAGATGTTCTCACTGACATCCCCAACATCTCCCTGAGCAGCACCATCGTTCCAACGTGTTTCAAGGTCACTACCATCATCCCCGTGCCGAAGAAGTCTTCAGCGTCCTGCCTCAATGATTACCGTCCCATTGCACTTACATCCATCATCATGAAGTGTTTTGAGAGGCTCGTCATGAGGCATATCAAGACCCTGCTGTCCCTTCACTGGGCCCCTGCGGTTCGCGTATTGTCCCAACTGCTCAACAGACGATGCAATTGCCACCACCCTCCACCTGGCCCTCACACACCTGGACAAAAAACACACATATGTTTGAATGCTGTTCATAGATTTCAATTCAGCATTCAACGCAATCATTCCTCGGCACCTGATTGGAAAGCTGAAACTGCTGGGCCTGAACACCTCCCTCTGCAACTGGATCCTGGACTTCCTGACTGGGAGACCTCAGACAGACCCAGAAGCAGCATCTCCAACACCATCACACTGAGCACGGAGGCCCCCCAGGGCTGTGTGCTCATCCCACTGCTGTTCACTCCGCTGACCCACGACTGTGCAGCAATACATAGCTTGAATTACATCAACAAGTTCACCGATGACATGACCATGGTGGGTCTCATCAGCAAGAATGACGAGTCAGCTTACAGAGAGGAGGTGCAGCAGCTAACAGACTGGTACAGAACCAACAACCTGTTTCTGAATGTGAATAAAACAAAAGAGATGGTTGTTGACTTCAGGAGGGCACGGAGTGACCACTCCCCACTGAACATTGACGGCTCCTCAGTAGAGATCGTAAAGAGCACCAAATTTCTTGGTGTTCACCTGATGGAGAATCTCACCTGGTCCCTCAACACCAGCTCCATAGCAAAGAAAGCCCAGCAGCGTCTTTACTTTCTGAGAAGGCTGAGGAAAGTCCGTCTCCCACCCCCCCTCCTCACCACATTCTACAGAGGATGTATTGAGAGCACCCTGCGCAGCTGCATCACTGCCTGGTTCAGAAACTGCACCGCCTTGGATCGTAAGACCCTGCTGCGGATAGTGAGGTCAGCTGAAGGGATCACTGGGGTCTCCCTTCCCGTCATTACAGACATTTACACCACATGCTGCACCTGCAAAGCTAACAGCATTGTGAAGGACACCACGCACCCCTCATACAAACTCTTCTCCCTCCTGCCATCTGGCAAAAGGCACCAAAGCATTTGGGCTCTCATGACCAGACTGTGTAACAGTTTCTTCCCCCAAGCCATTAGAATCCTCAATTTCCAGAGTCTAGTCTGACACCAACCACACCCCCCCAACACACATACACACACACACACTCACTCTCTCTCTCACAACTGAACACCACTCTGCCTTTGCAATTTTTGCTCATTTCTTTCCCAATTCCTGCTAAAACATTGTTTGCATTCTCTACATTTACATCATTTATTATTATTTTGTAACTTGCCCTTTACTGTGCCTATTGTCTTGTTTATTAATTATTGCACTGTCTTGCACTATTTCGTGCACTTTATGTATTCCCTTGTAGGTCTGAAGTCTTATGTAGTTTTGTGTTGTTTCAGGTAGTCTACTGTAGTTTTGTGTTGTTTCATGTAGCAACATTGTTTTGTTTTTACTATACACTGTACCAGCAGTTATGGTTGAAATGACAATAAATACGACTTGACTTGATAATTGGAGATAGCTGGCTTTAGTATTTCTTGCATCTCTGCAGTGAGTCATCCATCCAACCAAAAATTCTGTTCTCTCAACTAGTATATTGCAGGATAGATCGGTTACTAACACAGGTAAATTGAAGGCAAGCAGTAGGTCAGAGGTGAAACGCAATAAACACAAACAAAGTGAATCAGTGCAGTCATTAATAATTCACTATTAACATGTAGTAGGTCTAGTCTGTGCATCACAGAACTTTTAATGTAACAAAAATTAAATAAAATAGATTATATGAAAGAGCATTCTGGACCCTTCAGGGATTGTGTGTCAACAGAGAAATGGACGATTTTTCGCAAAGGTTCTATAATTACTCTTGTGCATTTTGTACAAAGTGAAAATAGCTGTATCCACTTACACCTTTCCAGAATGCAACAGATTTTGGAAGGTCAGCCATCCCTTTAGATCTCTCAGATACAGACTACTGAATCCAGATTAATTCCCTTAATAATATTTGTTTACATGAATTTTTTTCTCTTGTAATATTGTTGCAAGTTCCCATTCAAATCTGCCACGTGTTAACTTTTATTTCTGGTATATACAGTATATATATATATATATATTTAATGTCTTCTACAGTGAAACATGCCTAAAATTTACTTTTGATAACATTTATGTGGTTGAAGAAGCTCTTAATATCTTTTAAAAAAATTTATTGGTAGTTTATTCTTACACTGGATTTGCTCTTTTTTTTAATCAAACTTTTAAAGTCATTCTCTGCTAGTTTCTAAAATTATCCAATTTTCCCCAGGCCTGCTACTATTATTTACAGCTTTAAAACACTTTTTAGTCAATAATAGACAGATTATTGATAGTAGTCAGAGGCCCTTTCCCAGGGCTGAAATGACTAACACAAGGGCACATAGTTTTAAGGTGCTTGGAAGTAGATACAAGCGAATGTCAGGGGTAAGTTTTTCACACAAAGAGTGGTGGGTGCGTGGAATGCACTACCATCGAAGGTGGTAGAGGCAGATACAATAGGTTCTTTTAAGAGATTCTTAGATAGGTACATGGAGCTTAGAAGAATAGAGGGCTATGTGGTAGAGTAATTCTAGGTAGTTTCTAGTGCAAGTTACATGGTCGACACAGCATTGTGGGCCGAAGGGCATGTAATGTGCCATAGATTTTTATGTTCCATGTTCTATTACTTTTCCTATGGAGTCTTTAATTTGTTAGTTGAATATGTGTATTTTTTGAGATTAATGAAATATTTATTTCAATGTCTGTCACTGCCTACCTGCTATCACATTCCTTAATCAAAGTTCACTAAATCAGCAAATTGAGAAAAATAAGCATGTTCTCATTCAACGGGGGTTTCACAAATATCTCCTGCCTTTATTTAAGCCAAACAAACCCACCTGGATCCACATACTTTATCTCCAAGTGAAGGAAGTTCATTGACCTGAAGCACTATTTCTGTTCCCCCATCACTGCTACTTGACCTGCTGAGTATTTCTTTTTTTGACTTCTTGATGAAATCTGGAAAGCTGAAAGGAACTTACAATAGTACCCCTTTTAAGAAAAAATGTAGAGAGTTCCTGGCTTTGATCTCTGTGATCATCTCTAAATCATTGTTACACAACTCATGACAGATGTGAATCATTGATGTACAAATGGAAATCTAATGTGCGACCACAGAATAAATAACAACACAACATGCAAATCATGAACACGAATAAAGCAAAACAGCAAGGCACCTTGCAGTTCAGATGGATTTATTTGGCTTCAATATGTAATTATAATATTATAGTTAAACAAGTCAGTCATATGAAAGAGAAAGGTCTAATTTCCTCATCCACCTAAGGCACGCCATGCTTCATTCCTCTGTAATTGCCTTTACTTAAGTTTAAGAATCTTGTCATTGGTTTAATTTTGCTACTGGCAAAATAAATGTGTAAGTCTTTCGTGATTATTCTCATTATGCAATTAATCCTGTAAAATAACCTGTCCGTTTTCTGGATCCCAAAAAGACGTTTTGAAAATAGTCTCAAAAAATATTCCATGAATTCTTGTTGAAGATCTTGTTTGCCAGTTTGATTTTCTATACTACAAGAAGGCTAATATTACATATAGATGTTACCTTTGTTACAAGGCCCTATTATTTCTGTTTGATTCTCTGTCCAACCATATAGGGGGTCTACAGTCTATTTATATCAGTATTTTATGTACTCTGTTAATCCTTACCTTTCCACAGTTTTGTTATACCTCATATTCTTTGAACAAAGGTCTTTACTCATTATGATCCTAATACCATAATTATAAGATACCTCACTTAAAAAAAATCTTTTCCATTCATTCTAAAATGTTAAGTGCCCTGAAACATTTGTTTCCTAATCATGTTAACCTTTCAACCACTTCTCTATAATGGCAAGATGGTCAAGCTATTTGCATATCAACATTTCATTTATCTTGGTACAAATGCTTTTGCATTTCACACAGTGAAAGACAGTGTAATGAATTATGGTGAATTTGGTCTGTTGTTTGGACACACAGCTTGCAGTCCTCACAGAACTACATTTACCAGGACTGAGTGCAGAGGGCCAGCAAGGCATACTGAGGCCTCAGGAGTGGATGTTAATTCCAAGGTTCCTCCAGGAATGCACATGCAAGTTTTAACAAAGGATAAAGTAGACAATTTCTTTTAGATTTTTTAAACGTCTTTAATATTAAATTTAGAAACTATGAAAAGTGCTGCAAATAATTTTAAGATAGCATATATTTAAATCTGAAGAACAACTAAAGCATATTAAAACATAATAAGTGGTTAGATTGTTGCAATAATTCAAAACAAAATGAATTATCTTAATTTACTTTCTCCTCAGCTCCAAATGATGAAACCTGCAGTCAGATGAGTGCATATGTTGACTAGTGTGGGATTAGAGAGCTGAATATCCCATCAGGGTAGGATTGGCTCTACTGTTGCGTTCCAAGTGATTATGTAGAACCAGCTGATTCAGCCCTTTGATGTTCCTTATAAAGTACAAGCCAACTAAAATTGGCTAGTGCTGGATACACACAGTAACTGTGATAATAAGAAATCAACTCAAAGTTGGTCCACTGTCTGGGAATGCAATCTACAGAATTAATTACACAGAAAAATCTTCAAGAATGCCATCAAAAGCTGATTTTATGTATATATATATATTTTTTTTCCTCTAGGTGATTATAATAACGCAGGTTTTAAACATAGAAACATAGAAAATAGGTGCAGGAGTAGGCCCTTCGGCCCTTCGAGCCTGCACCGCCATTCAGTATGATCATGGCTGATCATCCAACTCAGAACCCTGTACCTGCTTTCTCTCCATACCCCCTGATCCCTATAGCCACAAGGGCCATATCTAACTTCCTCTTAAATATAGCCAATGAACCAGCCTCAGCTGTTTCCTGTGGCAGAAAATTCCACAGATTCACCACTCTGTGTGAAGAAGTTTTTCCTCATCTCGGTCCTAAAAGGCTTCCCCATTATCCTTAAACTGTGACCCCTCGTTCTGGACTTCCCCAACATTAGAAACAATCTTCTTGCATCTAGCCTGTCCAATCCCTTTAGAATTTTATATGTTTCAATAAGATCCCTCCTCAATCTTTAAATTCCAGTGAGTATAAGCCTAGTCGATCCAGTCTTTCTTCATATGAGAAAGTCCTGCCATCCCAGGAATCAATTTGGTGAACCTTCTCTGTACTCCTTCTATGGCAAGAATGTCTTTCCTCAGATTAGGGGACCAAATATATACAATATATTTTTGGAAATCCATCATCAATGCCCTTGACTTAATAAATCTTTTGCAGCAACTGTTTACGTGATCCAATCTGTTTACTTGTTTAGAAGTACTAGCCTTCAGGGGAAGTTAAGTGCAAATCTCCATCTCTTGGGAAATCATAATTATTTTTATACAGTAGCTGCACAGATGTTGGCTTAATAAGCAGATGTGTTATCTGCAGCTGAAAAAATATACAAATGATGGTTATGTTTGATACCTACAGTACGGTTGAATGCTTTATTGTGCCATGGAACAAATTCATTAAAATTAAAAACAATGGGCTAAAAACAATTACAAAGGCATGTTACAGTGGAGCTGTGAGAAGTCCCATACCAAATTTTGACAGTATTACTACAAAACTCAGAATACTTTAATAGAATATACTTAAGATTTTAAATCTAAATTGTTTGATCATTTAATCGATTTTAGCATCTGAATAACACATTTTTTTCGTAATATTGGCACACACAGTGATTGGTGATGAAAGCTGACTGAACTGTACAATAATGCTTTAAGTCAATTGACTATAATTGAAGACAATAATTTGGCCTGTTTTTACTTGTTTATACATACTTTATACTTTAATGAATCATGCCACAAATAGAAATAGCTCACTTTACTGTTTCATGCAAATACTGCCAGCACTCCAGCGGTTGTTCCTTGACCTGCTGAGTTCCTCTGTATTTTGTATGTTGCTTCAAATTCCAATATCTCCATAAAGTTTTCATTGTTGAACAGAAGCTTGAATCAGTGACCTTTGATTTACCACTGAGACAAAGACAAAATATTAACTAAATGCTTCCTACCAAATCTCTTGTTATATTTTGTAACTCTAATGCATAAACAAAAACTAATTGCAAGAAAACAAGAGCTGGGAAGTAACTCGTGTATGTTCTAAGTTTTATTTTTAGCAAGACAAACACATATCACATACTGGCATGATGATTTACACCATTCACGCACTTTTACATATAATCTGTAATGACTTATTTAAATAACATAAAATGCCTAATCAAACAATATATTTACAATATTACTCAAATATTACTGAGATAGTAAATGCACAGTGTTCCTCTCTGCTTAGCTATAACTCCAACTCAATAGACAATCTCAGGTTTTGGAGCCTCCTCCGTGGCGGTTGTAGGAGTCAACTCTGAGACTGCAGGAAGTGGTTCTGACAGTTCTGGACAATTTTCTGCTCCTTTTCTTGGCTTTTCTCTCTGCATCTACTTTGATCCTTCCTTCTCTCCTGGTCTTGGCTTCTTTCTCTCTCTTTATCCTACTCTTTTTCCTTCTCACGTTCCTTCTCTCTTTCACGGCTTTCTCTTTCTTGCTCATGTTTTTTCTCTCTGTCTCTTCTCCCCTTTTCAACATCTTGTCTTTCTTTCTCTCGCCTTCCTTTTTTTTCTATTTTCTTGTGAGTATTTCTGAATTTGCTAATTTCTCGAGAAAATTGGTCTCGTATATTCTCTTCAATTTCCATAGCACTTATGCCATCCTGCACTTCCTTTTCCCTTCTTTCTAGGATGTACATCTTGATCTTAGGAAGGTGCATTTAGTTCACTAGGGTATTCTCTCACTAATCTTTCTATTGTTGTCATTACTCTCTGATCTTTCCTCTTGGTTACCCCATCCACAACATCATCTGATGAATTCTCTGTTTTCATATCTCCATTGACTCCTTTTTGGCCTTCCATTCATCCAGCTGGGCTTTGGTCTTTGCATCTATATTTATCAGCAGCTTTTTGTCTCCCACTTGAAGTTCATGCAATAATTTTAATGCACGTAGATTCTGGTTCTTTATATTCACAAAAGCTGAATGCTTGCAACTTTCCTGAAGTTGCTTGAACTCTCTTCCAGCTCAATAGCAAGCTACGTTTCACAAGAAACTGCCTGATTAACATATCAGAAGCCTTCTCAGATATGTTGCCTACCAAAACTGTTGTAGCCAACCACTGCTTCGTCACCTTCAAGATTCCTCTGAGCAGCGTGGTCCTTCCTTGGTCCAAAATGCTTTCTAACCAGAGGCACAGAGGTTGGCACCAACACCTGTTTGCCTTCTGTTGGGCAACGGTTCGTGGTGTACAGCATGGAGACAGTTGTGGCATCACCCAGTACCTTTTTTAATTTGCTTTCAGTTGACTCTATTACAGGGATGTGGATGGATCTTCAATCAAGTTGTAGTTGCTTTAGCCAATCACATTCCCACAATGCTAGCTATCCTGTTTTACGACATATAAGACCAGTGTTACTTGTTGGTTGTTGTATTTCACAACCAACCACAACCACAAGTTCTTCGTTGGATACCAATAGGCTTCAGTTTGGTACAAAAGGATCTAGTACTTTCCTGGCATACATGATGAATAAACTCTTCTCGGGCTTCCAGCTGGGTACAGGTATTGATTTCGATGACAAACTCTGCCACCTTCATCAGGATTGATGCCTGGACACATCTAGTCTGGTGGTGTATATATATATAATTATACCTCTGTTGTCCATCTGTTTTTTAGTTCTCATCCAATCAGGTTTCTGATGTGCCACCTTTTTTACAGCTGAATTCCAGTTCTTACTTAGAGGAATATCTTTGTCTTTGTTAAAATTCTTTTTCTCTAGTTTCATTTGAAAGGCTTCCTTCACTGGATGGTCCAAAAGCCATTGGCATGGTATACTAGTTTTGTGCTGTCAAAGTCAATCCTATAGCCATTGTGAATGTAGTGTTCTGCTACTGCCAATTTCTCTGGGTAACCCAAATGCATACACCTCCTGTGCCCCTTGATGCTGGTTTCCACTGTGCATCCCTTCTGGCTAATATATGCTGCTCTGCACAGATGGTATTAGTTCAGTACTTCTTCAGGATTCTGGTGATCCTTTCAGAAACCATGGATACATATGGAAGACAGGCACTAGTGATAGGTTCTTCCTCATTGTTGGGTTTCCTGGTTTTTCCTTTTTAAGGGCCTGATTGATTTCCTTCTTTTTTTAGCCATTCTGTAGCATCGTCTTGCATAATCATCTTACTTCCTCGTGGAGATTCTCTGGCTCCTAAGTAGCTTTTGCACGGTTAATCAAAGTAGAATGGACTGCATTACATTGGGAGCATGATGGTGGCTGTTATTATTGAGCTGTAAGTCTGTGTGGTTGGGTTTCCAATTGACACCATGCCGGAGGCTGCTGTCCGGTTTCCATCGTTTTTGAATGTCCAGGAATGGGAGGCAAATCCAGGAAACCTGACAATGAGGAAGAACCCGTCACTTCCACCTGTCTTCCCTATATTTCCACTCTTTCTGGAAGGGTTGCCAGGATCCTGAAGAAATACCAGATTAATACCATCCACAAACCCATAAGGAAGCTCAAATCATAGCTATGTAGGTCAAAGATGACCTGGGACTCAGGACAACCGGCGTTACAGGATTCCCTGTGAATGTCGAGCAGTCTATATCATCCAGACAGGACCCACGGTCGAAACCTGCATCAAGGAGCACAGGAGGTGTATCCATTTTGGTTACCTGGAGAAATTGGCAGTAGCCTTCGCAATGACCATAGGATTGACTTAGATGACAGAAACCTACTGTGTCACGCCAGTGATTTTTGGGACCACCTGGTAAAGGAAGCCATTGAGATGAAGCTAGAGGAAAATAATTTTAACAAAAACAAAGGTCTTGTTCTTAGTAAGAAATGGAATTTGGTTGTAAACCAGGTGGGACAGTGGAAACCTAGTTGGATGAGGACTAGCCAGTCAGGAGGGGCGGATGACAGGGGTATAAGTACCACCGGACTAGACATGCCCAGGCATCATCCCTGATGAAGGTGACAGAACTTGTCAAGGAAATGTTGGTTAAAATCAATACCTACACGAAGGTGGAAGCCCGAGAAGAGTTTACTCGTTCAGTTTAGTATTTTTGAAATGCCAATCAAACCCATTTTGTGGAATGACTGAAGCAGCTGAGCTAGTGTCCAATTCCATTTTAATTAATTTGCCGTCTACTTCGGGTGTAAGCCATATTGCTTGTCTATTGTTAGTTTTCAGAAGATCAATCTTAAGGCTACTCAGTCCGGTGTCACTGCTACCATGATCAGATTTTTCATCGATAGAATGCAGATTAGTTTTCCTTTTGAAACTACAAGTTGACTTTTTAGCTTTTTCTCTTCCCTGTGCAGTCCATTTATTTTTATCTGCCTGACATGGTCTTTGTATGTGTCTTACTTTGTCGCATTTTTTGCAAGCTTCTCCTTTCAACGTGCATTGGTCTGGTGTATCTGAGCCCCTACCACAATGGTAACACAATTTGTTTGGCCAGGCCAGTTTCTGTTTAGATGTTGCTATTTCATTCAAGCTCACTTTCATTCTTGACTGCAACTCAATTGTGGCTGTCTGCAGTTTCCATTGATACAACTATTTCAACTGCTCTTTTAAATGTAAGGTGCTTCAGTTAGGAGCCGTCTTTGAATGCTTTCTTGAAAGATTTGACACATTAAGTGATCTCCCAGTGCATTATTAGGCCCATCATTAAACTGACAATGCTCAGACAATCTCTTCAATTCAGCCACGTGTGCTAAAATGGACTCCCCTTCTTTTGTGGAACCTAAAACATTCTGCAATCCACAATGGCTTTGGTTCTAAGTTTTCCAGAATTACTTTTATAATATCAGCAAAGCTCATTTTGACTGGTTTAGTTGGAGTTTTCCTAACCAAATTGTATGTTTTTCTACCCAATTCACTCAGCAAAACTGGTACTTGCTTTTCGTTATTGCTTAATTAGCACAATATACATATTCCATTTATCTGTTGTGTAATCAAATGCGATAATCTTTCTGATGTAACCAGCCACTTCTCTTTTTTATGATTATTATCACCAGGTACTCACTGTTTATGAAACCGTGAATTCTTCCTTTTCTGCCCTTTTTTAACTCGACATTTTCTGTTTCCTTTTCTGAAGAAGTACTTGATGTATTATTTTAAAAAAATTGAATATCTTGCTGCACTTTTTTTTAAAAACTCTAATGTCTAAGTATTAGACTAACTCTAATGTCTAATGTCAAAACTCTAAGTAGGTAGCCGGCTTGAGTTTGTTTAAAACATCCTCATTGCTGCTGTTATGTTTTGTAACTCTAAAACATTTAAAAAAACTAATTTCAAGTAAAACAAGGGAGCCGGGGGATAACTTGTGTACATTTTCAGTTTTTTCATTTAGTGAGACACGCATGTATCACCTGGTGGCGTGATGACATATGTCATTCACACACTTTTACATATAACTTGTAATGAATTATTAAACAAAAAAAGAATGTTTGATCAATTATTACTGAAATATTAAATACACTACATTCTTAGTTAAGCTTATAATTGCTTTCAAAGATTTCTGTGATCTATTTTCAGTGTGGTGATCAAATATGACAAGAAAATTAAGTTTTACATTAAAACCTGTATCTAAGCACAATGTTGATGTCCATGAAGTTAGCATTTTTTTCACTTTCCTGTCTAAATTTATTCATGAGTGTAAATCATTCAGTGACTACTTTAGTGTTGTGGTTAACATGATAAGAACAGATTTGATTTGTCAGATGAGTCATTGGGTTCAAATTTGAATGTTAGAGGTTTAAATCATTTGATGCCTGCATTCATTGAACTCTGCTGTTTGAAAATTATATCTAAGTACAAATTAAAGTGCATAACAAAATCAACGAAAGACCACCCAACAAGGGTGTTTAGCCTGAGCGCGGAAGACGACAAACTGCAAACGCAAAAAGAAGGAATAATAATAATAAACAAATAAGCAATAAATATCAAGAACATGAGATGAAGAGTCCTTGAAAGTGAGTCCATTTGTTGTAGGAACATTTCAATGATGAGGGAAGTGAATTGAGTGAAATTATCCCCTTTGGTTCAAGTGCCTGATGCTTGAGGGGTAATAACTGTTCTTGAACCTGGTGATATGAGCCCTGAGGCTTCTATACCTTTTTCCTGATGGCAGCAGTGAGAACAGAGCACATCCTGTGTGGCAGATCTCCTTGATAATGGATGCTACTTTTCTGCACCAGGATTTCATGTAGATGAGCTCAATTTCTGGGAGAGCTTTGCCCGTGAAGTTTTTGTAGGATTTTCCTTTCAAGGACACTGGTGTTTCCATACTAGGCTATGATGCTGCCAGTCAATATATTCTCCACTACAGATCTGTAGAAGTTTGTCAAAGTTTTAGATGTCATGTCAAATCTCCTAAAACTCCTAAGGAAGTAGAGATACTACTGTGCTTTCTTTGTAAAGGCACTTATGTGCTGGGTTTAGGGCAGGTTCCCAAAATAATAACACCTAGGAATTTAAAGTCACTAACTTTCTCCATCTCTGATTCTCTGAGGTGGACTGGTTCATGGACCTCTGGTTTCCTTCTCTTAAAGTCAATAATCAGCTCGTTGGTCTGGCTGACATTGAGTAAGAAGTTGTTGTTGTGGCACCACTCAGCCAGATTTTCAATCTCCCTCCTATCTGCTAATTCATCACCACCTTTGATTCAGCCTATGACAATGGTGTCATCAGCAAACTTGAATATGGCATTGGAGCAGTGCTTAGCCACTCAGTCATAAGTGTAAAGTGAGTAGAGCAGTGCACCTGTGCTGACAGAGATCATGGAGGAGATGTTGTTGCCAATCCAAACTGACTGGAGTCTGCAAGTGAGGAAATCAAGGATCCAACTACACAAGGAGGTATTGAGGTCAATCTGATAAATGCTGAAGAATTAAAGGAAGATGAGAATTATGTTAAATAACTTGCATAATGGTGATTTAGAAGTGTTTTAAATAAAAAAAATAGGTAATCACTAAAAGTAGATGGTTGACTATGAAGCAAAATTACAATGCAGGCAGCAAATTAATGAGCTTATTCAAAAAATTTCAATATTTTGTAAATTGCCAACTGTTTTAGTGGATCATTAATAGACAGGCCAAGATCCTGACTGGCTAGCTCCAGTTAAATCTAACTGGAATGCTTTCTAATTCTAGTTTTGTCAACAGCACTAATAACTTCTTACTTTCATCTCTTCTCAATAGCACATCCTGACAATTGTCCCCTTCCTATTTCAGATAACCAAGACCAGCAATTTGTTCCATCCGTCACTCACTCACTATTAACAACCAACCATCACCATCTGTTATGATTTATATCAGATATTCTCTGATCATAATATCCCCCTTCATCTTTAATCTGACTTTCTCCCTCACCTCTCTCCCTGAACTGTAATTCTTGCCCCTCTTGATTATGACTCGAGCTCACTCTTTCTCTCTGATCAGACCTCTTCTCTTTCATCCTTCTAACTTTAGTTCTGAGCCCAATCTCTCTGTCACTTTTCCTGTGATCACAACACTTGTCTTTCTCTGTTACCTTGCCCCTTTTACTTCACCATTTCCAGACTTTAAATAATGATTGTGAAACTAATGAACCATCATGTGGCTGACAAGTGAAGTCAGAGCCCAAGTAAAAGCAAAAGGGAGGGCATACAATGAAACCAAAGGTAGTGGCAAGATAGAGGATTGGGAAGCTTTTAAAAACTTGCAGAATGAAACTAAGAAGGTCATTAGGAAGGAAAAGATGGACTATGAAAGAAAGCTGGCAACTAATATTAAAGAAGATACTAAAAGCTTTCTTAAGTATATAAAGTGTAAAAGAGAGTTAAGAGTAGATATAGGACCAATAGAAAATGATGCTGGAGATATTGTAATGAGAGATGCAGAGGAACTGAATGCATAATTTGCATCAGTCGTCACAGTTGAAGACGTCTGCTGTATACAGGACATTCAAGAGTGTCAGGGAAGTGAGGTATGTGCAATGAAAATTATGACTGAGAAGGTGCTCAAGAAGCTTGATGGTCTGAGGGTGAATAAATCTCCTGGACCTGATGGAATGCACCCTCAGGTTCTAAAGAAAGTAGCTGGAGAGATTGCGGAGGCATTAACAATGATCTTTCAAGAATCAGTAGATTCTGGCATTGTACTGATTGAATGGAAAATTGCAAATGTTACTCTGCTATTTAAGAAGTTTGGGAGGCAGCAGAAAGGAAACTATAAAACTGTTAGTCAAACATCAGTGGTAGGAAAGTTGTTGGAATTGATAGTTAGAGATGAGATTATGGAGTACCTGGAGGCACATGACCAGATAGGCCAAAGCCAGCATTGTTTCCTGAAAGGAAAATCCTGCCTGACTAAGCTACTGCAATTTTTTGAGGAAATTACAAGCAGGGTAGATAAAGAAGATGCAGTGGATGTAGTGTACTTGTATTTTCAAAAGGCTTTTGACAAGGTGCCACTCATGACGCTGCTTAGCAAGTTAAGATCCAATGGAATTACAGGGGAGTTATTAGCGTGGGTGGAGCATTGGTTGATCAGCAGAAAGCAGAGACTGGGAATAAAGGGATTCCATTCTGGCTGGCTGCAGGTTACCAGTGGTGTTCCACAGGGGTCGGTGTTGGGACTGCTGCTTTTTACGATGTATGTCAATGATTTGGACTATGGGATTAATGGATTTGTGGCTAAATTTGCTGAGGATACAAAGATAGGTGGAGGAGTGGGTAGTGTTGAGGAAACGGAGAGACTTAGATAGTTTAGAGGAATAGACAAATAAAATACAATGTTGGAAAGTGTATTTTCATGCACTTTGGTGGAAGAAATAAACAGGCAGACTATTATTTAGATGGAGAGAGAATTCAAAATGCAGAGATGCAAAGGGACTTGGGAGTCCTTGTGCAGGATACCCTAAAGGTTAACCTCCAGGTTGAGTCAGTGGTGAAGAAGGCAAAGGCAATATAGGCATTCATTTCTAGAGATATAGAATATAAGAGCAGGGATGTGATGTTGAGGCTCTATAAGACACTCGTGAGACCATATTTGGAGTATTGTGTGCAGTTTTGGGCTCCTTATTTTAGAAAGGAGATATTGACATTGGAGAGGGTTCAGAGAAGATTTACGAGAATGATTCCAGGAATGAAAGGGTTACCGTATGAGGAACATCTGGCAGCTCTTGGGCTGCATTTCCTGGAGGTCAGGAGAATGAGGGGGCATCTCATAGAAACATTCTGAATTGTTAAAAAGGCCTAAACAGATTAGATATGGTGAAGTTATTTCCCATGGTAGGGGAGCCTAGGACAAAGAGGGCATGACTTCAGGATTGAAGGAAGTTCATTTAGAACAGAGATGTGGAGAAATTACTTTAGTCAGAGGGTGGTAAATCTGTGGAATTTGTTGCCATGAGCAGCTGTGGAGGCCAAATCATTTGGTGTATTTAAGGCAGAGATAGATAGGTTCTTGATTAGCCAGGGTATCAAAGGGTATGGGGAAAAGGCAGGGGTGTTGAGATGACTGGAAGAATTGGATCAGCCATGATTGAATGGCGGAACAGACTTGATGAGATGAATGGCCTACTTCTGCTCTTGTATCTTCTGGTCTTTTGGTCTTATTATACAAACCCATGGGTTCATAAAGGTCTTGTTAGATAGAAATTAGTAAAGGTTATCTGGCCCTTGAGTATTTCCAGCATGGTCACAATATAATTCATTCATAAATGCCCAAGGGACCACAGCATGGCAACATCTTAGTTCATTCATAAATGGCCAAGGGACCTGCGAATAGACAACATAATGGTGTAGCAAGTAGTGTAGCTGTTTTATGGATCTAGTGATCCGGCTTCAATTCTGACCTCTGGAGCTGTCTGTGCAGTTTAGATATTGTGTCTGTGATTTTATTGATTTCCCTCAATACTCTAATTTCTTCCAACAGCCCAAAGATATGCTACCAGATTGGTTAATTGGCCACGGTAAATTGCCCCAAGTGTAGGTGATAGTAGGAGAATCAGAGTAGAGTTATCTGGCAGGTCATAAAGAAAACTTCATAGAGAAATTATTGGGGGAAAGGGATTGATGGGATTGATGAAAGGACTAGCATAAACTCAATGGGATGAATAGCTTCCTTCTAATTTGTGCAATAACATGAATAAATGTTGTTTGCGAGTGGAATCCCACTCTGCAAATGAAAAAATAATTGCCAACAGTCATAATCAGAAAGCACAATCCATGCCTATCTCTTTTCATATTCTATATTTGGACTATAGAAATGTTCATAGACTTTTTCAGTCTTATGGTTTTTATAAGAACATAAAACCATAAGATATAGGCGTAGAATTAGGCCATTTGGCCAATCAAATCTGCTCTGCTATTTCATCGTGCTGATCCGTTTTCCCTTTCAGCCCCGATCTCCTGTCTACCAACCCCCCATACCCGTATCCCTTCATCCCCTGACAAATCAAGAATCGATCAACCGCTGCCTTAAATATACATAAAAACTTGACCTTCATAGCTTCCTATGGCAAAGAATTCCATTGATTCACCACTCTCTGGCTAAAGAAATTCCTCCTTATCTCCATTCTAAAAGGACACCCCTCTATTCCAGGGCTGTGTCTGCTGGTCTTAGATTCTAGTGTTAGCCTTATATTCTGTGTTGCCACCTGTACTTTCTTGGTTTATTTTGAGTGTGTGGGGAGGGTGGTTTGGAGATTGACGTTCTTGTTCCACATTTGTTCATTTTTCTCGTGCGGGTAGAGGGGGATTTTGTGGTTGATGCCCCTATTGCTCTTACTGTGATTTTGTATGGGCTTGGGTCTGATGTTCTTGTTGCATTTTTGTTCATTTTTGTGTGGGGGAGGGGGATTTGGGGGCCAATGTTTTATGTGTGCAGAGGGGAGATTTGGAGGGTTTATGATCATTTTGCCAATTTTTTTTTGTGTGTGGGGTTAGGTTTGCTGTTTCTCTTTGAACTTACTTCCATGTTCTTCTCCATTTTGTGGCTATCAGGAGAAGAAGAATCTCAGAGTTATATACTGCATGCATATTTTGATAATAAATGACCTTTGAACCTAATTCTATTAATTAGTTTGTACTATTGAATGCTGATATTCAAAATGCTGACACCAAAAACCCTACTATATTACTTTTCTTGTACATATTGTCTTGTGAATCCTTCCTGATTAGAACATTAAATGTGATGCTAACTGAGGCCGGTGCAAGACTGATCAACAATATATGATCCAGAATCTGGATGTGGCATCATTAGGGTTAGACTTCAGGATTTCAGCTTGAAGGAAGAACTGTGCAAAAGCCTCAGTTTTTTAATCTATTGCAATTGTTACGCCTGCAGCCCCCTCCTTTGTGAGAATCGCAAGATCACTATCAGGTTGAGTCAGGAGACCCAGGAAATGAGAGAGAGATGTGCGGAATGTCTCGTTCCCCTGGCGATATCAAGCTACGGGACATGGCTATTGTCTCTGGAAGGCAAACTTGTGGATTGAAAATACTGTGCTACGTGAAAGCCCTCAGGCAAAGTGGGCTGGTTGAGGGAGGGATTGCATCACCCCCAACCTGATTGACATCTGCGACCCTGCGAGTCAGGATAAAAGGAGGGTCTGTGGGAACAGCCCCTCAGATGCACCAGAAGAAATGCTAGCGATCCTGTAATAGTGGAAGCGAAGCCATTGGAAGGAGTCCACGTGCGTTCAGTTCTGTTACCTGGAACTGGTGGCTTGTTCCACGGAAAACAGCTTTTAGCTAACAACGGGGAAACCAACTCCCCCCCCCCCCACCCGACTCAAAGGATTGGCATCATAAAAGACCTGGGCAAGTTTAACCCGTCTCTCTCTTAAACCCAAAACGCTGCTGCTTGAACGAACTAACAGTGACTTTTATATTTCCATCAGACAATACATTATCCCCCTAGACAACGATAGAGCTATTTCTTATTGATTATTATTATACCCGCGCTTTTAGATTTAGTACTGACGATGTATATTATTTGTATGCTTGCATTAATCTTATTTTTGTGCCCCTTTATCAATAAATACTTTTAAAAATAGTACCATCAGACTTCAACGGACCTCGCTATCTTTGCTGGTAAGTGACCCAGTTATGGGGTACGTAACAAAGTGGGGGCTCATCCAGGATTTGACACCAAATTGGGAGGCCAGTGAATCGGGCTTGTAAGTCCAAAACTTGGATCTGGTTACACAGGTAGCCAGACAGGAAACCAGCAAAGATGGATGTGGGTGAATTTATAGAAAACCCAACTCTGGAGGTGCTAGAGGCGGCCACCAAATCAGACCTGATAAGTTTGGCGAAGGGGTTAAACCTCGTAGAGGTGAGGTTGTCAATGAACAAGCGGGAGGTGCAAAGGGCAATAACTCAATACTATATTGGGAAGAATGTGTTTACAGCTGAGGTATTGGAAAATATCCCTGAAAAGGTACCAGCTAGTGGGACGGCTCAGTTAGAGTAGGAGAGGGGGGTCTCAAGATGGCGCTTATGGAGTGAAGCAGCTTTAGGCTTTGCTCCAAACCTTTTACCTTTTTTAACCTACAAACACCCCCTAATTGATCTTTTTATACCTATTCTAAAGGTGTTTAAACATATGAAACTTTTTTCAACTGTTTGAATCATTTTCAACTCGCTGAAATGTCTAAAGCAAAGGAATCAAAACAGACGAAAGAACCGATAACTTTAGAAGCAATTGCGAATCTTATAGATGATAGACATACAAAACTGGAGCGTAAATTAACTGCAAGGATGGATAAGTTTGATGAAATGTTTAAGGCACTTGATGCAAAATTTCAAGTACTTACATTGGAGTCACAAAAACAACAAGCAAGTATTTTAGCTCTTGAAGAAGCTGCTCGTAAGAGAGATTTTATAATTGAAATTTTGCAACAACAGCAAACTTTGACTTCTCAACAATTGGATCGTTATAAGTCTAAGATTATTGATCTTGAAAATCGCTCTCGAAGACAAAATCTTCGGTTAATCGGGATTCCGGAAAAATTTGAGAATGGCGATCTCACTGTTTTTTTCTCCAAATTTTTAATGGATGTCTTTGGCTCAGAAGTACTGGATTCCCCTCTAATAATTGACCGTACACCTCGCGTCTCTCGTTTTCATTCAGATTCAAGCTTGAAACCGCGACAAATAATTCTCCAGATCCTCTATCCTCATACCAAAGAGCGTTTGATTCGGGCTGATCGGAAAAAGGGTATGATCAGCTTTCATGATTTTAATTTTCGTATTCTGGAAGACTACAGTCCTGAAGTTTTAAGGGCAAGAATGGCTTTTAAATCGGTTATGTTGGAAATTCATCAGAAAGGCTACAATCAAGCGTTGCTATTTCCAGCACATCTGAGAGTTTCTTTCGAAGATGGAACTTATCGGCTGTTTAAATCTCCAGCGGATGCTCGAAGTTTTCTGGAAGAATAACATTTTATCGGCTTGACTAATGTAATAATTAGTATATAAGATTTGGATCATTTAAAAAATGATGTTTTTTTTAAACGTATGGCTTACATGTATTTTCTATACATGGTAGAAGTTTGTTTTTGGCTTATTTTGAGTTTGTTATTTTTTCATATTATCAATCTGTTAGTTTTGAAAATAATCTACTAAGATTTTTTTTCAAGTTTGTATACAATTTTTATATTTTTAACTTTTAAATATTAAGATTTAAAAAAAAACAAAATGTCATTTCTTCTTCCCGAAAGGCTTTAGAGCCTGAAACGTCACATCAGTTTTGATGTGTTTGAAGAAGTTTCAAACTTTCTTTTAAAACACTAATTCAGTATTATTCATTTATGGGTTTTATTATTTTTTTAAATACTTCTGTTTTATATATATAATACTAATTTTATATTTTAGTTTTTGTTATATCAACCCTTTCTTATAATATGGGTGGTTTGTATCTTCTATTCAATTTTTTTTTGTGAGTTGCCGTCTTGAGACATGGGGGTAATTTTAGTGTTAGATTGCTTGCTTGCCTTTTTTTGGCTTTTTTCCTGGGGTTTTGAGGGTGGAGGGAGGGGGATTTTTCTTTTTTCTTTTTCGTTTGCTTAGTTTCACTTCATGGGCTTATATGAAACTACAAAAATGGTTGCAGTGCTGTGACTTCCGGTTTCTCCTTGAACTTACTTCCTTCTTCTGGATTCATGAGTTTATCTTTTTTTCAATCTTATGTGTTAATTGTAATAAATATTGTCAATATGGATAGGGTTATTAATTTTGTTTCTTGGAATACTAATGGTTTAAATCATCTGATTAAATGGAAAAAAATATTCAAAGTATTCCATAGAATGAACGCTAATGTTATTTTTATACAAGAGACTCATGTAAGGAAGGTGGATAGTCAACACTTTTTTAGGTTTTGGAAAGGTCAACAATATCACGTGAATTCTCAAGCCAAAGTAAGAGGCATTTCCATTTTTATAGATTCTTCAACCTCTTTTATACATCATGAAACAATTTCAGACCCACAAGGTAGATTTTTGCTTATCACTGGTCTACTTTTTAATCAAAAAGTTGTTCTAGTCAATGTTTATGCTCCAAATACTGATTGTCCAGAATTTTTTAAGTGTCTATTTGCATCCTTTCCCAATTTGAATCAGTACAGACTGATAATGGGTGGGGACAGTTAGTTGTTTAAACCCTTCGATGGATAGATCCAAGCCCATCCAAGTTCTTCTGAATAAATCGGTTTCTCTTATCAACTCCTTTATGACTGATTCAGCAATTTTTGAAATTTGGCGTTTTCTACACCCCAATGACAAAGAGTTTTCATACTTTCCTCATGTTTATCACAATTACTCAAGAATTGATTACTTTTTCATTGATCACCGTTTGCTTACAGATGTTATCGATTGTAAATATGACTCTATTACTATTTCTGATCATGCACCTTTGAAGTTATCTATTAAGATAATGGAATCATTTTTTAATGTTAAATCTTGGAGGTTTAACTATTTTATTGCAGGACTCAGACTTTGTCAATTTTATCAAACAACAAATTGATTTGTTTTTTTCAACAAATTCTACAGCAGAGATCTCTAGTGGAATTTTATGGGACACTTTTAAAGCCTTTATCTGTGGGCAGATTATTTCATACTCTGCTGGAGTTAGGAAACAAACTAATTCTAAAATATTAACATTGGTTGATAAAATCAAAGCAATTGATAGGATTTACTCAGTGACTCCTAGCAAAGAACTCTATAAAGAAAGAGTGGAACTCCAAATGGAACATAATTTATTATTATCCTCTTCGATTGAAAATCAATTATTTAAATCTAGAACTCAATTTTATGTGTATGGAGATAAGTCTGGTAAATTATTGGCTAATCAATTGAAAACTGCTTTGGCTAAACGACAGATCACTAGGATTCGTAAACAAGATGGTACTCTAACGATTGACCATAAAGAGATAAATAAAGCCTTTCAAGATTTTTATAATTCCTTATATCAATCAGAATTTGCTGAGGATTCTTCTATAATAAATGAATTTTTAAGGAAATTGAATATTCCAAAATTAACAGTAGAGGATAGTGTATTCTTAGGTACACCTATCACGGAAAATGAAATAAAAAAGGCTATTTTTTCAATGAATTCCGGTAAAGCTTCTGGTCCAGATGGTTATTCTGCAGAATTTTAAAAATCTTTTTCCTCTATACTTTCTCCTTGGCTTTGTAAAATTTTTAAAGATGCATTAATTATAGGCAAATTGCCACAATCTTTTTATGAAGCTTCTGTTTCGTTAATTCTTAAAAAAGATAAAGACCCTATTGAGTATGCATCCTATCGGCCTATATCCTTGCTGAACACGGATTTTAAGATTTTTAGTAAAATTTTGGCTACTAGATTAGAAAATATATTACCTCGAATCATTTCTGAAGATCAGACTGGGATTTATTAAAAATCGCTATTCATCTTTTAACATTAGAAAATTAATAAATATTATTTACACTTCCTCACCCAAAATACCAGAATGTGTCATTTCTCTAGATGCTGAAAAAGCATTTGATAGAGTTGAATGGCCATATTTATTTAATACAATGCAGCATTTTAATTTTAGTTCAAAATTTATATCATGGATTAAATTAATATACCATAAACCCTTGGCTTTGGTTTTTACCAATAATCAAAGATCTCCTTTTTTTCAGTTATTCCGTGGTACAAGGCAAGGTTGTCCTTTAAGTCCTTTACTATTTGACATCACTCTAGAACCTTTGGCTATAGCTATTCGTGAATCACCTAATATTTTTGGTATTACTCGTGGGGAGGGGACGTATAAGTTATCATTATATGCTGATGATTTGTTACTATACATATCTGACCCTGAAAGATCTATTCCTGCTATTTTGTCTTTGCTTGCTCAATTTAGTAACTTTTCTGGTTCTGGTTATAAATTGAATTTTAACAAGAGTGAACTATTTCCATTAAATATGCAAGTTCCAATTTATAAATGTTTACCATTTAAGGTTATTTCAGATTATTGTACTTATTTAGGTATTAAAATGACTAAAAAACACAAAGATTTATTTAAAGTTAACTTTTTACCTTTAATTGACCAGATTAAGCAACTTGCTACCAGGTGGTCTCCACTGTCTTTGTCATTGGTTGGTAGAATTGATGCTATTAAGATGATGGTATTACCCAAATTCTTATATTTATTTCAAGCATTACCAGTTTTTATTCCTAAATCTTTTTTTGATATTATTGACTCCAAAATATCTTCTTATCTTTGGCAGAATAAAAATCCTAGACTAGGTAAAAAATATTTACATAAGCCTAAGAAGGAAGGTGGTTTGGCTTTGCCAAATTTGAAATTTTATTACTGGGCAGATAATATACGATATTTAATATTTTGGACACAAGAATTGACTACAGCTGCCTACCCACAATGGGTAAATTTGGAATGTAAATCTGTACAAGACTTTTCATTGTTTTCAATCTTAGGATCTTCACTTCCTTTTTCTTTATCTAAATTGAATAAACAATTAACTAATCCTATTGTCAAATACACATTGCGAATCTGGTTTCAATTTCGTAAATTTTTTGGTTTGAATAAGTTTATTCTATCATGCCCTATAGTATCTAATTATTTTTTTCGGTCTTCCTTTATGGATCAAACTTTTTTTTAATGGAAAACAAAAGGCATAACATGTTTTCGTGCTTTGTTTTTAGATGATAACATTATGTCATTTGAAGTTATCTAATAAATATAATTTACCTAAAACTCATTTTTTTAGATAATTGCAAGTTAGAAATTTTTTGTATAATGAGTCACAGTCTTTTCTGAAACTAGGTCCATTGGACATTACGGAAAGAATTTTGGCTCTGAATCCTTCTCAAAAGGGTTTAGTAGCTGTCATTTGTAATATGATTATGAATATACAGCCAGGTGTATCAGAAAAAATTAAGAAGGAATGGGATGAAGAACTCCATTGTCTTATATCCACTGAGCAATGGGAGAAAATGTTACTATTAGTTAATTTGTCCTCTATTTGTGCTAAACACGCTCTAATACAATTTAAGGTTGTACATAGAGCTCATATGTCTAAGGATAAACTTGCTCAATTTTATTCTTATGTTAATTCAACCTGTGACATTTTGACAACCTGATGTCATTTTGATGTTGCCTTATTAACCCATATGTTTTGGTCTTGCCCTTGTTTACAAAATTACTGGAAAGATATTTTCAGTATTATTTCAAGAGTTTTGAATATTAATATCCAACCGCATCCTTTTACTGCAATATTTGATTTACCAATGGTGGATAATAGTTGTCTATCCTCTTCATCCCGACGAATGATTGCATTTGTTACACTAATGGCTAGAAGATCTATTCTATTGAATTGGAAAGAAATTAATCCCCCAACTATATTTCAGTGGTTTTCTCAAACCATTTCTTGTTTGAGCTTAGAAAAAATTAGAAGTGTTGTTTTTGACCCTTCAGTTAAATTTGAAGAAACTTGGAGACCATTTATTCAACATTTTCATATGAGTTGAATTGTCTTTTCCTAAACCTTACTTATATTATCCTTAATTGTTTGGATGGAGGTTCGGAGTTCTTGGCACTACTGTATATATACTTAACATTATTCAATGGCCCATGTTGGTTAGTGTTTTTTTTTCTCTTTTTTTCTCTGGGGTCTTTTTTTTTCTTTTTATTTCTTTGTTCATCAATGTTATGAGATTGGGAGGTTATATATTTTATTATTATATGAATGTCTATTTAAACTATTAATTATGTACTCTCAAGTACTTTGTATTCATGTTTCATTTATGTTTGTTTAAAATTAATAAAAAGATTTAAAAAGAAAGAAAGAAAGAAAGAGTTGGAGAAATTAAAGTTGGAACATGCAATTAAGTTAAAGCAGCTGGAGGCAGCTGAGAAGGAGAATGAACGAGCTGAGAGAGAGAAAGAGAGGGAGTATGCGCTCCAGCTAAAGGAGTTAGAGGTGAAACGAGAGCATGAAATGAGGTTAAAACAGCTGGAAGCAGCTGAGAAAGAGAAACAGAGGAAACATGACTTGGAGATGGAGAAGTTACGGCAAGGGCCACGAGTTCCAGGGTCAGACCGAGAGGAGCGGTTCAATGTTAGTCGAGAGTTGAGGTTAGTACCTCCGTTCGAGGAGACGGATGTTGATAGTTATTTCTTGCTTTTTGAAAAGGTGGCAGTGAATCAGAAGTGGCCCAGAGGTCAGTGGGTGGCGCTGTTACAAAGGGAAGGCACAGCGGGTATATACGGTGTTGGCCATGGAGGAGGAAGAGGAGGAGAGTTATGACAAAGTAAAGGCAGCCATTCTCTGGAGTTATGAGCTAGTACCTGAGGCTTATAGACAAAAGTTTAGAAATTTAAAGAAAGGGTGGAATCAGACATATATCGAGTTTGCCTATGAGAAGGGGGTGCTCATGGACCGTTGGTGCACAGCAGAGATACTGGGGGAGGATTATTGGCGTCTCAGGGAGTTAATTCTGATTGAGGAATTTAAAGGTTGTGTTTCTGAGGATATCCGGATGTATTTGAATGAGAAGCCAAATAAGTCCATCTCAGAATTTGCTAGGTTTGCAGATGAGTATGCCCTAACCCACAAGACAAAGTTTTCCTCGACCAAAAGTTACCTGAGAGACCGTGGGAACGGTAGAGAAAGCCCGCTGGCTAAGGGAGAAACTCAGCTGGGAGCTAGCGGTAAAATTGAGGAGAAGAGGCCAGAAGCCAGGAGATATGAGCTAAGTTCAAAATTTCATCCCAATACACTTTTGGAACTACTATCTGATGTACCACCGCCCAGTCCTCATCGACCGGCACCACGGTGGGCCTCCATTTTCTCATCAACACACCCTCTTTCAGGTAGTAGCCCTTGGGCTCTGTCTCAATCTCGGTTTAGCTCATAAGGGAACCTTGGGCGGGCATTTGGGAATAAAGATTTCCTGGCTTGACCTGTTTTAGTTGTGGAAAGGTGGGTCATATTGCATCTAAGTGCCCCACTCCGAGGAAGGAGCCAGGAAAAGGGAAAGCAGCTATACCTATAGGCTGTATTGCGTCGATCAGAAAATTGACGAGAGAGCCCCCGGTAGGTGGAGTACAGGAGGGGCGTGAGCCGTTTCGTTCAGAAGGAACCGTGTCTGTGAAAGAGGGAGGCACACCAGTTCCAGTACGGATCTGGAGAGACACGAGGGCTGAGCTGTCATTGATTAGCAGTAAGATGCTAGATTTTGGTCCTCAGACGGGAGAGGTAGCCCTGAGAGGAATAGGAAGATGGACCGAAGTGGTGCCCTTGCATAGGGTCATTCTGAATTGTGAGCTGGTATCTGGACCAGTGGAATTGGGGGTACTGCTGGAGTTGCTGGGGGAAGGCGTGGATGTCCTTCTGGGTAACGACTTAGCGGGTGGAAAGATGGGTGAAGCCGTGAAGCTGACAACCAAGCCTGTGAGGGTTGAGGCCCTGCCCCCAGATTCCAAGATCTATTCCGCATGCGCGGTCACTCGCAGCATGTCGAGAAAGGCAGCCGAGACAGAGAGCAGTTTAAATCAGGCCAGTATTGATTTGGCCGAGATGTTTTTGCTGACTCTGTACCAACGAGGGTTAGAGGGAGGTAAAACGGAGAGTAGGGAGGGAAGAGAGAGTAAACGGGGGGAAGTAGACCTACCCTTAGCAAGAAGAGAGTTTGTACGGGAACAGGAAGGTGATGAGGAGCTGGTAGCCTTGAGAGCGTCAGTTCTTTCTGAGACCGAGACTGAGACAGAGCCCGAGGGTTACTACCTGAAAGAGGGTGTGTGAGAGGGTGTGTTGATGAGGAAATGGAGGCCCACTGCAGTGCCGGTCGATGAGGACTGGGCGGTGGTACATCAGGTAGTAGTTCCGAAAGTGTATCGGGACGAAATTTTGAACTTAGCTCATAAGGGACCCTTAGGTGGGCATTTGGGAATAAAGAAGACAGTGGATCGGGTTATGAGAGAGTTCTATTGGCCAAACCTGAGAAAAGATATTACTGAGTATTGTAAAAGGTTACATACATGTCAGGTGGTGGGTAAGCTGAATCAAGTTATCCCTAAGGCACCCCTCCGACCCATCCCCGCATGTGAGGAGCCTTTCTCCCGAGTCATTGTGGATTTTGTGGGTCCTTTACCTAAAACTGCAAGTGGGCGGCAGTACATCATGACCCTGATGTGTGCCGCTACACGATTTCCAGAGGCTGTGCCTCTGGGAAATATTAGGACCTCTGTGATGGTAAAGGCCCTCATTAAATTCTTTACCACAGTGGGGCTGCCTAAGGAGATACAGTCGGTTCAGGGGAGTACCTTTACATCCAGAGCAGTTCAGCAGATGATGACCCAGCTGGGGGTCAAACAAATTTTAGCTTCTGCATACCATCCAGAATCCCAAGGAGCGTTGGAAAGATTCCACGCTACACTAATGACCATGATTAAAACCTATTGTCAGGAAAACGTTCGAGACTGGGATGATGCTTTACCCCTTCTGTTATTTGTCGTAAGGGATACAGTTCAGGGCTGTCTGGGGTTCAGTCCGTTTGAGCTCGTTTTCGGTCACAGGCCCAGGGGGCCGCTAACCCTACTGAAAGAAAAGTGGTCTAGCCCGACCGTTCAAGTCAGTGTGATTGAATATGTTCTGAAATTCTGAGAAAGGCTGCATAAAGTATGCGCCTTGGCAAGAGAAAACCTTAAAGACTCCCAGATCAAAATGAGCAAATGGTATAACAAACGAACGAGAGAGCAAGAGTTTCACGTAGGTGACAAGGTTTTGGTCCTATTTCCGGTAGTTACCCACCATATACAGTGCGCAAGAAAATAGACTCGCTGAATTACGTGATTGAAACCCCCGATCGGCGAAAGCCGACCCAGTTAGTTCACGTGAACATGATGAAAAGGTACCATGAAACCACCCCCGCGGTGGTCGGTGCGGTCATGAAATCCAATGAGGTAGAGGGGGGTGGTAAGGAGGAATCGGAGCAGTTTGAAAAGATACATATAGTACCCACCAGATTGGAGAATTCTGTTATTTTAGCAAGCCTTGCGGATAAAGTTAGTCACTTAGAGCCTGAACAGCGGGAGCAGGTAACACAGTTCATTAACCGGCATACAGACTTATGTCCAGATGTCCCAAGAAGGTGTAGTGGGACGAAACATGATGTGGTAGTTACCTCAACCCAGCCTATAAAACAGGCCCCTTATCGGATGAATTCTGAAAAGAGCCAGCTAGTAGGAAAGGAGATTGAACATATGCTAGCTGCCAGGATAATCCGTGAATCCTCTTCTGCGTGGGCTTCTCCTTGTGTGGTTGTCCCAAAACCGGATGGTACCATAAGGTTCTGTACCGATTACAGAAAGGTAAACGCTGTCACTCAGACAGATGTTTACCCTATCCCCAGGGTGGATGATTGCATTGATAAACTGGGGAAGGCGAGGTACATCACTAAAATTGACTTGTTAAAGGGGTACTGGTGCGTTCCTTTAACGGACAGGGCTTGAGAAATTTCAGCCTTTGTCACCCCATCCGGGTTGTACGAGTACAACGCTATGCCGTTCGGGATGAAAAATGCACCAGGGACATTTCAGCGGATGATAGACACGGTGATAAAGGGGTTAACCCACACCAAGGCTTATCTTGATGATGTGATAGTTTGGAGTTATACCTGGGGGGAGCACATGGAGGCTGTAGAAAATCTGTTTAAGAGGATGTAAGCAGCCCAACTTACAGTAAACCTCGCAAAGAGTGAATTTGGTCATGCCACGATCACATACTTGGGGTATGTGGTGGGAGAGGGGCAGTTGGCTCCTGTGCAAGCGAAGGTACAGGCTATTTCTGAGGTCCCTGTACCCTCCAATAAACGGGCCCTGAGGAGCTTTTTGGGCATGGTGGGATACTACCGGAAATTCTGTAAAAATTTCGCGGATATTGCTCTCCCGCTTACAAAACTCCTACAGAAGGAGGAAAAATTTGAGTGGGGCCATTCTTGTCGGAATGCTTTTGAAAAGTTAAAAGCCATATTGTGCTATCACCCTGTGTTAAAAGCACCCGATTTGTTAGCACCCTTCTCCCTGGCGACAGACATGAGTGATGAGGCTACAGGAGCAGTCTTCTTACAGCAAGCAGGGGATGGAGTGGAGCACCTGGTAGCATATTTCTCTCAGAAGTTCAATGTACACCAGAGGAATTACTCTACCATGGAAAAAGAATTGTTGGCCCTTGTTTTGGCGATACAATATTTTGAAGTGTACATTTGTCCAGCGCAAAAACCTGTAGTTGTCTATACAGATCACAACCCGTTGGTATTACTGGCCAATATGAAAAATAAAAACAGGAGGTTATTGAGTTGGAGTCTGATGCTGCAAGAGTTCGATATTAAGATACAGCATATTAAAGAAAGTGATAATGTGCTCGCGGACTGTTTATCTAGATGCTGAATTGAATGTATAAATATATTACTCTGTAGTGAAAAGGAAAAGCTTTTGTAATGTGTTAGATTCTAAAATCCTGTAAGACTCTGTACTACTTCATTTTAACCGTTGGTAAAAACGCGTTGAAGAAAGGGGGTGTTAAGCCTGCAGCCCCCTCCTTTGTGAGAATCGCAAGATCACTGTTGGGTTGAGTCAGGAGACCCAGGAAATGAGAGAGAGACGTGTGGAATGTCTCGTTCCCCCAGCGATATCAAGCTACGGGACATGGCCATTGTCTCTGGAAGGTGAACTTGTGGATTGAAAATACTGTGCTATGTGGAAGCCCTCAGGCAAAGTGGGTTGGTTGAGGGAGGGATTGCATCACCCCCAACCTGATTGACATCTGCGACCCTGTGAGTCAGGATAAAAGGAGAGTCTGTGGGAACAGCCCCTCAGACGCACCAGAAGAAACACTAGCGATCCTGTAATAGCGGAAGCGAAGCCATTGGAAGGAGGCCACGTGCGTTCGGTTCCGTTGCCTGGAACTGGTGGCTTGTTCCACAGAAAACGGCTTTTAGCTAACAACGGGGAAACCAACTCCCCCCCCCAACTCAAAGGATTGGCATCATAAAAGACCTGGGCAAGTTTAACCCGTCTCGCTCTTAAACCCAAAACGCTGCAGCTTGAACGAACTAACAGTGACTTTTATATTTCCATTGGACAACACATTATCCCCCTAGACAACGATAGAGCTATTTCTTATTGATTATTATTATACCCGCGCTTTTAGATTTAGTATTGACGACGTATATTATCTGTATGTTTGCATTAATCTTATTTTTGTGCCCCTTTATCAATAAATACTTTTAAAAGTAGTACCATCAGATTTCAACGGACCTCTCTATCTTTGCTGGTAAGTGACCCAGTTACGGGGTACGTAACACAATAAATAAAGATGCAAGGAGAAACAGGTTTAATGAAGAGAATCATCCAAAGTGTAATTAGAGTATATATTTATAGTAATTAGCTCCTAATTACATATTTATAATATCTTGAATAATTTCTTCTTCCAACAACAGTCTTTCTGAGGATTTTAATTACATCCTAATTTGTTTGGAG
This sequence comes from Hypanus sabinus, assembly GCF_030144855.1. Lineage (NCBI taxonomy): Eukaryota > Metazoa > Chordata > Chondrichthyes > Myliobatiformes > Dasyatidae > Hypanus > Hypanus sabinus. The sequence continues at coordinate 53,004,242 of NC_082722.1, forward strand.
TAAGGACAGAATGATTGCAGTTTTGACGGAGATCTTATGGCCTATAGAATCTGTACTGGCCATATGTAAACCGCTCTAGCTAATCACAATTGCTCACATTCTTCCTCCTCCCTGCAAATCCTCTGCTTTTGTTTACCTATCCAGCTCTTTTTTTTGCATGCCATCTTAAAATCTGCCTCTGTTCCTGCCCATGACAGATGTGATATTAAATCATTTGAAATATAAAATCCTCTCATGATTCTAATTAAATCATTTTAAGGATTTGGTCTTCTTATGCATCTCCTTACTTCTAAAAGTCACATTCTGTATAATCATAACTTAATTCAGCTTTTAGCCTACGTCTCACTGTATGTTTTTGAACTTTGACATATAGACTTTCAGCTTTCAGCTGCAGATGCCAAGAATCTGAAATAACACCCAAAAAAACAGGAAATATTCAGCAGTTCAGGCAACATCCATGGAGAGAGAAACTGAATTAACATTTCAAACCATTGATCTTTCTTGTTTGAAAACATTTGTATTTTACAAGCTGTCTTGAGTGATCCAGCACTTTGCTGTCTCCGAGAAGATTCTGGGAAGCAAATGTGAGCTCAAACTTGAACCTTTGAGAAATCAAGGTGAAGAAACTTCATGACAGGGTGCGAGCTGATTAAATCGTCCATTATTCACTGTTTAAGCATCGAGGTGAATGTGGAAGGTGAGCGAACTACCTGTCTTTTGATCACTGGTGGGATCCCTTTGCTGCCGGAAAAGGGAGTCTGTGAGCAGCCTACTGCTGAGTGGCAGCTCGCTGTGACCCAGGGGTTCAATCAGTGTCTCTCCCTTTCGAAGATGTTGGAGGATATTATCGAGGTTCTGTATTCATGGATTTGGACTATTGACTATGAACTTTTTTCAGTCATATGACTTTTATGCTCTGTGTTTTGGCCCGTTCTTTCTCCTTGTCTTTTTTGTGCAGGATGGAAGAGATTTGGGGGTTGATGTTCTTGCTGCGTTTTTGTTAGTTTGATAATCGTGTTGCTGTTCTTTTTTGTGTGGGGTTGGGTTTTGCTGTTTCTCTTTGAGCTGACTTCCATGGTTTTCTTCGTTTCATGTCTATCTGAAGAAGATGAACCTCAGAGAGGTATACGTAATACATACTTCGATAATAAATGAACGTTTGAAACATTTTTGAACTTTTAGAGGCTCATAAATGATTCTCTCTTTTAAGACTATAGGGAATCACTTTAACTGACATCCAAATATTTCCACATTCTAAACTCCAAATTCTGTTAGTAGCAGCCTCATAATTAATATTTTATGTAAAATATCTACAAAACCTGTTGTGAATTATTATTCAGTATTTGTATATTTGGGCTATTTAATTGTGGGTATCATTTTGGTAAGTTGCAGCCTATATTTAATGTAACATGTAAAACATTGTACTACATCTTGGTAGATTTGTAGAAATCATATTGCAGTATTTTTTGCTTCAAAGGGCCTTCCCATGCACTATCTCAAGGTAGTGTCTTGGTTATTTATGCCTTTCACAGCTATGATTTGCAGCTGTAAACTTGGAGAAGGGGATGGTTAGATCTTTACAGTGAGCTATGTTATTGATATTCAGTGGTAGTTGTTGCTTCATTGCTGCAAATGTCGGCTGAAGTATATAATGAAAAACAAATTCATGTAGTCTTTAATTTCAAATTAAATAAATAAGCTTTCTTTATAAATTTATTTTTGCTCCTCAGTGGAAGCAATTAAATAGTCACTTTTTAGATTACTAATATTTGCTTCCATTGCTAATGTATTATAAAATCAGAGAGCTCAATGCACAAAGATAAATGACAGATCAGCAACAATCTGAAATAATTTGTGCCAAATTTTGTTAAGTCTTTCCTTTGCCTATCCAGAAGATAAATAGCATGTTCTCACAAGAGTTGTACACAGAGTTAAGGAGTGTGGAAGCAGGCCCCTCGGTCCGTCTTGTCCAGGCTTACCAAGGTGTCTATTTGAGCTAGTCCCTTTTGGTTGCATTTAACTCACATCCCTCTAAACCTTTCCTTTTCATGTATCAGTCAAAATGTCTTTTAACGTTATAATTGTACCTGCCTCTACCTCTTCCTCTGGTAGTTCATTCCATAAGTCCACCACCCTTGGTGTGAGAAACATGTTCCTGAAGTCCCCTTTAAATCTCAACCCTCATTTTAAACATACCTTCCAGGTTTAGACTTCTATTCCATGGGAAAAAGGCTATGATAATCCATCTTATCTACACCCTTCATGATATTATAGAACATCACCCCTCAGTTGCTTCACTCCAGGAAAAACAGACCTAGGATATCCACTGTCTCCTTATAACTCAAGTCCTCTAGTCCTGACAACCTCTTTGTGAATCTCCAGGTTACTCACATCCTTCCTATCACATGACAACAGAATCACACACAATATTCTTCTAAGGTCTTTGGACAATAGACTTTTAGCAATGCAAAATTTTACCAATACCTGTACAGCAAGAAAACAAGTTGTGAGAGTGATTTTTCTTTCCATCTGGTAACCAAGGTAACCTAGTGGTTATATGGATGGACTAATATCCGAGTTGCCTGTGTTTAAAGATCTGGTGAACTGCATTCAAATCACATATGAGATTTATTTGTTGAATACTATCCAATAAATATTGTTACGGATTCAGGCAACAATAAATATATGAGTTAGGCAGGGGTCTTTATAACAAATGACACTTTTATTAAACACTGAAAACAAACCCCCCCAAAAGTAAACAAATCACTAACGTAACCGGAAATCAGCTGCTGTGCGGCAGCTTAAACAGTTCTTAAAGCGATGTTGCAAAAACAGTTCTTTAAAGTAGTATTGCCAAAAGTTCAAAATGCTCACAGTCCATTTAAGGGAGAGACTTTTTAAGACGATTTAAATTTTCTTTCACGTCGTGTTGCTTCGGTTCCCAAGATCGAACTTTTTCCCACGAAGAATTTACGAAACGAAACGGCTTAAAGGCACTGACCTTTCCTTTACAGCACTGTCCTCAATCCTTTCTGCTACTTCGCAGGGATTAACATGAGAACAGTCAACAAATTCCTTCCGAATAAGGAACAAACAAGGTCGAACCCGTTTCACCGTCGAAATCGATTCTCCTCGATCGTTAACTCCAGAACTCTGATCTTCACTCTCCACTGATTCTCAACTAGCAGTATTATAAAGAAACTGCTGGCAATGACCTTTTAAACTTTAGGCATTAGATAAAACTTCATCTTTCAACTCAACTGCGTCATCACATTAAATCACGCAGTGGCATGAAGTCAACATGGCAAATCCAGCCATTAACTGCCCCTCCTCACAGGGAGCGGTCCTCCTTTTATACCCTGTAAAAAAAAAACCTGTCACATGACCTCTACTGGCGGGAAAATGACGTCACTCCACCATCACAAGACCATTACCTCAAGTCCAGTATAGCTTCAACCCCAGTCACGTGACAAGGGTACCACTGTCACGTGTCACGAGTACGTAACAATATATGGAATTTTAAATGACCAGCAGATTTACTAAACTGCCCAGAAAAGGAAATCAATCAACTTCTGGATAAATGCTTCATCTTTAACGTTTTATGGTGGTCAATCAAACCACCACAGTAAACCACCACAGTAAACAACAAAAAGATGAAAATAGGCAAGTAGAAAAACAAGGCAGAGTGTTTGCAGTCATCTTTAGCAAGAACTGCCAATGGATGACCCATCTTGGCTTCCTCCTAAGGTATTAATCATCTGAGAAAAGTCATTGATTAATTCATTTCACTCTATGATATCAAGAAAAGATGGATTATGCAGTGTACAACAAAACCCATGGCCAGTAACACATTCTTGCTGCCACTCCAGCACTATGTCACTCAGGGAAGGCAATTTGCCTTCTTCAGGTTTCACCTAAATATGACTTTGGAAACACAAATGTGGTTCACTTTTAATTAATCCTCAGTTCAGGGTCGTCAGGAAAGGACAATAAAAACTGGCATTGCCAAAGATGCCCATGTCCTTTGAATAAATAAGAAAGAGTCCTGAAGAACTGCCCTCACCTAAGTTGTTCCATTGTAATGTGAACATTGGTATCTATCTGACAGAGTAAAACATTTCCCAGTTGTCTGTGAAAAAAGAGAAACAAGATAAATCAAATTTAATTACCATCCCATCATTCTTCATTTAATTATCAATAGAGTGAAGGAGGGGCTCATTGACAGAACGGTCAAGCATTAACAGCCTGCGCAGCCAAACCCAGTTTATGTTCTGACAAGATCACTTGACTCCAGGCTTGTTTTAAGCATTGATAAAGGAACTGAAGTCCAGAGATGAGAAGAAGAAAATTGCTGTTGATTTCAAGCTGGCATTTAACTGAAGGCTAGTAAAAAAAGGAAGGCTAGTAAAACTTTTGTCAGTGGGAAGCTGAGAAATTAGTCATAGGGAAAGGGAAATGGCTGTGGTTGCTGCTTGGCAATGACCTTAGTTGCAGGGTTGCATGGCAGGATTTTCTCCTTGATGACCCAATGGCCTCCTCTCATACTGTTACAACTCTATGGAAAGCAAAGACTCTGATGGAATTCACTTCATTCAGCTGGAAGGAAGTAGTTCCAACTGCACTCAAAAAGCGCAATATTATTGTGAGAAATGCACTCTTCTTGAACGGCATCTTTCCCATTTCTTTCATCATTGACACATTGCTATTGTAACCTGCACCTTCTATAAAATACCATTCAGCATCTTGCCGAGATTTTTTAAATAGTACATCTGGGAACCATGTCATTAATCTCTTGGAGGAACAAGGGCAGCTGTATTCAAATGCCACTGCCTTGATTTACATAGCGTTCTAACCTATGTAACAGCGTGACCTTAATTCTGCTTAATCAAAATCTTGGAATTCCTTTCTCTGCAGCATTGTCTGAAAATCTTCACAGTGGCAATTGGAGAAAGTAATTCACTATCTTCCTGATGATGGACTTTAAATATTAAACTTCCTGGCACAATCACATCCGTGCAAATTTGGAGCATCATTATTTTACAATTTATATAAATGATTTGGATGAAGGCACTAGGGGTATAATTGCTAAATTTTCTGATGATACAAAGGTACTTAGAAAATAAAATAATGAAGATATTATATTTGAATGCATGCAATATACAAAATAAGGTAGATGATCTTGTAGTACAGTTAGAGATTGGCAGGTATGATGTTGTGAACATCACTGAGTCATGGCTGAAAGAATTTTATAGTTGGGAGCTTAGCGCCCAAGGATACCCATTGTATTGAAAGGACAGGCAGGTAGGTGGTGGACGGAAAAGGCAATGTTACAATAGTCATGGAGGATTTTAATATGCAGGTAGATTGGGAAAATCAGGTAGGTGCTGAGAAATTCTGAGGAGAAATAGACTGTCTTGCAGCATGGTGTGCTCATAACAACTTGGAGATTAACGCTATCAAGACAGCAGAAATGAGGATTGACTCCCACCAACAATCCCTGACCTGCCCCCCAGTTTGGAAATTAATGGCCTGGTTGTGTCTGTGGTGGAGTCATTCAGATTCCTGGGGACTACCATTACCAATATTTTGAAGTGGACCAACCAAGTTACGCTCGTCACTAGGAAAGCCCAGCAATGATCGGTCTTCCTTCGCCAGCTTAGGAAACTGAACATCTCAGAGCATATCCTGATGAATTTTTGCCCATCCATCACTGGAAGTGTTGTGACCACCGGTATCACTGCTTGGGTTCCCTCCACCTCCTCCCTCTCCAAGTCCAGGTTGCAGTGAGTGATCCACTCAACAGAGAAATCCCTGGCTGTCAGCTACCAACATTAAAAGAGCTGTTCATCACCAGAGCAAAGAAAAAAGCTGAAAAAAATTACTGTTGACTACACCCACCCTAGCAGTCACCTATTTACCAAATTGCCATCAGGGAGACACTACAAGTCATTTCTGAACCTTCTTTCCTGTAGCTATTCAGCTTCTCAACAAAACTCACTCCAGTGTAATACCCTACCTGTCCCTGTACAACATCCATTAAATGGCCTTTCCTGCTCTCCTTGTTCTGTTGATAATTGTTGAGTCTGTTCAAATGTTCACACAGTTTGATTATTGTCATTTGTGCATGTGACCCTTCTGCTAATTGTTGATTTCTTATGACTGTTTGCACTTGTTACGAAACCCTGTAACTGGGTCACTTACCAGCAAAGATAGAGAGGTCCGTTGAAGTCTGATGGTACTATTTTTAAAAGTATTTATTGATAAAGGGGCACAAAAATAAGATTAATGCAAACATACAGATAATATACGTCATCAATACTAAATCTAAAAGTGCGGGTATAATAATAATCAATAAGAAATAGCTCTATCGTTGTCTAGGGGGATAATGTATTGTCCAATGGAAATATAAAAGTCACTGTTAGTTCGTTCAAGCTGCAGCGTTTTGGGTTTAAGAGTGAGACGGGTTAAACTTGCCCAGGTCTTTTATGATGCCAATCCTTTGAGTTGGGGGGGGGAGTTGGTTTCCCCGTTGTTAGCTAAAAGCTGTTTTCCGTGGTTCCAGCAACGGAACTGAACACACGTGGCCTCTTTCAGATGACTTCCTGCTGTTACGTGGTCACTTAACGTTTCTTCTGGTGCGTCTGAGGGGCTGTTCCTACAGACCCTCTTTTATCCTGACTCACAGGGTCATAGATGTCAATCAGGTTGGGGGTGTGCAATCTCTCCCTCTACCAGCCCACTTTGCCTGAGGGCATCCACGTAGTACAGTCTCCAATCCACAAAATTCGTCTTCCGGAGGCAATGGCCATGTCCTGTAGCTTTACATCGCCGGGGAAACGAGATATTCTGCAGTCTCTCTCTCATTTCCTGGGCCCCTTGACCCAACCCAACAGTGATCTTTCGATTCTCACAAAGGAGGGGGCTACGGACGTAACACCCCCTTTCTTCAACGCGTTTTTTACCAACGGAAAAAAACAAAGTAATACATAGTCTTACAGGATTTTAGAATCTAACACAATACCGAAGTTTTTTTCTACAGAGTAATACAGTTATATATTCAATTCAGTATCTAGATGGTTACCGATTGCATTGACACTTCCTTTAATACCGTAACATCTTGTACCTTACTAATGTCTTGTAGCATCAGACTCCAATTTAGTAACCAACTATTTGTAGGTCTTATTTTTCTTTAGCAAACAAAAACTAAAGAGTTGTGATCTTAGCTTACGGGTATACTACAAAAGTTCATGCAAATACTAATCTTTATGTTGCTTTCAAACTTAACAGGCAGGCTTCCATGGGGTTGTCTTTATTATTCACATGCTTTGTTGAAATCCCGTAAAACCGGCTTTTGCTACTTAAAAATGGCGTCCCCATTAACCCTCGCCTCTTTTCTGGTTAATTCCCACGTGGGGAGCTTGGGTAATGTTGCGAGATAAACCCTTGCCCGCCTTTTCCATGGGAATTATTTTATCAACATCGTGTCCCAAACTTAGACCATCTTCTGAATTTCCACCCAACTCTTTAAGTTTACACAGGTGGCGAGCCCTCTCGTCAGGACCCTTCAGGCTATGTGTTTTCAGTTTGACCTCTTTGCTCAAGCAGCATTTCAAATTCTGCCTTTTCACACCACACTCTGGAATAACAATAGCGTGGGGGGCCCCGTCATCTCCCGGCTTAATCGGTAAGTGATCTGCAGGGTTTAAAATTTCTTCATTCAATTTGGGAACTGCAGATTTCCCATTTCCTTCAATGATAATATTTATCTCCCCATTTTTGAACTCCGCATTAACTTTGAACACACCTTCGAGCACAAACACCTGGGAACTCTCACTTCCCACTATTACCAAGGTCAACCCTTTCTTCACTGAACCAACTCTATCTGACCCACAAGGATGGCTGTCTCGTACCACTATATCAAATACCTCAGACTTTTTCTGAGCTCCGTTACTAGGTTCAGTACCACGTGCATCCATATCTTGGACGCACTCAAACGGGACACTGGCCTCTTCCAGGCTTTCAATACCCGTACCCTTTTCAAATTCTAAGTTCCCCCGATCCTCCCAGGTACTCTCTGGGCAACTCCCTTCCGGAGCAAACTCAACCCCGCGGGCTGAAACATCCTCATCTGCCAACCCAGCAGACTTCTTCAAGGCAAGGGCACCCTTTTCATCTAGGACTGCCCTCATTGCATTATCGGGAACATCTTTAGAATTTTCAACTTCTTCAAACACTTCTGCCAAACCAGACAGATCATCCCTGTCCAACTCTGGACCTCTTAACGCTCTATCGGTTCCTCATCTTTATTTTCTGCCTCTAGGACCTTTCTCCTCACTAAGGGAAGATCTACCTCCGCTTCCTTACCCTCTTTCACTTTACTACTCTTCGTTTTACCACCCTCTAAACCCTCATGGTACAGGGTCAGTAGAAAAGTCTCGGCCAAATTGAAACTGGTCGGATTTAAACTGCTCTCGTTCTCAGCTGCCTCTCTCGACAGGCTGCGAGTGACTGTGCATGCGGGATAGATCTTGGAATCTAGGGGTGGGGCCACAACACTCACCGGCCGGCTGGTCATCGTCATTGCTGCCCAAACCTTACCACCGGCTAAATCGTTACCGAGAAGGACGTCTGCGTCAGTTCTCAGGAATTCTAATCGCATCCCTATTTCAACTGGTCCAGATACCAGCTCACAATCCATAATGACCTTATGTACGGGCACCATTTCTGTCCCTTTACTTATTCCCTTCACAGCTACCATCCTCGTCTTGCAACCAAACTCTAGTAACTTACTGCTGATCAACAACAGCTCAGCCCCCTTGTCTCTCCAGATCCGTATGGGAACTGGTGTGTCTCCCTCCCTCACAGACATGGTTCCATGTGACAGACAAGTCTCAGACCCTTCTCGTACTCTGTCTACCCGGGGCTCTCTTGTCGATGTACTGATTACCATGGCACATCTGATAGGGACTGCTGCTTTCCCTTTTCCTGACTCTTTCCTTGGAGCAAAGCACCGAGATGCAATATGTCCCCCCTTTCCACAATTAAAACAGGTCAAGCCCAGAAATCTCTGGCCGTCTGGCCTTTCCCCCTCAACCTTACCACTAGCTCCCGGCGGGACCTCTGCCTCATCCGGCGGACTTTCTCGATCGTTCCCACGGTCCCTCTGGGAACTTTTATTCAAGGAAAACTTTGTCTTGTGGGTTAGGACATATTCATCTGCGAACCTAGCAAATTCTGAGATGGACTTATTCGGCTTCTCATTCAAATACATCTGGATATCCTCCGAAACACAACCTTTAAATTCCTCAATCAGAATTAACTCCCTGAGATGCCCATAATCCTCGCCCACTCTCTCTGTGGTGCACCACCGGTCCAAGAGCACACCCTTCTCATAAGCAAACTCGGTATATGTCTGATTCCACCCTTTCTTTAAATTTCTAAACTTTTGTCTGTACGCCTCAGGTACTAGCTCATAACTCTGGAGAATGGCCGCCTTTACTTTGTCATAACTCTCCTCCTCTCCCTCCTCCATGGCCAATGCCGTATATGCCCGCTGTGCCTTCCCCTTTAACACACTTTGTAACAGCGCCACCCACTGACCTCTGGGCCACTTCTGATTCACTGCCACCTTATCAAAAAGCAAGAAATAACTATCAACATCCGTCTCCTCGAACGGAGGTACTAACCTCAACTCTCAACTAACATTGAACCGCTCCTCTTGGTCTGACCCTGGAACTCGTGGCCCTTGCCGTAACTTCTCCATCTCCAAGTCATGTTTCCTCTGTTTCTCTTTCTCAGCTGCTTCCAGCTGTTTTAACCTCATTTCATGCTCTCGTTTCACTTCTAACTTCTTCAGCTGGAGCGCATGCTCCCTCTCTCTCTCGGCCCTTTCCCTCTCTTTCTCTCGGCTGCCTCCAGCTGCTTTAACTGAATTGCATGTTCCAACTTTAATTTCTCCAACTCTAACTGAGCCGTCCCACTAGCTGGTACCTCTTCAGGGATATTTTCCAATACCTCGTCTGTAAACACATTCTTCCCAATATAATACTGAGTTATTGCCCTTCGCACCTCCCGCTTTTTCATTGACAACCTCACCCCTACGAGGTTTAACCCCTTCACAAACTTATTAAGTCTGATTTGGTGGCCACCTTTAGCGCCTCCAGAGTCGGGTTTTCTATAAATTCACCCATATCCATCTTTGCTGGTTTCCCGAATGGCTACCCGCGTAACCAGATCCAAGTGTGGACTTACAAGCCCGATTAACTGGCCTCCCAATTTGGTGTCAAACCTCGAGATGAGAACCCCAATTTTGTTACGAAACCCCGTAACTGGGTCACTTACCAGCAAAGATAGAGAGGCCCGTTGACGTCTGATGGTACTATTTTTAAAAGTATTTATTGATAAAGGGGCACAAAAATAAGATTAATGCAAACGTACAGATAATATACGTCGTCAATACTAAATCTAAGGCGCAGGTATAATAATAACCAATAAGAAATAGCTCTATCATTGTCTAGGGGATAATGTATTGTCCAATGGAAATATAACAGTCACTGTTAGTTCGTTCAAGCTGCAGCATTTTTGGGTTTAAGAGCGAGGCAGTTTAAACTTGCCCAGGTCTTTTATGATGCCAATCCGTTGAGTCAGGGGAGTGGGTTTCCCCATTGTTAGCTAAAAGCCGTGTTCCGTGGTTCCAGCCACCAGTTCCAGCAATGGAACTGAACACACGTGGCCTCCTTCAGATGACTTCCTGCTATTACGTGGTCGCGTAACGTTTCTTCTGGTGCGTCTGAGGGGCTGTTCCTATAGCCCCTCTTTTATTCTGACTCGCAGGGTCGTTGATGTCAATCAGGTTGGGGGTGTGCAATCTCTCCCTCAACCAGCCCACTTTGCCTGAGGGCGTTCACGTAGCATAGTCTTCGCCTTCTGGAGACAATGGCCATGTCCCGTAGCTTTACATCGCCAGGGAAACGAGACATTCCACACGTCTCTCTCTCATTTCCTGGGCCCCTTGACCCAACCCAACAGTGATCTTGCGATTCTCACAAAGGAGGGGGCTACGGACATAACATACTATTGTCTTGTAAGTTATTAGTTGCTATTGTGTTGTCTGTTATGATATTGTCCAGTGCTTTATGCTTGGTACCAAACCACAATCGATTCTGGTATGCTTCACATACTGGTAATAAAGTGGTTCTGATGAGTGTGGAGAACCTAGTAGTAGGGGGTTCATGTTTGTAAGGGATTATCTATTTAAGGGATGAGGTTCAGGAGCCTCTGTGGCTCCTTTCCTCAAAGGAGAGTAGAAACAGAGTTTTTAAATAACTGTAAGGCAGAGGGCAATGTGTAGTATTTTGAGAGGCACGTCTGTTGGCAGGAGTGCACAGCTGGGTTTACAATGATTTTATTGAACAGCAATGCAGGCTTAAGGGACAGAGTGACCTTCTGCTCTGAAGTCACATGGTTGCTGATTGAACAGTGGTGGTGTGAGAGAGATATTATTGGTAAGTGTTGCAAATTTTCACAGTTTTTCTGCTTTTGTAGCTTAAATCTACTGAGCCATTTCTTTTGCTGTTTCATTCTGTGACTCATTTGCTGCAACGTGTTCTGGTTCATATCTTGTTTTGTTCATGCTGTGTATGCCAGTATCAGCCCATGTCATTTTCAGATGCATACTTTTACTTTTTCTTGTTTATTTCATGGCTAGCTGGAGAAAACAAATATCAGAGTTGTATTGTATATGCAATACTTTGACAAGAAAATGAACCTTGAATTTTGAACTTTGTAAAGATACACTCACAAATTAATTTTCCGTTCCGACTTAGTCAGTTAATTGTAACAAAAATATTATTTCCCTCTATTTATCAACACATTCACTTATTGGAGTCATAGAGTCATGGAAAAGTCCAGCATAGAAACAGGCCCTTCAGCTATCTAGTCCATACTGAACCATTTAAACTGTTATTAACCTAAACCAGAACTGTAGCCCTCCGTACCCCTACCATCCATGTACTGTACCTATCCAAACTTCCCTTAAACATTGAAGTTGAGGTCACATGCACCACTTACGTTGGCAGCCTGTTCCATAATCTCACAACCTCTGAGTGACAAAGTTTTCCCTCATGTTCTCTTGAACTTTTTACCTTTCACTCTTAACCCATGACCTCTATTTGTAGTTTGACCCAACCTCAATGGAGAAAGCCTGCTTGTGTTTACCTTATCTCTTCCCTTCATAATTTTGTATACCTCTATCAAATCTCATCTTAATTAATATTCCCTTTCTATCTTCGCGAGAATAATTCTATGTATGCATATTTTCCTGGGCAAATCAGTTAACACTTCTCTTTTTCCTCACTCAGGAAACCCCTCTACCTTGAATCTTCGTGCTGCATCAAATTTTTTTCTGACAGAGGTGGCCCCATACAGTCACCAGGTGTAACATTTTGGAAGTCAAAATGTTTCCTTTGAAGGGCAGCAAGGATGTGATTGCTAATGAGTGGCTTGGGCATCTCTCACGATTCTCACTGGAGACAAAACATAACCACCATTGGCTTTGCTTTATTTTTGTAGTTCACTCCATATGAGGCAGTTAAGTCTCTCAGCTCAACATGATAATCTGAACCTCTACTTTCTGAATCCCTGCCTGCACGTTCTATTCGAGACCCTTCATCAGGACTGCAAAGGAAGGGGGAAGCTGCCAGAATAAGAAGGTGGGGGAGGGGAAGGAGTACAAGCTAGAAGGTGATAGGTGAAGCCAGGTGTGTGGGGGAAGAGGGGTGAAGTAAGAAGCTGGGAGGTGATAGGTGGAAAAGGTAAAGAGCTGGAAAAAAGAAATCTGATAGGAGAGGAGAGTGGACCATGGAAGAAAAGGAACTGTGTCTGGTATTTCCAATGGTGCTACACTTACATTGGTGAGATCCAACATGCATTGGGGGAACCGCTTTGTTTGAGCACCTTTGCTCAATCCTCAAAAAGCAATTTCCCAGTGGCCAACCATTTCAATTCCAAACCCCATTCACATTTTGTCATGTTGGTTCATGGCTACTTCTTCTTCATGGCCAGAATGAGGCCACTCTCAGGTTGGAGGAACAACACCTTATCTAGGTAGCCTCCAACCTGATGGCATGAACTTTGATTTCCTCAGTAAATTCCCCCCCGCCCTTCAATTCCTCTCTGGCTCCCCTCTTACCTCCTCCTCATCTCCTGCTGGAGTCCCTCCTCCTTCACTTTCTCCCATGGTCCACTCCCCTCTCCTATCAGAGTCCTTCATCTCCAGCCCACATATGACCTCCAGGCTTCTTATTTCATTTTCCCTCCCTCACCTATCGCCTTCTAGCTGTCCTCTTTCCACTCCCTCCAACTTCTTATGCTGGCTTCTTCCCCCTTCTTCTGCAGTCTAGATGAAGGGTCTTGATCTGAAACTGAGGGAAAAAAAGATGTCGGAGTATGAAGGTGGGGGGAAGAAATACAAGGTGGTAGGTGAAACCAGAAGAGGGGGAGGAGTGAAGTGAAGAGTTGGGGAGCTGATTGGTGAAAGAGATAAAGGGTTGGAGAAGGGGGAGTCTCATAGGAGAGGGTAGAAGACCATTGAAAAAAGGGAAGAGGGAGGAGCACCAGAGGGAGGTGATGGGCAGTGGAAAAGGGGAATGGGAATGGGGAATGGTGAATGAAAGGGTGGGGACAATTACTAGAAGTGTGAAAAATTGATGGTCATGCCATCAGGTTGGAGGCTGTCCAGACAGATTATAAGGTGTTGCCTGAGTGTGGTCTCATTGTGGCTGTAGAGGAGACCGTGGACTGACGTGTCAGAATGGGAATGGGAATTGAAATGGGTGGCCACCAGAAAATCCCACTTTTTCTGGCCTCCTCCCCTTCCCCCACCTTCTTACACTGGCTTCTCATCTTTTTTTTCCAGTCCTGATGAAGGGTCTCAGCCCAAAACATTGATTGTTCACTCTTTTCCATAGATGCTTCCTGGCCTGCTGAGTTCCTCCAGCATCTTGGGTATGTAGCTTGGATTTCCAGCATCTGCAGATTTTGACTTCCTCCATAATGGTTTCTGAGGCAGATCGATTCCTTCAAACTGCAGAGGCCAGCAATTCTTTGCGGGCTATTGATATTAGAAATCCTGCATATTTACTCCTTTTCAGCGATTTCTCTGCAAACTGTGAATTGAGTGCCAGGAATGGTAATTAAATAGTAGAAAGAAACAATCCTTTAGATAGAGTTCATCATTATTTTAGTCATGTTGCTAGTACAAAAGTAGAGACAGCAGTGCTGTAATAATCTAAATTATTGTTCATCTGAAATTGAAAACAAGGACTAAGGCAAGTGTTTGTGTTCCAGTGTTTCTGTAACAAGGAAGTTGGGTTTCAGCAAATTCTAGCTTGCCAAACAGATGATTTTATGAACTTTGATACCGTGATTTTATTACCTTTGATAAACTTTGGACAACTCCTATTCTTTCTGGATAATTTTTTATATTAATGAAAATTGATTCAACAATAAACTTGACATGGCCCTTTGCAGAATAGCATGGACATTTTGGAGCACCCATGTTAAGTAAGTCCAGCTAGGTTACCCCAAAGGCAATCTCAACATGTCTGTTGAATTAAAGGTGATCAGCCTTATTTTTAATGTTTTATGTGTATTTTACCCTATCCACTATTCCACTGAACCTCAATAACTCCCCTCACCCCATCCCCTCAGAACAACTCTTCCGTCCCTGATGAGAAAATAGAATTTTACACTTGCTGTCTCATCACTCTTTTCACTCTTTTTGATGCTGCAGCAGGGGTGATGTCGATTTCCACAAAGTCTTCTAAAATACTGGGATTCATTTTAGTGGGAATTTACTTGGGATCTTTGCCTGATATCATCTTCTTTTCAGTGTGATTCACTATGACTTTGTTTTGAATGATTCAGCTATATAAAAGAACCTGCCATTAAATGTAGGGTGGGTGGAATATAATTTAATCATTCTACAATAGAGTTAATTGTTCCATGATCAATATGAACAAGAGATCAAACACTGAACAGCTGGTGCTCCTCCCCCCTTTTCTTTCTTCCATGGCCTTCTGTCAGACTCCCCCTTCTCTAGCCCTGTATCATTTCCACCAATCAACTTCCCAGCTCTTTACCTCCCCTTTGGGTTTCACCTATCATCCCCTCCCCCAGCCTTTTAAATCTACTCCTCAGCTTCTTTTCTCCAGATCTGCCGAAGGGTCTCAGCCTGAAACGTCCACTGTACTTTTTTCCACAGATGCTACCTGGCCTGCTGAGTTCCTCCAGCATTTTGCGTGTGTTGAGCTGAACACCTGGGCTGTTGAAAGGAGTTACCAGAATAATTTCTACTTAGTGTTCAAAGTAAATTTATTATCAAAGCACATACATGTTACCATATACCACATTGAGATACATTTTCTTGCAGGTGTTTACAGGAAACATATAGAAATACATTAAGATTGATGGAAAAACATACATGAGAAAAGACTGATGAATGACCAATGTGCAAAGGGAGATAGACTGTACAAATAAAAAATAGTAATACTGAGAACATGTAGAGTCCTTGGAAGCATGTCTTAGGTGATCAGTTCAGAGTTGTGGTGAGTGAATTTATCCACACTAGTTCAGGAGCCTGATGGCTGTCAGGTGATAAATGTTTCTGAGCCTGGTAACATGGGATCTAAAGCTTCTGTACCTCCTGCCTGATAGTAATAGTGAGAACAGAGCATGGCACACCAGCTGGTTGAGTGGTGTCTCAGCAACAACCTTGCAGTCAACATCAGTAAGACCAAGGAAATGATTGCCGACTTCAGCAAGAGTACACACACCTGTCCTCAGAGGGATCAGAAGTGGAAAGGGTGATCAGTTTAAAGTTTCTGATTGTCAACATCTCTGATGATCTATCCCGGGCCCATCATATCGATGCAATTACAATGAAGGCACAACAGCAGCTATATTTCTTTAGGAGTTTGAGGACAATTGTTATGTCTCCAAAGACACTCCCAAATTCCTACTGTGGAGAGCATTATAACTGTCTGGTACAGTGGGACCACTACACAAGATCAGAAGAAAAAACAGCTGAAAGTTGAAACTCAGTCAGTCCCATCATGGGCAATAGCCTTCCTAGCATCCAGATATATTCAAAATACGATGGCTTAAAAAGGCAGTGTCCATCATTTAGAACCCCCTCTTCTCATTGCTGCCATCAAGGAGGAGGTACAGCAGCCTGAGGCACACACTTAATGTTTCAGGATCAATTTCTTCCCCTCCAATTTTTGATTTAACCCAGGTAAATGTGCAATTATGAAGTCAGGGCACCTTCAAATTGGAATGTGTCTCTAATCATTTTTTTTTCATTTCCCATTCTGTTGGAATAAGAAGCGTAAGAACTTAATCTTTACAAAAGGGAAGGACTCAAAGGCACTGTTAGAAGTTATTTAATCAAGATGTTTTACTAGTGAAATTGTGAGGTTAAAAGGGCAGTATGCTGCTTGTGCGAATCATCTGGCCACCTCAGTTACTGGACTCAGTCTAATTCTAATAATTGAAGTGAGGTCCAGGTACCAGGAAATATACTGAATAAGAGCCTATCATGTTGGTCAGGGTCTGTCATGCAAGACTTAAAGGCCTCTGGCAGCTTAAAAGTCAGTGATCCAAATAAATGGATTCAGAGCATCGCAGCAACAGAATCGACCAAAATTACTATGGTATTGTAACACATCATTGCTTTAAAAGTAGGACAATTGATATTTGAAACATCTTCTCTTTCTTTGTTTACAGAGATCCAAGGAAAGGTTTAGAACCTGAAAGAGTAACTGTTTCTTTTTCCTCAGATACTGAATTTTTCCAGCATTTTCCATTTTTATTACAGTTTTCAAATATTTACAGATTTTTTGATATTGAATCTCTTCTTTGTTTTGGCCATGATAGATGGTAGTCTTTAGGAACGACAGGAAGCAAACAATGGCTAACTTTTCAAGAACTGATGCTTAAGTTAGAAAGTAAAACATATGCCCTTATGGAGAAAAGACATTTCTATCAGGAAAGGTTAAACATCAAGAGAAGTTGAAGATCAAATAAGGAGGCTTGCCAAAAAGCACACCACCTGAGAATTGTGTATGTTTCTTAATTTAACAAGTAAGCACCAAGGCACTAATAAGGAAAGGGAAAGCTGAGACAAGAGGCCTGCAGGAAATTTAAAAGCAGATTGTAAAACGTCTATAGATATGTAAAAAAGTTAATGAGGATACTCTCCAGATAGGGGAAATCAGCCAAGAAGTTAATTGTATTTTGTGTCTACATTTGTGGCAGAAGAAACAAGGAAGCCCTCAGAAATAATGGAGGAATACAGTTCTTGAGCAAAAAACGAGCAACAAATTTAACATCTGCTGGATACTAGTATTTGAGAAATTAATGCAAATGAAAATCCAGGGCTGATAGTGTTGTTACGAATGTGCAGCAGCTCTGAGGGGCCAAAGGGTACAGAGTCGCCCCTTCCTTTTTGAGAATCACAAGATCGCTATTAATTTGGGTCTGGGACCCTGGAAATGAGAGCGAATCCTCAAGGTTTTGGAATGTGTCCTGGCCTCCGCAAGACAAAGCCACGGATAACGGCCGTTGTCTCTTGGAGACGGAATCGTGTATTGAGTACTGTACTATTCATTGAAACCCCTCAGGGGACAACCAGAGTGGGCTGGTTGAGGGATTGCATCATCCCAACCTGATTGACATCTGAGACCCTGTGAGTAAGGATAAAAGAGGGTCTGGGGAACAACCCCTTCAGACGCACCAGGAGAAACGCTAGAAATCCCGTGACAGCGTTTAATAGCGACAGCCGGTGGGGGCTCGTGTGCATCCATTTCCCTTGCCTGGGAATTGGCGGGCTCGCCACGGAAGGATGGCTTTAGCTAAGGGACCAGCCACAACAACGGAACTCTCGAAGGATCGAAATCATAAAAAGGAAAAGCTGGCAAGTTTCTAAAACTCTCTCTTGACTCCAACCAAAGGCTGCAGCCTGAATGAACTGAGTGACTTTTATATTTCCATCAGACTATACATTACCCCCTAGACAATGATAGAGCTATTTCTTATTGATTATTATTATACCCGCACTTTTAGATTTAGTATTGACGACGTAGATTATCTGTATGTTTGCATTGATATTATTTTTGTGTATTTTTACTAATAAATACTGTTAAAATAGTACCATCAGACTTCAACGGACTATCTATCTTTGTTGGTAAGTGACCCAGTTACGGGGTTCGTAACAGTGTCAAGCATAGGGTTTAACAGAATTGATTGCAGAGATAATAGATGCATTAATTGTCTAGTTTCAAGAATCCACAGATTCTGGAGAATTTCCTACAGATTGGAGGGAGAAAAAACTGGGAATTGTAGACATCTGTACTAGCAAAATGCTGAAGCCTCTTAAGGAAATTGAAAAATAATGGGCAGAGTCAACAGAGATTTATGAAAGCAAAATTACATTTAATAATTCTGTTGATCTTTTGTTTGAGATTGTAACCAACTGAATAGATAAGGATAGCGGAGTTAATGTAGAAATTTAAACTCATTGAAGGCCTTTGATAAAATTAGAATAGACAAAATTGCGAATAATGTAAGGCTTTCAGTAGTCCACGCATTAGTTAACAAACTGAAAAAATGAAGTAAGAATAAATGACCATTTTTATGTTTGAAGTTGTGACTAATGGATGTGATATCTGCAGGGATTGGTACAAGTGTTCACAATCTATGTCAAATATTTAGATGGGAGGAGTCAAGTGTAATATATCCAAGTTTGCAAATGATACAAAGCCAATTAGCGCTGTAGACTGTGAGGAGAATGTAAATATTCTTTAGCAGGGGATTCCAAACCTAGGGTCCACAGACCCCCAGTTAATGTTAAGGATCCAAGGCACAAAAATGTTGGGAACCCCTGCTTTGGGGGAATATGGTCTGAATACTTCAATGGAAAAGGACATGGAAGATGGAATATAATATGAAAAAGGCATGGTCATTAATTTTTGTAGAATGCATAAAAAGACTATCTTATTTGACAGTAAGAAATTTCATCACCTAATATATAGTGAATCTTGGAAATTCTCTTCATAAGTGGTTTGGAAAGACTTTTTATGCTGAATATATTCAGAAGAAAGGTTTTGTAGATTTTTTGGTATTAAAAGCATCAAGGAATATGGAGTCAGTGCTGGCAAATATATTGAGGTAAAATATTAGCAATGATCTTATTCAATGGTAGAGCAGGCATGTGGAATTGAATACCAGTAGTTTATTATTTTCTTATGTTCCCACAACATATTTCCTCATTTTCTAACAAATGCTTTAGACTTTTCATTTTTAATATGTTTATGTTATAAAACTAAGCATTCCAGGATAATAATTACTGGAAAGTGTAAACCATTCAATAATTTCCAGTTATTGTCCAGCTGATAGATCATGTGCAAAGTTGCACCCTAGAGAGGAGCAGGTGTATTTAAAGCCTACAGGGTTGAAACGTAACCAAGTATTGCGAAGAATTGTGTAATCTCTTTCAGGACTGATGAAGTTATTAGGGCAGAGTAAGGAGAGCATATGTTCCACGTACAATTTAAACAGAGTTCCCAAGGGGACCTCACAGTTTTATCAGTCCAGCTGAGCTCTGTCTTTTCACCCTATCAGAATTTCTTGTTCAGCTTTGAACTGATTCGACAATGACTATTTCTCTTTGCTATTCCCAGATGCACTTTCCCCAGAATGGATGAAATGCCTGCTGATCTAAATTAACAGACTTCTGAACAAGTACATTCAAAACTTTAGCTAAATGTGAAGAGGAAGTATGGACTGTTACATGGAGGAATTAGTATGGGAACAAAGGCAAACCTCAGCTGTCCCTGGTTCTAGTGGTGTTCAGAGTCAAAAGGTCCTTAAATAAATAAGATTAGAGAATTATAAGTATTTACATTTCTGCTAGATTACATTGATATCTTTGGATGTCTGTTTACACTATCATACTGTTGATTGTTGCATGGATTAGAAGAATGTTACCATGGTTACAACCAGAATTACATGTTGGCATTTTTGCTTCATCATTTTCTCCAAGGCCGCTATCACATATTTAACTTTCAATCACAAATCATTGAACTTTAACCAGGTTTTCAAAGAAAAGATCAGATATTTTAATTGACCAGCAAATCTCCTATTATTGTTCACAACTATGCTATTAATGTGTATGAGCAAAGCACGGAATAGAATAGGGGAAGAGGTGACTTATGTTCTTGAGGGAAGGTTTGCCGGTGTTGCTCTGGTGGGGGGGGGGGGCGAGGGAAGTTAAAACTAGAGTGACAGGGGATTGCAGGTCAGCAAATGGAGTGGCTGTGGGGAAAGTAGATGTTCGATCTGCATACAAAGACGAAAACCAAAATGCTAGGTTAATGTTCTGAGACTTGTATATTTCAATGCAAAGAGTATTTTGGTAAGGCAAAGGAACTTAGAGCATGGATAAGCACATGGAATTAGTGAGACATGGTTGAGGGAGAGGCAGGACTGGCAGCTTAATGTTCTGGTGTTCCGTCGTTTTATACATGATAGAAAGGAGGTATTAAAAGGGTAAGTATTTGAAAAGAGAAGAGAGGCGAAGAGCACTACAGTGGTGATTTTGAATTGAATTGGCTTTGTTTCTTATGTCCTTCACATAAATGAGGAGTAAAAATCTTTACATTACATCTCCATCTAAATATGCAATGTGCAATCATGGTAATTTAAAATAATTTATGATAAATAGAACAGTCAATGTAACATAAAAATGCACTAAAATCAGCATGAGTTAATCAGTCTGATGGCCTGGTGGAAGAAGCTGTCGTGGAGCCTGTTGGTCCTGGCTTTTATACTGCGGTACCGTTTCCCGGATGGTAGCAGCTGGAATAGATTGTGGTTGGGGTGACTTGCGTCCCCAATGATCCCTTGGGCCCTTTTTGCACACCTGTCTTTGTAAATGTCCTGAATCAATGGAAGTTCATAACTACAGATGCGCTGGACTGTCCACACCACTCTCTGCAGAGTCTTACGATTAAGGGAGGTACAGTTCCAATACCAGGCAGTGATGCAGTCAGTCAGGATGCTCTCAATTATGCCCCTGTAGAAAGTTCTTAGGATCTGGGGGCCCACACCAAACTTCCTTAACTACCTGAAGTGAAAGAGGTGCTGTTGTGCCTTTCTCACCACACAGCCGGTATGTACAGACCACGTGAGATCCTCGGTGATGTGGATGCCGAGGACCTTAAAGCTGTTCACCCTCTCAACCCCAGATCCAGTGATGTCAATAGGGGTCAGCCCGTCTCCATTCCTCCTGTAATCCACAACCAGCTCCTTTGTTTTTGTGACATTGAGGGAGAGGTTGTTTTCTTGACACCACTGTGTCAGGGTGATGACTTCTTTCCTGTAGGCCATCTTGTTATTGTTTGAGATTAGGCCAATCAATGTAGTGTCATCGGCAAATTTAATTCATAGAGCAGAGCTATGGGTGGCAACACAGTCATGGGTATACAGGGAGTAAAGGAGATGACTCAGTACACAGCCCTGAGGGGCACCTGTATTGAGAGTCAGAGGGGTGGAGCCCACTTTTACCACTTGCCGGCGATTCGACAGGAAGTCCAGGATCCAGCTGCACAAGGCAGGGTGAAGGTCAAGGTCTTTAAGCTTCTTGTCGAGCCTGGATGGAATTATGGTGTTGAATGCTGAACTGTAGTCCAAGAACAGCATTCTCACATAAGCATCCTTCTTCTCCAGATGTATAAGGACAGTATGTAGAGCAGTGGCTACTGTGTCGTCTGTTGATCAGTTGTGTCGGTAGGCAGATTGTAGGGGGTCCAGTATGGGTGGTAGCAAGCTGCAGATGTAATCCTTGACCAGCCTCTCAAAGCATTTGCTTATTATTGAGGTGAGTGTGACAGGATGCCAGTCATTCCAGCATGTTACCTTAGTCTTTTTTGGTACAGGGACAATGGTGGATAATTTGAAGCAGGAGGGCACTCTACACTGGGAGAGGGAGAGATTAAAAATGTCTGTAAACACATCTGCCAGTTGTGCTACACACATTCTGAGTACTCGCTCTGGGATGCTGTTTGGTCCCGCAGCCTTGTGACCGTCCACTCGTTGGAAACATCTGCGTACCTCAGCCTCAGAGATGACCGGGTTGCAGGTTGTAGTGGTGGCTTTCCTTGGAGGCCCAGAGTTAGCAACATTGAGCTGGTCATAAAAGTGATTGAGCTCATCTGGGAGAGAGGCTCTGATGTTGGCAGTACCATTACATTTGGCTTTGAAGTCTGGGATAGTATGTAGCCCTCGCCACAAGTCACGTGTGCTATTTGTTGTGAATCTTGGCTCAATCTTGACCCTGTATTGTTGTTTTACAACCTCGATACCTTTGTGCAGATCATAGCTGCTTTTTTTGAGCTCTAGCTGATCGCCAGCGATGTAAGCTCAATGTTGTGCAGTAAGTGTGGCTCACACGGAACTATTGATCCAGGGTTTCTGATTCAGGAAGACCCTGACCAGCTTCTGGGGGACAACATCGTAGAAACACTTCTGGATGGGGCACATGACCCCATCCACGAACTTGGAGACATCCTCATCGTGGAAGACATTCCAGTCGATGTCATCGAAGCAGTCCTGCAGCATGGAGGCCGATTGGTCGGACTAACAGCAGATGGTTTTAACTATGTCCGCCTCTTGTTTCAACTTCTGCCTGTAAATTGGCAAAAGCAGGATCAAAGGGTGATCTGATTTTCCAAAACCTGGGCGTGGGAGAGCTTTGTAAGCATTGCAGAAGGGAGTGTAGCAGTGGTCAAGTGTGTTATCTCCACGAGTGCTCATCTGGATATGCTGACAAAACTTCTGAGAGACTTTCATCAGTGATGCTCGATTAAAGTCATCGGCAACAATGAAGGCATCCTTTGGGTGTGCAGTCTCCAGCATGTAGATGGTCTTGTATGGTTTGAGAGCCAGGCCAGTATCAGCCTGCAGTGGAATGTACGCCGCTGTGATAATAACAGCCAGGAATTCCCTTGGCAGCCAGTAGGGTCTACACAGCAGCACCAGGTATTCCAGGTCTGGGGAACAAAAGGATTTGAGAGCATGGACATTCTGGGTGTTGCATCAAGCATTGTTGACCATGAGACTTACCCCTCCTCCTTTACTCTTCCCAGAGAGGTTTTTTGACCTGTCCGCCCAGAACAGGGAGAACCCAGAGAGCTCGATAGCATGGTCTGATATCTCCTCCATCAGCCAGGTCTCCACGAAGCACAAAAAGTTGCATTCCTTTGTTTCCCACTGATATGAGATTCTGGCTCTCAGTTCACACAGTTTGTTGTCCAGGGAATGAACTTTAGCTAGGAGTATGCTAGGGAGTGGTGGCTGATTTGCATGCCGTCTCAGCCTCACCAGGACACTGGCCCTTCTCCCTCCCTCCAGCACTTCTTCTGAGGTAGTGACAGTGTAAGAGATGAGTCTCCCGTGGATTGCGCAAGCAGAGGATCCCAGTGTAGGAAAGACGGTACATATAGTTGGGTAAATGCCATCATTCCAATGTTCAGAAGGGTTAGTCCATCATATCTGATGTGACTGTTAGCTACTTGAAAAGAAAAAGCTAAGAAAATTGTAGAAATGAGTAGTATACTATAGATTTGGAATGGTGCGTGGCACCATCTTGGATAGTCTTCAACACTATTCAAGGATAGCCTTCAAGATAAGAGATTCCATAGTCAGAAGAACAGAGACGAGATTCTGTAGGCACGATCGAAACATCTGGGTGGTCCATTGCCTTCCAGGTCCAATGTGAAGGGTGTTTCAAATCGGTTCTATGGCTTTCTAAAAGGGGAGAGTGTTGGTACATATTGCACCAATGACAAAGGTAGGGAAGGCAAGAGAGTCATGAAGAGGGATTTTAGGGAGCTAGGTATGACATTGAGTATGACATAATGGGCATCACTGAATCATGGCTGAAAGAATGGAATGTCCAAAGATACACATTGTGTTGGAAGAACCATATACCCTTCTAGGCATGGTCAAAATGAAAACGTTGGTTCAAAGCTTTCTCTGTGCCCTGGGATAGGTCAGCAGGTTGAGTAGCTTGCTGTGCATTGTTCAGAATACCAACATGTCTAGAAGATGCCAAGAACAGTGCCTCTCCATCCCTAGGAATGGCCTCTATTGCCCTAGCAGGGGACTCATGTCAACTCTGCTGGACCATTCATGGGTACAAATTTCTTGATAGTAATGGATGCAGTACAAAGAGGCCAGAAGTGTTCCCAATAGCTTCAACTACAGACTCACACACTGTTGTTGTATTGAGAAGCCTTTTCTCAAGGACTGGTGTTCCAGAACACTTAGTCAGTGACAATGGACCACAGTTTGATGTGGAATAGTTTCTGTCATTCTAGAAAATTAATGGAATAAGACATCTGTACCATACCACCCAGCTACAAATAGCTTGGTGGAAAGGTTTGTCCAGAGTCTAAAGAACCCACTGAGAGCAATGCCAGCAGAATACACCACACTGACACTGAATCAATTTCCTCCTTGCATATTAAAATGCAGCACAGTACACAACCAACACTCATAAGCTATGCTGCTCCCTTGTCATGTCTTGAACTCATTTTTGGATCTCCTCAAACCTGATCTCAGAAGGATTATGTGGGACTAACAACTGAACAAATTGAGGGCTTCTCAAACAAGGAGGCTCGAAGTTTCACTCTTGGGCAAGCATGTAACCTAATAAAGTGACCAGTGAGTGTATATGTTACCATATACTACCTTGAGATACATTGTGCAGAAAAATGAAGAAATACAATAGAATTTATGAAAAAACTATACATAAACATAAATTAGAAAATTCAGTTTCTTGTGTTTGGGTATTAGTTGGTGGGTATGTGCTGGTTCTGCAGGCCTGCAAACAATAGATAATGTAACACACACCAAAAACTGGAGGAATTCAGCAGGTCAAGAAAATGTGCATTCGATTTTCAGGCTGAGACCCTTTATCAGACAGAGAAATGCTTATTTTCTTCCACAGGTGCAGCCTGACCTGCTGAGTTCCTCCAGCATTTTGTGTGTTGCTCTGGATTTCCAGCATCTGCAGAATCTCTTGTTTTTTATGAATTAAGTACAGGAGTTGTAATGTTACGTTGAAGTTGTAAAAGATATTGGTGAAGCTGAATTTGGAGTATTCTGTGCATTTCTGGACAACTTTCTACAGGAAAGATATCAATAAGATTGAGAGTGCAGAGGAAATTTACAAGGGTGTTGCTGGGACTCGAGGAACTGGGCAAGAGGGAAAGGTTGACTAGGTTAGGACTTTATTTCCTGGAGCATAGAAGAACTAGGGGAAATCTTATAAAGGTATACAGAATTATGAGGGGTATATATAGGGTAAATACATGCGGATTCTTTTTCCTTGAGTTTGGGTGAGACTAGAATTAGAGGTCATAGGTTTAGGGTGAAAGGTGAAATATTTAAGAGGGACCTGAAGAGGATTTTCCTCACTCAGAGGGTGGTGCGAGTGTGGAATGAGCAGCCAGCAGAAGTGACAGAAGCGGGTTCACTTGTAACATTGGTCTAGGCGAGGTAGATGGGACAAGGCAGAGAAACAGGTCAGCACAATCTACTTGGCTGAAAAGGCCCGTTTCCATGCGATATGACTCTGTGATTCTATGAGTTAAAAATAGAAAAGAAATGCTTACATTTACTTTGTGCTTTTTGCATCTCTTTTCAGAACATTACAAACACTTTCAGTCAAAGAAATGTATTTCTTGTTTTGGACCATTCTTTTTGCCCACTAGCATACATTCTTCAAATTTCCTTTTCCATCCTACTAGGGCACTCAGCCTCATCCTCATGAAATTTTCTCAAGGCTTACCCATACCAAGTCATTTGGCATGCTGCTTTGTGCTCTGTCGATTATGCCTGCACTTAACCAAGTATGGTGCGTAAGAGATGTCCTTGGTAAGCCCTTACAGATTCTAGAGGCTGGTGTCATTTATAGGTCAGTTTTTTCCCCACTATAGTAGGAGGAAAAGATTAATGTACATAGCAGAAAGATCATTCCTGTTCTGACTAAATGGTTGCCAGAGATCAGAAGACTACTGCCCCTCACTTATGGGATGACACCAGTCCACATGGAATATAATTCTCAGATCATAAAACCGGTGAAACACACACCTTCACGTCCGTGTCACAACATTCTCACCTTGCCAATAATAATTCACATATTTACATATCTTAGCTGAGGATTTCACTTGTGAAGGAGTGGTTAATGGAAGCCAGGGATGATGATTTCGGCAAAGAAAAGGTTCTTTCTATTGGCACACTGCCACAGTACTCACACTTACTACTGCCACTTTGTCCTGACTTTAACACTGGTAATTAGGTTTTCACTCAGGTTCAGTCACTCTTCACTTGAGAGAGAGAGAGGAGAAAGAACAATGGAGACACAAGAGATGCTGAAGTCTGGAGCAACATTTAAAAAAAACTGGAGAAATTCAATAGGCCAGGCAGTATCTATGGAGGGAATTGGACAGATGACATTTTGAGTTGGAACCCTTAATCTGGACCATGGAGAACAGGTTATTAACCTGAGCTGCTTACACCTGCCTGCATTTGGCCAATATTTCTCTAAACCTTTCTTCTCCATGTATGCATCCAGATGTCTTTTAGACTTTGTTATTGTATCTATCTCTGTTGCTTCCGCTTTCAAGAACAAAATGATCAGTTCCATGTGAACCAGACTCATGAGCTTTTGTAAGTCTTGTATTTTCTGAATACCAATGCACCGATCACCTTAAATAAAATAGCACTCACATTAGTATTGTGTTTACACTGATTTACAGCATCTTCATAGCAGCTGTGCTGTGAAAGGAATTGTGTTAGGAGGAAAGGTAGAAAGGGGAATGTAACTCAGAGTACAACCACATTTCACTGCTACCTTTCTTCCATGGAATCCTTTCCGCACTTTCCCCATTAATCTTCACCTCCCAGTCATCCATTCCATTCTTAGTACACTATCCAACGCAACCACCATGATCTCCACTGTCTGTGATGGCAGAACAGCATGAAGGAAGGCTTTCATGTGTTTTTACATGCACAAGACCTCTTCTACACAAGGCCTTGCGTTGTTGAGAATATTGTTGATAAATATGGTGTGGGACCACTGCACAGTGTCTTGTTAATGCTGATTTTCAGATGAATTAATATTCTAGACTCCCATCTTCAAACAAAATAAGATAAATCTCAGCCAGTCCCACTATTCCATGGACAAGATATTGGCTGCGTGTCATATAGGCATGATAGATTGTTTTAAATTAGCATACTATTGCAATTCCCTATTCATCCTAAAAACAACTAACCCTTATTTTATATTCAGGTTATCTCACTTATGGTTATAAGCATGCAGTTGCCTTTCTGCCTCAGGTGTCTATGCACATTGCAACAATTGATGTAAAATGAATCTGTAATAGAATTTGAACCTGTGGTAAAACAGGGTGAAAGTAGCTCTTGAATACTGTTGACATTTTACATGAAATTTATGTCTAGTCTATACACGTCAGGCAGCAAAATGTATCCAACTCAGTGGAAATCAGTGCAAATTACTCGGGTGGAAATGATGAATTTGACATTGGGTCTCTCAAGGAGCTTCTAACGTCTCTGACTATATCTCTTAATTCTCTTTCCACTAGTGTTTGCTTGAACCTTTTTCTTTAACATTTATATTCTAGCATTGACTTAATAATTAATTTTAGAGTTGTTAAGGTGATTACTGAAGTTTGTAATAGACCTAAGAAGTATTTTAATCATGAATGTATGTGTAACACAATAGGTTTGTTGTAAAACATTTCCGAGTTTTTCCCTTTCCTTTTTTGGATTGCTCATGGACAAACCTTATGCCCATAATAATGATTGTGGTCAACTCTAAATGGATATGATACAGCAATATTGATGATGTGAATTAGACAATAGGCAATAGGTGCAGAAGTAGACCATTCGGCCCTTCGAGCCTGCACCACCATTTTGAGATCATGGCTGATTAACTACTATCAATACCCGGTTCCTGCCTTGTCCCCATATCCCTTGATTCCCCTATCCATAAGATACCTATCTAGCTCCTTCTTGAAAGCATCCAGAGAATTGGCCTCCACTACCTTCCGAGGCGGTGCATTCCAGACCCCCACAACTCTCTGGGAAAAGAAGTTTTTCTTTAACTCTGTCCTAAATGACCTACCCCTTATTCTCAAACCATGCCCTCTGGTACTGGACTCTCCCAGCATCTGGAACATATTTCCTGCCTCTATCTCGTCCAATCCTTTAATAATCTTATATGGTTCAATCAGATCCCCTCTCAATCTCCTTAATTCCAGCGTGTACAAGCCCAGTCTCTCTAACCTCTCTGCGTAATTGCTGTTAGAACACAAATTAGATATTTGTAAGCTATTTCTAAATGTTGCTGTGTTGGCCGTGGAGGAATTAAAATGTGGAAGAAAACATCTAACTCAAATGGTTCAAGGTCAGTGAAAGCAGACAAACTAATTGTCTTGTTCTTGCCAAATGCTTGAACAAGATGGAGTCTGGCATTTTGTGAAGCTGCTCTGTAACCTCCATCTTGTGAACTGTTTGAACAGATTCTTAATCTAAGATAATCTAATTAGAGCAATTGAACATGCACACAAGGAGTTTTAACTATGTACCTGCTAAAGCTGAGATCATTCTCAGAAAAGATGTTGAAAAGTGGTGTGAGTGAGAATTGGTACAAAGGGAACAATAGAATTCATGTTTTAAGTTGTTGGCCTGGAGTCAACATCATTATGTTATTGTTTGTGTAGAAACAATAAAGTATGAGCTTCAATAATTAAGAGTTGTGTTGTGAGTTTCATAACTTGGTTCCATTGATGGATGGTCAACAACTGCATTCTCTAGTGAGTTAAGCCATGCTTACCTCTAATATTTCTGTTTTGAGAGATTATGTCCATTATGAGTGTCTTTTGTTACGAATGTGAAGCAACTCTGAGGGGCCGAAGGGTACAAAGTTGCCCCCTCCTTTTTGAGAATCGCAAGATCGCTATTATTTTGGGTCTGAGACCCAGGAAATGAGAGAGTGACATCCAGAATACACAAGGTTTGGAATGTGTCCTGACATCAGTGGAACGGAACCACTGATAACGACCATTGTGTCTTGGAGACGGAATTGTGTATTGAGTACTGTACTGTTCATTGAAACCCCTCAGGGGACAACCAGAATGGTCTGGTTGAGGGATTGCATCATCCCAACCTGATTGGCATCTGAGACCCCGTGAGTAAGGATAAAAGAGGGGTCTGGGGAACAACCCCTTTAGATGCACCAGGAGAAACGCTGGAAATCCAGTGACAGCATTTTATAGCAAAAGCCGGTGGGGGCTCATGTGAGTCCTCCCTTGCCTGGGGTGGCGGGCTCACCACGGAAGAATGGTTTAGCTAAAGGAGAGGTCACAATTGAACGGCCATGACAAAGAGACACCTGATGGATTGAAATCATAAAGGAAGGTTGGAAAAACCTGACGGATCGAAATCATAAAGGAAGGTTGGAAAAACCCATAGCGATAAATGTTCCCATTATCTCTCTCTCTCTCTCTCGCTCTCTCCAACAAAGTGCAACACAGCGACAACCAAAAGACGACAGCTTGTGGAACTGCAGTGAACTTTATATTTCCATCGGACAATACATTATCCCCTAGACAACAATAGAGCTTAATTCTTATTGATTATTATTATACCCACACTATTAGATTTAGTATTGATGACGTATATTATCTGTATATTTGCATTGATATTATTTTTGTGTATTTTTACTAATAAATACTGTTAAAAATAGTATCATCAGACTTCAATGGACGTCTCTATCTTTGCTGGTAAGTGACTCAGTTACGGGGTTCGTAACACTTTAAAAACTCCTAATGTATTAATTCATTTAATGAGTCATTAAACCTCTGATGTATGTCTCAAGGTCATGTGGAAAAAGTACTTATTAGAATAATTTCTCCAGCCAGTATTTCAACTTTTCAAGATAAAATGAATTGGATGTTTATTTTTCCCCAAATCTTTTAGAGCAAAATTTCCTAAAGACAATTGAGCTACAGTCTGGATTCCTTTGAAAACCTGATGGTTAGGTGCTATATTTCAGAATCACTTTATTGTCAGTATGTGAAACATTTGAGAATTGATTGTGGTTCAGTGCCAAGCATAAACCAAAGGACAATACCATAACAGACAACACAATAGCAACCAACAATTTACAAGACAATAGTGCAAACAGCTGTGAGAAATCAACAATTAGCGGAAGGGTCTCATGTGCAAATGTAAATAAACTAACTTAAATAAATAAATAAATTATCAAGGAGAGCTGGAAAGCATTTAATGGATGTTGTACAGGGACAGGTAGGGTATTACACTGGAGTGAGTTTTGTTGAGAAGCTGAATAGCTACAGGAAAGAAGCTTCAGAGATGACGTGTAGTCCAGGTGGTGATGGACTTGTAGTGTCTCCCTGATGGCAATTTGGTAAATAGGTGACTGCTAGGGTGGGTGTAGTCAGCAGTAATTTTTTCATCTTTTTTCTTTGCTCTGGTGATGAACAGCTCTTTTAATGTTGGTAGCTGACAACCAGGGATCTTCTCTGTTGAGTGGATCACTCACTGCAACCTGGACTTGGAGAGGGAGGAGGTGGAGGGAACCCAAGCAGTGATACAGGTGGTCACAACACTTCCAGTGATGGCTGGGCAAAAATTCATCAGGATATGCTCTGAGATGTTCAGTTTCCTAAGCTGGTGAAGGAAGACCGATCATTGCTGGGCTTTCCTAGTGACGAGCATAACTTGGTTGGTCCACTTCAAAGTATTGGTAATGGTAGTCCCCAGGAATCTGAATAACTCCACCAAGGACAATTTCCAGGTGGGGGGAGAGCAGGTAGGGGTTTGTTGGCAGAAGTTAATCCTCATTTCCACTGTCAAAGTTTAGCAAAGGAGTTAATTTTGTGCATATCTTTATATAAACACGAAGGACGACAAGATATTTTGTGTTTTGGTTTCTGTTCAATTGGTGAATTTGTGAACTAGGATATAATCTGTTCTCCAGAATAATTTAAAGACAACGTGTATATCTGGATCAGTACTACTTTAAATAGATACATACTTCCATTAGTGTTATAAAGAGCATCAAATATGTATATAAACTTGCTAAATAACTATCTTCTAAATGTATTACCTTACAGAATGAATTCCTTGCTGTCAATGTCAGCAATTATTGTTCACCCATGATTGATGTGAAGAGGCAGTTAGTAGAATACTGTATGTTCAAAGTAAATTTATTATCAAAGTACACATATGTTACAATACAGTATCTTGAGATTCATTTTCTTGCAGGCAATTACAGAGAGAGAAAAAAATACAGTAGAACTTCATGAAAAACTGAAGTCACATTCTGGACAACCACATCAGACTTCTTTCTCTCAAGAATTATTATTGTGACGAATCTGTTTTTTTGAAATTCAGTGATTCTTCATTTATCTTTTTAAATGAATGGTGATTTCCAGCAGAAATATCTGCCTTTCCTGTCTTGGTGGAAATTACATAGAGCAAAATGTTACTGCTTCAGTCAGACAGATGGGTGTAGGGCAGCACAGTATCAGAACGGTTAGTCTAAAGCTAGTGCAATGACCCGGGTTCAAGCCCAGCGCTGTATGTAACCTCCCCATGACTGAGTTTGTCTCTTCCAGGATTTCTGGAATCCTCCCAGATTCCAGAGACCTACAGGTACATAGACGGGGCAGCGATTTGGACCAGGAAGGGCCTGTTACCCAGACTAAATCTCTAAATAAATAACTAACCGATTGCCGGGAGGGGCAGGCAGGTTATGTAGCATTCTCAGATGAGTACACTATTCAGCTGGATGAAGAGGTTGAGAAGGAAATAGCCTCTCAGGAAAAAATAACGTCAACAAGGACCAGCCCAGCAACAGAGATTGGGGATTCTTTAGCTAGGGGCAGAGACAGGTGTTTCTGTGTTCACGAGCAGGACCCAGGAAAGGCGTGCTGCCTCTCTGATGCCTGGACCAAGGATGTCTCTAAGAGGACATTCTGAAAGTGGAAGGGGAGCAGCCAGAGGCTGTCACCCATATTGTTGCTAATGACTTATGGAAGAGAAATGAGGTCCTGCAAAGAGTATTTAAGGAGTCAGGCAGTAAGTTAAAAAGCAGAACCTCTGCACTGTAATCCCAGGATTACTCCCAGTATCGTATGCTACTGATGCAAGAAATAGGAAGGCAGTGTACAAGGAGCTGGTGAAAGAAGGAGGGACACAGGCACATTTATCATTCGAGTCTCTTCCAGGGCCAGTGAAACCTGTCCAAGAAGGGCAGTTTGCACCTAAACTGGAGGGGCACCAACCTCCTCATAGGGAGGTTTGCTAATGCTACTCAGGAAGGTTTAAACTAGCATGGTAGGGGATGGGAAGCAGAGCATTGTGGGTCAGCAAGTGGAAGTATGAGGGGAGGGTAGAGGTTAGGTCAAGTAAGTCTCCGAGGATGGATAGGCAGTGCCAGTTAATGAACAAAGTAGGGCTGATGAGCTAAAGTATATTTATTTCAATGCAAGTAGTATTACAGGTAAAGCAGATGAACTTAGCGCCTGATTAGTAGCTAGAAATATCATGTAATCATTCCAGAGACTAGTTTGAGAGAAGGGTGGGACTGTCAGCTCAGACCTCTGGGACACTGATGTTTCAGGTGCCTAGAGAAAGTTAAAAATGGGGTATGAGGTGGGGGGCGGTGGTTGGTTGGAATGTCATATCTACACTTGGAGAAGCCAAACAACACATGCAGAATGCTGGAGGAGCTCACCGGGCCAGGCAGTATCTATAGACTAGAGTATAGTCTACATTTCGGGCCCAGACTGTCATGGTCTGGTCCATGAAGTCTGTGTTCCGGTTCATGGTCCAGTCTGTGGATTCCGGGTATTCCAGCTGTCCCTTGTTTCAGTTGGGCTTAATCATAGGCACCTGATGCTCGTCTTGAGGCTGGGAATAAAAGTGGCTCCAGGTTCGAGTGTGGGTGCTGATTTGTCTCGTCGGTATCCCATCCTTGCCTCTGTGGGGTAAGCCAGGCTGTCTTTGCCGTTACCCTGTGGTTGGATCTGTCCCTTCCTGTCCTTACCTCCATTGGGTAAGCCAGGCTGTCTTTGCCGTTACCCTGAGGCTGGACTGTTCCCTTCCCTTCCCCTTCTTTCTGTAGCCCTTGCCTGCGTCCTCACCTATTCTTGCTGTCAAGTTTTACTGCTGGAGCAAGATCGGGTCTTGCTGTGTCCAGAAAAGAACCGTCTTTCGTTGTTTGGAACTATCTCTTTGTGATCCTTGCCTTCACTAGGTAGATGCAGCTGTTTGCTGCTACCTAGTGTTGGGAACTGTCTCATCGAGTTCAGCTTTCTGTGTGAGTCCCAGCCCTACGTCCTGTTCCCAAGGAGGGGTCCCAGCTCTGCGTTCCTGTCTCCCAAGACCAAGGCTCCGTGTTCTGCGTTCCTGTCTCCCAAGACCAAGGCTCCGTGTTCTGCGTTCCTGTCTCCCAAGACCAAGGCTCTGTGTTCCATGTCCCTGTCTCCCAAGACCAAGGCTCTGTGTTCCGTGTCCCTGTCTCCCAAGACCAAGGCTCTGTGTTCCATGTCCCTGTCTCCCAAGACCAAGGCTCTGTGTTCCGTGTCCCTGTCTCCCAAGACCAAGGCTCTGTGTTCCGCGTTCCTGTCTCCCAAGACCAAGGCTCTGTGTTCCGTGTCCCTGTCTCCCAAGACCAAGGCTCCGTGTTCTGTGTTCCTGTCTCCCAAGACCAAGGCTCCATGTTCTGCGTTCCTGTCTCCCAAGACCAAGGCTCTGTGTTCCGTGTCCCTGTCTCCCAAGACCAAGGCTCTGTGTTCCGTGTCCCTGTCTCCCAAGACCAAGGCTCTGTGTTCCACGTTCCTGTCTCCCAAGACCAAGGCTCTGTGTTCTGTGTTCCTGTCTCCCAAGACCAAGGCATTGTCATTCTGTGTTCCTGTCTCCCAAGACCAAGGCTCTATGTTCCGTGTTCCTGTCTCCCAAGACCAAGGCTCTGTGTTCCACATCCCCATCTCCTAAGACCAAGGCTCTGTGTTCCACGTTCCTGTCTCCCAAGACCAAGGCTCTGTGTTCCGCGTTCCTGTCTCCCAAGACCAAGGCTCTGTGTTCCGCGTTCCTGTCTCCCAAGACCAAGGCTCTGTGTTCTGCGTTCCTGTCTCCCAAGTCCAAGTCTGAGCTTCATGTCCTCATCCAACCCAGGAGTCCCGCATCCAGCCCAGGAGTCCCGCGTCCTGCCCCCACATCCAGTCCTGTTGCCTTGCCACGTCTTGTCCTCGCCTAGGTCCAGAGTCTGAGCCCGAGTCAAGACCCAGGTTCCGGGTCCCTGTCCAGTCCCTGGCTCAGAGTCCTTGCCCAGGTTCCAAATTCCTCATCCAGGTCCTGCTTTCCTAGTCTAGTCCTACCCCAGGCCCTATATCCTAGTCTTGTACAGGGCCTGTGTCTTGTCCAGCATTGTTTCTTCCCCACTTCCCTTGCTTTCTTGACACAACTAGTCCTGTTCCTCATACTTCAGTGTCTGTGTCTTGCATTTGGGTCTGCTCTCAAGGCTCACTGTATGACAGAGACCCTTCATCAGGACCGTGTGAAGGGTCTCTGCCCAAAACGTCAACTATACTCTTTCCCATAGATGCTGCCTGGCCTGCTGACGTCCTCCAGCATTTTGCGTGTGTTCCTTGGATTTCCAGCTTCTGCAGATTTTCTCTTGTTTGGACTTGGAGAAGACAACCTGGAAGGCTCATTCACTGAGGCAATATGGAGAGAGCTCAGCAGTAAGAAAAGGTGTAATCCACATGATGAACTATCTCAAAAGCGTCCAAACTGCCTACAAGTTATTGAGGAACAGATTGGTAATCAGATTATGGAACAGGGTAGTTGTAGGGGGTGACTTTAATTTTCCCAATATTGACTTGGAATCCCTTAGTACTAGAGGCTTAGATGGGGCAGAATTTGTTAGGTATATCCAAGATAACTTCTTGACATAATATGTTGATCGTACAACTAGGAAGGGGCATACAAGACTTGTTATTGGGAAATGAGGCTGGCCAAGTGATCTGAGTTTGAGTAGTTAAAAAGGGAACACAACTCTATAAAGTATATTGCTATTACTTCTTACACAGTTACCAAGTGACTTTGGTGACAACAGGGCTTCACTCCCAGATGAGCTCAATGCTTTCTATGCTCACTTTGACCAACAAAACATGGAGCAACCATCACAAACTCCCACAGCCCCCGATGATCCTGTGATTTCAGTCTGTGAGGCCGACATGAGAGCATTCTTCAGGAGGGTGAACCCACAGAAAGAATCCAGCCCAGATGGGGTACCTGGCCAAATACTAGAGACGTGCTGATCAACCGGCTGGAGTGTACACCAATATCTTTAACCTTCCACTTCAGCAGTCTGAGGTACCCATCTTCTTAAAGCAGGCTTCAATTATACCAGCGCCTCAAAGAACGTGGTAACCTGCCTCAATGACTATCATCCTGTAGCACTTACATCCACTGTAATGAAGTGCTTTGAGTGGTTGTTGATGAATCATATCGACTCCTGCCTAAGAGGGGACTTGGGTCTGCTTCAATTTGCCTACTGTCGCAACAGGTCAACAGCAGATGCCATTTCATTGTTCTTCTCTCAACCTTGGAAGATCTGGACAGTGGAGAAGCAAACATTAGGATTCTCTTCATAGGCTAAAATTTGGCATTCAATACTATCATCTCCTTAAAACTAATCAATAAGCATTAATACCTTGGCCTCAATAACTCCTGTGCAATTGGACCCTTGATTTCCATACTTGCAGACCCCACTCAGTTTGGGTTGGCAACATCTCCTGCACGGTCTCTATCAGAGCAGGTGCATCACAAGACTGTGTGCTTAGCCCCTTCCTCTACTCATTTTATACTTACATTTGTGAGGGTAAGCACAGCTCTCATGAACATATTTAAGTTTGGTGACAACACCACGGCCATTGGCCTAACCATAGTTGGTAATGAATCAGCATACAGGAGGAAGACTGAAAATCTGGGTAAGTGGTGCCATTACAACAACCTCTCATTCTATGTCAGCAAGACTAAGGAGCTGATTATTGACCAGAAGGAGGAAACTGAAGATCCATGAACTAGTTCTTATGGGGGATCAGAAGTGGAGAGCAACTTTAAATCCCTCAGTGTTATCATTTCAGAGGATCTGTCCTGGGTCCAGCATTTAAATGCCGTTACGAAGAAAGCAAGACAGTACTTCTTTAAACATTTGCAAAGATCTGGCATGATATCTAATACTTTGACAAACCTCTATAGATATGTGGTGGAGAGTATATTGACTGGTTGCATCATGGCTTGGTAATGAAAACACCAATGCCCTTGAATGGAAATTCCTACAAAAAGTAGTGGCTACAGCCAGTCCATCATGGGTAAAGCCCTCAAAACCATCGAGCACATCTACCTGGAACATTGTCGTAGGAAAACACCATCCATCACAGGGACGCCCACCATCCAGGCCTTGCTGTTTTCTCACTGCTGCTATCAGGAAGAAGGTACAGAAGCTTCAGGACCCGCACCACCAGGTTTGGGAACAGTTATTACCCCTCAAGCATCAGGCTTTTGAACCGGGGGGAAATCTTCAGTCGCTTTATCACTGAATTTGTTCCCACAACCTATAGACTCGTTTTCATCTAATGTTCTTAATATTTATTGCTTATGTATTTAGTATTATTATTTAAAAAATTATTTTCAGTTTGTTGTCTTTTGACATTGGTTCTTTGTCTACTGTTGGTTGCAGTCTTTCACTGATTCTATTGTGCTTCTTGGATTTACTGTGTATGCCCACAAGAAAGTGAATCTCAGGGTTGTATACGGTGATTGATAGATATAAACTGTATATATGTGTGTACTATATGTACTTTGACAATAAATTTAAACTTTGATGTTTTCAGATAGTTATGAGTACTAATAATACTAGACTTCAGGGGAAAGTGCTAATTTGAGGGAAGGATAATAATTACAACAGTATTAGTCAAGAGCTGGAGATAGTAGATTAGGAGAAACTGTTTTTGGATCAATCCACATCTGACAAGTAGGAGATGTGTGAAAAATAGCTGGTTAGAATTCAGGACCAACATTTTGCTGTGAGGAAGAAAGACAAGGGTGGCAAGGTTCAGTAAACTTGTATGATGGCAGTTATAAATATAGTCAAAAAGAAAAACAGTGCATATATAAAGTTTAG
Organism: Hypanus sabinus; assembly: GCF_030144855.1. NCBI lineage: Eukaryota > Metazoa > Chordata > Chondrichthyes > Myliobatiformes > Dasyatidae > Hypanus > Hypanus sabinus. The sequence goes on from NC_082722.1 coordinate 53,041,611, forward strand.
GAAGCTGAAATTGGACAGGTCTTTGAGGAATATAAAGTAAGCAGGAAAGAACTTAAGCAAGAGTTAAGAGGGCTAAAAGGGCCCTGCAAAATCTTTGGCAAATAGGATTGAAGAAACCTGAGGCATTTTATACATACAGTACATTATAAACAAGAGGGTAACTAGAGAACCACTCAGGGGCAAAGGTGAGAATTTGTTCCTGGATCCAGAGGAAGTGAGTAAGATAGTGAATTAGTACTTCTCACCAATATTCATCAAAGAGAGTCCGGGGGTGGGGGGGGAGCAGGGCGGGTGGTGAATTATAATAATCCTGGAGCAAGTTGGTATCAACAAGGAAAAGGCTTTGGGGCTCATGAAGATCATTAAGTGGGATGTACCTAGGGCCTGAAGAAATCTATCCCAGGTTATTGAGAAAGGCAAGAGAGAAGATGTCTGGGGCCTTGACAGAGATTGTTGTGCCCTCTTTAACCATAGGAGAGGTCTCAGAAGACTGGAGAATAAACAAATTGTTAGTCTCTTTAAGAAAGGCAATAAAAACAAGCCAGGAAATTACAGTCTGGTAAGCTTTACATCAAGTGTTAGGGAAATCATTAGAGGAGATTCTTGAGGATGGAATCTCCTCGCATCTGGAAAAGCATAGACTTATGAAGGATAAAATGGTTTTGCGAGAAGGAGGTCATGTCTTACAAATTTGAGGGGAATAGACCAGTGGATGTTATATAAATGGATTTTAAGGAATAAGCCTATTTAGGTTCCTTAATGTTATTATAGCTGGGGGAGGAGATAGTGGGGATAAGCTCCCACTATCTATTAAATGCTCCCAATGGCATGCATCTCAAATAGCCTCCAGCTCCTGGGCTTCACATGTGGCTTAGCTGCTAAGCCCAGCGGAACCATTTCTACTGACAGGAGAAGGGGGAAAAGCAGGTTACTGGCACCTCAAAACCAGTCACTTTGGGCAGATTGAGGCTGTGTACTCTGGTCTTAGACTACCCCACTGTAGGAAACATCCTCTCCATATCCACTCTATCAAGGGCTTTCAACATTTGATAGGTTTCAATGGGATACCCCTCATTCTTCTGAATTCCAATGAGTATAGGCTCAGAGCCATTAAACGCTCTTCATATGATAAGCCTTTCAATCCCAGAATCATTTTCATGAACATCCTTTGAACCCTTTCCAGTGTTGGAACATTCTTTCTAAGGTAAGGGGCTTACAACTGCTCTCAATTACCCCAAGTGAGGCCTCAATAATGCTTTATAAAGTCTCAGCATTACATCCTTGCTGTTATATTCTAGTCCTCTTCTTTACCACCAATTGAACCTGCAAGTTAAGGGAATCCTGCACAAGCACTCTCAAGTCACTTTACACTCAGATCTTTGAATTTGAATTTTGTCCCCATTTAGAAAATAGTCTGTTTTTTCTGCTACCTGACACTGTATTCCATCTGCCACTTCTTTGTCCATTCTGTTAATCTAACTCCTTCTGTACTTCTGCAGTCTGTGTTCCTGAACACTAAAGACTCCTCCTATCTTTGTATGGTCTGAAAATTTGGTCAGATAGCCATCAATTCTCTCATTCAAATCATTGACATATAACATGAAAAGAAGCGGTCCCAACAGAGACCACTGTGGGACATCACTAGTCACTGGCAGAAAACCAGAAAAGGCTCCCTTTATTCCCACTCTTTGGCTCCTGCCAATCAGCCAATGCTAATATCTTTCCTGTAATACCATGGGCTTGCTGTATAGTAACATCTTCTGTCTTTCATTTTCATGTTTATTTTTATTTTTACTTTTTCTTTTATTTTCAGTTATTTTATATATTTTAAAACAATTTAAACATACAGCACAGAATTGGCACTTCTAGCCTTTCAAACCATGTTACCCAGCAACCCCCAATTTAATTCTCATCTAACCGTGGGCCAATTTACAAAGAGCAATTAACCTACTAACCAGTAGATCCTTGGACTATGGAAGGAAGCTGGAGAACCCGGAGGAAACACCTCACATACAATACAAATACTTTATTTTCACCAAACAATTGATACTAGAGTGTACAATCATCACAGTGATATTTGTTTCTGTGCTTTGCGCTCCCTTAAGTACAAATCGAAGTAAATATAATAAAAATTTAACTTATAAATCATAATTAGAAAATAGAAAAGGGAAAGTACGGTAGTGCAAGTCAGGTCTGGATATTTGGAGGGTACGGCCCAGATCCGGGTCAGGATCTCTTCAGCAGTCTTATCACAGTTGGAAAGAAGCTGTTCCCAAATCTGGCCGTACGAATCTTCAAGCTCCTGAACCTTCTCCCGGAGGGAAGAGGGACAAAAAGTGTGTTGGCTGGGTGGGACTTATCCTTGATTATCCTGGCAGCACTGCTCCGACAGTGTGTGGTGTAAAGTGAGTCCAAGGATAGAAGATTGGTTTGTGTGATGTGTTGGGCTAGGTTCACAATCTTCTGCAGCTTCTTCCAGTCTTGGACAGGACAACTTCCATACCAGGTTGTGATGCACCCTAGAAGAATGCTTTCTACGGTTCATCTCTAAAAATTAGTGAGGGTTTTAGGGGACAGGCCAAATTTCTTCAGCTTTCTCAGGAAGTAAAGGCACTGGTGAGCCTTCTTGGCAGTGGACTCTGCTTGGTTAGACCAAGTCAGGTTATTTGTGATATTCACCCCGAAGAACTTAAAGCTTTTGACCTGTTCCACCTGCACACCACCAATGCAGATGGGGTTGTGCGGTCCGCTACTCCTGCTGAAGTCAACAACCAATTCCTTCGTCTTGCTGACGTTGAGGGATAGGTTATTGTCTTCGCACCATGCCACCAGGTTCTTAATTTCCTCTCTGTACTCAGACTCATCATTACCCAAGATACGGCCTGTAATTGTGGTGTCATCAGCAAACTTATATATTGAGTTCGATGGAAACTTGGCTACACAATCATGGGTGTACAGCGAGTACAGCAGGGGGCTGAGTACACAGCCTTGTGGGGCACTGGTGCTCAGAGTGATTGTAGAGGAGAGCTTGTCTCCTATTTTTACAGCCTGGGTCCTGTCTGTGAGGAAGTTGAAGATCCAGCTGCAGATCTGAGTGCTAAGACCCAGGTTCCGGAGCTTAGGAATCATTTTATTTGGAATGATGGTATTGTTACGAAGGATGAACAACTCTGATGGGCAGAAGGGTGCAGAGTTGCCCATGCCCCCTCCCCTTTTGGAAAATCGCAAATCGCTACTATTTCGATGCTGATAGCAAGGAAGTAAGAGAGACAAAAAGGAAATCTGCCAGGGCAGTTGTTATTGATAACAGCTCATGAAAGTTAATGAGAGAGAGGCACAGCTAAGGTGGAACGTCTCCTACTAACAAAAGAGGAACGGAACCATTGATTACTGCTATTGTCTTTTGGAGAAGGATTGTTTACTTGGTACTGTTCTATTCATTGAAACCCCTCAGGGGGCAACCAGAGTGGGCTGTTTTGATGGGTTACATCACCCTAACCTGATTGACACCTGAGAGCCCGTGAGTGGGGATAAAAGTGAGGTCTGGGGTAACACCCCTCAGAAGCACCAGGAGAAACGCTAGTGAGCATCAAAACCCCACGAGACAGGGTGGGAGACCGGAGACCGAATGAAGGGTTGGTAAATTTTAACTCACAGTGTTTTGTAGCGAGACCGGTGGGGGCTTGTGTGTGTGTCCACCCTTGCCTGGGTGACGAGTCCACCACGGAAGAACGGTCTAGCTAACGGACGGAGGGGTCATACGTGAATGGCCACAACAACAATGCATCGATGGATCAAAATCGTAAAGGAAGGTTGGCAAGATAATAGCTATTACTGTTCGCACATTTTCTCTCTCTCTCTCCAACAATTGAAACACCGCGACCAACAACTGACAATTCATTATCCCCTAGACAATGATAGAGCTTCTTTCATTAGTGATTATCATTATACCCGCACTTCTAGGTTTAGAATTGCTAACATATATTCTCTGTATATTCGCATTGATATTATTTTGTATATTTTTGCTAATAAATATTGTTGAAAATAGTATCACCAGACTCCAATGGACACTTCTATCTTTGCTGGTAAGACACCCAGTTACGGGGTACGTAACAGTATTAAAGGCAGAGCTGTAGTTGATGAAAAGAAGCCTTACATATGCATCTTTATTCTCCAGGTGTTCTAAGGAGTAATGTAGTGCTAGAGAGATGGCATCTGCCATTGACCTGTTGCTCTGGTAGGTGAATTGTAAAGCGCCAAGGTTGACCGGTAGGTTATGGTTGATGTGTGCCATAACCAATCGCTCAAAGCACTTCATAGCAATTGATGTCAGAGCCACAGGTCGATAGTCATTCAGGCATGCCACCTTGCTTTTCTTCAGCATCTGGATTATCGTTGCCTCCTTAAAACACGAGGGGATCTTAGACTGAAGCAGGGAGCAGCTGAAGATGTCAGCAAACACTCCAGCTAGCTCGCTTGCACAGGCCCGGAGAACCCGTCCCGGGACACCATCTGGGTCCGTTGCCTTCCTTGGATTTATCTTCAGGAAGGCTCTTCTAACGTCTTCCTCGGTGATGATGAATCTCGATGCCACCGTTACGCCCCTGAAAAATGGGGAGAAGTAATTATGACAAAGACATGATGTGGTTTCCTCATTTAGAATTTACTCAAGTCAACAAAATATACACAAATTACAAAAAACATATCTTCACAACAAATTGATCAGAACAGAATACATACCCTCTGTAAATTACAGCAATACATAGTATTTCCCTGAGACATCATTCACATTTTCTCTACTGTTACTGGTGCATAATGTGTAGCATAATCAGTAAACTCTCACAACTTAAAGTTACTAAATAAATAATACACAAACAACTGTGCAAAATGCATTTACATAGGTGCACATGTAAACTCACAAAGCAGCAAAACACGCGGTATCGGTACACAGAATGGCGGCGGCTCCAACACACGCGCTTTAATACACTCGGCAAACATTACTCTTACTTAGTCAAATGTTACATAAACACTCTCTTGGCACTTTACACATATTAGGAAGTTACCATGACCCCTTTAACATCGTAAATTACTGACAACATACCTGAAAAAGGGGGAGAAGTAATCACGACAAAGAAGTGATGTGGTTTCCTCATTGAGAATTTACTCAAGTGAAAAAAGTACTGCGATGTCCCCTGGGTATGTGGGTGGAGACAGAAGCAATCGCCTCTGGCTAGCAGATCAAGGCTACTCTGCAGATCACTGATAATACTATCAGGGCTTAATTTTACACAATAAAGAATGAAAGGAACAATGAAATGAATTAAGTACCTGTTAGTATTTTAGCCCTTTTTAACATGTGTTTTCACTGGCTTTAAACAATTTTTGAACTTAACAGATCTTTAGTGCCTTATCCTTTAACTTGTCACATTCTCCCCAACAAAAGTAAATGTTGTCCCAACATTAAACAATTTTCCCTTTTCCCTTTTTTTCCAGTCTCTCATGAACTTGGCACTGAAGACCTTCTGTGAGTTGGTACTCAAGGGTCACAGGTTGATGACTGTCAACAGTCCATAATCACAGGGCCACAGTCCCTGCCTGGTGACGAGCCATTGAGACAGTCTCTACGCAGTCTTTCAACAGTCCATCAGTCTCTTGTGGCAATGATCTGCATAAACAGTCTATGCATTGTTAGTCAAACATCAAGTCTGTAGGCACACTGGCTGGGGGAAGGCTGTAGGTAGTATGGCTGTACGGGTGGCAGCCATGGGACCAGTCCTGGTGTATGGTAGAGAGGCAACATCTGAGGTGCTGGCTGGACACTGTAGCAGGAAGGGGCGCCAAGCTGATCATAGGTCGTATGTCTCGGCGGGGGTCTCTGCCTTTGTGGCAGCTGGCAGGGTGGCTCCTCAGGTTCAGTAGCACCACTTGATGAAGAAGAGGGGTGTGAGGAATGCTCATCAGGCAGATTTCCAGCAGGTAAGTCTGTCTCCTCACCAGGTGCACTAAACTCCTCCAGCTGACCCCCTTCAGGAGGCTGCGCGGGTGGTGCAACAGGAGCTTGCGTTCCAACCCTCCTTACTGCTGGTGGGTGCCTGTGTTCAGGCTCCATCTCTGGTCCACCCAATGTCTCATTTCTTTCTGCTGGCACCGTGGGGGGGGGGGGGGCGGAGCAGCTCGTAATGAAGCTCATACTTATCCACACCGTCCTCATCTGATGCCGGAGTTTGATGTGCAGGCTGGTGTCTCTTTTTCTGTCTCCAATGGTCATTTGTAGCTATCTCTGGTTGTGTCTCAAAAGGTAAGTGATCACAGGGCATTAGCAAGTTTCTGTGCGGGACTCTGAAGCGTCCCTTACCCCTTTCTGGTCTCAGTTCATTAATTGGCAGGTCTGACCCCATTTGTCTCACTACTGTGTGGACTGTGTCCTCCCAGTAGTTCCGGAGTTTGCCTGGTCCTCCTCTGGGTGTCAGGGCACGCTCACCAGGTTGTAGCACTGAACTCCTTCCTTTTGTGTCATAGTAACTTTTACTCCTTCCGGCAGCCCTTTGAGCATTTTGGTTTACAATGGCGTATGCTTCCTCCATACCTTGTTTCCATTTGTCCACATAATTCCGCTGATCACTGGAACCTGGCTCTGTGTGCAGTCCAAAGAGCATGTCAGCTGGCAGCCTGGGTGATCTCCCGTACAGGAGGTAAAACGGTGAGTAGCCTGTCACTTCACAGTGTGTACAGTCATAGGCACACACCAGTTTGTTCAGGGACTCCTTCCAGTTTGATTTCTGTGTCTCCGTCAGTGTCCTTAGCATTTGCAACAATGTCCTATTCATGCGTTCCCCATCGGGTGATAGGGCGTTTTTCTGGACCCCGCCACTCTGCTGAGCTCCTTTAACTGACTGAACACCTGATTCTCGAACTCTCCTCCTTGGTCATGGTGGATGCGAGAGGGGAAGCCAAACTTCAGGGCATAGTCATTGAAGATGAGATTTGCAGCCGTTTTCCCCGACTTCGATGTGGTTGCGTACGCCTGAGCAAAACGTGTGAAATGATCGACAATAACAAGGATGCACTCATATCCACCTTTGCATCGGTCGAGATGGAGGAAGTCAATGCACACCAATTCAAATGGCTGTGTGATCACAATATTTGTCAAGGGGGCCCTGGTATTGTGGCAGGGCTTCTTCTGTTTTAGACAAGTACAGGCTTTGGTCACATAGTGCTCTATGTTTGATTGCATACATGGCCAGAAGAAACAGTCACGCACTAAAGATACTGTGCAATCAGTGCATTGGTGTCCCGTGTGATTATGCAGTTCTTCCAACACCTTCCCTTTGTAGCTTTCTGGCAAGACTAATTGCTTGCGGGCAGTGGTGGTTCGGTATAGAATGCCATCATCGTCTATTGTCAATTTGTCCCATTCTCTGAACAGGCATGTTGCCCTTGGACTTAATGCCCTCAGCTCTCTGACTGGTGGCTTGGAACTTGACAGTTTACTCTCTAACACAGGACTCATGACGGGGTCTGATGTTTGTGCTACCCTTAGCTGTTCTTTTGGTATGGGGCTGATTGATGCAGTGGCTGGCTCATTTTCAGCTGAGGCCCAAGTTGCAAGGGACTCTTTCTGTACCTCCACAGCTTGTATGGCGGCAGCGATGGCGTTAGGCTGCAGTTTGTCTGAACATTCTCTCATCAGTGACTCTACATCCAGAGGCATTCTCGACAAAGCATCGGCATCACTGTTCTCTTTTCCCGGTAAAGTGGAGATCAGCCAACTCTGCAACCCGCCTGGAATTGGTCGCGTTCAGTTTTGCAGTCGACAGGATGTAGGTGAGCGGGTTGTTATCACTATATACAGTGAAGGTAGGAGCATAGTACAGATAATCGCGGAACTTGTCAGTGATCACCCATTTTAAAGCCAGGAATTCTAACTTGCCTGCATGGAGGTGATAGTTCCTTTCAGCTGCCGTCAATGTGCCAGAGCCATAAGCAATAACTCTAAGCTTGCCATCTTGTTTCTGATACAGTACCGCTCTCAAGCCTTGGTGTGATGCATCCGTGTGTACAATGAATGGCTGAGTGAAATCAGGGAAACCTAACACTGGTGGATGGAGCAGACAGTCAATCAGCTGTTCAAGGACCTGTTGGTGCTGGTCTGTCCACGTGATCGGCTTGTTTGAGGGTACGACATGGCTCACTTTCTTTACCCTTGTTTGTGGTTTTCTGTTGTCAGGAACTTCAGCCGGATCTGTTTTCAGGAGCTCATACAGACAGCCGGCTTTCTGTGAAAAGTCTTTGATGTACTGCCGGTAGTAGGTGAGCAAACCAAGCATTTTTCTGAGTTGGCCCACAGTCTGAGGTCTGATGTCTTTTAGTGCTCTAACAGCTTCGAAGTCCACTGGATCAACTCTACTGCCCTCTGCAAAAACCCTTCTGCTCAAATAGCGGACCTCACGCTTGAATAGGTCACACTTACTTGGCTTGAGTTTGATGCCGTACTCTCTGAGGCGTTGCAGCACTGTTCGTACATTATTCACATGGTCGGCGAAGGTTTTACAGAAAACCAGTGTATCGGCCAGATAAGGAATGCAGATATCATCCCGAAGCCCTTCCAAACAACTCCATACAATGTTGGAAGGCCGCAGGGGCGTTCATGAGGCCGAAAGGGATGCACTTTTAAATCCACTCATAAAGCCCCCACGGGGTAACAAAAGCTGTCAGCGGTCTGCTCTCTTCTGACATGAATCCCTGGTGGTAAGTTTTTCCCTGATCAAGGAAGGAAAACCAGGAGTTACCACCTAGTCTGTGCATGAAGTCTTGAACACGAGGGAAAGGCTGACGGTCAGGATGGGTCTTCGTTTTCAGGTCTCTGTAATCTATGGACAACCGGATGGTGCCATCTTTCTTTCTAACGCACACAGCCCAGGAGGAGTATGAGGAGTTTGACTTCCTGACCCAGCCCTGTGCTATCAGATCGTAGAGGTAACCCTTCATTTCCTGGTACAGGGGGCCTGGCACTGATATATACGTGCATTTGACTGGTTCGGTGTCTTTGAGCAAAATAGTCATATGCAAGTTTTCAATGCAGCCAAGATCATTGTCCGACCTTGAGAAGGAATGACACTCTTCTCTAAGCATCTGTCTGACTACCGGTCTCTGATCCTCACTGAGGTGACTCAGATCTACAGGTGGGTCCCACTGTTCACTGGCACGACCTGAGGGTCTCATGCTGGTGTGGCTCACTGTGGCTGGTGTTGCAACTTTCTCAGAAATTGGGGCGGGCAGAGCTGTCATAATAGTTTGTACTGTGCTGATTAAAGTGCACCCCGGCAGAACAATGTCATGGCCAGTTGGGTTAGAAACATCAACTGTGATGACTGGGAGTACACCCTTCCTGACTCTGACTAGTGTGTCATAAAACTCAAGACCATCTGGCCACTGCGGGTTTAGGTCTGGCTGGAATAACATGGTCACGTCCTCTTTAAAAGGCTGTGCAGCTACATGACAGTTAACTCGAACACTACTGTGTTTTGAGACTGCAGCCTCCTCTTTCTTCATTTTCACTGCATACTCATCTTCTTGCTCTGCACTAACAGCCTGGGTAAAAGCTCTCACCTTGTTTCCTTTGAGACCTGGGAAAGCTTTCCTGACCGTGCTGGACTGTTTAGTCTTCTCGGTCTTAGTCAGGACGTGCTCAATAACATTGAAGCCAACGATGGGATGAGACAGGTGCCAGTCTTTCATTACAAGCACTGGAATGATCAGTCCTTCTGCTTGGTCAGGTTCAGAGGCTGGCCGGAAAGTTGTTTCAATCCATCCCAAGTACGGCATTTCAGTTCCGTTTGCAGCAGTCAATGTCAAATCATCACATGAGTCAAGGATCTCCGAGACATCTCTCAGCCTTGTGGTTGGCAAGTATTCCTCTTTCCACCTTTCATTGGTTATCGACACCTGAGAACCTGTGTCCCATAAAGCTTGCAGTTGGTGGCCATCCAGGTAACACTCGACAATACACTGCCTGCCAACGAGTGAGGTGACTTTGTGGGGGTGGACAACCTTCTCTTCACAGGATGACCATTGTTTCCATTTGTCAGCCAAGTCTATACTGCCACAATCTGCACGTTTCTGGGACTCTTTGCAAGTCATGGTTAACACCCGTCTCGTGGTGGTAACCATTCCCTGTTTAGTGGAGCCTCTCTCGACGGTCTAATTCCTCTAATTTTGCAGCCGGCTTGAAAATGTTCTCCACTCCCACATCGGTAGCAGTGCAGACAACGTCCATTTGCTCCTGTCTGCTGGCAGACATAACATCTCTGTGGAGCATGGACAGTGGCTAGTGTACTGATTAGGTCCATACTGAGGCTGTATTGGGGCAGGTGCGTGTGGCTGACTGTAGCTGTTGTAATACTGCTGCAGTAAACCAGGTGGCTGAGGGTCTCTATCTGGCCTGACTGCAGGTGGGGCACAGGGCTGTTGCTGAAACCTCGTCTGTTGTAGAGTCTCTTTAATCTGAGCTATCTCTGCACTGAGACCTTTTAAAGAGGCTACACCTGTCTTAAGCTCTTGTATCTCCGTTAACAGTCCAGGGGAAACCTGTGTTTTGTCTTCCTTTACCCGGCACTTAGCAGGTGGCCGATCCTCTGACTGCACTACGCTTACACTTGTTGCTGACTGTGGGGTGTTAAACTTCTTTTTGTTTCTTCTTTCAGCCTCATTAGCACAGGCGATGTTTAACCCCTCTAACAGAAGCTCATCGGAGGTCTCAGTATCGAGGAGGAGAGGTTGCATGTCTATCCTGATACTGTCATTCTGGAGACCAGTAAGTAATGTGTGTAAGCACAGGCACTGGATCACACCTAAGCCCTGATTCTGACTCTTGGGAAGCAAACAGCACTTTCTGCCTCACATCTAGAACCCGCATGAGGACACTCTGAGGGGTTTCTCTGCGGTTCTGTGCTTCAGAAGCTAGCTGCTTGTAAAGCTGTGTGGCGCTCTTTTCTTGCAGGATGCGTCGGAGCGTGGGGAGTGTCAGGCTGGGTCTTCCTTCCAAATAGCTGTGTAACTGTAAGCCTGGAGAAATGGCTCCAACTACCGCACCTACTATTTCTATTTCAGGATAACCTCAGTTCAGTCCATTCTCAATCTGCTGAGCAAAGCTGGAGAATGTCAGTTTATCCTTTTGGCCTGGTTTGCCTATTTGGCCAGAGATTTTGAAATCTTTGCGCCAGCATGGGCTTGGCTGCTGCGGCTGAGCACTGACTATGGGCTGCCTGCCGACTTGCGGGCTCACGGTGGTTCGAGACCGGTACTGAGACTCATGAACAGCAGCACTAACAGGGGGTGAGCTGCTCACCTTCCCCAGCTGGGGCTGCTCCATTATCTGTACCCTTGGTTAAGTCTGCAATTTTCTCTTTCAGCCACAACAGTTCTGACCTGCCGTTATCATCTAATTCTGCCACTTCTTCTCTTTCAAGAAATTTCATTACATGAGTCACTAGTGATATCCTTCAACAGCTGTTCTTCACTCGCCTGATATGTCGAGAAAATCACAAACTTTGAGCTAAGTGTCTCTAGTCAGGGTATGTAACCCTCCTACTACTGCTTCCTGTAGCTCTTCTAAGGCTGGCATGTTGACTGGACAGGAGAAACTTACTGTGCAGGAGTTGGCTCTGAACTGGATGGCCTTTAACGTCCCTGATGATCTCTGACTGGCCTCAGGTGACTTGTACTCCACCACCAGCTTCCAGCTCTCCTCGAACAGCAGCGCCTTTTCCTCATTACAGCATGCCTGAGTTGTATTGTGGGGAGAATTTAGCTGCTGCAGAATTCGGCCACCAGGTTGTGTTACACCAGACATCTGAAGCACCATCTCAGCGATGCCTCCATAATGTTACGCTCCTGAAAAATGGGGAGAAGTAATCACGACAAAGACGTGATGTGGTTTCCTCATTGAGAATTTACTCAAGTGAAGAAAGTACCGCAAAGTCCCCTGGGTATGTGGGTGGAGACAGAAGCAATCGCCTCTGGCTAGCAGATCAAGGCTACTCTGCAGATCACTGATAATACTATCAGTGCTTAACTTTACACAATAAAGAATGAAAGAAACAATGAAATGAATTAAGTACCTGTTAGTATTTTAGCCCTTTTTAACATAGCTTTAAACAATTTTTGAATTTAACAGATCTTTAGTGTCTTATCCTTTAACTTGTCACACCATCAGGTCCGGTTCATCTGGAGGGGTCGGGATGCTCCTCTTCTGTTCGAATCTTGTGTAGAACACGTTAAGTTCATCAGGAAGAGAAGCACTACAGTTATTGATATTCATCAGGAAGAGAAGCACTACAGTTATTGATATTCTTTTCTTTTCTTTGCACCCAGTGATCTCATTTAGACCCTGCCATAGTCTACTGGCATCCCTCTGGTTAGCCTGGGCTTCCAAATTGCCTCGATATTGCCTCTTGGCGCCCTTAATGGCTTTCTGGAGCTCACGCCTGGATTCCGTGTAGCGACTGGTATCCCCGGACCTAACAGCCGCAGCTCTAGCCTTCGAAAGGGACTGGACCGCATAATTCATCCCAGACTTCCGGTTAGGGAATACCTGGATTGTCTTGCGAGACACCCAGTCCTCTGTGCATTTCCAGATAAAGTCTGTGACAGTTGAGGCATACTCATCAAGGTTAGCTGCCAAGTCCCTGAATACTAACCAGTCCACCGATTCAAAGCAGTCACAGAGGACCTCATCCGTTTCCTCTGTCCAACGCGACACCACTTTTGACACCGTGACCTCCCGCTTCAGTTTCTGTTTGTAAGCTGGGAGGAGGAGTACAGCCTGATGGTCCGATTTTCTGAAGTGAGGTCGTTGGACGGAACGGTAGGCATCCTGGACTGCTGTGTAGCAGTGGTCAAGTATATTCGGGCCTCTAGTGAAGCAGGAGACATGTTGGTGTAACTTTGGCAGTGCTTTTCTGAGGTTGGCCTGGTTAAAGTCCCGGCTGTAATGAGCAAAGCCTCCGGATACCTGGTCTCAAGTTCACTGATGTTGGCATACAGTGTATTCACAGCACACTCCATGTCCGCCTGGGGGGGAATGTAGACTGCTGTCAGTATGACCGAGGTGAATTCCTGTGGCAGATAATAGGGACGACACTTGACCAACAGATGTTCCAGGTCCGGACTGCAGGAGCTAGTCAGTGCCACTGTGTCCAAGCACCACGCAGTGTTGATCAATAGGCAGACACCACCTCCCTTCGTCTTGCCCGAAGATGCCGTGCGGTCCATCCAATGGATCGAAAATCCCTCTGGTCGGATGGCACAGTGGGGGGTGGCAGGAGAGAGCCAGGTCTCTGTGAAACAGAATACATAGCAGTTCTGCATCTCCCTGCAGTAGGTGAGTCTCCCTTTAAGATCATCCACCTTGTTCTCTATGGCTTGCACATTAGCTAGTAGGATCGTAGGCAGAGGGATCCTAAAGCCCCTCTGCTTCAATCTGACCAGCAGCCCAGCTCTTTTCCCATACTTCCTCAGTAATTTGTGCATCTTTCCAGGTTTACATCAATGCAGTGTGTTGTTGGCAGCTCATTCCATGGGGAGGACACACAAATTCTTTACAGAGGATGCTAGGTTCGAGCTCTGAACTCCAACACCCCAAGCTGTAATAGCACTGCGCTAATCACACCTTAAACAGATCCGCAGCTCTAAACCCACCTGACCTCCCTCCAGCCATTACTGGCCCGCCTATAAACTACAACAACCCTACCAGACAGGAAATCAAGAAAACAACAAAGATGCTAGGGAATGGTGAAGCAGCTAGACCAGACAACATTCCTGGAGAAGACCTCAAGGCAGACCTGAACACTACAGGGGGAGATGCTGTTCCCTCTCTTTCAGGACATCTGGGAAGAAGAGCAAGTATCAACAGACTGGAAAGAGAGCCACCTGTCAGGATTCAAAAAGAAGGGAGACCTGCTCCAGCTACAGAGGCATCATACTCTTGTCAGTCCCATTAAAAGTTTTCCTCAGGATAATGCGAGAGGGGATGAAGGATACCCTGAATGCTAAACTAAGAGATGGACAAGCCAGATTTCCAGAAGAACAGATCATATATTCTTCACTACGCATCATAATCAAGCAGTCATGAGTAGAATTCTCCTCTGTGCATCAACCTGGTCAATAGCGAGAAAGCCTTTGACAGTGAAGACAGAGAGACCCTGTGGAGAATCCTGTGGCACTATGGAGCACCAGGGAAGATGGTCAGGCCAATCAGGAACTTGTACAAAGGATTGTCCTGCAGAGTCAACTGTGGTAGATAGATTGGCAGCAGCTTTCAGGTGAAGACAGGAGTCAGACAAGGTGTCTAATGACTCCGACAGACCCGATGGTTGCTGCCTGTGCCATGTGCCAGTGAGGGTCAGAATAAAATACATTTGGCAGATGAATGCGTCGCTGAAGAATTGGTGCAGTGGGCAGCATTTCAGATTTCGGCATCATTGGGATCTCTTCTGGGGAAGGTATGACTTGTACAAAAGGGATGGGTTACACCTGAACCCAAAGGGATTCAATATGCTTGCGGGCTGGTGTGCTAGCACTGTGAGGAAGGGTTTAAACTAATGTGACAGGGGGATGGGAACAGGAGTGATAGGGCTGAGGATGGGTAGTTGGTATACAACTAGATACAGTGTGTAGTGAGACTGTGAGGAAGGACATGCAGATGGTTGGGGAAAATTGCAGAGAATGGGTTGAGTTAAAGTTTTTACAAAGGGCCATAATCAAAAAGGATGATGAATACAGGACTGAAAATGTTATATTTGAGTCCGTGCAGTATACAGAATAAGGCAGTTGATCTTGTAGCCAGTTAGAGATTGGCAGGTATGACGTTGTGGGCATCACTGAGTTGTGGTTGAAAGAAGTTCGTAGTGGGGGAGTTTAATATCCAAGGATGCACATTATATCAAAAGGTCAGACAGGTTGGCAGAGGGGGTGAGGTGGCTCTGTTTGTAAAAAAAAATAAATTAAACCCTTAAAAAGAACTGACACAGGATTGGAAGATGTAGATTCCTTGTGGCTAGCGTTAAAAAATTGCAAGGACAAAAAGACCATGATGGGACCTCCGAACAATATGGGCTACAAATTAGAAAAGGAGATAGAAAGGGCATGTCAAAAGTTCAATGTTATGATAATCATGGAGTGTTTCAATACCCAGGTAGACTGGGAAAATTAGGTTGATGCTGGATCTCAAGAGAGGAAATTTGAAGAAGGCCTACGAGGCAGCTTTCTAGAGCAGCTGGTGGTTGAGCCCACAGGGGAATGGTGATTCTGGACTGGGTGTTGCATAATGAACCAGATTTGATTGGGGAGCTTAAAATAAAGGTAGACTGGATTCAAAATTGCTTTTGCTGTAGAAGGCAGATGCTGGTGATTGAAGCGTATATATAGAGCTAGGGTGCCTAAGACCTTTGCACAGTACTGTAGTAACTTCATGTATTGCTCTGCACTGTTGCTGCTGTTGTAAAAAAAACAAATTTCTTGACGTGTGTGAGTAATGATAAACCTGATTCTGATATGGATCTCTAATGTGGACTGAGAGTGGGAAGGGGACAGGGAGAGGGGTATCATGGTTGGGAAAAGGTGAAGGAAGAGAGGAGGGAGTGGGAAGCACAAAAGAGACATTCTGTAATACCTCTCAATAAACCAACTGTTTGGAATCGAATGACCTTGCCTGGTGCCCCAGGGCTGGGTGTATCTGCACCCATGCCGCAGCCCGTCCCTGGCACTCCTTCTTTGCCTGTCCCACACCCTTTCCACAGCGCTGCACCCTCAACCACTCCCAACATCTTTTGCTCCCACCAGACTTACAAACGTTCTCTCCATTTCATGCTTACAAATACAGTGTTGTGCAAAAGTCTTAACACCCTAGCTATATATGTATGTGTGTGCGCGCCTAAGACTTTTGCATAGGACTGTATGGTGATGATACTAATCGCTCTAATTCTACTACTACAATGCATGGATTGTTTTCATAGGCATTTTGACCTAAACTCAACCTAGCACCTACACCTTGATCCTGAGAAATTCTGCAAATGTTGGAAATCCAAAGCAATGCACAGAAATTGCTGAAGGAACTCAACAAGTCAGGCAGCATCCATAGAAATGATGAAGCAGTTGATGTTTCGGGCTGAGTCCCTTCTTCAGGACTGGAAAGGAAGGGGGAGGTGCCAGAATAAAAAGGTGGCAGAAGGTAGCTGGAAGGTGTTAGGTGGGTAGGAAAGGTAAAGGGCTGAAGAGGAAGTAATCTGATAGGAGAGGAAGGTGGGCCATGGGAGAAAGGGAAGGAGGAGAGGACCTGTGGGAAGAAGAGGTAGATGAGAAGAGGTAAGAGACCAGATTGGGGAATAAAAGAAGAGGGGAAGGGAAGGGATTTTTTTATTTTCTGGAAGTAGAAATTGACATTCATGCCATCAAGTTGGAGGCAACCCAAATGGAATATAAATTGGTGCTCCTCCACCCAGAGGGTAGTCTCATCATGGGACAAGAGGAGGCCATGGACCAACATGTTGGAATGGAATGGGAATTGGAATTAAAATATTTGGCCACCAAGAAGTTCTGATTTTGGCAGATGGAGTGGAGGCACTTGACAAAGTGGTCCTCCAATTTATGACTTGAAACTGATCCCAGACCCTGATTCTATGAAGACGAATTTTCACAGAAAAATGAATATTACAGCAACTTTGGGGCCCTATTAGTTAATGCTGCAGTTGGCATTCTCTGTTGGAAAAGCTGTTCACTCTGATGTCATCTGAATCTTCCACTTTTCAAAACTGCACGATTTTATAAATTATGCCACAGCTACAACAAATTGTGCACTGATAGCCGGCGAGTGGTGAGATATTGATATAAATGGGTGTAGGGTTATTGAAAAACAACATTGAATTGAAAAAAGAATACAGAATACTGTGCTCAGTAAAGCTACAGTGTCAGCTCTCAGAGATGAGTTTGACACCAAACTGTAGGGCTGATTTTAGTTTTAATTTGATTTACATAGCAAGATACTGATAGAATTAGAATTGGACTGATTTCATAGTCATTTCATAGTCGTCTGATCTACTGTCTAGCAAAGTCAGAAGTTAAGATTAAATCATGTGTTCATTGGAATAATCCAGTTAAAAATGATAAAGAAGCAGAATTCGGCCATTTGGCCAATTGAGAATGTGCAGCCAAAGTATTAAGGTTGATTTATTATCCCTCCCAAACCCCTTTCTCCTGCCTTCTCCCCATAATCTGTGATTTCCTTGCTAATCAAGAACCTATCAACCTTCACATTATGCTGATGGCTGTGGAGACCCAATAGCTTAGTCTCCACAACTATCTGTGGCAATGAATTCCACAGATTCACCATTCTCTGGCTAAAGAAATTCCTCCTCATCTTTGCTCTAAAGCAACATACTTTTATTAAAGGCTAAATGGTCTAGTGCTCTTAAGGAACATCCTCTCCATGTCTACCCTAACCAGGCCTTTCAATATTCGATGGGTTTTCATAAGACATGGGAGCAGAATTAGGCCATCTGGCCCGGCGAGTCTGCTCCGCCATTCAATCATTGCTGATCCTTTTTTTCCCTCCTCAACTCCAGTTCCCGGCCTTCTCCCCGAAACCTTTGATGCCATGTCCAATCAAGAACCTATCAATCTCTGCCTTAAATACATCCAGTGATGTGGCCTCCACAGCTGCATGTGGCAACAAATTCCACAAATTCACCACCCTTTGGCTCAAGAAATTTCTCCGCATCTCTGTTTTAAAAAGGGCGCCCCTCTATCCTGAGGCTGTGTCCTCTTGTCCTAGACCCTCCCACCATGGGAAATATCCTTTTCACATCTACTCTGTCTAGGCCTTTCAACATTAGAAAGGTTTCAATGAGATTCCCCCCCCCCCCTCATCCTTCTAAATTCTAGTGAGTACAGACTCAGAGCCATCAAATGTTCCTTGTATGATAACCCTTTCCTTCCTGGAATCATCCTTGACCCTCTCCAATGCCAGAACATCTTTTCTAAGATGAGGGGCCCAAAACTGTTCACAATACTCAAGGTGAGGCCTCACCAGTGCCTTATAAAGCCTCAGCATCACATCTTTGCGCTTGTATTCTTTCAATGAGATCCCCCGTCATTCTTCTAAAGTCCAGTGAGTACAGGCCCAGAGCCATTAAATGGTTCTCATACATTAACCCTTTCAT
Source organism: Hypanus sabinus (assembly GCF_030144855.1). NCBI lineage: Eukaryota > Metazoa > Chordata > Chondrichthyes > Myliobatiformes > Dasyatidae > Hypanus > Hypanus sabinus. The sequence goes on from NC_082722.1 coordinate 53,059,826, forward strand.
TCCTGGGTTAATTCGCTGGACTTGTCTCTAATGCCAGCAGACCACTTCTTAGATAAAGGGCCCAAAACTGCTCACAATATTCCAACAGACTTATACTCTGCCCTTATAAAACCTCAGCATTACTGTACATCCAGAATTTGCTGTGAACTGAGAGAATAACACTAAGAATGTAATGAATGGACACATTACTGTGTAAGGTCTCAACCTGAGACGTCAGCTTATACCTTTTGCCTTGGCAGATGCTATCTGATCTGCTATGCTCTCTCAGAATGCTGTTTTTGTTTCAGAAACCAGCATCTGAAGTATTTTTTGTCCCCACAACATGGAGAAAGGCAGTTGCACATAACTGGGTGAATACTGACAATTGTGCCAGTGGCAAACAATCAAAGATTATTCACACGTGAGTAAAAGAATAAAGAGAAAGTTTGGAGAACAACGAAAGCTTTGAAGAATGGCTGTTGGAAACTGAGAGTTACTAGTGTTGCTTCAACTTTCACAAATTTACATAGAGTGGTGCACTAATCAGAGGAGGACGTCGAGATGATTTGATTTGCACATCCTTGAGTAGAAACTCCTTGAAGGGCAGCACGACAGGAAGAATGAGAAAAGGATATGCGGCAGAGGAGCTGTGAGGTGGAAGAGATCTCAAAGAAGCCTGTATCCACCACGAGAGCAAGTCTTCTTTCCAGAGCTCCGTGAGAAACAAGGGAAATGTCTTGATTTTGTTAATGCCGTCCTGTTTGTAAACTTGTACCCTTTGAAGCCTCAGTTTGGGAAAAGAACATATTGCTAATAACTGCTAAGTGACATTGGCAAAGAAATTTTCTGTATTTGGCTCCTTTCTCATTGGAAATTGATTTAGCCATCTTCCCTCTATGATCATGTAAAAGAGGCCACTGAAGTTGCTCACACAACTTGAGAGCCATTCTCTCTTGCCATAAATCTACCAACAGAGAGAACATGTTGGCTATTTCCTCACTAAGTGAGGACTCTCATTACTCTGTATGCACTGTATCACAACTCTGCTAGTAAATCAGAACTGAAATACGCTCCACTTCCTTAGCACCAGCAGTGACTATAAGCCACAAATCATTCACGTGCTCAACCTGCATGCAGTGAAAGCCATGTAATACATGAAATCGGATACAGTAGATGAGTGGTGTGCTAAATCAAAGCTGCTTCTATGTGAACCGCTCTAGCCCTGCTGGGCGTAGAACAATAGTGCAAAGATTTGTATTTCGTGCTTATGAATAAGCTCTCGCTGAGCAGGTATCAAGATTGCATGAATCCACCAGCAGTTGGTCCCATCCTGGGCCCTAACATGACTAAAGATGTCCGCTGATTTTGCAGATCCATGTATGGGAGGAAGTGACCTTGATTATAGTGGATATACATTTAAAATGAATGTAATCAATTCCGTTGGATACTTCTACACCTCAAGTGATGATTTCAAAACTGAGAATGATATTCCAGTTTCTGCTGACAAACTCCCGCTGCTAAATTTGCCAAGGTGTTGTTTGGCACGGTGTTTCGGGTCACAGGTACAATTGTTAAAGCACAGCAGTTGGAGGCGCACTCAGAAGCCTTGGCAGATTACTTCACTTCTTGCAGTAAAGCAGTTTCTCAGGACTAAACTCCTCATACTAAGCTACATGGCTGTCTGATTCCATTGCCTTCTAGCGCATCTGGGGAATTTCTCCGACAGAGGGAATTTCTCCTGTTTTGCATTTCATTAAAGGACTTCCCTTCTTTGTTCCCTCCCTTCCATGTTTTCCAGTGTCAAATTTACTTCCTGCTTGACTGCCAGTACTGTTCTGACCACAATACAACTCCCTTTCAGAGTTGCTCCCTATCCTTAACCTGTGCATACTACATATAGTATTGTTCCTTATTGATGCAAGCAGCCAATCAAATGCTCAGCAGCACAGACTCACTTAAAAATCACCAACCCTGAAGGTGACATGCTACATCTTTTGAAATCAGTAGGTGGGGATTTATTGTGCATTACCATTTCAGTAGCTGCATGAGATCCATTAATTTTAGATTAGCTATTCTATACAAACATAAATTTCTCTCAAGCAGTAAGTGAAAAATAATTGAAACTGGCTTGACTTCAATATTAGATCTACTCTGAAATAAAATTAACACTTTGAAGGATTAAAAATTTGGATTTATTAGAACAGTTATTGCTATCCTAAAATGACTATTTTTCCATATTGTGATATGGTAAACAATTATCCAGCTGAAATAATGATGTAACTTCACATCAGGCTTCTGAAATAAAAATGGAAGGTTTGGAAATGAACAGCATATGTAGGAAGAAATAGCTTGGTTTGATATTTCAGCACATAACCTTTCCAGCCAACCATATTCTTACTTATAATTCAAAAGGGTGTGAATACAGTCTTTGGAAAAACTCTTCCTTATATAGCATGCTTTATGCTATATGCTGTATGCTGTAGTGCAGCTAGTGATTTCAGCACTGAATGTGCATAACAGTAAAATTAATGAGATGCATAAAAATATCCCAGTATCATGGCTTTTTAGCCTGTACAATAGTTTCTGTATTAACAAAGGAATAGGTGTATACCTTTCTGAGCGAGTCTCTAATCCAGCCATTCCTTGTATCCTTGTATTGATGTTTTAATAAATGTGAGTTAAATCTGATCTATGATTCAAACATGCTATTTTAACACTGCGGCCTTTCCATCAATAAAAATAATTTGTAATTATAATAAGTAGGAACTAAATTAATGTATTTTGTGCTGTTATGAATGTACCACAGCTCTGAGGGGCCGAAGGGTGCGGGGTAGCCCCCTCCTTTGTGAGAATCGCAAGATCACTATTGATTTGGGTCAGGAGACACAGGAAATGAGAGAGAGACGTGCGGAATGTCTTGTTCCCCTGGCGATATAAAGCTACGGGAAACGGCCATTGTCTCTTGGAGACGAACTTGTGTATTACAATACTGTGCTACGTGGAAGCCCTCAGGCAAAGTGGGTTGGTTGAGGGAGGGATTGCATCACCCCCAACCTGATTGACATCTGAGACCCTGGGAGTCAGGATAAAAGAGGATCTGTGGGAACAGCCCCTCAGACGCACCAGAAGGAACGCTAGCGATCCCGTAATAGCGGAAGCCGGTGGGGAGGCCACGTGCGTTTGGTTCTATTTGCCCCGGAACTGGTGCCCTTTACCACGGAAAAACGGCTTTTAGCTAACAACGGGGAAACCAACTCCCAACGACTCGAAGGATTGACATCATAAAAGGACCGGGGCAAGTTTTAAACCCTTCTTTCTCTCAAACCAAAACGCTGCAGTTTGAACAAACTAACAGTGGCTTTTATATTTCCATCAGACAATACATTATCCCCTAGACAACGATAGATCTATTTCTTATTGATTATTATTATACCCGCGCGTTTAGATTTAGTATTGATGACGTATATTATCTGTATGTTTGCATTGATCTTATTTTTGTGTATCTTTATCAATAAATACTGTTAAAAATAGTACCATCAGACTTCAACGGACCTCTCTATCTTTGCTGGTAAGTGACCCAGTTACGGGGTTCATAACAAAATTGGGGGCTCGTCCGGGATTTGACACCTAATTGGGAGGCCAGTGAATCGGGCTTGTAAGTCCAAAACTTGGATCTGGTTACGCAGGTAGCCAGACGGGAAACCAGCAAAGATGGGCGTGGGTGAATTTATAGAAAACCCGACTCTGGAGGCGCTAGAGGCGGCCACCAAAGCAGACTTGATAAATTTGGCGAAGGGGTTAAACCTCGCAGAGGTGAGGTTGTCAATGAAAAAGCAGGAGGTGCAAAGGGCAATAACTCAGTATTATATTGGGAAGAATGTGTTTGCAGCTGAGGTATTGGAAAATATTCCTGAAAAGGTACCAGCTAGTGGGACGGCTCAGTTAGAGTTGGAGAAATTAAGGTTGGAACATGCAATTAAGGTAAAACAGCTGCAAGCAGCTGAGAAAGAGAGAGAGAGAGAGAGAGAGAGAGAGAGAGAGAGAGAGCCGAGAAAGAGGGAGAGAGTATGGAGAGGCAGAGAAACAAAGGAAACATGACTTGGAGATGGAGAAGTTAAGGCAAGGGCAAAGAGATCAAGGGTCAGACTGAGAGGAACGGTTTAATGTTAGTGGGGAATTGAGGTTAGTCCCTCCGTTCGAGGAGACGGATGTTAATAGTTATTTCTTGCTTTTTGAAAAGGTGGCAGTGAATCAGAAGTGGCCCAGAGATCAGTGGGTGGCGTTGTTACAAAGTGTGTTAAAAGGGAAGGCACAGCGGGCATATACGGCGTTGGCCATGGAGGAGGAAGAGGGGGAGAGTTATGACAAAGTAAAGGCGGCCATTTTCCGGGGTTACGAGTTAGTACCTGAAGCGTATAGACAAAAGTTTAGAAATTTAAAAAAAGGGAGGAATCAGACGTATACCGAATTTGCCTATGAGAAGGGTGTGCTCTTGGAGCATTGGTGCACAGCAGAGATAGTGGCAGAGGATTATTGGCGTCTCAGGGAGTTAATTCTGATTGAGGAATTTAAAGGTTGTGTTTCGGAGGATATCCGGATGTATTTGAATGAGAAGCCGAATAAGTCCATCTCAGAATTTGCTAGGTTCGCAGATGAATATGCCCTAACCCACAAGACAAAGTTTTCCTCAAATAAAAGTTCCCAGAGAGACCGTGGGAACAATCGAGAAAGTCCACCAGCTGAGGCAGAGGTCCCGCCCGGAGCTAGTGGTAAGGTTGAGGAGGAAAGGCCAGACGGTCAGAGATTTCCGGGCTTGACCTGTTTTAATTGTGGAAAGGGAGGATATATTGCATCTCAGTGCTTTGCTCCGAGGAAAGAGACAGGAAAAGGGATGTGCCGTGGTAATCAGTAAATCGACAAGAAAGCCCCGGGTAGACAGAGTATGAGAAGGGTCTGAGACTTGTCTGTCACATGGAACCGTGTCTGTGAGGGAGGGAGACACACCAGTTCCCATACGGATCTGCAGAGACATGGGGGCTGAGAGGTCGTTGATCAGCAGAAAGGTACTAGATTTTGGTTGCAAGACAGGAATGGTAGCTGTGAAAGGAATAAGCAAAGGGACAGAAATGGTGCCCTTACATAAGGTCATTATGGATTGTGAGCTGGTGTCTGGACCAGTTGAAATAGGGATGCGATTAGAATTCCTGAGAACTGACGCAGACGTCCTTCTCGGTAACGATTTAGCAGGTGGTAAGGTTTGGGCAGCAATGACGATGACCAGCCAGCCGGTGAGTGTTGTGGCCCCGCCCCTAGATTCCAAGATCTATCCCGCATGCACAGTCACTCGCAGCCTGTCGAGAGAGGCAGCTGAGAACGAGAGCAGTTTAAATCTGGCCAGTTCCAATTTGGCCAAGACATTTTTACCGACCCCGTACCACGAGGGTTTAGAGGGTGGTAAAATGAAGAGTAGTAAAGTGAAAGAGGGTAAGGGAGAGGAGGTAGACCTGCCCTTAGCGAGGAGAAAAGTTCTAGAGGCAGAAGATAAAGATGAGAAACAGCTAGAGCTGTTAAAAGGTCCAGAGTTGGACAGGGATGATCTGTCTGGTTTGGCAGAACTGTTTGAAGAAGTTGAAAATTCTAAAGGTGTTCCCGATAATGAAATGAGGGCCGTCCTAGATGAAAAGGGTGCCCTTACCTTGAAGAAGTCTGCGGGGTTGGCAGATGAGGTTGTTTCAGCCTGCGGGGTTGAGTTTACTCCGGAAGGGAGTTGCCCAGAGAGTAGCTGTGAGAATCAGGGGAATTTAGAATTTGGACCGGGTACAGGTATTGAAAGCCTGAAAGAGGCAAATGTCCCGTTTGAGTGTGTCCAAGATGTGGATGCATGTGGTACTGAACCTAGTAAGGGAGCTCAGGAAAAAGTCTGAGGTATTTGATTCAGTTGAAAGGGAAGGCCGTCCTTGTGGGTCAGATAGACTTGATTCAGTGAAGAAAGGGTTAACCTTGGTAATAGTGGGAAGTGAGAGTTCCCAGGTGTTTGTGCTCAAAGGTGTGTTAAAAGTTAATGCAGATATCAAAAGTGGGGAGATAAATATTATTGTTGAAGGAAATGGGAAATATATAGTTCCCAAATCGAATGAAGAAAATTTAAAGCCTGCGGATCGCTTACAGATCGAATTGGAAGATGACGGGGGCCCCCCATGCTATTGTTATTCCAGAGTGTGGTGTGAAAAGGCAGAATTTGAAATGCTGCTTGAACAAAGAGTTCGAACTGAAAACTAATAGCCTGAAGGGTCCTGAAGAGAGGGCTAGCAACCTGTGTAAAATTAAAGAATTGGGTGGAAATTCAGAAGATGGTCTAAGTTTGGGACACGGTGTTGATGAAATAACTCCTATGAAAGAAGCGGGCGAGAGCCTATTTCGCCAGGGTACCCAAGCTCCCCACATGGGAACTAACCAGAAAAGAGGCGACGGTTAATGGGGACGCCATTTTTAAATAGCAAAAGCCGGTTTTACGGGTTTTCGACAAAGCATGTGAATAATAAAGACAACCCCATGGAAGCCTGCCTGTTAAGTTTGAAAGCAACAGAAAGATTAGTATTTGCATGAATTTTTGTAGATACACGTAAGCTAAGATCACAACTCCTAAGTTTTTGTTTGCTGAAGGAAAGAAATAAAAATAGGTGGTTATTCAATTGAAGTCTGATGCTACAAGACTTTAGTAAGGTACAAGATGTTAAGATATTAAAGGAAGTGACACTGTAATCGTTAACTGTTTAGATGCTGAATTGAATGTATAACTGTATTACTCTGTAGTGAAAAGGAAAAGCTTTTGTATTGTGTTAGATTCTAAAATCCTGTAAGACTCTGTACTACTTCGTTTCACCACTGGTGAAAACGCTTTGAAGAAAGGGGGTGTTATGAATGTACCACAGCTCTGAGGGGTAGCCCCCTCCTTTGTGAGAATCGCAAGATCACTATTGATTTGCGTCAGGAGACACAGGAAATGAAAGAGAGACGTGCAGAATGTCCTGTTCCCACGGCGATATAAAGCTACGGGAAACGGCCATTGTCTCTTGGAGACGAACTTGTGTATTACAATACTGTGCTACGTGGAAGCCCTCAGGTAAAGTGGGCTGGTTGAGGGGGGGATTGCATCACCCCCAACCTGATTGACATCTGAGACCCTGGGAGTCAGGATAAAAGAGGGTCTGTGGGAACAGCCCCTCAGATGCATCAGAAGAAATGCTAGCGATCCCGTAATAGCGGAAGCCAGTGGGGAGGCCACGTGCGTCCGGTTCCATTTGTCCGGAACCGGTGCCCTTTACCACGGAAAAACGGCTTTTAGCTAACAACAGGGAAACCAACTCCCAACGACTCGGAGGATTGACATCATAAAAGGACTGGGGCAAGTTTTAAACCCTTCTTTCTCTCAAACCAAAACGCTGCAGTTTGAACAAACTGACAGTGACTTTTATATTTCCATTGGACAATACATTATCCCCCTAGACAACGATAGAGCTATTTCTTATTGATTATTATTATACCCGCGCGTTTAGATTTAGTATTGACGACGTATATTATCTGTATGTTTGCATTGATCTTATTTTTGTGTATCTTTATCAATAAATACTGTTAAAAATAGTACCATCAGACTTCAACAGACCTCTCTATCTTTGCTGGTAAGTGACCCAGTTACGGGGTTCGTAACAGTGCAAACAGCAATAATTTCTTTAGCATGTGTTCTTTGTAATCTAAAATTTTCCAGAGCCCATCCATGTAGCCTTCTTCTTTTCGATCTTCGAGGACTTCCACCTGGATGGGCCCTGGATACAGAGCAACAAGAGAAGGCAGCAGCTCTCTTGGGATTGGGTAGACTTGGGTGTTCTTTGTGCAACGACTTCTTGTGATTAAACAACTCTAAGTCCGAGAAGACTCAAATGGTAACTTTATCAAGTAGCCAATAAGAATCTTTGAGTGTTAGCATACACTCAAAATACTAAAAGGATTGGATGAATCAGAGGCCTAGAAACAGCAATAAGGTATTGTGAATGGTGCCATATTTGTCTGAAATTCTGAATGAAATTGTCAAGAAACATTGAAATCCAACTCCTTCTTAGTGTGCCATTTTGTGCAAATGTTAGATTCTGGCCTATCTATCTTTCTAGCAAACTTTTCAATACTTGTGTCTGACCATCAAACAGATGGATGAATTCTCAACACTTAGAGTACAAAGGAAAGCTGATTTTTTTTGCTATTTTTAGCAAAGCGAGCACTTATTACCCATTTCTAATTGCCTGTCTAAAGGCTCTTGAATCATGGCAGTTCTCCATGTTGCCAATAAGGAGTTCCAGGGTGTAGAGTAAGTCATGGCCACTCACCAAAGCCTCCAATTCTCCAAAGAACTGATCCCATGCACTGTAGCAGTAGCACTCTAAACTCTTCTCCAAAAATCACGAGCTTTCTCTGAAAGCCAAGTGCATGATTAACATGTGAGTTTAATTGGATCTCTGCATCAAATTTACAACACATTAGAGACTGCTTGCTTTGCATACATCCAGTGTCCATGAGTAAAGCACATGTTGCCATACTGCCTAATTTGTCATTGCACTGAAAAGATACAAATCACCATCAAATTATGCACCCTGTTGAAAGTAATTTCCACTGCCTACACATAGTTTATTTTCAATAAAGTCTCCAAAAAAGAGCTAATGAAACAATTGTTAAAAATTGAAGTAGAGAACTTGCTCCCCTTCTTGAATATTAAGCATTGCTAATGTTAAGAATTTCAGCGGAATGAACTCTGCCTTATCTTAGGAAGTCATTGTTCCTGTTCTTTTAAACTCAGGAATTTGGTTCTACAATTTCTTTAACTCAGGGGTGTTAATTCCTGCTGTTCCTTTTAAACTTAGGGTACATTATTCTTATCATTGCCTTAAACTTGAGGGGTTTTATTTCTGTGCTCCATTTAATCTCTGGGGATATCTGTTCCAGCTTTCCTCATGAACTCAGTTCTGGACCAGTAAATTGAAGAGGAACACAAGAACTGAGACTCCATCAGTTCAGAAAGTACAGGAGAATGGGATCCCTGTGTTTAGGTTTCTTCTACACGCTGTGTGTTGATAGTGACTGAGAGAGGATGATTCACCCACAGGATGAATATATCTCCATCATCTAGGAAACCATCATCATTTCATACCTAAATGTAGCAGGACCAGGACAGTATCCAGGCTTGGGCTGACAAGTAACATTCCAGACGTGCAAGTGCCAGGCAATGACCATCTCCAACAAGGGAGCAAAAGAGGCTCTAACCAACGTCCCTTGACATTCAGTGGCATCACCATCACTGAATCCCCTACTCTCAACATCCTGGCATTACCATTGACAGGAAGCTGAACTTGTCTAGCCATATAAACACTGTGGCTACCAGAGCAGGCCAAAGGCTAGGAATCCTGGGGTGTGTAACTCACCTCCTGACTCCCCAAAGCCTGTCCACCATCCACAAGGCTCGGGTCAGGAGTGTAATGGAATACTCGCCACTCGCCTGGATGAGTGCAGCTCCATCAACACTCAACAAGCTTGACACCATCCAGTACAAGGCAGCCAACTTGATTGGTCCCCCTTCCACAAGTATCCAGTCCTTCCACCATCGATGAACAGTTGCAGCAGTGTGTACTATCTACAAGATGCATGGCAACAGCACACAAATTTCCTAAGGCAGTACCTTCCAGCCCCACAACCATTACCATCGCGAAGGACAAGAACAGCAGATACCTGGGAACACCACCACTTGGAAATCCCCCACCAAGTCACTCACCATCCTGACTTGGAAACATAACACTGTTGCTTCATTCTCGCTGGGTCAAAATCATGGAATTCCCTCCCTAACAACTTTATGGGTGTGCCTACACCTCAGGGACTGCAGCGGTTCAAGAAGGCAGCACATCACCACCTTCTCAAGGGCATCTAGGAATGGGTGATGAACACTGGCTCAGCTGGTGATGCCCACATCCCATAAATGAATAAATAAAAAAATTGAACATTGTGACCCTACCAGGCATCCACAGAGTCCACAATCTGTAAAAAAAAAATAGTTTCACAATTTCCCTGCAAATGAAACAGCTCCTCTTTGCACACAGCAAAACCTGTGCAAAATATAGGCATGGGATTATAAGGTAATATTTGTGCCCAAAAAATGCCAGAGAGTGACTATCTCCAACCAAAGAGAGTCTTAACTACCAACTAGTGACAATCAATAGCGTTGTCAAGTCTCCCACCATTCATATCCCTGGGGAGCCACCAATGACTAGAAACTCAACTTGTCCAGCCACATAAGTACCCCAAGAACAGGTCAGAAGCTGGGCATGCAGTGGACAGTGACTCACCATCTGATATTCGAGTTGGTTTTCATCAGTTACATTGGACAAGTCAGGAGTTCAATAAGTTGCCAGAATGGATGCATCTCCAACAGCCTTCAACAAACTCAATATCATTCGGCCCACTTGATCAGCACTCTATTAATCATCCTAAACATTTATTCCCTCCACCATCACACATACAGTTGACAAAATGCACTGCAATACTCATCCAAGCAACCCCTACTGAACCTCTGAAACCTGCTACTTCTGCAATCAAAAAATGACAAGGGAACAGGTTCATGTTAACACCATCATCTCCAGGTTACCCGGCAGCTGTTTCTGTGCTCCATCCAAATCCTAGTACTCATTATTCAAAAGCATTGTGAGACTATCTTCACCAGAAGGATTACAACAGTTCAAGAAAGTGACATTTAGGCTTGAGTAATAAAAACGGCCAATGACATATAATTCTGCATTCTTTGAGTTATCTCAATGCACTAATCTGACAAAATGATCTGTATAGATGGCAAGTAAAACAAGGCTTTTTCACTGTACATGTGACAATAATAATAAATCAATAATAATTCCAAAATTTAATTAAGGAGAGATGGCATAGGCTAGGTCTTTATTTCCTGGGAATGCAGGAGATGGAGGGGTGACCTGATAGAGATATGTAAGATTGTGACAGGCATACATAGGGTGAAAGCACATAGTCTTTCCTTCCAGGGAGGAGGTATTAAAAACAAGAGGTTTAAGATTGGGCAAGAGAATTAAAAGGGACACCAAGGCAGCTTCTTGACACAAAGGGTGGGTTTTTGAGTCATCTGACAGAAATAGTGGTGAAGGCAGGAACAGTAGCAATGTTTAAAAGCCATCTAGAAAAGTACATAGACAGGAAAGATTTAGAGGGCTATGAGCCAAACATGAGCGGATGGGACTAGGCCTTTGTGGGACACAGTGGGCCTGAACGAGTTGGCTTAAACTCATCCAAAGCTTACTGGAAACCTGTAGTCTTCCTTGAAAGATCACCAGATCAAAATCCCCACGTAAAAGCATTAAATTCAGCAATTCAGATGGTAACTTTAATAAGGGCAGTTAGAGCTGAATATCAAATGTTGGCTTCACCAGTGACGTCCACTTTCCATGAAAAAGTGGATAAAAAGAAACTCAAGATTGGTTTTGTTAACCAGGCAAACGAGGAATTGGGATGACTGTGCCACTTTCCCATCCTTCTCGGCTCCATTGTCCCTGTGTTTTGAACAAATAAGACAGGTGGTTGGTAAAGATACACCTGTGTGTCAAGTGCTCACCTGCTCCTTACTTATTATCAGTTGATGCTGTGACTCTGGAATTGGCTTATTATTATCACATGTACTGAGATACAGTGAAAAGCTTTTCTTACATACTGTTCAAATGGATTAATTCATTACACAGTACACAGAACACAGTAAAATAATAAAAATGCAGAATACAGTGTAACAGCCACAGAGAAAGCGAAGTGCAGGTTAACAATAAGATGCTAGTTCATAATGAGGTAGATTGTGAGGTTAAGAGCCCCATCTTATCATACCAGGGAACAACACACACAAAATGCTGGTGGAACACAGCAGGACAGGCAGCAGCTATAGGAAGAAGCACTGTCGACGTTTCGGGCCAAGACCCTTCGTCATACCAGGGAACCATTTAATAGTCATATAAGAGTGGGGTAGAAGCCGTCCTTGAACTCAGTGGTACATGCTTTCAGTCTTTTGCATCTTCTGCCTGATAGAAGAGGGGAGAAGAGAGACTGCCCAAGATGGCCAGTCCATGATGGCTTAAACAGGTATGATTCCGGTTGCCATCCTCTTCAACTCTGCTTCACATTCCCATTCGGATATGTCCATACATGGCCTCCTCTACTGCCATGATGAGGCCAAACTCAGGTTGGAGGAGCAACACCTCATATACCATCTGGGTAGACTCCAGCCCCTTGGCATGAACATTGAATTCTCCAACTTCCGGTAATTCCCTCGCCCTCCCTTTCCCCATCCCAGTTTCACTCTGCCTCCTCCACCAGCTGCCTATCACCTCCCTCATAGTTCTGCCTCCTTCTATTAGCCATAGTGCTTTCCCCTTAAATTTCTTCTTCACCTTTCCTGCCTGTCCCCTCCCTGCTTCCCCTCCCCCACCCCTTACTGGTTTTTCACCTGGCACCTACCAGCCTTCTCCTTCCCACCCTCCCCCCACCTTCTTTATAAGGCCCCTGCCCCCTCCCTCTTCAGTTCTGACGAAGGGTCTCGGCTCGAAACGTTGACTGCTCGTTTCCACGGATGCTGCCCGACCTGCTGAGTTCCTCCAGCATCTTGTACATGTTGCTTGGACCACCGCATCTGCAGTGTATTTTGTATTTATGATTCTTGTGTAGCTGCCAGATCACGCAATGAGGATTTTAACACATTTGTCCTTAGCAATTATTGGTAATCTCACTATATATCATTCTTAAAAAGCCAAAGACAATTCCCAGAAGAGTGCTATACTTCACCGCTCATTAAATTCCACTTAGCATTTAAAAGCTTTGCATTTAAGAAAAATATGAGAACTGATGCACATGTGCTGTACGTCAGTGTGAAGTACCCATCACTGATGTGTTACGTACCCCGTAACTGGGTCACTTACCAGCAAAGATAGAGAGATCCGTTGAAGTTTGATGGTACTATTTTTAACAGTATTTATTGATAAAAATACACAAAAATAATATCAATGCAAACATACAACTAATATATGTCATCAATACTAAATCTAAAAGCACGGGTATAATAATAATCAATAAGAAATAGCTCTATCATTGTCTAGGGGATAATGTATTGTCCGATGGAAATATAAAAGTCACTTTGGTTCATTCAGGCTGCAGCCTTTGGTTGGAGAGAGAGACAGGTTTTGGAACTTGCCAGAGTTTTTCCTTTTTATGATGCCGATCCTTCGAAATGTCGTTGGTGTCCTTTTCCTTTTAGCTAAGCCGTCTTCCGTGGTCAGTCCCGCCAATCCCGGGCAATGGGAAAGGACGTACGCGGGCCCCACCGGCTGTCGCTATTAAACGCTGTCACGGGATTTCTAGCATTTCTCCTGGTGCGTCTAAAGGGGTTGTTCCCCAGACCTTCTTTTATCCTTACTCATGGGGTCTCAGATGTCAATCAGGTTGGAATGATGCCATCCCCCAACCAGCCCACTTTGTTCATTCCCTGAGGGCTTCAAATAAATAGTACAGTACTCAATACACAATTCCATCTCCAAGAGACAATGGCCGTTTTCCGTGGCTTTGTATCACTGAGGGGCCAGGACAGTCCAAACCCCTTGTGGATTCTGTGTGCCTCTCTCTCATTTCCTGGGTCCCAGACCCGCATTAACAGCAATCTTGCGATTCTCAAAAAGGAGGGGGCTACTTTGTACCCTTCGGCCCCTCAGATTTGGGGCACAGGTGTAACAGATGCTAAAAGAAATCAAGGCTGTTAGAAAGGACTTTAATTTCAGTGATAACCCCAGAGGACAAATTAAAGTTGAGTCCACAGTGTGCATTCCTAAAGACTGAGTTTTACATTGATGCTCTGCATAGTCCTGTAAAAATTATTCTGCTAGGATTCAATTAGGAATGAAAAGGATGTGGCATAATCAACATGAGACAACCGTTATGTCTTCTTAAATCCTCTCATGAGACGTAGGCATTGCTGGCAAGGTCATAATTTAATGATCATCTCCAAATGCCACAAAGCAATTGAGAATCCAGTGATGAGCTGGGTTATTGAAGGTAAATGCTCTGATCTCTATGGTGGGAAGCTCCAGGATATTGTCCCAGTAGAGAGACAATACTGGGTACAGGGTACAAATCAAGCAAATTTCTTTATCCTTGATGATGCAGAACTTGCGTTTAATTGGAGCTGCACTCATCATGCAGGGTATAGATAAAATCAACGCACATGATCTTCCCCAGAGAAAGAGAATCAAAAACTAGAGGGTGTAAGGTTTAAGTTGAGAGCAGTGAGTTTTAAAGGAGACTTGAGAATTAAGTTTTCTTTCACATGGAAGGTCGTGGGTCCATGAAATAAGCAACTGGATAAAGTGGTAGAGGCAGGTACAGTTATAATTTTAAAAAGACGTTTGGACAGGCTTATAGATAGGAGATGATTAGATGAATGTACTTAGCTGAGCATCTTGGATAGTTTGGACATTTCAGGCTGAAGGTCCTGTTTCTATGATGCACTATTCACTGATTCTATAGTTATGAGTCATCTGAAAGCATCTCACTGCTCTCCTGACAGGCCTGTGTTGTATAAACAATAGAAAGGCACAGAGAGTTGAAGAGTGACAGATCAATTACTCAATCCAGAAAATACAGCTTTTGGTGAATTTTTGTGGTCTCAATATTTCTTTATGTTGCACATCTAGTTAATCTTCTGTTCAACAATGATCACCCGGTAGTAAGGATTAGGTAATTAAGGGTTAATGTAACTAAATGTAAAGGAGATGAGATGAGACTTTCCTGATGGAGATGATCATTGCTCAGCAATCATGTAGTGTATGTTACTTTTTTGTTACTAATAAATGCTTGAAAGTTGTCCAAGTATTACTACAATGAACACCATTTAATTACCATCAAAACAACCCTAGTTCTGACCTTATGTATCATTGGTGAGCAGCTGAAAATGTTTGAGGCTGGGACACTGATCTGAGAATTCCCTATAGCAAAATTCATATGTTGAGAAAAATGAAGTCCAACAGTCCATCCGATTTCCCTTAAAGGCATGATTCCAGTCAGTTGGCTGTTTACCCATTGATATCAGTCTTAAAAAAGCCCCTTCAAACTGTAGTCTTTCAAATACTTCCTTAATGTCAATCTCTTTCCATCTTTAGAAGTCAATTCTTGTCTTTTGGACTGAGCTGACAGTAAAGTCAGCAAGCGGAGAATATGATGCGGAAGTAGAGTTTCATCAAGTCGGCTTTTACTGGGAGCTGCATCTTAGCACCAATTAAGACAATTTTCTTTTCTTGTTGGAATTTGATCATAGACCAACTAGATGCACTTACCTAGATTGGATTCCTCTTCTTGTTGTAAACAGAGGTCAGCTGTCCAATTATTGATTTGGAAGTTAAATAGCCTTACTTTAACTTCACTGGAATTGCTCAAATAAAGGTGGTGTTGGTTCTGAGTGTTTTGATGATCTCTTAATGCATTCTGGAATGTACATTATATCTGGAGAAGCAGACATATATGTTTTACAAGTCTGTATATAAAATGTGAAGGTAGATTTTCCAATTTGTTCTCTAGGACGTAGTGGATCACTTAGATGGAAAACAAAAGAAAATAATTCTGCATGTTCACTTGCTTTTCTAAGCATTACTTCCTAGTTTGGGTCTTAAGAATCAAAGCATCAGGACATGTGTAGTGGATGCAAATACATACCTGAGCCGCATGCCTCCAAATAACGGCACTCACATGCTGATTTACTGAACGTTCATCATTTATGAAGTAGAATCCCAGATGAGATACATTATTATACAGTCAAGTTAGCAGGTGCTCATAGCCTATTAATCAGCTTTGCTTTCTCCATTACTACTCAGCTTGTTGGCCTATACCCAAGCCTGCCTATTATTTCAGAGCACATTATCAATGTTAGCACAAGCTTTCAATGGTTTCAAATTGGATGTTTTCCAATCAAAATAGACAAATACATTTTTAATATTCTGGACATAAATGCACAAAGAAAGACTGTTCATTTGCCTTCTTCAGCTTACTCCTGATGAGCACCTAAACACTTGTACAAATGGAGTTGAATGTGTTTAGCAAGATGATTCTTAAAGTGAAATTTAAGGGCACATCCAATGTTCTTTATATGTATTTTGGTATTCTGAATTTCAAAAGATATATTTACCCTTTTTATATCGGAATTAACATTCAAAATAGATTTGCATGAGCTGAACAATTCCAATAAATTTTAAATCTGAACGTGTTATGGGATCTGGAGACTTGAGTTATAAAGATAAATTGACTAGGCTGGAATTACTTTTCCTGGGGGATAGGAGGCTGAGTGAGAACCTTATAGAGGTTTGTAAGATCATGAAGGCATGGATAAAATGGATGGTCACAGACTTTTTCTGAGGGTTGAGATGTCTCAAACTAGAGAGCACTGGCTTAAGTTGAGAGTGTAATGTTTAAAGGGGACCTGAGAGGTAGGTTTTTCATAGAGGGTAGTGGGTAATGGAGTGACCTACCAAAGGAAGTGGAAGAAGCAGGTAGAATTATGCATAGAAGGGGGGAGCTGGTGGGGTTCGAACATTTAACTGTCATTCATTTTTTGGGGCACTCCTCTGCTTTTGTGGATATTTGTGAAGAAAAAGAATTTCAGGATGTATATTGTATGCATTTCTCTGACATTAAATGTACCTATTGAATTACAATGTTTAAAAGACATTTGGAGAGATATATAGATGGGAAAGGTTTATGGGCCAAATTCAGGCAAATTGGATGGGTTCAGAAAGGCACCTTGCATGAGGTGGATGCAGTACCTGTTTCCCTTCCTCTATAGTACTACATCTTAGCGTCAGATTCACAAGTTGAAAAGGGATGCTTAAGTAACAAAATAAATAAAGAAATGGAAATATTCAGCAAATCATTGAGTGATAGAGCAATACCATGCAGACACAGGTTATTTAGCCCAATGTATCCATGCCAGCCATGATGCTAACTCAGCTGGTGCCAATTTCCTACATTTGGCCGATATCCCTTAAAGCTCTGCCCCTCCATGAATCTATCCAAGTTGTTCTCAAATGTTACGATGGTACTTGCCTCAACCACTTCCTCTGGCAGCTGTCTCATGTACTCACCTCTGTGTGAAAAACATTGCCCCTCAGGTTCCTTTTAAATTTTGCCTCTCACATCCTAAATGCCCCCTAGCTTTAAACTCCTCTAACATGGGGAAAAGACCGTTAGGGAATCCTGCTCAAGGACTCCCAAGTCCCCTTGCTCCTCTAATTTCCAAAGTTTCTCCCCATTTAGAAAATAGTCAATGCCTTTATTCCTTCTCCCAAAGTGCATGAACACACACTTCCCTGCACTATATTCCATCTGCCACTGCTAGATCCTGTCTAATTCCCCTAAACTTACCCCTGTTCCAGTTTAGTGCCCTAATCTAAGGACCTGTCCAATCCTTTTCCTTCACTGTCTTAAAAAGAATTATGGTCACTAGTGCCAAATTGGTGGGTTGCAGCTCTTTGGACTGTAAGAGCCCATTCCTCGCTGTATCTCTAAATAAAATAAACAGACCATATAATATATCCACACAGGAACTTCAGGTAAACGGATGTGAAGGTCAGTTAGTTAACTCAGTTGGTAGCATTGTCATCTCCCGTTCAGAAGGCACAGATTCACCAAACATCACAAACCTATTAAATCAATGTCAGAGCAAAACCCACTGTAGGTGCAGATAAAGTTGTCATGTACAATTCCCATTGTAGCTGTTCTGATGTAAGCTTAAATCATGCCGCTAATTATATCTGAATTCATGGACCTCTGAACCTATAGTAATAAAGGGAAATCTTTGGGCAGGGCAAGGAGATAAAATTATTTCTTAGAGATAAAGGTCTTCCCATTCAAGGGGTTGGCATCTGAAGAACAAGCATTGGCATATCCAGATCATCCTCACTTTCCTCTGATGGAGTTATTTCTGCAGCAGTTTCAAAATGATAGTTTTTGCGTCTCAACCACATTTTTCTTACCGAGCTGCATTGAAGACACTGATTTTCCAATCCGTCTGTGAAATTACAAAAGAAATGGATAGGTCAGTGAGCAGTCTGTTTGGCATTATAGGAGTAATATGCAGGGTTAGAGTTTCTGAGGAGTAACATTTTCATATAAAGCCAATTTGGTATCTGCAAGAAGTTGTCAAAGAAGATGGAGAAAGGAGGAACAATAACTGCTTCTAAGAGGCATCTGCATAGGTACCTGAATGAGCAGAGAGATATGATATTAATGCAGACAAGTGGGATTAATATAGACTAGCGTGATAGTCAGCAATGATGAAATGGGCCCAAAGGCCAATTTCTCTGCTGTATGGTTCTGACTGTACAACGAAGTGATTTAGAATTTCATTCTATCGGATGATTTTGCTCTGTGTGAAGAAAAGCTTCCCCCGATGTTAATCTGAAATTTATTACTTATTTGAACTGGTGTCTCTTTGCTATCCTTGTATTAGCGCCATTTTCTATTTTACAAACATTAATACGATAAATTAATTTAAAGGAGGACCAGCTCAGATTTCTCCCACTCTTCATTGTTATCGATTCTCTAGTCTTGTGGCAATTCTGTGAGCTGTTTCCAGGTCTTGATTATTCTTGGAGTTCTCTGACGAAAACATCCTGCAGTTTGAGCATGATTTCATTCGACTTGTCCTCAACTGCACTGCTTATATAGTTCAATATTCTGCTTGATGTGTGGTTAACGCTGTACTGCAAAATGTTGAACGTTGAATCCAAATGTGTCACTAAATATCCTTTAACTTCACCCGTAACTATCATGACATAATTCGTCAAGTATTTAAATTGCTTATTTTTCTTCATGCATCTACTACTTTACAATTGTGTTCCACCTTCCTTTGCAGCAGTTACATGTTTTAACTCACTTTGGATTTAATTTACTCTGGCATGTTATTACTATTAATGTCCTGGCACTGGGCTTCTTGTGAAGCACATATTGTGATGTTGATTGAATAGCAGTAGTGACATTCTAACATTTTGGATAGAACATTGTAATGCCTGAATCTAGAATGTTTAAAATATATCTCATGACATTGGAAATATTCCCAATTATAATTTAGTGAATTAATTGTTAACATTTTCAACTAAATCTGTTATCCATTGAATTAGTGAAGTCTAAGATGTAAAGAAAACATATCTTTCTTCATTAGTGGTAGTTCAGGATTGACAATGACTTACTCCTGATGAACGGTCTGGGCCAAAACGTCGACTGTTCTCTTTACCTAGATGCTGTCTGGCCTGCTGCGTTCCTCCAGCACTTTGTGTGTGTTGCTGGAATTTCCAGCACCTGCAGAGTTTCTCTTGTTTCTGATTGGATGAATTACTCCAGTTCTGGTTTATCAGTGATGAGCTTGGTTTTGTTATATGTACATGGTATCACTGGAATGAGTCGTTTGCGTCAACAACCAGTCCAAGGATGTGCTGGAAGCAGCTCGCAAGAGTCGCCATGCTTCTGGCCCACAATTTACAAGTTACCCCAATGCGGGAGCAATTCAGAGCAGCCGGATCAGGAGGAGAACGTAGGTCCAGACTGCGGTGGAATGAAAGACGTTCGATGGCGCTGTGAAGAGCGCCGGCAGTCGCTGCGCTATGGCGCCTCTCTGAGAGTGGCTGTGTCGAATGTGCAGCTTTCTGCAACAGCTACCGATTTTTACCGAGCAGGGTCGTAGTGCAGTGTCGAGGGTTAGGGTTCAGTGAGATTGCAGCGTAGCTCGGCTTCAGAGGCATAACGTACACGTGCTCGCACACTAATGAACGGGTACGTGCACACAGCCACGTTTTCTTGGACTTCTCCTTGCCCTGATATCCATTCTGCTCTCTTTCTCTGACTCTCTCACAAAACACACACACTCTCACACTTCCTCTCTCTATCTCCCCCCTCTCTTTCACACACACGTTCTTTCTCACACTCACACTTCCTCTCTCTCTCACACACACTCACTGTTTCTCATACACACACTCACACTTCCTCTCTCTCACACACACTCACTGTTTCTCATACACACACTCACACTTCCTCACACACACACACTCTCTCTCTCTCTCCCCCCCCCCCCACCTTCGCTCTTTCCTCAGTTCTCCCACGTTTCCCGCCATGCTAGCCACCTGCTCGTTATTTTTCCAGAGTGAGGCCAACCCCACTGTCCCCCTCCCAGCTCCCAGGCCAAAAACCCAGGGAAGCGCCTGAAGTCAAGAGGAAGCTGCCCAGTCGTCGGGCACACGACAATTTCCCGATGCCCGATGTCCAGCGGGTTCATTCTGAAGCGGCGCAGTAGGGTGGTACCCTCACACCACACATAACAGGGGCCTCTGTCTCCTGCGCTCCACACCAACTCAGGAGGCAGGATCAGTGGTCCCGGAGTTAGGGACAAAGGAAGTGTAAATGCTTTTAGTAATAATGGTATGGCATACCCATCAATTCTCAATCATGCTGAATGGATCCCTTTCTCTTGACATTATTGTTGTCAATGGCGGATTATAGTCAGTGGCACCAGTTTAACAGCCACATTTCATTATGCTCTCCTTCCTTAATCCTAGATACATTTCATCATCTCTGAGTAAAAACAAATTACTGTGAATTTATTTATAAAATTGTTTTGCATTAGGCTGTGTAGAGAGCAATGGCTTCTCTAAACCTTGGTGATTACGCAAGCGAGAGTGCTTCGGGTTCCATTGAGACCCAAGAGTGTCTACAGATGCTGGAAATCTGGAGTAAGAGACAAACCGCAGGAGAAAAAAGTCGGCGGCTCCGGCACCATCAATGAAGAGAAATGAACGGTGAATGTTTCCACCTGAGACCTCCCTCTCCTGCATGTGTGTGTGTGTGTATTTCAGATTCCGCGGATTTAATTTAATGTCACAGTAAATCCTTTCTGCTAAATGGAATTGCAAATTCTCAACTTCCTCAGTATTTGTACATCACATTTTCTCCATTTCGCGTGATATATCTTTTGTGCTAATTTTACAACATCTTTGCCTTTTTGAAAGCCTGTAAAAGCTGCTCGTGCCTGGAATTTGATTGGTTTGAACGCATTTTGTTTTCCGCGATTGAGTTCGAGAAGTTGCTGCGTTTATTGGAGGCAACCACAGCCCGCTGTAAATGCTGTAGGTTCGCATCCTGACCGCACCGCCTCGTGCCTGGCCATTGCCTCAAGGAAAGTCTGTGGGAACCCGCCTCAGATGCTACCACAGTAGTTGTGCCCCAGCATTCCCTTGAAGTGCAGAGAAGATTCCTTTATCCCGTGGTTGGAACATCTGTGGAATGGACAGAAGATTGATGCTGACTTGGGTCAGGAGGGAGCGCAAGGTCCCTCTCGGAGGGCGGGAACGGAATCTTGGAAGCCACCATCGAGTAGCTCCGAGGCAAAGTGAGATTTACCAGCCCGCTGGCAATAAGCGGACCTTCCATCGCACTACAGGTTCTTAAGGGTGATTGGGCTGTTATTCACCACATTTACCAGGGTTCGCGAGAGCGCGAGTTTCTTTTTGTTTTGGCGACGCTAGAAGATTTACACAATCTTAAAAAAACTAAACCAAAAGCTAGTTAAGGAGCCTGATGGATTTGTTAGCGATGTGTTAAAATTACCGAGTGTTAAAGCACAGGAAGAGATCGTTCGGGCCATCGTTCTTTCACTGGCTCGTTCACAGAGTTTACCAGTTATCTCGACCAACCCCACTCAAAACTGAATATTCCCCCTTCCCTGTAAGTGTCACCAATTTTTAAAAAGTGTTTATATTTCGATAATAGGCGTCAGCTGAGCGGGAATCATAAAACTGCAACTTTAGAGCTTGTTTTTGTTTTTCATCCAACCCTTTGTGTTGTCTGGCATCTACACGCCGGTGTCGGTGTGAAGTACAGAGGGTATGGTTGCTCAGCCACTGACCGGGTGAACTATGTTTGCCCTTTGAGCTGCAGATATACATATATTATTTCACTGTTTTCAATATCCCGTCTCCAGAGTGAATTAATATTTTAACTGTTTCCTGCATAATTTGTCTTTCTTCGGTCAGATTTAGCGCGGTCGGCGCTGCTGTCTTGCTTGTCCACCTGAACTCTCCCGTTCTGTTGTAGGTGACGGTATTTCGGCGCTGGGTCTTCGGCCGGACTGGGCTAGTCACCGTCTTCTGCTGAGAATTCCATGTACTTCAGTGCAATGCCGGAGGAGCTCAGTAACTTTAGCGCGGAGGGTGCTTGGTGCCGTGGCCAAAGATGGACCACTCCGGAGACGAACGGAACCGGGACCGGACATGTGTGCAGCTGGTGTTGTTGCGCTCCGCTCCACCGGATTCTGGTCATCGCCTTCATGACTATCCTGGCTTGCGCGGTGATTGTGGGCAACGCCATCACAGTGACCGTGTTCCTGGGGACGAGGCATTTCCGGACCCCGCAGGGGTACCTGAAAGTCTCCCTGGCCCTGGCTGACCTGATGGTTGGGGTGTTGGTCGTCCCCTTCTCCGCCTACACCGAGATCGTTTGGATGGTGAGCGGTGGGGCGCCGCCCGCCTGGGCCCGGGGCTACTCGGCCAGGGGAGCCGGGGCGTTCTGGCAGCCCTGTCACCTGGTCGGGCTGGTGTTCGCTGGCTGCACCTTTGTCTCCATCAGCACCATCTTCCTGCTGACGGTAGAGCGCAGCGTGGCCATCCTAAAGCCCCTGCACAAGGAAACCGTGGTGACCCGCAGGAGGACCCTGGCGACCATCTGCTGCTCTTGGCTGGCCGCCTTCCTGCTGGCCACGGCCCCCCTGATGTTCAGCGACCACTTCACCCTGAGGTACAACGAGTGCAGCCGTATGTGCAACTACGCGTTCGTGGCCCAGGCCCCGAAGCACTCCAGCTGGAGCATCCTGCTGCTCTTCCCCGCCTTTGACTTCACCCTCCTGGGCTGCACCTTGGTGGTCAACGCGCTGTCCTTCAGCACCATCCGCCGCTGCTCCAAGCAGCGCAAGTGCTTGGTCGAAACCGACAACTTCCGCGGGCCCCTGCGCCCGTCCTTCTCAGACATCAAAGCGGCAAAAACCATCGCCATCCTGACCTTCACCTTCACCGCATCCTTCAGTCCGATCGCCGCTTTCGTCGTGGGCAATGTCAGCGGCCATAGTTGGTGCACCTTTTCCTTCTTTGCTTTCTGGATCTTGGCCGCCAACAGCTGCTGTAATTTTGTCATCTACAGTGTCAGAGACCAAAGATTCTGCAAAGGGGTGCAGCAACTGTTCCACAAAACCCTGCGGGCGTTGCCGGACAAAACCCCGAACGTACAGAACTTCCGTTTGCCCGCAGGGCTACAGCCCTTTACTGAGTGATAATAGACCATCCTTTTGATCCACTCAATTCGAAAGAAATTAACGTTTTCAAATGCTATCTTTTATGTGATATATTATTAGGGAACGTCACTTTGATGTTATAGTTCAGCTACAGGCGTCAACACTGGCCTTTGAGAGAAATAGTTGGTTGTTTACGTCCCCTCCAGAGAGAGGGGGAATACGAACATTTAAGGCTCATTACTGATGAATGGACATCACAGTCAGTAATTCTGCCTTTCAACAACGTCCAACTGAGATGAAAAGGATTTCATGACACTTGCAGGCACTCGAAAATTATCCCCGACATCCTCAAAATATATCCTCTAGGGAACATTGACAAAAACAAAATACAGTAACTGGTTCTTTTTATATTGGTGTAACGGGAGCTTGCCAAACCGGCTGCATCGAGGACCAGGATTCAGATACACGTCTTTGAGCTCAACAGAACTTCAGAATGCCTTAACAAGGGGAAATAGGTGTTTTGATTGAACCTCTAGGCGGTGCAGTTAGTCCCAATATTTTGCTTTGATCCTGCGGTGGATATTTTATCTTTCTTTTCTTGGCTGCATTGTTCCTACTCATATCTTCCAGGCACGTTTCAGTTTATTTAGTTCCCTTCGGTTTTGTTTTAAAATTAAAATCTTGGGTTTGAAGGGATGTTTAGCTCCCTGCCTTGAACAGAAAAGTTTTAAGACGCTGACTTTTCAGGTGCAGAACAAAGGGAGGGTTAGTGAAATGCTGGTCCAGAGGAACTGGTGAAGGATAAGGAACCATTAAACATGGTACTCCACCACCTATCGTTTGTACACATTTTCTAGTTTTAGAGATGCTCAAGGCTGTCATTGAAAATAGAAATTTGTCAGCACCCATTACCGTGTTGATTTTCAAAACTAATATGCATGCGATAACACTTTTCAAGCAAGATTGACCACTGCACAAATGATTTTGTGCTAGTCTGTACTGGTAGGAGGAGGTCAAAGCAAATGTTCTCTCTAAACTAGTAATAAATAATTCTGTTAATGAACATAATATTTTTAAAAAGAAGTAAATCACTCCCACTTATCTCAAACCTTTAACACATACAGCTGGAATGTCTCCTAAGGAAGTAATTCTGCCCCTTCTATTTCCCTATAGACTTGCAACTTATTCTGTCTTACACGTGCCCATCAAATCCCCTTTGATTCTTTTATCCATTAGCCTACACCTAGGGGCAATTTTCATTAGCAGGTTACGTCCAGCATGTCTTTGGGCTGTGAGGGGAAGCTGATGAGATGATGGGCGGATCTGCACTTGCAGCATTGGATGGAGTCCTTCTCAAACTGCGGGCACAGAGGGAAGGATGATCTGATAATACGCTCACCACAATACTGATGATGATTAAAGCAGGTGCATTTTGTTATCAGCAATCCCGTAGAATGTTTAAAAAGCATGATTTCTAAATCTCTTTTTAACAGTACTTTGCAGAGCAATGTCAGTGGCTGCTTTCTTACTGACAGCAATCTTCAGGATTTATATATGAATGTGGAAATCCCAGTTTTATTACTCACTGCTTATAGTGTTATCCAGACATTCGCTCTGGAGTCCAGAGGCAGGGCGCAAAGATGAAGCAGTTGCCCAGCTTTTACTGTGAGGATCAGCATTGTCATTCAACTAAGTAGGAACAGCTCCAAAGGAAAATTTACATTTTAGTTGTTTCATTAATTAGTTTAATTTATGTATGTTTAAAGTATTTTAACTGTATTTAAGTATAGTTATTTAATTTTGTAAATAAATTATTATACAGATAAAAGAAACAGCAAGTTGTATTTGTGTATCATATTTAATGTAGCAAGTCACTCCAAAACACCTCCAGGTAACCTAAAGTCAGTCGGGATAGTTGATGAGCAGTTAATATGAGTCATAATCGAGTTTTGGACATTTGCAAATTTACACAGGGCGGCCTGGGGTGCATTTTAGTTATCAAGTCCAGGGATCGCAAAGGATGGATAAAGGTTTCAGTTGCTGTTGAGCAGATGCATCAGTGTGATTAGATTGCACTATGGAGAGATGAACAGGCATTTTTAGAAATGATGAAGAGATGTTATCAAACCCTCATCTCAGAGTCAGAAATGACAACAGGCTTCAGGAAGAAGAGTTGCTGTTAATCCTTATTCATATTTTGATATTCTACATATTGAAGTGGTCTCATTTTGCTTGATTAACATTCTGACAGCCTTGGCAAATTAAGTAAAATTTAAGTTTTTATTTCAATAATGAGCTATTTTATTGACATCTATTTCTAACAGTTTATTATAAAAATGAATACACTTTATTTGTTCTGAATAAAGGAATGTGGAAAATATGTTATGGCATGGGAATAAACATTGGTAATATTACATTTTTGTTGGGTTTATTTATTTTAAGTATTAACATTGCTAAGGTGTAACTGGTATGCCAAATATGTAATATTTCTAAATTGTATGACTCCCATTACATCTGGTCAAACATGAAGACCAAGCATGAAGATAAACATGTTGAGAAAAACATTCTCAACATCAATGATTGAAAGGAGATTCGAGACCCATTTAGTAAGTGTGTATTATGTACACACATGCAAACCTGAGTCATTTCCAGTACGTCTTTCAACGTGTACCAATCTAGTTGCAATAAAACTCCAACAGTCCATCAACTAGATATCCCAATAGTTTGATATCTGGATCACTTAGCACCATTTTAACTTCTGGAAACCAATTTCCCCTCTTTGTTTTCCCTCATTCCCCTGACCCCCTCAGCCCTTCTCTTCCCTGCCTGCACTCATGTTTTGCTTATCACCTCTCTCTGGTTTCTCACCTCTTTCCCTTTGGTCTATGGTCTACTGTCTCTCCTATCTGATTTTCCTTCTTCAGATCTTTGCCTCTTCCAGCTGTCACCTCCCAGCTTCCCACGTCATCCTCTTTCACCCCTTCCCTGCACACCTACCTTCCCCGTCTCACCTGGACTTACCTATTACCTGGCAGTTGTGTCACCTAGTGCTGCACTTCCCTGGTTCCCACCTTCTCTTCAACAAACCAGGGCTCCAGTTCCCACATTCCCTTTAGCATACCTCCAGTGTTCCCTATAAGAAACCAAAACCCTGGCTTCCCATGCTCCCTTTAAACTCACCAGGTCTCTGGTTTTTGTGCTCTCTTGGACACATTGGGGCACCAGTTCCCACACTCCCCTGAAACTCTGTCTTCTGTGCTGTCTTGAAACTCAGCTGGCCCTGTTTGCCAAGCTCATTTGAACCTTTCAGGGTCCCCTGTTCCTGAAATTTCTTCAAACTTCACTAGTCCACTGGAAACTTTATTATACCATATAACATGCAAAAAAAAAATTAGTGAACTGAAAGTGTTTCAGATTCCCAGTAGGATTAACACACAAAGGTCTAGAAATACTGCTAGTCTGGCACTACCAAAGTACCTAGCATAAAGGGTTAAAGGAATTGTATTGAATTTCTTTAAAGATTCATAGAATATTCCTTTATTTATAATCAGTAGTGTAGCGGTTAGCACTATGCTTTACAGCACCGGTGACCTGGGTTTAATTCCCACCGCTGCCTGTAGGGAGTTTGTACGTTCTCTCCATGACCGTGTGATTTCTTCTGGGGGCTCTGATTTCCTCCTGCAGTCTAAAGGTAGTTGGTAGGTTAATTGGTTGTTGTAAATTGTCCCGTGATTAGGCTAGGGTTCAATGGGGGGGATTGCTGGGTGGCACGATGCAAAGGGCCAGAAAGGTCTACTCCACACTGTATCTCAATAATAAATAATAGTACCATCTGTGATCTTACTTAGGAGTGTTGCTAGTAGTAGCAGCCCTAACTAGCTGCACAGATTAACAAAAAAAATTATCCTAAGATTATTGTAAATTGGAAATTCCAAGCTATTGTCAGTGAAATTCCTTTAGGACAGAGAAAAGCAATATTATGAAAAGCCATTAACTCAAAACGTTAACTTTACTTTGCACTTTACTAATTTTGCCTGACCTACTGAGTATTTCCAACATACTCTGTGATTTTTATTTTCAGGCTTGTAGCCTTGCACATCCTTGACATCCAAAGTTGTATAATCATAGTCAGGATGATTCTTCTGTACTAAGAGCCAGAGTTAATCTTAAACCACTTGCCTCCGAACAATACAGGACTCAACAACATGAACCCAATAGGATTTTAATTATATCACTAAGTCAAACCTGGACACCCAGCACAAATGAATGCCAATGCAAGCAATTATAAAATCCTGTCCAGTGTTGGATTTCTTACTTTCAAAGTTCTAAATTTAATCTAAAATAAAGGACCTGCTGTGACTGCCACATAATCTTTTTATCTAAGTACCAGTGATACATGAAGTAATTTATATCTCTTTGTACTTTTGTATTCCCTTCTCAGCAAGTGTATGTCTGCTGAGCTATTTCATCGCTTTGTTCCACACTACACTTTTTGTTTTGATGGCAATCTTGTCGTTTCCTTCTCAAACTATGAAAATGCGGGCACTGGAAATCTGAAATGAAAACAGAAAACGCTGGAAGTATTCAGCAAGTCAGACATTAACCTGAAATATTGATTTCATTTTCCTTGTCACTAAATTACTTGAACTTTTTTTTTACTCAAAATCTAGTCAAAATCAAATAAAGATATCAATAAATTAGAGAGAGTGCAGAGACGATTTACTAGGATGTTACCTGGGTTTCAGCACTTAAGTTACAGAGAAAGGCTGAACAAGTTAGGTCTCTATTCATTGGAGCGTAGAAGGTTGAGGGGGGATTTGATCGAGGTATTTAAAATTTTGAGAGGGATAGATAGAGTTGATGTGAATAGGCTGTTTCCATTGAGCGTAGGGGAGATTCAAACGAGAGGACATGATTTGAGAGTTAGGGGGCAGAAGTTTAAGGGAAACACGAGGGGGTATTTCTTTACTCAGAGAGTGATAGCTGTGTGGAATGAGCTTCCTGTAGAAGTAGTAGAGGCCAGTTCAGTTGTGTCATTTCAGGTAAAATTGGATAGGTATATGGACAGGAAAGGAGTGGAGGGTTATGGGCTGAGTGCGGGTAGGTGGGACTAGGTGAGATTAAGAGTTCAGCACGGACTAGGAGGGCCGCGATGGCCTGTTTCCGTGCTGTGATTGTTATATGGTTATATAACATGATTATTCATCTGCAGCCTTTTGCTTTTTGGTTAAGTAGGAAGTATTTGTGTTCATTTCTTTGAGGTAATTTTTTATTCATGTTGGCTACAGGAGTGTGGTGGTCATGTCATTGGAGAAATAATCTGGAGACCAGATTTGAGTACAAACACCAGCCTGGTTTCTGTGAATTTAAATTATTAAACAAAACACACAAATTAAGCCTGGAATTAATAGCTGGTGGACTGTGGAATATAAACAGTGGCTTCTTAATGTTGTATGCTTGTGTAACTTGAAGCTCTGGCAACCAATAGTGGGTCAGACATTGTGGAAATACACCTCTCCCTTTTCATTTAGTTCCAGTAGGACATTTTATGACTCAGAAGATTAGACCTCCGTTTACAGATAAACTGACTGATCATCTGTGGGAGGCACAGTGGTTAGCAAAACACTTTGCAGTACAGGTGACCTTGGGTTCAATTCCCGCTGCTGCTTGTAAGAGTTTGTACAGTATGTTCTTCCTGTGGCCATGTGAGTTTCCTCTGGGTGCTCTGGTTTCTTCCCACAGACCCAAGATATACCATTAGGTAGGTTAATTGGTCATTGCAAATTGTCCCATGATTAGGCAAGGGTTAAATTGGGGGATTGCTGGGTGACGTGGCTCAAAGGGCCTATTCCGTGCTGTATCTCAACAAATAGACAAATAAATTGTATTAGCATTAGTTGGGAGCATCACTCTACAAAGTGTGGTTAACTCCTAGGATGTTCCAGTAGCCTACTAGCATAATGGAGGAAGTGCTTACAATGAGACTACGTGCTCAGCTGCACCGAAAACAACCACTGCTTTTTTTGTAGCATTACCTCCTTCATAATCACACTGACCAAGGAGGTTGTCAGCTCAAGTTCCACTTTGAGACTTAAGTAAGTAGTGTGGTAAACTTGTATTGCAGTAGTCTAACAGCGTCAGTCAGTTGTTAAAATGCTTACTGTGAAACAAATCAGGCCAATTTCTGCTTTAGTGATACAGATAGGATGTATAAATCCTTTTTTGGCACAGACCAAACTCTGTTGTAGTATCATTCATCCTGGGAAGGAGAAGTACTATTCGTCCGTTCCCTATTTTAATTATCGTTCTGGGTTGCTGTTTGAAGTGCAAGCATTCACAAGGGTGTCAGATAAGCAGAGGAGCTGAGCTTTTAAAGAATAACCAGATCACGAGTTTCAAAGGAAGGTTACTAGACTAGTTGCTAAAGAAGGAGATTATAGACTCGTTCACATGGCTCCCAAATAAATTAGAAAATAAGTGAATGCCTTGAACAATGCTCAAACAATGCAAGATAGTGTATTTATATTTCTGTGCAAAACAAGGTCAAAGTTGGCTAAACATTGCTTATCCTACAAGTTTTATCCTTAAATTATGAAACATGTGGAAATTTAATTGCAACACTAAGAAGTGATCTGTGGCTGTCCAGGTCACTATGACAATACCTGAAAGTATTGTCCTGGTCAGCATTCTTCTCTCAACCAGCATCTGTTAAATATCTTGAAGTATTATTATATTCACTTACTGACTGATAAACCTACTGATTCCCACGGCTGCCTTAACTATACCTCTCCCCACTCTGTCTCCAGTAAAACTACTAATCCACTTTCTCTGTTCCTTCATCTTGGTTGCATCTATTCCCATGATGAGGCTTTCCTTTCCAGGACTTCAGAGATATTGGCCTTCCTGAAAGAATGGGTTTCTCTTCCTCCACCATGGATGTGCCATCACCAGCATGCTCTTCAGTTCACTGACATCCACGCTCATGCCAGCTTCCCGTTGCCTTAACAGGGATGGAGTTCTGCTTGTCCTCACCTACCACCCCAAGAGCCTCTGCATCCAACACTCCATTTTTCACAACTTCCACCATCTTCAATGGGGTCTCTCTCTCACTCTTCACTTGCAACAGGGAGTGCTTCCTTTGTGATTCTCGTCCATTCATCCCTCACCACTGATCTCCCTGGCATATATCCCTGTGAGTGACAGAAATGCTCCACCTTTCCATCACCTCCAAACAGGGCTCCAAGCATTCCTTCCAAGTGAGGCAACACTTCAGTGTGTTGAGGTCATCTATTGTATCTGGTGCTTCGACGTAGGTTGGGCGGTGGGGGGGGGGAGGGTTGCTCTGTTGAGCTCCATCCTCCAAAGTGGAATTTCCTGGTAGCCAACCATTTTAATTCCTATCCCTATTCCCATGTGGATCCACAGCCTTCTCTTTTGCCATGGTGAGGCCACTCTCAGGGTGAAAGAGCAACACTTCATATCTGTCCAGATAGCCTTCAACCTGATGGCATGAACATCAATTTTTTTCTGGTAATTTTTCTTTCCTTTCCCCTTCCTCTTCCCCTTTTTTCTATTCTCCACTCTGGCCTCTTACCTCTTCGCCTCACCTGCCTATCACCTCCCCCATTGCCCTTCCTTCTTCCCTTTCTCCCAGGGTCTACTCTCCTCTCCTATCATATTCCTTCACCTCCAGCTCTTTACCTTTCCCACCCACCTGGCTTCACCTATCACCTCCTAGCTTGTCCTCCTTTCCCTGCCCCCCAATTCTTTATTTGGGTGTCTTCCCCCTTCCTTCCCGATCCTGATGAAGTCTTGGCCCAAAACGTTGACTGTTCATTCATTTCCACAGATGCTGCCTGACCTGCTGAGCTCCTCCAGAATTTTGCATGAGTTGCTCTGTCACAAGATATTAGCATATCCATTTCTGTTTATGGATTTTGTTATTTTCAAATTTTCTGCCTTATTTAACATCAAAATAGAGCATGAAAGGTTTAGTGGTCTCCTTCTATGTGGTGAAATTTTAATGACAACTGTGACTCATCTCAAAGACTTGAGGATTGTGATTGCTCATGTACTGCGAGCATGACAAGAAGTAGTTTTTGTACTTTGTGAAAGAAAGAAAGAATGCAAAGTATTCAGATATCTTTGTTGTAATAAAATTAGTGGCATTATTTACTAATCTGTATCAGATTAAAAAAAGATAATTAAAAGAACAAGTAGACAGACTTTCAACTGACGAAGGATTATTTGTGCGAATTTGTTCTACAAAAACAATGCATAGACTCTTGCTGGAGGTTAATTGTGTTCAGAAGAACAAGAACTGGAAAATCACTGACTCAATCAGTTCCTGAGATGTCTCCAAGCTAAGGGCTCAGCAAAAGCAAGAGTTGGAGAGAATCAATTATTTGTGGCTGTCAGCTCAATCTAGACTGTTGGAAAGGGGGTTGTCTCAGAGGTTCTGAAACAGAACAGTTAGCTAATGAATGTGGAAAGTCTGGAAAATAGCCCAATCGTTTCTAAATCACAGAGCAGAACTCCAAGGATAAGCAATGCCATCTTACAGATTCCATGGTGCAGAGAAGAAAATTAATTCAGTCATCTCATGAGAACATACAATATAGAACAGAATTGTACATTAGAGGCCCTTCAGCCCACAATGTTGTGCTGACCTTTTAAGCCTTCTCTCTCACATTGCCTCCATTTTCATTTGCCTATCAAAGAGTCTTTAAACATCCCTAATCTATCTGCCACTACCACCATCCCTGGCAGGGCTTCTATGCACTTACCACTCTCTGTGCAGAAAACCTATCTCTGACATCTCCCCTATACCTTCTTCCAATCACCTTAAAATTATGCTCCCTTGTAGTAGCCATTTTCATCCTGGGGAGAAGTTTCTGGATGTCCACTTTCTCTATGCCTTTTATCATCTTATACACCTCTCATCTTCCTTCGCTCCAAAGAGAAAAGCCCTGGCTCACTCAAACTATCCTCATAAGACGTGTTCTCCAGTCCAGGCAGGATCCTCAGCACCCTGCCAAAACCTTCCACATCTTTCCTATAATGAAGCAACCAGAAATGAACTCAATATTCCAAGTGTGATCTGACTAGAGTTCTATAGAGCTGCAACATTACCTCAGGGCACTTGAACTCAAACCCTTGACTAATGAAAGTAACACACCTCATATCATTAGCCTGTGCAGCAATTTTGAGGGACGTGGACCCCAAGATCGCTCTGTTCCTCCACACTGCAAGAATCCTGTCATTAACCCTGTATTCTGTCTTCAAATTCGACCTTCCAAGGTGTGTCACTTCACTCTTCTCCGGATTGAACTCCATCTGCCACTTCCCAGCCCAGCTCCGCATCCTATCAATGTCCTGTTGTTACCCACGACAACCTTCTATACTCTCCACAACACCACCAACCTTTATGTCACCTAACCCACCCTTCCACTTCCTGACAAAAAGCAGGGGTCCCAGAACAGATCCCTCCGGAACACCACTGGTTAACTTCCTCCTCTTGAAATATCTAAGCCTGGAATGTCCAGCAGCCATTTCTGCCCTTGTGACAGACAGGTCTCTGTTCTGGCCATTACATCATAGTTCCATGTACTGACCAATGCTCTAAGCTAATCACACTTGTTCTTATACTTCTTGCATTAAGACAGACACACTTCAACCCATCCCACTGACTGCAATTGTGCCCTACCCAGTGGCTATCCTTTCTCAAAGTCTCTCTATAGGCTACATTTACTTTTGGTGTAAAGGTAGAGCTGAAACATAACTCAATTAATTTACTGTTATTTATGTGCACAATTTGCATAAAATCACAGGAAAATGAATGTATAGTAACACATTCTAAAATGTATTAAACTCATGTAAAGCTAGTTTTCAGCTGGAGCCTGGTTTAGAAAAGTAACGTGTGGCGGAAACTTGAAATAAAAACAGACAGTTGCAAATGCACAGCAGGTCAGGCTCCATTATGGGAGAGAGAAGCACATTAGGGGCCTTTCATTAGATCAGAAAAGCACTGAGAAATGTATTCGATTTTAATCAAACATAGAGGTAGTGAGAAGGAGAAAATGTATTATAAAGAGGAAATAGAAGATTGAATACAACGCTGTTAGCAACGCGGGGGACGTCATGTGATGACTAGGATCGAGATGTGGAAATCCAGCTCTCCCGTAAAAAAACAGTAAAATAATGTTTAAGTGAAGAAAAGTTAGTAAATACTTTTAAAAAATTACTTATAAACTATTCAGGATTGTCTTAAGATATGTCTCCGAAACAGAAGCTTTGAAGACAACACAAGTTGGAAAAGAATCAAGGCCAGCCGCAATGAAAGAGCCTCGGGCTCAAGTGCATTTCACCTCCGGTGATACAGAACAGGAAACTGCAGCAACATCAACCATTTCCAAAAAAAAAGCAACAGGAATTGCGCATGCGTGAAGGAAGGGCATGCACAAACATGAGCAACCCAAACTACAAATCCCAGCTATGTTCGGAACTGGAAATGAAAGTGAATATGAGGTGGAATCAGATTCTCTGGATAAATCAGACGAAGACGAAGAGACAAACAAAGAAGAGCAACAGGAAGAGGTTGGAGGTGATATTGGAGACATTAAAAAATCTTTGGTGCATATAATGCATGAATTAAAAACATTAAAAGCAATAAAAATATTAAAAATATGAAGATTATATTTGATAAAATGATGAAAAGACAGGACAAAATGGACAAGAAAATTAAAAACTTGGAAGAAATAATGGGAGATACCATTGATAGAGTGAATAAAATGGAAGATAATATTTCTGCCTGGACATCAGAAAGAAAACAGTTGTTGGAAAAAGTGGATGTACTTGAAAATTTTAACAGATGAAATAATATTAAGATTGTTGAACTTAAAGAAGGTATAGAGGGAGAGGATCCAATAAATTTTTTCAAAAATGAATTCTGGAAATTTTATAAATGGAAGAAGGAACCCAGTTAATTGAAATTGAAAGGGCTTACGGAGCCTTAAGATCAAGACCTCAAGTTGATCAAAACCCACGATCAATCTTGATAAAATGCTTAAGATATCAAGATAAAGAAAAGATCCTGAAGGCGGCTGCCCAATGTGCCAGAAAGAGAAACGGGCCATTGATGATAGAAGGAAAAACAGTTCTATCCTGATATAAGTTATGACCTTTTGAAGAGAAAGAAGGAATTTAACCCAGCGAAAAAAGTTTTATGGGAAAGGGGTTATAAATTTATATTGCACCACCCGGCAACCCTGATAATTTTTTTGGATGACGGAAAAAGAAGATCTTTTACTGATTATCGGGATGCGGAAGAATTTGCACAAGAACTCTCAAATATTCGCTAACCACAGCCAAAGATTTAAAAGTAAAACGGATTAAAGATGAAGACAGGCACAGTGAATGGAGTTGATGGATGTTTAAGGACAGAAGAATATTTAAATATATTCTTAATTATATGGTAAAGGTAAAAATTTGAGAAATATTAATCGAGAGTAGTGATATTATTTTTTCTTCTCTTATATATACTTTTTTATGTTACGGGGGAGCTGGGGGAACTTTGGATCGATTGGTATGGGATTCACGTGTGTAATCATGGCGATTGCCATGACCTGCACAACGGAGGGCGGTAATGTTGTGTTTTTTCTTTATTCACAACATTAGTGGGGGGTATCTTTTTATCTTTTTTTCTTTATAATCTATTTTTCCTTAATCTTTTCTTCTTTGCCTGAACAATCGGGGGGGGGGGGGGGAAGACACATTGCAACATGGAGAATTTTAAAAAGATTCCCCAAGGTACTACAAAAGTTGAAAAGTTAGGTATTACTATAGACTGGAGTAACCCTGTTAAAAATAATGACTAATTTACTGAATTTTTGAAGTTTTAATGTTAATGGGTTTAATGGACCGGTGAAAAGAAAAAGAATTTTAACATACATTAAGAAAATGAAAATAGATATAGCTTTTAGCTGCATTCCATTTGAAAAAATTACTTATAATTTAAGAGATAAATACGAAATATTTCTGAAAATTTGGTGCCCTTATTTACAAAAGATAGGATTAAATATATAGGTGCTCTGAAGCCAAAATTATTGGTTATTTGGGGAAAGAAATTAATATATATACTAAAGCTATTATGAACTCCATGGAGCATGTGGGGATCTTCCGATATCCAGGCACTCTTTCTTTCTTTCTTTTTTTTTCTCTTTTTATGTTAGGGGGAGGGGGGAGGGGGTTGACATTTTTTTTTCCTTTTGTAACCATTTGAAAATTCAAAAAAGAAATGCTGTTAGCAACATAGAGGGAAACTGTGAATGACTACAGGGGAAAATAAATAGTGAGTCTAGAGATGATTCCTGCTTCTATTATTCCAAGTAATAGAGCTATTATACACAGAAGAAAAGGGATTATTATATGAATGTGTTGAACTCATTGTTGATCACAGTGGTTTGTGGCAGCTAAGCATTGGATGGCATCACTGGTCCAACTTTTGCCAGATGTTTCGTCATTGGCATTCGTTGAAGCAGGAGTTAACACTGAATTTGCTGATGACACAACCATTGTTGGTAGAATCTCAGGTGGTGACGAGAGGGCGTACAGGAGTGAGATATGCCAACTAGTGGAATGGTGCCGCAGCAACAACCTGGCACTCTATGTCCTATGAGGCAATCCTCATAGAGGGATCAGAAGTGGAGGGAGTGAGCAGATTCAATTTCCTGGGTGTCAAGATCTCTGAGGATCTAACCTGGTCCCAACATATCGTTGTAGTTATAAAGAAGGCAAGACAGTGGCTATTCTTTATTAAGTGTTTGATGAGATTTGGTATGTCAACAAATACACTCCAAAACTTCTATAGTTGTACCGTGGAGAGCATTCTGACAGGCTGCATCACTGGTGTGGAGGGGCTACTGCACAGGACTGAAAGAAGCTGCAGAAGGTTGTAAATCTAGTCAGCTCCATCTTGGGTACTAGCCTACAAAGTACCTGGGACATCTTCAGGGAGCGGTGTCTCAGAAAGGCAGCGTCCATTATTAAAGACCTCCAGCACCCAGGGCATGCCCTTTTCTCACTGTTACCATCAGGTAGGAGGTACAGAAGCCTGAAGGCACACACTCAGTGATTCAGGAACAGCTTCTTCCCCTCTGCCATCCAATTCCTGAATGGACTTTGAAGCTTTGGACATTACCTCACTTTTGTTTAATATACAATATTTCTGTTTTTGTACATTTTTTAATAGAAGCATAGAAAATAGAAAACATACAGGACAATACAGGCCCTTCTGCCCACAAAGCTGTGCCGAATATGTCCCTACCTTAGAGCTACCTTGGCTTTACCCATAGCCCTTTATTTTTCTAAACTCCATGTAGCCATCCAGGAGTCTCTTAATAGACCCTATCGCTTCCGCCTCCAGCACCTCCGTCGGCAGCCCATCCACGAACTCACCACCCTCTGCGTAAAAAAACTTACCCCTGCCATCTCCTCTGTACCTAGTCCCCAGCACCTTAAAACTATGCCCTTTCATGCTAGCCATTTCGGCCCTGGGGAAAAGCTTCTGACTATCCACACGATCAATGCCTCACATTATCTTGAACACCTCTATCAGGTCACCTCTCATCCTCCGTCGCTCCAAGGAGAAAAGTCCGAGTTCACTCAACCTGTTCTTATAAGGCATCATCCCCAATCCAGACAACATCCTTTTAAATTTCCTCTGCACCCTTTCTATGGTTTCCACGTCTTTCCTATAGTGAGGCGACCAGAATTGAGCACAGTGATAATAAATAATCTATTTAATATATGTAATTGATTTACTTGTTTATTATTTTATTTTTCTGTCTCTGCTAGATTATGTATTGCATTGAACTGCTGCTGTTAAGTTAACAAATTTCACATCACATGCCGGTGATAATAAACCTGATTCTGAGTATATGTTACTTAATTTGAGGTTGCAAGTAAGACTTAAAGCACAAAACTGCACTGCAATAGATAGGTTCAAGAGTAAATTGTGTGATCAGCTCCACTTGACCTTCAACTGCATGATCAGCACCTTACCATCAATGTCCTGGGATTACCATTGACCAAAGACTCAAGTGGATCAGTTGCATAAATATAATGACTTCTGTGGTAGCTGGATACTAGAAACACAGGACTCAGTTTGTGACTTGTGATCTTTTCATCATCTATTTGTCACAGGTCAAAGGTGCAAGGAGAAATTCTCCTCCTAATTGAAATTTGGCAATATCCAGGAGAGGACAGGAAGCAAAACAAAGATACAATTTCTTTTTACCATGTCTATACTCTGGCTTTGGTGTGTTTGGTCTAAGGATGGTTATTAACCCACTGCCTACACCACCCAAAGTACTGAGAACTCATCAGAACACATCCAGCTAACAGTTATGCTTTAAGTTGTGCCTCATTCTAACTTGGGCCTCTGTTGCTACTTCAAAGACCTGGAGCTCTTAACATTAACCATCCTTAAAAACATCCTTTAAAGCACAAGGAGAGCATGATAAAAGCTGAGTTACTTTTCAAAATGGGCACCATCGGTAGAGAAAGAAACAGGGTTAACATATCAGTCAGGTCAGTAACCTTTTATCAGAACAATAAATGCTGGCCTTGTGAGTGATGTGCAAGTCCTGCAAATGGATTTTGAGTGTTCTCTTTCAGTTTCTTCATTAGCTTCTCAAAAGCTATATTTAGGTCATCCTTTCTGCATATTTTACTCTTATTTTCATCATTATATTCAAATTAATTTCTCTGCCTTTTATTCTTCATTCTTCCTGAGGTGTAAACATTATATGCCCTTCATCTTTCTCAGCTCTGCCTTCCTCCAAAGAATCTCAGCTATTAAATTTCAGCCCTATGAACTCCTTATTCTTAGGGCCAGAGCAGAAGTGAAGGACACTCCCATGAAGGACAGTCTTCCAGCTGGAACAACACTAAGATTGCTGTCACCTTGGTTTATGTACACTCAACCTATTCTTGTTTAAAGTACAACATTGGTGTGCACCATGAATGATGTTACTCATGATACACACTTGTCATGATAAACACAGTTTACTGTGTTTAGCCACATTTATTGGGAACCATTTAGTTCTTGTTTAGTTATTCACCATTGCACAATCAGAGCCTTTTTAAGAAGGTAGATATTCTACTTAATGTCTGGACTTCCTTATCATGTCAAATTCATTAGGATGGTGGATAAAACAGATCTGATCTCTGACTTCATTATAGGAAAAGCTGAAAGCATTTTAAAAACAGTTGAGCACCTTCAAACTATACATGGTGATGAAGTGTTTTGAGAGCTCGGTGATGAAACATAACAACTCCTGCCTGAGGAGCAACTTGGACCCTCTCCAATTTACCTACTGTTCTCACAGGTCAACAGTGAATGCCATTTCATTGGCCCTTCATTCATCTCTGGAACATCGGGACAGCAAAGATGCATACAACATCAGGATGTTCTTCATTGACTACAGTTTGGCATTCAATGCTATCATCCTATCAAAACTAATCAATAAGCTTCATATCCTCCTTCTGCAACTGGATCCTCAATTTCCTCACTAGCAGACCCCAGCCAGTTTGATTTGTCATCATCTCCTCCCCAATCTCCATCAACACAGTTGCACCACAAGGCTGTGTGGAGAGTATATTAACTGATTGAATCACAGCCTGGCATGGAAGCACCAATCTCCTTGAAACGAAAAGCCTAGAAAAAGTAGTGGATACAGCCCAGACCATGGGTAAAGCCCTCCCCACCATGGAGCACTGTTGCAAGAGAGCAGCATCCATCATCAGCAGCCCCCACCATCCATGCCAATCAAGTTGCTCATCTAGTCATCTTATTTTCCTGTATTAATTACTGTACCAATCTGAAAACAAATCATTTACCTTAATTGTGTTTTGTCCAACATCCATCAGCAATGGCATCCTCCATCCAGGCCATCGTCTGTTCTTGCTTCTGCCATCTGGAAGCAGGTAGAGGAGCCTCAGGATCCACACAACCTGATTCAGGAACTGTTATTACCCCTCAACCCTCCGGTCCTTGAACTGGAGGGGTTAACTTCTCTCACCCCATCACCGAACCGTTTCCACAAACTTTAAACTCACTTAAAAGATTCTTTATCTCATGTTCTCGATACTTATTGCTTTTTTATTTTTCATTATTATTCTTTTTTCTCTTGCTTTTTGTATTTGCAGAGTTTGTTGTCATTTGCATATTAGTTGTTTGTCTGCCCACGTGGGTGGGGTCTTTCATTGATTCTATTGTTTTCCTTGTATTTACTGTAATTGCAATAAAATGAACCACGGGGTTGTATGTGGTGACATTTATGCACTTTGATAATAAATTTACTTTGAATTTTGAATGATAAATACATTATAAGTTGTATTTAGGCAAATTACTTGTCATAATTACGACAGGTTCTTACATTTACATAGCATCATGAATTCACTCTGCGCAGAAACCAGCTCTTTGAACCACTTTGTCTATTGCACCCTTTAAGAATTTAGCTATACAAACTCCCCTTTCCCAGAACAATGCCAGTAACCTTCTAAACCACGGTGTTGTGGAATACATTTAAATTCTTCTGAAATATTGTGAGAGTTCACCATCATTTGGATGAAGTAAAATTTCTTGGAATCCCTCGAAGCATCCTTCCTCATATTGTTGTCGATAACTCTATCAAAGAGAAATGTTTGTCACCATCTACCCTAGCAAATCCCTCATAGCTTTGTACGTCTCAGCTAGGTCTTCCCTGAGCCTTCACCACTCCAAGGAAACAAATTCAATCTATTTTCTCTTCATAACTGTAAAACACCAGCAGAATGCCCTCTGCACCTTCTCCTGAGTAATCATGTTCCTTCGGTGTGATACAAAATAATCCAGACTAAATCCCTGAAAACAGATGTTGAGATTGGAGTGATTTCCTCCCTCACACCTTCTTCCACCCCCTCCATGGAACAGATCAAACACTCAGAAGCCAATGTAAACGGACAGCCATGTATGTCATTCCAACAGTCAAGTTACACTGACCGGGATGCAGCGACACAGTTTAACCACGCAAGTGGGCAAAGTCAGCAAATATGCTTTCAAAAGCCACATTGCAGCAACTGTGCTGCTTGCTTTAGACACTTCTTAAACCGCCCCAGTTCCATGAGAGCATAAGACATTGGGGCAGTATTAGCCATTCGACCCATCGATTCCACTTCACTATTCTACCATGGCTGATTTATTATCCCTCTGAACCCTATTCTCCTGCCTTCTCCCCATAGCCTTTGACATCCTTACTAATCAAGAATCTATCAGTCTGCTTTAAATTTCTATTATTCACCCACCACCAATCTCTGTGAACCAGTTTGATACACATTCAACATTCATATGCTCCTCTGCACACCAACACACTTAATAATATTAGTTCAAGTGTAACTCTGATTGCCAATGTGAAAACACATCATTTAACTTAACTCTGTTTTGTCCAATAATGTATTATACAAGTCAATTGAATGCCTGCTGGATATCGAAATATATCTCATTTTCTGGTCCCCCTCTACCCAAAGAACTTGTCAAATGCAAACTCACAGAGGTTGCTGTCTTCATGTACCTGCTGTTCAAGTGATGATAATAGGTTAATTATGCTGTTGAAGCCTTGGAAAGGTGCAAGAATGCCTTAATATGGCAGGTGGAAATGAATGCTGTGCTCCAGATGTCATTTCTTTTACTTGCTTTGCATTAATCTGCACAAGTGAAGTGAGGTGAATCACTCTTCCTGATGTGGAACAGCTTTGGCGAGTCAAGAGAGGAATGACTTGTTATTGGATGTCCAGCCTCCTATCTGCTCACATTGCTGCAGTTTTATGTGGCTGGTCCAGTTAACTTTTGGGACAGTGGTGCCCCTTATGATGCTAATAGCTGACAATATATAAATAATAATGCTAATAGTTGTTAACTATAGCAATAATAATGCTATTGGTCTGTTGGTAGTAATTGGACTCTATCTCAATCATTATCGGGCAATCATAAAAGCACAAATGTCATTGTTGTATATCAGCTCCGGTGTGTGTGTGTGTGTGTGTGTGTGTGTGTGTGTATAGTCCAGACAGCCTTTCATAAGGACACATACTGTCTCTACACTCAAGTTATTTGAATGGAGTTGAATGCTGTGCATTTGTCAGTAAACATCTTTTTTTACTTTATGGAAGTTAGTTCATGAAGCAGCTGAATTTGATTTGGTCTCCTCAACTTAACTTGCAATGTCTGCTGTTATGATCGCATTCTGACTACTACAATTACCTATGTTTTAGACAAAGTTATAATAAGTTAACATAGAACATAGAACATAGAATAGTACAGCACATTACAGGCCCTTCGGCCCACAATGTTGTGCCGACCCTCAAACCCTGCCTCCCATATAACCCCCCACCTTAAATTCCTCCATATACCTGTCTAGTAGTCTCTTAAACTTCACTAGTGTATCTGCCTCCACCACTGACTGAGGCAGTGCATTCCACGCATCAACCACTCTCTGAGTGAAAAACCTTCCTCTAATATCCCCCTTGAACTTCTCTCCCCTTACCTTAAAGCTATGTCCTCTTGTACTGACCAGTGGGGCCCTGGGGAAGAGGCACTGGCTGTCCACTCTATCTATTCCTCTTAATATCCTGTACACCTCTATCATGTCTCATCTCATCCTCCTTCTCTCCAAAGAGTAAAGCTCTAGCTCCCTTAATCTATGATCATAATTCATACTCTCTAAACCAGGCAGCATCCTGATAAATCTCCTCTGTACCCCTTCCAATGCTTCCACATCCTTCCTATAGTGAGGCGACCAGAACTGGACACAGTACTCCAAGTGTGGCCTAACCAGAGTTTTACAGAGCTGCATCATTACATCGCGTCTCTTAAACTCTATCCCTCGATTTATGAAAGTTAACACCCCATAAGCTTTCTTAACTACCATATCTACCTGTGAGGCAACTTCCAGGGATCTGTGGACATGTACTCCCAGATCACTCTGCTCCTCCACACTACCAAGTATCCTGCCATTTACTTTGTACTCTGCCTTGGAGTTTGTCCTTCCAAAGTGTACCACCTCACACTTCTCCAGGTTGAACTCCATTTGCCACTTCTCAGCTCACTTCTGCATCCTATCAATGTCTCTCTGCAATCTTCGACAATCCTCTACACTATCCACAACGCCACCAACCTTTGCGTCATCTGCAAACTTGCCAACCCACCCTTCTACCCCCACATGCAGGTCGTTAATAAAAATCATGAAAGGTAGAGGTCCCAGAACAGATCCTTGTGGGACTCC
Organism: Hypanus sabinus; assembly: GCF_030144855.1. Taxonomy (NCBI): domain Eukaryota; kingdom Metazoa; phylum Chordata; class Chondrichthyes; order Myliobatiformes; family Dasyatidae; genus Hypanus; species Hypanus sabinus. The sequence goes on from NC_082722.1 coordinate 53,102,525, forward strand.
ACTAGTCACAACCCTCCAATCTGAATGTACTCCCTCCACCATGACCCTCTGCCTTCTGCAGGCAAGCCAATTCTGAATCCACCTGACCAAACTTCCCTGGATCCCATGCCTTCTGACTTTCTGAATAAGCTTACCGTATGGAACCTTGTCAAATGCCTTATTAAAATCCATGTAGATCACATCCACTGCACTACCCTCATCTATATGCCTGGTCACCTCCTCAAAGAACTCTAACAGGCTTGTTAGACACAATCTGCCCTTCACAAATCCATGCTGACTGTCCCTGATCAGACCATGATTCTTTAAATGCTCATACATCCTATCTCTAAGAATCTTTTCCAACAGCTTTCCCACCACAGACGTAAGGCTCACTGGTCTATAATTACCCGGACTATCCCTACTACCTTTTTTGAAAAAGGGGACAACATTTGCCTCCCTCCAATCCTCTGGTACCATTCCTGTGGACAACGAGGACATAAAGATCCTAGCCAGAGGCTCAGCAATCTCTTCCCTCGCCCCGTGGAGCAGCCTGGGGAATATTCCATCAGGCCCTGGGGACTTATCCGTCCTAATGTATTTTAACAACTCCAACACCTCCTCTACCTTAACATCAACATGCTCCAGAACATCAACCTCACTCATATTGTCCTCACCATCATCAAGTTCCCTCTCATTGGTGAATACCGAAGAGAAGTATTCATTGAGGACCTCACACACTTCCACAGCCTCCAGGCACATCTTCCCACTTTTATCTCTAATCGGTCCTGCCTTCACTCCTGTCATCCTTTTGTTCTTCACATAATTGAAGAATGCCTTGAGGTTTTCCTTTACCCTACTCACCAAGGCCTTCTCATGCTCCCTTCTTGCTCTGCTCAGCCCCTTCTTAAGCTCCTTTCTTGCTACCCTATATTCCTCAATAGACCCATCTGATCCTTGCTTCCTAAACCTCATGTATGCTGCCTTCTTCCACCTGACTAGATTTTCCACCTCACTTGTCACCCATGGTTCCTTCACCCTACCATTCTTTATCTTCTTCACCGGGACAAATTTATCCCTAACATCTTGCAAGAGATCCTTAAATATCGACCACATGTCCATAGTACATTTCCTTGCAAAAACATCATCCCAATTGACCCACAAGTTCTAGCCTTATTAGCCTCATAATTTTCCCTTCCCCAATTAAAAATTTTCCTGTCCTCTCTGATTCTATCCTTTTCCATGATAATGCTAAAGGCCAGGGAGCGGTGATCACTGTCCCCCAGATGCTCACCCACTGACAGATCTCTGACCTGACTCAGTTTGTTACCTAATACTAGATCTAGTGTGGTATTCCCCCTAGTCAGCCTGTCAACATACTGTGACAGGAATCCGTCCTGGACACACTTAACAAACTCTGCCCCATCTAAACCCTTGGAACTAATCAAGTGCCAATCAATATTAGGGAAGTTAAAGTCACCCATGATAACAACCCTGTTATTTTTGCACCTTTCCAAAATCTGCCTCCCAATCTGCTCCTCGGTATCTCTGCTGCTACCAGGGGGCCTATAGAATACCCCCAGTAGAGTAACTGCTCCTTTCCTGTTCCTGACTTCCACCCATACTGACTCAAAAGAGGATCCTGCTACATTACCCACCCTTTCTGTAGCTGTAATAGTATTCCTGACCAGTAATGCCACCCCTCCTCCCCTTCCCCCCATCCCTTTTAAAGCACTGAAATCCAGGAATATTGAGAATCCATTCCTGCCCTGGTGCCAGCCAAGTCTCCGTAATGGCCATTACATCATAATTCCATGTATGTATTCAAGCTCTCAGTTCATCACCTTTGTCCCTGATGCTTCTTGCATTGAAGTACACACACTTTAGCCCTTCTACTTTACTACCTTTACACCCTTTATTCTGCTTCTCTTTCCTCAAAGCCTCTCTATATGTTAGATCTGGCTTTACTCCATTCACTTCTTTCACTGCTCTATCGCTCCGGGTCCCATCCCCCTTGCAAATTAGTTTAAACCCTCTCGAACCATGCTAGCAAACCTACCTGCAAAAATATTGCTCCTACTCGAGTTCAGGTCCCACCTTCCTCAGAAGAGATCCCAATGAGCCAAAAATCTAAAACCCTGCCCCCTGCACCAACTCCTCAGCCATGCATTCAACTGCCATCTCCCCCAATTCTTACCATCACTATCACACAGTAATAGTGAGTTCTACACAGAAACACAGCTGAGCATTAATTGTAAGAGCTCTTGATGGTATTGTCAGTGAGCCTCTCTGTTACTTGGACTGATGGACTATTAATTATTTAGATTGATGGCACCATTTTGTGGACAGATTTTTAAAAACTTTGTAGGGTAAATGCCTTTTTTGTTGCTGTATTGGAACAAAATGCTAAATGTGATGTTTGGTCCCAGCACAAGAGTCCAGCACCATTCATGTTTAGCGTTGTTTACAAGTATCTAGTAGGTACAGCTGTTTCTCCATATCACAGAATTAATTAAATTAGCTGACAATGGCCTAAAATGGATTACAACCTTAACCCCTCTGCAGACAATGGTTGCAAATACTTGCCATTGGTATTGGCACAGTGAACTCTGGCAATCCTGACACACACAGAATATCGGAGGAGCTCAGCAGGCCAGACGTTTGGAAAAAGACGTTTCATCTCACTGTCTTAATGACGGGTCTCAGCCTGAAATGTCGACTGTTTACTCTTTTCCGTAGATGCTGCCTGGCCTGCTGTGTTCCTCCAGCATTTTGTGTGTTGCTTTAGATCTCCAGTATCTGCAGATTTCTCGTGTTTCTGGCTGCTGATGTTCATGAGCTCCTTCCTGTTGCTGCTTAACCATCTATCATCACTCATGACAAGGAGTAATTACATGAAAGATGTTTTATTTTAAACCACAAAAGTGACGGAGTTTTATTCAAATACATAAAGGCACAAATGCTAAAATTTATTCACAGCCTACTTTCAGAATTGCAGAAAACTTCTTTATTTCAAAAGCAGAGAGCTTTCACATGTTTGACAGCACTTACTTGAAATCATCTTACAGCCCTCACCAGACATGGAGACTTGGTAACAGTCTGAATTTTTGATCAATTAGCTTTTCATCAATGATTTTAAAACACTCATTGCTTTACAAATTTAACTGAATTAATTATAAAACAACATTCAAATTTGACAGTGAGTACATGCCTTCTCAGGATTAATCTGATGTGTTTCACTACTTTGGAAATGACAGTCTTTCATTTGCATTGTTGCCAGGAGCATTATTATTTAAATGTTATCCAGCGCTTGATTTGCTCAGACTCAGAGGATGTACAACCCAAAGGACAAGCGAATTTCATGTCTCTTTGCGATAGCTTTGGAAGCCTTTCTGGATCAAGAGAACTGTAGCAAATCAACAGAAGTGTTGATGTTATAATTGTAAATAAATTCCTAGTTTGTTTTGATTATTGGCATACAATATGCATTCTACACAAACATCAGGAAACTTTCCTCTGATGTTCATTGGCTCTCCCAACTTTCCTCTGATGTTCATTGGCTCTCCCAACTGTTTCAGCATTTATCAAATGGCAGGTGTTAAGTCCATAACCTCCTCCTTTGTGAGAATCGCCAGATCACTTTTGGGTTGAGTCAAAAGGGGGCCCAAGACATGAGGGGGAGACGTGCAGGATGTTATGTTTCTCCCCCCCCCACAGCGAAGTAAAGCTACAGGACATGGCCATTGTCTCTTGGAGACAGATTTGTGGATTGAGATGCTCTGCTACGTGAATGCCCTCAGGCAAAGTGGGCTGGTTGAGGGAGAGATTGCATCACCCCCAACCTGATTGACATCTATGACCCTGCGAGTCAGAATAAAAGAGGGGCTGTAGGAACAACCCCTCAGACGCACCAGAAGAAATGTTAAGCGACCACTTAACAGCAGACAGTCATCGGAAACCAAGCCACGTGCATTCAATTCCGTGGCTGGAATTGGTGGCTGAAACCATGGAAAATGGCTTTTTAGCTAACAACGGGGAAACCCGCTCCCCTGACTCAACGGATTGGCATCTTAAAAGACCTGGGGCAAGTTTAAACCGCATCACTTTTAAACCCAACAACATTGCAGCTTGAACGGACTGATCGTGACTTATCTTTCCATCGGACAATACAGTAACCCCTAGACAACGACAGAGTTATTTCTTATTGGTTATTATTATACCCGCGCTTAGATTTAGTATTGACAACGTATATTATCTGTATGTTTGCATTAATCTTCTTTTTGTGCCCTTTATCAATAAATACTTTTAAAAATAGTACCATCAGACTTCAACGGACTTCTCTATCTTTGCTGGTAAGTGATCCAGTTACGGGAATTTCGTAACAAAGTTGGGGGCTCATCCGGGGTTTGACACCAAATTGGGAGGCCAGTGAATTGGGATTGTAAGTCCAAAACTTGGATCTGGTTACGCGGGTAGCCAGATGGGAAACCAGCAAAGATGGATGTGGGTGAATTTATAGAAAACCCGACTCTGGAGGTGCTGGAGGTGGTCTCCAAATCAGACTTGATAAAATTGGCAAAGGAGTTAAACCTTTACATGGGTGAGGTTGTCAATGAAAAAGTGGGAGGTGTGAAGAGCAATAACTCAGTATTATATTGGGAAGAATGTGTTTACAGCTGAGGTATTGGAAAATATCCCTGAAGAGGCACCCGCTAGTGGGACGGCTCAGCGGCTCAGTTAGAGTTGGAGAAATTAAAGTTGGAACATCCAATTAAGTTAAAGCAGCTGGAGGCAGCCAAGAGAGAGAGAGCAAGAGAGGGAAAGGGCCGAGAGAGAGAGAGAGAGTGAGAGAGCAAGAGAAGGAAAGGGCCGAGAGAGAGAGAGAGAGAGAGAGAGAGAGAGAGAGAGAGAGAGAGAGAGAGAGCAAGAGAGGGAAAGGGCCGAGAGAGAGAGAGAGCATGAAATGAGGTTAAAACAGCTGGAGGCAGAGGAAAAAGAGAAACAGAGGAAACATGACTTGGAGATGGAGAAGTTACGGCAGGAGCAACGAGCCCCGGGGTCAGACTGAGAGGAGCGGTTCAATGTTAGTCGAGAGTTGAGGCTAGTACCTCCGTTCGAGGAGATGGATGTGGATAGTTATTTCTTGTTTTTTGAAAAGGTGGCCATGAATCAGAAGTGGCCCAAAGGTCAGTGGGTGGCGCTGTTACAAAGTATGTTAAAGGGGAAGGCACAGCGGGCATATACGGCATTGGCCATAGAGGAGGGAGAGGAGGAGAGTTATGACAAAGTAAAGGCGGCCATTCTCCGGGGTTATGAGCTAGTACCTGAGGCTTATAGTCAAAAGTTTAGAAGTTTAAAGAAAGGGTGGAATCAGACGTATACCGAGTTTGCCTATGAGAAGGCTGTGCTCTTGGACCAGTGGTGCACCGCAGAGAGAGTAGGAGAAGATTATGGGCGTCTCAGGGAGTTAATTCTGATTGAGGAATTTAAAAGGTGTGTTTCAGAGGATATCCAGACGTATCTGAATGAGAAGCCGGATAGGTCCATCTCAGAATTTGCTAGGTTCGCAGATGAATATGCCCTAACCCACAGGACAAAGTTTTCCTCGAATAAAAGTACCCAGAGAGACTGTGGGAACGATCGAGAAAGTCCGCCGGCTGAGGCAGAGGTCCTGCCGTGAGCTAGTGGTAAGGTCAAGGGGGAAAGACCAGACGGCCAGAGATTTCCGGGCTTGACCTATTTTAATTGTGGAAAAGTGGGACATATTGCATCGCGGTGCTTTGCTCCGAGGAAAGAGTCAGGAAAGGGGAAAGCAACAGTCCCTAGCGGATGTGCCGTGGTAATCAGTAGATCAACAAGAGAGCCCTGGGTCGACAGAGTATGAGAAGGGTTGGAGACTTGTCTGTCACACGGAACCGTGTCTGTGAGGGAGGGAGACACACCAGTTCCCATACGGATCTGGAGAGACACGGGGGCTGAGCTGTTGTTGATCAGCAGTAAGGTACTAGAGTTTGGTCGAAAAACGAGGATGGTAGCTGTAAAGGGAATAAGTAAAGGGGCAGAAATGGTGTCCTTACATAAGGTCATTATGGATTGTGAGCTGGTATCTGGACCAGTTGAAATAGGGGTGCAATCAGAATTCCTGAGGAAGGACACAGACGTCCTTCTCGGTAACGATTTAGCAGGTGGTAAGATTTGGGCAGCCATGACGATGCCAAGCCGGCCGGTGAGTGCTGCAGCCCCACCCCTAGATACCAAGATCTACCCCGCATGCGCGGTCACTCGCAGCCTGCCGAGAGAGGCAGCTGAGAATGAGAGCAGTTTAAATCTGGCCAGTTTCGATTTGGCTGAGACGTTTCTACCGACCTTGTACCACGAGGGTTCAGAGCAGGGGTGGGCAAACTTTTTGACTTGTGGGCCACAAAGGGTTCTAAAATTTGACAGTGGGGCCAGACCAGGAGCAGATGGACAGAGTGTTTTGGTAATACACCTCATAAGAGAAAATAAACTATCATGGGATATGTAGAAAACACGTGCTTTAATTTCAATTGAAAATGAACAAATGCATTACAACAAAATATCTGCCTTTGAAGTCCCATGGTATTTAGCTATTTATTGAAATGACTTTTAAAACACTGAAAATTAAATGAATAAAATACAGCTTTTTTAATAGTGTTATTATTTTAAAGCACTGAAAATTCTGTTATCCTTCAAGATATTATCATCATCACTCTCCTCCTGACTGTCTTTATTTCAAAAACGCTAGGAGATGCAGGTCTACTTGTCCTGCTCCTTCTTATTCAATTGTCCCCCGTGCCAAAACTCAACAACGACCAGCACAAAGACAGACCAGTGACAGCGCGCCAATACGCGGAGCACGTTATTTGATCTGGAGCGCATTTTTTTTAATTTTGAGAACATATGTGCACCTGCGCACTACTCATGTCCATCACTTAAAAGAAATGACATGTAACATGTAAGGCTTATTGAAAAAAATATTTTCAAATGCATTTTTACATAACACAATGAAGAAACTTATTTTTAATTTCAGTGGGAACAGTGTTGTTGATCTCCCTTTTTAGCCAGCGCATCAAAGTCTGGATTTAGTTTTGTTGTGGCGATTCTCAGGATGGATCTGAGGTGTTGGTCAGTTAACTTGTATCTGTGGCTGGCTTTGTTGATGTTCATGATGCTGAACGCCTGTTCACACAAATAGGTCGAGCCGAACAAAGAGTAAAGCGCAAATGTGCAGTAATACGCTGCACCTCAACAAAGGTCAATGTATATAGAGTGCGTCATCTATTGGGAAAACGCCAGAATTGCGGGGAAAAAACGTTAACAAGGTTTATTAATATAATTTCATCAAGCTCTGCGGGCCGGACTAAAAAGCTTAACGGGCCGCATATGGCCCATGGGCCGTAGTTTGCCCATGCCTGGTTTAGAGGGTGGTAAAACGAAGAGTAGTAAAGTAAAAGAGGGTAAGGAAGCAGAGGTAGATCTTCCCTTAGCGAGGAGAAAGGACCTAGAGGCCGGAAACAAAGATGAGGAACCGCTGGAGCGGTTAAGAGGTCCAGAGTTGGACAAGGATGATCTGTCTGGTTTGGCAGAACTGTTTGAAGAAGTTGAAAATTCTAAAGGTGTTCCCGATAATGAAATGAGGGCAGTCCTAAAGGAAAAGGATGCCATTACCTCGAAGAAGTCTGCTGGGTTGGCAGATGAGGTTGTTTCAGCCCGCAGGGTTGAGTTTACTCCGGAAGGGAGTTGCCCAGAGAGTACCTGGGAGGATCAGGAGAATTTGAAAAGGGTTCGGGTATTGAAAGCCTGGAAGAGGCCAATGTCCCATTTGAGTGTGTCCAAGATGGGGATGCACATGGTACTGAACCTAGTAACGGAGCTCAGAAAAAGTCTGAGATATTTGATTCAGTAGAACGGGACGGCCGTCCTTGTGGGTCAGATAGACTTGGTTCAGTGAAAAAAGGGTTAACCTTGGTAACAGTGGGAAGTGAGAGTTCCCAGGTGTTTGTGCTCGAAGGTGTGTTCAAAGTTAATGCAGAATGGGGAGATAAGAATTATCATTGAAGGAAACCGGAAATCTGTAGTTCCCAAATCGAATGAAGAAATTTTAAGCCCTGCAGATCGCTTACAGATTAAGCCGGAATATGACAGGGCCCCCCACGCTATTGTTATTCCGGTGTGTGGTGTAAAAGGGCAGAATTTGAAATGCTGCTTGAGCAAGGAATTTGAACTGAAACCACATAGTCTGAAGGGGCCTGACGAGAGGGTTAGCCACCTGTGTAAAATTACAGAGGGGGTGGAAATTCAGAAGATGGGCTAAGTTTGGGACACGGTGTTGATAAAATAATTCCTATGGAACAGGCGGGCGAGGGTTTATCTCGCCACCTTACTCAAATTCCCCGGAAAAGAGGCGACGGTTAAGGGGGAACGCCATTTTTAAATAGCAAAGCCGGTTGTACGGGATTTTGACAAAGCCTGTGAATAATAAAGACAACCCCCTTGGAAGCCTGCCTGTTTATTTTGAAAACGACCGAAAGACTAATATTTACATAAACTTTTGTAGATGCACGTAAGCTAAGAGCACACCTCCTTAGTTTTGTGGCTGAAAAAAAATAATAAAATAGGTGGTTATTAAATTGAAGTCTGATGCTACAAGACGTTAGTACGGTACAAGATGTTAAGATATTAAAGAAAGTGACACTGTAATCATTAACTGTTTAGATACTGAATTGAATGTATAACTGTATTACTCTGTAGAAAAAAAAACTTTGGTGTTGTGTTGGATTCTAACCCCCTGTAAAACTCGGTATTAATTGGTTTTTCCCGATGGTAAAAAACGCGTTGAAGAATGGGGGTGTTATGTCCGTAGCCCCCTCCTTTGTGAGAATCGCCAGATCACTGTTGGGTTGAGTCAAAGGGGGCCCAAGACATGAGGGGGAGACGTGCAGGATGTCATGGTTCTCCCCCCCCCCCCCATAGTGATGTAAAGCTACGGGACATGGCCATCGTCTCTTGGAGACAGATTTGTGGATTGAGATGCTCTGCTACGTGAATGCCCTCGGGCAAAGTGGGCTGGTTGAGGGAAAGATTGCATCACCCCCAACCTGATTGACATCTACGACCCTGTGAGTCAGAATAAAAGAGGGGCTGTAGGAACAACCCCTCAGACGCACCAGAAGAAATGTTAAACGACCACTTAACAGCAGACGGTCATCGGAAACCAAGCCACGTGCATTCAATTCCGTGGCTGGAATTGGTGGCTGAAACCATGGAAAACGGCTTTTTAGCTAACAACGGGGAAACCCACTCCCCTGACTCAACGGATTGGCATCTTAAAAGACCTGGGGCAAGTTTAAACCGCATCACTTTTAAACCCAACAATGTTGCAGCTTGAACGGACTGATAGTGACTTATCTTTCCATCGGACAATACAGTAACCCCTAGACAACGACAGAGTTATTTCTTATTGGTTATTATTATACCCGCGCTTAGATTTAGTATTGATGATGTATATTATCTGTATGTTTGCATTAATCTTCTTTTTGTGCCCTTTATCAATAAATACTTTTAAAAATAGTACCATCAGACTTCAACGGACCTCTCTATCTTTGCTGGTAAGTGATCCAGTTACAGGAATTTCATAACACAGGAATCTAACTCAGACAGCCCATAAAAACTGTGGATTTAAAGAGAAGACAGAGACAGGGTGATCTGGAGTGAAGAACTCATTGTTTGCATCTGAGAATTTCCATTATCTACAAAGCATGTGGTAAAATGAGGTAATCTATTCTCAACCAGTCTTATGGAATACAACTACAGCAAGACTCTTAAGAACTTTACATTAATTGGGATGAAGCAAGCTGCTTTATTTGTTAGCCCATAAATAACTCAAAACTTGCACATGTTCCAACACTGGAACTTTGGCTTTAATTTACCACAATTTAAGCTAATTATTTTCTTTTATGCTATCATTCCCTCAAGTCTCTTATGAATGTAGCCAAGAATGTTGTGGTAAATTCTAACAGGCTTCAAACAAACACACTAACAACACCCCTGACCTCCTTACAGCTTCTCATTCAAATTTCCCACAACAGTTGGATCAGAAGGCCAGAAGCTGGATTTGGTTGTCAGAGGCTATTTGAGATACACACCATTGGGAGAATTTATTAGGTAGTGGTGGCTTATCCCGACTACGACAACCTTAAGGAACCAAAAGCCTGATGGTTGAAGAGTAATAATTGTTCCAGAACCGGATGGTATGGGACCTACGATTTCTGTACCTCCTTCTCGATGGCAGCAGCAAGAAGAGAACATGGAGGTGGTGGTTTGGTGGGGGCGGTCCTTCTGTTTCCTTAGATACCCAACAACCAGCAGAAAAGGAAGAATCTTTTCCAGCATTAATAAAAATTATTCTGGGTACCATCCAGTTTTCAATTGCTCAGTGGAAGAAAGTCAAGCTCTAGTGAGGAGGGAAGCAGAGGAAATAAATACCTCCCTTCTCCTTCTATTGCTGCAGTTTACACTGCTCTGTTGCCTCTGCTCAACTTCTAGTCACATTGCACTTTGAGGGGGAAGGGCTTGCAGATTCAGCTTGTGTAGTAACATGGTAGAATGGCTGCAATATCCTAAAGGAACAAACCAGCTACTAACCTACAAGTGCACGATGATTACTTTGCCAGCACATGTGGGATTGTTTCTCTCACTGATGAACACATTCAGCCGCTTGAAGCCAATGAACAACTTTCACTGGAGTGTGAAATGCGAATAGGCCCAACACCTGTGCAGAACTCGTCAATTCTATCAACTTCACTAATAATTTTCATCCCGTCCTCTAATTCATTTGGACTATTTCCAAGAACTCTCTCTCCCCTTTTCTGGATCTCTCTGGTTCCAGCTCTGGAGACAAACAATCCAGTGGGGGGAAAAAAGGTCTCCATTTTATTGCTGACGTTAGATCTGGGTTGCTCATTGAATTAAATTACAGAAGGGGCAAGCCTTCAGATTAGAAAAAATATAAACAAACTGCTGGAGGAACTCAGTATGTCAAGCAGTGTTGGGAAGAGGTGGAGAAGAAATGATTGATAGTTTGGGATGAGATAGTGCATCAGGATCAGGAGTGAAAGAGTAAGGACAGCCAGCACAGAAGGGGAGCATGTGAAACAGGGACCAGAAAGTGGCAGGTAGACTGAGGAGCTGAAGGATGGTGGGGAGATGGAGCCAGTCAGGGAGGGGTGGAGTTGGGAGATAGAGACAGGTAGATGAAAGGTGAAAGTAGACAAAAAAAACGGGCCACATTTAGCCAGGTGCTGGGAGGAGTGACAGCTACTGAAGGATAATATGCAGGAACATGAAGAGTTAGCAGTTCTAGAATCTAAAAGGTAAGGGAGGTGATAATGGGAACCACATGAGAGATGAAGAGTAGATGGAACCAGATGGGGAGAAGATCTCATAGATGGAAGTGCATTCAGATTTATCCCTGCCAGTGCATTGGGTTAACAAAACAGGCAAGACTATCTAAACAGAATGGGCAAGGAGAACTGCTCTAAAATACTCATTGCCTAACACTTAAAATGTATCTGCTATCTGTTGTATAACAGTAACTCTGCCAGATTTGGAGGAACGAGAAGGCATCTGAAATGTACGCTATCAGGCCAATGACTACTGGTACTATTGTTGTCACACTTTCAGCTGGGTGAGTAGCAGGACAGTCTTGGACATTAAGAAGGCCATTCCAGCACTCCATCACCATTGTGTTGGGTTAACTCCCAAATTGTGCAGCTTTTTACAGATCCTTCAAATCAATACATCCATGCTGTCAACCTCCCTTGTCTTCACTAGTCTCTGATATCATTCTCATGATAATCAGAGCTATAAAGCATGGAAATAGACTGTTGGGCCCCAATACATTCATGCCAACCAATGTGTCTTCCTGAACTAGCTCCATTTGCCTGCATCGGGCTCACCTTTCCTATCACTGTATCTGTTCCAACATCTCAAAAATACAGTAATTTCACCTACCTCAACCACTTCTTCATGCAACTAGTTCCACCCTCTGTGAGAAAAATTTGCCTTTCAAATCTTTGCCTCTCATTTTAAACCTATGTTCTCTGCTTTTAGATTCTACTAACCTGGGAAAAGGACTGTAATCATCCATCGTATCTCCATGATGTTATAAATCTCTACAGGGCACCCTTCAGCGTCATTTACTCCAGGGAAAATAGTCCCAGCCTATCCAGTGCGTCCTCATAAGACAAGGCCTTCAGTCTGAGAATACATTTGTAAATCTTTTTTGCACCCTCTAGCTTAATCACACCCTTCCTATTACAGGCAACCAGAACTGCACACAATATTCCAGGTGTGGTCTTACCACTCTTGTACAGTTATAAAGAGGTCCGAACTCTTGTGCTCAATGCCATGCTTGATGAAAGCAAGTCATCTTCTTCACCTTGTCCACCTGTGTCATCTCTTACAGAGAACCATGTTATTGTACCACTATTGTCTCTGTTCTACAACACTTCCCGGGATCTGTCATTCACTGTGTTGATCTTGCCCTGGTTTAACTTCCCAATATGGATCAATTCACTCTTGGGCTACTTCCAGTTGATTTAGATCCTGTTGTAACCTTAAACCACCTTGTTTATTGTCCACCAACTATAAATTTTGGTATCATCCACAAGCTCTCTAAACATACTGCCTTTATTCTCATGCAGGTTATTAACAAATTACAGTGGATCTAACACTGATCCCTATGGTAGATCACTGGTAACATGCCTCCATCTGAAAAACCCTCTACTACCAGCCTCAGATTCTTTCCACTGAACGAATTTGTATCTGGTCAGCTAGTTCATCTTGGCTCTCATGGGATCCAACCTTCCAAGCCAGCCTAGCATACACACAGTACCATGTCAAAAACATCTATAAACTGCACGTAGGCAGTCTACCACCATGTGCTCCTCTTTTCAAAAGACTCAGTGAAACACGACTCAAATTTGAGAAACTTAACTTCTCACAAAGCTGTGTTGACTATACCTAATCAATTCTTGCTTTTCCAAATGCAGGTAGACCCTATTCCTCCGAATCCCCTCCAGTGCCTTGCCCACCATTGAAGTTAGGCTCATCAAACTGAAATTCTCTAGCTTGTTCTTGCAGCCCTTTTTAAATCATGGCAAAACATTAGCCACCCTCTAGTCTTCCAGTACTTCATGAAGGATACAAACTTCCTGCTATTTCTATTTCTATCCTGAATTCTAGGATCTTAGGATATACCTGGTCTTGACCGGAGATTTGGCTCCCTTGATGTGCCTCAAAACTGCCAACACATCTTATTTTGTAATGTTGATGTATTTAGGCTACCACTGTTCTTTTTCCCCCGATATTCACTGTCTTTTATGACCGTCCCCTGGTGAACTCAGATGAAAATTATTCATTGAAGACCTCGCTTATCTCCTGTAGCTCCACACATAGATGACCACACTTTTACTAGGGGACCTGTATTTTCTTCCACATAGTTACCGTTTTGCTCTTAAGAAGCTTAGATAATCCCTTAGGGTTCTCCTTAGCTGCCGAGGATTTTTCATGTCCCCTTCTTGTACCCCTCACTTACTGCTTAAGTGCACATACATACCTGATATTCTATTGTATTCAGATACATGTGTGCAACTGCAGTGCGATATATCTCAGTTGATTTATTGATGAAGTGGTGGTACAAAAATGTACAAATGTCTTTACAACTTTTGCTAGGTGAAAGGAACATGATATTCAACGTACTTTTAAAAGAGCAGATCTACTTATACATTTACAAGTCCTTGCACTGATTGTTCTATTTGGACACTAACTGGTTCAAAGACCATGTCCTCAGGGTTTACCAGCAGCCCAACTCGATTTAATTAGCTCTTCTCACACAAAATGTTCATTGATTGCAGGTTGTGGAGGTGACCAATTGCTTTGACCATGTTGTGGTTCCTCTTCTTTCCAGTATTTCTATGCAATGGCTGCCCTGACTGCAGCAACAGGTCCACCTTGAATTTTATCCATTGTGACTGTTGGCACTTGTGTTTTTCCAGGCCTGTGATCGGCACCCACTGCTTCAGCAACACAGCAAAATCCTTCTTCCCTTCAAAAATAAATACAAGTTATTTCAGGTGAGGAACTATGTTTTACTTGTGACACTTGTCTTGAGGCAGCAAAATCCTATGTTGACATAAAAAAAACTTCAATCCTGGGACTTTGATTCATGGAAGCCAAAATGTCTAACTGATCCAATTTATTAAGCAACTGGGCTTGTATACACTGGAATTTAGAAGGATGAGAGGGGATCTGATTGAAACATTAAGATTATTATTATTAAGGGATTGGACACACTGGAGGCAGGAAGCATGTTCCCGCTGATGGGCGAGTCCAGATCTAGAGGCTACAGTTTAAGAATAAGGGGAACAGAGATGCGGAAAAACTTTTTCACCAAGAGAGTGGTGGATACGTGGAATGCTCTGCCCCAGAAGGCAGTGGAGGCCAAGTCTCTGGATGCATTCAAGAGAGAGTTAGATAGAGCTCTTATAGATAGCGGGGTCAAGGGATATGGGGAGAGGGCAGGAACAGGGTACTGATTGTGTATGATCAGCCATGATCACAGTGAATGGCGGTGCTGGCTAGGAGGGCCGAATGGCCTACTCCAGCACCTATTGTCTATGGACTATTCTTCATATTTCAGCAAGTCCAACAAAAATAAAAAGAGTGAAGGGGATGTGGCAGTGAGAATGGGGAATATGGTAGCAGTGCAGCAGGACGAAGAGAAAAACGTGGAGGACAAATGAAGTTCAGTGGGTAGAGCAGACAGAGGAAGGTTAGGGAGTATGGAATGGGTGGCCGGCTCAGTGGCATACACTTTAATGCAAGCAGCTTCAAAGCTAAGTCAGGAGAGTTCAGATTGAAGGATAACATTTGCAGCTTAACACTCCAAGGTAAGAAGTTTCAGATGTGACAGAAGGGAATGCAAAATAGGAAGGGTGGTTCACAACTAATTAGAACATAATGGCAACATTTAGAGATGATATCCTTAAAGGATCTGCCCCAACAAGGGTACATGGATAGAAATTGGGTATAAGAGAGGAGCGATCATTTTGCCAGTTAATATAGGCTTCCTAACAGGAACAAATACATAAGCAAATCAGAGAAAGGTGCAAGTACTGTACATAGAAAAAAGAAATTTAGTGTCTTACAGGCCCTTCAGCCCACAATGTTGTGCCGACCATGTAACCTACTCGAGAGACTGTCTAGAATTTCCCTAGTGCATAGCCCTCTATTTTTCTAAGCTCCAGTTACCTATCTAAAAGGCTCGAAAAAGACCCTATTGTATCCGCTTCCACCACCGCCGCCAGCAGTGCATTCCACCCACCCACTGTGCCCTGTGTGAAAAACTTACCCCTGACATCCCCTCGGTACCTACTTCTAAGCACCTTAAAACTACACCCCCTCGTGCTAGCCATTTCAGCCCTGGGAAAAAGCCTCTGGCTATCCACACAATCAATGCCCCTCATCACCTTATACACCTCTGTCAGGTCACCTCTCATCCTCCGTCACTCCAAGGAGAAAAGACCAAGAACTCTCAACCTATTCACATAAGATACGCCCTGCAATCCAGACATCCTTGTAAATCTCCTCTGCACTCTCTCCAGAGTATCCACATCCTTCCTGTAGTGAGCTGACCAGAACTGAACACAGTACTCCAAGTGGGTCTGACCAAGGTCTTCTATAGCTGTAACATTACCTTGAACTCAATCCCATGTTTGATGAATGCCAACACACCATATGCCTTCTTAACCCTACACTTTAACCCTAAGGTTAGAATGGGGAATTTTAGCTTTTCCGATGTTCACTAGGGTGCATTTAACAAATGTCATCACATCAAATTTTCCCATCATCAGAATTAAGTGCAAGGGTCTTGGATAGTATGAAGCTTGTTAAGGGCATCCAGGTTTTTTTTTATTCCCCCCCCACCCCTGCAGTGGTCCTGCTAGAGATGGGCAGTACTCGACCTTATCTTGGCTGGGCAAACACTTTGGAAAGATAACCAGAATTCCGTAAGTTTCAAGATAGTTATGGAAAAGAATAAGGTTAATCCTCGAGTTAAGGTCTTGAACTGGGGGAAGCTAATTACAGAAGAGGACCAGTAGACAATAGATTGGGAGGAGATGCTATGTTTAAAATAATGGCAGACAAATGGGAGTGTTTGAAAAGAAAGATTGTAAAATTATACTAATTTTGTAAATATACAATATGGGACATTAATTTGTCATTTGCTTACAAGGTTTACATGATGTCAACATGACGTCTGTTTTTTCCACATCCAATCTATGAGAAGAGTGAGAGATTTCTATTTCGGTTCCATTCTCACAATGTGGTGTTTCCCATCGAACCTTTACGGTGGGAGAACGAAGCTTTGGTGTGACCCTCAGCATGCCACTCAACACTTAGCTGTACAGCATTCCTCGCAATGAAAGACTAGCAAGTTTAGTGCAGACTGTAGTGAGTCTTCATGAGGCTGTAAATCTTCCATACCCTGCCTTCATTGTGCAAGTGAAAGACGAGTGACGCTGCAACAGCATGGAAAACTTACTTTAACAGTTGCTCCAATTCACGTTTGATTTTGTTTACCACAGGAGGCCCTTGATAGGTAAAGGCTGTATATAACTGGATCAGAGTTGCTCCTGCTCGGATCTTCTCAAGGACGTCGGCTCCACTACTGATCCCACCCACCCCAATAATAGGAACTCTTCCTAGAAAACAAAGTACACAGTGATAAGGTCCATGTGTGTTACAGAATACTAGCTTTACATCATACGTTCAAGTGATGACACTGACAATTCTTCATCAATATATAGTATGCCCACTGACTTTATAAAATGGATATTATGTCAAAGGGATAGACAAATATACTTTTCCAAATACATCAACAATCATTATCCTGTACTCTTACAGAAGTCAAAGAACCTTCAGAAATCCATTTGAGTAGCTATGCATCTAGACCAGTGAATACATGGGTCGCATTCATTCCTCTGTCATTTTAGCTTTTCCTGTTTATGATGATATGGAGGGGGTTAGAATTGGGTCCAAGCTCCAGGTTTGGAAAGGGATTGCAGCACTCTTTGTTATCATACCACAAGTCTTACTGGAAGCTTAAATGTGTGAACTGTGGGTCAAGACCAGTTCTGGTGGCTTCACAATCAAATCTGCTGATAATATTTTGTCCAGGAGCACACTTGAGCAAAAGCTAGTTGAGCATTGGAAAATAATCAGTATAGTGACAACTGCATGAAATTATCCTCAAGGGGGTAGGTGAAAATGGACAATCCAAAAGAAAATGCCACCTAGTGTTCTATAAGCTATCTGATTTGTCAATATCCACACCTTCAGACCTCCTCAACATATCGTTAGAGGGAGCTGGATTATTTCACATGGCAAGAAGTCTGAGTGAAGCTTTCCATTTCATTTTAAACCATTTTGAGGGTAGTTCCACAATCTTTAAACTCTGAATCTCTGCTAAGTTGGAGGAGCAACCATCTCTCTCTAGGGTGGAATTTACTTAAGGATCTAGCAATGAAAAGATGATTGCACCCAACTCAAGGAAATTATGGTACTCATCATTACCTCGTACTCGAGGGCTGGAGGGAGAGGTTACTTCATATGATATATATGTTCAGGATGTGTTGTCATTGGAGAGAGTCCAGAAGAGGTTCACGAAGGTGATTCCAGGAATAAAGGAGTTAACATTTGAGGAGTGTTCGGCAGCTTTGGGCCTGTACTCACTGGAAATTAGAAGAACGCGGACAAATTTCATTGAAGCCTACCAAATGTTGAAAGGACTAGATAGGGTGGGTGTGGTGAGGATGTTTCCTATGGTGAGAGTATCCAGAACTAGAGGGTGCAGCCTCAAAATTGAGGGGCAACCTTTTAGAACAGAGGTAAGCAGGAATTATTTTAGCCAGAGGGTGATGAATCTGTGGAATGTTCTGCCATAGACTGCGGTGGAGGCCAAGTCCGTGGGTGCCTTTAAGACGGAAGTTGATAGTTTCCCGATCAATCAGGGCACCCAAAGGATATGGTGCAGAGGCAGGTGTATGGGGTTGAGTGGGATCCAGGATCAGCCATGATGTAATGGTGGAGCAGATTTGATGGGCTGGATGGCCTAGTTCCACTCCTTATGTCTTATGGTCTTATATTTACTTTCAAATAACTATGCAATCTACACAGTGGAAACCATATCGTCATTAGTCCCTGGATCTACCATGATTATCACTGAATTAAGATGTTCAGCCATAGTGCATTCTAAATATTAAAATGGCTCTGAACTTCAAGTTCATTACCAAGACTAAATGCATAGTCACTGTATTAAATTGTACACAATCCAGTGTGGCTGAGAAATACCTTTGGTTAAGGAGTACATTTCATTCACAGTATTTGTACTGAGGTCCTTGAGTGGAGCTCCACTTAAACCACCAGCCTCAGTCCGTAATGGCTCCTGAAGAGTCTGTGGTCTGCTGACAGTCGTGTTCACCACAATAAGACCATCAACCCCCAGCTAGAGAATAAAACACACAATACTGCCAGGAAGGTTAAGCTTTGGAGTGGATAATCAGAGTAACCCATATCACAGTGGGTCCAGTACACCAAATGTTCTCCCACATTCTACAGAAAACTATGAAGAAAAACAATCTAGCTCCAATCCACTGAATGGTGAAATAAAAAATTAGCATCAACTAAATCATAAGGACAATAGCTTACACTGAGATCTTTACACAGCCATTACCCCACCTTTAAGCTAATTCTTCCAGTTCCAATTTAAAACCAAAGAAACCCCAAAGTTCTTGAACAAATTGGTTCATTCCACAAGCAGAGCTTTGCATATGGAAAACAGTCCTGCTACATTTCAGATTCAATCACCTCCTGTCATATCATCCTCACCTCTGTTACAACACCAGCAATATCTTTTTTATCCTCCATTGTCAGGTCTGGAGCAATTTTCAGAAGTACAGCTGGTTTCTGATTGACTTTCAAACGATCCCTTTCCTTCATTACCTAAAACAAAATAATATCAAAAAAGAATAAATTGTAACTAAGTGTGCGTTATTAAAATAGTGGAGACCAAGTGTGTCAAGCACACAGACAGATCACTGATCCTGTATTGGCCCAGGTACAGCAGTAAATGCAAACCATCATAAGGTAGAGATAAATAATTTGTATTCTGACAAACAAGATTTAAATGCTTGAAAAAAGATGGATTTGATGGAAGTATCTTGCTGACCTTTTCCAACAGGTTGCGAAGCTCCTCCTTGCCCTGAAGTGCTCTTAAGCCTGGGGTGTTGGGACTGGACACATTCACAACCAGGTAGTCAGCTAATGGGCCCAGCTCTCGGACTCCTTCTATATAATCAACTGCAGCATCCTCAGAGAGCTTGTTTTTCCCAAGATTTATGCCCAAAGGTCTCCCTCCTTCAAAAAAAAATATAATTTCAACAATTTTTTTGTTTCCATTAGATTTATTTATGATGATTGGGAGGAGTTACAGTATTGAAAGTAATGTGGAAGGCTGATACATTATTGCTATACAGTAATTATTCATGAAGAATTAGAACTCAATAGGTTAACTAAGTTATAGAATTATAGCAGGGGTGTGGGGAGGGTGAAAAATTTGAGTTAAAAGAAAGTGCAGCATGTTTTTTTTCTTCGCAACGGGAGAGAGACCGTAAAGTTTTTTTTAAAAGGCAGAAAACATACAAAATTCCTGAGTTCATAAACAGGGAGTACCAGATGATGACAATAATTTAAAAGAAAAGCAGAAATGGCTGGTGACACTAGAAAGACAGAGATGTTCAATTGCACAGTAGGCTGATGTATACTGAATGAACTGAGCAGTATATTAAAGCAAATGAAACAGCCAATGACAAGCGAGTGCCAGTTCTGCTGAGTGCAAATGATGGAAAAGCATATAGTTTGCTTGGAAGTTTAACAGCTCCAACCAAACCAGCTGAAAAGAACTTTGCTGATATTGTAAGTGTAATGCAGAAACATTCAGAACTGAAACCACTGTTGATCACAGAACGCTTTAGATTTCATAAGTGGAATCAAAAGGAAGTAGAGTCCATTTCAGCTTATGTGGCTGAATTGAAGAGATTGTCCAAGTATTGTCAGTTCAGTGATGGGCTTAATGACGCACTGAAAGATCATTTAGTTCATGTCAGGAAAGACGTTATCCCACAACAGTAAGAAATCTTTCACAGTGATGAAGTCTTAAGGCTCAAAAGGAACAATTTAAAATTTATTATGCTATGAATGTCAATATAGTAGTTGTGTTATGTAGTATACTGTATATATAGTTGAGAGGCATTCTAGATTGAGTTGGGAGTTTATTGCTAAGCAGGGATGAGTGTAATGTTATTTCATATATCAGTAATATTTGAGTAATATTGTAAATATATTGTTTAATTAAACATTCTTCGTTGTTTGCAGGTTCATGTAAAAGTATGTGAATGGCATACGTCATTACACCACCACTTCATAAGTGGGTGCCTCATTAAAGTAAAACATGAGTTATCCACGACTCCAGTGTTTTTCTTTCAATTAATCTTATGTTCTGGAGTTACAAAACATAACACCTATGAAGTTCTTTACCTCTGTGTATTTCACATTTGATGAAGTATACAAAGGATGAAAAAGAAAAGGAAAGCATAACCACAAGAGTTTAAATCCTAAAGAACTGAATTTGCAGGAGCACTAAGTGGGGGGGGGGGGGGGGGGAAAGAACATCTTTTCCATTCACCAGAATTGTAAAAGAATTTTACAAAAGTAGATTAAGTTGAAATTAATCATTTTGTCTTATTGAATAAGAAAACCACTGCATCAAGGATCTCAAATCTCTCCAATGATCTCACCAGAGTAGTGTGCAGTGCTTAAAGGACTGTAGAGCAAACCTCCTATCCTGCCTGATCATGCAGGGTCACGACATTTAGTACGTAGGTATCTTAGCTTAACTAGGTGTCTCACTTCGTAAGCCAAAAAGTTACATACATTGTTTCACTGTTATCTGTTCACTGTTACCCAACCACCAAAACGGGATATTAGATATGAACCAACAGGTAAAACTTCAGGTCAATAATCTTTTAATTCAGATAGAACATCCACATGTAAAACATCACAAATTAAGATTAATTGTGTGAAGATTCTTATATTTGCTTCAGACCTTTAGTTACTATTTCATCTGTCAATCTGTAAAATGGACTGTAATCTGCTGCCACCCTGTGGCTAGGAACTGCATTGCACCCAGTATATGAGCACGCCCCAATTTAACCACAGCCTTATTTACAATGCCCAATTAATTTTCTGCAGAACTATTGAAAAATTTTCCACAGTCCACAGAGAAATTCTGCATAGGTCAACATGAGAAATAAAGCTACGCAAGATTCAGTAACAGTCTTGTGTAAATAAAACAAAAGGAGAATAAAGAATATTTGATAAATAAGTACAAATCAGCTCCTATATCAAGCATTTCTCATTCTTACCTATTGTAAGCTGCTCTTGGATTGCAGACCGAGCTTGAAGCCTCTTCTGTACGACAGCAAGTCCATGACTGTTAAAGCCATATCTGGTTTTGAAGATAATCAAATAGACATTTTCTAAAGTACAAGTTAATGAAAAAAAACATGCAAAGCTTTAAACTCCCTCCCCTCCCCAGGAGTTATTTCTAAATAATTGAATCAGAAATACCCAGAGTCTGATGAGACTCCCAAGGTCATGCATTACAGTAGATTTTCACCCGCATACCAGGGTACTTCAAACTCAAAGCAGTTAGAGAGCATATACACATCTACGCCAGATATCGCTCGCCATCTGCAAGCTATTGTGTAATGCCCATGTATAATCGTTGGCAAATGCACCCAAGTACATAAAGGAAGAGATTCAATTCCCAATTTCATGCATGAATAGTTAACCTTGAACTTCAGAAGGTCCAGATATGAAAATGTACTGGCAAAATTATTTTCTCTCTTGCATATTTACCTCCCCATCTCCCCCCAATCTGCCTCTTCTGCCACTCACCCTCACAAGAGGCAATTTGCAGTTGTCATTTTGTCTACCAGCACGTCTTTGAAATGTGGGTGGAAAGCAGAGCACCCAGTGGAAATCAACGCAGTCACAGGATCTTTCAAATCCCACCTTACACAAACACACAGCTTCAATAAACTAGAACACAGTACCTGTTAATGACAGCCTTATCTGCATCCAGTCTGAAGACCCTGGGTCTGGGGTTACCATCCTGGGGCTGTGGTGTAACGGTTCCTACTTCCACAAATCCAAACCCCATCTTGTAAAGGCCATCCACTGCCTCCGCATGTTTGTCAAACCCTGCAGCAATTCCAACGGGGTTCTTGAATTTTCGGCCAAATACACTTACCTCCTGAAACAAACTAACAGTCAGTGATCACTGGTGAATGGCCAAACTCAAAAGTCAGTCACAAAAGTTATAAACACAGCAGGGAAGCTAGTCCTTGCACATCATCCTGAAGTAAGGCGCAAGTTGAATATCATTTAATCATACACGTGTATATTGCCAAACGAAACAACATTCCTCCAGGCCAAGCTGCACAACACAGTACATAGAATTCACACACAACACACAAGGAATATTACCACACATAAATTAACAAATAATAAGATGCATTTCTGACACAAGTTAAAAAGTAAACTTATAACCCCCCACCCAACACTGGCACTTCATTCATGATGAGATCTGGGTGATGGCAGGGAGTTCAGTGGTCTCACGGTTGAGGAAAAGCTGTCTCCCATCCTAGCAGGCCATACCATCCTAACATGTCTGGAGAAGAAGGATGCTTACATGCTGATCTTGGATAACAGTCAGCATTCAACACCATAATTCCCTCCAGGCTCACAAGAAGCTCAGAGACCTCGGCCCTCACCCTGCCTTGTGTAGCTGGATCCTGGTCTTCCTGTCAGATTGCCTACAGGTGGTAAGAGTGGGCTCCCTCACCTCTGACCCTCAACACAGGTTCCCCTCAGGACTGTGTACTAAGCCCCCTCCTTTACTCCCTGCATACCCATGACTGTGTCACTACCTACAGCTCTAATCTGATAATTAAACTTGCTGACGACACTACAGTGATTGACCTAATCTCAAATAATTATGAGGCAGCTTACAGAGAGGAAGTCATCAACCCTGACACAGTGGTGTCAAGAAAACCACCTCTCCACCAATGCTGCAAAAACAAAGGAGCTGGTTGTGGACTACAGGAGCAATGGAGATGGGCTAACCCCTACCGATATCAATGGATCTGGGGTGTAGAGGGTGAACAGCTTTAAGTTCCTTAGCATACACATCACCGAGGATCTCACGTGGTCTGTACATACTGGCTGTGTGGTGAAAAAGGCACAACAGCACCTCTTTCACTTCAGATAGTTGAGGAAGTTTGGTATGAGCCCTCAAAACCTAAGAACTTTCTACAGGGGCACAATTCAGAGCATCCTGACTGGCTGCATCACTGCCTAGTATGGGAACTGTACCTCCCTCAATCACATGACTCTGCAGAGAGTGGTGCGGACAGTCCAGCGCAATCATAGATGTGAACTTCCTATGATTCAGGACATTTACAAAGATAGGTGTGTAAAAAGGGCCTGAAGGATCATTGGGGACCCGAGTCACCCCAACCACAAATCCAGGAAATGGTACTGCAGTGTAAAAGCCAGGATCAACAGGCTTCAGGACAGTAAACACAAAGTATACTGCAGATGCTGTGGTCAAATCAACACATACAAACAAGCTGGATGAACTCAGCAGGTCAGGCAGCATCCGTTGAAATGAGCAGTCAACATTTCGAGGTGAGACCTTTCGTCAGGACTGAAGGAGGAGGGGGCAGGGGCCCCATAAAGAAGGTTGGGGGGGAGGGTGGAAAACCAATCAGAGGAAAGATCAAGGGGTCGGGGAGGGGATAGGCAGGAGAGGTGAAGGAGGAATCTAAGGGGAAAGCACTATGGGTAGTAGAAGAAGGCAGAATCATGAGAGAGGTGATAGGCAGCTGGAAGAAGAGGAAGAGTGCAAGTGGGATGGGGGAAGGGAGAGGGAGGGCATTACCGGAAGTTGGAGAATTCGATGTTCACACCAAGGGGCTGGAGACTACCCAGACGGCATATGAGGTGTTTCTCCTCCAACCTGAGTTTGGCCTCATCACGGCAGTAGAGAATACATTCCTGATTGGTTTTCCACCCTCCCCCCACATTCTTTATAAGGCCCCTGCCCCCTCCTTCTTCAGTCCTGATGAAGGGTCTCAGCCCAAAACATTAACTGCTCCTTTCAACGGATGCTGCCCGACCTGCTGAGTTCATCCAGCTTGTTTGTATGTGTAGGCTTCAGGACAGCTTCTTCCACCAAGCCATCAGATTGATTAATTCATGCTGATACAATTATATTTCTATGTTATATTGACTGTCCTGTTGTACATACTATTTATTATATATTACTATAAATTGCACATCGCACATTTAGATGGAGATGTAATGTAAAGATTTTTACTCCTCATGTATATGAAGGATGCAAGTAATAAAGTCAATTTAATTCTTTGTCCTAATGTTATGGTACCTCCTGCCTGATGGTAAGGGGTCAAAGATTGTCGGATGCATGGGAGGGATCATTGACAATGCTGAGGGTCCTGTGTATGCAGCGATCCCCATAAATATCTTGGATGGATGGAAGAAATACTCCAGTCCTCGCAATCCTTTGTAGGGACTCGTGATCGAGTGCTTTGGAATTCCCATATCAAACGGTGGTGCAGCTGGCCAGGTGATGAGGGGCCAGGCAATACCATCTGTAATGTACACTCCTAGAGACTTGCTGCTCCTAACTCTGACAGGACCAGTTTATGTGCACTAAGTAGTCAGCCTGCACCTGCCTTAAGCTCCCTGATCATCTCCTTGTGTGTCAGCACCATACTACCAGCTGCTCTACCTCCCCTCTATACACCGTCTCGTCATCGTTGTTGACTGAACTTGATGGTTTGGTTTGAACTGCAGTCATGCATCAGCAGCCACTGGCTGAACGTGCGGCCCTGGATGGTGCCAGTGATCAGTGTGATGGAGGAGAGAGGTTGATGCCAGTACGAACTGATTGTGGTTTTTCCTTCAAGATCCAGATACAGAGGGAGGTGTTGAGACTCAATGAGGATAATTTACCCACCAGCTTCTGAGGGATGATCTGATTAAACACCAAGCAGAGACAGGTAAAAGGCATCATTTTCCAGGCAGGAAAGGACAGAGTGGAGTGCAGAGGTAATGGCACCAGCAGCGAACCAATTTGAGCAATATGCAAACTGGAAAGGGTCCAATGCAGCAGGAAGATGGGATTTAAATGCGATCCATAACCAGCCGCTCAAAGCACTTCATTATTCAGGATTTATCTTCTGAAAATTGCCGAACAGGCAATAAATTAACTCTTTTTCTGTGTCCTTAAAAGAAATCGACTTATTAATTATAAATTTACTGGAGATGTGAAAACAGTTGTTTAGGGAGATACAGCAATGTAATTCTCAGTAAGACAACCACTATTGGCAATTTTCCATATAGTATGTCATTATCCCAAGCATCTTCAGTAGGATGCCCTTTCCAATAACCATTTTCTCCCTTTCCTGCAATCACAGTCAACTGTAGTGATGGGCAATAACCAAGGATTTTCACAAGGCCATGTGCTTGACTCAACTGCAATTCTCCTTTAAAACATTTAGAGAAGGAGAAAGTTGCTTTTCCAAGATGACCAGTCACTGAAGAATTCTATGTGTCCGAATAAGAGTCATTCCTACAGTTCTGATCAAAAAGCTCCAAAACCTGGGCCTCTATACCTCCCTTTGCAACTGGATCTTCAACTTCTTCACAAGACGACCACAGTCTGTGCACACCAGAAGTAACATTTCTACCTCCCTGACAATCAACACTGGCATACCTCAAGGATGCATGCTTAGCCCACTGCTCTACTCTCTCTACACCCACAGAGACACAGCTCAAATGCCATCTATAAACTTGTTGACGACACTATTGTTGGCAGAATTTCAGATGGTGACGAGAAGGCATATAGGATTGAGATGGATCAGCTAGCTGAGTGATGTTGCAGCAACAACCTCGCACTCAACGTCAGTAAGACCAAAGAATCAATTGTGGACTTCAGGAAGGGTAAGACAAGGGAACGTGACACACCAGTCCTCAGAGGGATCAGAAAAGGAAAGGTTGAGCAGCTTCAAGTTCCTGGGTGGCAACATCTCTGAGGATCTATCCTGGGACCAACATATCGATGCAGTTACAAAGAAGGCTTGAAATTGGCTATATTTCATTAGGAGTTTGAGGAGATTTGGTGCCACCAAAGACACTTGCAAATTTTCACAGATGTACCATGGAGAGCATTCTATCTGGCTGCATCGCCAGCTGGTATGGTGGGGTGGCTACTGCACAGGACAGAAAGAAATTGCAGAAAGTTGTGAATTCAGTCAGCTATATAATTGGCAATAGCCTCGCCAGCATCCAGGACTTCTTCAAGGAGCGATGCTTCCAAGAACCAGCATCATTAAGGAACCCCATCAACCAGGACCTCCCTCTTTCTCATTGCTACCATCAGGGAGATGGTACAGGAACCTGAAGGTACACACTCAATGATTCAGGAACAGCTTCTTTCCCCTGGATTCAGATTTCTTAATGGACAGAAATTTGAACCCACAAACACTATCTTACTACTTTTTTTGCCCTACTTATTTAACTATTTTTATATGTATATACTTACTAGAGTTCAGTTTTTATTACTATGGATTGCAATATACTGCAGCTGCAAAAGAACAAATTTCATGACTCCGATTTAAATCACTGTTAATATAAGCAGTACAAACAAAATGCTGGAGGAACTCAGCAGGCCAGGCACCATCTAGGAAAAGAGTACAGTTGACGTTTCGGTAGACAAAACCCTTCGGTAGGAATATTAATAAATAGTTGGATTTAAAGAAACAGGTAGATTGAATCAGTGGTTCAGAGCGCAGTGAAGCAAATGATCCCATGCATTTTGAAACAGTGGATGAGAAAAAGCTGGCAGAAGCTTGTCTTTCCCCAAACCCAGATGGAAAAAAATTGTTTTAACATTTTCTGACTAGCTGGGATATGAACACTAGATTCCACAGGCTATTTATCTGTTGCTTTAAATAGTGTTTCAAGGACCCTTCGTTTCATGTTCTCAATATTTACTGTTTATTTATTTATGTTTTTCTTTCACTTTTTATTTGCACAGTTTGTTGTCTTTTGCACACTAGTTGTCCGCCCTGTTGGTGTGGTCTTTCACTGATCCTATTATGGTTATTGGATTTATTGAGTACGCCCACAAGAAAATGAATCTCAAGGTTGCATATGGTGGCGTATGTAGTTTGAGAATAAATTTACTTTGAACTTGAACTTGCACAGAAGTAACAGTATCACAATGAGCCATTCCAAAAACCAAACTAATTTCCTCTCAATTAAAATTGAAACTGGAAATTTTCTAATTTTTCACAAGGAGAAAGAAAACTGATTACCAACAATGAACACAGTTATTTCAACAAAATATCTTAAGCGAGCCTGAGATTACTGGACATGTCGCGCTCTTTAAAATAAATTCTCCTCAGATTACTCCCAAATTTTGATAACGCGGTGACAATGATGGTTGTGGAATGGAAGGCTGGATGAAAAGCAGTGCAGTAATTTGTTTATTTATAGCAAAGTTGGAGGCTGTTTGTCCCATCGAGTCAATGTTGGCTCTCACCGCAATAAACAGCCTCTTCCCTTCTGCCACCCAATTTCTAATGGACATTGAATCCATGAACATTACCTCAATACTTTACTTTTAATTGCACTACTTATTTTAACTTTACTATTTAATACATATTTACTGTAATCCAGGCTTTTTTTTCTTCTATATTTATGTGTCATGTATTTCATTGTACTGCTGCTGTAAAGTTTACAAATTTCATGACATATGCTGGTGATATTGAATCTGATTCTGATTTATTGAGATACAGCACAGAGCAGGCACTTCCAGCCGATCTGCCCAACAACCCCAAATTAACCCTAGTCTAATCACA
This sequence comes from Hypanus sabinus, assembly GCF_030144855.1. Classification (NCBI taxonomy): domain Eukaryota; kingdom Metazoa; phylum Chordata; class Chondrichthyes; order Myliobatiformes; family Dasyatidae; genus Hypanus; species Hypanus sabinus. The sequence goes on from NC_082722.1 coordinate 53,130,655, forward strand.
GGACAATTTACAATGACCAATCAACCTAGTAACCAGTACATCTTTGGACTGTGGGAGGAAACCCATGTGGTCACAGGGGAGAAAGTGCAAACTCATCACTGGCAGCGGCAACCCGAAAATTTACTGGATTCCATCAAAGCAGCAGTCAGTTTAAAACCACGTGCAGCAAAATCAAAACTAGGTTCTGAAATGTCGATGGATGTTCTGGGTTCACTTCCCCTATTGCACCGATTGTTGTCTCATTGTCTTTTGAGAGTGCTTACCAGGGCAGAAGAATCCTTGTGTTTTGAATGAGGGATTAATCCCCAGGAAATTAAGCGGACGGCAAAATTATGTGCTGTTTCTGGCTCCAAAAACCTCTGTAGTGTAGGTATCAGGTGCTTGGCGTAAAACTTTTCATCCCCAGTTGCAGTGCAATAAGCAATAAAGAGACAAGTGCCACTGCCCAGCACCTGAACAGCCTCTCTCAAGCGTCTCTGTTGGGTAAGACAAAATGTAGCAATTAAAATAAAAACCGGAAAATGCATCCTCCACTATTAAATAAGAATATGGCTTCCTGCTGATATTTATTTCCATACAGAGCCTACAATTTAAGCAGCACATGGATTAATATTACAGACATTTATTTATTGGTGGAATAAATAGGCCCTTTGAGCCTTGCCACCCAGCAATCCCCTGGTTTAATCCTGGACAATTTACAATGACCAATTAACCTACCAACTGATCTGTCTTTGGAATGTGGGAGGAAACCGGAGCACCAGAAGGAGAGAGACGTTGTTACAGGAAAAATGTACAAGCTCCTTACAGGCAGCTGAGGGAACTGAATCCGGGTCACTGGAATTGTAAGGCAGTGTGCTAACCACTACGCTACCATCAGACAGAAAAAGAAGAATTTAGATGCGGTTCAGTTCAGCATAAATGCAACCCTACCTTTTACTAATCTACCAGTAGGAACATAGAGAAACTGCTGGCAGGATCCTCAGTACAAGACTTTTTACATTCTAAAAGCCCGACGTAGTACAGAAACATCACAGAGAGCACTCAAAACACTAGCCAGTCTGTTGTCACATCCCCAGACTTTAGCCTAATCTATGTCATAAACCTTTTAAAATCACACTGAAGATTTCTAAAACTTAAATATTAAAAACACTTAAGTAGTTTTTAAATTGACTTGTAAATTAACTTGAGTTAAAAAGTCTAAATATCTCAACATTATGTGCAGTTCTAGAAATACAAACTAACAAGCAGTTAGAGACAAACACATAGGACATTGTAAGCTAATGACATATCCAGAAACCTTTTTAAATTGCCAAGCTGCTCTCCCATTACCAGGACCCAACACTTTATTTTTCCTTAGACATGTTTATTCTGTAAATGTCAGGGATCTGGTTCATTTATTTTTCTAGGGAGTCAGAATGCTAACAATTTCACCATCATCTCTTCAGAGTCCAGAAGAGTAACAAGAGTGAGCTGCTACTGGGGCCAGGCAAGTGAGAAAAATACAGCTAACCACAGCATTGATATTTCATTGTTTATTTACCTCCCTTAGCAAACTAAAGGCTCAATTAGTAAAATTAACAATAGAAGAGCTTATTGTCTACTTCTACAAAGCAATTGGTTAAAAAAAACACAATCAAGTATAACTGATTGATAAATTCCTTGTATTTTGTAGCACCTCTCCCACATCTTTCAAAATTACCCTCATACTTTGGAGTCAATGAAGTCACAGGAGAGACTGCAGGCGCTGGAAATCCGGAGCAACATACAAAATGCTGTTAGAACTCAGGTCTGGCAGCATAGCTGAAGGAAAATAAATGTCAACCATACACTGCCCTCCAAAGATGCCACCTGACCTGCTGAGTTCCTCAGCATTTTAGGTGTGGTTGCAGTTAATTAAGTACTCTAGAGGTGTGATCGGTGGCGTGGAGTCGGAATCACGGATGCTAATTTATACACAGCAAACTTCTCCCTCCCCTCATCAATTTGAAAGCGGGCCAGTAATCTATAATGGTGTGTGATGGATAAACGTGCACCAAGATACTCCGATAACTCCACAATCCTCAGACAAGCAATCTTTAGCAGTTCCCTTTATACTGCCCAGCACTGTGGTCAGGTCCTGGCCGAACAAAGCTTCAGAGAGTCAGGGCCGTGGAGTTGGTGAGGTGTCTGAGAGCCAGTAAGATCGGACCGAGGAGATCCGCGTGTGTGAACGACTGCAGAGCCCGGAAACACAGACCAAACTCCCGGGATCAGAGCCGGGCTCCGGCCGATACGAGCTGCCAGCACCCCTACCTGCCAAGTACTGGCGGCCATCCCGCCGCACGAAGAGCCGGAACGGGCGGGCAGACGCACAGGAAGTGACGCAACGCCTTCCCTTACAGTTGCCCCGAGGCGTAAGATACCACCAGTGACGGTTGTGCAATTCAAAACAATGTTACCTATTTAGTTATTAACCTAATATGTCATTGGAGGAGCTTCCTCAGCGTAACTCTAGCAGGTGAGCTTAAAGGCTTCAAAAACTCGAGCACACATTTAGACTCAGCAATACCCCTTTCGAAGGTTTATTTTATTATCAAAGTATGTACGCAGGATACAACTCCGAGATTTGTCTTCTCCAGATAGCCATGAAATACAGAAAAAAACAAGGAGTTTGTTGAAAGAAAAGACATCAACCCCCCCCCCCCCACCGTCGCATGAAAAAGAAAAAGAGACAAAACCTGCAAGCCTTAAACCCCTCAACCTCTCCCTCACACAAAAGCTAAGAGATCACCCCATCCAGAAAATGGGAGCTGGAACATTAAACCCCTAACCCCAACCCCTCCCATGCAAAAAAAGTGGCAATAACATCAAACCCCTATATCTTTATTTATTATCTCACACACACGCACACCCCCTAACAGATTGCCCACACAGAAAAGCACCAACAAGAACATCACACCCAAATCCCCAAAACCTTCCTTGCACAAAAACATATTGCCCACCCAGTAAACGACAACAAGAAAGAAAACACAAAAAAAAAACTGAAGAAGACTAAACTATAGTCCACACCAATAATCACATGTCACGGAATTTCGAAAAGACCCTCCGTTGGTATCCCCCTTCCTCTGTTAATGCCGGTGAAGTGCTGCATGAACTCTACTGCACCATCATTGACTTTCAAACCAAACACTCCAATGGTATCTTCATTATTGCAGGTGACTTTATCCATATGAACCTGAAGACAGTCCTGCCTAAATTCCACCAGAACGCTGATTTTGCTACCAGAGGTGAAAATACACCAGATCTGTAGAAGAAAAATAAATTTTAAATTAAATTTTGTTATCAAGCTTGACTGGCTAAGTGTTGCTCAAGATTTGGGTCATGGGACTGACAGGATAAGACTTGCTTGTGCTAGCTAACAATAGCTAGAAGTAAATCATGCCAATAATGAGGTATTGTTAACCTTTGTGCAAGGCTGTCTAGCTAATAACGGAACTGGCTGTAAACGAGCAGTTCTAACTTAGTGTATCGCACAGGGACGTTTGTAAACTGCCTGATACCTAACAAATGCTTCTTGAAATCATTGACTCAGTATGTTTAGTATGGCTATTGCACAAAATTTATTGTATAAATTTAAGATGTAGCCTGATATTGGTGGAGTCGTAAGGCAGCAGCTCCCCATGGTCATATATCAAAGGGTTAACCTTATACTGAGGTCTGTGTCTTTATTTCTGTTTGATAACAAAATCAGGATCAGAGTCAAGTTTATTATCACCGGCATGTGACATGAAATTTGTTAACTTAGCAGCAGCAGTTCAAAGTAATACATAGTCTACAGAGAGAGAGTAAATATGAATAAAATAAAACATAACAATAATAAGTAAACAAGTAAATCAATTACATATATTGAACAGATTTTTTAAAAGTCCAAAAACAGAAATAATGTATATCAAAAAAAGTGAGGTAATGTCCAAAGCTTCATTGTCCATTTAGGAATCGGTTGGCAGAGGGGAAGAAGTTGTTCTTGAATCGCTGAGTGTGTGCCTTCAGGCTTCTGTACCTCTTATCTGATGGGAACAGTGAGAAAAGGGCATGCCTTGGCTGCTGGAGGTCCTTAATAAGGAGGTGCCTTAATAAGGAGGCTGCTGGAGGTGCCTTTCTGAGACACTGCTCCCCGAAGATGTCCTGAGTACTTTGTAGGCTTGTGTCCAAGATGGAGCTGACTAGATTTACAACCTTCTGCAGCTTCTTTCGGTCCTGTGCAGTAGCCCCTCCATACCAGGCAGTGATGCAGCCTGTCAGAATGTTCTCCATGGTACAACTATAGAAGTTTTGAGTGTATTTGTTGACATGCCAAATCTCTTCAAACTCCTAATAACTGTTTTGTCTTTTTTATAACTACATCGATATGTTGGGACCAGGTTAGATCCTCAGGGATCTTGACACCCAGGAACTTGAAGCTGCTCACTTTCTCTACTTTTGATATCTCTATGAGGATTGGTATGTGTTCCTTCATTTTACCCTTCCTGAAGTCCACAATCAGCTCTTTCGTCTTACTGATGTTGAGTGCCAGGTTGTTGCTGTAGCACCACTCCACTAGTTGGCATATCTGACTCCTGTATGCCCTCTCGTCACCACCTGAGATTCTATCAACAATGGTTGTATCATCAGCAAATTTATAGATGGTATTTGAGCTATGCCTAGCCACACAGTCATGTGCATATAGAGAATAGAGCAGTGGGCTAAGCACATTATCCCTGAGGTGTGCCAGTGCGGATCATCAATGAGGAGGATATGTTATCACCAATCCGCACAGACTGTGGTCTTTTGGTTAGGAAGTTGAAGATCCAATTGCAGAGGGCAGTACAGAAGCCCAGGTTCTGCAACTTCTCAATCAGGATTGTGGGAATGAAATGCTGAGCTACAGTCAATGAACAGCATCCTGGCATAGGTGTTTGTGTTGTCCAGGTGGTCTAAAGCCGTGTTGAGAGCCTTTGAGATTGCATCTGCCATTGACCTATCGTGGCGATAGGCAAATTGCAATGGGTACAGGTCCTTGCTGAGGCATGAGTTCAGTCTAGTCATGACCAACCTCTCAAAGCATTTCATCACTGTTGATGTGAGTGCTACCGGGCAATAGTCATTACGACAGCCCACATTATTCTTCTTAGGCACTGGTATAATTGTTCCCTTTTCAAAGCAAGTGGGAACTTCTGCCCATAGCAGTGAGAGGTTGAAAATGTAAATGTCCTTGAATCCTCCCGCTAGCTGGTTGGCACAGGTTTTCAGAGCCTTACCAGCTACTCCATTGGGACCTTCCACCATGCAAGGGTTCATTCTCTTTAAAGACAGCCTAACTTTGTCTTCTGAGACGGAGATCACAGGATCATCAGGTGCAGCAGGGATCTTCACATCTGTAGTTGTATTCTCCTTTTCAAAGCATGCATAGAAGGTGCCGAGTTCATCTGGTAGTGAATTATCGTTGCCATTCATACTTTTGGGTTTTGCTTTGCAGGAAGTAATGTCTTGCAGACCCTGCCAAAGTTGCCATGCATCTGATATCACCTCCAACCTCATTTGAAATTATCACTTCGCCCTTGAAATAGCTCTCCACAGATCATACCTGGTTTTCTGTACAGGCCTGGGTTGCCAGACTTGAATGCCACAGATCTAGCCTTCAGCAGACGACGTACCTCCTGGTTCATCCACAGCTTTTGCCAAAGTGAGGGCGTGAAATAACATGGTAGGCATCCTTGCTGGTGGTGTAACAACGGTCCAGTGTGTTTCCTCTGGTATTGTAAGTCTCTTACAGTAAATTGTGGAGGAAATTCTTTTACAATAAAATACAGTAAAACAGGATAAATCCTTTGACAACCTGGTCAATTCCAGCCATACAAACCAGTGATCAAACAGGTCAAACCAGTTCTAAAAGTGGTGAAAACATGGCCTGAGGGTGCAATCTTGGCACTGCAGGACTGCTTTTTTAATACCAACTGGAGAATGTTCAGGGAGGATGCTACCCATGGCAACCATGTTAACATTGAATTAATGCAGATTCTGTGCCCAGCTACACAGAGAAGTGTACTGAGGACATTACCATCACGAAACACATCCGAGTTAGGGCAAATCAGAAGCCACGGCTGACTGCAGAGATCCGTGCCAGGCTGAGGGATTGTGATGCTACCTTTATAGACTGGGGGATGCGACAGATCTCAGGGAAGCAAGAACTGTGCTTTCCTGGAAGGCGAAGTGGGAGCTTTCTCAGAGAATTTCCAGCCACTTTTCCAATACCAGGGACAGGAGGAACATGTGGCGGGAACTCTGAGGATTCCAGGCTACAAGTCTACCCTGTGCATCAGTGACCAGGATGCCTCATTCCACGAGAGGCTGAATGTCTCCTTCACTCGGTTTGATGTGCAAAACAAAGTGCTGGTGAGGAAGGCACCTGTCCCCTCCCCCAGGGGAGCAGACATTCTGTCTGGCTGGAGCTGAGCTGAGAAAGACCCTGGCCAGAGTTATCCCACACAAAACTGTGGGGCCCGATAATATACCAGATCAGGTTCTGAAAGACTGTGCAGCCTTGCTGATGGATATATTCAACATTTCTCTGGAACCATCCACTGCCCTCTCAATTTTCAGGGCGGTAATAATCAATTCCTGTGCCAAAGAAGGCAGCAGTAACCTGCCATAAATGACTATTGCCCGGTGGCATTAATATCAACCATTATGAAATTCTTTGAGTGGCTGGTCATGGAGCACACAAAAGCCTTTCTCCCAGCTACAATGGACCCTTTCCAGTTCGCTTATTGCTCAAATCGATCCACTGATGATGCAATAGCCACTGCCCTCCACGCTGCCCTGTCCCACCTGGAAAAAGTTGTCTCATAGGCCATACTGCTGTTTTTAGACTTCAGTTCAACATTCAACACCAGCATACCCCAGAAAATGGTGGGGAAACTGTCCTCACTGGGTCTCAACACCTGCCTCTGCAATTGGATACTGGACTTCTTAACAGTAAGGCCACAGTCAGTCCGCGTGAGCAGCAACATCTCTCTTCCCATTACGCAGAGCACAGGCTCTCCCCAAGGCCGTGTGCTCAACCCACTGCTTCTCATGCTGCTGACGCATGACTTTGTCACAGGATCCAACTCAAACCGGGTCATCAAGCTTGCTGATGACACAACAGTGGTTGGCCTCATCAAGAACAATGACGAGACGGCGTATAGAGGAAGTGGAATAACTGGTGGATTGGTGTGAGAAGAACAACCCAAGCCTGAACACGGAGAAGATAAAGTAAATCTTTGTGGATTTCAAGAAGGTGCACATGGACCATCCTCCTCTGTAAATACATGGCTCCTCTGTGGAGTTAAGTGCACCAAGTTCCCAGGAGTTCACATCACGGATTACCTCATCTGGTCCCTTAATATCACTTCTCTGAACAAGAAGGCACAGCATCACCTCCACTTCCTAAGAGGATTGAGGCAAGCAAGAACTGCGTCTTACAAGAACAACACTGAGGGAGTCCTGACAAGTTGCATCTTCATCCGGTATGGGAGCAGTCAAGCATTGGAACAAATAAGCTGGGTGAACTCAGCAGGTCGGGCAGCATCCGTTGAAATGAGCAGTCAATGTTTTGGGCCGAGACCCTTCGTCAGGACTGAAGAAGGAGGGGGTTCTTGATCGGACATGGCTTCAAAGGATACGGGGAGAAGGCTGGGAACTGGGGTTAAGGAGGAGAAAACAAAAGGGTCAGCCATGGTTGAATGGCGGAGCAGACTCAATGGGCCAGATGGCCTAATTCTGCTCCTATGTCTTAGGTCTTATGGTTTTTACACCTTGGTTGGAAGAAATGTCTTGTTTCTATATACATTATATGGCTGTATACAGTATATAGTGAAATGGCAAAAAACCTGACTTGAACTAATTTACAACTTATGTATTTAAATTAAATTAAATTAGAATACTACCAATACTACTGCTGTACTGTAAAACTCTATTAGTTCCTAATAGTTAGCGGTGGAGGAATTCATACAGTGTTTTTTTGATTGACTGGAAATGAACCAAATCAGTGCAGATAATGGACTGCCTTCATTGCCTTCCTGTATGAAGTAGTGTCAAAAATCACTCATTTCTAATTCGGCATCTGTTGGCCCAAATGAATAACGCAGCACAATGCACACAACTGAAGTATTTTAAAACTTTTGTTCTAAGCACAATGTAGTCATTAATGGCCTCATTAAGCGCACATGACTGACGCTAGTTAGAAACTGTTTGGCAAGTCTCCTGCCCCATTTAACATAGAACATAGAATATAGAAAGTTACAGCACATTACAGGCCCTTCGGCCCACAATATTCTGCCGACCAAATAACCTACTCTAGAAACTGCCTAGTTTCCCTAGCGCATAATGCTTTATTTTTCTAAGCTCCATGTGCCAAACTAAGAGGCTCTTAAAAAACCCTATTGTATCCACTTCCACCACTGCTGCCAGCAGTGCATTCCACACACCCACCACTCTCTGTGCAAAAAACTTACCCCTGACATCCCTTTGGTACCTATTTCCAAGCACCTTAAAACTGTGCCCCCTCGTGTTAGCCATTTAAGCCTTGGGAAAAAGCCTCTGACTATCTACATTTAAGTGGCACAGAGTCCCAAAGAAACAAAGGGAATCCTGTCTTTTTTCTCAATTATTTTTTGCTCTTTAACCAATTGATCAACTAACCAGAGTGTGTGTGTATGTGTGTGCATGCGCACAGGCATGTTAGATGTAGAGGGTGCAGCCTCTATTCTAAGGCTGTGTCCTCTGGCCCTAGACTAACCCACTGTAGGAAATATCCTCTCCACATCCACTCCATTGAGGCCTTGTAACATTTGATAGGTTTGAATGGGATACCCTCTCGTTCTTCTGATTTCCAGTGAGTATAGGGCCAGAGCCATCAAACATATAATAAGCCTTTCAATCCCAGAATAATTTTCGTGAACCTCCTTTGAACTCTCTCCAATGTCAGCACATCCTTTCTTAGATAAGGTGCCCAAAATGGCTCACAATACTCCGAGTGAGACTTCCCCAGTACCTTATAAAGCCTCAACATTACATCCCTGCTTTTATATTCCAGTCCTCTTGAAATGAATGCTAATGTTGTATTTGCCTTCTTCACTGCAGACTCAACCTGCAAGTTAGCCTTTAGGGAATCCTGCACAAGGACTCCCAAGGCCCTTTGCAACTCAGCTTTTTGAATTTTCTCTCTATTTAGAAAATAGTCCATGCTTTAATTTCTTCTACCAAATTGCGTGACCATACACTTCCTGACATTAACAGTTAGAATGCTTTCCACAGTACATCTGTAAAGTTTGCTGGAGTCTTTGGTGGCGTACTAAATCTACTCAAACCCCTAATAAAATGTATTTGCTGGTACGCCCCCTTTGTAATTGCATCATTATGATGGGCCCAGGACAGACCTTCAGAGATTTTGACACCTGGGAACTTGAAACTATTCACCTTCCCCACTGCTGGTTCCTCAATGTGGATTAGTGTGTGTTCCCCTTCCTGAAATCCATAATAAATTCCTTAGTATAGTGATGCGTGAGGTTCTTGTTTCAACACCACTCAATGAGCCAATCTGCAGTAACTTACTCCTGTACGCTTTCTTGTCACCATCTGAGATTCTGCCAACGATAATTGTGTCACTGGCAAATTTATAGGTGGTTTTGAGCTGTGCATAGCCACGCAGTCATGAGTGTAAAGCTAGCTGAGCTCTGGGCTAAGTATGCATCCTTGAAGTGTGTTGGTATTGATTGTCAGCGAGGAGGAGATGTTATTTCTGATCTTCACTGACCGTGGTCTCCCAATGAGGAAGTCAAAGATCCTTTAGCAAAGGCCCAGGTTTTGAAGCTTATTGGTTAGTACTGTGGGTGTAACACTGAGCTGTAATCAATAAATAGCAGGTGATGTTGGTATTGTTGTCCAGGTAGTCCAAGGCTGAGAGGAGAGCCACTGAGATTGCATCCACTGAAAACCTATTCAGATGGCAGGCAAACTACAGCAGGGCCAGGTCCTCACTTTGGCAGGAATTAATTCCAGCCATCACCAACCTCTTAAAGCATGATCACAATAAATATTATATACAGACCCTCCAAACAGTAGTAAGGAAATGGTCTACAATTTACAACAGGAGATAGAAAACACATGGCAAAAGAGCAATGTTACAATAGTCATGGGGGATTTCAATATGTAGGTAGATTGGGAAAATCAGGTGGAAAATCAGAGGGTGGGAAAATCCCTCTCCAGGTTTTTGTTTACGAGGTTGCGTTGCTAGACACTCAACCCAGGCATGGATGGAAAGCATGCCAGGGAGCCGGCCAGATTTGAACCCGGGACCTCTCGCCCCGAAGTCCAGTGTTGATGCCACTATCCCACCAGCCGGTTAATTTGAAAGTAAGCTAGCCAATGATATTAAAAAGGATACGAAAAGTTTCTCAGATACATAAAGTGTAAAAGAGAGGGGAGAGTAGATATCAGACCATTGGAAAATGATGCTAGAGAGGTAATAATGGGGGTCAAGGAAATGGTGATGAACTGAATAAGTATTTTGCATCAGTTTTCACTGTAAAAGACACCAGCAGAATGGTGGAAGTTCCAAGAGTCAGGGGTCGTGAGGTGTGTGAAGTTACCATAATTAGAGAGAAGATTCTTGGGAAACTGAAAGGTCTGAAGTTAGATAAGTCACCTGGACCAGATAGTGTACATCACAGGGTTCTGAAAGAGGTGGCTGAAGAGATCATAGAGGCAATAGTAATGATCTTTCAAGAATTACTCGATTCTGGAATAGTTCCAGAGGACTGGAAAATTGCAGATGTCACTTCACTCTTCAAGAAGGGAGAGAGGCAGAAGAAAGGAAACTATAGGCCAGTTTGTCTGACCTCAGTGGTTGAGAAGATGTTGGAGTCAATTATTAAGGCTGAGGTCTCAGGGTACTTGGAGATACAAGATAAAATAGGTCATAGCATAGTTTCCTCAAGGGAGAATCTTGCCTGAAAAATCTCAGGAGAATCAGCTGATGTTGTACACTTGAATTTTCAGAAGGCCTTTGACAAGGTGCCAAACATGAGGCTGCTCAACAAGCTATGAGCACATAGTATTTCAGGAAAGATTCGAGCATAGATAAAGCGATCACTGATTTGCAGGAGGCAAAGAGTGGAAATAAAGGAAGTCTAAACACGAGGAAATCTGCAGATGCTGGAAATTCAAACAACACACACAAAATGCTGGTGGAACACAGCAGGCCGGGCAGCATCTATAGGACGAAATTGGGGGATTGGGGCTGAGAGGAAAAATGATCAGCTATAATGAAATGTCAGAGCAGACTCAATGGACCTAATGGCCTAATTCTGCTCCTATTTCTTATGGTTGTATCTTATGGATTGTTTAAAGAGGATATATGGCAGACAGTAAACATGATACACCTAAAACTGTCGCATTTTCCACTGTGCTTTATCCAGACAATTGTCTCTTTTTTTAAATTAGAGGAACCTTTGTTCATATGCTGCTTGAGCTTCTTCATCCTGTATCCCTTATCCTTCTAGGATATTAAACAGATCATCACTCTTATCTCCAGGACCCTGAAGGATACACGTCAGTAACGCAGGTGAAATCAATGTGGAGAAGCTGAAAATGAGCAAGAGTGATAGTACTACAGAGGATAAAGGGAAGCACTACAATTTCAGTGCTTTCTCATTATTCAAATACACATACCATCTTATATGCAGCGTAGATACATTAAGACATTAATTAAGACAAACTCATCTAAAGATTTGATATCCATAAGAAGAGACAAGAGGTGCAGAAGTTATTCTAATCACAGAGCTAATTTTCTCTGAATTAGACTAACATATTAGAATTAAATAAGGCAGCACTTTGAAGCAGGCTTTCACTTTGATCTTCCAAATGCATTTTTCACAACTTTGAAACAGATTAAGATAATCATCAATCTCCTTTTGTTGAATCAAAGGCCTAGAAATTCTATCATGTGGCATAATGTAGCGTGCTAAATGAACTTTACTCCCAAATAAATCATATTTGCATAATGTGCTGGTTCCTATGGGATGGCCAGCAGGACTTCATGTTCATGATATGCTCTCGCATGGAGTTGCCCAGTTAAATGCAATGGGATTTGACAGCCTGTAGATGCACATCAGAGCATCCTCTCTCTCTCCTTCACCATTCCCCATCCCCTTTCCATCTTTCACCTTATCTCCTGGCCTTCCCGTCTCCTCCCTCTGGGGCTCCTCCTCACTTTTCTTTCTTCCATGGCTTTTTGTTCTCTCCTAGCGGACTCCCCCTTCTCCAGCCCTGTATCTCTTTTACCAATCTACTTCCCAGCTCTTCATCCCTCCCCCTTCAGGTTTCACCTCTCACCTTGTGTTTTTCTCTCTCCTCTCCCCCCACCTTTTAAATCTACTCCTCAGTTTCTTTTCTCCAGTTCTGCCGAAGGGTCTCAGCCCGAAATGTCGACTGTACTTTTTTCCATGGATGCTGCCTGGTCTGCTGAGTTCCTCCAGCATTTTGTGCCTGTTGCTCCTCTCTTTTAAAATTCTTTTGTGGTTTTCAGCTTTTTGGAATGAGCCACTCATGTTTTAATAAAACATGAATGTATAAAAGTATAGTTATACAATGCAAGACATTGCTTAGTCCTTACCTACTGGACCAAGGGTATCTTTATGCTTGAAATATTTATGATTTGTCAACACAGCATTGCCTTATCATTCCTAATTGTTTCAGAGGTAAGTCCAAGAGGTTGAGAATTTCAGCCCCTCGGTTTCCAATAGCAGGGAGACCCTATAGATGTGGCCTTTCACAATTGAGCCTTTACAGATGCTGCACTAAGCTTCTGTGCATCACTCATCATCTCCTCTGTACCATTCTGAAGTATTTGTTTGCAGACAGCCCATTGCACTAGAAGACCAGCAAGTTTCAGGCAAAGCAAAATGCTTCTTTCAATAAATGAATAATATTTAAGCTGCTGTTGATGTTTGTCTCAAAATGTGTCCTTTGAGATGATTCTGATTGAAACTTAAACTACTGATCAATCTCATATGGATTTATATGACCGGCTGTTTCAACTTAAGGTGTTACATAGTCACAGCTTTCTTCTGTTACTAATCAGCAATCCACCAGAGGGTAACTATACCAATGCTATGAAGTGACCTGTCACTTGGATAAGCAATTCTTTTGCTTCGGCATGTTATGCAGGAAATTGTACAAAAACAGGTTGTAATCCTGGCATTTTCACGAAGGGTTGGAGGAGGATCTGGTGGAAGATACTTTCTGGAATATAACACCAATGCTTTGCCTCATTGATAGTTTTTTATTCATGAAATAAGCCACTGATGGCCAGTCCAATAACATCCACATGAACAATACTTGGTTTCTGACATCATTAACTGTGCAAGGTCAAATAATTAATTAAAGAGTATAGATTTCCCTTCAGGAAATCCCACAGCTGGTTTGAAGAATCTGAGGCCCAAACTACAACTGCATCATCTGTGCATATTGTTGGAACAAGTGCCAGAATATTTAAATCAGATGGCTTTGAGCAAAGGATAGATTGGATGTGGCACTGGGATGTTAAAGCTATAACAGACATTATTGAAAGAAGGGCAGAACTAGCAGCTCAATGCACCAGAATACAGATGCTACAGAAGTGTACAGATATCGGTAAGCGAGGAGGGGGTGGTGCCCTTTTGATTAGAGAGACATAACAGCAGTGTTTAGAGATGAGGTTCTGGAGGATCATCCAAGAGCCAAGGTTCTTGGAGGGTACAGTAGTGGGCCTCCTCTTAGGGAATGAGACAGGCATGCACTGAAGTGGCAGTCAGGGACTATGGCTCTGGTGGCCAGATTTCTAGATAGTTATGGGAAAGGATAAGACAGGTGTTGCCATGGTAGTGTAGCGGTTAGCATGGCGTTATTACCAGCTAAGGGTGTTCCGGGGTTCAGATTGAATTCTGGCATCATCTGTAAGGAGTTTGTGTGTTCTTCCCGTGAAATGCATGGCTTTCCTTTGGGTGCTCCGGTTTTCTCCATAGTCCAAAGGTACACCATTTAGTAGGTTAACTGGTCATTGTAAATTGTCCTGTGGTTAGACTAGGATTAAATTGGTGGGTTGCTGGACAATGTGGCTTGTCGGGCTGGAAGGGTCTTTTCCACCCTGCATCTCGAAATAAAATAAATAGAGGCCCATGGGTCAGGGCCCGAAATTGGAGGAGAGCTAATTTTGTGGGAATTAGGCAGGATCTAGCAGAGTTTGGTTGGGTAAGCTTGTTTGAGGCGAATGGATTGAATGGCAAGAGAACACTTTCAAGGGTGTGTTATCGAGAGTTCAGGGCAGCACGCTCCTGTTAAGGTGAGGAGTAAACCTGGTAAATTTAGGGAACCTGGACTGACAAGGAATATTGAGGCTGTGATCAAGAAAAAGAAGAACACATTTATTGGGTTTAGGAGGTCAGGGGCAAATGAATAACTATATAAATATTAGGCATATACCTAAGAGGGAAATTAGGAGGGCCAAGAGAGTATATGAGATGGTTAAGGGAAGTCCCAAGAGGTTTGGTCGCTATATTAAGCATAAAGGTGTGGCTCAGGAGAGTAGAATGCTTTTGAGATTAGCAAGGCCTCTGTTTGCTGAGCCCAAGGCTATGAAATGGAACTTTAATGAATATAAGACCACATGATGTAAGAGCAGAATTAGGCCATTCAGCCCATCAAGTCTGATCCATCATTTCATCATGGCTGATCCAATTTTCCTCTTAGCCCCAATCTCCTGCCTTTTCCCTGTATCCCTTCATGCCCTGACCAATCAAGAATCTATCAACCTTTTCCTTAAATGTGCATTAAGACTTGCCCTCCACAGCTGCCTGTGGCAAAGAATTCCACTGATTTCCCACTCTCTACCTAAGGAATTCCTGCTATTCTCCATTCTAAAATGATACCCTTCTATTTTGAGGCTGTAACTCTGGTCTTAGACTCTCCCACCATCGGAAACATCCTCTCCACATCTACTCTATCAAGGCCTTTCACCATTTGGTAGGTTTCAATGAGGTCACAACTCATTCTTCTGAATTCCAGTGAATACAGGATCAGAACCATCAACCGTTCTTCATATGATAAACCTTTTTATCCTGGAATTATTTTTGTGAACATTCTTTGAACTTACTCCAGTTTTAGCACAACCTTTCTAAGATAAGGGGCCTAAAACTGCTCACAATGCTCCAAGTGAAGCCTCACCAGTGCTTTATAAAGTCTCAACATTACATCCTTGCTTTTATATTCTAATCCTATTGAAATGAATGCTAACATTGCATTTGCCTTCCTCACCACAGACTCAACCTGCAGGGGCCTCCCAAGTCTCTTAGTGCCTCAATTTTTATTTGTGTTAAGAAAATATTCAACCTTTTCATTTCTTCAACCAAAGAGCATGACCATACACCATGATACTGTATTCCATCTGCCATTTCTTTGCCCATTCTTCTAATCTTTCTTTCTACTACCTCAAAACTACCTGCCCCTCCACCTATCTTCATATCACCTGCAAACTTTGCAAAAAGCCATCAATTCCATTATCTAAATCATTGACATATAACATAAAGAGAATCGGTCCCCATACAGACCCTTTGGAACACCACTAGTCACCAGTAGCCAGCCAGAAAAGGCTCCCTTTATTCCCACTCTTTGCCTCCAGTCAATAAGCAACTCTTTCATCCATTCTAGAATTTTTCTAATACCATGAGCTTGTATCTTGTTAAGCAGCTTCAAGTGTGGCACCTTGTCAGAGGCCTTCTAAAAATCCAAATAAATAGCATCAACTGATTCCCCTTTGTCTATCCTGCTTGTTATTCCTTCAAAGAATTCCAACAGATTTGTCAGGCAAGATTTTCCCTTGAGGAAACCATGCTGACTACAGCCTATTTTATCATGCCCCTCCACCTATCTTCATATCATCTGCAAACTTTGTAACAAAGCCATCAATTCCATCATTCAAATCATTGATATATAACATAAAAAGAATTAGACCCAACACAAACCCCTGTGGAAAACTACTAGTATCAGCTCCCAACCAGAAATGGCTCCCATTATTTTCACTTTTTTCTGCCTGCTAATCAGCCACTATTTTATCTATGCTAGAATGTTTTCTGTAATACCAAGGACTATTAGCTGGTTAAACAGCCTTATGTGTGGCACCTTGTCAAAGGCCTTCTGAAAATCCAAGTACACAACACTAATCAATTCTCCTTTGTTTATCCTGCTTGTTATTTATTCAAAGAATTACAACAGATCTGTCAGGCAAGATTTTTCCTTGAATAAACCATGCTGACTATGGTCTACCTTATCATGTGCCTCCAAGTACCGTGAGACTGGATCCTTAATAATCAACTCCAACATCTTCCCAACCACTGAGGTCAGACTAACTGGCCTATAGTTTCCTTTCTTCTGCTTCTCTCCCTTCTTGAAGAGTGGAGTGACATTTGCAATTTTCCAGTCTTCTGGAACCATTTCAGAATCTAGTGATTCTTGAAAGATCATTACTAATACCTCCATGATCTCTTCAGCTATCTCTTTCAGAACCCTGGGATGTACACCATCTGGTCCAGGTGACGTGTCTACCTTCAGACTTTTCAGTTTCCCAAGAACCTACTCTCGAGTTATGGTAACTTCATGCACTTCATGACCCCTGACATCTGAAACTTCCACCATACTGCTAGTATCTTCCACAGTGAAGACTGATGCAAAATACTTATTCAGTTAATCTGCCATTTCCTTGTCTCCCATTACCACTTCTCCAGCATAGTTTTCCAGTGGTCCGATATCCACTCTCGCCTCTCTTTTACACTATGTATTTGAAGAAACTTTTGGTACCTTCTTTAATATTATTGGCTAGTATACTTTTGTATTCCATCTTTACCTTCTTAATTACTTTTTTAGTTACCTTCTGTTGGGTTTTAAAACCTTACCAATCTTTTAACTTCCAACTAATTTTTGCTCTATTATCTGCCCTCTCTTTGGTTTTCATGTTGGCTTTGACTTCTCTTGTTAGCCAAGTTTGTGTCATTTTACCTTTAGAATACTTCTTCATCTCTGGGATGCATATCTCCTGTGCCTTCCCACTTGTTTCCTGAAATTACTAGCCTTTGCTGCTCTGCCATCATCCCTGCCAGTGTTCTTTTCCAGTCAATTTCATTGCCTCACCATGCACTATACACAAAGTGCTGGAGGAACTCATGTAACCAGGCAGCATCTATAGAGGGGACTAAACAGCTGATGTTTCGGACCAAGAACCCTCATCAGAACTGGAAAAGAAGATGGAATGCCAGGTTAAGAAGGTGGGAGGAGGGGTAGCAGCATGGTAGCCTAGCAGTTAGTGCAATGCGTTATAGTGCCATCGATTTACAGTCAGAGTTCAATTCCCACCACTGTCTGTAAGGAAGTTGTACATTCTCCCTGAGACCATGTGGATTTCCTCCAGCTGCTCCAGTTTAATCCCACATTCCAAGACGCGTGGTTAGGGTTATGGAATTGTGGGCAAGCTATTTTGACACTGGACATTTGCAGGCTGACCCCAACACAATTCCTGGACAGTGTTGTTCGTTGATGCATTTCACTGTAGGGTTCAAGTTACATAATGATAAATAACGCTAATCTTTAATCTTGAAATTAATACAAGCCAGCAGGTTATAGTTAAAACTGGAGGAGGAGTGTGAAGTAAACAGGAATCCATTGAGGAAGAGGTGAAAAGCTGAAGAAGAAGAAGAAGGAACTTTAGAAGCCGCCTTCTTCAGCCCTTCACCTCTTCCAACCATCTTAGCCCCAGATTCTTACTTCATCCTCTTCCCCAAACATCCACCTTTCCCTTCACCTGGTTTCACCTATCACCTCCCCTCCCTCACCTTCTTATTCTGACACCCTCTTCCCTTTCCAGTGTTGGTGAAGGGTCTCAGCCCAAAAGTCACCTGTTTATTCCCTTTCATAGATGCTGCCTGACTTACATAGATCCTCCCGATTTTGTGCATGTTGCTCAAGATTTCCAGCATTTTGTCTTTTTGATCTCATGATGCAGTTCTTTTAAGACCCATGACTGACATCCACCAGGATACTGGGACTGATATGCCCACTGCTAAAATTAACATTCAATTCCACTTTCCAGTTTCTTCACTGCCATCTCATAACTTCTTACCCAAAAGAGTGCAACAGACTGGCAGTACTCCACTTCCTTCTCAGGAAAGCAAACTCAGCACACATGGGCATGCCCTCAGAAAGAGGGCATTCACTGCGAACACTAACATTTATCTTTGGTCACTAGTATCAAAGGGATATCAAAAGGCAAGTATCAGCCTTTGGTTGAGCTCACCTCCTGCACATTAGGTTCTCTTTAAGTTACTGAGATTCTTTCCCATTATATATGGGGGTAATCAAAACATGGTTATCTTTTCACCTACGGCTGATCATACACCACTAGAACAATTATTAGTCAAGTTAACAATTCAAACACCCAGAATTGAACTCTTTTGTTATAGGTGCTGTTGGATCGCTGTTTATTTTCTGATCCTTCAGGTTATTCTGGGAGTCAAGAATAGCAAGTACAAACAAGTATACAAATTCTAAACAAACTAAATAAAGATGAATCAACAACAAAGGAGGCGAAGATAAAAGAAAGATTGAAGAGAAAAAGAAAGATTGAGGAGAAAAAGATGGCACCTCCGAAAAATCCATCACTTTTATAATCGAGATAAGGGAAATTCCTTAGATAAACTAAACCAATCACTGGTTGCACTATTATTATATGTAATATACTAACACCTAACCAATGAAAAATGAGAAGATGATAAACCATTAGTTTAACTGCTATACCGCTTTCTGCCAGTAAGTGGGGATGAACCACCACATACTGTGAAAAATATATGCGTTTGTTAAGTACAAAATTATGATTAATTCAACTTTAGTAAAAGTACAATGACTCAGCTGAAACTTTAGTCTTACATTAATTCATCTCTTATCTTGTAAAAGGTATTAAAATACCCTGGTTTCCAGCAGTGCTGACATCACCAATTATTTATCCATTGGTGGATTTTTTAAATCTATTTGCTTTAATTTCTTTACAGGAGCCTTTATAACTTCCACCTGTCTGGCAACTGGTCCACAACAGCGAGATTACTATTCTGTTTTCTGCAGTGAAGATTGCATACGTGCTCATCATAGATTTTTACATGGTGCTAACGGTAACATATGGATGTACATAGAATATATATTAGAGTAGAGTCCATGTCATCCCTTGACATGTTGGGATTTACACCTGGAAGCTCCTGTACTGCCCAGGGCTTTATCAATAATGCTGTGTGACCTTGATATGGTGGTGGCTGCTGTGAATTCCACAGAAGGCAATTGCAAAAATAGTTGATGATTGAGGAAGACATTGGCAGCTGCCAGAAAATTGTGGCCTATTAAGTTTTCCTCAGCTCTCCATCCTAGGGTGACAGCTCAATAAATATTATTGCTTTTGTTATAGAGCTAATCAATTCAAGAACATTGAGGGGTCTATTGGCAACCTGTGAATATTCATTGAGCAAAACATCCTCTTCCCCCAAAAACTGTTATTTCCAATACATTACTGCAGATCCTTTAGAGTCGCCTCTTTTTGTGATACAAGTAGTTTTAATTTTATGGTAGAATATGGGCAATATAGGTAGCGGGGACTCTGCTTATGATTACTTAGTCGTGGTTGGTATTTCTTCATTATAATTGCACTACCTCTGCCATATCTGTCTGTTTTCAACTATTCCTCATCTTGTCTAGTATCAGAAACTGCAGAGAAGGAGTGACCTTTTCTCTGACTGCCACTGTTCCTCAAGTGGATGCTAATTAGCAACCATCAACAAATTAAAATTTCAGCTATTTTCTTCCATTTTCAAATTGTAGTTATCAAGCAAGGAATTATTTTTCACTAGTTAAGTGAAATTGGAATGTTACTTGTAGTTTACCCTGGTTGTAAACTTAGACCATAAGGCATAGGAGCAGAATTAGGCCATTGGCCCATTGAGTTTGCTCTGCCATTTAATCATGGCTGATCCATTTCCCTCTCAACCTCATTCTCCTGCCTTCTCCCTATCAACCTCCACCTTAAGTGGACTCAATGACCTGTTCTCTACAGCCACCTGTGACAACAAACTCCACAGATTCACCACCATCTAGCTAAAGAAGTCACTCCTTATCTCTGTTCTAAGAGGACATCTCTCTATTTTGAGGTTTTGCCCTCTGGTCCTAGACTGCCCTACTATAGCAAAGATCCTCTCCACATCCAATCTAACTAATAGGTCACAATGACAGACAAAATGCAATTCCTGTTTTTCTACATGTCTTTCATGCTTTTTCATATTCAGGTGATGTGAACTTTATCCAATCGTGTAATTATTGTGACTACCTACCTCCACATTTGTATGACCTTCTTGGGTTTAAACCTCATTCTTGCTTTGCTTCTAGTAATCTCTACAGTGGAGCAGCATTCACCAACAGGTGGTAGATTTTTTTTTAGAAAAAGCACACTTGATAAAACCAGGTATAAATATGTCAGTAGTTTAGTAGGATATAAATATTTCTTGGATTGTTAATGAAGAGAAGAATGTGAGCCTGTTTCAGGTTTATTTCAGCAAAAAGCTGAGGCACAAACAATGGCCCTTTGTTACAGGAATGTCAATATTTCTATGAGAGTCATTGAGATGCTCTGGAAGGTTCTGGCCAGAGTCCATGGTTCATCTGAATTAATTAATTTCTTGAGGAGATTGAGGTGGGGCCAGGACTGGTTGTAATTACAGATTTCTTAAAAGCCTTTGAAAACTCTCTGACCATTGCTTCTGTTGAAACTATTGGAATCCATCTGCTCCTAAGCTCTGGCTGGTTGTCACATGATTACAGTTGATCAAGAGAATGTCCATCAGTTCGGACAGATTTTGGATGCTCATTAGTGGGGAACATACAAAATTTGGTGAAAGGTTGGGACCTATCATGGATGCCAATGAGAACTCTTTAAAAAGGGACATTAAATTCTGAAAAAACATATTTCTCTAAGTGAGCACAAGCCAGGTATAGATGTCAGGCTCCCACTTGCACAATTTATTGTGTTTATATTAGTGAGAGATCTGTATGGTAATGATGAACTAGATTATTATTCTATGCTGGGTGTGGCAGCATTGTGGTTATGCTCCTGCAAATCCTGAGACCTGAATATCATCCTGAGGTATGAGCTGAAGACAGAGGGCTGATTGAAATTCAGTCAACGCAATAAATCTAGAATAAAACACCGCAGTCAGTGATGGTCATATCAAAAACCATCTGGTTTGCTAATGTCTTTTAAGGAGATTCATAATCAACTATGGATCGTTGGAATAATGAAATATATAGTTGTATTCCGCTTGAAAAAATTACATACAATCTAAGAAATGAATATGATATATTTTTGAAAATTTGGCTCCCATACCTACAAAAGATAGGATTAAATACATAGATCCTTTGAAGATAAAATTATAAAGTAATTGGGGAAAATTAAAAATAAAAATAAAAATTATCTTGAACTCCATGGAGCATGTGGGGATCCTCTGATATCCAGGCAATCTTTCTCTTCTTTCTTTCTTTTTTTTTCTTTCTTTAGACAAGGATTAAGGGGGGGAGGGTTAAGGGGAGGGGGGAGGGTTAATATTATTTTTTCTCTTTTGCACTAATTTTATCATTACATTTATTCTTTATAATTTTCTAAAAAATTAATAAATAATTTTTTTTAAAAAAGGAGATAAATCAGCCTTACCCAATCTGCAAAGAAAAACACATTCAATTCTATCAAATCACTGCAATGATAAAAATAAAGTTGTTGGCCTATACGGTATTTAAAAACTGCCAGAGCTGTCCCACAAACTAGGCATATAGTTGCCTGACCTAGATTTCTTCACTCTCAGACTCCTCTATTACTCCCTGGTATGCTCATTTCCACCAGCACTGAATAGGCAGTGCTGTCCTATTCAGTCAGAGAGGATGCTTCTATCAGTGCTTAACACAGATCCTTCTCCCCATGAAATCACAAGGCATTAAGTCCAAACTAAGCATGGAACTGTCTTGCAGGTCAGCATGTGCTACCCTCACTGGCAGATGAATATTTGAGTCACCACTTTGAACATCATTTGGCAGAAGAGCTGTGAGTAGCAAAAGCTCGTTATCTTTAGTCTCATTACCTAAGGAGGCTGCCCAGTTAATGATTGGGCTGAAAGATGTGGAACAGATCCAACAGCTCAAAGGTGGGCAGCTGTGAAATGCTGGAGACCATCATCACCAGCAGCAAACCATTACAAAATCATGAGCCAACATCTTGTCTCTATTGTTACTGTCAAACCTGGTTCAGGGAGAAGTTCAGGAGTGCAATTCACTATATCAAGGGCAGTGAGGGATGTAATGACCATATGCTAGCCAGCAATGTGCACATCTTATGCAGACAAAAAACTCAAGATTAAGATTCAAGTACATTTATTATCAAAGAATGTATACATTACAACCTTGACATTTGCTTGTTCACAGGTAGCCACAAAGCAAGAAACCCAAAAGAACCCAATTAAAGAAAAACAATAAAAATAAAAGACCAACACGCTGTGCACTAGAAAACAAATGCAAGTCATGCAAATTATTGAAGCGAACAACTGATCTGTTCTTGCCTCTATTAACTTTATAGGAAGAGTCTATGATATTTACCATGTCAGAGAAATATATACAATATGCATCCTGAAGTGCTTTCTCTTCACAACCATCCACAAAAACAGAGTTGTTGTTCAACCTTTACCACTTAAAGGTTGTAGATAATTATTTACAATTTACCATCGAATGGATTATATAATAATATATGGTATTCCACACAGTTATACAGTTTGAGATTGAATTGACCTTATTTAAATTTTTTTTATTTTGCCGTCTAGCCATATGAAGATCAATGGTTGGAAAAACTCCATGGCCTCTTCAGAACTCGCAGCAGTGGGGTATCTTCTCATTGGGAAAAGCAGATTGCAAAGTTCCAGACCCAGAAAAGAACACTGTGGCTACCACTTCCATTTGTTTTGCAGCTTACTGTATGCCCAACCTAATCTATCATAGTTCAACAATATTCAATCTTTTAATCTCTTGGCTTCTAGGTAAATGCTCCCTGCTCCACAAAGATATCAAACAAAAATTATAAAATATTCATCCATCCTCACTCCTCAGTGTTAAACCATGCCCCTGATGTTTTCAGCAACAGGAGGGAACCAGTGTACACTATTGAGAATCTATACTGTCGTCATGGTAAAGGTTGTAATGTTTGAATGGGATTGACCTGCAAGCCTGCTCCAGGCAATAGAAATCAAACTAGTAAAAGAAAAGAAAAATGTTGTTCTTTCTGCTTATTACAGAAAAGCCTTTACATTATACTGGAACTGCTGCATGGCCAAATCAAAAAGTTTGCATTTTACAAAAAGGAGAAAATGTGCAGATGCTGGAAATCCAAGCAACACACACTAAATGCTGGAGGAACTCAGCAGGCCAGGCAGCATCTATGGAAAAGAGTAAACAGTCGACGTTTTGGGCCAAGACCCTTCATCACTTTGTATTTTAGATGCCTTTCCATTGGTGTTTGTTTATCTTGGATTCCAGGAAAGCAGATGTTCAGTGAAAGTTTGTGGAATACACAAGATTCTCATTGTTAAAGGTATGCCCCTAATTCAAAGCTAATACTTTGTCATTCCCAAGGCTCCTCGAGGTATCTTCTTATATCCCTTCAAGGTTCTCTGCTACCCTTCACTTCAGCCACCAGACTGAGCCCACTTCATGTAGTGGCAGGAACAGGAATCTGCTTTTCACTGGTCTTTATTTTCAATTATACTTCCAGGCTGGGGAATTTATGGCAATGCATGTTTTCTCCTGATATTTGTGAGTTTAGTAAGTGGGAAACCTTTGGACTATTACCACTGGTGTGAGAGAAGTATGGGGTTCTGAGAGATTTCATATGTCAACTATAAGGCCACCTAATAAAATGTAACTTCTTTTGAAATCAATTTTTTGTATTTGGTATGTGCAGATGAGATGGTGCACTTTGCCTGAACGGTTCCATAATAATGACTTCTTTGTCACTGGAGCTTTTGCATTTAGCTAGTGATTCTTTAGTACCTCTGTGATTTGGTCTCAACATGAATTAGCTTTGCAAGTGTTAACTTGAAGGAAAATGTTAATGTCGTGCATTTAGCTTTGCAATGAAGGTTGTTACTAAGAGCCAGTGTTCTATTGTGACTAAAAATTCCATCTTCTTAAAATTCATATTTCACTCTGTCAGGTGTGATTTTTGACACATAATACCTCTTAATGAGACATTTGAAGGGTATACTTAGCCTATACATCCAGTTGTTCAATTTTAATGTACTGAAGCATCTTAAACATTACTGCTAGTAAATTAATTTCAAACAATACATATAGGCTGTGGTTACAGCTCACTCTTTTTGCATTGGGTTGAGTAAATACAGGCCTCCAATCTTTGAATGTAACTAAATGAAGTTTATTGGGTTTCATTAAACCAATGAAATCAGGGCACTATTTTATTTTCACCCAGCTCGAGGACTACAGATGTGAAGAATGAACACCTCAATCCAGGTAAGAAATGAAAACTAATCTATAAGCATTTTATTTAAATTTATATTGCATTGTTGTCTAGATGTAACTGAATACTTACAATTTCCAATCTTTTATGCACATGGTCATAATCCTCTTTGTGATTATTACAAGTTATTCATTACCACTGATTTATACAAAGATATTTAAACTGCAGTGTAAATACAGCTTGTAAAATTTTCCTGTAATATAATTAATCTCCATTAAGCAGCAATAATTTTGCCGAATATGATATGCAAGTTAATAATTGCAGCAAACAATGATGAGAGGATTAAGTATCTATTAACAACAGACAAAAGCAGGTCAGGCAGCATTACAGAGAGGAATAAACAGCTGAGGTTATCAGTTGAACAATGTCCTGAAGAAATCAGCCATGAAGAGAGAGTTTATGTTCTGAACAGGGATTTGAGCTGTTCACAGAATCAGTCACCATTCTAGTAATATCCATGTTCATGAAGAAATGTTGACCCGTCAAACTGGTCTGGAAGGATTGGAGTCCAGAGTGAGTTAGCCAATTGGTTATCAGAATTGGCTTGGTGGTGGTGGATGGTTGCTCTTCATATTGGAGGCCCGTGACCAGCGGTATTCTACAGGGATCAGTCCGGCTCCCTTGTTTGTCATGTGAGGATGTACTTGAAGAGTATTGTGTGCAGTTGCCATTCTACAGGAAGAATACGATTAAGCTAGAGTAGGTGCAGAAAATTATCTCAAGTATGTTGCTGGGACTAGAGGCTTTGGGGTACAAGGAGAGGCGGAATAGGCTGGGCCAGTTTTCCCTGGAGTGAAGGAGGCTGAGGGATGAATATTATAGAGGTTTATAAAATCATCTGGGGAAAATAGCTGGTCTTTATCCCCCAGGCTAGGGAAATTTAAAGCCAAAGGATAGGGATTTAAAGGGAGAAGGATGGATTTCCCATACAGAAGGGTGGTGGGTGTATGTAATGAGTTGCCAGAGGAAATAGTAGAGGTGAGTACAATTGCAATGCTAAGGAGCTAAGTGAATAGGAAAACCTTAAGAGAGATTTGGGGCCAAATGTGGGCAAATGGCACTAGTTTAGGTAGGAACCTTGGCCAGCATTGACAAGTTGGGCCAAATGGCCTATTTTCCAAGCAGAGTAACTCTAGGACTCTATATCTGTGCTGCTGCTTTGGTAGGCTAATTCCTAGGCTAATCCATTGTCCCATATCCTCTCTGTGACTTTATCCTTCTCTGAGTTGACCCAATTTTTCTTCAAAAGATTTTCCGCTATGGAATTACCTACTTTATTTATTCATGACTTTGCAACCTACTACTCCGCAGTTTCCGATGGAAGAAATGTAATGGATCTTCAGGAGAAGCAGATATTGCAGTAGACTATTGAACAACACGATCACAAGGTTGCATTGAACGGAGCCTTACTCATAGCTTCATCTGTCACGTGTTATGTGGCTACTGAACTTCCATAAATGTTTCATTCTTCTGCACAGTGCTTAGAAATTGCAACAGTCTGACTGTATTTTTCATATAACTAATACATCATGAGCTAAATACAAGTAGGGCTACCTTCATTTAGATCTCTACCAACTTAGAGTCAAAGAGCACTACAGTGTAGAAATAGGCTCTTTGGACCATCTGGTCTGTGCCAAATTGTTATTCTACCTAGTTCCACTGACCCACACCTGGACCTTAGCCCTCCATAGTCTGTACATCCATGTACTTATCCAAGCCTCATGAACGTGCATCCACTACATTCACTGGTAGCTCATTCTGCACTTGCAACATCCTGTGAGTGAAGAGGTTTGCCCTCAAGTTCCCCTCATCATTTTGTATACCTCTGTCAAATCTCCCCTCATTCTACTACACTCCGGGAAATGAAGTCCTAACCCGGTCAACCTTTCTCTGTAACTCAGTTCCTCAAGTCCTGGCAAAATCCTTGTAATTTTTTTTTCCGTATTCTTTCAACCTTGTTAATAACCTTGCTGGAGTAGGTGACCAGAATTGCACACATTACTCCAAATTAAGTATCACCAATGTCTTATATGAGGCCCCATGTGCCACCTGGGCACTAAGGGTTCAGAGGACGATGACGAATGTCTTATGTAGCTTTAACATAACATACCAACTCCTGTACTCAGTACTTCAATTTATGAATATGCGACACCCGAACTACCTGTGATGCCACTTTCGAGGAATTATGGATCCTTCTGTTCTACTGCATTCCCTAGTGCCCTATTGTTCACTGTGTAAGTACTATACTGGTTTGACTTCACAAAGTTCGACATCTCATACTTGTTTGCATTAAATTCCACCTGCCATTTTTCAGCCCAATTTTCCAGCTAGTCCAGAACCTGATACAAGCTTTGATAGCCTTCTTTGCTGTCCACTACATCCGTAGTCTTGGTGTCATGTGAAAATTTACTGTTATTATAACAGTGAAAATTATAACAGTGAAAATACACGTTATTATCCACGGCAAACAAACAAACTTCGTTCTTTTTCCTCAGTAGAATTGTCATCAAAGTGAACATTATCTCCAGCTTGTATTTAACATGTTGAAACTGAGGAATTTTACATATCAAATTAGAATCTCTCTCTAAAGAGACTGTTTGATCTGCAAATTTTCTTCCTTATTTCAGATTTCCAGCAGTCACAGTGTTTAGCTTTTTAAGTTTTAAATCAAATCCTGATGAAAATCCTATTTCAATTTCCTCTGGTTGTTAGCAATTATACTGGCTGAGATGAAGTCATTGCTGAAAACTAGAGATAAGTTGTTTGAATAACATTTTTCAATCATGTTGTCAGTGTAACAGGATTGCAGTATCTAATCATTGAAATTCATATTTACCATGCAAAGCAGATTACAAGGATTGTCTTCATATTCACAAAGAGATGCAATAACATAAAGTTTGGTAATCATTAATTTATTTAAGTTTTAGATTACATTAAGCACAGTGCTATTGACAAAAGCAAAGTGGAACATCAATGCTAAACACAAAAGTTGCTATTTTTGTTACAGATGGAACTGATATTATCAATTGATTTAATATTGTATTATTTTCTATTCTTCTAATGAGATTTGTGACTAATTCATTGTGAGAAAGTGAAATATTTTCTGATTGATACTTGTACTGGAACTGAGTGAAGTTCCTTAAGACCTTGGATAGTTTAAAAGGGGATAAATAACATAAAAATAACTATATCATGTTGTCAATTAATTGAATAATACAACTCACATTTAATAATATAAGTTTTAACTCTTAAGCATTAACTTTTTGGCATTGTTAACTTCTGTGAAAATAGGTGCAGGTTCTGAACTATATATGTTGGAAAAGATTTATTGACCCGTGAAGGAATGCAGCAGTGTAGCTTTAACAGAAAGAAGGCAAGACCACAAAAGCTGAAAAATTTAAAGGAATTGATAGGACTGTTAAATTTTTGCTCTTTGAGATACTTTAAACCAAAAGGGCGGGGTGGGTACTGGAATCAGGTCATTCAAGATTAAAGTTTAAGAATAGTTCTACTTGAAAATCACTGTACAGAATTGGAATTACTTTCTGCACGTCATCACTGACATTCTGTTAACAAAAGGTGTAAAGGAATACGTGCCAAAGCTGGTAAACATCGTAAAACAGCCACATAGTAATAGAAGTTATTTATCATTTATGATAAATAAATGATTTGTGGTGAAAGGTCCCTCTGACCCCATGAGCTATTCTACCCAATTACAGCCATGTGAGTAATTAACCTGTTAACACGTATGTCTGTAGGATGTGAGAAGGAAGCAGAGCACCTAGAGGAAACCCACACTCACCGGGAGAATGTACAAACCCTTTACAGACAGCAGCAGAAGTTGAACCTGGGTCACTAGCACGGTAAAGTATTGCGCTAACCACCATGCTACACAAATTGAATGGCCTTTCAGAGTCATATTTGTATTGCATTGAGCTTTCCCTGGCAGGATAGTGACAACACAATTGACCAGGAGTCAGATCTGGAGTAAATAAAAACTAAATGCAAAATCAACCTTTCAGGTAGGGCTAAAAATACCAAAGTTGATTTTTTTTAATGCTGAGAAATTGCAAACCACTGAGGAGAAAATGCTTGTGACATGCAGTTGAATTAAAAGCACTTCAGAGGCACAAAAACTAATCACAAGGGTTAATGCAAAGTTTGTTTTTACCGCAGGATATTAGAATACAAGAAGGTATGACTGTTGGGGCTTCAGTTGTCAAAGCTCAAATGGGAGAAATCACCTTCCCACTGTTTTTAATCCAGAGCAAGACAACGGCAGGGCAGTATTGCAGTCTGATCAGAATGAATGGGTCTCAGAATGTCTGGAGGATTGATCTAATCAAGGTCTTTGGAAGTTTTAAAAGACACAATGAAATATATACAGAGACAATATTTCCACTGTTAAACAAATCCAGAGCAAAGAGGTATAATCTTCAAATTAAAACTATTTAGAAATGAAATGAAGCACCTTTTGGCTTCAGGAGCAGAAAGTTGGTCCTCTGAAATAACTGAAATGCTCATGCCTGACAATTAGTAGATTGTCGCCTAATGATAAGGTTCAACGCACCTGGGAAGTAGAACTTCAACATTCACTTTCAGATAATCAATGGAGTAAAATTTATTATTTAGTCAATAATTCATCTATCTGCGCACACCATATATTAATTCAGTTTAAGATAGTACACAGGGTTCATATGTCCAAAGATAAATTGGCGCATATTTTTCCTAAAATAAGCCCTATTTGCGACAAATGTAATGCAGAAGTGGCTACTCTAACTCATATGTTTTGGTCATGTGTAAGTTTAAATAATTTTTGGAGGGATGTGTTTGGAATATTATCTAAAGTTATAGATGTGGATTTTCAACCTAATCCACTTACAGCAATTTTTGGGATTATTTCAGAGGAAGCAAGCAAAGTGTCTGCTTCTGCCCTACATGTGATAGCTTTTTCAACTTCACTGGCTAGGACAGCTATTTTGTTACATTGGAAAGAATCTAACCCGCCTACTGTTTTTTATTGGCTCTCCTCCATCATGTCATGTCTAAGCTTAGAGAAAATTAGAAGCCAGACATTTGATACATCCTTTAATTTTGAACAAGTCTGGTGACTCTTTATTCAATATTTTCACTTGATTTAAGTTTTTTTTTACTTTATTTATGTTTCTTTATTCTCTTTGGGGAAAATCTTTATCCGTGAAGGTTCGGAGATGACTGGAAGGATGTTTTTTACTCTCTCTTTTAAAAATTTTTTTTATCCTCAATTGGACTGCCCAATCTTTCTTTTTCTTTCTTTTTTTCTTTCTCTTCTTTTTTGTTTTAGTTTAGTTAGTGGTTTTTTTTCCCTTTATCAATAAAATTTCCAATCTTTTTTATGATCGCTATGAAGAGTTGTAGTTTTTTTTGACCATTGTATATAAAACAGCATAATATTTTACCTATTTAATTTTGACATTATATACTTTCTGTTTTTATTATTGCTGTTTATATGTCCTTTATATTATCTGCTTGCTAAACTCCTTCTCTAATTTGTATATTCTTTATTTGAAAATCAATAAAAAGATTGAAAAATGAAAAATGAAATGACAATTAGTAGATTGCTTCTCAGATTTCAAGTACTACAGGCTGAAGTTTGCAAATGGAATTGAAGTAAAAGTTAACCAGTGGCAGAATAGACTCAAAAGGTTAAAAGAGAGCATAAGAAGTTGCAGATGCTGAAAAATGGAATAAAGTGTTGGGAGAACTTAGTGAGTCAGGCCTTCTTGACTTGAGATATTGGTGTACATTGTTCATAAATTCAGATGCAGCTTGACCTGCTGAGTTCTTCCAGCATTCTAGTTTTTTTTGCTTTAAAAAGGCCAAATTACTTTCTTCCTGTTTCTATGTCTCCAAATGCTAAAACAGAGTTTAATATCAATTTATCAACTTTACATAAATTCCGAGATAACTAATTATTAAAAATAGCAAAATGAATAATAAAGATAATATTGAAAATGTACTCTTATGAAATATTTCTTCACTTTTCCTTAACTCTTAGATCTCACTGTATCAGCCCTTTGAAGGATCCAACAATCAATCATCAAGTTATCCATTGTATGTTCCTATTGATGATTTCCCTTTTCTCGGAGCAAAGAATCCATTACCTCAGGCTTGGACTGAGCTTTTTCCTTCTTCCTTTGAATTCCAATGATGGCGCATAACTTTGTCAGTAGTAAATCAACTATTTCTTCATCTTCCACAGGCTAAAAAGTAAACCAGGTAACAGAAACTTTCAATAATTTATTCCACTCATCTACTTTTAAATTTCGAGTGAAAGTCATGGAATTAGTAAAGATAGTTGTAGTACATTAAACTTTTCATCTCTCTCTGATCTGTTGCTAATTCTAATTCCTTATATAGACGTTTTTGAATAATGCTGTTAGTTGGAAGTATTGTAAATATTATATCTCATTGACATGCAACAAACTTCCCCCACAGGAAGATTTACTGAAAGAGAATTTGAAATTTTCTTTTCCCCCCACAGTAAATCTTAAACAGATTAAAAAAGGTAACAGTTAAATGGTGCAGAAAATCTCGGATCACTCGTCCTAGCCTGCAACAATCAGTATCCAAGGAAATGATTCCACTCTAATGCTCAAGGTCAGATGATGCTTTAAAAAAAAATCAGAACATGAAAGACACTGTTTTTCTTTCTCAGTCTGCTGTAATGTTTAGTAACATCCTCCACACTTCCTACACTCTCACCTGATCCCCATCTTCCTCAATTCCATTATTTTCCAACAATCTCAGCCCGAGTAATCATGGTCTCAGGTGGAGAACTCTTCCTCGCCTCAGCCTGGCTGCAAGGTTCCAGGCAGAGGAAACATTAATTGTTCAAGCCCTCCAAAAAATATTTTGATAAAAACATCTTTTATTATTCCAAACCGCAGGAGTACAGGGTTATTCTATTCAATAATTTCACCAAGAAAAAAAAATCCATCATTTCATGAATCAATCAGCATCAGGAAGCTGGAAACTACAATTTGCTTTGAAAGTTAGTTGCTATAGGCTACACACTCTATAATTTTTACAGCTCCCTCCTCTGCTCAAATTTAATTACAAACCTTATGAACAAAGAAGAAAGGAATTGGCTCTGCTTGCGCATTAGAGATCTGGCTTAAAACTGGCTGTGAAAATTCAGGATGAGTTGATCCAAGACACAACAGTGTTAGTGACAGCAGCTCGGGTAGCAGATGATGCCACATCTTATATGTCTTTTTCCTCTCAGCTGAGAATGCAGATGAGAAACATGGCTAGGATGACTGGTCTGCAGCACAGGTATTTGAGGGATGGTGGGGAAACATGCAGCAGGATGTGAAAAGGTGGCAAAATGGGAAGATTCAGTTAGATTGCAGCTTGTTATTAAAGCAGCAGCTGATGTTGTTTCAGGATAGCTGTGCAATTGGTCAGAATGGTGCAGAAATACCAAAGACTGCAGGATTTTGCACTATTTTCATATCAATCATCCACCTGTACTTTTCATGTATCAAAATGGTTGTTGCAATGTGTCTGGTCTGGTGGTGTAGTGGGTAGTGCTTGCTGCTTTCACTTTCAGCTTCAATCTTGTGAAAAGGAGAGCTGAATGTGCAGGTCTCTCCATGCCAGCACACAGCCTCTCCAACAGCAAGTCTCCTCGCTGGCAA
Source organism: Hypanus sabinus (assembly GCF_030144855.1). Lineage (NCBI taxonomy): Eukaryota > Metazoa > Chordata > Chondrichthyes > Myliobatiformes > Dasyatidae > Hypanus > Hypanus sabinus. Next base: position 53,163,019 of record NC_082722.1, read on the forward strand.
CACACGGAAACTGAACTCCTTTCGGACTCAGGCAGAACAACAGAGGGCGGTGAGGTGATCTGGCCCCTGCACACGTAGCACGCAGACCCACCGGTGTGTGGACACACCCTGGTGCTCGTGAACCAGATCCCCAGCTATGGGTAAATAGCCCCACTGCCTTGTGGGCAGCCTCGGGAGAGGCGAAGGCTACAGAAGTAAACCCAGACAGTAAATCCGGAGTGGAGCCCCTACGGTGCCTGGAAGTCATTGAACATCCAGCAGCTCCTGCAGTCAAGATGGTGCCAAAAGTATTGCTTCATAAGCTTTCCTTTGGACTACACTGGTGAGGCCGAGAGGAGAGGGGGACCTTGTCGACTCGGCATCTCAGAATCTCCATACCTTCCACCCAGGCTTGTGATGATCATCTCACACATTGTCCTTTGAGACAGACAGACATCAACCAATCAACTTTTTAAGTAACTAACGTGTCTTGAGGGCCACATTACAAAGTCAAACTGGACATTTTATGTTATTGATGATCGAGGTAGATGTGCTTACATCTATGTTGAATGTGCTCTGATTTTCACTGGATCTCAAAGGTTTTGTAGGAGATGGGACAACTGTCTCCCAACATCTCACCCACCCAGCTCCTCACAACTCCTAACAGTTTCTGTCTTCCACACTTGATGTAACCAGCTGTGCTTTGTAACTTATAGACATGTCCACATACCTCCAGTAAATTTATAGCTAGGGGCCATGGTTACAGGTACTGTGGACAGAACACCCACCTCACTGTTGCCATTTTATATGTTTACTGCATTAAATCAGGCGGTGTAATTGGAGCCCTCAAAAGAATTCTCTTCCTCACCATTTCGTATGGGAAATTTAAATGAAGCAACTATGTATAATCAGGGGAAGTACTTCCAGAAACAAACTCCTAAACATTGCACATGCATACTGTGCTGTTAACAAATGTGCAAAGCCAAATGCAAGAATCAGAATGTGGAATATTGACAGCACGATCTATGACATTCTGTATTTATTTTGGAGTAATAGCAAAAGAGGCTGAGGTATGTTGAGGTTTCTGTTTTTTTTTCTTTATCAGGGTAATAGTTTGCTCCTCTTGCAAGGTATGGGAGATCGGGGAGGCCTGCAGTGTCCCTAACTGCTACATCTGCAAGAAGTGCATCTGGGTGTAGCTATTTACAGACCTTATTAGGGAATTAAAGTTGGCTCATTCGAGAAGATAAGGAGTTGATAAATAGGAGTTATAGGGAGGCGGTCATACCTGCGTTACAGGAGGCAGGTATCTGATGACTGGCAGGAGAGAGGAAAAGAATAGGCAGACAGTGCAGAGTACCCGTGTGGCTGTTCCCTTCATTGACAAGTATACCACTTTGGATTCTGTTAGAGAGGGATTTTCTATCAGGGGAAGGCCACAGTGACCAGGCCTCCAACATTGAGTCTGGCTCTATGGGTCAGATGGGAAGGGGGAAGAAGAGGAAAGTGGTAGTGATAGGAGAATCTGTGAATGTAAAACAGACTCCCAGATGGTACGTTGCCTCCCAGGTGCCAGGGTCAGGGCTGTCTCAGAATGGGTCCACAGCACTCTTAAGGGAGAAGGTGAGCAGCCAAAAATTATGATATACATGGTTGCCAACAACACAAAAAACTGGATGAGATCCTGAAGAGAGAATATAGGGATAAAAAGCAGGACCTCAAGTGTGATAATCTCTGGATTGCTGCCTGTGCCCTGCACCAATGAGGGCAAGAACAGAATAATGAGGCAAATGAATGTGTGGGTGAAAAATTGGTGCAGTTGGGGGGTGTGGGGGGTAGCAGAGGGATTTGTGGATCATTGGAACCTCTTCTGGGGAAGATCTGACCTGTACAAAAAGGATGGGTTACTCCTGAACTTGATGAAGACCAATATCCTTGCAGGCAGGTTTGCTAGAGATGTTGGGAGGTTTAAAATAGGTTGGCAGGGGAATAGGAACTAGAGTGTTAGTTCAGAGGAAGAAGCTGTTGGTGTAAAGATAGATGTAATGTATAGACAGACTGTGAGGAAGGGTAGGCAGTGGACAGGGCAAAAATGCAGTCAGTTGGATGGGTTGAAATTAGTCCGCTTTGATGTGTGAAGTACCAGGAACATAGAGCATGGATCAATACATGGAACTACGATGTTGTGGCCATTACAGAGACTTGGCTGCAACAATGGCAGGAATAGCTGCTGGATATGCTGGGGGTTAGATCAAAAGGAACAAGGAGGTTTGTGGGGTAGAAGAGGTTGGGGAGTAGCATTGCTAATCAGGGACAGTATCACAGTTGCGGAAAGGGAGGATGTCATGGAGGGGTTGTCTACTGAGTCAGTGTGGGTGGAAGTCAGAAATAGGAGAGCTAGAAGAGTGCATGAGAAGGCCTTGATGAGTAAGATTAAGGAAAACACCAAAGTGTTCTACACGTCCGTGAAGAACAGGAGGATAACTAGAGTGAAGGTAGGACCTATCAGGGATAGAAGAGGAAACATGCCTGGAGTCAGAAGAGGCAGGGAAAGGTGGGCTAGTAAGTTTGCAGATGACATGAAGGTTGGTGGTGTTGTGGATAGTGTAGAAGGTTTTCACAGGTTACAACAGGACATTGATAGGATGCAGAGATGGGTTGAGAATGGCAGCTGGAGTTCAATCTGGAAAAGTGTGAAGTGATACACTTTGGAAGGTTGAACCTGAAGGTGGAGTACAGGGTTAATGGCAGGATTCTTGGCAGCGTGGAGGGACAGAGGTCATGGCATCCACGTTCATTAGATCCCTCAAAGTTGCAGCACAAGTTGATCGGTGTGTTAGACTTCACTAGTCAAGGGATTGAGTTTAAGAACGATGATGTATTGTTGCAGCTCTACAAACCTCTGGTTAGACCACACTTGGGGTATTGTGTTGCTCATTATAGGAAGAATGTGGATTCAGGGATTTACCAGGAAGCTGCCTGGATTAGAGAGCATATTTTATAAGGAAATACTGAGTGAGCTAGGACTAGGACTTTTCTCTTTGGAGTACATACTGTTTATTATAAATTACTATAAATTGCACATTGCACGTTTAGATGCAGACGTAACGTAAAGATGTATACTCCTCATGTATATGAAGGATGTAAGAAATAAAGTCAATTCAATTCAAAAGAGGATGAGAGGTGACTTGATAGAGGTGTATCAAAGACATTGATAGACTGGACAGCCAATGCCTTATACTCTGTGCAGAAATGGGTAACACAACAGGACATAATTCTCAGGCGATTAAAGTCTGAGGTGGGGGGGGGGGGGAAGGATGTCACAGGTAGGTTTTTTTAAATTTTACCCAGAGTGGTAGATTGTGTAGAATGTCCAGCCAGGGGTGGTGGTAGAGGCAGATGTGTAAGGAATATTTAAGACACTCTTAGACAGGCACATAGATGGAAGAAAAATAGATGGCTCTGTGTAAAAGAAGTGTAGGATTGATCTTGAAGTATGTTAAAAGGTTGACATACCTTTTCCAGGTAAAAGATTATTTTATACCATTTTTATAAGAGCACCAGGAATAAAACCTTCTGGGGGGAAAAACAATGCAGCGAGTGAGGGGTTAATATACAGTGTGAGGTGTGGGAGTGTGAGAGCATGAGAGCGAGTGAGTGTGTGAGTGTGAAAATCTGTGTGTGTGTGTGTAACCTATCTGATCATTTCAGACAGGAAAGCTACAACATCAACATAAAAGATAAAAGGAACAAAGGCTCTTCGCCCTTTCTCAGGTACTCACCATAGGGGTTTTCCGCTCCTCACTGAAGGACACAAGCAGGGCAGAAACAAAAACATTAATGAGGATGAATGTCATGAAGATCACACAGGTACTGATGATGAATGCACCCAAGACTGGATTAGTCCTCAGAACCTGAACAAGACAATGCAAAATGTCAGGCATAATTTAAGCAGCATATCTGACAATATTCAAGCACACTAAAGTTCAGGTACTTTTTAAATGACATTTATTGATGATTAAGTGTTGTAAAAATAGCAATAATTTGGGGCAAAGCTCCTCAAATCTGGTTTTGAGCAAAGCCCACTGCCAAGTGATGATGGTACAATGGGAAAACCCCATGAGGATGCTAGCTGGGATCCAGCCCACCACTCTTGGTGTCTACCTGCTCGAGGTCTAGAGGGCTGAACAAGCAGCCCCTCTGCCAAAGACTGGAGAATTATTACATCTCTGACAGTATCACTTAAAAACATTAAAATAAAGTGAAATAAGCACTTCCCTGCATTTCCGTTCACTCCCACAGGGTTGCTAATTCCTTTCAAGTGAATGGACCTGCTGCTGTGTACACCAGTACTCTTGGCATAATAACATATCATCACATTGTAGTTACCTGTCCCTCTCAGCACGCATTCAATAATGGGGCCGACTTGACTTCTGCTGAATTTGGAATCATCAGAGAGATAAACCTGGCACAATATTCATCAGTGTATCATAATCAGTCAGAATTATACCTTACACGAGCTTTGATCTTTGCATATCTGTCAAGCTGCAACATCATTTCTGTTTGTAGCCATCACTTGCATTACTGTGAGAAAAGTTGGCTTCTGGTTTCAATGCAGCATCAGTACTCCAAATCCTGCCTGGAATTTTGTTATGCCTATTCTTTCAACAGCTTATGCACTTAAAACTGCTGGATGGCTGAAAGGGGTACAGTTCATTGGATTTAAGATCCCAGTGGCATGCTGTGACAGATTTGGTAGGATGAGGCATATCAGATAATTGTGGGACTTCATTGCTACTGAGTTTTCAATTCCTCACTTGATTGCAGACTGGACACGAGTTGTAGTGGAGGCAAAGTAGATAATTCATCAATGGACTAAACCTTCTGGAGTAACTAAACCACATGCTGATAAGGCAAATGAAGTATTAAGTGACTCAGACTTTTGGAATTGGGAATCAGATGTTCAAATACATCCGTTGGTGAGAAGAGTATCACATACTGCTGAAATACTAATTTTATGTGCATTGATAATTGTAATGCTTAATGTATATCATCTTAGAAGGTGGAAGGTGAAACTGAAGAAGTGACTTAGTATAAAAAGTATGTGAATTCAGTAGGTAAGTGTTACTTCTACTTTTGAGTGTTGCACACCTGTTGGAGGTCCATGGCAGTCTTATGGGCAGCCAACAGAATGAGAAGAGGATAATGATCCTGAGATAATTATCTTTGGATCAAGAGGAGAGAGATGTTGATGTGATGTTGAGGCACTTGAGAGACCACATTTAGAGTATTGTGTGCAGTTTTGGGCTCCTTATTTTAGAAAGGATATTCTGACATTGGAGAAGGGTTCAGTTAAGATTCACAAGAATGATTCCAGGAATGAAAGGGTTACCGTATGAGGAACGTCTGGCAGCTCTTGGGCTGTATTCCCTGGAGTTCAGGAGAATGAAGGGGGATTTCACAGAAGCATTCTAAATGTTAAAAGGCCTGAACAGATTAGATATGGCAAAGTTACTTCGCACAGTAGGGGAGTCTAGGACGAGAGGGCGCAACTTCAGGGTTGAAGGACGTCCATTTAGAACTGAGATGCAGAGAAAAGGCAGTGAAGAAAGCTAATGGCATGCTGGCTTTTATAACAAGAGGAATTGAGTATAGGAGTAAAGAGGTCCTTCTGCAGCTTTACAGGGCCCTGGTGAGACCCCACCTGGAGTATTGTGTGCAATTTTGGTCTCCAAATTTGAGGAAGGACATTCTTGCTATTGAGGGAGTGCAGCATAGGTTCACAAGATTAATTCCCAGAATGGCGGGACTGTCATATGTTGAAAGGTTGGAGCAACTGGGCTTGTATACACTGGAATTTAGAAGGATGAGAGGGGATCTGATTGAAACATAAAAGATTATTAAGGGATTGGACACACTGGAGGCAGGAAGCATGTTCCCACTGATGGGTGAGTCCAGAACTAGAGGCCACAGCTTAAGAATAAGGGGTAGGCCATTTAGAACAGAGATGCGGAAAAACTTTTTCACCCAGAGAGTGGTGGATATGTGGAATGCTCTGCCCCAGAAGACAGTGGAGGCCAAGTCTCTGGATGCATTCAAGAGAGAGTTAGATAGAGCTCTTATAGATAGCGGGGTCAAGGGATATGGGGAGAGGGCAGGAACGGGGTACTGATTGTGTATGATCAGCCATGATCACAGTGAATGGCGGTGCTGGCTAGAAGGGCCGAATGGCCTACTCCTGCACTACTGTCTATTAAATTTGATGCCACGAGCAGCTGTGGAGGCCAAGTCATTGGGTGTATTTAAGGCAGAGACAGATAAGTTCTTGATTAGCCAGGGCATCAAACAGTATTGGGTGAAGGCAGGGGAATAGGGCTGACTGGAAGAACTGGATCAGCCCATCATTGAATGGCAGAGCAGATTCGATGGGCCAGATGGCCTACCTCTGCTCCTATATCTTATGGTTTTAAAAGAACTACAATCATTGAACAGGAATAGAGGAGGCCTTTTAGTGAAACTGTGCTTGCAGCTGTCATTTTGTGAACTTTTTGATGAACTGATTCTTGCTCTGGGATAACTTGATCAGAGCAACTGAACATAGACACAAGACATTTCTGCTAAACCTGAAACCATTTTCAGATAAGACGTGTTTATTGTGTAACATGGCAGCTTTGCAGAAGTAATCTTGTCATCTGGACTCAGTGTTGGAAAGTGTGTCCAGATTCAGCTTCTGAAGGAGCATGCTGCAGCACTGAAGAAAGAACTGGATGACCTCAGGTTTTCTGGACAGGACGAGGGTTTTCTGGACAGGACCTACAGTGAGGTCATTACACCGAGGATACCGGAAGAGAGAAAAGGGGTGATGATGAGGAAAGAAAGGATGCTTGAAGTACAGGAGACCCCAGGGGATATACCTCTCGTAAACAGGTTCACCTTCTTGGAAGCTGTCAGGACAGAAGATACTGCCAGTCTGAGAGGCGGACAGATCTGCGAGCCAAAAATTGGTGCAGAAGCAGAGCCGAGGAGTCAGACATCAGGAAGAGGTACGGAAAGGGGTTTCCGCGGCAACAGGCAAGATTTAAGGATGGTGTGTTGCCTCCCTGGTGCTAGGATCCAGGACATCATGGACGGATTGCAGGGAATCCTCAAGGGTGAAGGTGAACAGCCGGAAGTGGTAGTGCATGTCGGCACAAATGACATCGGGAAGAAGAGGAAGGACATTCTGCAGCGGGACTTCAGAGAACTCGGAAGAAGGCTGAAAAGCAGGACTTCCAGGGTGGTTATCTCTGGTTTGCTTCCAGTTCCTCTTGCTGGAGAGGGCAGGAACAGGGAGATAATGGATCTGAATGTGTGGCTGGGGAACTGGTGCAGGAAGTAAGGATTTACATTCTTGGACCACTGGGATCTGTTTTGGGGTAGGGATGAATTGTACAAAAGGGACGGGTTGCACCTTAATAGGCGGGGAACCAGCATTCTGGCAGACAGGTTTGCCACTGCAACACAGATGTGTTTAAACTAAGTAGTGGGGGGGGAGGGGATGAACTGGAAATATAAGGATGGAGTTAAAGGGAAAGTGAAAATAAGAAAAGTTAAAAAGGACAACAGAATCAATGGAGTAGAAAGCTCAAGGAGAGATCATACAGTATGGCCAAGTGAAATAGGAATTGATATGAAAGGAGAGGGGAGTACTGAATTAAAAGTATTATATATGATTGCATGAAGTATAAGGAATAAAGTAGATGAGCTTGAGGCTCAGTTGGAAATTGGCAAGTACGATGTTGTGGGAATAACTGAGACATGGCTTCAAGTGGACAGGGCCTGGGAAATGAATATTCAAGGATATACATCTTATCGAAAGGGCAGACTGACTGGCAGAGTGGCTCTGTTGGTGAGGAATGATATTCAGTCCCTTGCAAGGGGTGACATAGAATCTGGGGATGTAGAGTCAGTATGGAAAGAACTGAGAAATTCTAAGGGTAGAAAGACCCAAATGGGAGTTATCTACAGCCCCCCAAACAGCAGTCTGGATGTCGGGTGTAAGTTGAATCAAGAGTTAAAATTGGCATGTCGCAAAGGTAATGATACAGTTGTCATGGGGGATTTCAACATGCAGGTAGACTGGGAGGATCAGAATGGTACTGGACCCCAAGAAAGGGAGTTTGTGGAGTGCCTCCGAGATGGATTCTTAGAACAGCTTGTACTGGAGCCTACCAGGGAGAAGGCAATTCTAGATTTAGTGTTGTGCAATGAACCAGATTTGATCAGGGACTTCGAGGTAAAGGAACCATTAGGTGGTAGTGACCATAATATGATATGTTTTAACCTACAATTTGAGAAGGAGAAGGGAAAATCAGATGTATCAGTTTTACAGTTGAACAAAGGGAACTATGGAGCTATGAGGGAGGAGCTGGCCAAAGTTTAATGGAACAATACCCTAGCAGGGAAGACAGTGGAACAAAAATGGCAAGTATTTCTGGGAATAAAGCAGAAGGTGCAGGATCGGTTCATTCCAAAGAGGAAGAAAGATCCTAAGGGGATGGCCATGGCTGATGAGGGAAGTAAAGAGCAGTATAAAAATAAAAGAGAAGAAGTATAACATAGCAAAGATGAGCGGGAATCTGGAGGACTGGGAGGCTTTTAAAGAGCAACAGAAGATAACAAAAAAGGCAATACGCCAAGAAAAAATGAGGTATGAAGGTAAACTAGCCAAGAATATAAAGGAGGATAGTAAAAGCTTCTTTAGGTATGTGAATAGCAAAAAAATAGCTAAGACTAAAATTGGGCCATTGAAGACAGAAACGGGTGAATTTATTATGGGGAACAAGGAAATGGCAGATGAGTTGAACAGGTACTTTGGATCTGACTTCACTAGGGAAGACACAAACAATCAAACAATCTCCCAGATGTAATAGTGGCCAAAGGAACTAGGGTAAAGGATGAACTGAAGGAAATTTATATTAGGCAAGAAACGGTGTTGGATATACTATTGAGTCTGAAGGCTGATAAGTCCCCGGGACCTGATGGTCTGCATCCCAGGGTACTTAAAAGAGGTGGCTCTAGAAATCGTGGATGCATTGGTAATCATTTTCCAATGTTCTATAGATTCAGGAACAGTTCCTGCTGATTGGAGGGTGGCTAATGTTGTCCCACTTTTCAAGAAAGGAGGGAGAGAGAAAACAGGGAGTTATAGACCGGTTAGCCTGACGTCAGTGGTGGGGAAGATGCTGGAGTCAATTATAAAAGAGGAAATTACGTCACATTTGGATAGCAGTAGAAGGATCAGTCCGAGTCAGCATGGATTTATGAAGGGAAAATCATGCTTGACTAATCTTCTGGAGCTTTTTGAGGATGTAACTATGAAAGTGGACAAGGGAGAGCCAGTGGATGTAGTGTACCTGGACTTCCAGAAAGCTTTTGATAAAGTCCCACATAGGAGATTAGTGGGCAAAATTAGGGCACACGGTATTGGTGGCAGAGTACTGACACGGATTGAAAATTGGCTGGCTGACAGGAAACAAAGAGTAGTGATTAACGGGTCCCTTTCGGAATGGGAGGCTGTGACCAGTGGGTTACCGCAAGGTTCGGTGCTGGGACCACAGCTGTTTACAATATACATCAATGATTTAGATGAAGGGATTAAAAGTAACATTAGCATATTTGCTGATGACACAAAGCTGGGTGGCAGTGTGAAATGTCAGGAGGATGTTATGAGAATGCAGGGTGACTTGGACAGATTGGGTGAGTGGGCAAATGTATGGCAGATGCAGTTTAATGTGGATAAATGTGAGGTTATCCACTTTGGTGGCAAGAACAGTGAGGCAGATTACTATCTAAATGGAGTCAAGTTAGGAAAAGGGGAAGTACAACGAGATCTAGGTGTTCATGTACATCAGTCAATGGTGAAGAAAGCTAATGGCATGCTGGCTTTTATAACAAGAGAAATTGAGTATAGGAGTAAAGTTGTCCTTCTGCAGCTGTACAGGGCCCTGGTGAGACCCCACCTGGAGTATTGTGTGCAGTTTTGGTCTCCAAATTTGAGGAAGGACATTCTTGCTATCGAGGGAGTGCAGCATAGGTTCACAAGATTAATTCCCGGAATGGCGGGACTGTCATATGTTGAAAGATTGGAGCAACTGGGCTTGTATACACTGGAATTTAGAAGGATGAGAGGGGATCTGATTGAAACATATAAGATTATTAAGGGATTGGACACACTGGAGGCAGGAAGCATGTTCTCGCTGATGGGTGAGTCCAGAACTAGAGGCCACAGTTTAAGAATAAAGGGTAGGCCATTTAGAACAGAGATGCGGAAAAACTTTTTCACCCAGAGAGTGGTGGATATGTGGAATGCTCTGCCCCAGAAGGCAGTGGAGGCCAAGTCTCTGGATGCATTCAAGAGAGAGTTAGATAGAGCTCTTATAGATAGCAGAGTCAAGGGATATGGGAAGAGGGCAGGAACGGGGTACTGATTGTGTATGATCAGCCATGATCATAGTGAATGGTGGTGCTGGCTAGAAGGGCTGTATGGCCTACTCCTGCACCTACTGTCTATTGTCTGTTGTTCTGTGACCTAGTTAAATAAAACAAAAGAAGGCACCTAATGCTTGAAATTCAAGATGAGGCCATAAAACAATACTGCTTACATCTAATGGCAGTCTGACACAGATCAGTCAGATCACATCGAGTCAATAAAACTGAAACACCATAGGTTGACCTGATGAAGAAAAGAATAAAAATAGAGGATTTTGGGACTCAGGCAGTAACAACTCTCTGGAGACCAACGATTGTAGATGTGGAGGACCCTACGTCGGACAAACAGAGATCACATCGGGACCACAAGGAACGCCTGGCCACAGTAGGTGCTTTTTTCCGCGTACTATCTTTTCATGGAGAGTCAGGGAAACCTAGTAGATATGCTCACAGGTATTCATTTGTGTAAATTCATGGGCCTGTGAACTGATGCACTATTAATAACTCCAAAAGACTGGAAGTAGAGTAAATACTGAAAGGCTTTTATTAACAGTAAAATGGACCACGTCCATGCTGGATGACTGCCCTGAACTGTGGGACCCCTTTATCCAGGGGTCTGTGGGAGGAGCGACAGGAGCAGTCAGCGTGTCCGGACAGATATACATGGTTTACCACATGAACTGAGACAGTTTCAGTAAATACAGATTCTCTCTGAGCCCAACTGATCATTTTTATTGAGGACAATCCTTGTAACACCAGTTTACCAGCCTTGAACAATTGCATTAACTCCACAAAGGTAGATGCAAGGTAAAGAAGGTGTTGCATGTAGTATTCTTCAAATTTGATCTCTCAAGGTTTAACAATTCACAATTGGCCAGGTTGAATTCTGCTTGCCATTTCTCTGCCCATATCTGCAAATAATCTACTGTATATCCCCCTGTATCCTTTGCAAGATGGGTTATAATCAAAATCAGGTTTATTGTCATTGCCATAGGTCATGTAATTTGTTGTTTTGTGACAGGAAATAAATATTGTGATTGGATTTACTAAGAGGTACAGTCAATTGGGAGCTGTGGTTCTGGAGTCAGATACAGAGAATTAATATAAAAACAGGAAATGCTGGAAATAATCAGCAGTAATCCAAATAAACAAAGAATCAATAAAGCAAATGGCGTTGGTTCTGGTTGAGAGAGGATCCTGTAGTATGAATGTTCCATTTATCACACAATGCCTGATTAAATACAAACACAGATTGGTAAGACTGAAGAGATGGTATCTGCTCTCAATGCAATTGCTACATCCTCAGTGTTTTGTATTTAATATTTAGGTAATATTTGAGAAATATTGTAAATATATTGTTTGATTAAGCATTCTTGTTCATTTAAATAATTTATTACAGATTATATGTAAAAGTACGTGAATGGCATGTGTTATTACACCACTTTGTCACTAGACACATATTATCCCTGTTCTCCCTTGGTTTTCTTTTGATTAATTTCTGGATTTACAAACATTTACACTAAGTACTCGGCTGTTTCATTAAATCGAAAAGAATGGACTGAATTGGTTGGATTGTCATGGTGGGGTTTCAAGTTGACAGAGATACATTCTGTGAGACATTCTAGCTGAACTGGTTTTTGAGACTAGAGCCAAGTTTTAAACTTCTGACGCAGTACCAAAATGGCTTCCAACCAATGTAAACTCCTGCTCCTTGTTCTTCTCATTTGTCTATACCCTTAGGCATAATGGCCACATCACCACCTTTTAACTTCTTGACTGTCATCAAGATGGGTCAAACTGATTTTGCCTGTTCAATTCTTACCTATCCAATTGAATCCAAGTAATCACTTTGTTAAATTGTTCATACTCTCACACTATAACTTCTGGTATCATCTAAGAATCTTTCCTTGGATCCTTTTCATCCTCCCCCACTTGCAACTTTGCAGTGCTATCATTCGGACATGTAGTAAGGAAGTGATCCAATTGTTAACACCAAAGGAGTGTTGTAGACATGACTGTATGTACCACTTCTCTCACAGAGTTCCACAGGAGGGTGGGGAAAAATAAGTGGATTGCAGAGAACATTTTACTCAGAAGTTTCCATATGAGAACAGAAAACAGCAGCCTATCTCCTTGCAAGTTCCCCCCGAGTCCTTCACTCTTGCAAAGGAAACACAATGAGTCTGAGATGTGCAGAAATTTCCTCCAAATGGTCATCAGCATAAGGTCCATTCCCTGGCACATGAACCCCATCAATTTTGTGTCAACTCCAGCAGTTTGAATCAGAGGGTTTATCAGGTTAGCATATTATTTGACCCCAAGACGAGTTCTGATTTGCTTTTCCATGCCATCGCTAGGAACGACCTGTCTAAATCCATAACTTAATTCAGCTGACTGCAGAAATCTCCTCGTGCCAACATTGATCTTAGCTAGTAATTTTAATTTACTACTGTAACAATGCAGAGACAAGATTCAGACTCAACGTTTCACGAACAACACATGCAGCTTATGGCAAGGTCTGCATACAATCGCAGACTTCAAATCTAAATGCAGTGGAGTTTCCAATATTAATGCCTCTCTCCCAGATGAACTAAATCTTTCTTACGCTGGATTCAATGGTGCCAAGACTGAGCTCCTGAGGAGACCGGCAGGTTGGTCATCTCTGGGGCCAAAGTACGCAGGTGTTTCCGACGGGTGGACATTCACAAGGCTGCGGGATCAGATGGCATCACAGGGCGGGTACTCAGTGTGTGCATGGCACAACTGGCAGGTGTATTTACAGACATTTTAATCTCTCCCTCTCCCGGTGTAGAGAGCCCTCCTGCTTCAAGACGTCCACCATTGTCCCTGTACCTAAAAAGACCAAGGTAACATGTCTGAACGACTGGCGTCCTGTTGCACTGACCTCAATAATAAGCAACTGCTTTGAGTGGCTGGTCAAGGACTACATCTGCAGCATGTTGCCATCCACACTGAACCCCCTACAATTTGCTTAACGACACAACCAATCGACAGACGACACAATAGTCACAGCTCTACACACTGTCCTTACACACCTGGAGAAGGATGCTTATGTAAGAATGCTGTTCTTGGACGACAGTTCAGCATTCAACACCATTATTCCATCCAGGCTTGACAAGAAGCTCAGAGACCTCGGCCTTCACCCTGCCTTGTGTAACTGAATCCTGGACTTCCTGTCGGATTGCCGGCAGGTGGTAAGAGTGGGCTCCCTCACCTCTGCCACACTGACCCTCAACACAGGTGCCCTCAGGGCTGTGTCCTAAGCCCCCTCCTTTACTCTGTATACCCATGGCTGTGTCACCATCCACAGCTCCAATCTGCTAATGATACTACACTGGCCTAATCTCAAATAATAACGAGGCAGCCTACAGAGAAGAAGTCATCACACTGACACAGTGCTGTCAAGAAAACAACCCTTCTTTCAATGTCGCAAAAATAAAGGAGCTGGTTGTGGACTACAGGAGGAATGGAGTTAGGCTAACCCCTATCGACATCAATGGACCTGTGGTTGAGAGGGTGAACAGCTTTAAATTTCTCAGCATAAACATCATCAAGGACCTCACGTGGTCTGTACATACCAACTGTGTGGTGAAAAAGGCTCAACAGTGCCTCCTTCACCTCATACGGTTGAAGAAGTTTGGTATGAGCCCCCAAATTCTAAGAACTTTCTACAGGGGCACAATTGAGAGCATCCTGACTGGCTGCATCACTGCCTGGTATGGAAACTTGATGTACCATCAATAACTCTCTGAGACGTGAGGCGAGATATTGGCTTTGGCCACTTGGAAAAATCGTTGGAGGTTGGCGTTGTGATCCCACCAGTCATGACCACAGATGGTGATATTATCCAGATAGGGAAATGTGACCTTCAGTTGGCACTGGTCCACCATCCGGTCCATTTCCCTCTGGAAGACAGAGACACCATTTGTGTCACCGAAGGGGATGCGCAGGAAGTGATAGAGCCTGCCGTCCGCCTCGAAGGCGGTGTAGGGGTGGTCCTCTGGGCGGATGGGGAGCTGGTGATAAGCGGATTTCAGATCTATTGTCGAATACACCTTGTACTGAGCTACCTGTTTGACCATATCCGCGATGGGGGGTAGGGGGTACGCGTCAAGCTGCGTGATACTATTGATGGTCTGGCTATAGTCCACGACCATCCTATTTTTCCACCCGGTCCGAACCAGTGGGGGGGGGGGGCATGTCCAGACAGGTATATGTAATTCACCACAGAACTGTACTTTCCTCAATCGTAGGACTCTGCAGAGAGTGGCGCGGACAGCCCAGCGCATCTGTAGATGTGAACTTCCCACTATTCAGGACATTTACAAAGACAGGCGTGTAAAAAGGGCCCGAAGGATCATTGGGGACCTGAATCACCCCAACCACAAACTGTTTCAGCTGCTACCCATCCAGGAAGCGGTACCGCTGCATAAAAGCCAGGACCAACAGGCTCCGGGACAGCTTCTTCCACCAGGCCATCAGACTGATTAATTCACGCTGATATAATTGTATTTCTATATTATATTGACTATCCTGTTGTACATAATATTTATTATAAATTACTATGATTGCACATTGCACATTTGAACAAAGATGTAACGTAAAGATTTTTACTCATGTGTATGAAGGATGCAAGTAATAAAGACAATTCAATTCAATTCATTGCAGGCAGGTTTGCTAGAGCTGTTGGTCAGGGTTTAAACTAATTTGGCAGGAGGATGGGAACCTGAGTGAGAGGGCTGAGGTTGAGGCATTTGGTATGCAAGTAGATGCACTGTGTAGAGAGACTGTGAGGAAGGACAGGCAAATGGTAAGGTGAAATTGCAGTCAGTGGGATGAATTGAAGTGTATCATGGGGGCATAATCAAAAATGGTGATGAATACAGGACTGAAGGTGTTATACTTGAATGTACACTGTATACAGAATAAGGTAACATCCAAGGATTGTATTAAAAGGACAGGCAGGTAGGCAGAGAGAGTGGGGTGGCTCTGTTGGTAAAAAAATTAAATCAATTCCTTAAGAAGAGTTGACATTGTATTGGATGATGTAAAATCCTTGGGGGTAGAGATAAGAAACTGCAAGAGTTACAAGATCCTGATGGGAGTTATATACAGACCTCCAAACTGTAGCCAGGATGTAAGATACAAATTACAAAAAGAAATAGAAAATACATGTAAAAAGGGCAATGTTATAATAGTCATTGGGAAAATTAGGTTGGTGCTGGATCCCAAGAGAGGGAATTTGTAGAATGCCTACACGAATGGCTTTTTAGAGCAGCTTGTGGTTGAGCGCACTTGGGGAAAAGCCAGTTCAGGATTGGATGTTGTGTAATGAACCAGATTTGATCGGGGAGCGCAAGGTAAAAGAACCCTAAGGAGCAGTGATCATAATATGATAGAATTCACCCTGCAATTTGATAAGGTGAGGCTAAAGTTAGACATATCAGTATTACAATGGAGTAAAGGGAATTACAGAGTCATGAGAGAGGAGCTGATTGAAGTTTATTGGAAGGGGACACAAGCAGGGATGATGGCAGAACAACAATGGCTGAAGTTCCTGACAGCAATTCAGAAGATGCAGCATCGATACATCCCAAAGATGAAGTGATATTCTAAAATGATGATGACACAACTGTGGCTGTTGAGGGAAGTCAAAGATAAAAGAGAAAGAGAGGGCATATAATATAGCAAAAATTAGTGGGAAGTTAGAGGATTAGGAAGCTTTTAAAAGCCAACAGAAGGCAACTGGAAAGGCCTTAAGGAGCCAAAAGATTAAAAATGAAGGTAAAGTTGCCAATAATATAAAAGAGGATACCAAATGTTTTTTTTTAGTGTTATAATGAGTAAAATAGAGGTGAGAATGGATACCAGACACTTGGAAAATGATGCTGGAGAGGTAGTAATGTGGGGCAAAGAAATAGTGGACAAACTGAATAAGTATTTTGCATCAGTCTTCACTGCGGAATACTCTGGCAGTATGCCAGAATTTCAAGAATGTCAAGCAGTTGAAGTATGTGTAGTTGCTATTACTAAGGAGAAAGTGCTTGGAAAGCTGAAAAGTCTGAAGGTACAGTAGACAAGTCACCTGGGCCAGATGAACTATACCCTAGGGTTCTGAGATTGTGGAGGCATTGCTAATGACCTTTCATGAATCACTAGGTTCTGGAATGGTTCCTGAGGACTGGAAAACAGAAAACATTGTGCCACTCTTTAAGATGGGAGGGAGGCAGAAGAAAGAAAACTACAGGCCAATTAGCCTGATGTCAGTGATTGGGGAAAGATGTTGGAGTCCATTATTAAGGATGAGGTTTCGGAGTTCTTGGAGCACGTGATAAAATAGGGCAGAATCAGCACGGTTTCCTTAAGGGTACATTTTGCCTGCAGATGGAAAATAGTGTAGGGAAGTGTATGGTCATGTACTTTGGTAGAAGGAATAAAATCATAGGCTATTTTCTAAAAGGGGAGAAAGTTCAAAAATCAGAGGTGCAAAGAGATTTGAGAGTCTTCATGCAGGATTCCCTGAATGTTAACTCGTATGTTGAGTCAGTGGTAAGGAAGGAAAATGCAACATCAGCATTCATTTTAAGAGGACTAGAATATAAAAGAAAGGATGTAATGTCGAGGGTTTATAAAGCATCAGTCAGACAACACTTGGAGTATTGTGAGCAGTTTTGGGCCCCTCATCTAAGAGAAGATATACTGACGTTGCAGAGGGTCCAGCGGAGGTTTACGAGAATGATTCAGGGAATGAAAGGTCTAATGTATGAGGAGATTTTGATGGCTCTGGAGTGTAGAACTATGAGCGAGGAAATTATTGAATCTTGGAAGGCCTAGGTAGAGTGGATGGATATGGAGAGGACGTTTTCCTATAGTTGGGAAGTCTAGGACCAGAGGGCACGGCTTTAGAATACAGGAATGCCCATTTAGAACAGAGATGAGGTGAAATTTCTTTAACCAGAGGGTGGTGAATCTGAGGAATTCACTTCAACAGCGGCTGTGATTGAGGCCAACTCATTAAGTACATTTAAATTGGAGATTGATAGTTTCTTGGTTAGTCAAAGCATCAAAGGTTATGGGGAGAAGGCACGGGAATACGATTGCAGGGGACAATAAATCAGCAATGATGGAATGGTGGAGCAGGTTCAAAAGGCCAAGTGGCCCAATTCTGCTGTTATGTCATTGGCAGCACCTTATGATCAGAGATTACAGATAACACTGTTTTCAGGGTTCTCATGTGACTTTGCCCCATTAAACTCCCTTCAGAGTCAGCTCTGTAAATACAGCTTATGGTCTATACAAAGGGTTAGAGTGATCTGCAGGCTTTGAGTGATTTTGAAATGGTCTCACCTCATCATAGTTGAAGACTCCAAGCTGTAGACGGATAATTGTTACAGCTGCATTGCTGAAAGTTCTGTAGGAGGATAGGTTTAAACCCAGCACCAGGTTACACTGGGGAAGAAAAAGAAATAAACTTTATTCTGTTGGTTATAATGTTGGTGACATAACAGAGAAGATACAGATGGATGGATTAAACTGTCCATTTATTAATTTGTACGTTCTTGAGACTTATTGGTATGGGTAATTATAATAAAATATTTTTCAACATTATTAGCAATTTGTATTTATACCTTAGCCTGGAATAAAAATGCCATGATAATCTATGGGAATATTTCATATTGTCTATATGTTTCAAACTAAGTTTCACACTTAATCAGAAATTTTAATAAAAAAGTAGTTTTAAGAGCACCTTACAAAGAAACATGGGGATGATGTTCCACTACTCAGTATTCTGGCACAGGTAACAAAGAAATTAAAATATGAAGCTCACTCGGGGCAAATGCAGGTTGCGAGGGGTTATGGCCAGAGAAGAGTGCATGCAGTCCAACATAATTACAGTCTGCTTACTATAGAAGAGTAGCTCACGAGCAACACCAGCATGATGAGCAGAAGTCCCAGAAGATTACCCCAGGCTCTCTCCAAGGAAGAAGTAATCAAGTGCATTTTAGGATTCAAGTGCAGCAGACTCCAAAATTTAACAGTAGCCAGTAAGACCAGGAAAGCAATCACATAACCCAGGGCAGAATCTGTAATTGCAGTCTCATAGAAATTGATAAACCTGGAAGTAACCACAAATAACATCAGTTTACATATATCACAGTTTTGAAAAATGTTTTGCTGTTAAATTTATGGTAAAACTTTAACTTTTGTAGTTTTGTGAACTCAGAGCCCAAGCCTACTCCTAAGGGTTTTCTCAGCACCACCTACATCAATGTGTTTTTTTGCAGCTCCTATTACAAATTTTAAACCAGCTGTTTTCATTAGTAAGTCAGTTTACCTCCAAGGGGCAAGCAATTCAACACAATCATTTTGATCCGCTGGAAGATTCCTGTTTTGCCTTTTTTATTTTAAAAAGGTGAAGTTTTTGAGAGATTAAAAAGCACAATCCCTCCAGGTATTCGGCTACTAATAACATTTTAAATGCCCGACTAATGGGCCGGGGCTGCTGCCTCAACACATGTAGGGCAACAAAGAAAAGGCTCATTCAGCTCCGAAAACCCTGCCACAAAATAATCTCCTGAGCTGTATGGAATAAATGGCATTTGTGGTTTTTCAGACTTGCTGCCATTTCTGGAATGTATCCCCCTTGAAATTTAAAGGTTCACTTTATTAACAGATATTGTCACAGTGAAGCATCTGCAACTTGTAGGTAAACACTGGCACAATTATTGTTTAGGTTCAGACTGCCGTACTTCTTGCCATTTTCATAAAGTGGACTTTATAAGGCCAGCAAGCGCAATGCTTTCATTTTCTACAGTGTGGTTATTGAAATTTGGTAAATGTTGTGTCTGATCTGAGTCACTGGAGAGATTCTGAAATTAATGGTAGCTCTCTTGCTGAGCCTCTCAGTGAATTTCTCAAACTCAAAGTACATTATATTGTTATAAACTTAAGATTAAAGGTTACAGCTGGTGATTCAATACGACTTCAATAGTTACAATGACATTGCTTACTTCAATATTTTGAGTTAGATAATACTTCCTTTGAATTACATATCTACACTCAGGCACCTCTGAATGTTTAAACACCTTTACTTTACAAAGTAATTCACACAATGGTCTAAAACTTTCTTGGGATAGAGAACCCAGAAACCCAAAATTTGCACACTGAGGGCTGACTTTCTTGAGTATACAGATTGATCAAACGTGCCAGTGACATTATTTGATATGCTAAGTGTCAATATCAGTCTGATTTTTAAGCTTCCTTGAACTTAGTCACAAGGATGCAAAATAACAGGCCATGTTGCCCAGTTTGGTGCATGCCAATTAACATAACCCCATTGACTTGCATCTGGCAGATGCATACGAGAATGTCTCATGGTTACTTCACTTTGCAAACCGTATCTTTTAGCATCCAGCCACCCGCCGCGGGCCAGCAACCTGTGCTTTGTAGGCAGTAGTCTGTTTACTAAGTTGTTCTTTTAACTTCAAGCTGATTACTACTTGCAATTTACACTTAGAACTGAAGACTGGTTCTCATTTGAATTGATATCTGCTATTTTTACATAATTCCATAACTCCAGACTAATCCTAACAGTAAGTAACCCAGCTACCTGTCCCGATTCTGGAGGTAGTTCTCTATAACTCTCGCTCCAAGCACTGCTCGCTTTATATATAGTCCAAATGCACTCCAGCTGCACATTATAATGGCCATGTCAATGATGTTCCATTTGTTCCAGAAATACTTTAGTTTCTTCTGCTTTAGCACTTTTCCCTGAGAAAGGAGAGAACAGATAGCATAGGCGAATTTAGCAATAAATACTTCCTTTCATAATCATAATAGGGTTAAATAGCAACTTTTGTTTTAGCATGTTTCATTTCAAACTACAATTTGGTTATTTTCATCCATTATAGTTGATCTGAGTTTAAACTAGACGATTAATCTCAATATAGTGGCTTTGCTTTGTGATGAGATAAACCTGTTGCTCAGCTAATTAATAAAGTGTTTTGTCAAACTGTAAAAGAACAGAAGGTTCCATGTCTGTGCTGAAGTGTTTGAGATACCAATTTGCTTCATTTCCCTTAGTCGGGGGAACTTCAGTGATCTCCATAGAAAGCTAGCAAGGACTGCTTGAAAAATAGCTAGATCATTAAACCAGCTGCTGGCATTAAACTAGCAAGACTTAACATAAAAGCTGGTAGTTGTAATGAATTAATTGAGGGTGAATACAATCCTAGCACATAAATAAATAGCCTCAGGAGAGAACAGGTTAAAAACACAAAATATCATTTGCCATCATTCTGGATTAACATTGGAAATTTTGATAATCTGAAATTTTGATAAATTGACTGCAGGAATTTATGATGCATACAAGAGTAATTTAGTGAGAATTTATAAAGAGGGTCATGTGGTCCAGACCCTGAACACCTTACTCATGGTCAGGATGAAAGGATTAGAGACAGAGTATCAGAGCGGGGAGATAAGAGAGAATGCAGACGCTGGAATCTGGAGCGACAAACAACTTACTGGCAGAACTCAGCAGGTTGAGCAACATCAGCAGGGAGGGGCAGAAATGTTCGACATTTCAAGCCAAGATCTGAAATACGGCATGGAACTGTAGCATGAACATAATGCAGCACAACACACCCTTTCAATACAGTTTTCTTTGCTATTTTAATTAAAGTAAATGGATTAACACTCAAGTTTTAAAAAAAAGCTTCAGGAAGAAATAAGAAGAGTTCATACAATAGCTACCCCACTGCTCCCAGCTTATTCCCAGAGTTAACACAGTTTTCAGCATCTTGAGTCTGTTCTAGGACTGACGGGCAATGAAATTGTGAACGTTGCATCCCATTTCATTGGCAAAGATTGAAGTCATAATCTAATGCTCAGACTTAATTGTTGGGCTGGCTCATATGTTTGAATTGTTGCTGGACATTGTTTGGGTTCCACTGCAGTCACCTGGCATGGTTTTGGGCTGCAAAACTCTGTGAACAATTGGAAACAATTTTGTAATAGATGTCTGTTTCTTTGATGTAAATTTGTCCTCCCTTTGATGGGTTTAGTTATAATGTGTGGTATGAGTGCATCTTCTGAAGCCAGTTGATGATATTTCCAGACTTACGTGCACTTAGAGCAGGGGTTCCCAGCCTTTTAATATGCCACAGAGCCTTGCCATTAACCGAGGGGCTGTGGGCCCCACAAGTTAGAGTGTAGTTCCGTTTGAAGCTTTGTGGTGCTGTGGAGGAGCTCTACCAATGGATCTCAATACCAAGCAACACCAGAAACAGATTAATCACTTGTAAATAAGGACCATGTGCTGGCCAGCGGTGAAGTGGCATCTGCATCAGACTTCGAGGCGAGAGGTCCCGGGTTCGAATCTGGCCAGCTCCTTCACTTTCCATCCTAGCTGGCAACAGCATGACCACCCATGATTCCTATTTCCACTGGTCATTGGTAGCACCTTATGATCAGAGATTACAGATAACACTGTTTTCAGGGTTCTCATGTGACTTTGCCCCATTAAACTCCCTTCAGAGTCAGCTCTGTAAATACAGCTTAACATTTGTACAATTATTTACTTGCTTCTCCTTTCTGGCTTCTGCTGGAAACAATGATCAAAGTAATGTGTGAGGTTGATTTTCATTATTGTCTGCCTATTGTAGGGAAACCAGTCAGCTGCCTTGTGTCTGCACGAGCTCCATTTTGTTAATTACTGTACAGTGCTCAAATCACCAACAAGATAGGGTGCTAAGCACCCGGCCCAGATGACCGTGTAGGTCTGGAAAGTGGCAATTATCCAGGGTGGGGTAGGGTAGGGTCCAAGATAGGGTGCTAAGCACCCGGCCCAGATGACCGTGTAGGTCTGGAAAGTGGCAATTATCCAGGGTGGGGTAGGGTAGGGTCCAAGGTAGGGTGCTAAGCACCCGGCCCAGATGACCGTGTAGGTCTAGAAAGAGGCAATTATCCAGTGTGGGGTAGCCACAATGACAGGGGCATGTATTATTCTTGGAAAGCCCTAAGGAGCACATTTACTGTTCCTGACATTGAACTTCCATTAAATGGGCAAACTTTCACAGTATGTGGTCCAACCATCCCTGATGGGTTTGTATATTTAAAGAGCCTTGTCCCCACAAGCAGAAGGTGAGCCAGCAAACCTGCAGCAGGCGGGTACAGGGCAGAATGGGTTTCCTCATATTGTTTCTGTTAGGGAACATCATGCCATGAGCTTCCCCCACTAACCTTCTAAATACCCTGCTACCCGAGCTTGCTGTCTTGTTTTTTGTGAGGCCGAGTTGCTAGCTCGACGCTGAACCCAGCTAGGATGGAAAGCGAAGGAGTTGGCCAGATTTGAACCCAGGACCTCTCACCTCAAAGTTCAATGCAGATGCCACTTCACTGCTGGCCGGCACATGGTCCTTATTTACAAGTGATTAATCTGTTTCTGGTGTTGCTTGGTATTGCGACCTCCACAGCACCACAAAGCTTCAAACGGAACTATACTCTAACTTGTGGGGCCCACAGCCCCTCGGTTAATGGCAAGGCTCTGTGGCATATTAAAAGAGTTAGGAACCCCTGCTCTAACTGCACATAAGTCTGGATATATCATTCACTGGCTTTAGAACGTGCACTCGTACTACACATTATAACTAAACACATCAAGCATAGGACAAATGTACATCAAATAAACAAACATCTATTACAAACTTGTGTCCAATTGTTTACAGAGTAACTGTTGCTAGTCTTTCTCTAGACGCAATGGTTCGAAGCTTCAGATGGAATGCTACCAATCCTAAACACTAATCCTAAATCAAAGTATCCCAGGCTTTCAAACCTCTTCCCAATTCCTCCTTTCCTGTGTGATTTTTGATTCAAGATGAGCTTTTATAGGATTCAAAGATAAAAGATCAACCAATTACCCTAACATCTGGTAAATCCAGTGTCGTTAGATTGCAACTCCTTTATTGCCTTATCTCTTATGCGACAAATAAATGCATTGAATTAAATGCATAATTCATTTTACATATAGCTTGAAGTAATCATGATCTGAATACATTTGCCTCTTTAACCACCCTCACAGCTTTGTAAGGGGAAGCTCAGGGACTTACCTGCAGTGATGTACAGTCTTCAAGTAAGGACGTCTTCAGTCACCACCATGGACACGTGGCCAATAAAATACATATCACATTTTAAATTTTTAAAAAAGCAACAATTTCAACATTGAGGATGCCATGGTTCTATCTATGGCATTGATACAACTGATAGCAGTTGACCACTCATGTCTTAAATCTTCAGGATGCCAACTCTAGAATGACATTGGCAGATCAGGTATGGCAGGGACATTGCTCACAGTAATTAGAACTTCTTTAATTCGATCCAGGACTGCATTAGTTGCAAAAGCAGAGCCTATGGACTGGACTATCTATGCTCTGAGGCACCTGGAAAATGGTTTGCCTGGAACTCAGGCCAAAGTTCAAAGACTCTCTGTAAATTCCATTAAACAGGACATAAAATTCATCAAAGAGAGCTTAGCAATTCTATGAATGCTATGATTTTTAAAAATAAAGACAATGACCAGGACTTTGAGAACTTTGGAATGAATTGCAGGTCTGCCAGCCTCCTCACCCACCTGTCCAAGCAGAGTATCACAAGTTCTCATGCTGCATCAAGCCCTTGGGGCCAACTGATGAAGACATGTTCAGTTATAAAGGAAAATATGATATTAAAAATTGGATATCATCCTTTGTGATAATGCATAGACATATCACAGATTTGTATAAATTATTTTCCCATTTTAATGTTTAGCATATTTACACAATAATACCATGCAGCATAATTGCCAGAATATTTCTCCAATTCAATGAACAATGTTTTGCCAGACATCCCACCTACCTGCATGACCATATAGTAAATGACCACAAGCATGAAGACAATTTGTGCCCCAATAATGGAAGGATAATTTTTGTCGGTATAGAGGTACAATCGGATGATTTCTGTTTCCACATTGCCAAGAAAGACACCTGGGGTGGGGGGAAAGAAAGTTTACAACTGATGAGGATTTACAACAATTGAAGTTCTGTCAGCACCTGATATAAAGACACAACAAGATGCCTGACATAATTTCGTGATTGCCTCATTGTAAATGTTGTCTGACAAATCTGTTGGAATTCTTTGAGGAAATAACAGGCAGGATTGACAAGAACAGTCAATGGATTTTGCTTACTTGGCATTTTAGAAGGCTTTTGACAAGGTGCTTAACAAGGTAAGAGTCCCTGGTATTATAGGAAAGGTACTAGCATGGTTAGAAGATTGGCTGACTGACAGGAAGCAAAGAATGGAATAAAGGGGCCTTTGCTGGTTAGCAGCTGGTGACCAGTGGTGTGCTGCAGAGGTCTGTGTTGGGACCATTTCTTTTCATGTTATATGTCAAGGAATTGATGGCTTTGTGGCCAAGTTTTCAGATGATAGGTGGAGAGGCAGGTAGGGTTGAGGAAGCAGGGTCTCTGCAGAAGGACTTAGACTGGGAGAACGGGCAAAGAAGTGGCAGATGGAATACAGTGTTGGGAAGTATATGGTCATGCACTTTGCTAGAAGGAATAAAGGCATAGAGTATTTTCTAAATGTGGAAAGAATTCAGAAATCAGAAGTGCAAAGGGACTCGGGAGCCCTTGCACGAATTCCCTAAAGGTTAACTTGCAGGTTGAGTTGGTGGTAAGGAAGGCAAATGCAATGTTAGTATTTATTTCAAGAGGACTAGAATAGAAAAAAGCAAGGATGTAGTGCTGAGGCTTTATAAGGCACTGGTCAGACTGCACTTGGACTATTATGAGCAGTTTTGGGCCCCTTATCTAAGAAAAGATGCAATAGCACTGGAGAGGGTCTAGAGAAGGTTCATGAGAATGATCCCACGAATAGAAGGTTAACACATGAGGAGTGTTTTATGGCTTTGGGCCTGTACTTTCTGGAGTGTCGTATGGCCTTACACAAAGTTAGAAACTATTGAAAGTTATGGGGGATGGGACAGAAACTAGGCAAACAAGTGATCAGCCAGGGAAGCCAAAGGGTTAAGATGAGAAGTGGCTGTGCTGGCTTCATATCAGCCATGACTGATACCATTATGCCTACTCCACATACTTTAGACAGAAATTTACTGCAGGACTACCTTTCCCACAACACTGGCCCACAAATATTTACAGGTCTTGACTGCCATTTTAGAGCATAGTACACAAAAATGTCCTAATGGTTACAATTTTCATGGATATAATTCATGTTGGGAGATCACAGTATTAAGTTTCAAAAGGAAAGTTTGTGATTTATCTCTGAATCAGCTCTTATTCCATTGTAGGCTAAGTTTATTGTGGGCTGTCTTCATCCTAACACATCATCCTCATTACTGCCTTCTTTGCTCTAACCTGGTGCACTGTTGGACCAAACCCACCAGTAAAGAGCCAGCACTACCTTCAGTAGACTTATGGCTTGGGAACAACACTGCAACATGATTTCCCAGGAATCAAAATAACCACAGGAACAAAATATATTTTTAAACAAATATAGTTTTTGTAATTCTGGCATGAATCTCTATGAATACAATCAATAGCAATATTGGCATGTGAACAATGATTATACAATGATTTATCTCATAATAAAGTCATGGAGTAATAAAACCCAAGAACAGGCCCTTCAGACCAACTGGTCCTTGCTGACTACAGCACTCTCCCCTGTAGTTCTAGTTGACTGAATTCAGCCCATAACCCTCCATTGTTATTAAAAACCATTCTTTTATTCTAACCATATCACATTGGGCTTCTTAGAAAGAATTCTGAAGAGGTAATTTTGCCTCCCAAAAAGCTTTTACTTCTTTAGCATTGAAATGTCAGTTCAAAGATTCGTGTAAAGATGATGAATCCCCATCGTTAAGAACCCCCCACCACCAAAGACATGCCCTCTTCTCAATGCTAACATCAGGGAGGAGGTACGCTCAATGCTTTAGGCACAGCTCCTCCCTCTCCACCATCAGATTTATGAACAGTCTGTGAATGTGACTTAGAAAAATAGAGGGCTGTGCAGTTGGGAAACTCTAGGCAGCTTCTAGTGTAGGTTACATGGTCGGCACAACATTGTGGGCTGAAGGGCCTGTAATGTGCTGTAGATTTCTATGTTCTTACACAACCTCATTATTCCCCTTTTATACTACTTTTTTTCTTGTAACTTACGTGCTGCAGCCACAAAGCAGCAAGTTTCATGATGTAAGTCAGTGATAATAAACCTGATACCAATTCCCTCTTAAGAACAACTTGTGAGTGAGGATCTATGAACAGTGAGCACCATTACATTTACTTTCCAAATGGTAAAAATGGGACCTTTTATATCCACTTGAGAAGGCAGGATTTTGGTTTAATGTCTCACTGCAATAGCCTCTGTTCTGGTAGTGATGTATACCCTCAGCATTGCAACCTGAATTACTGTATAAGGCAGGGCTTCAACATGCATCTTAAGGAAGAGGCACGAAGCAGTAATGTTAGTCAGATGTATTAGTAGTTACCTCTGAACCTAAACCTATTGTGAAAAGATTTGGGCCCCTTATCTTAGAAATTATGTGCTGAAACTGGAGATGGTTAAAAGGAGGTTCACAAAAACAATTCTAGGATTTAACGGCTTTTCATATGAAGAGTGTTGGATGGATCTGGGCCTGTATTCATTGGAATTCAGAAGAATGAAGGGTGATCTAATTGAAACCTATCGAACGATGAAAGGCCTTGATAGAGTGGATGTGGAGAGGATGTTTCCTATGTCATCAGAATAGAGAGACATCCTTTTAGAACAGAGATGAGGAGGAATTTCTGTAGCCAGAGAGTGCTGAATCTGTGGAATTCATTGCCACAGGCGGCTGTGGAGGCCAAGTCTTTATGTATATTTAAGGCAGAAGTTGATAGATTCTTGATTGATCAGGGCATGAAAGGATATGCAGAGAAGGCAGGAGACTGGGGCTAAGGGGAAAAATGAATCAACCATGATGAAATGGCAGAGCAGACTCCTAATTCTGCTCCAATATCTTATGGTCTTATAAAAGCAAGGTTTGTAATGTTGAAGATTTACAAGGTGCTGATTAGGCCTCATTTGGGGCTGAGAGGAAAAATGAATCACTCATGATGAAATGGTGGAGCAGCCTCGATTAGCCAAATGGCCTAATTCTGCTCCTATATCTTATGGTCTAAACAAATACAGACTCAGAAACAGAAATGAATCTTACTGTGATTGTTTCTACATGGTTTGCATATGGTGCTCAATATGGAAATAAGCTGTTGAAATCAGGCTATGCTGATATTCTCTCTTTTCGCTGCTGCCACTAAGAAGAAGGTGCAGGAGCTTTAGGTTCAGGAACAATTACAACCCCTCAACCATCAACCCCTTGAACAAAGGGGAAAACTTCACTCAATTTCACTTGCCCCATGATTGAGACGCCTCCACAACCAATGGACTCATTTACAAGGACTCTTCATCTCATGTTCTCATTATTTATTTGCTTATTTTTTATTATATCTTTCTTTTTATATTTGCACAGATTGTTGTCTTCTGCACGCCGGTTGAACACCTAAGCTGGGCAGACTTTCATTGATTCTGTTGTGCTTATTATTCTATAAATTTACTGAGTACACCCAAAGAAAATGAACCTCAGAGTTGCATATGCTGGCACGTAGACACTTAGATAATAAATTAACTTCGAACTTTGTTAATGCTTATAAACACACTTTGATTTTATATTCCTGCTCCACTTGGACACTGCTGGCTGTTTCCCTTGAAGTGTCATCCTCTTAATAACAGCAATAAAAGCAGAATATATTTGTCTCTTACCGATAGCTTTCATCTCCAGCATCAGTGTGACCACACAAAATAAATTTACGTTTGCATTGTAGACTGTAAACTCTACAAAGATGGCTCTGGTGTGCATATCAACCCAGCTGTTGTCTTTCAGGTACTTAATAATTCTGCAAGGAAAACAAAATTTTATATAGATTTTGAGATGATTAAACATACACTCCAAAAGAAAAATCTGCAGTTTATGCATCAAAAAATAGTAAGTAAACAGTAAGCTCCTTTAAAGAAGGTTGCAGCTGTGTGTCAGCCATCAATGAACAAAAGCTGCGGTAGCTATGGAAATATTTCGCTAGATGACGCATGCTAACGTTGGATGCATTCAGAATCAGGGTAATGACACCCACTGTCTAATCTTCTTCATGAAGAAGCAAGCAATAAAGATACTGAAATACAGCATTTGCTGTGGTGAAAGGGACTGTGGAGGTAGAGACAGAGGCTGGAAGGTGATTCATGGAAACGAGACCCTGCAAACACTGGAATCTGATAAGCAAGGAAGGTTCAAAGGTTCGTTTTATTGTCAAAGTACGCAACTCTGAGATTTGTCTTCTGCAGATAGCCATTAAATACACACAAAAAGAAAAAGAAACAAAACTCACAGACCTCAAATTCCCCACTCCCTATGCTATATATAGTAGATTTCTTATTGTAATTTATAGTTTTTTATTATTATGCATTGTAATGTACTACTGAAACAACAGATTTCACAACATATGCCAGGGATATTAAACGTAATTCTAATTCTGAAGAATTCAATGTTTATTGGTTTGTAGATGACCCAGGCAGAATATAAGGGGCTGTTTCATGAGGAGGTCATGCAGTAGATACAGATTATCAATCAAAAAAAGAAAATCATTTAAATAATGTCTTTAAACCGAGGTAGTGGTGCTACAGAAGTTATAGACATTCTATCCTGCTTGCTGCCTCAGTAATTCAGCTAGCATCATCAAAGATCTTTCTCCTCCACTCTCCCACCAGGCAGGAGATACAAAGACCTGAAAGTGGATACCACAAGCTCAAGCACTGCTTCTGTCCCACATTCATCAGACTGTTGAGTGGACCTCTTGAACAGTAAGATGGACTCTTTTCCTCACAATCTACCTCATTATGATTTTGCACTTTATTTACCTGCACTGCTCTTTTTCAGCAGCTTTTACAAGTTTAATTCTGCGTTGTTATTCTTTTATTTTATTCTACAATACCTCGATGCACTGTGAAATGATTTAATCTGCAAGAACTGTATGCAAGGCAAACGGGAGAAAATCTGTGGATGCTGGAAATCCGAGCAACACGCAGAAAAAGCTGGAGGAACTCCGCAGGCCAGGCAGCATCTGTGGAAAAGAGTAAACAGTTGACGTTTCGGGCCAAGACCTTCCTCAGATCTGGAGAAAAATAGATGAGGAGTCAGAGTTAGAAGATGGGAGGGAGGGGAGGAAGAAACACAAGGTGATAGGTGAAACCGAGCAGGGAGAGGGGTGAAATAAAGAGCTAGGAAGTTGATTGATGAAAGAGGTACAGGGCTGGAGAAGGGGGAATCTAATTGGAGGGATAAAAGGCCATGGAAGAAAGAAAAGGGAACGAGCACCAGCGAGTGCATGCAAAGAGATAAGGTGAGAGAGGGAAAACTGGATAGGGAATGGTGAAGGAGGGGAGGCAGGGTGGCCATTACCAGATGTTCAAGAAATCAAATTTACCACCCACCATCCCACCAGCCTCTGGGTCCAGCACATAATTCTCCGTAACTTGCACCATCTCCAATGTGATCCCCCCACTTTCCACAGGGATCATAAGGACCCCCTTGTTTATTTGTCCCTCCCCACTGATCTCCCTCCTGACACTTATCCTTGCAAGCAGAACAAGTGCTACACCTACACCTCCTCCCTCACTGCCATTCAGGGCCCCAAACAGTCCTTCCAGGTGAGGTGACACTTCATCTGTGAGTCTGCTGGGGTCATATACTGTGTTCAGTGCTCCTGGTGTGGCTGTCATATATCATTGAGATCCAATGTAGATTGAGAGACTACTTTGCCAAGCACTAAGCTCCATTCACCAAAAAAAGTGGGATCTCCCAGTGCCTACCCATTTTAATTCCACTTCCCATTCCCATTCTGATATGTCAGTCCACAGCCTCCTGTACAGTCATGATGAGGCCAAACTCAGGTTGGAGGAACAACACCCTATATTCAGTCAGGGTAGCCTCCAACCTGATGAAAATTGATTTCTCTAACTTTTGGTAATGGCCCCCCCCCCCGCCCCCCACCCCCTTTTCCCCCTCTCCTTGCCTGAACTCTCTGGTGCTCCTGCCGTTTTCTTTCTCCCATGGCCTTCTCTCCTCTCCCATCAGACTCCCCCTTCTCCAGCCCTGTAACTCTTTCACCGATCAGTGAAGGAGGAAGAGAAAGAGTGGAATGGTTTCTGATGGAAGAAGTAAGGGTAGAGTAAAACGGATGAAAGGAGAAAGTTGTTTTCTACCCTGCCCATTGTCAAACAGGAAGGGTTGAAGTGGAAACTGAGGGAGGATGGCCATATAGTTGTGACAGCAAGCATGTCATATCTCTCTCTCTCTCTCTCTCTTTTTTTCTGTCTCTGACTCCACCCCCCGTCCCTCTCCTCCATTCTTAACCAAACCTGACACACTCTCCGGCACCTTGCTGCTCTCGCTGCCTTGTGTAAAGACTCTTGCTAATGATCTAACCTCCTGCCATCACATTCCTGCAGGTTTCAACATTCCTTTAAAAGCTTTTGAAACACAGTAATCGGGGCAGTATTGCAAGGTGAGCAGGGAACGTCTCTGAAAAGGTGTTAGTGATTTTTCAGGAAATGTGTTTTCTAAAATTGAAGAACGAAAGATGATATGTATATAATGCATTTCACAATAAATGTGAGCTAACAGTTTACCCTTTAGGAGAATGGATTGTAACTCCCAACAGACTTCAGAGAGATTTAACTCATGATATGAGATTTGTCAGACTGTTTCAAAGGCAGTCCGCTTCCATGGCCACTTTATTAGGTACGCCTGTACATCTGCTCGATAATGGAAATATCTAATCAACCAATAATGTGGCAACAACTCAATGCATAAAAGCATCAGAATGGGGAAGAAATATGATCCAAGTGACTTTGACCATGGAATGTTTGTTGGTGCCAGATGGGGTGATTTGAGTATCTCAGAAACTGATCTCCTGGGATTTTCATGCA
The DNA here is from genome assembly GCF_030144855.1 of Hypanus sabinus. Classification (NCBI taxonomy): domain Eukaryota; kingdom Metazoa; phylum Chordata; class Chondrichthyes; order Myliobatiformes; family Dasyatidae; genus Hypanus; species Hypanus sabinus. Next base: position 53,194,558 of record NC_082722.1, read on the forward strand.
CAACATTTTCTAAAGTTTATGGAGAAAGGTGCAAAAAACAGAATACAGCCAGTGAGCGGAAGCTCTGTGGAAAATACTGTATTCATCAGGGAGAGCAAAGGAGAACGGCCAGACTGGTTCAAGCTGACAGGAAGGTGACAGTAGCCACATGTCACACTAACAGTGCTCAGAAAAGATTCTGTGAATGCACAACACATTGAACCTTGAAGTGGATGGGCTACAGCAACAGAAGACAATGATCATACACTCAATGGCCACTTTATTTAGGTATAGGAGCTACCTAATAAATTGGCCACTGAGCAGATGTCCTACTTGTCTAAATTACCTCAAATGATTCTTTTTCCACAAATTATTTCATCACGAATCTCACACTCTATCTCTCCAGTGCATAAATCCAGCATGAAACCGAATTTGTCAATTTGTAATCACACTTCAGAAAAGCTGCAAAATTCAGTTAGTTTCTCTGTTAGGAAGCTGTAACCTTTTTAAAAAATCTTTTGTGATTTGTTAACATAGCCAAAGTGTTAGTGGTATATGCACCTAATTATAGCATAGTTACATTGTAATATCTGGTTGCAATTATCTTATCAATACCATGCAGAGGAAGCAATGCTATTTCCCAGCTGGTCAAAAATTGACCTATTAGGTATAACCTTCGATAACAGAGATAAATAATAATCAAAGAATTAAAGGATTATATTGTGAATAAAGAGAGACAGTTTTATTTAGTTTTATTCAGATTGATGTTAAAATGTGTAAGGAAAATATATGATAAATGTAGTTGGCCAGATAGCAATCTGAAGGAGAAAGAGAGTGAACATCGTTGGTTGAAAACCAGTGATATTTCGACAAATAGTCTTTGACTCAAGACAGTGGTTCAGTTCGTCTTTTTGCAGATGCTGCCTAGCTGCTAAATTGTTCCCAGAATTTTCATCTTTTTATTCAGAGATATAGCACAGTAACAGGCCCTCCCAGCCCAATTACACCTGGGTGACCAATTAAACAATTATGTCTTTGGACTGTGGGAGGAAACCGGAGCACTCGGAGGAAACCCATGCAGTAACTGGGTGAATGTACAAACTTCTGAACCTGGGTTGTTGCTGCTGTAATAGCTCTACAGAAAACGTTATGTTACTGGGCCTTCCCCAGATTCAGATTTATTTCAGATATGCAGCATCTGCAATTCTTTTTGTTTTCTTATAATAAATGTAATTTCATATTGCATGATCATACTCTGCATTGGTCAACATGAAATAATTTCGGACTACTTGAAACAAGCACAACAATCTCTGATGAAAATAATTGATTATCTTTGCAAATTTTGGTTACCTGGATGCAGTTTTGAACTCTGTGCCCAACTCAGCCACAAAGCCACCTCCTCGATAAGCTGCAAGCTTTCCCCAAATGGGATATCCGTTCAGCTGTGACTCACTCTGATATTTCCAGGAGGAAGCAAGGCTCGAAGAGTCAGTATGAGTACTGAGGTTTCCAAAGTCCAACATATATTCATCGCTGTAGGAGTAGGGAGCACGGCATTCCTTAATACTATCCAGCAACCTCGTTGGCACAGGGCAAGGAGCTGGCTTCACTCGCACCTGTCGAACACGGGGACTACCAATCAGCTTTGAATTCCCGTCTGTTATAAATCCTGGACAAGAAGTGTGCAATGATTATCCGATTAGTCATTACACTTATTTCCACTCGTCACTTGGTGTTCAGAGACTGCACAAATGAATATAAAATATAAAATTAGGGCAGTGTGGTTATAGCCAGCTATTTCCACTGCTCTCTGTAAGGACTACGATCTCCCTGTGACCGTGTGTGTTTCCTTCTGGCTCTCTGGTTTCCCCCCATATTCCAAAGGCATACAGTTACCGTTAGTGAGCTGTGGGCATACTATTTTGGCACTGGAAGTGTGGTAACTGTTGTGGGCTACCCCAGCACAACCCTGACCAATTTGCTTTGATGCAAAACAATGCATTTCATGGCATGTTTCGATGTACAGGTGGCCCCAGTTTTTCAAACGTTCGCTTTATGACAGTATGCTGTTGCAAAAGACCTACGTTAGTACCTGTTTTCACTAACCAAAGAGGATTTTCACCTTTATGAAAAAAAGATGCCCACTTTATATGTGTGTTTACCCCGAGAAAGACTTCCATGACCGTGTACGTACGTAAGTGTGTATGTGCGTACGCGCTTGCGTGTATGTGCGGATGTTCTTCTCCACATCGATTTTGACTCACTGTCTTCCCAATTGTGATAAGTGAAACTACACTGTACATACAATATTACTATTTTATATAGGCTATATATTTATAATATCATTCCTACTTTTACTATATGTTTGTATTATTTTAGGTTTTATGTGTTATTTTGGTTTGATTTGGTAGGTTATCTTTTGGGTCTGGGAACCCTCAAAAATTTTTCCCATATAAATTATTGGTAATTGCTTCTTCGCTTTACGACATTTTGGTTTACAAATGGTTTCATAGGAGTGATCTACCTTCGGATAGTGCGGAAACCTGTACATTGAAATGTTAAATCATTGGGGGGGGGTCATTGCTTTGCTGCTGCTTGTGTGTGGGAAGGCTTTGGGGTTCTCGTCTGTCATTCTTTGGGGCACTCCTCTGATTTGTGAATGGTTGTGAAGAAAAAGAATTTCAGGATGTATATTGCATATGTTTCTCTGACATTAAATGTGCCTATTTATTTACTTATTTATTAAATTTTAGAAAATTACAGAATAAAAGTGATGATGAAATAGTGAGAAAAATAATATTAACCCTCCCCCCCTCCCCTTAACCCTTATCTAAAGAAAGAAAAAAAAAGAAAAGAAAGATTACCTGGATATCGAAGGATTCCCACATGCTCCATGGAGTTCAAAATAATTTTAATATTTATTTTTACTTTCCCCAATTACTTTATAATTTTATCTTCAAAGGACCTATGTATTTAATTCTATCTTTTGTAAGTATGGGAGCCAAATTTTCAAAAATATATCATATTCATTTCTTAGATTGTATGTAATTTTTTCAAGTGGAATACAACTATGTATTTCATTATTCCAAAAATCCATAGTTAAATATAAATCAGATTTCCAAGTAACTGCGATAACTTTTTTTGGCTACTGCCAATGCAATTTTTATAAATTTTTTCAGATACTTATTCAATTTAAGTTTTGTATTGTCCCTTCAATGTCTCCTAATAAAAATAATACTGGACTATGTGGGAGTTGTACTCCAGTAATTTGTTCCAATAAAAGTCTTAGAATTATCCAATGGTTGAATTTTAAAACAAGACCAATTAGAATGTAAAAAAGTACCAATTTCTTGATTACATCAAAAACATTGGTCAGACATATTTGAATTTAATCTATTTATTTTCTGTGGTGTTATATATAATTGATGTAAAAAATTATATTGTATTAATCTAAGTCGAACATTTATTGTATTTACATGTGCCTATTGAAACCTCTCTGTGATAAATACTGCTAATCTTTTAAAAATGTTTCATGGCACAAACCATTACATTTTTCAGTTGTTTAAGCTGTCAATTTGGGATATGCCTGGTACATAAGGTAACAGGTAGACTATAATCTAGTAATACCAGAGGGCTTATTGTAAGGTTCCAGAAACAGTACACACAGAGTCAGAGACCACTACAGAACAGAAAGAGGCCTTTTGGCCCATTTAGTCTGTGTCAAACTAATCTGCCTAGTCCCACCAATGTGTACCCACACCATAGCCCTCCATAACCCTCCTGTCTACACACCTTTCCAAATTTCTGTTAAGTGTTGAAATCGACCCCATATCCACCACTTATGCTAACAGCTCATTCCACACTCTCACCACCCTCTGAGTGAAGAAGTTCCCCCTCATGTTCCTTTTAAATATTTCACCTTTCACCCTTAACCCATGCCTCTAGTTTTAGTCTCACCCAAACTCAGTGGAAAAAGCCTGCTTGCATTTATGCTATCTGTACCCCTTATAATTTTGTACACCTCCATCAAATTTCCCCTCAATCTTCTACATTCCAGGGAATAAAGTCCTAATCTATTCAATTTTTCTTTATAACTCAGGTCCTCCAGTCCTGGCAATATCCTTATGAATTTTCTCTACACTCTTTCAATCTTATTTACATCGTTCCTGTAGGTAAGTGAGCAAAACTGGACAAAATAATCCAAATTAGGCCTCACCGTCCTCTAATACAATTTCAAAATAGCATCCCAACTCCTGTACTCAATACATTGATTTATGAAGGCTAATGTGCCAAAAGCTTTTTTTATGAGGCTATCTGTCTGTGAAATCAGTTTCAAGGAATTATGGATCTGTATTCCCAGATCCCTCTGTTCTACAGCACTCCTCGGTGCCCTACCATTCACTGTGTAAGACCCACTCTGCTTGGTCCTCCAAAGGTGCAACACCTCACACGTGGGGTTAAATTCCATCTGCCATTGTTCAGCCCATTTTCCAGCTGGCCCAGATCCTGCTGCAAGCTCTGATAGTCGTCCACGCTGTCCACTACACCCCCACTCCTGGTGTCATCCACTAATTTGCTGATCCAGTTTGCCACCACATTATCATCCAGATTGTTGATATAGATGCCAAACAACAACAGACCCAGCACTGATCCCTGCGGTACACCATGAGTCATCGGCCTCCAGTCAGAGAGGCAACCATCTATCACCATTCTCTGGCTTCTTGCATGATGCCAATGTCTAATCCAGTTTACTACCTGGTGCACCATCAATAACTCTCGGAGACAGGAAGTGAATGATAGGCTTTTATTAACAGTGAAAAGGGAGCACGGCATCTCGGAGACTGAGGGAGGAGCAGTGCCCCAATTGCCTTTATACCAGGGTCTGTGGGAGGAGCCACAGGAGCAGTCAACAGAGGGGCGTGTCCAGACAGGTATACATAGTTTACCACACTACCTCATCTTGAATGCCAAGACTGAACCTTCTTGACCAGCCGCCCATGTGGGACCCTGCTAAAGTCCATGTAAACAACATTCACTGCCTTGCCTTCATCCACTTTTGAGAACTTGTTCTTGTTCTTAAAAAACTCCGTAAGATTGGTTAGACATGACTTACCATGTACAAGGCCATGCTGACTATCTCTAATCAGTCCATGTCTATCTAAATACTCATTTATCCAGTCCCTTACAGTACCTTCCAACAACTTTCCCACTTGTGATGTCAGGCTCACCAACCTATACTTTTCTGGCTTATTCCTAGAACCCTTCTTAAACATTAGAACAACATTAGCTATCCTCCAAACCTCCAGAATCAATTGATCACAAAATATTCTTTTTTTATAAAACCACTTAATTAATATTGTTTCAATAGTTTTGTCATTACCTTCATAAGTTCCATAGAGGTTGGGTAATAAGATTTCCTCAGACCAATTGTAAAAGTCATCAACAGTTACAGAGCCATTGAACTTTCTGGTAAAACTATCGTTGATGGCTTTGTTTAAATAAAAGGAATGAGGACTTCGTTCTCCATAGGCAATAATCGACAAAGACACCAGAAACAGCACATGCGCTAAAATAAGGAAGAAATGTAGTTTTACTTTTGTTCCTTTATTTGTCATGTTAACCACAGATATATAAAAGTCAGATAATCTCTTCTGTATCAGCGGTGGCTGGCTTACCAAAGTATAATTGACCCCGCCATTACGGTTGGCTTGATTACAGAAAATCACCCTTGTAGAATTCATAAAATATCATCCAAAAATCTGAGATGCAGGATAAAATATACTGTGACTGAACTTGTGAAAAAATAGTATACAAATTAACACAAAGTTAATATTTTTCAAAGCACACTTCTTAATGCATGTGCAGATGACAGGGTCTGAGATGTATAGGACTGCAATACCACCCACTTTCCAGGAAACATTTCCCACCGTACAACACAGGGGTTTATCTCCTCTATTGCTTTATTCAGTGATCAGCCACTTTCAGTACGTTAACTTACAAAAAACGTTTGATCCATCAGATCTTCAGAACAAAAAGTGAAACAATTGCACAAAGGTGATGGAACTAGTAAAAATTTGGCGGCAACATAACCAAGTTCAACATTTAACCACCCAAAGCCACGTTTGAGATGTGCAAAGCATTTCTGTACTGATTATTCGTATTTGACTGTTCAGGTGCTTTAAAAATAGGAATTGTATTAACAGGATGTATACAGCTCCAATTCATAAGAATGATACTCTGTAAAATTTTAAAGAAAGAAAAAATACATCATAATTTTACTCACTTCTTGTTTCTTTTTCTCTAATTGGTTGCAGTGGGAAAAATTAGTTTTCACTCAATTTGTAATCCAGCAGCTGCTGAGTTGCAGAAGGAGTGTACTGAAAGCTCCTATGACCATGGCGGCAAGACTGAATCTCCCTCTCTCTTTCATTCGCCTGTATTCTTTTCTCTCTTGAGCTGTTTTTTACCTTGTTGTAGATGCCTCATTCCTATATTCTAGTCCTTTCTGTCTACCTTACCTAGCTTCCAATATTCATCCACTCACAGATAATTCCTTACTTCTCCCATACTCTTTAGCTTGATCAGGAGATAGCACCAGTAAGGGATAGTTATACATAACATTTCTCAACACTGTGTCACTGAATGTGCAATATGAAATGAAAATCTTTTACATTTTCATATTGCACATTCTGTGAAATGAGGTGTCGCTCATTAACATTAACAAGACACCACTTGTAAATAAGTCCAGCTTATGTTTCTGCTTTAAATATCTTGATATAGTGTAACTTTCCAAAGAACTCCCCTTTGATGTTTCTACCAATTATCTAATTTATGCCCCCTGGTAATAATCCTCGCTGGTAAGGAAAAACAGTCTGAGCTTCTCATAGTTTTATACACTTCAATTAAGTCTGCATTCTGTCTCCCTTCTTGCAGAGAAAACAGTACCAGCCGAGCCAATCTCTCCTAAAAACAAAAATTCTCCGATCCAAGCAACATTCTCATAAGTATCTTCTGCACTTTATTGTGTAATCACATCCTTTCAGTAAAGTGCTGCCCTGCAGTATACACTCCATGTGAACTGTGGTCTAACTTCTGTCTTAAAATAAGCACTGTACTTTTACATTCCATGTCTAGGACAGTAAAAACAGTAAATTTCTCCATGCTTTGTTAACTACCTTGCTGCCTTCTGAAATATAGGCATGTTGACAATAACATACGCAGCAGTGTAGGACAGTTTTAAATAGGCCAATGGTCAGGTGTAAAACTAATTTAACTTCCTTACCAGTACTAGCCTGTACTACTTTCATCCCTGTCAAAGACTAGAGCAGTATGTACACATAATACCAGTCTGCAGAAATGGAGGAAGTTGTGGACGGGTTGTCTACAGAGTCTCTGTGGGTAGAAGTTAGGAACAGGAAGGGGTCAATAACTCTACTGGGTGTTTTTTATAGACCACCCAATAGTAACAGGGACATTGAGGATCAGATAGGGAGACAGATTCTGGAAAGAAGTAATAGGATTGTTGTGGTGGGAGATTCTAATTTCCCAAATATTGATTGGCATCTCCCTAGAGTGAGGGGTTTAAATGGGGTGGAGTTTGTTAGGTGTGTTCAGGAAGGTTTCTTGACACAATATGTAGATAAGCCTACAAGTGGAGAGGTTGTACTTGATCTGGTATTGGGAAATGAACCTGGTCAGGTGTCAGGTCTCTCAGTGGGAGAGCATTTTGGAGATAATGATTACAATTCTATCTCCTTTACCATAGCATTGGAGGGGGATAGGAACAGACAAGTTATGGAAGCGTTTAATTGGAGTAGGGGGAAATATGAGGCTATCAGTCAGGAACTTGGAAGGATAAATTACAAACAGATGTTCTCAAGGAAATGTGCAGAAGAACTGTGACAAATGTTCAAGGGATATTTCCATGGCATTCTGTATAGATACGTTCCAATGAGACAGGGAAAGGATGGTAGGATACAGGAACAGTGGTGTACAAAAGCTGTTGTAAATCTAATCAAGAATAAAAGAGGAGCTTACAAAATGTTCAAAAAACTAGGTATTGATAGAGCTCTAGAAGATTATAAGGCTTGCAGGAAGGACCTTAAGTATGAAATTAGGAGAGCCAGAAGGGGCCATGAGAAGGCCTTGGCGGACAGGATTAAGGAAAACCCCTAGGCATTCTACAAGAATGTGAAGAGCGAGGATAAGACGTAAGAGAATAGGACCAATCAAGTGTGACAGTGGAAAAGTGTGTATGGAACCGGGGGAGATGGCAGAGGTACTTAATGAATACTTTGCTTCAGTATTCACTGTGGAAAAGGATCTTAGTGATTGTAGGGATGACTTACAGTGGACTGAAAAGCTTAATTATGTAGATTTTAAGAAAGAGGATGTGCTGGAGATTTTGGAAAGCATCAAGTTGGATAAGTCAGCTAGGCTACTGTAGGAAGTGAAGGATTGCTGAGCCTCTGGCAATGATCTTTGCATCATCAATGGGGACGGGAGAGGTTCCGGAGGATTGGAGGGTTGCGGATGTTGTTCCCTTATTCAAGAAAGGGAGTAAGGATAGCCCAGGAAATTATAGACCAGGGAGTCTTACTTCAGTGGTTGGTAAGTTGATGGAGAAGATCCTGAGAGGCAGGATTTATGAACATTTAGAGAGGCATAATATGATTAGGAATAGTCGGCATGGCTTTGTCAAAGGCAGGTTGTGTCTTACAAGCCTGATTGAATTTTTTGAGGATGTTACTAAACACATTGATGAAGGTAGAGCAGTAGATGTAGTGTATATGTATTTCAGCAAGGCATTTGATAAAGTACCCCATACAAGGCTTATTGAGAAAGTAAGGAGGCATGAGATCCAAGGGGACCTTGCTTTGTGGATCCAGAACTGGCTTTCCCACAGAAGGCAAAGAGTGGTTGTGGATGGGTCGTATTCTTCATGGAGGTCAGTGACCAGTGGTGTGCCTCAGGGATCTGTTCTAGGACTCCTACTCTTTGTGACTTTTATAAATGACCTGGATGAGGAACTGGAGGGAATGGGTTAGTAAATTTGCTGATGACACAAAGAGTGGGGGTGTTTTGGATAGTGTGGAGGGCTGTCAGGGGTTGCAGATGGACATTGATAGGATGCAAAACTAGGCTGAGAAGTGGCAGATGGACTTCAACCCAGATAAGTGTGAGGTGGTTCATTTTGGTAGGTCAAATATGTTGGTAAAATATAGTATTAATGGTAAGACTCTTGGCAGTGTGAAGGCTCAGAGGAATCTTGTGGTCTGAGTCCATAGGACACTCAAAGCTGCTACGCAGGTTGACTCTGTGGTTAAGAAGGCATACGGCGCATTGTCCTTCAGCTATCGTGGGATTGAGTTGAAGAGCTGAGAGGTAATGTTGCAGCTATATAGGACCCCAGTCAGACCCCACTTGGAGTGCTGTGCTCAATTCTAGTCGCCTCACCACAGGAAGATCATGGAAACCATAGAAAGGGTGCAGAGAAGATTTACAAGGATGTTGCCTGGATTGGGGAGCATGCCTTATGAGAATAGATTGAGTGAACTCTGTCTTTTCTCCTTGGAGTGACAGAGGGTGAGAAGTGACCTGAAAGAGGTGTAAAAGATAATGGGAGGCATTGATTGTGTGGATAGTCAGGGGCTTTTTCCACAGGGCTGAAATGGCAAGCAAGAGAGGGCATAGTTTTAAGGTGCTGGGGACTAGGTACAGAGGAGATGTCAGGGGTAAGTTTTTTTACTCAGAGAGTGGGGAGTGCGTGGAATGGGCTGCTGGAGGCAGTGGTGGAGGTGGAAACAATAGGGTCTTTTAAGAGTCTCCTGAATGGATACTTTGAGCTCAGAAAATAGAGGGCTTTGGGTAAGCCTAGGTAGTTCTAAGGTAAGGACACTTTCGGCACAGCTTTGTGGGCTGAAGGGCCTGTATTGTGCTGTAGGTTTCCATGTTTCTATGCTTGGTTATATACAGCCATATATGAAAATAAATTTACATACCAATTATATCTTTGATTAAGGCATACATTTTCTTTTCTTTGATTCGAAGTACTTTCAGTTGCTCCACATTTTTCAGAGACGGTGGCTGGTAAATAGTACGGTCAGTTCGGTTGGTACCATTGGGAGTCAGCACATCACCTAGAGAAACATTTCATATGTAAGTAGGCTTAAAAGATAATGACACAATTCAAAATATGACATAAATATGATATTCATATTAGTGTATTTTCATATCTTTAGTGTGTTTGGAATGTGTATCTCCTATACATAGTTTCCAACTCATAACTTTAATTTCTATAACGTTGTAGTTTTTGTGAATTGATATTTTAAAATGACTTCCAAAAGGAGATCATAAATGAAACCAAAATTTTCAACTTGAAAGGCATGTTACAACCATATTTTCCATTTTGTGTATAAAAACATAAACTGCCTTCCTTTGTAGCATTAAAATCAAGCTGCCAAAGTGATCAGATCCTCCTCCTCACTGAGGCAAAGCTGCATCATACAGAATTAGATTCCTGAAGCTTCACTGGGCCGACCTTGTCTTTCGAGAAATGTTCCAACTTCTTCGCCCCTGCTTTCCAACTACTGTTAGGCAGCCTCTGCATACTGATCACCAATACCATAAATGCCTCATTCATTGTTAGCAGGAAGTGGCATGAACAGATTACAATTAGTAAATCTATACATAAATAAAAGATGCCAGTGCAATCGGTGTGGAAAATGAAAAACCATTCAGCTTCCTGATGTAAGTCAGCTCTACGGCACTGCTCTTGCATCTGCGTGTATATTGCTCAATACAGACAATAAATTGTATTATTTATATTCATGGTCAATTTTAAACAGAATAAAATCATTTCAATGATTGCAACTATGAAAATGATACAAGAAAATTTGCGGAGCAATTCAGTAGAGCAGCTTAAAAGTTATTAACTTATAATGCACTAGGCAAAAGAATCTTTCTGTTTGTTAGCTTTTGAAAGAACTCAAGGCATCAAAGGGTTCAATTTTATCAACATTTAGGATAGTGTGCTGGAAATGCACAATAGCTTTCAGTTCTTGGTTATTACCAATGTATTTCCTTCACATGCATGCTTTGATATTGATGCATGAAACACTTGGCAAAGAACTCTGCAATACCATGTGACTGAGTAATGCACCAGTTACTGCTCCCTCTTTAACTCTTTGTTACAGGACTCTTGATCGTCCAGTCCAGATGGTCACAGGTGCCATCAGTACTTTCGGTACTTTATGAAAGATATCCAGTCAGGTTGTACCCGGAATCTGCCATAAAGCCTTGGCCTTCACTAGCATTCCCCAGCACTGAATTACTCAACAACTCGGTATGTGGCGGCTGGCGTTAAGTTGGCTGGGGTGAGTGGTGTGTTCATTCAGCCTCTGAATGTGGGGCTCAGTCTACAACCCAGCAGTGTGAGTCATTGCTGCGTCCGGTAGCACTTGCTCCGTTGAGTCGTAGCTCAGTTATTGTTTTTCTTAGTGGTTTATTTTGTGTTCGTGGGGATGGGAGGGGGAGTTAGGGGTCAGGTCACAGCTTAGCGGTGGGGATGTGGGAGAATTAGAGGACAGGTTCTAGTCCACGTTTGAAGGCCAGCAGTGCAGAGGTGGGATACCCACGGTTCAGGTTGGGATGTCCAGCTGAATGTCAGACTGGCAGATCAGTGTGGACGATAGCTGGTGCCTCCTTCCCATCCATGGCTCAGCATGCGGTCGGTGGGTTCCGAAGTTGGAGTTCCATGCGAGCAGGAGAAATAGGGCTCAATAACCTTGTGTGCTGTGTTATGTGTTCCATCACCAGCAAGTCTGGAGGTCTAGGCCTAGTGTTCGGGATTGGCGGGTCCTGGGTTTTCAATGCCAAGGGTCAAAGCCCAGGGGTCAAATCAGAAGTCCAAATTTGTGGCCTGTTGACCGGAGATGAGTCTGTGAGTCCCAGGAAGTCCACTGGGATAGTCAAAGGCTGAATGTCTGCTTGTCCTAGTCAAAACCCAATGAGGCTGGAGGCCAAAGAAAATGGCCTATCTTGGGATTAGAGGATTGTGTGTGTAGGTGGGAGGGAGGAATGGGGCTTGATTTGCTGATGTAATTTCATTGCTTTTTGTGTTCTGCTATTCACTATTGGCTGTTAATGCAAATGATGCATTTCATGATATGTTTTGACTTATATATGATAACTAAATTTGAATTTTGTATGTTAACTCAAACCATCTCCTTTAGGATGTGTTGGAAGCTTCCTTCTCCCCCATTGCACTTGTTTACATTGTTGTCCTCAGCCCAGGGACTGATTGCTCTGTGGTAATATGCACAACAGTGATCACTGATCTCCCTCCAAAGAAAGGTCAGCTGGATTCAGCCTCCACCCATTGTGATTCAGTTCTTGGACTTGGGTTCTTGCTCTTCACAGGGTTCTCCGGTGGAGATGCTTACAGTGGAAGCAGCCCGCCCGTGGGGCACAACCTACACCTACGCAACGCAGGGGTCCATTCAGATCTACAGATCATTAGCCAGTGAATGTAATGTCAATGAGGGCCATGGCATTCCAACCAAACAAAACTACCTGGCAAAGGATGGGGTAAAAAATAAGAATCTGCTTCTAATTTTTGAAGATAACTTAATATTTTTAAAGACATTTAAAATTTTTTTTAAAGATAAATGCATTTGACTATTGAGATTTTGTTGAAGGGATATTAGAGTTCGCATGAGCATATGATTATATAGGAGCTCAATTATGTTCCACAAAATAGATGGTGGAAAAAATTGAAGCTGAAAGGATTAAAAGGAAGGGGCTGTGTGCGTACTGTTGATATCTGATTAACTGATGTGTTAGAATGCAGAGATCAGTTGTGAATCTTTTGCACAGAAAGGAAGCACACTTTCTCTCTCCCAGGGTCCATTCTGGGACAGCGACTTTTTCCAATATCCAGTGGATCCCAATTTATTGGGACATATCAGGACCAGTACATTTTGGTCCAATTAGCTGAAGTTTCATGGAAATAGTTTAAAAAAGTATAAAAAAGACAAACTGAGTAACAAAATATGTATCTAAATGAGATACAGCACAAATTACAAAACTACCAATGATACTACAATACTATAAAACTGTATTAGTTCTTAATACTTAATAATGGAAGAATTCACCCACATTGCGTTCTTTTGATTGCAAGTGAATAAACGAGTGCAGACACCTAGTGCAGATAATGGACCACCTTCATACAGTGCTGCTGGTGATTGCATCCTCCAGATCTTCATTTTAATTGTACCATTCAAGATGATTATCAATACCTTCAAATCCTTCATTGCTCCTAACTAGTGAAATCATTTTCATTTGTGGCATCTCCAAGCCTGAATGCTTGAAACCACAGTGAGCAAACAGTTCTCGCCAGCTATTAGTGACAAAAATCACTGCCCTTTGAACAGAAACACGCACAACCGACACTACTTAAAAACTGTTCACTCAAAACATGGTGCAGTGTCTAATGTCCATGCAAATACATATCACTTAGGCTCGTTAAAAACTGTTCAACAGCAGTTTTCTGCCCCAAGTAAATGAAGTGAATCCTGGCTATTTTCTAGCTTAGTTTTTGTTCTTGAAGAGTTGTCCTAAATAAGAGTCTGCCCTGATTAATTGATGGCCCAAATAACTGGAATCCACTGTATTACTAAACTTGGGCACATAGGGCATAATTTTCATTTGCTATTTAATACAAAACTTGCCAATGAAGCAAGCATTTCTCAGCTTTCCCAATGTGTTTTCTTCATCTCCAAGGTTTGCTATTTGTGAATACTGATGCAGGAAACACTTAGCAATGTAAACAGTCCAGACAACATAATTGAATGTCCAGGGTACAGAAAGAGGAAGGTTTCACTTGCAAGACAAAGCATGCACTTTTGAACAGATACATTTTGCTATAGGAATGAGGGAAGGCAACATAAAACAAATTAACACAAGATACATGGGCATGTTACTGTTGTGCTAAGTGTTAGTTAGACCATCGTGGAGTAATGTTGCAGTTCTGGTTGCCATTCTCATTGGAAGGATGTAATTAAGGTAGGAAGGATTCACAAGGATATTGTCAGTATTGGAAGGCTTGACTTATAAGGAAGGGCTGGATAGGCTGGTATTGTTTTCCAAGTACAAAGGAAGCCAGGAGATAAAATCCTGAAGGGTAGGTAGTCACTGTATTTCCCCCCGAGTAGGCGAGTCTAAAAATACAGGGCATATCATTTTCACACATAGGGCGCTGGGTGGGTGAAATGAACTACCAGACGAAGCAGTAGAGTTACACTATTTATAAGTACAATTACAATATTTAAAAGATATTTGCATAAGTACATGGAAAGGAAAGGTGATATGGGTTAAATGCAAGCAAACGGACCCAGCTCAGGAAGGCAGCTTGTCAGCATGAATGAGTTGGCCTGTTACCAGGCTTCCTTTAAATTTTATGCCTCTATAGTTATCAAATCTGAGCAACAGCTTCACAAGTTGAAAAGAAGTGGTTAAGTAAGTGAAGAAGTGGAAATATTCTACAACTCTGTGGTACAATATTAAGGAGGGCATAGTAACAAATTGCTAACTTCAAAGAACAAACTGATGTGTTGTTGAAAAGTCATATAGAGTCCTTTCTTTCATAAGTAGGAGCATGGAGTACAAGAAAATTGCCCCATCTGGCTAGGATCCATTGGATTATGCTGACTAATGCTGGGTACATTGGAATAGTCCCAGAGATTGCATACCTTTGTTACATGGAGATGCCAGTGAGGCTGGAGTACAGAGGTGTTCAAAATAATGAGGAAATAAGAGGAAACCATTTCCACTGGGTGAAGGATCCACAGGAAGGGCACAAATTCTATGTTGTTAGCAGAAATACCATAAGGGGGTCGGGGATTGTATTGTCACTGTTTTCTTCTGCAGGTGAAGGGGTTGGGGATTATCATTGTCGCTGTTTTTTTTCCTGTGGGGAGGGGGTGAAGATTTATTGCTACTGTTGCTGTTTTTTCTGTAGGTGAGGGGGGTTGGGGATTGTTATCGTCGCTGTTTCTTTCTGCAGGGAAGGAGTGGAGATTCTGGGGTCTGCGTGTTTTGTTTCCTTTTCTTTTTCACATGTATTTCATGGCTACTTGGAGAAGTGAAGTATCAGTGTTGTATTGTACATGCATTCTTATACAATAAAATGAACCTTTAAACTTTTCAGATGCAGGACCAAGGAAATGGGAATGATTGAATGCTCTTTCAAAGAGTCAACAAAGACATATTCAACTGAATGGCTTCACCGGTACAAAGTCATTCAATAGTTGTATAGAAGGCATGATCAGGGTTCCACCACTATCCCATGTAGTAGCATCTATTTCCTGCCCTTGGTGTTTCCAGCAGTAAAATGCAAAAAATTAGCAGAATTCTGTGCTACAAGGTAAGAGAAAAGAAATATCCAGCTAAGGGTAGGAGAATGAAGGCATGCCGATGACCCAGTTGTCCAAGGCACATTACAAAAGTGGAATCTTCAGCTCCTTGACTGGCTATAGTGTATACGAGCAGCCAAGTTGATTACATATGCTAAATATTGCAGTTTTACTGTATTAATCAGAGTATAATACCAGAACCATACTTACATTCTGAGGTAAGAAAATCCTCATTGAAATTTTCCTGGGTGTCATTTCTTTCAATTTTTTTGACAATAAGAGCAACAAATGCAGCAACAAGTAAAACCTTAAAGAAGAGACAAGTAAAATTGATGAGTTACACCAGGGCTCAACTTGCTTCACCCCTGAAAGTTGGCATAGATTATGAAGCACAGTTAATCTGTACTCATTTACTGAAACACGGCCTGCATTCTGACTGTATACTGTCTGCCTGTTAGGATTATCAAAGGATACAACCAGTGCTAATGCATTGCTCATTATCCATGTCACCTGGGGTTGGTCTGTACTGCTTATAGGTGGAATAAGTACAGAGAGTTCTTCTGCAGTGAAGCGGACTGAGCAAACCATCTCTAATCAGTATTTGTGCCTAAAATGACAATCCATACCAGTCGCTGTAGACCCTTTCAACAAGATTAGTTTTATTTGTCACAGGTACATCAAACTAACAGTGAAATGCCAAGTTTTGCATCAAATTGAAAAACAGTGAGGATTGTGCCAGGCAGCTCGCAGGTGTGGCCATGCTTCTGGTGCCAATATAGCATCAGCATGCCCACAACTCATTAACAATTCTTTGGAATGTGAGAGGAAACCAGAACACCCAGAGGAAATCTACACGCTCATGGGGAGAATATACCAGCTCCTTACAGGCTGCGGTGGGAATCGACAGACAGACAGACAGACATACTTTATTGATCCCGAGGGAAATTGGGTTTCGTTACAGCCGCACCAACCAAGAATAGTGAAATATAGCAATATAAAACCATAAATAATTAAATAATAATTAGTTCATCATGCCAAGTGGGAATAAGTCCAGGACCAGCCTATTGGCTCCCCAATCTTACAGCCAGAGCTGTAAAGCATTGTATTAGCCACTATGCTACCGTGCTGTCCTAGCACAACAGCATAATCAATTATAGAATCAGAGCATAGCCAGAAGAACTGATCTTATAAAAGGCAGAGGTGACTCCAGGGGCTGAATGGCCCACTTCTTTTCTTAATATAGATACTTGTTTGTTGCCTGAAGCATCCCACAAATATGCTTGCACACTGTGGGTGTTAGTGCTGTGCCAAAAAGGCCCACACTTTCTCAATGCAAAGAATAAAGCCAAATGATTGACCAAACAAAACAATCCGTTATGGTTCAATTCTAACTGTGCTTTCTGGCAATTGTACTGCACTATACCGCTTCCAAATCTCTATACATTTCTAGTGTAATAGGTTGCATGGGAGGGAACATTTCTGCTGGGGCAGTTGGGTGGTGGTTAATTATCTTTTAGCTTTCACCATCATTAACTACAACTCTGCTTATCATCCCACAGCTATTCAGAAGTTTGGCAAACAAAAGTTAATGACCAACTTTAATGGCTGCAACAGTGATTGGAAACAGGCAGCTCATAGAAAGGCTGTCTCCAATCATGTACAGGGCAAAAATATACAAAGGGAACTTATTTTAATTCTATTCACCAGTGAACCTCACTGCATTGGATGATATAGTTAGCTGTTTAATCAGCTCTAAAAGCACTGTGATCCTGGTTAATTTCAGCATTCGATAGATTGACAGGTTAATTTTCTTCATTTGTCACTCCTGCCATTACCTTTAGAGGCTGTATGATGAAGATACTTTCAAGGAAGCTGACGATCATGGACACAAGCCACCGAGTGGACTGTTCTTTGCCATAGTCAAAACTATAGAGCATAGTAAAGAATGCTGAGATACCACTTGTGACAAACACCAGGAACCAACCGATGTACACGAACCACCATGGGAGTCTCTCCAAACTAAAACTTTTCTTCTCACTTCCAGGCAGAGATTCCCTGTTGAACAGTTAGAAAACTCATTGTAAATGGAATTAACAAACAAGAGAATGAGTACAAACTGCAGTTATAGTTTACAAAGGTAGACTTTTGACTCAAGGGTCATAGACATCATATTTACCTGAAAATGGACACAGGAGTCCTACCATTTCCATTACTCATTAAACATTATTCAAAATTACTGAACATCCGTTGTTACTTTTCAAAAATAATTTGAACTAGGAGTGCTAAGCATTAAGTACTTGAAAAGGTAACTCTACCCTTTGGTACTAGTGTCATCGTCAACGGCCTTATCATCATCGTCATCTTCACTGGCCTTAACGGCAGCTTTAATAAATTGTATTATCTTCCGCACTTGGTCTGTGGCATGAATCTGAGTGTAAGGGTTCTGAAATTTTCCCATATCCATCTCTTGCAGCTCAGTTTCCACAAACTGAAGCAAAAGATTCACGTAGTGAAAGAAGTGTTGCATGATTTGGTTGTTCTGTTTGGCAGAATTGTCTTTGCCTTCTTCAGGTCTGCTGGCGATTGAATCATTATCTTCATTTTGGTGATCAGGACTAGAGTCAGCAGAAGAATCATTTTCTGAAATCACAACCGTTTCCATTATTTAGAGGATATACATCTTACATACTCTGCAATGTCTCTTGCTTTGACTAAGAATGAAAATATTTTACATGTTTACATACTGATTGTTATGAATGTATTACGGCTGATTAGTTACTACCTCAGGAGAAAAATGATAGAATTTAGATTACTCTAAATAAAAATCTATACTTGAGGTACGCAGGTTAACTCTTGCTATCGTTCTGGTGTGAGTTGGACTAGTATTTTATTGAAATTATTTTTAAAATGGTCATTCGCAGAACTTGCTTTCCACTGGTGGTGCATGGTTGACATTGCTCTGTAGCTCAATACTACACACCTAATGATGCATCAAGTAACATACAGAGAATCTCTCCATTAAGGCACATCACTGCTTGAAATGCATTCATTATTGTTCTCTGATAAAAGGGATGCGAGAGAGCTATGCTGGGAAAGGGACATGTTCACCATTGCTACAACACGCACCCATCCTCACCAGCTTCTGAGGTTTAGGTGCTTTAACTCCCCAGAGTTAGATGCTGGTGCATCCCCTAAAAAATTCAGGACAGTCCTGTTAATTGGCAACCATGTTTAAGGCACCAAGGATTGAGTTTTTAAGGAGTGCCTGAACTAAGGCTTGGTGCTCAATCATAAGCCTACTCTGTGATTTCATCTAGTGTTTGTTTTATGCCCAGATTCTCAATCCCGTTTGAAACCGTGTCTCGATCCTTGCCTTGGATACACCAGCAGCTGGGTCCAAGTCATCCTTGTCAAGGACTCCTGGGCCACCATGCATTGGGACCACAGGTTAGAGATTTGCTGCAACTCAGAGCAATTCATGACCACCATGAGGAAGGTCTTTCATCACCTGAGCCTCGGACCACCTGATGAAGGTTCTACAACGAACGATCAGCTGCTGACCACACAATCGAACTTCAGGCCTTGGCTCAGGAGAATGGTTGGTATAGGGAGGCCTCGGCCACGCTACACTGCCACGGACTCCAAGACCAACTGAGGTATGCCTGTGCCTTGGCAGAGCTAGCAGAGAACTTAGAAGTTCTCATCAACCAGCCCCTCCGTCTCAATAATTGCCTGGCAGAGTAACAGTGGGACTACATCCTGAGGTTGAAAGGGCTGGCATGAGCCCGGACTCTACCCGTTGTTGCTCCGCTGCCCGACCTTGGACCACGACTAGCCCATTGCCTGTTCAAGATCCAGTCAAACTGATGCACCATCAATAACTCCAGGAGACTGGAAGTGAACGATAGGCTTTTATTAACAGTGAAAAGGGAGCACGGCATGTCGAAGACTGAGGGAGGAGCAGTGCCCCAATTGCCTTTATACAGGGGTCTGTGGGAGGAGCCACAGGAGCAGTCAGCAGAGGGGCGTGTCCAGACAGGTATACATTGGTTTACCACACAACCCATGCTGATTAGTTGCACTAGTCTCTCCGCCAATGAGAGGTTCTGGTGCCAGAGTCAAGGCTGCTGTTTTTACTGTGGGGAAGCAGGTCACCTGTGGGCCGAATGTCTGAAGCTGCAGCCACCTGGGGAGCTGCTAAGATTGTCCAACGTCAGTAGCGGCCACTACGCTCAAACCAATGGACTCTGGTTTTGTGCTGAAGGCGGAGTTTAACTGGGGTTAGAACCTGAGGCAGGCGAAGGCTTTGTGGACTCTGGGACAGCAGGTAATTTTCTGGATAGGGGAACTAACCGTCAGTTCGGCATACCGCTGTGAGAACTGAGCCAGCCCATGCCCGCAACTATCTTGGACAGCCACCCGCTAGGCAGATCCAGCAACAGACTGTGGTGTTGTAGATGAGGAGTGGATATCATGTGGAGGACATCTGTTTCTACATTACTGACTCTCCACTCATACCCCTGATCCTTGGCTGTCTTAGTTTAACCCATCCGAAGACTGGAGGGAGGGGAGAATCACTGCTTGGTCCAGCCATTGTATGTTTTCAGCTTGGTGTTCCGACCCCCAGACTCTCCCCAGACCAACAGCCATCGAGGGGACAGACTCTGCTCAAGGTATCCTGGAGTCTTCAGGAAACCCAGTCCTTCCTTCAAGGAAGAGAAGTCAGCTCCTGCCGATAGGCCCATGTGAGTCCCGACCCAGTCCAGTCAGGGGTGTGCTGGAATGAGATCTCTAGACCAGAAGGAAACCAAGGAGATACCAAGGCAGTATGGAACTCTAGCAGCTAAGCCAAAAGGTCCCGTCTAAGGGGAAGGCTCCAGGACCAAGATCCTTGGAACCTAGTCCCAGGAGTAAAAGGACCATTTATTGCACCTCACTGCCAATGTCTGAGGGGACGGATGAAAATTTGGAAGGTGATTTGGCTTCAGTTTTCACTAAAGGTTCAAGTAGACCTATGGGGGAGACTCTGGGGTCTGCCAAAGCTTCCCCGCTAGTGACAGTCTCAGAAGTCATCCTCAGAGGAAGGATTGCAGCACCCAAGCCGGTAGATCTGAGTCTTTCCTCTCTGCTTCACTCACAGTCCAATGGCCAGATGGAGCATGTGAACCAAGATGTGGAATGTAGTCTAAGATGCTTGGCCTCTGAAAGACCGGACAAGGGGAGGAACTATTTGGCATGGACAAAGGTCGCCCACAACACTTCACGGCATTCAGCATATGGGATGTCTCCTTCCGAATGCCAATCTGGGTATTCTCTTCCCTGAGCAGGAGACAGAGGTTGGGGTTCTTGCTGCTGGAGATCTCACTAGACACTGCAAGGAGAGATGGACTAGGACAAGAGAGATTTTGTTAGCTTCTACCCAGAAGGCTGAAATAAAGGCCACCCACAAGAGAAGACAGGGACCAGTTTTGCAGCCTGGGCAACAGGTCTAACTGTTGTCTCAGGATTTGTCTGTTTGAGTGGAGTCCAGGAAATTGGACCCTTCAGAGTTCTCAGGAAAGTAAACCCAGTGGCTTATACGTTGCAGTTCCCCAAGCCCCTCGAGATCAATCCTACTTTCCAACTTCCAGTTAAAGCCTGCAAACACCAGCCCATTAGCCCCAACACCATCAGCCCTGCTGCCACCCAGCCTTGTTTATAGGGAACAGGTTTCCAGCATGAGAAGAATTTTGGACTTGCCTACTATTCGAGGTGTTCAGCAATATCTCGTGGACTGGGAAGGACTCATATCAGAGGAGTGGTGCTGGGTGCCTGAAACAGACACCTTGAATCCGGCTCTCATCCATGACTACAGTCATCGTCTCTCCAAGCAGCCAGGACAGAGGGATTTGGTCATATGGGAGGGGGTCCTGTTACAACTCGCCAACTTCTGAGGCACAGATGCTCTAACCCCTCCGAGTATGGATAACTGGTGTGACTCCTTTAAAGATTCTGAACAGTCCCGCTAATTGGCAATCATGTTTTGGGCACCAAGGATTGAGCATTTAAGGAGTGCTTGAACTGAGGTTTGGTGCTCAATCATAAGCCTAACTAGAGATATTGTCTAGTATTTGTTTTGTGCACAAATTCTCAATCCAGTTTGATCCTATCGTGATCCTAGCCTCGGATACTCCAGCATTTCGATCCAAGTCACTCTCATCACAACCATATTAACAACAAGGGAATTCTTACCTCTTTTGTCGGTATATAGCTCATAAATATGGTCTTGAAATTGACCCAGCTACAGCACTCACACTCCGGCATGTTGAACAAGATGGACACACCCCACACCAATTCTGCTATGGTACAGTACCTAGCAGTCCCTTGAGTTTCATGATGCTCAGTTTCACTTTGGTGCTGAATAATATCTACTACTAATACCACTAAATTATTCATGTCATTTGCATTTCTCATATCTTCTTCCAGTGATGGCATGACAGCTTTCAGTTTTCCTGACTATGCTATTTAACTCTACAGCAGCAAACTTGTATACAAGCATTCAAATTAACAGAAAGAACAAGCTATTCACCCCTCAAATCCAATCGCCATTAAATAAGAACCCAGATTATAATCCTAAATCCATATTTCCTTCTACCCTGGTAATTTTTCACCCCCTTGCTTATCAAGAATCACTTCTGCCTTTAAAACATTGCTTCTCCCATCCCCTTGGGAGGGGTTTTCTTTGCTCACTCCATGAGCCCTTCTCAAAGATGGAGGAGTTTGCTGCTTTCATTGTGGCATATGTGGGAGACATCTGAGGTCTTTAGGCCTCAGTGTGGTCTCAAAACTCTGCCTGCATTTCCCAGGAGCAAACTGTTGCTTTCTGAGTGCAGAGAGATGCCACCTACAGTCAGTCACAGAGCACAGATCTGTGTCCATCAGCCTAAACTCTCCACACAGACCAAAGTACTAAGCTAATTCCACCTGCCCAAGTGTGGCCCACCTCTCTCTCAACTTTTCCTTCCACCCATCCAAGTGTCTTTTAAATGTTGTTAATGTAGCTGAAAACTTGCCAGCTAACCTACCTATCGTGAGGGAGCTGACCATTTATATTTAATCCAGCTCAGGAGGATATGATGCCAGCTCTATAGTCTGTTCTATAGCTAATACACAATTACATCTGTTATATGCCCTGTCTGAGGATCAACAATGGCATGATGGAGTTAGAAAACGTTAAGTTTCCTTGGGAGGCCAGCACTAGTTTCTGGCTGTAGCCTCACATCTGCCCATGTCCATTGACCCCAGGCTGTAGTTCCTCAGTCCAGCTGCTTGTCATCTTCCATTAGGATCATCACAACTTTTCCTGATCCTCCAGGTCGGGCTGGACTCAACATAGAAGGTGGTCAGCTACAGATAGGATCATGTTTTGAATGCTCTTGGAAAATGGAGTTGATAGACATGAGCCCTTCTTTGTCCCTCTCCTCTGCAAAGACCTGGTATATCGACTCTGCCTCCAATGCCTATACTGCAAGCTCCACAGCCTTCAGCTCAGCCTGTAGAACCACTACTGCAGCCCGCATGTTAAAGTGTTAACTAATGGGCAAATAGCATGGAATTTCATTCAAAAGAAACTGACAACTTGTAGCAGTCTCCCAGTCCAATGAGAGGCTCCGAATGCAGTGCTGCCATTACCTAAGTCCAAATGGCTAAACCTGCATCTAAATAGCACAGTTGCAGTGAAGTGAGAGGAGAACAGTGATACGTGGCTGCCTGCCAGAAGACAACCAGATCACAGAAGCAGAGGTCGTGACCCACTTTCAGCTGAAGCCCTGGTCGGGGCTGACGACGGATTTTGTGCCCTAGCTGCCAGACAGGAGCCAGATTGGTATGGAGAGCCTGCAATTGCCCGTGGAGCAGCTTCCCCCTCTCCACACAGCTGATGAATGCAAAGGACCAGCAGAGAACAATACAGTTTGGCAGCACCAGCTTCGCAGAAGTCAGTGTTGAATTCAACATAGGACTGCCTTAGAGACTTAGAACATAGAACATACAGCACAGTACAGGTCCTTTGGCCCACAATGTTGTGCTGACCCATAAACCCTGCCTCCCATATAACCCCCCACCTTAAATTCCTCCATATACCTGTCTAGTAGTCTCTTAAACTTCACTAGTGTATCTGCCTCCACCACTGACTCAGGCAGTGCATTCCATGCACCAACCACTCTCTGAGTGAAAAACCTTCCACTAATATCCCCCTTGAACTTTCCTCCCCTTACCTTAAAGCCATGTACTGAGCAGTGGTGCCCTGGGGAAGAGGCGCTGGCTGTCCACTCTGTCTATTCCTCTTAATATCTTGTACACCTCTATCATGTCTCCTCTCATCCTCCATCTCTCCAGAGAGTAAAGCCCGAGCTCCCTTAATCTCTGATCATAATGTGTACTCTCTAAACCAAGCAGCATCCCGGTAAATCTCCTCTGTACCCTTTCCAATGCTTCCACATCCTTCCTATAGTAAGGTGACCAGAACTGGACACAGTACTCCAAACTTCAGCTCCGGATTCTGCCTTGGGATTTATTCCCATGAGTGGGTATAGATGCAAGGCAGCAGAGGTTTGAGCTGGTGGTTTTCCTGTTCCTAGATAAGCAGCAAGCATGGCTGATGAGCCACATCGGCCTGAAGCGTCTGATTTTAAGGTGCCAGAGGACCCACCTTTGTCCCTTCTTATGTCGGTAGAAATGGTTTCTTCAGACTTCGTAGCTAAGCCACACGTGAAGGCAAAGAGCTGAACGTGGTTGTTAGAGGCTATTTGAGGTGCGTGCCTTTGGGAATAGTTAATAGGTAGTGGGAGCTTATCCCCACTAACCCCTCACCCCCAAATATGATAACCTTAAGGAACCAACCCAGTCTCAGTTGAAAATTTTCCACAAGTAACAGTGTACCATAGGTGATATCACTCGATGCCAAATGTCTGATGCAGGCCAGGAATAAAAATATCAGCTCCAATTAAGAAGCATCATATTTTCACAAATCATGCCAGTTCTGATAACATGATATATTAACCCTACATCGCCCAGCACAGTTGTAAGCTGATCTGCTCAGTGTTTCTGGGAGTTAAGATAATGATGTAGAGATCGGGGGAATGCATTTAACTGGGGTTCCACGTCCTGCTTTTGGTTAGTTTACAACAGTAGGATCAATGGCCGACTCCCAAATCTCATTAACATTCGAGCAATGATCTTCCTGCCTGAAACAGATGCTGGCCCTCAAAGTTGGAGGGAGATGCTGACTTTCCCCCTGGCATGTGTGCACTTAGATTACTTAGTCAGATGCAGGAGGTGGCTATTCGGGCCATCTGATACATGCCAGATTTCAAGAGAACTTTCCCATTGGTCCCATCCCTCTTCTCTTTATTTCCCTTTCAGCCCTGCAAGCTATTTACTCTTACTGGCTTCTTTTGTCACTTAACTACAGTGGCCAATTAAACAATCATGGGGGGAACATGTAAGCTCCACATAGACAGCACTGGTGGTGAGAGTCAAACCTGGGTTCCCAGAGCTGACGCGTAGCAGCACTAACTGCTGCACTGCCTTGCAGACCATGAGAGCTAGAATTTTCATGGGACACTCAAGAAGAATTCCATGTTTCTACCAACTTCACAAAGGTAAACAGAACTTCACCTGGAGTATCAAAACAAGAGAAGCTTTTAAGTCCCTCCAGACTGACTGTCATGGTCAATTAAATCATGGTTAATTGGATTTTGTCTCCACAACCTGCCTTGAGTCTGCATCTTTAATATTTGCACTTTATATGCAACTGTTTTGAAGTTTCAGCTGACTTTGCCTTAAATGTTTTGGCCATGGTCTTAATGTGTGAAAAAGTGCTTTATTATTGCTGTTTTATATGGCCCGACTCTGACTGCAAAACACATATACCGACCTGCATTTGGAGCTGTAGTCTCCTGAGAATCAGAATGCTCAATCTCATTATAGTGCTGAATAATGTCTGCTACTAATGCCAACAATTTATTCATATCATCTGTATTCCTAATATCTTCTTCCAGAGATGGCATGGCATCTTTCAATCTTTTTGGCAAGCAGGAGGCAATCCTTTTGATGTCCTGAAGATAAAAAACCCATGGGGATTCAGCTCTCAGAATAATTTTATAGCTTTTAAAAAAAAAACATTTACACATGTACTCATACCAAAGTATGAGTGATTTTTTCATTGTGGGGAATACCATTGTTTGGAAGGGAACAATATTTCACATGTAGAATCTTGTGCCATTATTGAACACAACAAATTAGATGCAGTATTAACCCAGTCTCAATCTTAGAAGTGCTTTCCTTCAATCAGCACTGTCTGTTTTCGATATTATGCATCAGTTATAAACACTGCAGTCTGAGAATTGGCTTTGACCTTGACAATTAGAGCACATACCTGTATCAAGGGGGCAAATGCAATGTTAGCATTAATTTCAAGCGGACCAGAATATAAAAGCAAGATGTAATGCTCAGGCTTTATAAGGCATTGCTCAAACTACATTTGGAGTGTTGTCAGCAGTTTCAGGCCCCTTATCTAAGAAAGGATGTGCTGGTTTTGGAGAGGTTCCATAGGAAGTTTGTGAGATTGATCCTGGGAATGAAAGGGTTATCAGAAACATTAGATGGCTCTGGGCCTGCACCCACTGAGTTTAGAAGAATGGCGGGGGGGTGGGGGGTTGGAGTTCATTGTAATCTACTGAATAATGAAAGGCACAGATGGAGCAGACATGGAGAGAATGTTTCCAATAGTGGGAGAATGAAGGACCACGGGACACAGCCTCAGAACAAAAGGCCATCCCTTTAGAACAGAGATGAGGAGGAATTTCTTTAGCCAGAGGGTGGTGAATCTGAAGGACTTATTATCATAGATGGCTATGGAGGCCAAGTCATTATGTACGGCATACTTAAAGCGGAGGTTTATAGGTTCATGATTGGTCAAGACGTTGAAAGGTTATGGGCAGAAGACTGAAGAATGGGGTTGGGAGGGATAATGAATCAGCCATGATCCAATGGTGGAGCAAACTCAATGGGCTGAATAGACTAATTCTGCTCCTATGTCTTATGGACTGTGAATGGCTCTTGCTAGTAAAGTATAGAGGAAGAGTATAAGAGTTGAATCAACAATAATTATATAAGATGAATACAATCTGGCAAATGGTGGTAGGAAGGTGCTGAGAGACAGGACTAATGAGCAACAGGAAACATGGGGTCTTCTCATTCCTTGAAAGGTAAAATAGGTATTAATGAAAAGCATCAATCTTCCTCCTTCTTTAACCCACTCAACCTGTCCCATGCAAGTCAGAACTCTTCCAGTCCCCTTTATCTTATTTATTATTTATTTGTTTGTTTGTTTCCCCTGAGCTACAGCATGGTAACAGGCCCTTCCAGCCCAATGAGCCCACACCACCCAATTACACTCAATTCTGAGCAATTAACCTACTAACCCCAAGGTCTGTGGAATGAGGGAGGAAACCAGAGCATCTGGAGGAGGCCCACGCGGTCGCGGGGAGACCATACAAACTCTTTATCGGCAGCTGTGGGAATGGAACTCATGTCGATGGCATTGAAAGAGCGTTATGCTAACCGCTACACATTCGAGCTACCCCATTTCCAAATTTCAAGGTCTCTTCATTCTTAAATCTTCCTCTTTTCACCGTCTTCTTCATCCTCTCAATTTTTGCCTCTATATGCCCTCTCTTCTACTTCCCTGGTCCCTGGCAAGACCGGCACTGTAAGAGTCAAGATCCAACAGACTCATTTCATGCAGATTGTATAATGCCAGAGCTACAATATAATCTCATGAAGAGCTCCCACTAGCTGCTAAATTCTCTTTTGTGTTTAGTATACATTTATGTACTGTCAATAATTTATTTAATAATGTCCATTTTTGACCTCCAGGCAACCTATAAAGTCACGAGGATTTATAATTTTATCAGAGGTACCACAGTGGTGTAGCAGTTAGCATGGCACTATTACAGTTTGGGACAGCAGAGCTCGGGTTTCAATTCCGACATCATCTGTAAGGAGTCTGTACATCTGGTTTCCTCCCACAGTCCAAAGCTGTACTGGTTACTAAGTTAATTGGTCAATGTACGTTGCCCCCGAATAGACTAGGGTTAAATCCGGGTGGGTGTCATGGCTCGAAGGCCACTGTATTTCAATAAATAAATAGTCATAGAAAACTGCAGCCCAGAAACAGGCCATTTGGCCCACCTAGTCTGTGCCAAACCATTTAAATAGGTACGTTTTGAAAATTTTCTGTACTATTGATTGCTGGTGTTGCAACCACAATACCATTTTCTCTAGGATACTTATCATGGTCTTTCATAAAAAGAATCATATTTCCAATCATTGCACAGAATTTCCCAGGAGAAAATGTTTGCACATCGCTTCAGGTATAGAAAAGAGCTAAAGTGGAGAGCTTCTGTACAGTTTCTGGAAAGTAGATTCAAGTTTATTATTTTAAAAATCGTAATGAAGGAAAATATCTTCTAGGCACGCAGGGTGTTATAAAACATTGTTAACACTGATCTAAGACGTCATGCTAGACAAACATGCAAAGGAGACCTCACCATCATTAAATCCTCAGGCATCCGTTGAGACCTTGATGTGTTTTTGGCACCAACTGACTTTTTTGACATTTTCTTCTTCTTAGTTGGCTTGGGACGAACATTGCGAAAAATTTGTACAATTGCGAGATTCACAGGAAAAATAATCAAGGCACTTTCGATCCCAATAATAAACTCTCGCCAGGTGACAGTACTGGCATCTGCAATAAATAAAAGATTCAACCTGATAAATAAAATCTCACTGATAGGCCTTTTCCCTCGTTAGTCCAGAATGGCAGAACTAACGTATAATCGAATGATAGAATGACTCCCATAATTAATTAATTGGTTGATTGATTAGAGTGGGCCCTTCCATCCCTTTGAGCCAGCAGCCCACTGATTTAACACATGGGACAATTTACAATGATCAATTAACCTACTAACTGGTATCTCCATGGACTACAGGAGAAAAACGGAGCACCTGTACGAAACCCACTCGTTATTGGGGAGGACAGATTTTGTGTTCATGATAAATCTGTAATGTGTAAGTATGGAGCTATCTCATATTCATCAAACTCAATGAATCCAACAGCCAAGTTCTAAAATGTTATTTAAATACCATTGCTTCTCATCAGCAGCTTTAGGGCCAAACACCCAGATTTGATTCTTGGTCAGGGATTAGACACTAATTTCAACAGTGTACGGGTTAAGATTTAACTTTTAAATAAGTATCCTCTTGATTATTAAGTAGTTGAAACAGCTAATTTGAACACAAGTGAATCCTGCTCCATACATTGATGAGGACAGCAGGAATAAAGACGACCATTTCAATTTGATACTGTGCACAGCCTGCATATGATTAGTAGACATTGGAAGATGAACTTCTACATCACCAAGATGAATCACCTCCGGAGGAAAGCAAATTAAAACTAAACAGGACTCTTAGTCAATTTGTAATAATAAACATGAGAGTAGACAAGGATAGGTTAACATTTCTGGTCAGATCTATTGTGCATTTCCAACATTTTCTGCTGCTTTACTCTCAGTTTCACCATTAACATGTACCGAGTTCCCCTTCCTGTTCATTTTCATTAGCAGCTCTGTTCCAGAACATGATGTTGGTCAGCATTGTACAGAGCAGGAGAGACAGGCAGCAGGAAAGCCGCTGGACTCTGGTGAAGAAACTCCTTGGGGGACAAGCGATCACGGAAAACCAGATATGTTGATCTGTGAGACTTTCAGCCGTCTTCATAAAGAACAAGTTCCTGTAGTACATCCAATTAAATCAACATGATTAATCAATTCTTTGAAAGCATTCCACCCTGAATACACATGTAAAAAGCAATCTATTCATGTTAATATGTAGCAGAGGGCATCTGAATCGTATTAAAGTTTTAGCAAGAGATTTATGAGCCATTAATAACATTCCCTTGAGGATGCAAAAGTGGAAACACCATGAATTGAATAATTAAATCTCAAATGCAATTCACTTCAGATCCCCCTTTATTAAATTCCTATTATCATTATTAACATGGATGGAGTAGCCTACCCTATATAAATAGAACACGTTGCAATAATGTTATGAAATATTGGTAATTTTTACAGGCATATCAAGAGATAATTTACCATTCTAAATGGTCTCACAGTAGAACAAAGGTGGATGAAATATACAGCACTTTTAGTCATCCAGAGATTACATAAGTTTTTCCTCCCTTATGCTTTATAGTTTCCACTGCACAATTTTTGCCATTCAAGGCAATAACCATATTTTTTCTCTTGAAATAGTTTGAAAGCCTTCCCATGCTTCCAGTTAGTTAATTTTTTGAAACACTAGCATTCAGTTATTTCGGTACACTCTTCTTTATCAGTTTCATTACATTAAGGGGAATTTCTCTTCTGTCTGAGATTGCATGTTGTTGTAAATTAAAATGATTTTGTCAGTGCTTCTGAATGGAAGTGCCCTTTTAAGACTTCACTGACAGCATTTGAGAAATAGCAAATATATTTGTTATAACCACATGGAACTTGGAGCTGAAATTTACACACTCTTTCACATTGTCCTGAGGATAATGTAGTAAACGAAACAATCTGTACATCAAGTGAATTTTGATGAAATTTAGGCATAGCCAGACCCATTAAACTCAAAACAGCATTGGCCCAGTGATAACACACATGCACCTGTTGAGCAAAGGGGCTGGACAAGGTAATCTTGATTTATATAACCCTGATAATGTAGAAAAATGCCCAGGGCATATCACAGTGGTATACTGAGAAAAAGATATCAATGAACAGCCAAAGAAAAGATTTTAAGGGAGATGACTAAAAGTTTGGTCAAAGAAGAGCTTTAAAAAGGATCTGAAAGGGAGATGTAAAAACTGAGATAATTATAAGGCTAAGATGGAAATTGGAGTTTAGACAGTCAAAGGTGGCCTATTAGGACAAAGGGAAATGGAAATTCAGCACCGTCTAGAGTGATTGAAGTGGGTTCCTCGGTGCCAGCAGGGGCCATCAACTGGTTGCTATGCATTGTGGGAACAACCATGTTGGCCCTGGGCCTCATGCGAGGAAATTTAGAACCTGTGAGCAGTACAGAATCTCTCTGAGACCAGGAAAGGCTGTTGCCTGAAAGGTTCTTTCAGGTAGGTTGGGGACTGCATCGAGTTTGATGGTCAGGGCGGGGTGGGGGGGGGGGTGGGTGGATAGAGAATATTGTGAATCATAGGAGTCTGCTGCCAGTTATCGATGGTGGTGGGCCTTGGGATGCTGGTTGTACGTGGCAGGGAAAAGAGGGAGGCTTTAAATGAATTCAGGAACTGTGATTGTTAGCCGGTGAGACATTGTGATTGGCGTTTGGAGTTGGGGGATTGCCGAATGTTGGAGCACCTGTAGATTAATTGTTTGGTGGGAGGGGCAGGTAAGGAGATTAGTCTTGCATTATGGGGATGCAGGAGGGTTGCCATGTGATCAGTGAGTGGGTCCCTTAAGTTATAAGTGGATACACCCTGGTAAGGGTCATGAGATTGAGAGCAGATAGAATTGCTATCATAGTTGGAGGCAGGGGAAGAGATGTTGGTATTGGTAATAAAGGCAGTAAGTAATTAACAAATTGAACCCATCTGAGTAGGTTTCCAAGACCAAGTTAAATTTGAACAACAAGTTCATTTAAACTTGCAGTGCTGAAAGGAAGCCTGGTTATCTTATGAATGACCAGCAGAGACAATAGACATACAATAAATCTTCCCGCAGAAATGGCATTGTTGTAACTGAATCCAACAGTTTGTCAGTGATTGGAAATGGGAAGTCACAGACAACAGAAATTCTAAACGAATTTCTGAACTTGTGGAAAACTAAATCATTTGTCTTGTATACCACTGAACATCAAATTCCTCCTCAAAATTTCAGCAAGGGAATTTCAAACAAAAGAAAATCTGCAGATGCTGGAAATCCAGACAACACACACAGAATGCTGGAGCAACTCAACAGGCCAGGCAGCCTGAGTATAGTCAATATTTTAGGCCAAGGCCCTTCATCAGGACTCGGAAGAAAAGATGAGCAGTCAGAATAAAAGGCCCAAAATGTTGATCTTTTCCATAGATGCTGCCTGGCCTGCTGAACTTCAGGAATTTGTTGGGCTGGAGGAATTTCTGAAGACAAGGGGATGAGTTTTGTAAGAATTTAAAAGCAAGAGTGAAGCTTTAAAATTGGAAGGTGATGGGCAAGTGGGAATTAGTTCAGGACAGATAAAAGGCATCAGAATTTTAGTTGGTTTAAATTTAACAATTCAGTATTAAACATTTAAAATGTCATGCTCAGGTGTCATACACATCATTAATGAAAAAGAGTCAAAAGCTCCTTCAGTTAAAATCATATGCGATCAGTTCAGAAGTTTACGGGGAATTTCACACCAACATGCATTGGTGAGGGACTGTCTCAGACTACATCCTTTGACCACTGTCAGGGTAAAATAAACAATGAAGGAAAAAATGAGTCCAGTTATTAATAAGTTTACCGGAAGCCTTTCATTTCTGCCTCAGAAGCAAGAGGGAATACTTTGTCAAGGACAAGCTCTCCAATGTCAAGCGACAACCAGCAATTGCAGAAGAAGAACCATTGTTCCTCTGTTTCTGGGTCCTGTATAATCACATGATTAATGTACCTGTAATTAAAGAGATGTTAAAACCAGCATGTAAATCTATTCTGAAGTCACCCTGGAATTTGCAAGTAAAACTTAATTGGATTTAATGTTGTCAGTAAACATTGATTATGTGCCTTACAATGGTGTTCCGTTCAGGACAGTGAAAGAATCAATATACAACGTTTACCATGATGGTCTGGGTCCTGAATTGTTATGCCACAGTCTGATGCTGGTGAGATCACCCAGCGGAAAGGGAGTAGCAAGAAGAAATTCATCTTCTGAGCTTTGCTGAAATACTGGCTTCTTTGGGTCAGTCAGATGATGGGATTCACTGCAGCCTGCTGAGCCATAGATTGTTATTACTACCTGTGAAAGGACAAAGACATTGATTGCTACTAATTTCCCAACTGTTCGCTTAAGAATGACAAGAAGACTGAATTCTACACATGGTTGTGTATCTGAAAGTTCCTCTGAAATGTAGGTTAGGTTAGTAGGTTTACTGGTCTTTGTAAGCTATCCTGTGGTAAGGTTAGGGTTAAATCAGGGGTTGTTAGGGGGTTGCTGGATGACATGGCTCAAAGCACTGGAACGGGCTATTCCATGCTGCATCGCTAAACAAAACAAAATTAACAGCATTCGAAAAATAATAATTTCTTGGATTTGGTGACAAGGTCAGGCAAACAAATAGTGTGGCAAAGCTTCCAGGAGACCAATTCGACAATTTGGACTATTAAGGCCACTAAAAATGTAAGCATTATTTTGTTTAATCTTGGGTTTTCATCAACATGACTGAGTGTCAATGCATATATCCATTCTGTGACTTTATTTAAGTAGCGAATTTTCATGTTTCCCACTGAATTCAGGCAAGAACCAACTTCCTTGGCTCTGCCATGTTATTTCTAAATCAATCTAATGTGCACAGCGAATCCTCTTGTCCTTTTCAAGTCATTTTCATGTCCCTGTCTCAACCGCATCATTCTACAACAACCATGTTATCTAAATCCACACTTATACCAACTTAAACTTTACACATTCTACACTAAAATATGAAGGGGTTGTCCTAGACTTGGCCCACTAAAATGATGAACTGGCTATATGGTGATTCTGCCAACATGGCAGAAAAGTTGTTCGGCTAAGTGGGATCATCTTCATTTAGCTCCACTCTTACCAAACCAATCGGAGAACATGCAGCAACAGTTTCTCTTTCCATCCAATGCCATTAGCCTGGCAATAGCCATGAGGCTCTTTCCTTTCCCAGAACCAAATGGTTCCCCTAACAACATTTACTAAGGACATGGAGTCAACTGAAGCAGAAACAATATACCTCTCCATCAACTGAGAAGGAATTTGTTTATGCAACATTCAGTCATGGGAGTTAGTAAATCAGTCTTTCTCAATGTTGTCAAAGTCCAAGTCAGCAACTTTGAATCCCATATCTTTCCCCCCACCCCCCCGGACCAATATCTGTGAGTTGTCAAGGCTGTTAGCAACCTCCGCTTAGAAAATCCACTTCCTATTTTTCCAACTCAGAAAATAACTTAATACATTTTAACATTTGTATTGGCATCTTTTTATTACTTTCAGCTTCAAGTGTGAAGACAGTCAGGGGACGTAGAGTGGAAAAGTGTGAGAAAGAAATCAGACTGCTCAGGGTGGGCCATTGATGGGTGGATTCAACACACATAAAGGAAAATACTTGTAAACCTAAGCCCAAACCAAGGCAAAAGGTCCATTTAGTTTTGTTTCTGTTATTAACTCAATATATCTTCCACAACTCAATTGGTACAGAATGTGCTGGGGTGACTCATCAAGCTTCCCAGTAATATGGCCAAGCCTGAAGAATAAGAGCCTTCATCATGGCACAAGAACATATTGCTGTGTTACGAATGTGCCACAACTCTGAGGGGCCAAAGGGTACAAAGTTGCCCCCTCCTTTTTGGGAATCGCAAGATTGCTATTAATTCGGGTCTGGGACCCAGGAAATGAGAGAGAATCCACAAGGTTTGGAATGTGTCCTGGCCTCAGCAAGACAAAGCCACGGATAATGGCTATTGTCTCTTGGAGACGGAATTGTGTATTGAGTACTGTACTATTCATTGAAGCCCTCAGGGGACGACCAGAGTGGGTTGGTGGAGGGATTGCATCATCCCAACCTGATTGACATCTGAGACCCCGTGAGTAAGGATAAAAGAGGGTCTGGGGAACAACCCCTTTAGACGCACCAGGAGAAACGCTAGAAATCCCTTGACAGTGTTTAATAGCGACAGCCAATGGGGGCTCGCGTGCGTCCTTTCCCTTTGCCTGGGATTGGGGCCTTACCATGGAAGATGGGTTTAGCTAAAGGAGAGGCCACAAGGGAACGGCCACACCAATGGAACTCTCGAAGGATCGAAATCATAAAAAGAAAAAGCTGGCAAGTTTCTAAAAATCTCTCTTGACTCCAACCAAAGGCTACAGCCTGAATGAGCTGAGTGACTTTCATATTTCCATCGGACAATACATTATCCCCTAGACAACGTTAGAGCTTATTTCTTATTATTATTATACCCGCACTTTTAGATTTTATATTGACGACGTATATTATCTGTATGTTTGCATTGATATTATTTTTGTGTATTTTTACTAATAAATACTGTTAAAAATAGAACCATCAGACTTCAACGGACCTCTCTATCTTTGCTGGTAAGTGACCCAGTTACGGGGTTTGTAACAGCTGATAGAGAAACATTATCACCGGGTCAGGATTGGTGAATTCACCAAATACAGCAGTGGCCACAATTGCAATTGTGCTGGGTAATGATAACCTTGCCTCTCATAACCACACACAAAGAATTTTTAAAAAGCAAAAAACTGGCCATGTTAATAATTGCAAATTATAAAACATACATTCTTCCGCCCTTCTCAATGACTTTATCCTTTCTATATTTATAGTTTATTTTGAATCAACCACCACTCTCCATTATTTTTAACATTTCGACTAAGTTCTATCTTCACAACCTCTAAAGTCTTGTTTCCTGACCTCAGATGTGGTCCCTGCTCCTCGTCGATGCCCAGTGAAGACCTTCACCAAGTAAAAGTATTTGGCAAATGGATCATTATCTGCAAGAACAGTTCTTTTCGCCTAGATGTAAGAAAAATAGTAAAGGAAAAGCTCTTGAATGTTTCTAACCATCAATGTTGAGGTGTAGATACACACACATAAAACGTAATATTTCTAGGCAGTAGTTCATTTTAAGACTCAGCAGCAGCAAATGACCTGATTATTGTTCAAGATCAGCTCCTATTAAAAATGGGATGCCAGTTTATCAATGACCAAAGTTCATTAAAAAAGCAACAACTTTACCATGGTTGGTTCTCTAAGAAAATGGGTGTGGGAAAAACACCATGAAAGAGCAATTCAGGAAAACCTTTATAAGCCCGGTAGCTGAAGAAAACTCAGTTCACTTGTGATGTATAGCATGGAAATGAACCAGGGCTCAAAAAGAATTCAGTAATTTTTCAATAGTAATTTAGTTTAAAATAATATATTAAAAAAACATATCATGCTGAAAAATTAGTTCAGAATTCAAGAGGTCGGCATAACAGACATTTAAATTTTCCCATGTTTTCACAGTCGATTAGCACAAAACTGCTTATGTTCACCTAACTATGTGCACTGCAAGTTTCTCAACTACTACTCAACTGCAGAAGACCTGAGCTTAGTGATGAGTCCTGTTGACAAAAGCCTGGTTTCTTCTACTACAGGATGTCATATGCAGTCTGCAGGGTGGTTGCAAGACTTCTCTAGCTCTTGTGCTGGAGAATATACCTGATTAGAGGTATTTTTGCTTCATTTGAGCAGTAATTGATCAACTGAACTTCAAAAGTTGCAGAACCTTACAAACAATTCTCTTACCTTTGCTAAGTCCTGTCTATCCTTTGTCCGAGCCCACATGACCAATATGATGTACACTCCAACTACAGCGGCCAACAATGAGACAACCACAGAGTTGTCTTTGATTTGAGAAAATAATTCTACTGTTTCTGTGATATCAACAGTGTTAGGCAAAACAATGAAAGAGGTAGCAAATAAACTGAAGTGATTGCAAAGGCACTGGACCCTTTCAGGGTTTGTTTTTGGCCCCACCTGCAGTGACAAAAACAAAGTGAATATATATCATTCCGTATTCAAGACAAAGGATAGTAGAAACTTTATACCAAAGTGTCAGGTTGAACAACCAGCTGAAATACATCACTCTGAGTTCTCTTTTTGCCATTGGTCCCATGGTAAATCATGTAACACTCAGCCCTGGTCCTGATCCGCCTACTACAAATTCCATTCCTGAGGCCCATGTCACAGACAGGTGCCCATCAAAGCACAGTACAAGTGTGACATAGAAACAGGGGATCCTAAACTCAAGGAAAAGGAGACAGCTGCTTTAAGTGGGCTTGTGAAAGTGATCGACCAAAAGTGGTTAGTTAGAATAGTGCCTCGTTAAGTGATGGAATTGTGGGAGAACACTGGTAAATGTGTGAATTAGGGAGGGTAGCTGTAAAAGAGATTCAAGCTAGTGAAGCAGTAAAGGAAACAATAAAATAAAGGAATACCTGAAGACGTGAGAAGTTGTATTGAACAAATTATTAGGAATGCATTTCCTCAAAACTCCCCAAGGGTAGATAAGGGGGTTAAGTAGGCATGGGATATTGAGAATACAAGGGAGGATTTGGAACAACTGTATAAAATTTAGTTAGACCATATTTACAGTTCTAGTCATCAAACTACAGGCAGGATACCAGACAGGGTGCAGGTTTTTGAGCAAGTTGCAAGGGTTAAGAATTATAATGACATGGTCTGGGTTGTCTTCTTTAGAACTTGGGAGGCTGAGGACAGGTTTGCTTGAGGAGTTTGAAAGTATAAGAGGCCTGGACATAATAAACAGTAAAATCCTCTTTCCCTCACCAGAGTGGTCAGGAACCATAAACCGCAGGTTTACTGTTAATTGATAGAATTAGAGGGGCACTGAAAGAAAAGATTCTTTTAGTCAACAAATGGTTGGTATCAGCTTCTGAGAGGATAATGGAGGCAGAGATTCTCACCACATTTAAAAGAAGCAGTAATTATGTAAAAGAGCATTAATCTGTCAGGCTGCAGAACAGAAGCAGGGAAGAAGGATTAATCTATAGATCATTTTTAACTTCATGGCTTCCTTCCATACATACATTTTCATGATTCTGTGATTGTATAAAGCAGGTTGGTGGACAGACTTGGGAAGGTGGTGAAATTTTGGAAGACAAGCCAAAAGAGGTGACGGGGAAGGAAGCCGCAAACAATGTCAAGGTACCTTTAAAATATATCACTGCAGGAGGTGGCTGAGTTCTAAACAAGTCAGATATTGACCGATTTCAAAAGCAATATTGGCCACCTTGAAGTCAATTCCAGTTCTCTTGAGGTGGGAAGTTACTAAAGTCAGAAGTAAAGTGCTACTTTTGTGGGTGAAGATCCACATTGCAGCATACTGAGTGAGCGGGTGAGCGATAATGGAAAAGGAGCACAAGGAATCACACGCTGTAGTAACAAAGCTGTGAGTTAGCCATTTTCTCAATATCATGCTTTTTTTCCCCAAGTGTTATCAGTGAGATGAGATGATTTGTTTATCTTAAGACCTATTTCTTTTTTTTAAACGTCATAACTGGCTGCTGGTACAGAAGTCTGACACATTTTTAGTTCCATATGTGATGAAATTCCACAAGTGTCCAATATTGCTCACAAATTCCTAATCAGGAAATTTTCCTTCCAACATTACACTCTGTCTCCTATCGTCAAGCTAATCTTGGACCCAATTGGTCTGATCGCCTTGGATCCCATGTGCCATAACCTACTGAACCAACCTACCATGCAGGACCTTGTCAAGTCCGTCGCTAAGGCCCACATAGACAACGGAGATACAAAAGATGGCAGATGCTGAAAATTCAAACAAATAATAATGGTTTGTTTGTTTTTTTTTTGCTGCTTATAGACAACATCGAGGGATTCTGCCTTCTATTATTTTAGTTACCTGCTAATAAAACTCAATCAGGCAGGATTTCCCCTTCAAAGCCATACAGATTACCCATGATCAGGTCCTACCTTTCCCAATGTACATATATCTTGTCCCTTAGGACTTTCTCCAGTAACTTCCCTACCATAGACAAAGACACACTGGTCTATAGCTACCTGGCCTATCACTGCTGTCCTCCTTAAATTAAGGAACAGCAATAACTATCCTCCATTGTTCTGGTACCAAAGATGTGAAATTCTCCTTCAGGACCTCAGCTATCTCTATTGCTTGTTTCCCATAGCAGCCTGGGATAGATTTCCACCCCAGATCTTTGGATTCATCAACATTTGTATGTCCTCTAACATCTAACACATCCTCCTAAATACTGATTTTTTTCAGATTGTTCACAAACCTCTCCCTTTTACTCTCACCAGAACATGCCAAAAGCTTTCTAACTCTCTTTTAAAAGATGTCCTCTTGTGCATCATTACTTTACCCAAAGGATCTACTTCCAATCAACTGTCACCAGGTCATTTCTTGAACTAACTGAAATCAGCTGATCTCCAACTTAAGGCTTTTAATTCAGTTCAACCCGATTGCTTTCTATTACTACTCTGAAGCTTACATAATAATGGTTACTGCTCCCAAAGTGTTTCCCCACCAAACCTTCCATTTTTTGTTCTCTACGATAGGGACAACCTGCTCTGATTATGAAGGGACTGCAGCAAAAGTTGACCAGATAGATTCCAGAGGTGGTAAAGTTGAAGAGTAAAAGGGAATCTGAATGAAGCCTTTAAATATCTGATGGAACTGGACAGACTAGATTCAGTGAAGTTGTACCTGATGGTGAAAAAGTCCAGAAACAGGGGTCACAACCTGAGGATTTGGGGAGAATCATTTAGGACTTAGATGAGGAGAAGTTTCTTCTCTACAAAAAACTTCTTAAACCAGTTGAGACCAAATCATTTAACATATTTGAAGAGCAGTTAGGTATCGTTCTAAAGCCTAAAGTCATCAAGCGGTATGGAGAAAGAAGCTGGAACAGGGAAATGAATTTAGATGGCCATCCATAATCATACTGAATTACAAAGCAGGCTTAGCATATCGAATTACTTTCTCTTGCTTCTATTTGATAGGTTCAAACCTTTGCTCCTGCCACTGTACTAATTTTAGATTTTCTTACTATTTTCCTTAAATTCTATGGCCTATAATTTTTCTTGATTAGGAGCAATCGTATCAAAACTTTTACTACATCAAACATAGTTCAAACATTATTCAGCCTTCTTGTTACTGCCTCAAGAAATTCAATCAGATAAGATATCGACTAAACAAAT
Organism: Hypanus sabinus; assembly: GCF_030144855.1. Taxonomy (NCBI): domain Eukaryota; kingdom Metazoa; phylum Chordata; class Chondrichthyes; order Myliobatiformes; family Dasyatidae; genus Hypanus; species Hypanus sabinus. The sequence goes on from NC_082722.1 coordinate 53,234,005, forward strand.
TATTCACCACTCCAGAGCCGGGAAAAGTAAATGGGGACATCTTGGAGATATTGGGCATCTGTTGTATGTATTACAAGGTACGAAGGAAGATATTGTAAATCTCTAGAGCTCAACCAAGAATATCCAAGAGCACAGTGGGATATCGGAAAGAAATTGCAAGAACCCTGGCTGAGATATTTGCATAATCATCAGCCACAGGTGAGGTGCCAGTAGATCAGAGAGTAGCAAATGTTTAAAAAGGGTAGAAGGAAAATCCTGGAAATTATAGGGTAGTAGGTCTAACATCTGTGGTAAATAGGTTACTGGAAAGAATTCTGAGGATTAAGGTACATGTGCAAAGACAAGGGTTAATTAGGGGGAGTCAGCATGCCTTTGTGTATGGGAGATAATGTCTTATGGACCTGATCAATTTTTTTTCGATGAGCTGACCAAAGAAATTGATGAGGGGAAGGGTGATAAATGTGATTCATATGGACTTCAGTGTGGCCATTGCTGAGGTTCCAGGTGGTAGGCTGCTCTGGAAGGTTGGATCACGTGGAGTCCAGGGTGGGCTGGCTAACAGGCTGATGTTAGGAAGCAGATAGTGATGATTGAAGGATGTGCCCCATACTGGAGGCCTGTGACTAGTGATATGCCTCAGGGGTTAGCGCTGGGCCCACGGCTGTTCATCACCTATATTAACAATTCGGTTAAGATTATACAAAGTATGGTTAGTAAATTTGAAGATGTCAGAAAAATGGGTGGTATAGTGGACAATGAAGAAGATTTATCAAAAGCTACAGGGTAGATCTTAATCAGCTAAGTGGACAAAGGAATGGCAAACAGAGTTTAATATGGACAAGTGTGAGGTGTTGTCTTTTGGAAAGTAAAATCCAGGTCGGATTTTCATAGTAACATTTAGGGCCTAAAGTATGCTGTAAAAAATGGAGTACAAGTCTATGGAGTGGAGTCATTGGGAAACAGGATGGTGAAGAAGGCCTTTTGCATGCTGGCTTTCATAAGTCAGGGCACTGAGTATAAAATCTGGGAGGTCACCAGGTTGCATTTGGAATATTATTTCCAGTTTTGGTTGCCCTGCTATAGGAAAGATGTTATTAAATTGGAAAGAGAGCAAAGAAGATTTTCAAGGATGTTGCCAGGACTCGAGGGACTGAGTAATAGGAAGAGATTGGACAGTCTTGGACTTTATCACTTAGAGCACAGGAGACTGAGAGATGAACTTACAGAGGTGTATGAGATCATGGGGAACAGGCATAGGGAAATGCACTCAGTCTTTTTCCACAGTTGGGGAATCTAGAACTAGAGGGCGTATATTTAAGGTGAGAGGATAAGTATTTAAGAGGAACATGAAGGGCAGCCTTTTTTTTTACAGAAAAGGGTGTATCTATGTGGAATCATCTTTCAGTAGAAGAGGTTGAAGCAGGTATAACAACTTTTTAAAGGCAGTTGGACAAGTATGGACATTGATTGAAGATGTTTAGTCCCAAATGGGACTAGCTTGAATGGGACTCCTTGGTGGGTATGGACCAGTTGGAGAGAAGGACCTGTCTTTGTGCTGCATAACTCTATGACTCCACAAATTAACCCACCTGTCCTTGATTATTCCACACCTTCATAATGAATTCCCTCAGAATGAATTCCAATATTTTGTCTATCACCAAAGTTTAACCACCTGACCCCCAATTATTTGGTTTAACCATTCCTCCTTTTAAAAAATGGTATAACATCAACAGTTCTCCATTCATCTCACCTGACACCCCTGCGTTGACCATAAGTGCTGTACTTCATCCCAATACAAGCACTTAGTGTTGAAAGTGACTATAGTAAAAGTTGTCGCGTTGACTTCCGAAACATTTGCCTTCAGGAGTGGTTTGGCTGCCAGGTAATAGGTTCCATTCCTGCCCCTTAACATCTCAGGATCAATAAGCCAACTGTAAAATTTGGCTGGAAGAAATTTTTAAAAAATGACAACTTCGTGTTAACTGGTAAAGTTCCAATATAAGTAACTTGAGAAAAGATGGCTCACATAAAATGTTAAATATAATTTAAATGAAGCTTAAGAAAGTATTATAGAATCTTATAGCATAGAAAGAGGTCCTCACTGAAAACCACTCAACCAATTTTTGATCCTCTGCAAACTTCTTTAACATGTCTCCTACTTTTATATCTACATCGATAATATTTAATGCTGAAAGAAGGGAACTGAGCACTGCAGAACCCGCTGGCAACAGTCACTGTGCCTGTGCTAATACTTCCACATAGTTTTCTAATTAATCTCAGTCCCCTTTCTCTGTAGTACTGTATTTATCACAGTCGTCTTGTAACCTGTTTCCACAACACTTCGAGGCAATTTACTCAAGGCTACCATTTCTCATTGTGACCATGTTTCTCATTGTTTACTTTCCCAACAATCTTAAATGCATCTACTTGATTATCAATCCTCCCACAAGTACAAACATGTTCTTCCTTTACACTGGAGTATAATTTCCCATGGAGTTATAAATTAATAGCAACAACATTTAAAATGTACTTGAACAGGTGCATGGATAGAAAAGGTTTAGAGAAATATAGAGCATCTGGGATTAGATTAGATGGTAATTTTGGTTAGGATGAACCAGCTGTGTTAAATGGCCTGCTACCATGTTGTAAGGCTCTAAAATTTCCCACTTCCCATCCATCCTGTTTCTGATTTCTAACACAACGTGCTTCAAATTTCCATCTCTTATTTTCCCTGTTCCCCTCCTGCCCCTACCCATCTTCTTATACTTAGTCCCATGTCCTAAACAAATCCTAGTTTCTAGCCTATGTTTAAATTCACAATTTTCAGAGTAACAAAATAAAATAGCATTACTTTACCTTCACTACTGTTATCCGGAAAGAAGATTGTTTCAAAGTCATATAGGGTCTCATTGGGTTTGTGCCCATGGCTGAGGTACAGTTGCATTGAAGTAACTGGTTCGGCTGATATAGAGATTACTAAAACTGATTCAGTTTCTGGTACATGGAACGTGTGAAAGACTGGGTCTGTAAATGAGATAGATGTGGCTGAGGAAGACTGCGTTGCATTGGACCTGGGAAGCATTATCTGAAGAGAAAAGGAAAAATGGCATTGTTTGAATTAAGTTCAAAATAGTGAATATTGCCAAATGTAAACAAAAGGCAGATTACAATGTGCACATCCATATTTTATTAACTATATTTACCTCAAAGGTTTCTGAAAAATTCTCAATTTTTACTTCACTGTCATTTGAAGATAAAGATATGTTGGTCATGGGTCCAGTAACATTACTTTGCTCAAGCCAAATCAAAGGATTTTCTCTGTAATTAACCATCTAAAATACACAGCAGAAAACATAATAAAATCAGAGGAAGAAATTCCTTACAAGTAATTCATGTGGAAATGATTTCACCTGCTTATTTACCTTTATATGCACATATATATTATAAACTAAATAAGTTTTGTCAAACAGTGCAATATGGTAAGTGTTTCCACACTTAGTTCAGCCTAACTATTGCTTGTAAATTACTTGATAGGTCTAGCACATATTAGAATCAGAATCAGGTTTAATGTCACAGGATATGTCATGAAATTCCATTTTGCATACAAGATAACATCTTTGTCAGTCATTCCAATTCTGAAATGTTCAACAGATCCTATATCTTGGATCTTATATCTTACAACTAACATGAAAAACACTTGCAGCTTCAGAAAACATGTTTATGAAATTCCATATGAAAGAAAACAGGTTGTGAAAGGGTTAATGGTGAGCAAACCTATATGAAATGCTTGCAAACAAGAGAAAATCTGCAGATGCTGGAAATCCAAGCAACACACACAAAACGCTGGAGGAGCTCAGCAGGCCGGGCAGTATCTACGGAAACAAGTACAGTCCATGATTCAGCCCAAAACGTCGACTGTACTTGTTTCCACAGATGCTGCCTGGCCTGCTGAGTTCCTCCAGCATTTTGTACAAATTGCTTGCACTTTGTTGTATTCACCATTCAAAATATGATTTTGTTTACACCGCAGAGATCAATCCTAAACATTGCCATTCAGATTCCCCAATCACTAATATATATACTTCTATCTGCTTGTTATTGTGATTCTCCATCTGATTTCCTTTCTGAATTTGACTACCTCTACTATTCCATGGAAGCTCAAGATGGTGAAAAGGGACAGCAGCTTTTCTGTTGACTTGACGCTTAACCCTCAACCATCAGGCTCTTGGACCAGTGGGGATAACTTCACTCAATCTCACTCGCCCCAGCACAGAACTGATCCCACAACCTACGGACTCACTCTCCAGGACTTTTCATCTCATGTTCTCTCTATTTATTGGTTATCTATCTATTTATTTATTATTTCCTGTTTTTGTTTTTCTCTTTCTTTTTGTAGTTGCACAGTTCGATGATTTTTTTTGTACATTGTCTGTTGTCGGCCCTGTTGGGTGTGACCTTTCATTGATGCTATTGTGTTTTTTGTATTTACTGTGATTGCCCGCAAGAAAATGAACCTGACAACATAAACACCTACATCAGGATGCTGTTCATTGACTGTAGCTCAGCATTTAATACCACCATTCCCACAATCCTGATTGAGAAGTTGCAGAACCTGGGCCTCTGTACCTCCCTCTGTGATTGGATCCTCGACTTCCTAACCAGAAGACCACAATCTGTGCAGACTGGTGATAACATCTCCTCCTCACTGATGATCAACACTGGTGCACCTCAGGGTGTGTGCTTAGCCCACTGCTCTATTCTCTATATACACTTGACTGTGTGGCTAGGCATAGCTCAAATACCATCTATAAATTTGCTGACAATGCAACCATTGTTGATAGAATCTCAGGTGGTGACAAGAGGGCGTACAGGAGTCAGATATGCCAACTAGTGGAATGGTGCTACAGCAACAACCTGGCACTCAACATCAGTAAGATGAAAGAGCTGATTGTGGACTTCAGAAAGGCTAAGATGAAGGAACACATACCAATCCTCATAGAGGGATCAGAAGTGGAGAGAGTGAGCAGCTTCAAGTTCCTGGGTGTCAAGATCTCTGAGGATCTAACCTGGTCCCAGCATATCAATGTAATTATAAAGAAGGCAAGACAGCAACTATACTTTATTAGGAGTTTGAAGAGATTTGGCATGTCAACAAATACACTCAAAAACTTCTATGGTTGTACCGTGGAGAGCATTCTGACAGGCTGCATCACTGCCTGGTATGGAGGGACACAGGACCAAAAGAAGCTGCAGAAGGTTGTAAATCTAATCAGCTCCATCTTGGGCACTAGCCTACAAAGACCCCAGGACATCTTTAGGGAGTGGTGTCTCAGGAAGGTATTATTGAAGACCTCCAGCACCCAGGGCATGCCCTTTTCTCACTGTTACCATCAGGTAGGAGGTACAGAAGCCTGAAAGCACACACTCAGCAATTCAGGAACAGATTCTTCCCCTCTGCCATCCGATTCCTAAATGGACATTGAATCTTTAGACACTACCTTACTTTTTTTTAAAAATATACAATATTTCTGGTTTTGTACATTTTTAAAAAACTATTCAATATATGTAATTGATTTACTTGTTTATTTATTGCTATTTAAATTTTTTTTATTTATTATTTTTCTTTCTCTGCTAGATTATGTATTGCAATGAACTGCTGCTGCTAAGTTAACAGATTTCATGTCACATGCCGGTGATAATAAACCTGATTCTGATTCTGACTCAGTGTTTATATGATGACATATACGTATTTTGAGCATAAATTTACTTTATACCACTTTGAGATCAATGCTGCATTCAGAAACTTCATATGCTAATCACCACTCTCATTTTGTCAGACACACTGCGGGCAATGATCAGATGGCTATCAGTTGCATCTCCTATGATTCTGCCCCATTATCATAAAATACCACTGCCTCGCCCTCACCATCTGCGTTCTTATCTCTTATTCCTCTTGCCTTTCTCCTTCTCATACCCTGCTTTTTGTACGTTTGTACCTCCTTCCATCATTCTCTGTCTCAGAGCTTTACAAAACCCTACATCCTTAAAATATCAATTCCAGTGACAGGCCAAAAACCTGAGGTACTGGTTTTATGCCTCCTGCAATAACCTGGCCTCCTGAGAATTTCCACTAATTTCTGGTTTCTAAGTCACAACATGTCTTATTTTACTGTCCTGCAACTTTATATCTACATTATTTATGATATTCCTGCTAATATTTCCTTAAAGTTTTTCCAAAACTGCAAACCTTTATGCCTCCTGTTATTAAATTGAGCAGGCAACAATTCTAATAACAAAGATCTCTGAAAATTATAGGGAAATCTGTCACGAACTTATCAGGCTGTGGCAATCTGTAAGAACATAAGAAATAGGAGCAGGAGCAGGCCAGATGCCTGTCGAGTCTGCTCCACCATTCAATAAGATCATGGCTGATCTGGCCACGGACTCATCTCTACCTGCCTCCCTTTTCTCCATAACCCTTAATTTCCCTACTATGCAAAAACCTATCCAACCTTTTCTTAAATATATTTATTGAGCTAACCTCCACTGCTTCATTGGGCAGAGAATTCCACAGATTCACCACTCTCTGGGAAAAGCAGTTCCTCCTCATCTCCATCCTAAATCTACTCCCCCATATCTTGAGGCCATGTCCCCTAGTTCTAATCCATCTGAAAGAGGCATTGACAAAGATCATTTGAAGAGTTAATACAAGATAAAGGGTTTTGCCTGTACAGAAACAGAGCAAATTTGAACCTAGAACAATAAACCAGTCAGATTTGATTCTGTTTATTTCATTTTATAATAGCAGAGAAGAACCAGGAGAAAACAAGCTAATGACAAGCAGCTCAATTTCAAGCCACGCCATGTGTTTGAAGTGCAAAAAACATTGCATGAACGAAGGAAAGAGGAGCTTGGCTATACTCCGCAGTATAAATAGGGATGAAAGGACATGCCTCAGAGACCGATCATCACGTAAGTAGAAGCAGTAAGAGAGAAGTGTGTGAGAACCAACACAAGCAGAAGGAAGCAGTACTGAAAGTACCTTGTAGGTCTAGACAGATGAATACACTGGACGTAGACAGATGCCGGCTAAGAAGATCACATGACATTGTAGAAAATGATAATCAGGGGTTCTATAATTAGGAGGATAAACATTTTATGGTGTAACCAGGGAATTCTGAATGGCCTATTGCTTTCAATATAACATAGAAGAGTACAGCACAGCCTTTTGGTTCACCAAGTCTACACTGTCCATGATGCCAATCCAATTCTCCTGCAGGTAGTCCTCATCCCTCCCTTCCCTGCCTGTCCAGATGCTTCTGAAAGATTGCTTTTGCATCTGCTTCTTCCACCACCTCAGACATCTCTCACCTTAAACCATGGCTTCCACTATTTGGAAATATCACTCTAGGAAAAAGACTCTGTCTATCTATCCTACCTCTATGCCCATTATTCTCATGCACTCCCAGCAGGTCACCACTCAGCCTCTGACCCTCCAAGAAAACCAACCCAAGAACATGACTTCCAAATTTTTAGACTCAATTCCTGACCAATGAAGTGTGTCAAATGCTTTCTTTATCACCCTAATACACTCGTGTTGCCACTTTCAAGGACCAATACATTTAAGATCAATATTCTGATATACAGAAGTCCCTTTCTAAAGGGTCCTGCCATTTTCCATATACATTCTACTTGCATTTGACCTCATGCAACATTTCACCTCACACTTGTCCAGATTAAGTTCCAAGATACGGGTCTTTACAGATTGGGCGCTAAACTTCTAAAGAGGAAGTACATTTTCCCATTGGAACAGATGAAAAGGACGGAGTAGACTGAATTCTCAGTTACCACACTACTGCTATGATTCTCTCAATCATTAATTGCCTTACACTAGACCAATGGAGAGAGTGTTGAGGATTTAGATTCACAATGAAAGGAAAGACCTCAACATAATGATCTCAGGACTGCCCCTTACTGATTGCTTGTATGTTTTTACACAAACAAGTGGAATCTCCCTCACTCCCTCCATCAATGTTCCCTCTAATTTGTAATGACCAGTGTGCACAAAAATCTTGTGTTGTGCACTTTTTTGCCCAATGACAACAGCATGTGCGCACTAAATAGTGGAATTAAATCTGAAGTTATTTTAAGGATAATAAACTACCAAATCCAATTTGTTGTTCATTGTTTAAAAGAAAGAAAATAATACACATCAATGAGTCTTGTTTCTCATAAACTATACAACAGCTGTTTCTAATGTTTCATTAAGCCTCTTTAAATGAACTAGCAGTTGTTTTGTGCTTCACTCCCTCTGCTTCTTTGGATTTCGACATAGCAAATCAAAAATTTCCTTAATAAAAACATTATAAATAAGCCAGTTCTAAAAGCTACAAAGAAATCATTATAAATTCCATGTTGTCAACATCGTCCGCATCAGAAACCGGAGAAGGAAATGTGATTGTGTACAATTGTGAAATTCACAATCACCAATGAGGTAGAAGGTGACAACCTTTTGTGCGCAGTTTAAATTCCTTTGTGCACTAGTAGCACGCGCGCACCTTAAAGGAAATATTGCCCTGCATGAGAGGATTTCTTGCTGAATGCACACTAACTGGGCCCCTCTCCGACCACAGACAGGAGGAAATAGCTTTTTCATTGTTTCTGCTCTTCCCTTGTGTAAGGATTCACAGGGTGATTAACAGACTCTCTGGGTCTACTGTGAACGTTCCATCCATGGGAGAGGAGACCCTGTGGTCATTGCTGCTTGGAATATATAAAAGTCGTTGGAATCCAGGGAAAGAAATGTGCAGCCATTACTAACTCTGTGTGCACGGCATTAGTTAACACATATGGAACAAACAAACACAGTCTGAATGCTAGCTCATAGATAGGAAGGTCAGGTCTTGAGCTACATTTGCAGCATATTAGTGAAGGTATCCCAGATTTGTACCTGAAAAGGGAAAGAGGAACCAAGAATATCCCTGACCACCCCAAAGTTTGCTTTTTTGGTTTCTGCTCCGAGCTCTGGTAGCCCTGATCACTCTCTAAGTGCCTCCTTAAAAATATGCACAATTTATTTTCAGATAAAGGGTTCCTTGGGTTCTGTCCATTTCCCACATTACCACCCACTCTGATTGCATTTGACTTCAATTATAAGATCCCTACTGTTTATATAACTATCAACCGTGGTTCATTAAGAAGAGAACATCCAGAGAGAAAATTAGGAACACTTATATTCTTATTGTCTATCACCACTAATGTAATTTTGGGACTAATTCACTAATCAATCTAACAAGATGGCATGTTAACACAATTACTCTGAGGGAATTCTAAGTTAGAAAATTCCCAGTGGGACACTTGATTCACCATAAGCTATAACATGATACTTACCCTAATTTTAACATATTTATCTGAAACTTCCTGGAATTTTGCAGAATCTGGAAAAGTGCAACTGAATGGATTTTCTTCTGATGTATTAATATTGCTCGTTTTCAACTCACTTGAATTGTACCTGATGTAATAAAGAAGAGAGTTACATTGCTCGTTCGGTATTGCTACATGTGTTCTGATTAAAGGATGGTCAATCTGCAAGGAAGGCTGTTATCTGTTTTGTGGCTGTACTCTTTAGTAAGATATCATTCATGGTGAACATGTTCATACATTCACTAGTTGAATTACACATTCAGAAAAATATTAAGAAACCCATTCCATTTATAACATTTTTTTACAACTCAAATTCAAACTTTTTCAATTCTCTTTAATTCTGGTAATCACTGACACATGCTCACGAAATATCTTCTTCAGGCATACAGTATAAAATTGTTTTCTCTTAATTGGCCTTACGTGTTCAAAATCATGCTGAAGGAATTAGAGTGGAAAAGCAGTACAGGATCCTCATCGTTTATAAGTCTCTCAAGAGAAGATTGCATTTTATCCATTGATCTGAGGATGGTCTCAGATACATTTGACATCTAAAAACAAAATTTAAGGTAACAGATTTATTTTATTATTACAAATTTTGAACTTTGCTGGAATATCTTCAAATCATATAAAATTCAATTATTTCCTTTTGAAAAGCCATGATCTCAATCAACAGAATATCTATTTATGTGGATGCCTTACATCCAGTGAATTACTGATGCAGCATTGGAAATAGGGCAGCCTTTTCTTAAAAACACAAAAATATAAGTATTGTCTGGAGATATACAACCACCTGACTTCCAGCAAAATACTTCCGCAGTTCTTGTCTTTCCACTAAAATCAATTCCTTGATATATTCAGGAATGATAACCTAGGGCAGTTTTAATCAATGCAGCTCCTACAGTCTGTCTCTTTAGAGCTACTTCCTTCTAAGGCAAATAATAGAATTGGAGCTTCGATAAAATTTTGACTGAAACCAGACAACTTCCAACTAATAGTTTCAAACGCCGGGCCACGAGGTACAGTCAGTTCTGTCAGTTGCACTATCCTCAATAGATTTTATCACTTCCAATAAAATTAAATTGTCCCTTTGGTTAACTATTAAAGGGTATGAAATGACACACACTTAACATCTCTGAAGTATCTGCTCTTGGCACTTGTAATTCCGCTAGCTCAATTCTCCAGACTGCATATCCTGTACTACAATTGTTACTTCAATATAAAAGTCTCCATGATGATAAATGGTTGCACAGCTTCCAAACATCAACTATTAACATTGAATTTAACATTAGTTAATAATACTTACCATCTGCTCCCAGAGGCTGCAATTATCTCTTGCATTTGATACATTCTTAAATACCGGGAATAACTTTGCTTATTTTTTAAGGCTCTTTGTGCCTTTGCTTTCATCGCCTTGCATCCTTTCTTTCTTTCTGACTCATGAAGTCATTGTTAGATCTTCACCCCGATTCCCAGCCCCCCTCCCCCACTGTGGTTAGGGAACTACCTAATGTTTGCAATTCTGCAATAACTGTTTCCAGGTTCTCATTCCCTGCAGGGGATGTACAGGCTGACACCAGGTGTGTCATGGCTGCTATAACATCACTCCATCATTCACAGGATTTAAAGAAGCTTAGAACTACTACAAAGTCACTCAGCAATCCTCCAATGTCCAAGTGAATTTGCCTTGACTCGGGCTATTCAGCAACAAAAGCCTGAAGACACTGAAGTCTTCCCCAAAATTTGTGCCATCTCAACTTTCTTGGCAAAAGAATTTGTGCCAGACACAACTTCATTGCAGCATCCTGCAACTTCACTAATCAATAGATTTTGTCATAACAGGGCAACAATGTTGAATCTTCAGTGAACCAACTCTCTTCTGCTCTTGCTGCAGAGTTTTTATGGATTCTTTAGAACACAAGAGAAAGCAGGGATAGGCCATTTGTCCCCTCCTGTATGCTTTGCCATTTAATAAGATCATAGCTGATCCTTTAACTCAGCAATGCTTTAGAGCACTATCTCGATATCCACGACCCTTATTATCTAAGCAAAACTATAAGAACTAGCTCTGAGCATACTGTGGTACTGTGGCTTTACAATCCACTTCAGTACAGAATGCCAAATATTTACTATCCTCTGGGTGAAGAAACTTCTCCATATCCATCCTAAATGGCTAACCACATGATGAAATATTACTCCTTGTTCTAAAGACCCAAGGGGCACTTCTACATGCACCTACCCTGAGAGGCCCTGCAGATATTTGGTTTCACGTCTCATTCTTCTGAAGTCAAAATTACGTAGGCCCAGTCTGCTTAATCTTTCCTCGCTGGACAAACTTCGTCACAAGAATCAACCTGGAAGAAGTTTAGTTGCACTCCTTTAATTGCAAGTGTATCAAAAAAGGATCGAGTGCTTTCCAGGCGTACGTGACAATAGACTCATCTCCGGCTCCCAGTCGGGTGCAGGTATCTATTTTAGCCGACGTTATGATGACGAAGTATGCCATCTTGGCTGATTCCTAGGCCTGCCTAGACTGGTGCTATATGTGTACCCCAGTCATCCGTCCCTCCTGATTGGTTAGTCCTCATCCGTACAGGTTTCTGCTGTTCCACCTTGTTTACAATTGAACTTCAGTTTTTACTTAGAGCACGACCTTCGTCTTTGTTAAAATTCTTTTTCTCTAGTTTTATTTCAATGGCTTCCTTCACCAGGCGGTCCCAAAAGCAATTGGTATAGCATATTGGCCAGACAGGGTGCACAGCAGAAACCTGCATCAAGGAGCACAGGAGGTGTAGGGAAGGTTCAGGCTTAAAACAAGGCACCGCCTAGTGGAGTGGGCGTCAAGGGAGCGGTCTGAGTCAGAGTGGTAAGGCTTTGGCTCATTCGGGCTTCGGCGAGGTAAGTGGGTAAGTGGATTTTGGTTTTTTCTTGCATTTTTGGAGGAATAAAGAGCATGTCAGTAGGGTTAGTATTTTGCTCTGTGGGAATCCTGGGAATCTTCCAGTCTCCCAGATGACCACATCTGCGGCAGGTGCACCAAGATGCAGCTCCTGAGAGACCGTGTCAGGGATCTGGCTGCGGCTCGATGACTACAGGGGAAGTGAGCAGGAAATAGATAGGAGTCACCCAAGGCAATAGATAGTTAGACAAGTGAGTGACGGTCAGAAAAGGGAAGAGCTCAGATAGTAGAGAGCACCCCTGTGCTCACCCCCCTCAGTAATCGTTAACTCATTTTGGATGCTGTTGAGGGGCAGGGTATCCTGACAGAGGACAAGCACAGTGATCGGGTCTCTGGCACTGAGCCTGGTTCTGTGGTGCAGAAGGGAGAGAAGAAGATGAGGAATGCGATAGTCATAGGGGATTCCATAGCGAGGGGAACAGACAGGAGGTTCTGTCGGCCTGATAGAGATATCCGCATAGTGTGTTGCCTCCCAGGTGCCAGGGTACAGGATGTCTCGGATCGGGTGCAGAGTATTCTGAAGGGAGAGGGTGAACAACCAGAAGTCTTTGTACACCTTGGTACCAATGACATAGGTAGAAAAAGGAAGAGATCCTGAACAGAGAATTCGGGAAGTTGGGTAGGAAGCTGAAAAGCAGGACCTCCAGGGTAGTATTCTCAGGATTGCTGCCTGTGCCACTGATGCATCATCAATAACTCACTCTGAGACGTAAGGCGAGATATCGGCTTTTATTGACTGGAAGAAGGAACAAGCAGTGAGTGACCACCATACTACATCCTGGAGACTGAGAGGCCGGGCTCAGGCCTCAATCGCCTTTATACTGGGGTCTGTGGGAGGAGCCACAGGAGCAGTCAGCAGGGGGCGTGTCCAGACAGGTATATGTAGTTCACCACAGCCACGTGCTAACGAGCGCAAGAATAGCATGATCATGCATATTAGTGCATGGGTGAGAGACTGGTGTAGGGGGCAGGGCTTCAGGTTCCTGGGTCATTGGGGCCTCTTCTAGGGGAGGTACGACCTATACAAAAAGGGTCCAATATCCTAGCAGGCATGTTTAATAGAGGTAGTAGAGAGGGTTTAAACTAATTTGGCAATGGGATGGGAACCGGAGTGATAGGGCTGAGGAAGGGGAAAACAAATAAATCAAAGATAGCATAAAACAGTGATGGTAGAAAGGATGGGCAGGAGATGAGGCATAATTGTAGCCTGTGGGATGATTTACAACAGAAAGCAACAAATACTGGACTGATAGTGTTATATTTGAATGCACACAGCATAAGAAATTAAATGAACGATCTTGAAATTCAGCTACAGATTGGCAAGTATAACGTTGTGGTCATCTCTGAAACTTGGCTAAAGGATGGCTGTCATTGGGAGCTGAATGTCCAAGGATATACAGTGTATCAGCAAGATAGGTTGGTAGGCAGAGGGGGTGTGTAGCCCTATGTATAAGAAATAATATTAAATCATTAGAAAGGGATGACATAGGATTGGATGGTGTAGAGTCTCTATGGGTTGAGCTAAGAAATAGCAAGGGTAAAAGGACTCTAATGGCAGTTGTATACAGGCCAAACAGAAACCGGAATGTGGATTACAATTTACAGCAGGAGGTAGAAAAGGCATGTCAGAAGGTCAATGTAATGATAATTGTTGGGGATTTGAACATGAAAGTGGATTGGGAAAACCAAGCCAGTACTGGACCTCAAGAGAGAGAATTTGTAGAATGTCTAAATGATGGCTTTTTAGAACAGCTTATTGTTGAGCCCAATAGGGGATCGGCTGTGCTGGATTGGGTGTTGTGCAATGATTTGAAGATGATAAGAGAGTGTAAGGTTAAGGAACCCTTAGGGAACAGTGATCACAATATGATCGAGTTCACCTTGAAATTTGAGAAGGAGAAACTAAATTCCAATGTGTTGGTATTTCAGTAGAATAAAGAAAATGACAATGGCATGAAAGGGGAATTGGCCAAAATTGACTGGAAAGGGACATTTGCAGGAAGGACAGCAGAGTAGCAATGGCTGGAGTTCCTTCAAAAAATGAGGGAAGTGCAAGACAGATATATTCCAAATTTTCCAATGGAAGAAAGGCACTACCATGGCTGACAAGTGAAGTCAGAGCCAAAGTAAAAGCAAAAGAGAGGGCATACAAGGAAGCCAGAGTTAGTGGGAAGATAGAGGATTGGGAAGCTTTAAAAAACTTGCAGAAGGAAACTAAGAAGGTCATTAGGAAGGAAAAGATGAGTTATGAAAGGAAGCCAGCGACTAATATCAAAGAGGATACAAAAAGCTTTTTTAAATATATAAAGAGTAAAAGAGAGTTGAGGGTAGATATAAGACCAATACAAAATGATGCTGGAGATATTGTAATGAGAGACACAGAGATGGCAGAGGAACTGAATGTGTATTTTGCATCAGTCTTCACAGTGGAAGACATCTGCAGTATGCTAGACATTCAAGAGTGTCGGGGAAGTGAAGTTTGTGCAGTGAAAATTATGACTGAGAAGGTGCTCAGGAAGCTTAATGGTCTGAGGGTGGATAAATCTCCTGGACCTGATGGAATGCACCCTCGGGTTCTGAAGGAAGTAGCTGGAGAGATTGCGGATGCATTAACAACGATCTTTCAACATTCGGTAGATTCTGGCATTGTACCAGGTGACTGGAAAATTGTAAATGTTACTCTGCTATTTAAGAAGAGTGGGAGGCAGCAGAAGGAAACTATAGACCTGTTAGCCTGACATCAGTGGTTGGGAAGTAGTTGAGATCAGTTGTTAAGGGATGAGATTACAGAGTACCTGAAGGCACATGACAGGCCAAAGCCAGCATGGTTTCCTGAAAGGAAAATCCTGCCTGACTAACCTACTGCAATTTTTTGAGAAAATTACAAGCAGGGTAGACAAATGAGATGCAGTAGATGTGGTGTACTTGGATTTTCAGAAGGCTTTTGACAGAGTGCTGCACATGAGGCTACTTAGCAAAATAAGGGCCCGTGGAATTACAGGGGAGTTACTAGTGTGGGTGGAGCATTGGCTGGTCAGCAGAAAACAGAGAGTGGGAATAAAGGGATCCTATTCTGGCTGGCTGCCGGTTACCAGTGGAGCTCCAGAGGGGTCGGTGTTGGGACCACTGCTTTTTATGATGTATGTCAATGATTTGGACGATGGGATTAATGGATTTGTGGCTATATTTGCTGATGATACAAAGGTAGGTGGAGGAGCGGGTAGTGTTGAGGAAACAGAGAGCCTGCAGAGAGATTTAGTTAGTTTAGAGGAATGGGCAAAGAAGTGGCAAATGAAATACAATGTTGGAAAGTGTATGTTCATGCACTTTGGTGGAAGAAATAAATGGGCAGACTATGATTTAAATGGAGAGAGTATTCAAAATGCAGAGATGCAAAGGGACTTGGGAGTCCTTGTGCAGGATACCCTAAAGGTTAACCTCCAGGTTGAGTCAGTGGTGAAGAAGGTGAATGCAATGTTGGCATTCATTTCTAGAGATATAGAATATAAGAGCAGGGATGTGATGTTGAGGCTCTATAAGGCACTCATGAGACCACACTTGGAGTACTGTGTGCAGTTTTGGGCTCCTTATTTTAGAAAGGACATACTGATATTGGAGAGTGTTCAGAGAAGATTCATGAGAATGATTCCAGGAATGAAAGGGTTACTGTATGAGGAACGTCTGGCAGCTCTTGGGCTGTATTCCCTGGAGTTCAGGAGAATGAGGGGGGGATCTCATAGAAACATTTCAAATGTTAAAAGGCCTGAACAGATTAGATATGGCAAAGTTATTTCCCATGGTAGGGGAATCTCGGACAAGAGGGCATGACTTCAGGATTGAAGGATGTCCATTTAGAACAGAGATGCGGAGAAACTACTTTAGTCTTATGTTATCCCTTTGGGTTACCTGGAGAAATCACGGAAGCAAAACATTGCATACGCAATGACCATTGGATTGATTTCAACGGCACAAAACTACAGTGCCGGCCAATGGCTTTTGAGGCCACATGGTGAAGGAAGCCATTGAAATGAAACTACATAACACCCTGGTTAATATTTTTACTGCTATGCTGTAGGTATTTCATTTTAGCAGTTCTGTAAGAGAAGTCTGTTCTGCCTTTAGCTTGTTTGGGTTGGAACTGAAATAAGAAGAGGCTTTATTGTTCAACTTAGGAATGTGGTGTCTGCCAATCAGGACAGTGGAATTGGCAGGAGGTTCTGGAGAATACTGGTGTTGGGAGGACTTTTTTTGTGGGAGCTGGGAGAAGAATAGGAGGGGAAATGGCTGAGGATGCCACCCCTCTTGTAAAAAGTGCTCTGTGCAGATAAATGGCTTCAAGGAAGAAGGACCAAAACTCTTGAGGGAGATCCTTTTGTTCGAGATGGATTTCGAGCGGCATTTCACGCAGACTGAGGGTCCAGTGCATGAATGGCATACTAAGTTGAAGATAAGCTCCAACTTAAGTGCACATTTGACTTGTTAAGAATTATGGGCCCTTTTGTTTTTTTTCTCTTTTTCTTTCCTTCAATAACTGCTTAAGTTAACATTCTTAAATATACTTCTTTATAACTGTATGGAAAGTACAATCTGTTATTTCTTGCCAACAGGCAATTGTTAGGCTGTAAATTACACAGCATTCACACAAACCATGGTTTGGGTGGGTGAGACATCTCAAATTCAGGGATTTGGCGGGACCAAAGTTCTATGTACCCTAGACATACGAAGCTTGAGAAAGGTGGGTTTCTCGCCATGGAGTCCAGTGGCCGCTAGCAGGGGACTAACAAGAGACGCCCAATAAAAAGGGGTTTCAACTGGAGATTTTTTTAAATAAAGATTAAATCCTCGCTCTAAGTAAGAACTGGAATTCAATTGTAAACAAGGTGGAACAGTGGAAACATGATTGGATGAGGACTAACCAATCAGGAGGGACAGATGACGGCATCTAGACTAGACTCCAGACTAGACATGCCTGGGCATCATCCCTAAATTTGGCAGAGTTTGTCATCAAAATGTTGGTTAAAACCAATAACTGTGTCTGGCTGGATGCCTGAGAAAGGTTTATTCGTACATGTATATCATTCCTAATCACCACCGTGGAATATTTCTGGTGAAGAATCACCAAAGCCCTATAGAATTATAATAAGCCCTATAGAATTATAATATTCTTGTAGTTAAAATCTCCTGCATTGAAGATCAACATGCCATTTGTCTTCATGCAAACTTGTGCAAACTTCCAGTGACTTAAGTACAGAACTCCCAGGTTGCCTTGAACACCAGCATATTTCAAACTCACACCATCTCTCATTCTTCATGTGAACTGCTTGCTGTCAAGGATCACTAACATTCCCATTGCAGTGAAAATGCCAAGTAATTATCTACAAGATATTCTGAACTCTAATTGTTTACACTGTGAAGGCTACCTTCATTTCAGCGCATCGCACCCTGGTGTAATCCCATGCTCAGCCATTTACTTTGCTTTCCAAGTTTATTTTGCAGAACCTATTTCGTCTTTCCTGGTATTCTGCTGCCACCATTGTGTAATTAATTTTTAATTTCTGGCCTGCATTGAAATAAATATACGCTCCTGTTGGCAGTTAACTGAATAGGTCAGCAATGCAAATCGCTGGCTTCAAATAATCTCCCATATATTCTCTTTATATTACTCCTTGTTGATATTGCCAAGTAACAGTATCATACACCTCTGGAAATCACAACCCCATTTATCATCAATCACCATACAGTTTAGCACATGCCTAGCTATTCTTGACCTCATTAACATACATTGACTCAGCTGCTGGATTGTCAATTCCCAGGAAGGTCTTGCATTTAGTTGTATGGCTCCCCTTTACATAAATAAAAATGAAACAAGTAATTAAAATGTTCAAAAATAATCAATAATGTAAACCTGCTGTGGGTATGCATAAAAAAAAACAAACAGCAAAGAGATTGATTGTGTGGATAGTCAGAGGCTTTTTTTCCCAGGGCTGAAATGGCTAGCACGAGGGGGCACAGTTTTAAGGTGCTTGGAAGTAGGTACAGAGGAGATGTCAGGGGTATGTTTTTTACTCAAAGAGTGGTGAGTGCATAGAATGGGCTGCCAGCGATGGTGGTGGTGGTGGTGGCGGATACGATAGGTCTCTTAGGAAACTCCTGGATAGGTACATGGAGCTTAGAAAAATAGTGGATCCATGGGCAACTCTGGGTAATTTCTAAAGGAAGTACATATTCAGCACAGCATTGTGGGCCGAAGGGCCTGTATTATGCTGTAAGTTTTCTATGTTTCTATGTAAAAACTATAAATGACTACTTTGTACCCATACAGCCATAGAACTCTAGAAAATTGAAATGATGCACCGGCTGTAACTTGGCACAAAACTGATGAGCAGACGCCCCGATAAAAGTGGGTTTTTCACACTGTTTCTGCCCTGGTCCTTTCCACCATTATGCCACAAATTGGATTGTTCAACAGTCTATTAAAAAGCTTGATGGTCATGTGACATTCCTAAACACAATGAATGAAATTATAATTCTGTATGGTTGATATTACCTTGAATTTTATTGGAGGAAAACAATCTTCTGGCATTTTGTTTTCCAATGCAGAGAGAAAAGTTCTTGCCTAGGAGACATTTTGCTACTTATGGTCTCACAGACCATATAGCTGAAGTCCCCCATTATAGCCACTCCCTGAGCTTTCCAAACATGCAAGCTTGCTGCAGGTTTCACCCTCAATAGCCTTCCTACTAGCTGGCAATCTATGGAATAGTCTGGTTAGTGTAGTACCATAAATAAAGTTGCATGCATTTTCTCCTGAAGATTGAGCTTTACGTGAAACAAAAATGAGCTCTGGAGGAGCTCAGTGGGTCAGATGGCATCTGTGGAGGCAAAGGGATAGTCAACGATTGAAACCCTGTGTCAGGATAGCAGTCTCTTGCACCTCTAAGTTTTACAGGAAACCTGAACAATGTTCCTAAACATAGATGCCTCTGGAAGGAAGGAAACTTTCTGCCTTTCAGCAAACTTGTATTTTCCACGCCATTCAGTCCCAAGCATCCAAGGACTTTTACCTTTCCTTTCTCCACATCCAAATCCTTTACTGTCATCGTAGCATTTATGAGATTGCTGACCCCGTAAAGTCCTGACTTGGCTGCAGACAGTTTCCACATGATGTCACTTGGCTTCACAACAGGAGTATTTTCCAACTTGTCGCTCAGGATCAGAAGCGAGTTACTGGCAATGTCCTGAGTGGAGAAAAAATACAGGTAATGTTCGCCAAGTACTGTAGAGCAAACGTAGCTGTTGTTTCCAAGCCCATTTAATACTGGATATTCAACAGAATAACCTACCATAGCAGTGCCATCCTCACCTACAAACCACAGCAACGGAACAGAATTTCCAAAGGACAAAAAATTCATGCTGAGGGTAACTGTTCATAATCTTGACTGCTAGAAACTCAAAAGTCATCAAGTTCAAAATGAATTCTACAATTGTCAATTATTCCACTGGGGACACATTGGGATGCTTTTATTGTAGTGAAGTTGGCAAGCCCTTTGAAAATAGCTTTTGCATTGTGATTTTTGGAACCACAATGTTGTCTTCTGAGTAACAATTCACAATGTTAAGTAAAAGCCTGAAGGTTTCAGTTTGTCATTCCAGTCTGTAAACTTTTGTGGGCTCCTTAACTGCTGAAGGTAGGCCATTTGATATACCAACCACACTCATGGCTTTAAAGAAGATCTGAAGCACAGGAATGTTTGTGTTCACACCATTATCCTCTTTTAGAATGCAATCCGGTAAGGCAATCGTGGAAACACAGACCACACAAAATGAGATCTCAATGTAACTTAGAATAGGTACTTAAATGTAAGTATTACTCACAATCATGAAAATTGAGCTGAAAATACAATGCTCATATTGGTTTTTATAGCAATATAGTTCAACCACTGTAATAAATTACCCTAAAATCCTTTTTGCGAGTTACCAAGAACATCACAGAACAGAAAAGTAAGCATAGACCGTAATGCGGCAGTGGGGTGGCGAGGATTTTGACAGAATTATGTCTCACTGCTAGAGAACCATCATTTGTCCTGGTCACCACAATGCTGGAAGTGATGGCACCAGAGGTTAGCAGGAACGGAGCTGAATTATGAGAAATTGTCTGCATAGAATGTCCAATAGTATAGCACAGGAACAGGTTCTTCAGCCCACAATGTTGTGCTGAACTAATTAAATTAGCAATCAAATGCCCAACTAAACCAACCCCTTTTGCCTACTCAATATTTATATCTTTTCCAGTCCCTGCACATTCATGATCCTATCTAAGAGCTCTTCGAAACGTCCACCAGCACACCAGGCAATGCATTCCAGGCACCTCACCCTCTTTGGACAAAGAAAACCTGCTACACTTCTTCTCTCAACATATAGCTGTGGCTTGAACATCTCCTCGTCCCTCTTGCATTAAATACTCTCTCTTATTAGATTTCAGCCGGGGATAGGAAAAGATTCCAGCTGTCTACTTTATCAATTCATCTCATACTCTTATAAATATTGATCAATTTTCTTCTTGGTCTCCATCACTCCAGAGAAAACAGCCCAAGTTTGTCCAACCTCTCCTTATTGGAGCACATGTCCTCTAATCCAGGCAACATCCTGGTAAACACCTTCATCATTCTCTCCAGAACCTTGATATCTTTCCTATAAAGGAATGGTCTGAACTGAATGCAATATTCCATATGGAACATAAATGAAATTCTATAAAGCTGCAGCATAACTTCCTTGAACTCAATTCCTCCATGAATAAAAACAAACACGCCTTATGATTTCTTTACCACCCCATCACCCCATCTTTTAGAAAGCTATGGACTTGGACACCAAGATCCCTCTGTACATCAGCTCTGCTAAGAGTCTTGCCAATAACAGTAATCTCCATCTGCCATTCCTCCACCCACAAATGCGACAGGTCTGTATCACAATGTGTCTTTTGGCAGTCTTCTACACTATCCATAATGCCACTAAATATATCATCTGGAAACGTATAAAGACACCGTCTACATCTTCATCCAGGTCATGCAAAGGTCCCACTATGGATCCCTGCAGAACAGCACTATTTACAGACCACCAGCCAGAGCATATCCCGTATCTGTCTTCTACAGGGGAGCCAGTTCTGAACCCAAGTGGCCAATTCACTGTGGATACCATACCATGAGCCTCCCATGAGGAATGCTGGCAAACTCCTTCCTAAAATCCGTGTAGCTTTACAGTCATCACTTCCTCGAAATACCTTATCAAGTTAGTAAGACACAATTTGCCCCACACAAAGCCATGCCTACCTAATTAGGCCATGGTTTTCTAAATGTTCATAAATCCTATCCCTAAGAATTCTCTCTAGTAACAGTTCTAACACTAACACAAGTCTGTTGGTTCCAGGATTACCCCTATTTCCTACCTTGAATAATCTAACAGAATTAGCTGCTTGCCAGTCTCTGGAACTTAGGGATGACACAAAAATATTAATCAAGGTACCAGCAATCTCATCTCTTGCCTCACTCAATAACCTGGGGTATGACCCTCAGGTTATCCACCTTAATGCTCTTTAGGAGAGCCAGCATGACCTCCTTCTCTACTTCAAAATGCCTTAGCATATTAATACATTCCAAACAGATCTCCCGATCCTCCACATCCTTCTCCTTGGCATATACTAATGCAAAGTATTCATTTAGAACCTCACCCACATCCACTGCCTGCAAGAAAATATTCCCTTATTTTAATCCTTGAGTTGTCTTACCCTTTCTCTAGTTATGCTCTTGCTCCTGATATATGTATAGAGTGCCCTTTGATCCTACTTTTCAAGGGTATTTCATGGCCCCTCCTGGCTTTCTTAATACCCCGCTCGAGTTCTCTTCTCAATTGTTTATAATACTCAAAGGCTCCGTTTACCAAACTGTTCATAAGGTTCCTTTTCCTATGACTAAATTCATCACCACTCACAACATCTAAGGTTCTCTTACCTTGTCATCCTTGTCCTCCTTTCTGACTGGAGCATACCTGTCCTGTACTCTGTGAGGTTGGCCTATAAACACCTTCCACATATTGGATATGGACTTGCCCAAAAACAGTTGTTCCCAATGACCTCTTGAGTTCCCATCGAATACTCTCATAATCTGCCCTGGTACAATTTAATAGTTTTCCGCAAGATTCATATCTGTGGTTATCTATCATTAAGCTTAAGGAGTTATGATGACTGCTCCCTTACTGCTTGCCCACTGTAAGGCCAGTCACCTGACCAAGCTCATTACCCAACACCAGATCCAGCAAGGCCCCTCCTCTTACTGGACTATCTACACATTCATTTAAGAAACCCTCCTGGATGCATCTAACACATTCTTGCCACAAGGATGTCCGAGTGTGTATTAGGAACATTGAAGTCACCCACTACAAGAGTCAAAATCAGGTTTATTACCACTGATATACTGTATGTCAGGAAATATGTAATTTTTGCAGCAATAGAAGTGCAAGAAAAAATTACTAATAGTTACAATAAAAAGCAAAATAGATAAATTGTGCAAAAGAAGAATGGTGAGGTTGTATTCATACATCTATGGACAGTTCAGAAATCTGATGGTGAAGGGGAAGAGGTTGCTCCTAAAACATTAACTGTGTGCCTTCAGGATCCTGTACCCCCTCCCTGATAGTACTAATGAGAAGTGGGCAAGTCCCAGATGGTGAGGGTCCTGAACAACAGATGCCACCTTCTGGAGGTGCCACCTTATCAAGATGTTCTTGATGGTGGGGAGGCTTGTGCTGTGATGGAGCTGGCTGAGGCATTAACCCTCTGCAACCTGAACCTCCAAACCAGGTTGGAGGTCATAATGCTCTCCACATTACAAGAGTAATTCAGTGACATTACTCCTAATTTGATGTAACCACTGGCTTGCCTTCTTTGTGATTGCATCAATATGTTGGGCCCAGGGTAGGTACTCTAAGATGTTGATGCCCAGGTACTTGAAGCTGCTCACCCTTTCCACTGTTGACCCCTCGATGAAAATGGGTGTGTATTCTCCCAACTTTCCCATCTTGAAGTCCACAACCAATTCCTTGGTTTTGCAGACATTAACCAAAAGATTGTTACTGTGACACCACTCAAGCAGTTGACCTATCTCACTCCTGTACACCTTCTCATTACCATCTGAGATTTTGTTAAGTCAATGGCAGGTGGAATTTGAGCTGTGCCTAGGCACACAGTCATGAGTGTAGAGGAGTGGGCCAAGCATGGATCCTTGAGGTGCCCCTGTGTTGACTGTCAGCAAGGAGGAAATGTTATTACCAATCTGCACTGATTGTGGTCTCCCGATGAGAAAGTCAAGGATCCAGTTACAGAGGGAGGTACAGAAGCCCAGTTTTTAAGACTTGGTGATTAGTAGGGAGGGGATGATGGTGTTGAAGACCTGTAATCAATAAACAGCCCCCTGACATAGGTATTGCTGCTGTCAGGTGACACAAGGCCGACCAGAGAGCCAGTGAGATTGCATTCTCTGTAAATTGCAGCAGGTCCATCTTCATCCAGGTTCAGGAAGGAGTTAATTCTAGCATGGCTGACCTCTCAAAGAACTTCATCACTGTACAGGTGACTGCTACTGGGCAATAGTCATCGAGACAGTTCACCTTGCTAGAGGGATTGAATTTAAGAGCAGGGAGGTTAACTGTATAGGGCACTGGTGAGGCCACATCAGGAGTACTGTATGCAGTTTTGGTCTCCTTACTTGAGGAAGGATAGACTGGCTTAGGAGGCAGTGCAGAGGAGGTTCACCTGGTTGACTCCGGAGATGAGGGGTTAGACTATGAGGAGAGATTGAGTCGCCTGGGACTGTACTCGCAGGAATTCTGAAGAATGAGAGGAGATCTTATAGAAACAGATAAAATTATGAAAGATGAAGGCAGGAAAGTTGTTTCCATTGATAGGTGAAACTAGAACTAGAGGGACATAACCACAAGATTCAGGGGAGTATACTTAGTTTAGAGATGAGGAAGAACTGCTTTTCCCAAATAATGGTGAATCGATGGAATTCTCTGCCCAATGAAGCAGTGGAGGCTACCTCAGTAAATATACTTAAGGAAGGTTTTTGCATAGTAGGGAATTAAAGGTTATGGCAAATAGGCAGGTAGGTGGAGATGAGTCAGTCATGATCTTATTGAATGGCGGAGCAGGCTTGATGGGCCAGATGGCCGACTCCTGCTCCTATTTCTTATGTTCTTATGCTTTTCTTGGGCACTGGTATGATTGCTCCCCTCCTGAAGCAGGTGGGAAATTCCAGCTGCACCTGTGAAAGATTTCTAACTGGATTCTAGTTGAGAGCAAAATAACTGGTTGCATCACCGTCTGGTATGGAGGGATCTCTGCACAGGATTGGAAAAAGCTGCAGAAAGTTGTAAACCCAGCCAGGTCCATCATGGGCACTGGCCTTCCTAGCATCCAGGATGCCTTCAGAAGCTGGTACCTCAAAAGTCATGAAGGACCCACATCACCCAGTTCATGTCCTCTTCTCATTGCTACCATCAAGAAGGAGGTACAGAAGAACAAAGAAACACACTCAACATTTCAGGAATAGCTTCTTGCCCTCTGCCATCAGATTTCAGAATGAACAAAGAACCCATGAGCACTACCTCAGTAATCTTTTTCCCTTTTTTTAAATCTCTTTTTTGCACTATTTAATTTAATTTTCTTTTTAAAATATATTTCTAATTGTAACGTATAGATTTTATTACTATGTATTGAAGATACTGCTGTCACAAAAAAAACTAACTTTACAACATATGCCAGCGATACCAGTGGTCACCCATTTCAATTCCACTTCACATTCTGATATGTCCATCCATGGCTCCTTTACTGTCACCATGAGGCCACACTCAGGAACACCATTTTGTATTCCGTCTGGGTAGCCTCCAACCTGATGGTACAAACAACCATTTGTCAAACTTCCAATAATGGCTTTCACCACCTTGCCTGTCCATCTCTTCCTTCTGGTGCTCCTCACCCCTTTTCTTTCTTCCATGGCCTTCTGTGCTCTCCTGTCAGACTCCCTTCTATAGCCCTTTTTCTCTTTCACCAATCAACCACATCTCTTT
Organism: Hypanus sabinus; assembly: GCF_030144855.1. Taxonomy (NCBI): domain Eukaryota; kingdom Metazoa; phylum Chordata; class Chondrichthyes; order Myliobatiformes; family Dasyatidae; genus Hypanus; species Hypanus sabinus. The sequence goes on from NC_082722.1 coordinate 53,259,503, forward strand.
ACTTCATCCCTCCTCCTCCCAGTTTCACCTATCATATTGTGCTTCTCCCTCCCCTCCCCCCACATTTAAACTCTACTCTTCATCTTTCTCTCTCCAGTCCTGCTGAAGGGTCTCAGCCTGAAACGTCAACTGCTCGCTATTTTCCATAGATGCTGCCTGGCCTGCTGAGCTCCTCCAGCATTTTGTGTGTCCAGCATCTGCAGATTTTCTCTTGCCAGTGATTTAATTCTGATAGTGAAGATATTCTTGAATATTCCAGCTAGTTGTTTGGCACAGGTTCTCAACACCGTGCAAGGTACACTATTGGAGGCCGATTCCTCGTGAGGATTCACCACCTTGAGAGATGTTCTGACATCAGCCTCCTGAGTCAGAGATCACGGGGTTGCCAGACACTGCGGGGATTCACCCCGGTGTGTTTTATTCTTCCTATCAAAGTGTGCATAAAGTAAACCTGGTGCTTTTTCATGTTGTCCTAATCTGCCTGGATATCTGTTTCTCAATGTCCCAATGATTAATGAGGTGTCCGTTGTACAATAGGGTGTCTGTAGGTTAGGCTGGGAACGTTCTTTAGAACAAAGACAGCTAAGAAACAAACATGATACCATAGATGATTGAAAAATTACAGGAATTCCAGATAAGATATAAAGGTCTATTTTCACTAACAGGAAGATGAAGAGCTATGAGATTTAAGGCAATAGGTAGAGGGATTAAAGAAAGGAAAATCTCAAATATGGTCAGGACCTAAAGCCAACATCATATTTACAAAGTAGGTAGAGATAAGCACAGGATGTGCAGTTTCCTGAAAGGGGGGAGGGCAAACAGAGAGCTGGAAAATAGGATTAGTCTTAACAGAAAATTTTCAATCAACAGTGACATAATGCTGGCTCTCCTGCACCATTGTCTCTGTGATTAAATTAGGTCTGCCTTCAGGAGCTTACTAGACTTGTATAATGAACACACACTAGGCATTGTGCTTTTTATGTTTGTAACAAATATAAAAACCATTTTAAGAAAGCAAGCTTGTCACTGAGCAGGATCCTGAATTAGAGACAAATTATTTCCTTTTCATGAGCTGAAAGTGTAAAGAATTGAAACCTAGTTTTCCAGAATCTTACACTGGTGACCGGTATAATGATCCTGAATCCCAGCAGTTGTGTTATTTAAATTCAATTACGCAAGAATTAGGAAATCCTGAAATTTAAGAAAATTGAGACTGTGAACCAGTCACTGGAAAAAGAACTTATTTGGTTCACTGGAATAATTCAGGGAAGAAAGTCTACTGTCCTTGCCTGGTCTTGCCTACATATGACACCAGCCCCACAGCATTATGGTGTCTCTGAAATGGGTCAGCTAGCCAGTCAAATGTAGAAGACCAATTAGAAATGAAGAATAAATACTAGGCTTGTCAGATGTACATAGATCAGGCAAAATGTTTGAAAACAACTGTAAAATGCTAAAAGAAATATATGATTTGCAGCTAAAAGTAAATATTATGCCTCATTTATGATGAACTATTGAAAAATCAGAGTAAAACAGTAAAGCAAGTTCACCCTACCTGTGATGTGACCGTCAGTTTGTCAGGTTGGGAAGTAATAAAATCAAGGTAATCATTTGCTTTTGTTATTCCCCTCGCTGAGGATGAATTCATTGCTATCAGAGAAAAGTTCTGTACAATATTCTCAATTGCCTGATAAAAATAAAACAGAAAAAGATTTGAGAAGATGAACTTCTTAATAGTGTTTCCAGACTCGTAGAAGCAGAAAATAAAATGGTTAATGTCAGGATAGATGTTATAAAAGCAATGAAGGAGGGTCACTCAGAGGTCATGAGTATGGAATGAGCTGCCAGTGCAAGTGGTCCACGTGAGCTTGAATTCAACGTTTAAGAGAAGTTTGGATGGCAGGGTATGGAGTGCTATGCTCCAGGGGCATGTCGATGGGACTAGGCAGTTTAAGTGGTTGAACATGGACTAGATGGGCTGAAGGGCCTATTTCTGTGTTGTACTTTTCTATGATGCCATGAAAACTTAATGACAAAGTATATAAACAAACATACTTCAGCAAACACTTCCCCCCCCCCCCCCCAGGTGATCACATGGGTTTGGGCGGGATGAATAATAAAATAAAATGGGCGGCATGGTGCCCTGTTGGTTGGCACTGTTGCCTTGTGGCATTCGGTGAAAACTAGAGTTAAGGTTGGATCAGCCATGATCTTGTTGAATGGCGGAGCAGACTTGAGGGGCCGACTGGCCTACTCCTGCTCCTATCTCTTATGTTCTTATGTACTTTGATATGACTTTTCATTGGAACCTTTGTCGCTCCTGTTTGATTTCATATTGAAGTTTGGATTCTGATTTGGATTCTGGTCCTGAAAAACGTCTCGTTTTTAACTGTGTACTGTACCAGCAGAAATGACAATAAAAAGTGACTTGACTTGACTTGACCTGACTTGATTATCGCAAGGGATCAGGGTTACGTATGCATGAGATAAGGTGTCTCCCAATTTATGTAAAGCCAAATTCTCCCTTCAGGGAGGAGCAACACCTTATATTCCGTCAGGGTAGCCTCCAATCTGATGGCATGAACATCAATTTCTCGAACTTTCGGTAATTTCTGCACCCCCCCCCCCCCACCATTCCCATTCCCTTTTCCCTCTCTCACATTATCTCCTCACCTGCCCATCACCTCCGTCTGGACCTCCTCCTTGTTTTCTTTCTTCCATGTCCTTCTGTCCTCTCCTATCAGATTCCTCCTTCTCCAGCCCTGTATCTCTTTCACCAATCAACTTCCTAGCTCTTTACTTCACCCCTCCCTCCTCCCGGTTTCACCTATCATCTTGTATTTCTTCCTCCCCTCCCCACGCTACATATTGAACTCTGACTCCTCATCTATTTTTCTCCAGTCCTGATGCTGCCTGGCTTGCTAAATTCCCCTAGCATTGTGTGCGTGTTACTTGGATTTCCAGCATCTTGTTTGTGCTCAAACTAGACATCATGTATCTTTGAAAAACAGTGTATATCTTCAAATGTGGATATATTTTGCAACAGTTTAAATCATGAATTGCTTCTAGTTCTCTGCAAGTATTTTAAATCCAGTATTTTGATTAATTACGTACCTTACGTTACGTTTAAGATCAATTACCTTGAGTAAGTATACATTTAGTGAGATTCTGAAATAATTGTGAGTTTTCTTTGATATTTTACTTTAACTGAAAGTAAAATTGATATCCATGTGATTACTAATGAAAGCTAGGTTTACATTTTATCAAAGCTGTTAGTTTAATTTTATGAATCAAAGTATTAATAGTAGATTGTATTATCAGATGTACACTGAGCATTTATGTCAGGCTGGTTGCATTTTTCTGTTGAGCTTTTGAGAGTTTTTATTACTCTGTGTATCTGTTAGACTATTAATTATTAGCTATAATTCTGCAGTTTTAGTGTCAATGATTGTGTCAATGGTTAAATGTACCTTTGCTTTCTAAACCCTTTGAAATGATTTTCAGTGAGAATAGCAATCATTGTTTGCGGTACTGTATTGCTAATATGGGAACAAATGACTTTTTATAAATACGATGATTTATGAACTTCATTTTATGGATACACATTGGATTTTGGTTAATTGGGCTATCGGTTAATCAGAGCAGCCACATATTTGGGACAACTCTTAAAGAACAAGATTAAGAAAATAGTTGTGATTTCCATCGTTTATTTGGAACACTGTGCCAATTAATTGGGGACGGAAACTGTTACCAAACAGTTTCTAATTAGCTTCGGTCACGTGCACCTGTGTGGCAATTAGACACTACCGTTTTGTGCACTTATGTTCAAAAAGCAGTGATTTTTTTATTACTGATAGTTGGTGAGAAGTAAACAGTAAGACAAGTCAGAACAATTTTGCTCGCCACGGTTTCAAGCCTTCAGGCTTGGAGATGCCAGAAAGAGCAAAGAGTGAAAATGAAATGATTTCACTACTTCAACAAGTTAGGAACTACAATGAATTTCACTGTAACATTCAAGGTTATTGAATATTACAAAATCAAAACGAACATGTGGAGGATGCAACCATCAATAGCATTGTATGTAAAGCAGTGCATTATCTACACTAGGAGTCTGTGGTGATTTTGTTCATTTACAGTTAATCAAAAGAACGTGGCAGCGTACACTGGATGAATTCCTCTGTTGATAACAATTAGGAAATAATGCAGCTTTATAGTGCTGCAGGAGTATTGTTAGTGTTCTAATTTGTTCTGTATTTCATTTAGATGCATAGTTTGTCTCTCAGTTAAACAATACTTCGTCTTTTTTTGGTACCTATTTTACTATTTCCATGAAATTTTGGATGATTTGTGGAGTTGTACAATTGGGACAAATTGTACTGGTTTTGATGTGTCCCAATTAACTGGAACCCACTGTAATTGCATAATGTAGATATATTAACAAAAATCATCTCCTTCCTCACAGAATTTTTGAGTATGCGAAGAATCCCATTACTTCACCAGTTTTCACAGATCCATTATCTGATTTCTCCTGTGTCCAAAGTGTACTGAAATGTCACCAGTGCATTCAAAATACATATATTCATGTTGTTGCGAAATACAACACTCTATTAATGATATTTTGTTATCAAGGGAGTTGGTATCTTTTATTGTTTATACTTGCCATTCATTTTGTCCTTGGGGAAGATTGTTCTCAAACACAGAAGAGAAGTTATTCTAATCACTTTACCTGCATTATCTCACTTACAGAAACATCAGTGAACATGTCCTTAGAGTCTGGAAGGCTTTTCAGTAAACTCTCTGTCAGATCTGAATCTGGTGTTGAGCACCTTGATGTGCAAATTCTTGAATTCTGCAAAACAATATAAACACAAGAAGGTCTGCAGTGGCTGGAAATCAAGAGCAGCACACACAAAATGCTGGAGGAACTCAACGGGTCATGCAGTATCTACAGAAAAGAATAAACAGTTGACATTTCAGGCTAACACCCTTCATGAGGATTGGAGAGGAAGGGGGAAAATGCCAGAATAAAAAGGTGAGGGGAGAGGAAGGAGGACAAGCTGGAAGGTGATAGGTGAAGCCAAATGGGTGGGGAAGGTAAAGGGCTGGTGAAGAAGGAATCTGATAGGAGAGGAGGGTGGATCATGGGAGAAAGGGAAGGAGGGCACCAGGGGAAGGTGATAGAAAGTAAAGAGAAGAGGTGATGGAAGAAGAGGGAAGGGGGAGGGCAAAGGAAAACAAAGAGAAAAAAATTTCCCTGATGGAATGTGAGGAGTTGCTCTTCCACCTTGAGAATAGTCCCATGGCAGAAGTGAAGGCCATAGACTGACGTGTCAGAAGGGGAATGGGGATAGGAATTAAAATGTTCCAGAAAATTCCACTTTTGGCGGATGGAGCAGCGGTGCTCAACAAAATGGTCCCCCAATTTAACAAAATAACTAACTAATGGTTTTATAATCACAGTTTAACTTTGGAGTATTCTTTAAACAAGTAAAATTCTTGTGAACAATTTGCATTTTGAAGCAATAAATTTTATTTAATAGCTCGTCTGCATGTTTTAAAAAGTTACTCCAAAACTTGCCAGATTCAAGGGAGAGTTAATTGGGCACATAAATTATCAGCAGTGGTCTGGCGATTCCTACACCCATTTCATGGTTCTATAGAGTTTATTAATGTTATCTGTTTATCTTCCAACTTTGGGAGTGTTGGGAAGAATGGATGCTACCATCACCAGTATCTGCTGAAGTGAAGCATTTGCATCTCACATCAGTTGTGCCATTGCAAAGGCTGAGCAAAATAGAAACTTTCCTCTGCAGCTCCTCATAGTTCTGTAGACATTTTTGTATGAAGTTTCTTGTATTTTATCATCCTAACATTACAGAGAAACGCTGGGAGGGGATCTTGTCATGATTTTCCAAAATGCAAATTGCATTATCTGCGTGGGTGTCAAGAAACATGAGTTTTTTAAAGTGTTAATTAATTTATTTTTTGCCTCACTAAAATTCCTTGAGAGTTAATGTATATCTCAAATTTTTGAGCAGTTCTGTGCAAAGTCAAATTTCCATTACCCGAATAGCTGTAACACATAAATAGCCTTTGTTATCATTCTGATATCAAAACTGTAAGTTAAAAGTAACAAAAAGAAAGAACAATTGGCTCAGAATCACAAACTTCAAACTGAATAAAATGATTTAGGGTGGGTTACTCCAATTGGGTCACTAGTGCTTGATGCTGAGTTACTAGCACAAACCCAGTGGGTTGAAGAACTTGCTTTAGTCTGCTGACTGTGACTATAAAATTACAGAGAACTAGAGCACAAAAACCAGACTTCTAGCCAACTGATTAATGCTGGTGATTATACTTCACATGTAAATACACTTTTCTATCTCTTTCTCCCTTATGAACCTGTCAACACAATTACTCCTTGAAGGAGCAAGGTACCATAATCTAATCACTCGCGGATGAAGTCCCTTATGCATTCTAACAGTGACTGGCTCACACTGATGCCTTAAACATTTTCTCTTCCTAAGGCAGTGAAGTTATCTGACCTATCAAACTCTCTCATCCTTTTAATGACTTCCCATGGCATTGCCTTGTAAAGAAACTCATCAGAGTAGGAAGGAAGGCCAGGACAGGCTGGTGTACCAAACGGAAAAAGGCAGCAAATTACTAGGAACAGATTACTACTGGTTACTGTGGAGAGTCTTACCCAGGCAGAAACACTAATACAAAATCAAACTACTGCTGTTGCTGGGTATCAGAGATCAGAACTCAAAATGTGCTGTGGACTTGGTAGGTACTGGGCCGAATCTACAACCTTTTGTAGGATTTTCCACTCAGAGGCATTGGTGTTCCCGTACCAGGCCATAACGCAGCCAGCCAGCACACTTTCCACCACACATCTGTAGAAGTCTGTCAAGGTTTTGGATGACATGCTGAACCTCTGCAGACTCCCGAGGAAGTAGAAGTTCTCTTCTGCTTTCTTTGCAATTATATTAATGTGATGGGTCGTCAGGTCTACTGTGATAGTGACACCCAACTACTTAACGTTACTGATCCTCTCCACCTCTGATCCTCCTATGATTACTGGCTCATGGACATTTGGTTTCCCTCTCCTGAAGTCTACAATCAGTTCCTTGGTCTTGTTGACAATGAGTGAGATTACACCACTCAGCCAAGTTTTCAGTCTCCCTCCTGTATGTAGATTCATCAGCCCCTTTGATACAGCCGCACAGTGGTGTCATCAGCAAACTTATACATGGTGCTGGAGCTGGACTTAGCCACACAGTCAAAGGTGTAAAGTGAGTAGAGCAGAGGCTAGGTACACGGCCCTGTGGTGCACCTGTGCTAATGGAGATTGCAGAGGAAATGTTTTTGCCGATCTGAACTGACTGGGGTCTACAAGTGAGGAAATCCAGGATCCAATTGTGCAAGGGGGTATTGAGGCCCAGGTCTTGGAGTTTACTGATCAATCAGCTGAAGACAATTTAAAGACTTTTACAAAAAACAGCATCAGTATGCACGACCTTATTGTCAACAGTAAACCAAATTGTCCATGTAACTAATTATGGAGCTTCTTTGATGCAAATAATGAACAATGTGTTTGTAATCTTTGCTGGTACTTGAATTGGGTGCATTTGTAGTGACAGTAGTGAACTGCAATGTTGCATTAAAATCCACTTCAAGACTAACATGGCTTTTCGTTCTAGTTAGACAATTCTAAACAGCAGCCTGGTATATGGCTGGTAAACAAGATACCGTCATTCATTCATTCCAGTCAATGCCACCAATTCTAGCATTGGCCATCAACTGGAGTTGAAAAAGACCTAACAAGATCAAACTATGGCTCTCCTGAAACTGAGCTTCCAACCTCAGAACCCTGAGCGAAACTTTCTTCGACTGGTACCTCGGGCTTTTGCAGCAGTAATTGAAAGATTCTTATGGAAAGTGAAACACTTCACAGCAGATGGCTTGTCACATCCATTCTCTAAAGCACTGGAAATACTGCGAATGAACTCCTGTTTGTGCAGAAGAGCACTCAACTGTAGAATATCAACTATCATTAAGTTGACCGCCAGAAACCAATAGCTGGTACATTAGTAATTATGTCCATAAATGCATTTGATTTTGGAACTAATTATGTAATCAGCGATAATCACTCACTTCGGGCAAAGCTCTTTTTCTTCTGGCACCACTCTTTACACTTTGTGAATCTGTTAAAGATATAAATCCTTGAAAATTAAAAACCATTAAAAATTTCATGTTCTAATAATGTAATATATTAAATGCACTGTTGTAATGTAGATTTCATTCTTCAGAACTCGGTTTTGAAAAATCAACACTGCCTTTGATTTTCTAATTGAGATCTGTGCAAAGATGTGACTTCAGCAGGACGCTACTTGACTTTGTGTAGTTCATGCAAGTGCACGTATCAAATGACTGTTCTGAATGTGCACAAATTAATCCTATTGATAAAACCAAACATTCAGCAAAGTCTTACTATACAGTGTACAAATATTTACTGTTCACAGGTAATACTTCATGAAAAGCGACTTTATGAATTAAAAGAAATGCAAATAAGGGAAGTAGATTGTATTAAAATAAATGTAAACAAGGTAAGTAAAAAGAAAACATAGGTGATCATTTGTGATTTTTAATTTAAGGAGGATTATACACCCAACATATTAATATGCTGCCTCTCTGCACATAAAGTTGTATATATTCCAATTATTTTCTGCTTTTTTTGCAATAATTATATTTACTTTTGAATGGTGGAAGCAGACTATAGAATTCTGAAATAGAAGCAAAAATGTTGGAAATTCTCAGCCTCTAGGGAGTGAGAAGCTGAGTTACTGTTTCAGGACAATGATTCCTGATCATAAACGAGTGTCACTCTTTATTCCTTTAAGAATATGTCACATTGAGAATCAAACTCACTCTTTCTAAACAGTCTCAATGCAAGAATAGCTGCATGTTCTACAAATGCAATGGCTAATGATTCCAAGAGGTCTTTGCCAGTGCACAGAAGATCCCATGTAATGAAGTCTAGATGCACACAGACCTACAGGTTTGAAACAGGATTCCTGCCTTTGCAGATTGGATGGGGAAAGTTATGTGCAGTTATTTAATTAACCTGTCTTCCTTTATTTAACTTAATTATTTCTTAGTGCTTTAATGTGTTGATAAAAATTATTGTTCGAAAACGCTTTTTTTATTTTTAATGTTTAATTATTTTATACCACGATCATAGTTTAAAATCTCTAAATATCATTCAAAGTCAGTTACAAAACATTGGCAGTTCTGACAGACAGGATCCTCCTTGCCCACGTTTTAGTCTCTAGGTGCTGAGCATTGAAGGCTGAATCTCCAGCAATATTGTCGATGGTCTGGTGACCTTCATGATCAACTTGTCCAGTCACCACACAACTGAACTGGGTGCAGTCTGGCTGGCAGGAGAATTTAAATTTACTGATGATGGAATGTAGTTTTTCCACTTACTAAACATTCGAATCTGAAAAACGGAATCTTAAATTTCAATAGTAATGTCTTTTGAAAGTTGTCACTCTCCTTACCTTTCTTCATTCCAATGCTCCTTTTGGAAGGATTATTTGTGACAATAACATGCCCAGCAACATATTGCTTAATGGATAAGAAATTCCAAGCAGTGACAGTCACAAGAAATGTGCCTGTAATCAGAGGGGAGAAAAATGGATCTAGCAACTTTAAAATCAGTATGCATCACTGAGTCTTCAAAATTAAACATTGTTTTTTTAATTTCTCTTCCTTCCTATTGTAAACTCATTATTAAAGCAGGATATCAAGAGATGATGGGAGGAGAGAGCCGGACTAAGGTCAGGGAGGGCCTTCACCATTTTCCTTATCAATTCCCCTTTTGACATGGATAGAGCCCATCCATACATATAGATCTGTGAATAATTCATTGACAAATTAAACTAATTGGGTACAAGAGAAGTCAAAAGAGGCTACAGATATTGGAATCTGGAACAAAAATCATAACATTGAACAACAGTGGGTCAAATAGTATCTGTTGGGCAAAGCGTGTCTCCACCATTGTTCCTTTTCTGCATTAGATGCAAAGTCAGACTTCAATTGCTTTAATATTTAAGGAAAATAAAAATCAATAGTTTATATTTATGTCATTCCTTTAACAAATTCATACACTTCCTACATCATTTCAAAGAAAAATTGATATCAAACACATAAAGGGATACTTTTGCACAGATAACCAAAATTTTGTTCTTAAGTGGCATCTTAAGTAAAGAAAGTAGAAAGGTTAAAGAGACAGAATTAGGGATAGAATTGTTCTGGCAGCTGAAGGCATGGCTGATAGTGGAACAATTATATTCAAGGATGCCCTGGAAGCCAGAAATAGACAAGCCAAACATTTCAAACCAAAGGGCTGAAGGACGTTATGATTTAAAGTCATGATTGGATTTAAAACAATAATGAGAATTGTAATATCAAGATATTGCTTAAATGTGAGCCAATATAGATAAATAAAACAGTAATGATGGGTGCAAATGACCTACTGGGCAGCAAAAATTAAATGAACTCAAAGTTGTGAAGGTTTCAGCTAAGGAGTCCAGTTGGGGATTCATGGGTATAGTCAGCTCCAGAGGAAAACTAATTTCTTCTTATGTTTTTTTTAAAGGTATTATCAAGTATAACATTACACTCATTGGCCATTACCATTTACATTTATATAATTGGATAGGCAAGTAATTAAACACAGATAATTATTCTGGTGTTAACAACACAAAACAACAGAGGTCAAAAATATTAAATCCGTCACTGGTGAAAGTTTTACCTTCCTCGTTCATTGGAAATATATAAACTGAAAGCTTTCCATCGGAACTCTCCAGCGCATAGGTTGAAATATTATAAGAACTAATGAAATCAAACTGTAAGTTTATCGGTGCACCTTCAGATACAGACACGTGTATGGTGATATTACTGCCTGGACTCAGGACTGAAGGCTCTAACACTGCTTCCAGACCGTTGATCTCAACGAGAAGATAAATTGTCAAATTCTGATATATCTCTACAGAATCATTTGTTGCGGTTACAATCACATTATGTTGGCCTGGCCCAATAAGCAACTGAGAGGTTTGGTCTATAGGGATGACCCCTTGTATTAGAGTGGATGCCTGAAGAACAGTATTTCCAACAGACGCAGTGTAGATCATATCAAAATCTACAAGAGAAAAGTACTTAAATTTAGTTAATTATAACAATGTACAAAAATACATAAATGGATGCAGCCATTTCATATTTCTAAACTTTGGGAAGGGGCTGTTTGGGAGAACACCAGTCCTCATCAAGGGGTCAGCAGTGATAAGGGTGAGCAGCTTCACATTCCTGGGTGTCAACATCTCGGAGGGTCTATGGTTCCTCCACCATACTGATGCAAGCACTAAGAAGATATGCCAGTGTCAGTGGAGCTTGAGGAGATTTGGTATGTCACCAAAGACTCCAGCAAATATCTACAGATGTACTGTGGAGATCATTCTGACTGGCTGCATCACCATCAGGTGCAAAGACTCCAATGCACAGGATCAAACACAACTTCAGAGCCTTGTAGACCCAGCCAGCTCTATCGTGGGCACTAGCCACTGCAGCATTGAGAATATCTTCAGAAGGTGGTGCCTTAAGAAGGCGGCAAACACCATTAAGGATCCTCACCATCTGGGACGTGCCCTCTTCTTGTTACTATCATCAGGAAGAAGGATATACGCTCAACACTTTAGGTAAACCTTCTTGCCCTCCACCAGCAGATTTCTGAATGGTCCAGGAACCCGTGAACTCTCTTGCTCTCTTTTTGCACTATTTATCTAATTTTTTAATGTATTTCCTATTGTAACCTTTTCTGTATTGCTCTATACTGCTGCTATAAAATAACAAAGTTCATGGTATGTCAGAGATAATCAACCCAATTCTGATTCTCAGTGTACTGTATAGTCCATTATGTTAATACAACAATAAAATATTATTTTTAATGTTTTACTGCAAGTTAGAATCCAAATGTAAAATCTTAAATTGAAGAGTGCTAATCTAACAAACCTAATTATTTCAGTTTGTAATACAGGCATATATGTACCACGTTTTGTCTGAATCCACAATGTTTCTCCATATCGCACTGTGCAATCAAGAATTGTGTCCAGTTGACTGGGGCTGAAACACTGCAAACCATCCATTTGATTGTATGGCTGATGTATAATTTCACTCTTGTCAACAGCCCAGTGCCCTCTGCTGCTCTGACATTCAATGGAGATGGTATAAACACCTGCAGCCTTGTATAAATGTGCTGCTGTGAAAGATCTTAATGGAACACAAAACAGAACAAAGGAGAAACTAAATGAGACCACGATCAATTTCATCAAATTTACTTAGTTATTCAGTTCACTGACAGGCAAAGCATTTAAAAGCAAATGTGTGTGAACAATTTAATCTGAATGTGTTGATCACAGCTATATCATCCCCTATATATTCATAACTCAGGTGATTAAACTTAAGTACACAGGTTTCATTTGTTCATTTTCAATCTTCAAAGGTGATCTTACTCAAACAGAAACAGAATCAAAGGTGGAATCACACAAATATCACACATTTTCCACTTTCAATCCCTAATCTTCACTCTCCTACTTGGCAACCTTGATTTCTCTCTGGTTCTCCTAGTTTCATAATTTTCTCACTACTCTTGTTTCCTCACAGCCGTTCTCGCCTCTAAGTTGTCTCACTCCTCCCTTGCTGCAGTCTCTCTCATCACCTTTGGTTTGTCCTTCTTGGCCTTTTCCACCTATCCTCACACTTCTCACTCTGCTCTTTCATAGCATTAAAACTGTCCCTTCCGTCAAATCCCTCAGTTTCGGGTTGCCACATAGAAATTAAATGAAGATTTTTTTTAAAAACAGAGGGTCTCTCACACATCTAATAATAAAAACAAGAAGCATATTTCACAGAAACAACATTATTTGACTTGTCTTTACAACCATTATTCTATTAAGACAAAGAAAAGCAAATTTTAATTAGTTGATGTTTACTCACTGTTTTTGGCGATTAAAGTAATACATTTTGCCATCTCCTGCAGAAACTGTGCATGAAAATTTTTCCAAGTATGGATTAAGTTGCCATTCAAGTGGGATGATTATGTGGAAAATTGAATAGCTATTGACAGATGGCGCCTGTGAGTCTTTACAAAGTATGACATCAAATTAAACATCAATCACAAAACCAAAAGTTCTTTACCATCACTAAGAAAAGTTGGACTAATTACTATTGTTATTGGATTCAACAGGCTTTAATTAATTTATATTTAGGTTGTTATATTTGTGAAGACACATACATGACAATGTTATAATGACCGATTTATGTTACATTTGTAAAGCAAAAATATGGAACTAGCACATAGTTAGCACATTTAAGTACAGAGGATTACTACTTAGATTATTATGTTTGTGATAGTTTGATAGATCCAAACTACCTACCTGTGTTTTCCATGTAGTCCTTATATCATCGTTTGTTTCTAATGAAACAACTTCAATAATTAGCTAAAATGGATCATATAATATGGAAAGCCTTTGCTATCTGAATATGTATCTATTGTTGAATTTTCATGGCTTGCCTATGGGTTTAGGAGTTGGGTGTGTTGTTATTACAGATCCTCTACCTAGACCAAGCAGTCTCTGATTATGTTCATCCAAAACCAGTTTCAATTTAGCTCTCTTCCCTTCCCCAAGCACTTCTGGTAAATATAATCTCAGACAGCAGCAATATTCCACCATTATTTTGCATGCTTCAATCTTAATTGAAAAGATTGCAGATTGAGACACAAGCGTTCCATACTCACCACAGCCCTGGTAAGTTGTTGTTTGTGAGATATTGACCATGGAAAATGATCGCTACTTTCCTACATTTCAAAAGTACTTATTTTCTGTAAAAAGCTTTATGATTTCATGAGGATGTGAAAAGTACCATTTACAGGCTGTCCCTGAGAAATGAATGAATTCCATTTGTACAAGTCCCTCTAGGTCAATTTTGTTTATAAGCTGGAAAATATACAAAGGCCACTCCACAGTATTGTAATGAATGGCCTTAATGAGTGGTGCATGGCCAAATGGATAAGGTGTCAGTCTAGTGATCTGAAGGTTGCTAGTTCCTCAACTGAGTAAGCATGTTGTGACCTTGAGCAAGGCACTTAACCACACATTGCTCTGCGATGACACTGGTGCCAAGCTGTATGGGTCCTAATGCCCTTCACTTGGACAACATCAGTGGTGTGGAGAGGGGAGACTTGCAGCATAGGCAACTGGAGGTCTTCCATACAACCTTGCCCAGGCCTCAGTCAACATCGAAAATCGATGGACAGCCGAAGAATGAATGGCCTTAACAGCAAATAAGACTGGTAAGGAAGGATGATCGCTAAAGTGGACAGAGAACAAGGAAATTAGTTCTGCCATTCACAGGAATGAATTTACCTGTATATGCTAGACTTTTGAATTAAATAATAGTATTGGAGCTTGCTTGTAACTACAAATGTCCATAAGTCATGCATTCACAACCTAATAAAGGCCTGTCCAAGAACCCAGGTCATTATCTTCACAAAATGTATTAGTTATTACTTGAAATATCTCTCTCCCTTACTAGTGAGAGAGAAGGCATGGTGAGATGTCAAGGTGTTGGGATGAACAGTAGTTTGTGGTGGACTATAGATCATATTATTTGGGGCCCTGCTATAGCTTGCATGGTGGGTGTTGGGGGGCTGATGGGGGGGGGGGTTGGGGGTGTGTTGCTGGAACAAGTGGTTGATGCTTTGCTGCTGCTTGTGCATGGCAGGGGGAGTGGGGGCTTTGGGGTTCTAATGTTTGGGGTTTTTATTCTGTTTTGTGGATGTCTGCGAAGAGTAAGGATTTTAGGTTGTTTACTGTATACATTCTCTGATATTAAATTGAACCATTGAACCATTGAGTTGCAATCACATTGGGACTTAATGAGGAAACAGACCCAAGGGTCTTGCTGGTCATTCACAAGACACTTGTTGAATGACAGTCTAATGAATTTTATCAATTAATAAAATGATCATACCAAATTCACAAATGAAGGGAAGTATGTTGTTGCAGTTCATCATGGCCCACATTAGATAACCAGACTGCTTGTGAACGTAAGTACAATCTGCTGGAGAAGTGGATGGCTGGCCAAATTCCCAGTTACTGTAATTTAACGCAGATCCGTCCAACCAAGCAAGAGCTGAAAACAAATAAATCAAAGAATTCTGACAGACTCCACTATTTTGTCATGATCTACATAGCATAGACAATCAATTACATAATTGAATGCTCAGCTTTAAGATGATATGAGGCCGTTGAAAGTATCATGTACAGGCAATCTCCGGGAGACAACAGGTTCCATTTTTGTGCAATTTGATTTTGTCCATGAGCCAGGAAGAACGCAAAAATCACTCAGTATGATAACCACACCTTCACAGTATTGTAGTGAGTGGCATCAATTGCATGGTGCTTTGGGAGCTTATTTTGCGACACTGTTTTATTCTTTGGTGGGTGTCAATGTGGTTGATTTCTGTAAGATTTTATATTTGTAGGTATGAAGAAAATAAACAAACTTGCTAAATGATTAAACTTCACCTGCCGTCATTTTTGTGTGTTAAAATATGGCAAAATGATGTTAGACATAACAGGAAAAACAGATGCTGAGAGATGTTTCTGAATGTTAGCAGAATGTCTTTGAAATAACTGTGGTTGGAGATTTCTAGAATTTTAACAATAGTTTGTTATATAAGCAACAAGTGTCCAAAACTATTATGAAATAACAGTTAAGGAATTTATTGATTGGCATAATCCATTAATTTATTTCTTTTCACCATAACCAAATGTATAAGAATGAGCATTTCAACTATAGAAAGTTGATGGTAATTTTGTATCTGCCCAGAACTGCCATGTTCCCAACTTCAAACTGAAATATTGAACTTCATAACTTCAGATAACTTTATCTGTGATGCATCTGTGACATTAGCCCAGATTAACTGATTCCTTTGTTAACCCTTTTTCTCTGATATAGTTGTCGAGTTTTCAACCATTCCTTAAACCAGGATTTCCCAACCTTTTTTTATGCCATGGAGCTTTACCGTTAACCAAAGGGTCCATGGACCCCAGGTTGGGAACCTCTGCCTTAGACTATCAGAGCTATCACATAAACACAAGAGATTCTCCATATGCTGGAAATCTTGAGCAACACTCATAAAACAAGTCAGTGGTATCGTGGCATTGCTGTGGACTTCAAGGTGAGTAGTCCCGGGTTCAAATCCAGCCAGTTCCTTGTACGCTTTCTGTCCATGCTGGGTTGAGAGTCTAGCTAGCAACTCAGCTTTGTAAACAGCAGACAAATGCTTAAGAAACAGCAATTGCCGGCTGATGCACCACAAGGTGCGGGGAGGGGAGAAAAGAACACACAAAATGCTTTAGGAACTCAGCAAGCTAGGCAACATCCACAGAGGGAAATAAACAGTCGACATTTTGGGCTGAGATCCTTCACCCGGTCTGTGAAGGGGCAAATAAGAAAGTTAGCTTCAGTATCCTGGTGATAACCAAATACTGGAATTAAAAACTTGCACAATAGATGTCATCAACATTTTTGTTAAATTCCTTGTATATATTTCTCTTTCTTACTTTAAGCTACTATACATCCAATACACACTGATTTTAAAACAGAATTCAGATCTTACCTTTAGCATTTGATTCAGGGATTAAGTCGTGTACAGCATAAGACAGGCCAATCCACCTGTTGTTGACATCTTGAGTGTAGGTAATCAGAAACTGGTGAACCCCTTCACTTTTAATAAAAGCAAGATGCCCACCAGCCCCAGCACCTCTGCACCACCCCTGGGCACTTGAGAAGTTCAGTTGCACTTCCACAAACTCATAGCATGAAGTTTGAAACTGCTTCTGATGTTGGAGACAGGGTTCAGCATCAACCTGATAATAAATACAAAAGGCTATGACAAAAACCATTTGAAACCCCATATTTTAAATTTCAGCAAAGCCAGAGCATCTAAAGCAAGCTCTGAACTTTTAGTTATATAAGACGTGTCTCCACCTCTTTGGTGAGCCATTCCCCTTAACCACACAACAGTAGATCAGGTTTCTGAAATTTACATCCAGTGCATTGGGATGAGCTACTGTGGCAGGAAATATAAGGGAATCACTAGTCAATGATAAATATTTGGTTTGTGGTACTTATCACAGAGATATTACCAACTTCCTCTTTTTCACCATTTTACAGCTGTGTATTAACAGATATTTAATATTAAGCCATTTCTGGATTTATTAGACCGAACCTAATGTACATAAAGAAATAAAATTGAAAATGCTTTAAACAGCTGTGAAGTCAGTCTGCATCTGTGGCAAGAGAAATAGTCACCATTTTAACAAATGATCTTTAAGTTCATTTAGAGAGGAGGCATTAGTCAAAGTTTGGCTCTGACGTAAAGCAGCACTCGTAACATAAAGGTTTGAAAGGTTTATAGCACCAGAAACACTGGAAAATCTCAAGACAGCAACTGGCCAACACATTACAGAATCTGAGAGATTTGAAGTATAATCCAATCAGTTAGGGTAATTCCCCCATTTACAAACATCCAACGTACAGATTTCTGTGGTAGTGCCTCGGACTCTGGGTTATGTGTCTTCAGTTTGTGAAGATATTTTTCATTCTGAGAGGTAGAAATGCACCATACTGAAATAAGTAAAATGAATTTTGCCCAGCCTTTTCGACATACAAAATTTCATTTTCAGAAATGTTTCCAGGAATATGGTTAAATCAGGGAATTGCAATGAGTGATCTCCCTTGGCTCTGTGTTACTTTTACTTCAATCTACTGGTAATAGAATTCTGAAAGTTCTAGCATGGCAGTGCAAAATCACAAGGACAACATTAACTATCACTTTACATGAGTGAATAAAGCAAAGCTTTACTATTGTGACATTCTACTTCTCTCTTAGAACACCTCACTAACACAACATGTTATGAAACTTCATTCCAAAATAAGAGATTAATCTAATCTGATTGCTGTTGTCCTACTGGATGAGAGCATAAATTTAGGAACATAGCTGTTAAGCTATCCACCTATGTATATTATGTGCATTCTTTAGCCACACAAGTTACTCCCACAACCTACCCTGGTCCCTAGAACATATACTTGAATTGTTTAAAAAGTATTCT
The DNA here is from genome assembly GCF_030144855.1 of Hypanus sabinus. Classification (NCBI taxonomy): domain Eukaryota; kingdom Metazoa; phylum Chordata; class Chondrichthyes; order Myliobatiformes; family Dasyatidae; genus Hypanus; species Hypanus sabinus. The sequence goes on from NC_082722.1 coordinate 53,277,751, forward strand.
GCCCATTTAGCTTTTGACTGAGTCTGCATTTACACAGTAACTACTTAGTCATTGCTTGTTCCATAAGTGAATAACATTTGAACATTAGAAATTTTTTGACAAGAACAGGCCATTCAGCCCAACAAAATTTGCTGTTCACATAGTGGAAAAAACTCTTAAAATTCCTGTTCACATTCATAAGTGATGATAGCCCAGAATGATAAATTCAGTTATAACACAGAACAAAATTTTTACAAAATTTCACTAGACCTTCTGCATACAGTACTTCTAGCATTTTCTATTTTGTTTCAGTTTTCTAGCATCAATAGAATTTTTTTAAATCATCATATTTTTGTTCAATATCTCTGCCTTTCCCTTTCATTTGCATCTTCTTGGCTTATCACCAAGAAGTGAATTTGTCATCAACTTCCTTCTCAAAAACTTGGAACATGGATTCTGATAACCTTCAGAGAAACAGGCTTCAATGAAAACAGGCTATTTATGACTTTGTATCCTATCACAGGTTTTGCTGATAACAGTACCTGTGGGTTGTTATGCAAGTTAAGCACTTTTGCCCAACGCATCAGATAGAAAAATCTCACACAGGTTAAGTTACTAGAATTAACAAAACAACTATAGTTGCTAGATTTATTTAAGCACAGCATTCATTCATGAAGTTAATAATACAGCATCCCTACAAAATTCCATATTTTCTATTACAATTAATGTTGCTTCAGGGAAAATTTCCAAAAGTAAGTTGTTAATGGATCAATTGGAATAAACCAATCAGAAATCTGATCATACCCTGCAACGGTAGGATGAAAAGTTTCTCACTGATTTCTTACCAGTCAAGTTGAAGACAAAGCAAATATCTTAAGTCATATTTGTTTTTTCTATGTATATTGGGAGTATAACTACAGTACATCTAACAAAGCAGGTGAGCACAGAAAATGAATTTAAATAATTTAGATTTTCAAACAAGTACAATAGAATAAAACACAATAAAGACTAAAGAAAGATCATTGAGCATAAAAGGATCAAGTGGCTTAGACAATATGAGAAAACAATGACTATTCTTGAAATTATGAAAGAACTTGAATTATTCCAGCAGGTATCCTATTTCCATGCTTTTATGATAATGCAACTTCTTTTAAAATTACAAGTAAATATATCATTATCTTATCTCATTAAATATGTTTCAGGTGCAGAGAATAGTAGACATGTAGGGGATGAGGAATGACATTAGTAACAAAGAAATAACCCAATTAAGAATAATTGATAACAATTTAACAGTAGTTTAGTTTCTCTATTCCATGGTTGCGAAGTCTAAACTAACTTCAGTTTGCTCTGTAGGATAATGATAATGGTTCCTTAAGGTTGTCATAATCAGAGGAGATAGTAGGAATAAGCTCCCACTACTTATTAAATTCTCCCAATGGCATGTGTTTCACATATCCTCTGACAACCAAGTCCAGCATGTGGCTTAGCAATGAAGACCAGCAAAGCTATTTCTTCTAAAGGTGGGGCAAAGGTGGGTTACTGGCACTTTAAACCCAGTTGCTTTGGGCAGATGGGGCTCACCAGCTCTTCTGGAAGGAAAATTCTGATCTCAAACCTCCACTGCCTCGTGGCTATACCCACTCAAGGAGAAGACTTCGAAAGTAAAACCTAAAGAAAAATTCAGAGCTGGAGTCCCTAAAGCAGACTCTGCTGGTGCAGAACCGTATTGGTCGCTACTGTTCCTTTGGATTCATCAGCGGAGTGGAAAGAGGGAGTCTGCTCTTTGCTCTCCATGTGGTACTGCTCTGGCTTGCATACCACATAGATATGCCAAATCCAAGATCAACCCAGACCAATGGAGGCATTTAATTCCTTGTGGTATCTTTGCTTTCAAATGGTCTAAGAAGACAGTAGACAGTAGAAGCAGCAGAATATTGCCCCAAAACTGATTAAAGCTAGAAAAACTTCCAGAAAAGATATACAAGGGGTGATGGATAAGTCGTGGCCCAAGGTAGGAGTCAATTTTAGAAAACCTAGCACATTTATTTTTCAACATAGTCCCCTCCTACATTTACACATTTAGTCCAGCAGTCATGGAGCATACAGATCTTGGACCTCCAGAAAGTGTCCACAGCAGGGGTGATTGATAAGTTTGTGGCTTAAGGTAGAAGGAGATGAGTTATACAGCTCTCTTTATATGCACATGCAGGTCAACTCTGAGTGATTATGCAGTAAGTTTGAAGTTAATAACTCATCTCCTTCTACCTTAGGCCACATACTCATCAATCACCCCTGATGAGTTATTAACTTCAAACTTTCTGCAAAGAAGGGATCCATATGCTCCACAACCGCTGGACTAAGTGTGTAAATGTAGGAGGGGACTATGTTGTAAAATAAATGTGCTAGGCCTTCTAAAATTGACTTCTTCTACCTTAGGCCATGAACTTATCAATCACCCCTCGTATATATGAATTACCTTCAGTGTTATTTGAACTCCTACAAATAGGCTTGATTGATTGAGTCATTACCCTGCTGCCTCTTCCTCTGAAAAGGCCTTAAACACAACCCCGTGATTATTTTTGAAAACATAACACTTTAAAGAATTCTGTCTTGGGACGTTGAATGTACCTGGTTATCCAAGGGAATTTATTTATGTTTATTTATGTCATCAGAACCCAAAATAACCCATTCAAATCTTAAAATGCTTCCAATTATAAAGTTAGACAAAAGAAACCTCGAAACCTCATTGAAAGCTGAAAACAGACTTATTTGGGGTGAGGGTGTGGTTTTAAAGTTGGCATAATCAGACACATGGCCTCACTGGATACCAATAATCAGTTAGAGGCACTAACTGTCATTGTGTCAGTTGACTGAATGCAAGAGTTCAGCTCCCCAAGTGTCGCCAAGTGTGTACTACAGCCTCGGTCATCTAAAGGGTGACTGGGAGATGGATGTCAAGTCAGACAATCTGACCTGAGATTGTATAGTTTTAAACTGATGGTCTATGCTATAGGGATGTCCACTCTATCTAGGTTGAGTACAGGCCCAGAGCCATCAAATGCTCCTCATATATTATACTTGTGATCCTCCTCTGGTCCTTCTCTTCCTCTGTACATCCTTTCTTAGATATGGGGCACAATATAGTCTGATAAATGTCTTATAAAGCCTCAGCATTACATCCTTGCTTTTATATTCTAGTCCTCTCAAAATGAATGCTAACATGCCTTCCTTACTGCGACTCAACCTGCAAGTTAACCTTTAGGGAATACTGCCCTAGGACTTCCAAACCCCTTTGCTCCTTGATTTCTGAATTTACACCCCATTTAAAAAAGTCTAAGCCTTTATTCCTCCTAGTAAAGAGCTTAACCATACACTTCCCTACACTATATTCTGCCTGCCAGGTTTTTGCCCATTCCCTAATCTGTTCAAGTCTTTCAGCATACTCCCTGCTTCAACCTGCCCCTCCACCTACCTTTGCATCATCTGCAAAGCTAACATTTCTGTCATCCAGAATATTAACATGTAGCGTGAAAAGTAGCAGAACTAACACCGACCTCTGTGGAACACTACTTATCAACCAGATCAGTCCCCTTTATTCCCACTCTTTGCTTTCTGTCCATGCTAGTACCTTGTTTAGCAACCTCATGTCAAAGGCCTTCTGAAAATCCAAGTAAACACCATCCACTAACCCTCCTTTGTCTGTCCTCTCTGTTACTTCCTCGAAGAATTCCAACAGATTAGTCAGAGAAGATATTTCTTTAAGGAAATCATGCTGGTATTGGCCTATTCTATTGTGTGCCTCCAAGTACCACGAAACTTCATTCTTAATAATAGACTCTAACATCTTACCAACCATGAGGTCAGGCCAACTGATCTAAATTTCCTGTCTTTTGCCTCCCTCCCTTCTTAGTCCTCTGGAACCATTCCAGATCTAGTGATTCTTGAAAGATCACTACTGATGCTTATACAATCTTTCAACTACGCTTTCAGAATGCTGGGGTGTAACCCATCTGATCCAGGTGATTTATCTAACCGTTTTGAATTTCTGGCATGTTACTGGAGTGTTCCACAGTGAAGGCTAATGCAAAATATTTATTCAATTCATCCACCATTTCTTTTCCAGCATCATTTTCCAGAGGTCCAATGTGCACTCTCTTTTATCCTTTCTACAGTATACCTGAAAAACTTTTGGTATTATATTTTATATTATCAGATAGCTTATCTTCATATTTCATCTTTTCTCTCATTATTGCATTTGAATGGTTTTTAAAATCCTCCTAATCCTCTTGCTTCCACTTTTTTCTTGCCTTTTTGTATGCCTTTCTTCTGCTTTTATACTGTATTTGATTTCCTTTGATAGTCATGGTTGCCTCAACCACCCTTCAGAATGCTTCTTCTTTGGGATGAACTGATCCTGTCTTCTAAATTACTTCCAGAAACCCCAGCCACTGCTTCTCTACCATCATACCTGTTGGCATCCTCTTCCAATCAATTTTGACCAGCTCTTCTCTCATACCTCTGTAGTTAACTTTACTCAATACTGATACATCCGATTTTAGCTCTCCATCTGAAATTACATGGTGAATCCTATATTAAGATCATTACTCCTAAGGGTTCCTTACACATATGGTTCACTGCACAACACAAAATCCAGAAATGCTTTTCTCTGGTGGGATTAACCACAAGTTGCTCTAAAAAAAGTCACACTGTAGGCTTTCTACAAATGTCTATTCTTGGGTTTCTGTACCTACACGATTTACCCAATCTACCTGAATATTGAAATTACCTATCCCCTTTTTACATGCCTTTTCTCTCTCCCATTGTAATTTGTACCCCACATTCAGGCTACAGTTTGGAGGCTTGTATATAAATTCCATCTGGGTCTTTTTACCCTTGCAGTTTCTTAACTACCCACATGGTTTCTGCATCTTCTGAGCCCATATCACTTTAAGGATTTGATTTCATTTATTTTTACTAACCCTTCCGTCTACCTACCTATCCTTTTTAAAAGATGTGTTTTCTTGAATGTTAAGCTTCCAGCTGTGATCTTCATGACTCTGTGGTGCTCAGAAACCATACCCACCAACCTCTAATTGTGCTACAAGATCCACATTTAATATATCGTGTACATTCAAATACAACACCTTCAGTCCTGTATTCACCACCGTTCTTCTTAATTTTGTCTCCCTGGTGCCTCAAGTTAAATTCTTCTCTCTCAACTTTGTCATATTTCTTATTCTGAAGACTTCAGTAACCTCACCTGCCCTTTTACTTTATCCATACTTCTCCGAGCTGTTGAACCCACCCCATTTCCTCCTGTCTCAATATTTAAAGCCCTAGTTATGCCATCCTCCAGGATCCTGGTCCCAGCATGGTTCAGCCAGACTGCTTCCCATTGAAACAGCTCCCTCCTTTCTCAATACTGGTGCCAATGTCCCACAAATTCAAACCCACCTCTCCCACACCGATCTTTTGAGCTAAACATTTCACCCTCTGATCTTATTAACCCTGTACCAATTTGTACACGGCTCAGGTAACAATCCAGAGATTATTACCTTTTTCTTTCTGTTTTTAAACTTAGTCCTTAGCTGCTCAAATTCCCTCAACAGAACTTTTTTCCTTGTTCTTCCTGTATCATTGGTACCCACATGGTTGACAACTGGATCTTTTCAGTCCCATTCCAAATTCCTCAGCAGCTCAGATGAGATGTCCTGAACCTGGAGCATCAGGCAGGCAACACAGCCTTTGAGACACTCAACTCTTGTGACAGAGAATTCTGTCTAATCCCCTGACAATGCTATCCCAAATTTCTCTTCTCTCTTTCTCCCCCTCTTGTATGGCTCTGAACCACAATGCAATTGGTCACCATTGGTACAGCTCCTACTCTCATCCTCACAGGAAGCAAGAATCTCAGACCTGTTAGAAAAGCTCAAGGGCTGAGACTCCTCCAGCACCACCTCTTGGATACCCATACCTGCCCAACTCGTAGTCACACCCTAGTGTCCCCGATCACAGACTGAATCAGAAGTAGTTAATCTAAGGAGTATGACTGCCTCCTGAAAGAGTGTACAGATAACTCCCCCCACCCCCCAGCCGGTGCTCAGGTTCTAGGTCATCAGCTTTGAGCCCGGGTTCATCGAGTAACCAAAACATGCTGAAGGTGGGGTCACCAGGAACCACATATATAACAAATATATTATAATAAATATATTTTTATATATAAAAAAAATCTCACCTGTTCTTATCTGGTACTCACCTGTGCCTCCTCACCAGAGCCTCAAATTCCCACTCCTACAATGACCCACTCCCAGACTGGTCACTTCAAAAGGAACTTTAACACAACCTTTCCTGAAATCTGAAACTAGAAGCCAGACGGTAGGTGTTGACCAAAGCACATGTAGGGTAATGCCACTGTCCAAACTGAATATAGTTCGAGTTGTAATTCTGCACAAGTGTTCAAATGGACTGGAAAATATGCACTCTTAAATACAACTAACTGAACAATTACAACCATCGGCAGCTTTTTAAACTTTTATTTAGTAATGTTTAAACATATAATCAACAGAATAATGTACACCATCTACACTTTCTTGTCAAGTTTGACACTAATAAGGCCTTCAAAGCTTCATTTGTCAAGAATAATCAGAATATACTGTAGGAAATCAAATTAATCAATGTATTACAAGGAGAAATCACGCGTAGTCTTATTAAAAGAACTTTTATAATAATTCATTGTTTATTCTCTATTCAGCACTTCCACTCAACAGTAGATGTTAAACAAATGAACCTGCCACCTGACTGTTGGTTAGCTACTCAATGTTTGAAGGCTATTTTACAACCTTGTACACATCAATCATTGATGCATGCATGCACAAATTAACTCTGGAAAATCAGAGTTCATTAATATTTTTGCTTCATCCATTCTATTGGCAGTTATAAGAGACCATTCCAGTTGGAAAGAAAATATACAAGTTAAACAGTCATCATTTCAAACTGGTATGAAGGATGAGTATGTTGCCTGAGAAGAATTTCAATGACTTGATGAACAAAATATGCATGACTGTGCAGGAAGTAGAAAATTTGGGACACAAATTGACAGGTCAAACTTGGAACAATTATCAGTTTATACACAGAGACCATCTCAGCCCACATCATTTATTGGATTTTGCTGTAGTGACCCATTCCAATCATCAATTAGTGGAATTACTGAGAAGTACAGGAGAAAGAAAAAGAGTCTGGGGGTCCAACAGTCACTCTTAAGCTTCTAGAAGGTAATGCATTTTCTTCACCTTATCTTCAGTAATCTTGCTGCATTGCATATTTCTCAATGAAAAAAACAGGCATAGGACAGTGAACTCCCAGTAAGTGTCACCGCTGCCAAAGACAAGTTGCTAATAATGAGTTACTTCACCAAAGATTACCCCACTAAGATTGAGAAACTGATTGTAAAACTGAATGAATATTACATTCTTAGACAAGCCTAGCTGGGGCAGAGGGATAAACCGCTGTAATCTTTCCAGATTTTTTAGCATTGGGTGGCCTCAACAGAAATGTAGTCCACCTTCAGAGCATTAAGTGATGAAGTAATATACATTTTAAGGAATTAACTGATAAGTAAAACAATGACTTGATGGTTTTGTACATTTATTCTATATAGTAGCATAAAAAGAGAATGGCATTTGAATAACTGTTGATAGGTCAGTTATTAGACTTCAGTACTCCACTCAAAATTAGTACATACTCCTGCAGTAAAAGTTTTCTCAGACCAAGGACGATTTAAAGTGACCAAAAAAATATAATCTGTGCAATGTGAATCAGAAAATATATTAGATTTTATTGATTAAGGAAGCTTTATTATGTTCAGAAATGCACTTACTGTTTGTTAAGAATTACTTCATGGACATAAAGTATGATTATTTCAAATGCTGAAAATCCCAAATTCAATTTTTAAAAGGCTGAGATAAAACAAGTGAAAGAACATTTATAATGGATTAAGTTCAAGATAGACTAAATTATACAAGGATTACCCACCCATAAATAGAAACCACATTGTTGGGTTTTTTTTGGAGCACACAAGATACTGCATAAATAACTACATGAAAAGTATTTACAATATTACCAAATGGTACTGACAACTCATTTTGTCAGGATAAGCATTTTGCTTTCTCCAACGCAATTTGACATGACAGGGTCAAATGTCAGCTGTCAATACGATGTACGCTGTTTTCACATGCCCTCAACAGTCCTGCTCAAGTGTATGAGAGAGAGAGAAGCATTCAACCAAGTATAGAAGATGTGAAGCCACAGCCAAAACTGGATTTAAACCATTGCACTCCATTTAGTTTAATAACTCCCCCATAAATACAAACATCATCCGATAGAATAATATCTGAAAGCAGTATTGCATCAACTCAAAAAAAGCCAAAAATGTTTTCAAGGAGTGTTAATATTCCAGCATACACAGCATCTGGTTCCATTATAAAGCTTTCAGGTTCTAGCAGAGAAACATTGGTGAATTTAGAATTAATCTGAAAAGTAAATAATATAATCATCAATACAGTTAGGTTTTTTTCTTCAAGTCCTCAAATCTACGAGAGAGATCATCAAAATCAATGTCTTCTGAAGCTGTAGAGGTGCCACCCACAGATGTTGCAGGTAAGGTGTCCGGCACAGAGGGCAACTCTGGTAGTGTTGAGTTATCAAAAATAAAGTCGCTTGGGCCAGGAGCAGCAGGTCCGTGCATCTTCCGAGGTGCAGCAACTGGTGCTGAAGGACCTAAACAATGGTGACAAAAATATGTAGAATGTAACTTCACCTCTGCTGATGTTAATCACAGAAACATTTCTATTTCAAAAACTATAAAGACAAATATATCTATTGCTTACCAGGAAGCTTGGAAGAAGGCAAATGAGTGTCAGCACTGTTAGCATCACCAATCTATTAAACAAAATCAATTATCACTAATTTTGTCAAGTCAAATTTTAACAGCATTAAAATCACTGCCAATTGCATGCTGTGAGGTAGGCAACAGGGAAGCACATGCCTAGCTAGCAGCTGTGATCTGCATCAGTACGTCTGGAATGAGAAATTAATTTTAACATGACATGCTTTGAGTCTTACTCGAGTGCTCATATTAAGTGGCTGGTGATATTTTAAGCCAAGTTACGTATGATTTTGTTGACAGAAGCACAGATCCAAATCACCTGTTAAATATTTTCTAATCTACCATCCGAAGAAATTAGTCCATAATATTTCACCTTGAATTAATGGTTCTACAGATGGTAGCGGAATCTACATAAAATGCAAGTTGCAAGCCTTGCACACTTCGTAGTTGCAGATGATTGAAGTTCCAACTTCAACAATCATCTTAAGTTTCATCTTCTATTTTAACCTTCAAACAGCATCCCAAAGCCTACATTCTTTAAGAACACATCTCCTCAGACTCTAGCTCATGCACACCTCAGCGTTTCTCATCTACCATCTCATCAGCGAAAGGCCAAGACAGAAGCCAGTGTTCACTGACACAATCCTTCAACTTAAGAAATAGAAAAGGACAGAACCATATCTTTAAAAAAATGAAGAAGCATCAACAAACTTGATTAGGCAAAGGGATTTGGGTCTATGAACAGATTGACTAATCATGGTTTGCAATGTTTTTGAATGTATCCAACTGCTAGAAAAAAAAATCTATTATTTTGGACAGCCTGTTAAACCAAAACCCAGCATGCAAATACAATTCCATTATAATTAGAGGCAAATTTATCCAAGCAATTCACATTGATAGATCTACACAATGAAAGCAAGGACCAAAGTCCTTGGATTGCTGCTGTAACTAAAATACAGACACCATGTTCTCTGTTCAAGCAACTTCAATAACATTCAAAATTCTCCTCAAAGTTAACAAAACAAATGTATTTGCTCTTAATATAAATTGCTCTAGGCATGGTTCTTGTCCAATGAGTTCCAGTGCTGATTTTTCAATATTGTTGTACTCTCCACCCATCTACCAATTCCAAATAAAATAATTAACCTTTAACCAAATATCTTTTAATGGCAACAAAAGCCTTGTAAAATCCTCCTTCTGACCTAGCAAAGCCTCAAAACAATAGCTTTCAACCAAACTTTCACTTACTTCCCTAATACATTTTAACAGGTTTTCCCACATTACTGGCAAGATGTCAAAATCATTAACAAAATTAGCAAATTCCAGGCAACATATGGAATTACGAAGGGTCATTAAACATCCAGTCAACATTTTCCTTCTAACTTCATTTATAAATACAGTGGAATCCGGCTAACTGGGACACATTGGGATCAGTACAATTTTCCCAATTCAGTGGCTGTCTCAATTAGCCAATTTCATGGAAATAGATAAAAAAGGTATAAAAGAGACAAAATGAGTAACAAATTATATATTTAAATGAAACACTACCAATAGTTCTACAGTACTATAAAACGGCACATTAGTTTGATAGCTACTGACAGAGGAATTCACCCAATGTGCACAATGAACAATATCAGCACAGGCACAATAGACATTAGACAATAGGTGCAGGAGTAGGCCATTCGGCCCTTCGAGCCAGCGCCACCATTCAATGTGATCATGGCTGATCATCCACAATCAGTACCCCGTTCCTGCCTTCTCCCCATATCCCTTGACTCCATTATCTTTAAGAGCTCCATCTAACTCTTTCTTGAAAGCATCCAGAGAATTGGCCTCCACTGCCTTCTGAGGCAGAGCATTCCATAAATCCACAACTCCCTGGGTGAAAAACTTTTTCCTGAACTCCATTCTAAATGGCCTACCCCTTATTCTTAAACTGTGGCCTCTGGCTCTGGACTTTGCCAACATCGGGAACATGTTTCCTGCCCCTAGCGTGTCCAATCCCTTAATAATCTTATATGTTTCAATCAGATCCCCTCTCATGCTTCTAAATTCCAGTGTATACAAGCCCAGTTGCACCAATCTTTCAACATATGACAGTCCCGCCATTCCGGAAATTAACCTCGTGAACCTATGCTGCACTCCATCAATAGCAAAAATGTCCTTCCTCAAATTTGGAGGCAAAAACGGAACACAATACTCCAGGTGTAGTCTCACCAGGGCCCTGTACAACTGCAGAAGGACCTCTTTGCTCCTATACTTAACTCCCCTTGTTATGAAGGCCAACGTGCCATTAGCTTTCTTCACTGCCTGCTGTACCTGCATGCTACTTTCAGTGACTGATGAACAAGGACACATAGATCTCATTGTACTTCCCCTTTTCCTAACTTGACACCATTCAGATAGTAATCTGGCCTCCTGTTCTTGCCACCAAAGTGGGTAACCTCACATTTATCTACATTAAACTGTATCTGCCATGCATCTGCCCACTCATCCAACCTGTCCACGTCACCCTGCTTTCTCCTAACATCCTCCTCACATTTCACACTGCCACCCAGCTTTGTGTCATTTGCAAATTTGCTAATGTTACTTTTAATCTCTTCATCTAAATCATTAATGTATATTGTAAATAGCTGCGGTCCCAGCACTGAGCCTTGCAGCACCCCACTAGTCACTGCCTGCCATTCTGAAAAAGACCCGTTAATCCCTACTCTTTGTTTCCTGCCTGCCAATCAATTTTCTATCCATGTTAGTACCCTACCCCCAATACCATGTGCTCTAATTTTGCCCACTAATCTCCTATGTGGGGCCTTATCAAAGGTTTTCTGAAAGTCCAGGTACACTACATCCACTGGCTCTCCCTTGTCCATTTTCATAGTTACATCCTCAAAAAATTCCAGAAGATTAGTCAATAATGACTTCCCCTTCATAAATCCACACTGACTCGGACCGATCCTGTACTGCTCTCCAAATGTGCCGCTATTACATCTTTTTATAATTGACTCCAGCATCTTCCCCACCACCTAGTGAAGATAATGGACTGCCTTCATACAATGCTATTGATGATTGTATCCTACAAATCTTCATTTCATTGTAACATTCAAGATGATTGTTACTGCCTTCAAATTCTTCATAGTTCTTAATTTGTTGAAGTACTGAAATTGTTTCATTTTCAATCCTGGCCATTTCTGGCATCTCCAAGCCTGAATGCTTGAAACCAAAGTGAGCAAAATAGTTCCAAATTGCCTTATTGCTTACTTCTTGCCAACTAGTGACAAAAGTCACTTTTTTTTTAAAAAACACAAGTGAGTGAGACCAATGCTAGTTAAAACCTGTTTGGCAAGACTCCTGCCCCAAGTAAGTGGCATTGTGTCTAGAGTGCCCCAAATAAATGAAGGGAACCCAGCAACTTTCTTGAATAGTTTGGCTCTTTAAAAGTTGTCCCAAATAAACGACTGCCTTGATTAACTAATGGCCCAGTTAACCAGAATCCACTGTATATGAAATTGCTATGATTCAAAAGACAATTCACGTGACAGCAAATTTAAAAAAAAAACTGCCTCACTGAATTCTTCTGCAGTCTTTGCTGTCCCAGACTTCAGCACCTGCGGCATCTTAAGCTCTATGGTACACAACAGTGCCCACACACCAAGCCTCCTCCAATCTCCTCCTAGACAGCTGTTTTGCCTTCATATTCTATCCTCCTGCCAAATTATTTGGTGGGAGGCCAGAACTGAGAGTATTCTACCAATCTCCAAAGCATGCTAATGCAGAAAGCTGACTCATGTCACCATTTACCTACTTCAGTGCTAAGTAACTGTACTTTTTGAATGTTGATGTTAAGAACAGTAAAAATATGAATGTAGCCATATAGATTCCTAAGTTTCACTAGTAAAACAATTTACTTCTGTATAAACATAAGCTTACAGAAAACCTAGAAGTCAAATATTACCAAGAAAACAAAGCTCCAAGATTTTCTTAAATCATTCAAATCAGAAATTTCTATGAATAAAGTACCATTGTTTCTAAGCATTCTGAATGCACAGACATCTCCACGAAATAAATTTATAAATATTACTTTTGATTTATACATGAGGAAATCACCACTTTGAGGCAAAAAAGCAAGCCAGTCTGAGTGGTAAAATGATTCGCAATTTTCAGTTATGTGTATAGGTAAATAATCTAATTTGAAGTACTAGAGAGGCCACTTGCAAACAAATTGTCAGAAATTGAGCGCGGACATGAAGTCATGCTGACAAGCATTTTAAGTTTCTCTTAAGCACAACAGAAAGGGTAATAACGCCGTAACATCATGCAAGGTTAATAGTTCAAACATCATGTATGACAGGCAATGGTTATTAAAAGGGTTAATGCGTGACTGAAAGCACAGGCACAATTGAAACATCTTTCCTGAATATCCACTCTTCCTATTGTCCGCACTGGAGTCTATCCTTGCCAAAGAACCTCAGCAACTTACAGTTTCATATGTTGGTGGCTGTGTTGGAATTGGAGGTGGATTGCCTCCAAAGTTTGTTGGCTGGAAGTTGTTGAATGGCTGATAAGTGTCTACTGGAAGACCATTAAAATTATCCTAGGAGAAACAAAAAGAGAGGATTCACCCAAATGCTAAGCATCTACTGCTAACCTGTTAGACCAACATTTAATGTATCGATCAAGTCAAACAGGATTGCAAATGAGAAAAGCAGTAACCAGAACTAGGCGATCTCACAGCCAATGGAGTTCTCTAACATCCAGTCAGTAATAAGGTGCAAGCAACTAAACAAATGAGAGAAAGAAGAGATGCCAAGAAAATTTGCATTTGGAACTGCAGCACAGCTCAAAAGGAGCACTAAAGAAAAAGAACAGAGACCAGAGTAGGATGTGCTCAGGATCATTCAGGAGGCCGAAGATACTAGAGATGAGACTTTGAAGATGTGGTCACGCCCAGAATACAGGCTTTGGACAGTAGGTGGATAACTACCAAGAGATCGGTGCAGGGTGCACCCGAGGCCACTCCCCTCAGCAACATGTATACCCGTTGGGATACTGCTGGGGGGGGGGGGGGTGGGCAGGGAGGGGAGAATGACCCATCAGATCATGGCAGCAGCTGCCAGGCTGGCTCTAAACCTCGAGAGGAAGGGTAAAATCAGGCAGTGCAGTAGTTACAGGGGACTCAATAGTTAGGGGACAGAAAGGAGATTCAGGTTGGTATGTTGCCTCCCGGGTGCTAGGGTTCATGAAGTATCAGAGAAACTGAAGGATATTCTGCAGAGGGAGCGGAAACAGCCTGAGGTTGTGGTACATAAGGGGAAGTCCTTCACAGTGAGTACAGAGTTAGGAAAGTGACTGAAAAGGTCTTCCAAGGTTGTAATCTCCAGATTACTCCCTGTGCCACAGGCTAATGCAGGCAAGATGGGATGACAGCATGGATAAATGAGTGGCTGTGGAGATGGCACAGGGGACAGGGTTTCAAATTCTTGGATCATTGTAACCTGTTCCAGGGAAAGTTGCACTTGAAATGGAGGGGAACCAACCTCCTGGCCAGAAGTTTGTTAATGCGACTTGAGAGAGGGAAAAGAATGGATGATTAATGTACCAGCTTTTCAAAGTTTTAGAAAAGATAGAGGAGGTAAAAGAGGGGCTAGAAAACTACTAATCAGGGATAATATCACAACCCCAGAGGAGACACAATGGAGGGGTCAGACACTGAGTCAATTTGGGTGGAACTCAGAAACAGGAAGGGTGCAACTACACTGATGGATTGTACTACATACCTCCTAATAACCACTGGGACATTGAGGAACAGATATGTAATCAGATTAAGGAAATGTGTAAAAATAGTAGGATTCCTGTCATGGGGGATTAACTTCCCGAATATAAACTGGGACTTTCTCAGTGTAAGGGGTTTAGATGGGGTTGACTTTGTTAAGTGTATCCAGGAAGGTTTCTGAAATCAATATGTGGATGGTCTAATGATAGGAGGGGCCATATTGAACCCGATGTTGGGTAATGAACCTGGTCAGGTGACTGACCTTTCAATGGGTGAACAGTTAGGGAACAGCGGCCACAACTTCTTATTTTTCAGGATAACTATAGATAGGGATAGGTATGGTCCTTGTGGAAGAGTTTAAAATTGGAGTAGGACAAATTATGAGGTCATTAGACAAGAACTAAGAAGCATTAATTGGGAATACCTTTTCTCTGCTAAGTTCACATCAGACATGTGGAGGGTGTTTAAAGATAATTTGCACAGAGTACAGGAAAGGTAGGTTCCTGTTAGAAGGAAGAACAGGGATGGAAAGATAAGAGAAACTTGGATGTCCAGAGAGGTGATGATCTTAGTCAAGAAGAAAAAGGATAAATAGGTATGTTAGCTTCTGAAGTCAGGATCAAATGAAGCACATGAGGAGTATAAAGAAGCCAGAAAAGAATTAAAGGAGGGAATTAGTAAAATCAGGAGAGGCCATGAAAAGTCCCTGGCAAGTCTGATTAAGGTGAATCCCTAGGCATTCTATACATACATCAAGAACAAGAGGATGACTAGGGAGAAGGGACCACTCGAGGATAAAGAGGGAACATTTGCTTGGGTACAGAGAATGTGAGTGAGGTACTTAATGAGTACTTTGCTTCAGTATGGAAAAGGATATGGAGGACCAGGAGATCAGTGCTGAGTTATAAATATGTTAGGACATTTAGGGATCAAGGAGGAAGAATCGTTGGGCCTCATAAGATTAAGGTGGACATCCCCAGAGCCTGATAGGATTTACCCCAGATTATTGACGGAGGCAAGAGAGGATATTGCTGAGCCCTTGACCAGTGTCTTCAAATCCTCTCTAGCCACAGGCACCCAGAGGACTGGCGAGTGGTTAACGTTGTACCTCTATTTACAAAGGGAACAAAGGAAAATCCTGGGAACTATATACCACCAAATCCCACGTCAATTGTAGCGAAATTGCTGGAGAAAATTCTTAAGGCTAGGCTAGATGAGCATCTGGAAACCCATGGCTTAATTAGGGAGAGACAACGTGGTTTTGAGAGTGGCAGGTCATGCCATACCAGCTTATTTGAGTTTTTTTGACAGTGGATGCTGTCTACATGGATTTTAGTAAGTCATTTGACAAAGTCCCTCATAGGAGGCTAATCCACAGGGTTAAGATGCATGGGATCCGCAACGAATTGACTAGTTGGATTCAGAAATTGCTTGTGCATGGAAGACAGAGGGTAGTGGTTGAAGGTCAAATTATTCAGATTGGAGGCCTGGAATAAGCGGAGTTCTGTAGGGATCTGTACTGGGACCCCTGCTGTTTGTGATGTATATAAATGAACTGGATGAAAATGTAGACGGGTGGGTTAGTAAATTTGCAGATGATACCAAGATTGGTGGAGATGATACTAAGATTGGTGGAGTTGTGGATAGTGTAGAAGACTGGCAAAGATTACAGGACAATACAGATTAGTTGCAGGTATGGGCTGAGAAGTGGCAGGTGGAGCTTATCCCAGATAAATGTGGCAGGGTAAATGCAAGGAGACAGTACACTGCTAGGGGCAAAGTCCTGAACAATGTTGCTGAGCAGGCTGCAAGTACCACTGACCCAACAGAGGTGCCAGGCAGTGAACTACTTCAACAAGAGCAAGTCTTAAAACATATCCTTGACATTCAATGGTATTATCATCACCAAGACTCTTTTAATTAATATAGGGGATTCACTACTGATCAGGATCTTAACTGGACTAATCACAATAACATGGCCACTAGAGCAGATCACAGGCTCAGTATCCCAAGAAAAATTCAGTTCCTCACACTCTCTTCCAACCATCAATATGACACATCCGGGGTGCCTGGATGAGTGGGCACAGCACAAACTCCTGGGAACCCTGGCACAATCAGAGTAAAGTAGTCTACTTGAAAGGCACCGCATCAGTCACACTGAACATCTGTTCCCTCTATCACCAACGTGCTGTGGCTGAGGTTATTGTGAGTAAGTAATGATAGTGCAAAGAGAATACAGCAGAAGGTGCATAGGAAACATGTCAGACACCAATATCACTGGTCCTTTATTTTCACTGGATCCAGATCCTGGAACCAGCTCTGTAATAGCACATCTTCACTGGAATAACTGCAGAAGTTCCAGGAGGCAGCTCACCACCACACCAAAAAAGGAATAGGCAATAACTATTATTGGCCTGGCCTCACCTCAAACTCAGAAATCAATGAAATAACAAGACTTTAATAATTCAACACTGTATACTTCAAAACTAGCTTGGTAAGGGAATTACCTTTCCAGAAAAATGTGCCTCTTCAATTTTCATCAATCCTGTGCCAAAACTGTAGCTCAGAATTTTAAAAAGGCATAAAAATTGCAAGATATGCTTGATAAATATTTTTGATATGCATTTCGGATACTTTCAGCAAATTTAAATTGGATTAAGCTCATTTAAAATTATTACTCTACGTGCCTGATTACCTTGCAGTTTTTTTTTTGCAAGAACTGTGGCATCCAATTTAATTAGAAATTAGACCCAATTTAATTAATTTCTTGGCAACATACACAAAATGCTGAAGGAACTCAGCAGGCCAGACAACATCTATGGAAAAAGAGTAAAATGTTAACATTTCGGGCAGAGACCTTTCATCGGGACTGGGGGAAAAAAAGATAAGAAGTCAGAGTAAGAAGGTGGGGGAGGGGGAGGAAGAAGTACAAGGTGGCAGATGATAAGTGAAACCGGAAGAGGGGAAGGGGTGAAGTAAAGAGCTGGGAAGTTGATTGGTGAAAGAGATAAATGCTAGAAAAGAGTGAATCTGATAGGAGAGGGTAGAAAACCATGGAAGAAAGGGATGGGGGTGAGCACTGGAGGGAGGTGTTGGGCAAGAGCTATGGAGGAAAACTGGAATGGGGAATGGTGAAGGAGAGCGGGGCGTGGGGGGCAAATACCGGAAGTTTGAGAAATCAATATTCATGCCATCTCATTGGAGGCTACCCAGGCGGAATACAAGAAATCTTTACAAGTAATTAGATAGTTATTGTTAATATTCAGCTAACATTTGGGGTCCTTATAATTCATTCTAATCATGCATCGACTCTATCATGAGAACACAACTTGAATCACAAAGAGACAATAGGATGCAATGTTCTGGATTTGTGTGTGTTGCTTGGATTTCCAGCATCTACAGATTTTCTTGTGTTTGTCAATAATTTCTTGTTCATCTAATTCATTCTCATTGTCAAGATAGTGGGAGTTAATGGTATACAATGTCCAGGATAGAAGACAAACAGGTTGGAGATTCAGGAGTTTTAAGCTAATCGCATTTATCAAGTTGTCAGTTTGAGTAACAGAAGCATTAATTCAAGGGAAATTAAAGCTCTAACATGTCAAATGATTAACCTTCATTATCTAGATTTACAACTACAAAACCTAGCTCAGACAAAGTGAAAGAACAAATAGTTCACAACTGTGGAAACAATATCATTTATGAAGCAGTGATGTTTCATTAATTAACAAGAATTCAGAAGCTTACACTTCATCTAAACAAAAGCTCCACAGTGTTCACACCGCCACATGCATCTGAAGAAAATCTTTACAAGCTGTAATTAGATATCCTCCAAGAGGACAACCTTGCCGTAGGGTTTGGAGGTTTGAGTAACTTAATGGCCTTGAGAGCTAAGCTGGCTGGGCCTTGTGCTTTGGCTCGTGGTAAGGTCACCCGTGCAAACAGGTCAAAGGGTAGAGATCAGACTATGAGTGGTCCACTGGTCTTCCAGGTTCAGAGTTCAGCTCAGGGCTAACAACCTTGACTGGTCAAAAAACAGTTGTTACAAGAACATTAATGAAGAATCCTTCCACACAGACTGAGATGGAAGACCTACATTGCTGCCCTAAATGCCAGCTGTATAACAGGCAGTAAGTAATTAGATACAGTTATTGTTAATATTCATCTAAACTCTGGGGTCTTTATAATTCATTCCAAATATGTATCAACCCTATCATTAGAACACAACTTGAAATGGTTTAGAACCACAGAGATAATAGGAGGTAATGTTCTAGATTTGAATGATCAAAATCACAACTGATACCTTGTTGGTTAGTTTTCTACTCTATCTCATGCAAAACTCTGCTGCTGAATATCTTCAATCACAATACGATTTGCTTTTCTAGCCCACGTTGTTAATAAACATAATTCATTTTTCGTAAGTTCTTCATTGTCTTATTTTTTTTTAGCATCTCTGCCTCTTTTTTAACAATGAATGGTCATGTTATCTGTCCAGGTGCTATTTTAATGCACTGCATGCAGTATTGCAGAAATTTAAATGAGGAATTAAAATCTGATATATTCACTGTTTAAAAATAAAATACTTACTGGTCCCTTTCTTGGAGGGTATGAAAATGGTACAGATGGTGTAGGCATTGCCATTGGCATAAAGCCTGGATTGGGCGCTGTAAATCCTCCACCACCACCTTCACCAGGTCCACCCTTCTTGTCTCCATTATCAACATCAATCAAATCTGCTTCAACCCCTACTGGAGCTTCACCCTTGAAATAAAAAAGCACCTTTAAGTGGTGATTCAGTATACAATTTCATTCAAAAAAGGCTTTCTGAAACATTACCAATTTAAAGGTATTGTACCCCAGCAGAGAAAAAAATATAATACTATATTTGTTAGACTGGTGCAATTTGGTACCCATACATCTTGGAAAGCATTCAGAATGCTATCAGAGATAACTGAACAATATCAGACAACCGCAAAGACTTCAGAAGTACTCTGAAAATGAAAAAATACTGGAAACTCAACACCTACTGAAAGTGAAATAAGAGTTACACTTTACATCAAAGACTCTTAATCAGAAGTGGAGAACAGAAAGAGACAGTATAGGGGAGTGACAGCCAATGTGAAAGGGAATATCTCTGATGAGATGAGGCCAGGATTGCCATGGTGATAATTTGTTGGTTAAGACACTGTGCCACACAAAATGCTAAGGTTAATACGAAGTAAACAATTAAAGGGTTAAACTTGATTCAAAAATAAACTACATCACATTGATGACAACTTACTTTTCCAATCATTAATCAACTGGATATATCTAAGCTGAAGCTTCAGTTTTGATTACAGTTTAAGAATACCTGACATGGAGACCCCAACATATGAATGTGCTCCTGTAACATTACTCAACTTAGAAGTCTGTTAAAAAAATCTGTAAAGTGAAGATGCTTTCGAAAGTAAAGAAATGAGAAGCATCTAAATATTAAAATAATTACTATAAAGAGCGGTAAACAGTAAAAACCTAGATCAAATCAGTATTTGGTGTGACCGCCCTTAGCCTTTAAAACTGCCTCAATTCTCTTAGGTACACTGCTGTTTAATTCTTTTCTTTGGAGGCCATACCAGCTGTTGCAGAACTCCTTGTTCTTCTTTTTGCTGAAGAATGTTCTTTATGACCTTGACCGTGTGTCGGGGATCACTGAAGATGGGACCCTCCCTGATGGTATTGCCTAATGGATATAATCTATTTATACCTTGTGTTGAGGATTCCATTAATTCCGACCAGGTCACTAATTCCAATCTCAGAAATGCAGCCCCAAACCTGCAGGGAATCTCCACCTTGTTTCACTGTTGGCCGCAGACACTCATCCTATGACACTCATTCCAGCTCTTCTACAGACAAACTAACTCCTGTTTGAGGCAAAAATTTTAAACTTTTGACTCGTCAGACAGAGCACTTGCTGCCATTGTTCAGCAAGTCCTTGTGTTTTGTGAATGGATGAGTCTCCTGGCTTTGTTTTCACTTCGGGGGACCTGCTTATTGGCAGCAGCACTTCCACAAAGGCCATTTCTGACAAGACATCTCCAGACTGTAAAGAGGTGTACTTGGATTCAGTGATTTCTGAGAGTTCAGAGCTGTTAGCTGTGCTGGACTTCTTCTGATTTAGAAGGGATGTCAGCTTGACGTCTCTCTCATCTGCTGCACTCAGTTTCTGTGGCTGACTACTGTGTTTTTAGTCCTCAGCCTTGCCTGTTTCTTTGTGCTTCTTCAGAAGAGTTTGAAAACTCCTGCCTGCTCTGAAATTTCCACTTGGGAAGAAACCGTGCTGATGCAGAATGACCACCTTGTGTCTTGTTGCTGTGCTCATTCTTTCCATGGTGTTAAAATTGATGATTTGAAGGTTATACTGTCACATCTGCCAAACCCTCACCTTTTAGTTTGGGTTGTCCTTCACCCAGTTTGATTTCTTCTACACCAGTTTCTGTTTCAGTTAATCAGTTTAGTTCATTCAACTATTATCATTGATCATTAGCACCTGTTTGTTGGCTTTTTACAAAGCTATCAAGTTTTTATATGAAAAATGGCCTGTAACTTAATAAGTTACTTTCTTTAATGAAATGCAAAAAATTCTCTAACATTTCATATTTTGGAAAATAACTGTTTGATTTGCTCTCCTCTACTGACACACTAATGCATAAGACAAAAAATATCTAACAAAATTTATTTAAAAATCTATGACGCTTGCATGTGTATGCATAGTACTGTACACACTGCACGTGTACTGTGCACTTTCTCTGTGCACTGGGTGCTGGTCTTTTTTTAAAAATTGGGTTATTCTGGGTTTCTTGCTTTGTGGCTGCCTGTAAGCAAACAAATCTCAAGGCTGGATAATTTAGGCATACTTTGATAATAAATGTACTTTGAACATATACTCATTCCTATGAACTGCAGAATTACCTTACCCTCTATTATTGTTGATTGTTCTCGTCAGTCATTTGATACTAATCAGTGGAATAACTGAGGTGATATGGTTTCCAACTTACAGATAAAAGAATGTCTGTAAAACTGAACCCATAGGGACATCCCAAATGCTTTACAAGAGACAGCATTTGCAGCAGATAAACTTTATATATACATACCATGACAACTGCATCAGGCTCGTAGGGAACATTGTAGTTCTTTGCTATCTCAATTAAATATCTCTCCACTAGGATTTTGGGTGGTGCTTCAACACTTAGTTTGAGCATAAGCTGAAAGGGAATGCAGCTAGTATTAGAAAACCATGCAACGAGAATGAAAGCATAGAAATTACAAATAACTATAACAACACATTAGAAACTACTAACTCAGGACAGAAACTAGTTACTATCCATCATGTAATTCAACTATACACAAACTGGTTGAGTTACTGAGTACTAGAGGGTACAGGTTTGAGATGATGGGGGAGAAATTTGATAGGAACCTGAGGGACAACTTTTCCAGCCAGAGAACAGTCAGTGTATGGAATGAACTGCCAGAGGCAATGGTTGAGACAAGTACATGAACATTTAAAAAGTATTTAGATAAGTAATGGATAGGAAAGATTTCGAGGGTTATCAGCCAAACACGAACAAGTGGGACTAGCTTAATGGGAATGATGGTCTGCACAGACCAGAGTGCCTGGCTTCCGTGCTGTATGACTTTATTTAGGGGCAGCACATTAGTGTAACACTATTACAGCACTAGCAACCCAGGTTCAATTCTGCTGCCATCTGTAAGGAGCTTGTACATTCTACCGGTGACAGCATGGGTTTCTTCCAGGTGTTCTAGTCTCTTCACATACAGGCTAGAAATTTAATTGGTCACAGGTGTGCAACTGGGCAGAGTGGGCTCGCTGGGCCCGAAGGGCCTGCTATTGCCCTTTATCTCTAAATAAAATAAATCTGTGGTGTCTTAATTTTAACTGCTTCTTATTTGTCAGGTTGTAAACAAAGAGAGGACTAAGCATTCTGGTACAATGCTATTTTGGAGTTCCATTCTGTTACACAGATGTATGTTCAGATGCTCCTTCAAGTGGACTCTAAAGATCTCAGGGACCAATATTGAACAATGGCAGAATTCAAGAACAACGTCCTGGTCACTAAAAACTGATTGCTGTATGTGCTCATTTGGGGCATTGTATTTTTTAGGTTGTTGGTGTGAGTAAATTAGTCTTCCTATATTATATCAATGACAATCCAAAACTGTACTGGCAGGTCATGCTCATAAAAGGCATGAATTAGTATTTTCTTCCTATAACATTCTAATTCCAACTTAGAGAGGCTAGTGCTCTTGACACTCCCTTTTTACAGCAATGAAACATTTAAAAAAAAAATCACACTGCATTTACCCTCTCATTCACAGTCCCGATTTGGTTTGTTCTGCAAAGTTTTCCATACTCCTTGCTGTATTTGGCACAGAGCTGATCCGAAACCTACAAGAGAAAAAGCGAT
Source organism: Hypanus sabinus (assembly GCF_030144855.1). Taxonomy (NCBI): domain Eukaryota; kingdom Metazoa; phylum Chordata; class Chondrichthyes; order Myliobatiformes; family Dasyatidae; genus Hypanus; species Hypanus sabinus. The sequence goes on from NC_082722.1 coordinate 53,300,846, forward strand.
TATGAAATATCGCTATGGACCCAAGCTCCAGTAAAGCAGGAAAATGAGGTATCCTGGACTATACAGATCAAGAAGCAAATGGAACAGTAGTTGTTTTCATTTTGAACTATCTATACTTTTGTAAAATATGGAATGATTTTATAATCATAACTTTGTAGAAAATAGTTTATTTACACTAGTTAATTCACATTGGGAGATTGCTTGAGGTTTCCACAGTGAAGATATATTAAAGAGTACAAGGTACAATTTCAAATATTCCAGACATAGGTTGAGATCCCTTTCCAAAAAGATTTAGTAGTATGATCATTATATTTCAATAAAGAGACTTCAGAGTAATAAAGAAATTACAATTTTACATTCTCCTAAAGTCTACCTTCTTCCACAGATAATTCTATCCTGGAATATTTGTATATTTCAGTATGGGAAAAGTTTGAACAATAACCTGCCAAGCTCAAAAGATTTGCTGTAGAAGCCAAGAATGGAAAACTAAAATTTAAAATATTGTTTCTACCTAAAATGCAATAATCAGTATTTGATGAGAAAACATAAATACCACCTTGCAAAGATTTGAGAACCATTCACCAAAGCAGACATATAGTTTTGTGGATAAGTTAAACCATTAGTGAAGAGATATGAGACAGCAAGATATCCGGTTGAAATATTGGTGAGCAACTACTGCACTTCACTTGGAGAGAAATCTGAAATGGAACTAGTTCTTAAACACTGTAATAAGCTGTTGAAAAGTTTTGCGTGGATTGGAATTACAGATTTTGTCAAATAGTAAATATTGGAAGTGTTTTCTACAAAAGCTTAAAATGAGAAGTAAAAGCTATATGCAGCTGAGTTGTATTTGCTAATGCTAATACATTTATCTAGATAAGCTAACATCAATCAAATCTAAAACATCAAATTTAAAAAGAAATTAAGAAGCACAAATCCAGCAGCACAAATATTTCACTCTGAACTCAGGCATGTGAAATACACACAAATACAGAGGACTAAACTGCAGTTGCACTATCTCCATTTGCTGTTACTTACTATTTTCAACTCTATTACATCTGTTGGCAACCTTGGGGCAGCCCAGATTATTGTTGAGACTGCCTCTGCCAGGCCTGCGTCCAGTTCCCTGAATGAAAAAGTGGGTAGACGGAAATTGTAAATCTGTAATCCACTAAGAGAAATAATACTTACAGTTCTGAGTTCAACCACTTCATTCTGAAGCCGTGGGGCAGCCCAAATCAGAGTGGATATTGACTCACTGAGACCTGTGTCAAGTTCTCTAAACACACACACAGAAGAAGAGAATGTAGATTACAAATAAAACATCATGTATTGTATATATTGGGCTCACCAGTTCAGCTAATTAATGCTTCAGATTTTTTTTTCAGTTACAAGTCACAATGTCAGTAAAGTCAATCCTGAGAAAACTACATTTAGATCTCAGTCTGATGAAGCATACACTTACCTCAAATCCACTGAACGAAGGGAATGCTTAGGACCTACTCTTACATCTACAAGTGTATGAACCAGTCTACCTAGAATAACCGTAGGGAGCTATAACAGAACTACTTAATCAACGTGCAATGTTTTTCACTGGGATTCAGGTTGCAAGATCATGGAAATATTAGAATAAAGTAATCCAAGATGTATTTGACAACTAACATTACTGATGCCATTATTGGTGTAGATCATTTGTTTAATTGTTAGTCGTAATAAGCATAGGCATCTAAAATATTTGATATCAAAGTTTGTCACTCCTTCCCTGACTTTGCAATTACATCCACAGAAGAATGCTCGAAGTTTAGGACAATAGGTAATTGCCATTCACCTCAAAAAACCTCTTTCCACTGCATGGACTTCTTTTCTAGCTCTGGATATCACTCCAGCCTAAGCTGCAGAAAATCCAACAACAGTGATATCAGGCATACCAAATTTGAATGCCTCAAAATTCTCATGGGTGTGAGAAACTTTTTTTTAAACTTCTTAGAGTGAAGATGCATTTGGACATGGATGACTTCAGAAAATTGAAATATTATACAAAATGATTTCAATAACCTTATTTCAATATCATGGACATTTCAAAAAGAAAATTCTGATGAAGGAGCCTGTAGTAATATATTTACTGTACTCTTTCCATGAATATTGCCTAATCTGTTGAGTTTTCCCAGCAATTTTCTGTTTATATTCTGAAGGATTTTTTTAAGCTCCACATTCAAAGTGCTACTTACTCAGCTTTTATAGATGAATCAAAAATTGAAATCAGAGATTTCATTTCCTTCTGCAAGTACTTTGATATTGCATCATGAAGCTAGCAGGCTATCACTGGCAACAACTCCTGGATTTCTAATTTCAAAGGGTTTAATTATGGCCGAGCAGACTTCAGAAGTTATTGTCTATTTCTCAGTCTGACAGCAAACCCTGAAGATTTCAATGTTACGCAAATTATGTACTTTAGAAAAAACAGTAGCTCAAAAAGGTGCAGAAAAGATTTACCAGAAAGGATCCATAAATGATGGATTTGACCTAAAAAGTTTAAACTAATTTGGACAGAAATAGTTCATAGTGGAGTGGCATTAATTGTGGTATGAAAATGTTCACTACAATCGTTGTTATGACAACCAGGGGACCCAGGTGGGCAGAAGCTTGTTATTTAATATCATCACAAACAGGAGAAAATTTGCAGATGCTGGAAATCCAAAGCAACAAACACAAAACGCAAGAGGAACTCAGCAGGCCAGGCAGCATCTATGGAAAAGAGTAAACAGTCGCTGCTTCAGCCCAAAATGTCGGCTGTTTACCCTTTTCCATAGATGCTGCCTGGCTTGCTGAGTTCCTCCTGCTTTTTGTGTATGTTATTTAATATCTTGTTTGTTCCCCTCTTACAAATTTAAAGCTGCTGCAATTTTTCTGTTACTCAAGTTCTCCATACTGGCTTTGTAAACTTAATTTCCCATTTCTGGAACACACTCATTACAAACAATAATATGCTAAAATGTGCACAAGACTGAGACAACAAGTGTCATGTTTACATACTTCATCGACTGGATCATGCCAAATCTTGCAAGCAATAAATCACAGTACAGCTCCAGAATTTCCATGGCTTCCACCAAGTAGTCCTCCCGAATGATATGCTCAACACGGATTCGAGCCCGTTCATCCTTCCCAGCTGCAAGATAATCTGCGATTTCCTTCCTGGCTTTTTGAGCTAATTCAGCTAAGAGAATAATTAAACAATATCAAATAGAGCAATGTTTTTAAAGAATGCAACAATTTGCATAATATTTATTATTTTGTATGGTATGTAAGGAACGCACAATATAGTGTTAAAGAGCTGGATAATTATGCAGCAAGTCAGAAACACAAAGGCTTTGATACTCCAGCTCCACCAACTATACAAAACGTTTATTTAAATTAAGTATTATGATTATGAAGATAAAGTTTATTACAAATGAATTCATAAAATTTGTCATAATTTAATTAAAATCACCTACTTTTCTTTTTCTCCAGCAGCTTAAGCCTATTGATAACAAGTCGCAGGTTCACCCGCAAACGTTCAGGTCTAAATCCCGATCGCAGCATGATTCTATCACTAAAATTGAATCAATCTAGCAAAAATATAAAGAGAGGCACAAGTCACAAAAAGTTTCCTAAGTTCCTTTATCTAGTTTTAATCTGAGTTATTTCTATGAAAACAATTTATATTAAATGTAGTTACAACATTCATATAAACACGAGAAATTCTGCTGATGCTGGAAATCCAATGCAACACACAAAATGCTGGAGGAATTCAGTAGGTCAGCAGCATCTATGGAAATGAATGAACAGCGGACATTTTGGGCCAAGACCCTTCATCCGAACTGGAGAGGAAGGGGGAAGATGCTAGAATAAAAAGGTGGGAGTGGGGAAGGAGGACTAGCTAGGTGACAGGTGAAGCCACATGGGTGGGAAAGATAAAGGGCTAGAGAAGAATGAATCTGATACAAGAGGAGAATGGACCATAGGAGAAAGAGAAGGGACATCAGAAGGAGGTGATAGGCCGGTGAGAAGAGGATAGTAGCCAGAGCAATTGATAGAAGAAGAGGAAAAGGGGAGCAATGTTATTCTAATGGAAGCAGAAATCAATATTCATGCCATTGGGTTGGAGGCTACATGGAATATGAGGTGTTGCTCGTCCAACCTGAGAGTGATCTCATGGTGGCACAAGAAGTGGCCATGGATCAATATGTCGGAACAGGAATGAGAATAGGAATTAAAATGACTGGAACCAGGAAATTCTGCTGTTGGCAAATGGAGCAGAGCTGTTCGACAAAGTGATCTCACCAATGTACAGGAGGCAGCACTGGAAGCACAAGACAGCCCCAACAAATTCGCAGGTGGCGTGTTGCCCTGTTTGGTGCCCTGAATGGAGGTGAGGGAGGAGATGATGGACAAGTATAGCACTTGCAGGGATAAGTGCCAGGAGAGAGATTAGTGGAGAGGGAAGAATGAACAATGGAATCACAAAGGAAGTGATTCCTGCAGAAAGTGAAGAGTGGGGGTTGGTGTGGGAGTAAATATGTTTTTGGTGGTAGGATCTCTTTGAAGATGGTGGAAGTTGCAAAGAATGACTTGTTGGATGTGGAGGCTCTTGGGATGGTAGGTTAGGACTCCAAAAATTTTAGCCTCATTGAGACAGCGCGGATGTCCAGGTAACGGAGGAGATTTGAGTGTTGGCAGCATCAATGGCGGAGGAAGGAAAACCCCATTCTTTGAAGAAGGAGAATATTTCTGATGTCCTGGAAAGAAAACCCACATTCTGGGAACAGATGCAGTGGAGACAAAGGAAGTGAGAAAAGGGAATTGCATTTTTACAGGAGACAGGGTGTGAAGAGATATAGTCAAGACAACCATGGGAATCAGTAGGTTTATAAATGATGTCGGTCAACAGTTTGTCTCCAGAGATGGAGAGATATCGAGAAAGGGAAGGGAGGTATCAGAGATGAACCAAGTGAATTTAAGGACAGGGTGGAAGTTGATGAATTTGACGAACTCAGCACGTGTACGTAAAGTAACAGTCCATGATGTGTGAAGGATGAGTTGCAGAACATTACCAAGGAAGGCTTAGAACACAGACTGTTCTACATAGAAAAGTAAAACATTTTTGTTACGTTCCTGTGCTGTTTATTCTATTTCCTTGCTGGAAAAACTAATCAAATACTATGCTGCAAGCATTGCATATGACTAACTTTGTCACCTTTTCTAACTCTGCTGAACCATTTTTGCCTTTAAACATGCTTATTATCACCATCCTCTTCAGTCTTTGCCACATTGCTCTAAGTTTAACAATATTCATAATAGCAGCAAATTCTTCACCCTCCCACGAATTTTACCCACTTTTGGAGGACGAAATGTATGCTACCACCCTTTTAAACATTCTAAAGTACACAGAAAGCACAAAGTTGCAATTATACAGAAAAATACAAAATGGGAGAAGGGAAAAAAAAGTCCATGCACCTTCCCAGATTACAGTGGGGTACAGTTCCTTGAAATGTTACAAGTCTGAGATGAAGCCACAAACGAATTCCTCACACAGACAGGATGCCTACAGTCCCATAGCAGTCAGCAAATCAATCCCACTGGCCTCCACTTATTTACACGGCTGAATAAACTGGGCGTTCATAAGCTGAGGAAGACGTACAATTTTAATCATGCAGGTGTCTATTTTATCTACCTTCATCTTGGGATCCACTTGTATTTCCACAATCTACTGAATCTATTATTAAGCACTAACAATGTCACTATTTCAAACACTAACTCTTATTCTGCATTCAACAATGTTATTGGCATCTGTGCTATTGATTGCATGATTTTAACTACTATTGCCACCAATAATGATTCCAGCTAAGATCCTGTCTGAGCAGCACATTGGACTAGTGGTAGGATACAACTTTTTTAATGATCGCTTTGTCTTTAGTCAATCAAGGTTGATGCAAATTTTCTGCTCGCTGTAATTTAGTAACATCAATGTCTAACCAATAATTTAATACAATTTAAATTCCTTGGAATTACATTGTGAAGTTAGGGCATATGCCAGAAACCAATCTTTGAAAGGCATTTCTATGGCAGGTGGTAAAGGAACTAATAGCAAAGCCTCTGCCACCCAATTTCATCAAATTACTTATCAATTGATTGTTCATATAAATGATAAATGTGCTTGCCATGCAATCCCTTTGAAAACAATAACATGATGATACAACAGCCTATCAAATAATTCCCGAAGAGCTATTACATATACAAGGCAATTTCTGTTTATGATGGCCCATGTTGTGTAGTCACCAGACACACACTGAAGCTAGTGGATACAGAAGTGTTTTATTCAACAAAATCGAGCAGCAAACACTGTTGGAAGAGGAGGCTTGTTCAACCAATATTATATGACATTTTACATGCTAAAGATCAAAGGTAAAAACTGGACAATTCTATATAGTTACAATGTATGTACAATGCTTCTTTTCAGTTTCATATAGTTTTCATACACCTTCTTTACACCCATACTCCAGACACCCAAAATTAATGCTAATCAGCAATGTCTGGTTTTGAATCAACTGGCGTCCACAGCTCCAGGTAAACCATTGTTCAGGGCTGCATTTTAAACTTAATCTACAATCCATGTTCATGTCTGAAGAATGGCTGCCGTTGAACTTAGTATTTGCTTTATACCCTAACTCCAGAAAACAGCCCACAGCTCCACGTGAATGATTAAGGGATTTAGTGCTTTGCTGTCTTCAAGGGACTTCAGTGAGGTCTGGAGCAGTGTGCGAACTGCAGATGGGGCACAACCCCGCAATCAATTCCATTGCTTCTCTTTGATTGAGGCATCAAGCTGACGAGGAGAATGGAGGATGGGTGGATGTTTGGTACTGCCTGCCTGCATTTGGCCAGTCTTCCTCTTGCTCTTGCTGGTTGCTGTCAGGGGAAAGTGCAGGATCCACATTGCGCGGATTTATCAGCGAGGCTATGGTCTTGTTTTGGGAGACTTTGAGCTTCATGTTGCACGTGTTTCTGGATTTTGGTTACCGTTTTTTTTTGCCATTTTCAAATGGTTTGATTGGGGCAACTGACGCAGACTTGGGCGCCTTCAGTGAATGAATGGCCCTGCAGTGCAGCACTCAGTTGAACGAGACAGAATGCTACTGAACTCCTGGTTTGATGTTTGATATTCTGTGTTGCTCGCTTGCTCTTTGCACAATTTGTTCTCTTTTCGCATGTTGGGTGCCTAATGTTTTCTTGAATGGGTTCCATGGCATTTCTTTGTTTCGTGGCCGCCCACAGAGGCACAGAGGGGATGGGGGGGGGGGGAGAGAGACACAAATCTCAGAGTTGCATGCTTGATAAATGCATGCTTGAAAAAATACCCAGTATGGACAGTTAACCATGTGCATCCACATGGCTTAGTGGATGTACATGATATCAGATGTCTACAAGATGCACAGATGACTTCTGACCACTAAACTCTATATCAGAACAAAGTAGCTCTTTCTCTTTATAACTGCATAACCACCATACAACTTTAGCCACTGTTATTACAAAGGTGGGGAAAACAGCAAAGTCCTACAAGCAGGAATGAAATACCTTTCCCGTAAACTAAGATTACAAAAGTAGTTTGTAATCTTCTGATGAAGATTACAAATCTCCTCCTGATGAAGGGTTTCGGCCTGAAATGTCGTCACTACCTCCTCCCACAGATGCTATCTGGCCTGCTGAGTTCTGCCAGCATTTTGTGTTTTTTACAAAAGTAGTTGTAATTTTTGTAATGCTGGCAACTTGAAATACAAAATAAAGACCACCAGATCAGCCACTGTCTGTGGAAGGTTCTGCAGTTAAAACTTTTATTAGAACTGGAGAAGTTTTCAGGTGAAAACAAGTGGGAGAGGTGAAAAGAATACAGGAATATCCGCGATAGAGTGGGAACCAAAATCTGGATGACGTCATCTAAGGTGAACGCTTACTAATGATGACCTTGCATTACAATTGGCATGTTTCAAACAAATAGGATGACTGATTATATCAAAATGCTGAATTCAATATTGAGCTCCAAAAGCTGAAAGCATGCCTGGACAGTGCTACTCCTCACAATATTAGCTTCATCCCCATCTACAACTTTACATCTCATTTTAAAGGCTGTGCCAAGCTATATTTTGTGCTCAGGTCTCTTTGATGAAAGAAACGCGTACACAAAGCTCCCTACCGTTAGAAATTTACCATTATAAGTAAACAATTCTGCGAAGTCTCAACTTAAAACCTCCACTTTAAAGACAATCTCTACTCTAACAAAGGAATGAGAAGTTTCGCAAGCTGAATCGGGACAAACACCAAATCGAGCTTCAAAGTTGGATTGTTTACTCTCGTAAGTTTATCACTTATTCTGGAAGAGTGAAACATCAAACTCGGCGCAATGTTCAAACTTTACACAAAAGCGATAGGCTTCCTTGATTTCCGATGTTAGGCCTCAGAGGCCATGGAAGTACCGAAACACGGAAGTGGGTTCAGAAACATAAACAAACCGCAGTCAATAAAGCCGTCGAAAATGCGCTATCGGGGCCCAGTGCCCTTTTAATCGGGTCAGGGAACGGCATCGTACGCGGGTACTGAGACCCCCGCATCCCCTCACCGCCATGCCAGTCTCACCTCTCCGTCTCGGCGATACGATACCGCCGCCGCCGAAACTCCCGGTGACGTCACCTGTCACAGGCGCACTCAGCGGAAATGACGTCCGGAATCCCGTGACAGCGCCGGATTATTGTTGTTGCTAGGACACCAGCAATTGTCAAAGATCAGCATTTGTGGAGATTCCGCTTTGTTTTTTGTAAGTCTCGACTGGAGCGAACATTGTCGCGTAACAGCATTGATTTGGTCGAGTAGGAGAAGAGCGTGAATGAAATATGATGCACCACACCAAATAACTTCCTAGTTACCCGTTTTACCTTTCGGGCCGAGACCTTTCATCAGGACCGGGGAAAAAAAGATGAGACGATCCTGATGAAGGGTTCCTGCCTGAAACGTCGACTGTTTCCATAGGTGCTGCCTGGTCTGCTGAGTTTCTCCAGCATTTTGTCTGTGTTGCCTTGGATTTTCAACATCCGCAGATTTTCTCTTGTTTGAAATTCTTGAAAACCCCTTGCTGAAATTTTGAAGTGGAATTTAAAGTGGAATCATTTAGTTTTCCTGGTTAAACCGCAAGTCCAGAAATTGTCTACAACCCTGTCACCTTACTTTCATGGGGAAGTTCTCAAGAAACACATGGAGTCAAAATTCACTTACAAAATTCATGTCGAAATCGCTCTAATTGAGCAAAAAGTTCATTGGAATTGAAATTGCACCCCAGCTGAGCTGGTAAGTCCAAATAGTCCACATATTGGTTTGAAATATGGAAATAAATGGGTTTGACTGGGAATCCACGTGGTCTTTCTTTTTCCAATATTTCAACTCCTGCCAAAGTATTCACCCAAATTAACACTTGCCTCACAATAATATTTCAAGAGCAATTAAACATGTACTTGAAGAAGTCAATCTGCAAACTTAAGGGCAGAAAAACTGGGCTCTGGCGCTTATTTGATTGCTCTTTCACAGAGCCTGGACAAACAGAACAGACCAAATAGCTAATATTATTCTACATATTTATATTATTCATTGTGCTGCTCTTAAGATTCCATTCCACTCTCAATTTAACCTTTGCCCTTATGATTTTTATGCTACTTTGAATCTGAAGTAACACTCAATTCATTCTCATTTACATTTGTGTACTAAGGAATGACAAACAACTTTGAATATTGAGGAGGGTGATAGATTTCCAAGTCACACTGATCTACAGCTTGGAGGAAGGAGTACATGAAAGTGGGGGTGGTGCCATGCACCTTCTGTCTGTGTCCCTGGTAGTAGAGGTAGTGAGTTTTGAGCGGTTCAAATAGCATGGGTGAGTAATTGCAATGTGCTTTGTAGATGGTTCACACTGCAGCCACTGTGCTGCAGTTATAGAGAGAATGGATATAGAGAGGGTGGATCATGGGATTACAGTCAACCTGGCTGCCCTGTTGTAAATGTTGAACATCTTGAGAGTTGTTGGTGCTGCACTCACCAAGGCAAAGGGGGAGTTTCAATCAGGTCCTGACTTGTGATTCCAGATGTAGATCATTCATAATAGCATTCCCAACCTCTGACCTGCTCTTGCTGCCACGGTATTTATGAGATGGGTCCAGCTGAGGATGTTGATTGTGGGGTCCCAGTGACAGCAATGCCATTGAATGTCGTGGTCACTACCAGGCAGCTTTCTGTACAAATGTTATTTGTCATTGACTGTTGTCCAGTTTGAGCTGTATGCAGGCAGGGACTGATTCATTTGTCGAGACAATTGAAAATTGTGCCCTCATCAGCAAACGTGCACTTTTAGCCTTATTATAGAATGAACATCATTATATGAAGCAACTGAAGATGATTAGATAGAACTTCTAAAATGTTTTAGGGTTGGCTTAATCCTAATTTACCTTTATGAAAAGGATGATTCCAACTCCTGGAATGGTTTTCCTTTAAAGCACATTGACATGTTTTACATGATGTCATGCTAAATCAATTGTTGCACTTATGTCAAGGTCAGTCACTCACACACTAGCAAACTCCAAAAGGAGCATCAGTGAATATGTTGTTGATGAGTAAGAGCCAGTTGACAGCACTTTAAATGACAGCTTCCATCACTCTGCAGGTGACTGACAGTAGACTGATTCGCAGCACTGGATCTTACTGGGTCTTTCTTTTTTTCTGAACAGGACATGTCTGTGCAAATTTCCACTTTGTGGGTAGATTCAGGTTGTTCATTGTAGTGGAACCAACTTTAGTTTGTTCTGCAATCCAGGTCTTTAGCAATACAGTTGTGATGCTGTCTGTTCTCGTAACCTTTGCAGTATCCGGTTCTGTCAGCCTTGTTTAGATATTATGTGGAGTAAATTGAACTAGCTATGGTGGTGGAGATTTCAAAGAGAAGCTAAACTGCATCACCTCTTTAACACCTATAGAAGAACATGATTGTAAATACTTCGCTCTTCAGCATTTACAGTGCTGGTCCCCACTCACTGAGAAGGAAAATGTTTTTGTACTTACTCCTTCCATTTGATTGTCCATACCATTCTATAGGACTACAGAGCTTTGACCTGATGCATTTCTTTTGAGATCACTTAGCTCTGCCTATGCTTTATCTATTTATCACTCAATAACCCTTTATTGCAGCTTCACTGGGCTGGCAGTTCAGCAAGTTAAGTATGCCTGCTGCACATCTTGGCTTGCCTTTCTGCATTCCTCTTGAAGGATTGATTCCCTAGCTTGACTGTAACGTTGAGATGAGGGCTAAACAGGGGCATGAGGTTACAGATTGCAGTGGCATACTTTTTGTACTGCCAAAAATGATCCATAGAATCTCATACGCAACTTAGAACTGGCAAATTTGTACTCAGCCTATCCCATTTAGCATGTTTGTAGTGCCACACAATGCAATAGAGTGTATCTTCAGTGAGTTCACTTCTGTCAGTGCTATCACGGGCAGACACACTTGCCACAGATAAATTGCTGAAGCTGAATTTAAGCAGGTTCACTCACTACCTGTACAAACTCAGCCTGCTAGCTAGATCCTTCAGGAAATAAGCCAGTTAGATCTATGGTGTTATTAGCAAGCCATTCCTGGTGATGAACATTGAGATCCCTCATCAAAAATACACTCTGTGGCTTTGTTGCTGTCAGTGCATCTTGCAAATGTTATTGAACATCTTGAAGACTAATTGATCAGCAGAGGGAGGACTCTGTGCATAATTATGAGGAGGTCTCATAAATCTAGCAGATCTCTACAGATATATGGTGGTGAAGCATTCTAACTGTTTTGGTATGGATGCTCAAATACACAGGATCGAAAAAGCTATGGAGCCAGCTCCATTATAGGCACTAGCATCCCCACTGCAGACGGCATCTGCAAAGACAATGTCTCCAAAAGGCAGCATCCATCATTAAGGGCCTTCAGCATTCAGGACATATCCTCTTGTCATTACTTCCACCAGGGAGGAAATGGAGGAGACTTGAGACACACATTCAATGTTTTAAGAACAACTTCTTTCCCTCCTCCATCAGATTTCTGAATAGTCCATAAACCTATAGACACTACCTCTCTATTTTGCACTCTTTTCACATTATTTATTTATTTATTGTAATACATAGTATTTTTATATATTGCGTTGTATTGCTACTGCAGAATAGTAAACCCCACAACGTGTTGAAGATAATAAACTTGATCTTGATTAAGATGGATTTGGTCGGATTCCAAATTTGTTCAAGTTCTTGCCTTAGGCCAGTGAAGTGTAGATCAATCTGAGTTTGGTTATTTGATAATAACTGGACCAGCTTAGTCAGTTCAAATTGGTCAAAACATTTCAAAAATATCATGGATTCAAATGCCAATTTGGGTTGTAATCTCGGCTGCCATTGTAATACTGTATAATTATGAGGAGGTCTCATAAAACATAGCAAATTTCTACAGATGTATTGTGGTGAGCATTCTGATTGGTTTCTGCAATGGTGAAATTCAATTTTACTTTTGAACAATTCAAAGATTAGTGAAATACAAAGTTAGGTGGCATCTTCACTGTGAGTGCATCCAACCAATGCCTATTTCATTGGAACAAGTTTTAGCAGGGCCACTCAGCAGACATTTAGGTAATGCGGTTGGGGGGATAGATAACAGGAAATAACTGCAAACAGAATACTGTTAAATTGATCATTTTCAGTTTGGTGGGATGCCACAGTGTTCATTACTGAGCCCTCATCTATTCAATCTATAATAATGACAGCCAAGGAGATCATACATCATATCTATATTTGCTGACAATAGAAACAGAAATGGGAAATGGGGTCATGAGGAGGACTCAATGAGTCTGCGAAAGGATATAAACAAGTTCAAAGTCAAATTAAAATTTATCATCAAAGTACATACATGTCACCACATACAACCCTGAAATTCTTTTTCTGTGGCCAAACTTAACAAATCTAGCTGTAAACAGGATTAATGGACTGCAAACTGTGCAAATGCAGATGTAAATAAATAGCATCTATAATGTATAAATGAGTGTGCAAAGATTTAGCAGATGGGGTATAATACAGGGAAATGTGAGGCTATCCACTTTAATAAAAAGAGTCAAAAACATAAGATTCAGGGGAGAGATGATCATAGTGGATGCTGAGAAGACGTTGACCCTACAGCAGAATCTAAAACAAGGAGGAATTATTTAAAAATAAAGTACTGTATCAATTATCAAAGGTGGAAAGTTGAAAGAATTACTTCTTTCTCAGCATTGTGAATCTTTAGTATTTTCTACACCAGAGAGCAGACTGAGTTATTTAAGGATTTAAGTCATTTATGGCTAAGACAAACAGAGATTTGATTCTCAAGGTCAGGGTGAATCGGGAGCAAAATGTACCTGAGGCCAAGATCAGATCATTTATTATTTTATTAATTGGCGGAGGAGATTTGAAGAGCCCAATGGCCTACGGGGGGGGGGGGGGAATCTTATAGAAACGTATAAAATTCTAAAGGGATTGGACAGGCTAGATGCAGGAAGATTGTTTCCGATGTTGGGGGAGTCCAGAATGAGGGTGACAGTTTAAGGATAAAGGGGAAGCCTTTTAGGACCGAGATGAGGAAAAATCTCTTCACACAGAGAGTGGTGAATCTGTGGAATTCTCTGCCACGGTAAACAGTTGAGGCCAGTTCATTGGCTATATTTAAGAGGAGGTTAGATATGGCCCTTGTGGCTAAAGGGATCGGGGGTATGGAGAGAAAGCAGGTACAGGGTTCTGAGTTGGATGATCAAATACGATCATACTGAATGGCGGTGCAGGCTCGAAGGGCTGAATGGCCTACTCCTGCACCTGTTTTCTATGTTTCTATAATTCAAAACATCTCTAAGAAAGAAAACTTTTTTATTTGTTCCTGTAAGAGTCATGGCCATGCAAGACTCTTCAACGGATCCAACAGTAATTCTTTCCCATTAACCGATGAATATTGTGGTGTAAATTTAAAGATAATAATAACTGCTCAATATTGATTCTGTCTTAATTATAAATTATGTCATAGTTAATGGCTATGAACTTGCAATGGTAACATTATGGTTAAAAGGATGTAATAAATTATTAATACTGAATCACCCCTGTAACTTAATGTTTATATTTGTTTTAGTGGAGGATCATAGGAAGGACTAATATTCAAATCATACATTGAGCAGGTACCTTATTGGAAACAAGTTATAGAAGGAACATTATCACATAATTCAGTATTAGAAAAATCCAGTATGAATTGATATTCAAACCAGGAATGTTTTAATAAAAAATGAGTTTCATCTACAGGTTTGAATGGTACCACATCTAAACTTCAGTGAGTATTTGCTACAAATGACACATCACGTGAAGCAAGTGAGCAATTGGGAACCTGGCCAGCCACATGCATGTCCTTGGGAAGCTGGCTGCAGACAAAATTGGGAAGATAAGAACTGCACCTTGACAAATTCATCCTGTTCATATCTATAGGAGTACTCTAAAATCATATTTCTACACCTCTTCCCTTACTGGCATTAAAAATATTCTTCCAGCTTCAAGTACCACATATACTACAACTACTATACAATTGTTCTATAGATTTTCTAAGTACGCACACAGAAGAAGAATCTCAGAGTTGTATGTGGTGACATGTATGTACTCTGATTATAAATTTTACTTTGAAACTTGAATTGAAACTACATGTAGCTGCACCGAAATGTTTGTGTTTCTGTTAAACATGGTTCTATAATCTTGTTTACTCTTTGGTTAAACTACTGATATGTTGGGATAGTACATCACTTACACAGTTTCTGGTGTGTATGCTAACACTGTTGAAAAAGCCAGAAAATCTCTTTTTCTAGAAGGCAACAGTCTTCAGTGAAAGCAAGTAATTTATTTCTATGTTGTCATTTTGTAATGTTATTAAACATTTAAGTTTCCGGTATAAAAAATTCAACACTTCCATTAATTATTGGTGCTGCAGTAGTTCATAATGTGCTTATATTATTTAAGACATTTGCTCAAATGGAAATTAAACAGTAATCTTCAGTTACGTTAGTGCTACACCAACCAGATTGGCGGTCCAGAATACAGTGGATTCTGGTTAATTGGGACACATCTGGACCAGTACATTTTGGCCCAATTAAGCAACTACCCCAATTAGCTTAAGTTTCATGGAAATAGTTAAATTTTATTTTAAAAAAAGACAAACTACTGTTTAAAGGAGTAACAATTTATGTATTTAATTGAAATACAGAACCAATTAGAACATTACCGATACCTTTACAGTACCATAAAACTGTGTATTAGTTTCTAATAGTTATCAACTGAGGAATTTATCTGTCATGTCCTTTGATTGACTGTAAATGACCAAAATCAATGCAGATACCTGGTGCAGATAATGGACTGCCTTCATACAGTGCTTTAGATGATTGCATCCTCCAAATATTCATTTTCATTCTAACATTCAAGATGATTGTCAATACCTTCATAATTCCTAACTTATTGAAGTAGTAAAATCATTTCATTTTCACTCCTGGCTGGTTATGGCATCTCCAAGCCTCCAAGAATGCTCGAAACTGCAGTAAGCAAAACAGCTCTGAATTGTCTTACTACTTATTTCTCGCCAAGTATCAATGAAAAAAATCACAGCTTTTTGTACAGAACACATGCAATTAATGCTATTTAAAATCTAATCGCTCTAAGCATGGTGTAGTGTCTTAACTGCCACACAAGTGCACATGACAGACGCTAGTTTGAAACTGTTTGGAAGCAGTCTCCTGCTCCAATTAAGCAGCATAGTGTTCCAAATAAACAAAGCGAATCCTGACTATTTTCTTGATTTAGTTTGTGGTCCTTAAAAGTTGTTCAACATAAATGGCTGGCCTGATTAACCAATGATCCAGTTAACCTGAATCCACTGAATATGGTATTAAAATCTATGTTATAACAACTTTCGTAGGATCTTACTGTGTGATCTTATTGGAACTTGTTGGTTTGCATAGTTCCTGCATTACAGCAATGATTGTATTTCAAAAGTATTCAGAACATCCAAAGTTGCAAAAATGGACCATATAAATCCATCTTTTTTTCTTTTTAGTCCTTGGAACACAGGACAAGTATTCCCTTTGGTAAGAGAACTTTCAGTATTTTGTTCCAAAATGGAAACCTGTCAGCTACATATGGAACATAAAACATTAGAGTTACTTGAAAAAAACACTTTGTAGTTATGTGGTAAAAAAGTTTAATATATATTTTAGCTATTATTAAAAATGTAACTTCAAAATTATGCAAATAAATTATGAAGTAAAAGCAAGTTCAGCCTAATTGTGTGCAAGAAGAAAGTGTGATCTCAAGAGCAAATGATTCAGCACCCACAACATAAACTGATCATCCCTTCAATGTTTAGTTGCACTTTGTATGCCATAGGAGTACAGCCAGAGTAAGGGAGGGTGGCAAGATGCATGCTGTTGTAATCAACTGATTTCTCTGTCACATCAAAACCACTTCTGAAAGGCACTACAGTATATTATAAGACCATAGACATAAATACAAAAGTAGGACATTTGGCCCATCGAGTCTGCTCCGCCATTCAATCATTATCCCCTTCTCAGCCCCACTCCCAGCCTTCTTGTAACCTTTGATGCCACGTCCAAACTTATCAAGCTCTACCTTAAATACACCCAATGATCTGGCCTCCATAGCTGCCTGTGGTAATAAATTCCACAAAATCACCACCATCCAGCTAAAAAAAATTCTCCACATCTCTGTTTTAAATGGACACTCCTCAATCCTGAGGCTATGCCACCTTGTACTAAACTCCCCCACCTTGGGAGACATCCTTTCCACATCTATTCTAGGCCTTTCAACATTCGAAAAATTTCAATGACATCTCCCCCATTCTTCTAAATTCCAGTGAATACAGACCCAGAGCCATCAAACATTCCTCATGTGATAACCCCTTCATTCCCAGCATCATCCTTCTGAACCCTCTCCAATACCAGCACATCTTTTCTTAGATAAGAAGCCCAAAACTGTTCATAATAGTCAAGGTGAGGCCTCACTAGCACCTTACAAAGCCTCAGCATCACATCCTTGCTCTTATATTCCAGACCGGTTGAAATGAATGCTAACATTCTATTTGCCTTCCTCACCACCGACTCTACCTGCAAGTTAACCTTATCTAGAAATTCATCTCTAGTTATTAGTGATAAGTTGAAGTTAATAGAATCAACTTTCAGAAGCAGAGTAAAACATGAAGCCACTATCACATACTGCATGTAGCAGTATTGACAAAGGAGGAATATCAGAGTATTTATCATTCATTGGCAGTCTGCTCACTCCTGAGTTGGAAAGTTATCGGACTGAGCTCTATTCCAGGTGATGCCTGTAAGTAAAGATGATAATTTAAAATTTGTCAATACATTAAATCAGATTTTCACATCCAGTCGGAACAAAACCCTCAAACATAAGGCATGAATAGGAGGACAATACTTTCAAACTATGACAATATCTTACAATTCTGGCTGATATCTAAAAGGTACTCACAGTTAATGTGAGTGGAGAGGTGACAACCTATGCCCTTTTGTGTTGTTAGACTTCTCGGTAGTGGGTTATGGTTTAGTCTGAGAAATTTGCCTGAAATATATTATTGAGGGTGTAGATTGATGTGAAGCTATCATGAAAAATTTTTCAAAACTTATCAATTCACTCAATCCTCATCTGCAGCCTAGTCCATTATATTTCATTCATTATATTTTGTTGAATATATGGAATTGATACAGAAGATACAGTGGTTATTCATAAGTAGAAAGAGCTGGACTTGTAACTGTGGAGAGGTAATACAGATGGGGGAGAGTAATAGGAATACTGGACAACACAACTTCTACTTTCTATGCTAGTGGTGCTGAGCTAACTTTTTCAATAAATAAGGTTAGCATCAGGAATCAAAGTATTTCAACATACTGCGTCCTATGTATGGGTGAACATACATATGTATGCCTATGTATGCCTTTTCAACTTGGACTGGCAGCAGTTAGAATCCTCTGAATCTGAATGAAATGTAGAGTTGTTTTAGAGGAATAGAAAGACAACATTTTAATTTTAGATTTCTATTTATTATAAATTATATTTATAATTTATACTTTGATCTCTTACTAGTTGGTCATCTGACTGTGGGCACAGCAGCATACAATTTAAATACTGGAATGGTATCCAGAGATCTGGATCACTAACCCAGAAACATGAGTTGAAATTGCTTGGGGAATTCATTTCAAATAATTTCATAAAATTGGAACTGAGGGATGAAACTATCTGTGGTGCAACACCTTGCAGAACTATTGAAGCCACTGTCTCACAGCGCCAGAGACCCTGCTTCAGGTCGTCAGGTGCTACCCTTGTGGAGTTTAAACATTCTCCCTGTGACAGTGTATGCTTCCTGGAGCAGTTTCATAAACAACCCAGAGGTCATCCAGATCAGTCAAAAGCATCCCTGCCATTTACTCTCAATGTAATGTCTTCCAGCTGCACAACACTCTGAGGTATCCGATTACTACTAAATCTCACTTCTTGAGTTAATTGCCAGCAACACTGGCAGTCGTCTCAACTTTCAAGTCTCTGAGCACTGGAATTCTCTAACAAGATCACTTTATTTCTCCTCTTTTAAAATAATCATTGAAAACATGTTTTCCATGCTCTCAGTTAGCCTGGTGCCAAATCCTATGAAATGCCTTGGGATGTTTTACCAAGATGAGAACCTATATTAATACAAATTATTCTAATTGGCCATTCAATTGGAACGTCTTAGGCTAAAGAACGGCTGTTCTTGTAACTTGTACATAGAAAGTTCCGTGTGCTGCGTCATGAGCTAATATTTCAAGCTGAAGTCCGCAAAATTCAAGTATCAGAATCCCCCAGATTCTGATTCCAAACTGAGCTTAAAAGGACCACTATAACCGGCAAAAGGTAGCCTTCCTTCCATGCCACCTGTCTAGGCTGAAATCATACGCAGATCATGGTGGAAGGGGAAAGGAGTGAAAATAGGCCAAGGTGGGAAATGCCAGGCATGTTACTTTGGTGAAGGCTAGCAGCCCGTCGGGAAAATTGCAACCGAAATAGGAAGCAAAAATCTCCATTCCGCTGAAGGAGGGATGTCCTCACGCTCATTAGTAATCCACATAAAGTAAACAATTTACATCAGGGATCCAAAATGCCTTCTGAGCTATGAATAGGGACTCGATTATGCCGTCAACATCTCGGTTTGTGTTTATTTCATCAAGTTGTCTGGTTCGTATAAATAAAAGTAATCTACCAAACGCAGCACAAAATCGAGGGCTGGTTCCTTAGATAGGATCCCTGACAGTTGCTCTGCCGGCAGCATGAAATATAACGGCAATGAGTAGGCTGAATTATAAAGAACCCATTCAAAGTCTCCACAGAAGACGAGGCGTGACCAAGGTCTACAGGTCATACCACAGAATGCACTAAAAGACTGGGAGAAGGGCGTAGTGTTTAAAAACAATAAACCGGAAAAAAGTCAGTCCGGAAACGTCGGCAACAGATGCATTTGAAAGGCTTTGATCTAATTGGGCTGTACCGCCCGTGCAGTTGATAGGTGGCGACTGATCACGTTAGAGGATGGCAGGAAGAGGGGTGCAGTGAACGGTGCGAGGCATCGCGGCGGGGAAACGGAGTGAACCCCCAGTTCCCGGGCTGACGACAGGAGCGGTGGAACGGGAGAGTGAGTGGATGGCGTTCCCTCTGGTGCTGCCAACCGGCCAACACACACTGACGGCATTATTTTGAGCTGTGCCGGAAGGAAGGAGGTGGGAATTCCCGAGGATTTGGCGTGATTCACTGCGGACTGCCATGGCCGGGCTGCGAACCCCCTGCGCTGGCGCTGATTCGGCGGGCTAAGCCTCCTGCAGGTAAACGTAGGGGCACGAAGAAGTGCGGGGTAACTGCAGTTTGTGTGTGTCCCTTGCCTTCCCGGTTCCCCCTTTCCACTGAATTGACGCAGTAAAAAGTTGTTGCGGAATGGCTGATGTCTGGAAGTTGTGGACAGCCGGCATGAAGAAGGCGCTGCTGCTTGTGGCCATCGTCGGTGGGGTCTACTGCTTGTCGGACTCGAACCAGAGCCATACCACCCCGCCACCCTACTACGTAAACATCGGCGATGGCACTTCGACTCAATTCGACTTCCCCGAAAACACCGACGGTATTATTGTGGTTTCCAGCCGGTATCGAGCGGCCACGGAAAAGGGCTGTACCAGGCTGATAGTTGAGTCTCTGGATCCGGATGTCCTCAAAATAATCAACGTTACCGACGCCGAAACCATTGGCTTGGTGAAAAGTTACATCGTCAGTATTAAATCCCGTCTGGCCGGCACCGCACCACTCTTGATCAGACTGTTGGATGTCGCCAGGGTTAAGCCATTGACCGTGGAAGAGCGAAAAGATTATATCATTAAAGTATCGCCCACTGATGATGTTTTAGGTTACAACGGACTGGCGCATTTCTCTCAAACCCCTATACTTTATTTTCTTTTGCCGTTGATATTTATTAACAAATGTGCTTTTGGTTGTAAGGTGGAGATAGCGGTACTTCGAGGTATTCTGAAGCAGCCACATCCTGTTATTCTCGGGGTGATAGGGCAGTTTGTTGTCATGCCCTTGTATGCATATATTATGTCCAGGATCTTCTCCCTGCCCAAAGCTCTTTCTCTTGGGCTGGCAATTACCTGCTCTGCCCCAGGAGGGGGAGGAGGTTACCTCTACAGTCTTCTTCTCGGAGGGGATGTCACCCTTGCGATTTCCATGACCTTGATCTCCACTCTGGTTGCCACTGGTATGATGCCACTTTCATCCACTATCTATAGCCACATTCTCAATGTTCATGAAACACTCCATGTGCCATTTACCAAGATTTTGGTGACATTACTGTTTATAGCTATTCCCATTTCCACAGGAATGTTAATCAAGTATAAATTGCCACGGGTCAGTAAGTTCTTGCTTTTGTTTATTCGACCCCTCAGTTTACTGTTGATCATTGGAGGACTCTTCATGGCCTATCAAATGGGAGCTACCATACTTCATAATGTGCACAAAGAAATAATCCTTGCTGGAGTTGCTGTTCCTGTCTTTGGACTGTTCATTGGATATCTTATGGCCTATTGTTTGAAATTACCTGTGCCTGTGTGCAAAACAGTCAGTATAGAAATTGGAGTCCAAAATAGTCTGCTAGCTCTTGCCGTGCTCCAGTTGTCCTTCCGCCGCATTGAAGCAGATTTTGCCTCGCAGGCTCCTTTCATAGTGGCCCTGAGTAGCACTTCAGAAATGCTGCTGCTTGTGATTGTTCATTTCCTATACAAAAGTCTCAGGGCCAACCCAGTCTCTGAAGAAAATGGCTTTAAATCCTAAACTTTCTGGATTGGTTCCTCTAAAGCAATGTTGATGCACTGCAAATGTATTTGAAATATTTTTCTACTGACGCATTTTCTAAAATGAGAGTATATAGCTACTGCAGTAAGTTGATTTGTTTACATGGCATTCTGAAATGAGCCACTTTCATGTTTTTGTTGTAAGCACAAAAAGTCTGTATTTGGAAAACTGCTGTCTTAAAATAGGAACTCTGGTATAATCTAGTATCTAATTTCAGTTGAATTGACAACTGTAAGATTTTGTTGCTTTTAGGAAAAGTCTTAAATAATTTTAAATTGTATTGCTTTAAAATAGCTGTGACAATTTCTTTTTAGGCAACAGTTTGTGCTATGTGCAATGACAGTTCTTGTCCCCTGTCAATATCTGAGATGTCAAAGGCATGCAGTATTCAAGCCATTGCCACAGGTATAATGAGAATTCTATGATTTTAGTATTGTCTAGAATGGTACTTGTCAGTGTTTTCTGCTTTGGTAATTGGCAACATTCTCTGAAACATGTGTAAACATACTCCTCAAGTTGGACTGCATAAGTTTTCCAGTGATCAAATTCTCAATGATGGGAGTCTGAGCTTTAATTTGCACTGTGCTATTTTAAAAAATCTTTGATTTTTCTTCTGAAGAAAGTTTTCTCACTTCACCCCACCACCTTTATTGACAGTCTTCCAATCCCATGTTTCTAGGCAGTATTTCAAAAGTTGGTGATTGTGAGGGGTATTAAGCAGCTAGATTTTATTCTGCACACCACTATCTAGTCCAATCATATCCTTGCATGAGAGCTTCCCACTAAAACTTGCTGAACACACAGGACTCCTTTATCACCTCTATCTAAGCACTTCACAAGCCCAAGAGTTCGGGAACTAGTTGTCATTGCCACCGTCACTACTGAGATCAGCACCTTGCCAAAGACTACAAGGGAAGTTACATATCTTTAACTTGAAAAGTTACAATTAGGCTTTTTCTTTAAGTTTAGTTCTGCATTCAAACAAAAAGAAATTTAAAAAATAGATTTAAAATTTGGGCATAGAATTGTAATGATTCAGTATCTGCTGTCAGGTTAACTCATGCAGTCCATTTGATATTGATTTAATTAGCTAGCAATTTGTCATAAATGTTTAGATTGTTACATGGTTGTAGAGAGGTTGAAAAAATTGCTTTTGATTTTTTTTGTGGGGAAACGAAGTATTTTGAAATGGAAGAAAAATCTTGAACACCAGGTATATTATACAAATGCACTTTTACCATTAATAGGAAGAATTACACCTATTCCAGATAGTCTAATTTGGGGTTTTTCAGTATTCTTTCTCTACTGAAGACAGCTTTAAATAGATTGCAATGATTTCTTTTCAGCTGGTATTTAATTTTGAAAACTGCAATTCATAATCTATTTTGTGCAGTCTGCAGTTGCCACGTTCATGCATTGTTACTTAAGTAGTTGTGCTGAGAAACAAGTCTTCTGAAATACATCTGGGATGTTATAAAGATATGCCAGCTACTTTAGCAATTTCAAGATGAAATGAAAAATACTCTGTGGATGTCTGAGTAAACATAAGATAAACTAAAGGTAATTGGCAAAAGAATCAAAAGATGCAAAAGGAGCTTTAAATCATCACGATATGGAGAAAATTTCATAAGAGCGTTCAATGTAAACCATATAACTTCCAATAACTTGAGGGAAAATTTGATTGGCTATGGGAAAAGAGTTGGAAATCATACATTTTTTAAAAGAAATTGACAAAGGCATAATGGTCCGATTGGTCTCTTGTTCTTTGTGTCAGTCTAAATTGGTTTATTAGTAAAATAACTGAATTTTCCTCAATCTGGGTACAAATGCCTTGAGAACACTTCATTTGCCAGGAATGTTTTTACTTTTAATGTGAAAGTCTATAACAGAATACATTGATGCAAATTCTGTGTATGTATTCAGTTTGCTATCAATGAGTTTACATAATAGATGAGCAGAGTTGGCAGATAAAATGGGTTGCTGGAAAAAGGTTACTGTACAATTAACTATCAAGTTGCTCTGCAATATATCATTGTATGTTTTCTACTGTTCAGAGGGATCAGTAATTAAAGTAGGTTTCATACATACAGTCATCATATTTCTATATTTTGTGGGCCATTGCAATTCAGCCAACTAAGACAAAACCCCCATCATTTTATTGAACGACATGAAGGCTTTTCTCAAATTAATTGTTCCACTTCTCTGCAAAGGGTGGTAGAGGTTGATACAATTTAATAAAGCAGTTAAAAAGAACTGCAGAAACACTTTAGCCATGAGTACAGTGTTTGTTGCACCATGACCATTCTTTCTCATTTACTGGAGACCTTTAGCATGAGGGACTTAGTTTACCCAATAGTTTTGATAATCTCATTTTGAGTATGCTATTTCCAGTCAACCTTGAATCATTTAACAAAATAATATTAGTGAAATTACTAATATTTTTTAAAATCAGTATAATTTAACAACTAAATTCATTAGTATTGTCACACAAAAGTCTATCCATTTAGTTGTTTCATTCTGTCTTCATTTAAAAATATGTTGCCTTTCACTGTACTTAATTTAGAAAGAAACATTGAAATAGGCATTTTTAAAATAAATGCATTTTTTGTATATTAGCAGTGAACAAAACTCAGTATTACAGTAACTGAGTTGTGGGTGGGGAAAATACTGTTTGCCAGACCATCAATTTTTGGGGGGTTTACCATTTTTTAGTATTCTACACCACAACTTCCTGTAATAACAAATTCCTTTGCTCTGCAGATTGGAGCATACTATTTTTTAATGTGTTTGTGCTTTCTGCCTTGCCTTGACCGATTCAGTAGCTTTGAAGAATATTGCTTGAGGGAAGAGTGGTTGACAGGATATCTGAAATTCTCTGTGTCTCTGTCCAAGTAGTAGCTGATCTTTTTTAATGTAATTATTAACATAATATGCCAGTTATAACAGCAGATACTGTAAATTCTGACATTTCAAAATAAAATCAGGAAATGCTGAAAACACTGATCAAACTTCTGTCTTCAGAAGCTACCTGACCTGCTGAATATTTCCAGCATTTCCTGATTCATAATGCAAATAATTTGACTAAGACGAAGGCTCATGGGGAAGTACGCCCCAGATAACATATTGTGTATTGACTTATGTTTTTTTTTGCTGAGAAGATTGAATCCATTACCTTCTATAACCAAACTGTTCAAATAAATAAAAGCCTTTGCTTTTGAGTGATTTATGTGAAATTTTGGGAAAACTCCATGTATTTGATTAATAACCATTTAATGCCATCTTTGGAGGTTTTATCTGTGTTCATTTTATGAATGTGATTTGACTACTGGATCAGCTGGGGATGTGTACAATTATTCTAAAACTCAGTGTCTTGTGTTTAGTAAGCATTTAGAGATGTCCCCTGTGTTATGCCTTTTCAGGTTACAGAGATTCACTATTACTGAAATCATAAAACACCACATTAAAATTTGAGATACAGAATAAAAGTCACTCTTAGAAAATTAGTGGTGAAAATGTATTTTTAATCACTTGATACTAGTGCAATCCAATTTGAATATAATGTCACCATATCAATTGGGATGGCAGTCAGAGCCCAGTCCCTTCATGGCCTTGGCTCTCTGCTCCTGGACCATTTAAGTAGGTGTCTCAGTATAGTGCTAGCTACCATCCTCTTCATCTACAAGGTATTTTATCTGATGTACTGTATTATCGGAGGCTGCAGTAGCCATTGGCATTACTACTAAGTTACTGTGTTTTAACCTCTTACTCCCATGATCTCCTTCACCACCTCGCTGAACCCCAATCCTAAAGTACAGATGTATATTCATTTATCACATCTACTTCAAAACATACAGTGAAATGGATTATTTGTATAACAACCACTGCACCCAGAGATGTGCTGAGGGCAGCCTGAAAGTGTCACTGCACTTTCCGGTCCCAACACAAGACAACACAGCAACAGCAAAACAAACATCTTTCCCACCTCATGCACGCAGGCCACCAACCCCAGGATATTGACTTTGGGACTCTAGTCTGTGGTCCAGGCTCCCAGACCTGCAAACATTGGCCTTCAGCCTCCAGTTTCTGGCCTAGTCTTGCCCTCTCCTCTGGACTCCCAGCTTCAGGGTTTTGGGTTTTCTACCTCAGGATACTGAGCTTTGGACTTCAACTTGGGCTTTGCCCTCCAGCCTTCACTGATCTCTGGATATTGACCCTAGGACTCACTGAGCATGGTTTGACCTTCAGATTCCGTTCTTTTCCCTAAAAAATAATCAAGACCCTTTCCTAGTCCACGAGACCCGGATTCCAGAGAAAATGACTCACAGATGAGGGTAGCAGTGCTGCACTCTGAGGTGTCTGTTTGCTTGACCAGAGAGGGCATGCAGTGGAGGAACTCGTCTGATTACCAAGCCAATCAATCGTGTTGCAGCAAATCACAAAGTGAATGGATTTTAGAAATGCAACTCCTTCATAATGTAAGGATTGCTTGTGTGTGATATTGGCACATTGGCAGGGTGGCCCAGTAGTTTAGTGGTTAGCATAGTTGTATTACAGTGCCAGCAACCCAGGTTCAATTCTCCTGCCAGGTCTGATCTAAAGTTCAATATATTTATGGTTTACTAAACTGGAAACTAGTTTCCTGCCTCAAAATCAAAACTTACAAATTGGATGGTGCCAAGTGTGACTCCATTACCTCAAAAGGGAGGGAGAAATCACCAGTGGGAGGTATTTAAGTTTTCAGAAAACTTTTGAGAGTATTGTGTAAAAGTAAAGCATGTTGGACTGGGGTAATATACTAGTATAGATTGAAAATTGGCTGACAGATAGGACACTCAGCAGGGGTAAATGGGACCTACTTGAGTGGCAAGGTTATTGAATGGGTGCTGGGTCTTCTGTTCCACTATAATGTGAGTAAAAGAACTCAACCAGATCCAGCAGTTCCAAAAGCAAAAAAAGTGACTGTAATGGACTCTCTGTAATGACTGGGAGATTCTACAATATTATAACACTAACTGAAATGTAAAGTAGTGATTATAGATAACATGGGCTGTAAAAGTTCCCTTTAATGGCACACACTAGTAAAACAAGGTTTACAAATTTACACCTTCAGCCAGATCAATCTGGTATAATAAGAGCAGGGTAATTTACTTTTGATGTAGAAATCCCACTGTTACTTCATCCATCAGGGATAACGCTGCTTGTACCTGTCCTGATTAAACTTTCAGATTCTTCACCATTTCCATGGCAATAGCGATCTGGCATGCCTTATTGATATGAAGCATTGTCTGTCTAAAAACCTGGAAGTACTCATTTTTAAAATACATCCATGCTTCAATTTATGGTCTGGAAACATCCCATGACTACAGTGCCACAACAAATGCATTACACGAATGATATAATCAGTCACTTCTCCAGGGTTTTGACTGCAGTGAGTGAATTTACCAATGATTGACACTGCAGTACTTTGACAAGCTCATTAAATGAGACAATGATTAGCTGTCATTGAGTGAATCTCCAACACAGGGGCTTCCTGAGTACAAATGATTTAAGAGCAGCTCAATGGCATTCCTGTTAGTATAATGCTATTACAGCACCAGCGACCCAGGTTCAATTCCAACGCGCTCTGTAAGGAGTCCTGCAAAGCAGTGTCATTTGGATTGGCATCACGATCTGAACCAGGTTTAATATCACTGGCCTGTGTTGTGAAATTTGTTAACTTAGTGGCAGCATTACAATGCAATACATTATAAATATAGAAAAAAACTGAATTACTGTAAATGCATACTGAATATTAAATGGTTAAATTTAAAATATAGTGGAAAAACAGCACTAATGAAAAAGGGGAGGTAGTGTTCATGTGTTCAATGTCCAATTAGGAATCGGATGGCAGAGGGGAAGAAGCTGTTCCTGAATTGCTGAGTGTGTGCCTTCAGGCTTCTGTACTTCCTTCCTGACAGTACAATGAGAAGAGGGCATGTCCTGGGTGATGAGGGGAGGGTGGGGTCCCTAATAATGGATGCCATGTTTCTGAGGCGCTGCTCCTTGAAAGTGTCTTCAGTACGTAAGTGGCTTATGCTCACGATGGAGCTAACTGATTTTATAACTTTCTGTAACAACTTTTGATCCTGAGCGGTAGCACCTCACCCCCACCAATACCAGACAGTGATGCAGCCTGTCTGAATGCTCTCCACACTACATCTGTTTTAGGTGACAAAACAAATCTCAAACCCCTAATAAAATATAGCCACTGCTTTGCATTCTTTATAGCTGCATCAATATGTTGGGACTAGGTTAGATCCTCAGAGGCAAAGCGGAGTGAGATGGGACCATTGGAACACAGCAAGGGAAAAGATGTGAAATACATTAAATTGGCAGGGACACGAGTGCCTAGCAATATCCCCTGAATAAGAGGAAGTGTTTAGGCTCTTTATGGTGGGAAGGGAAAAGGCAAAAGGGTAGGTGTTGTATCAGATATATTTGCATGACAGGGAGATATGAGAAGAGGTTGATTATTAGTGGTGACAAGAAGTAAATCACTAATGTGCAGCAAGCATTTGCTTAAAATGTGAAAGGAGAAGGAAAAGGAAGATGTGTCTGGTGGTGATATCACATTGAAGATGGTGGAAATAACTGAGGGTAATCATTGGTAGAAGGCAAAGACAAGGCAAACTCTGTTCTTCTAAGTGAGAAGAAGGGTGACAACAGAAGTACTGGAACTGGAGCAGATATGGTTAACATTCCTGTTAACCACACAGGAAAACCACAGTTGCAAAAGACAGCATCTCGGAACCAAAATGCTGTTATTAAAACAGATACAATAGGGTTCAGTAATGCTGCCTCTTTTATCTTCTTCACTTTCCACACCTTTTCCCTTGCCATATTTCAACTGTCCCATCTCTGATCCCACTCCTCATTTGGGGCCTCAGATTCATCTGTTTATCTCCCCATTTCAATGAATTCCAAGCTCTTGTGGGACTGTCCTGGCAGACCTATTATTTCAACCTGTTTTTCGTCTATAAGATTTGCATCTTGTTTCTCCCCTCACCCAATCTCTTCCATTTTACATCTGCAGCACTTCTGATGCTCTATGATGATTCACGATTTCCAATTTGCTTAATCTAACCAGCTCATCTTCACATCACGACCAGAGGGTTTTACACTTCCTCCTTGAAATAGAGGCCAAGTAAGTCTTCCTCCACCATTACCGTCCTTCACCAATCTAATTATTCAGAGATCGCACAACATTTTCTTGGTCTTTTTCAAATCTGGTTTACTTCGGCAACTTAAAGGGTCCAAGATACACTGTGGGATATCTGCAACCATTATTGTTATAGCACAACTCTAATCCCTTTTTTCTGATACAGTGATGCCTGCTTTCTAACCTCAATACAAAATTCTGTTTTAGTTCTTTTTGCTAGCAACTACCATCCCACTCTTACTTCCACATGGCCCATCTCTGTTCCCTGTCTTGACTGGTCTATCTCTATTTTTGGATAGATTAATAACCAATAGCCATTTAAAAGGTCCATGGACTTCCAGGGTTATTATCAAAAGTCCTTCTCCCTTCTGTATCCTGCAATGAATCCATTCCATTCTCCAATTTTTGCCAGTTTCTGTTTCACTATTCGCAGATAATACAGAACCTGCTGAGTATTTCTGACAACTTCTGCTTTTATTTTTGATTTCCAGTATCTTGTGTTGTTGGTCTCTTGCATAATAGCAGTTTTTTTCCTTCATTCTTTGACGCCTATTTCAACCTCCGATAGGGAAATCATATGTGATTAACAATGCCTTACCAGCCTTTCCCAGCAGACAACACTGCTTCTTGCTCTCCTCTTCCTCACTCTATTGCATAACCTCTCTGGCCTCACCCTCGCACACACATTCCATTTGTTCTCTTCTTTCCTCACCCTTCCCTGAAACCAGTTTGTTTTCTCAGTTCTGCCCTCACAATTCCCTACCCACATAATTTTCAGAGATGCTACCTGCCCTGTGAGATATTTCTGGAATTTCCTGTTTGCCTTTTTCAATCAATGGTAGAAAATGCAACTTACACAGTTTGCATTTTGTTCTGCAGATGGCTTGCTTAAATTGAGAGTCTGCAAACTTATTCTTTGGCATCAAGTTGTATCTGGGTCTCCTCTTTGTTACGGGATGATGTGTTGAACATTCTCACCAAGACTGAGGAAGTTGAATAAACTTGACTGGTTATTTCTCAAGATTGACTTTGGAATTTCCTGCAAACAATGATGCATCTCAAGAGAGCAGTCAACCACCTGAAACTGTCCATAGACAACATAGTCTTGAGAACAAATACTGATTTAAAAGTGTTACAGCTGGAAATAACCACTTTAGATTGAGGGGAAGAGGAAAGGTGGGAGGAGGGTGTGGTGAACTATGTGCCTGTCGGGACACGCCCCTGCTGACTGCTCCTGTGGCTCCTCCCACAGGCCCCTGTATAAAGGAGATCTGCGGCCTGACGCTCGGCCTCAGTCTCCAAGACATTGTATGATAGACACTCACTCCTGGTTCCTTCTTCCAGTCAATAAAAGCCGATATCTCGCCTTACGTCTCAGTGTGAGTTATTGATGGTGCATCAGAGGGGAAGGAGTAGAAGAAGTCAAATAGAGAGTGGAAGAATGGAGAGGTGAAGGAGAGATGAGAGCAGAAGGTAGACCAGGACTGGAGTAAGTGGAGGCGAAGTAGAAATGAATGGTTGAAGTGGGAAAGGGAAGCAGGAAGAGGGATGGTGGAGTGAGCAGGAGAGGGTCAGAAAAGGGTAATGTGGTGAGGTGAGGGTGCTGGGGAGGAAAAGGTTTGGGAAAGAAAGGAAAAGGGGAGAGGGAGATGGGAAAAATGATGGAAAACAGTGTTGGTGAGATTGGAGGAGGTAGCAAAAGAGAAAGAAAGCGAGAGAAGTGGAAAAGGGATGATTAGAGGAAAGAGTTATGGGAAGGACCATGATGGTGTAGCAGTTAAACAGAGGCTACTGCTGCATATAGAGTTGAGGAAATGCATATTTCCTACAGTGAGTCTCTATGCAAGAAACTATACACAACCACCCTAACGTCTGAGCTTTGTCAGCCTAACATTTGTTTTCTCCCTTTTACTTTCAAAGCCCAGGGTTTCCAAATTCGGGAATTGCACAGAAAATGGCAGGGCCCTGGAGAGTGTTGTAGAACATAGAGACAAAAGATACATAGTTCTCTGAAAGTGGTGATGAACAAAGACACTGGTGAAGAATGGTTGCTTTCATCAGCCAAGACATAGAGTGCAAAAGTTGCAGCATCATGTTGCAAGTGTACAGTTGTGCTCATCCAGATATAGGAAGGATATCAATAACCTAGAAAGGGTGTAAGAAAGATTCACCAGGATGTTACTGGGACTGGAGGGCTTGAGTTATAGAGATACTCGCTTCATCACCAGCCACCGGTGGAGTTTCCCCAAGACTTGTTCTGTTGTTTAACAAGGGTAACAAGGGCAAACCAGGGAAGTACAGGCCATTCAGCCTGACATTGTTGGTGGGGAAGTTACAGAAGAGAATTTTGAGGAACTGAAACTACCAACATATGGATAGACAATGTCTAATTAGGAGAAGACATGGTTTTGTGCAGGGGAAGTTACATTTGATAAATCTTCTAGAGATTTTTGAAGACACAGTCAAATTGGTTATTATAAATTGTCCTATGATCAGGTTAGAGTTAATTGGGGTTGTGGGGTTATTGGGGTGGTGTGGCTCGAAGGGTCAGAAGGCTCCTTGCTGTATTGCTAAATGAGCCAGGAGTTATGTCATCTGCTGAAGGCTAGAATTGTGGCATTCAAATCTGGTGATCCAGGCCTGGACCCAGAAAACCAGGTATGATCTGTGAGGGCTATTTCAAGGGCGAAGAGACAATTTCAAATGAGGTTGGAGGCAACATCAGATGCATGACAACTTTGGCAGGGGTTACAAGACATTATTTCCTACAAAGTGAAACCCAACAGCATGAATAGCAGTGATACTTCACTACCACATGAACTCGATGCCTTCTATGCCCTGTTTGAAAGGGAGAATACAATTACAGCTGTGAAGATCCCTGCTACACCTGATGACCCTGTGATCTCTGTCTCAGAGGCTGATGTTAGACTGTCTTTAAAGAGTGTGAACCCTCACATGGCAGAAGGTTTCAATGGAATACCTGGCAAGGCTCTGAAAACCTGTGCCAACCAGCTGGCAGGAGTATTCAAGGACATTTTCAACCTCTCATTGCCTACTTGCTTCAAAAAGGCAACAATTATACCAGTGCCAAAGAAAAATTACGTGAGTTGCCTTAATGACTATTACCCAGTAGCATTCACATCTACAGTGATGAAAAGCTTTGAGAGGTTGGTTATGACTAGATTGAACTCCTGCCTCAGCAAGGACCTGGAACATTGCAATTCACTTATCACCACAATAGGTCAACAGCAGATGAAATCTCAATGGCTCTCCACATGGGTTTAGACCAGTTGGACAACACAAACACCTATGTCAAGAAGTTCATTGACTGTAGCTCAGCATTTAATACTATCATTCCCACAATCCTGACTGAGAAGTTGCAGAACCTGGGCCTCTGTACCTCCCTCTGTGATTGGATCCTCATCATCCTGAATGGAAGACCACAATCTGTGCGGATTGGTGATAACATCTCCACCTCACTGATGATCAACATTGGTGCACCTCAGGGGTGTGTGCTTAGCCCACTGCTCTACTTTCTATATACCCAAGACTGTGTGGCTAGGCATAGCTCAAATACCATCTATAAATTTGCTGATGATACAACCATTGTTGGTAGAATCTCAGTTGGTGATGAAAGGGCATACAGGAGTGAGATATGCCAACTAGTGGAATGGTGCTACAGCAACAACCTGGCACTCAACATCAGTAAGATGAAAAAGATGATTGTGGACTTCAGAAAAGGTAAGACGAAGGAACACATACCAGTACTCATAGAGGGATCAGAAGTGGAGAGAGTGAGCAGTTTCAAGTTCCTGGGTGTCAAGATCTCTGAGTATCTAATCTGGTCCCAACATATTAGATATGCAATTATAAAGAAGACAAGACAGTGTTTATACTTTATTGAGATGTTTGAAGAGATTTGCTATGTCGACAAATACACTCAAAAACTTCGATAGATGTACCATGGAGAGTGTTCTGACAAGCTACATCACTGTCTGGTATGGGGGTGGGGGTTACTGCACAGGACCGAAAGAAGCAGCAGAGGGTTGTAAATTTAGTCAGCTTCACCTTGGGTACTAGCCTTCAAAATACCCAGGATGTCTGCAAGGAGTGATGTCTCAGAAAGGCAATGTCCATTATTAAGGCACCCCTAGCATCCAGGGCATGCCCTATTCTCATTGTTACTATCAGGTAGGAGGTACAAGCCTGAAGCACACACTCAGCAATTCAGGAACAGCTTCTTCTCCTCAGCCATCTGATTCCTAAATGGACATTGAACCCTTGGACACTACCTCACTTTCTTAACATATCGTATTTATGTTTTTTGCATGATTTTAATCTGTTCAATGTACATACACTGTATAAAGTATACTGAATAAGATTTACTTATTTATTTTTTTCTTCTATATTATGTATTGATTTGAACTGCTGCTATGAACTTAACAAATTTCACATCACTTGCCAGTGATAATAAACTTGATTTGATTCTGATTAAATAAATGGATAGATAGATAAATAAGGATATGACAGTGGATATTGTCCATATAAACTTAAGCAAGGCTTTTAAATGCAACATAGCAGGCTGGTCTGGAAGGGTAAGTCCCGTGGAATCCAGGGAGAGCTAGTTTGATAGATTGAAAGACACATACAAAATGCTGGAGGAACTCAGCAAGTCAGGCAGCATCTATGAAGGGGAATAAACAGTTGATATTTGGGGGAGACCCTTTATCGGGGCTGGAAGGAGACACAAGCCAGAATAAGAAGTGGGGAGGGGAAGGAGTACATGCTGGCAGGTGAGGAAGGAGGTGCATGAGAGGGGGAGGGTGAAGAAGGAAGAAGCTGGGAGGTGATAGGTGGAAGAGATGCGGGACTGAAGAAGAAGAATGTCAACTGTTTATTCCCCTGCTGCCTGACTTGCTGAGTTTCTCCAAAATTTTGTGTGTTTTTCAAGATTACCAGCATCTGCAGAATTTCTTGTGTTTATGTTATAGATGGTTTCAAAATTAGGTCAAAGGCAGGAAGCAGAAGGTGGTGATCGAAGATTGTTTCTCGGAATGGTGGTGCCACAGAGGTTGATGATGGGATCTTTGTTATTCATTATTTCTATAAATGATTTGGATGTGAATTCATAAGACTTAATCAGCAAGTTTGCTGATGACACAAAATTAAGAAGTGTTGTTGATAGTAAGAAGGGTTATTGTTGATTACAGAGGTATCTTGATCAGTTAAGGAAAGTCAAACCAGCGTAGGACACACAGAATCATAGGACATTAAAGAACATAATGGAACAGAGAGACTAGGGGTACATAGTTCATTGAAAGTGACATCACAAATAGGACATGAAAAAGGTATTTAGTGTGCTGGTTTTCAGTCAGGGCACTGATTATAGGAGCTGGGACATTTTATAACAGTTGTGTATATTGTTGGTTAGGCTGTACTTACAGAACTTGGTCACCCTGTTATGGGAAAGCTGTAGTCAAACTGGAAAGAGTCAATGAAGATTAACATGAGTCTTGCCAGGGCTAGATGGCCTGAGTTATAGGGAGAGGTTGGTCAGACTAGATTTTTATTCTTCGGAACATAAGAGAATGAGGGGGTAAACTTATAGAAGTGTTTCAAATTATCAGAGATATAGATAGGGTGGATGGTAAGAGTCTTTTCCCCAACATAGGGTAGTCCTAAACCAGAGGGCATAGATTAGGTGAGAGGGGAAAATTTAAAAGGTGTGACAATATGTAATGAACTGCCAAAGTGGGTGGTTGAGGCAGGTACAACAGTATAACTTAAGAAGCACTTGGATAGGTACATGGAGCAGCAGGGCTTGGGGGGATATGGTCCAAATGTAGGAAATTAGGATTAGCTGTTGGGCGCTGTCATCGACCTAGACTGGTGTTGAGGCCCAGGCAAAAGTACACACTTGAGACAACAACTACTTTTTCGGGTTTTAATTCCTTTATCTGTTTTAGATGTTTAAGTGCCAGAAGAGAGTCTTAAAACAAAATGAACAACTTTACAATCAGGCCTTGCCATTAAAATCTCCATTTAACCTTTAATCCACACACTTGTGTCTCGACCAATTGTGTATGCAGTATAAAAATACAAAGAAAACTGCACAAAACTAATACAGTACTGGCAGTTCTGAAGGAACACAATACAAACAACATTAGAATCCCCCCAACCCTGTACCTTATACAAAGCAGCAAAAAATGTAAGCAAATACATCTCATCTAAGATGTCTATTACTTTTGAGTACATGCGCTGAACGCCCGAACAGAGACTAAACATTCACTTTACGCTGTTACATGCACATGATACAATAAAGTTAGACAAAAGGTACACTTTGGCACAACTCTTACAAGATATTGCCTGGTAGTTAAATTACAGGAAGACTGACCTACTTAGCCGGTGAGGAACTTTGCAAGCCGCGCTATCCTGCATCGAGTTCTTTACTCATGAAAATCTGAAGCATCCACATGTAAAACGTCAAATTACCAATATTCTCGATTCGCCAGCAAGCATAAATTATTTCACATGGATATTGTAAATTAATGCTCACCTCTCCTCACCATGCCTAGCATCCCTGGGAGGAACTCAGTTCCAAAGCCCCACCAGCTTCTGCAGCAGAAAACAAAATGGTCTCCCCACTATCCCGTGCATGTGAAATGACATCACCATCTCCACTTGAAGGCACAGACAACCATTTGAGCATTACCCGGATGAATGCCTAAGAACGCTTTTAACAGTACTGAATAAGATTCGACAGTCGCCCAGTTACACTGGTTGGGCCAAAGGGTCTGTGATACTGGGAGATTGGATGGGTTGACACTTTTTTTTCTTAGAAGATCTTACAGAGGTATATAAAAGGTATAGTTGAAGTGAATGGTCATTGTCTTTTTCCTCGGGTAAAGAAGTCTACAACTAGAGGATATAAATTTAAGATGAGATGGGAAATAATTAAATGGGACCTGAAGATCAATTTTCATACAGAAAATGGGGTATAATGGAACAAGCTGCCAGAGCTCTACCCAGGCCATGCTCTTTTCTCGCTGCTGCCATCAGGTGGAAGGTACAAGAGCCTCAGGATTTGCACCACCAGGTTCAAGAACAATTTCTACCCCTCAACCATCAAGCTTTTGAACAAAAAGGAGATAACTACACTCACTTAAGGACTCTGTTATATTGCTATCTCATGCTCATTATTTATTGCTATTTATTTATACCAGTATTTGCACAGTTGGTTACAATGAACGGTTCCTGATGTTTACAGTTACTGTTCTACAAATTTGCTAAGTGTGTCCGCAGAAAAAGAATCTCAGGGTTGTATGTGGTGACATGTACGTACTCTGATAATAAATTTTACTTTGATCTTTGAGGAAGCTATAGAGGGCGGTACAATTATAAAGTTTAAAGAACATTTGGACAGGTAATTAGATAGAAAATGTTTAGAGGCCAAGTGCAGATATATAGGACTATCTTGGATAAGTATCTGGGTTGGCATGGACTAGATGGGTAAAAGGCCTGTTTCATGCCATGTAACTGTGACTCTGCATATGTTTGAATGTCTGAGTGTAATTAATTGAAATTAAATGATTAAAAGTTTAAAAATATACTGATATTATAGGTTGCTAGGATTGGGCACGTTGTCATAGTCAAACGTGATTGATCTTGAGAGGGCATTGCTTTTGAGTACATGGCTCAGACTTAGTTGTTTTTTTAGGTTCATTGGGATGGTTTTGAGGACAGCACAGGGAGTTTAGGGTCAGGTTAGGGCTTAGGAACCGGGATAATGGGGAGTTAGAGGTCAGGGGCAGTAAATGTAAAGTCTGGGCAGGAGCTCAAGTCCAGTTCGAAATGCTCCATGCTACTGCTTCAGACAATCTTTGCACTATTCCATTCCTGTCATTGGATTTAATAGTATTTACAATTACCATATTTCTTCTGAGTTTCACGCGGACAGGGAATTTTACTGCAACCTAAGATATAAGACGTATCGACTGCCACAACATGTGGAATCCCTGTGAGCACCAGAAGAGGGCAGAGCACATAAAGTACTGGATGCACTTTCAATAGTACCTTGAATTTAAGGAAGCCAACAATCAAACAAATCCTCACGCTTGTTTAGCCAGACTAACCAAGCAATAGAGACTCATTTGACAGAAAACTGAGTAATTAATGCCTCTTTCCAATGTTTTAAGAAACTACTTGCATGTAAGTTGGTCGATGGTTACAACAGCAATAATGGCAACATAAAAATTGCTTGAGCTAATCAGCAAGTCAGGCAGCATTTTACAACTCATTGCAAACAGTACTTAAAAAGTAGAAGATTTGATACTAACAAATGAATGAAATAAGTTCAAGATTCAATATTGTTCGTCATCATTCATCAGTATGCAAGTGTGAAGGAGAACAATTGTTACTCCAGATCCAATGCAGCATCAAAAAACAACAGACATAAAGAACACAGAATACATAAGATTAGCTTATATGCATAAATTGATTAAATGTACATAAAGTGACACTTGGTACAGGAGACAGGAGAGGTACTGCAGATGCTGGAAATCTACAGCAATACTGAAACATCGACTGTTTATTTCCATCCATATATGCATGGAATTTTCATGGATGCTGCCTGAGCTGCTGAATTTCTCCAGCACATTGTTGGTATTCCATTAGGTAAAGGAGTATCTGTACATGAGGTGTATCTAACAGGAAATGGTAAAGTAGTGGTGGTGTGGTGGGTTAACGGTTTTTATTTGAATCTGGTAGTCCTGAAGTGGATGCTGGATAGCCTCTTCCTTGATGGGGGTGGCACAAACAGCCCATGAGTAGGTTGGATGTGATCCTTCATGATATTACAGACCTTTTTCCACCACCTTTCTGTATACATGTCCTTGATGGTGCTAGGTAGACTGGTACTGGTGGTGTTGGGCAGATTTAACTGTGAAATGGGGACACCTCTTTTTTCCCTTATTAGGGAGAGAGAGAGAGAGAGAGAGAGCCTGTGGTATGTTGAATTACCAGGTGAACGAGTAGTCTTTGGGGTACTGCAAGTCTGTGTCTTTATTGATGCTTTGCTGCACACTTGAGTGTTCTGTGGCGGGCACCAATGCTTTTTTTTCTGGTGGGGGAGGGGTGATTGATGCTTTGCTACTGCTTACGGGTGGGAAGGAGGAGCTGGGGGGGGGCTTTGGGGTTCTAACATTTAACTGTCATTCATTCTTTAGGGCACTCCTCTGATTTGTGAATGGTTGTGAAGAAAAATAATTTCAGGATGTATATTGTATACATTTCTCTGACATTAAATGCACCTTTGAAACCATTGTGGCGCCCCCTGTCTGCCACAGTGTCGTTACCAAATAAATTGGAATAAAATGGTACTACTAAATAAATTGTTAATACCACTGACACTCTTCCTGTATTCAGCACAACTAAAACTTTTCTTACTTTTGAT
This sequence comes from Hypanus sabinus, assembly GCF_030144855.1. Classification (NCBI taxonomy): domain Eukaryota; kingdom Metazoa; phylum Chordata; class Chondrichthyes; order Myliobatiformes; family Dasyatidae; genus Hypanus; species Hypanus sabinus. The sequence continues at coordinate 53,339,035 of NC_082722.1, forward strand.
TATTTTTTTCTCTGATGTGCCTACCCAAGCCTTTTATTAATTAGTTTTTGAGAGTTTTCAACTATTATGGTTGTTATGATGTGTCTAGTGTGGTAGTGTAGCGGCAAGTGCTTGTCGCTCTCACTCTCAACTTCCACCGCTGGCTAGTAGCCTCATGTAGCAGCGTCCTCGCTGGTGATACAAGAAACTGAACTCCTTTCGGACTCAGGCTGAACTGTAGAGGATGGGGAGGAGGTCTTGTCCCTGCACATTTAGCATGCAGGCCTACTGGCATGTGGACATGCCCCGATGTTCTTGAACCAGATCCTCAGCTATGGGTGAATAGCCCCACTGCCCTATGGGCAGCCTTGGGAGAGACGAGGGCTGTGGGAGTAAACCGAGACAGCAAATCCGGAGTGGAGCCGTTAAGGCGCCTGGAACATCCTTCCGGCAGTTCCTGCAGCCAAGCTGGTGCCAAAAGTATTGCTTCATAAGCTTTCCTTTGGACTACACTGGTGAGGCAGAGAGGGGGATCTTGACGACTGGGATCTCCAAACCTTCCATCCAGTTGTCATCCAGATGTTTATCACCCTACGAGACAGACAGATGCCAACCACCAGTTCTTAAATTATATCTCCTCAGGGATTTATTTCCTTCTAGCCCAAAGACAGACAGCTTGGAAAATTAAATTCTCAAAACTACAGATCACTTCAAACAAAACAGTTGATGACAGTATCATGGCATAGAAAGAATTATTCATTCCATAGTCACAAAATGACTTGAAAAGCCCAGAGGCAGGCAAATCAGATTAGCTTGGCTGAGTCAAACAGCTAGTGCAATGGTGTAATAAATAATGGAAAGTTTTTCAGACAAAGGGAACTTTTGTTGCTAAAATTGCAAGGTAGAAATGGCTTATGGCACATATTTTAATCTTTAAAAGTGCGAGGGCTAAAAGTTATTTTAAAATGATTTACTAAATGAAATGGTAATGTACTGGAAGAAATGTAAAAGGTATGACATAATTTTAAATAAAAAGGCAAAACTTCTGAAAACCTTCAAAATAGAACATACTCTCCATATCATACTGCCCTGGCTTGCGTATCACTGACAGACAGCTGGGTCACAACATCTATGGTCGATCCCAATTTGGCCTCAAAAGTACATACAGATAAAAGTCAAACAGGTTAGTCAGCAACCTTGGAGACGGCAAGATGATCGAAGTAATACAATTCAGAGGCTGAGGGTAAACTTAATGTAAGTTTATGAGAATAACAGAGGCATAGAATAGGGTAGATAGAATCTTTTTTTCAAGCTAGAATCAGACTGTTTACTATCACTGGCATAGGTTGTAAAATTTGTGGTCTTGTGGCAGCAAGACATAGAAGTTACTATAAATTACAAAAAAATAAATAGTGCAAAGGAGGGATGACGAGGTAGTGTTCATGGACCATTCAGAAATCTGATTGTGAAGAGGAAGAAGTTGTTCCTAAAAGGTAAGGGTCTTCAGACTCCTTGATGGTAGTCATGAGAAAAGGGAAGTTCTGTTGGTGAGGGTCCTTAATGATGGATGTCCTTTATTGTGGGGAGGGATGTGCCTGTGACGGAGTTGGTTGATCTTGATTTCAATCTTGCTTATTGGAACCTCCACACCAAATAGTGATGCAGTCAGTCAGAGTACTTCCCCCATACATCTGTGGAAATTTTCTAGAGTCTTTGATGACATACCAAATCTCCTCAAACTCCTAATGAAATATAGCTGCTGGCTATATTACATCAACCTATTGGCCTCAGGATAGATCCTCTGAGATGTTGATGCTCAGGAACTTGAAACTGCTCGCCTTTCCACTGCTGACCCCTGAGGACAGCACAGTGTTGTAGTGGTCAGCATAACACTTTACAATGCCAGCAATCAGAAGATTGGGGTTCAATTCTCATCGCTGCCCATAAAGAGTTTGTATGTTCTCCCTGTGACCATGTGGGTTTCCTCCAGATGCTCTGGTTTCCTTCCACATTCCAAAAGACATAGGAGTTAGGGTTAGTAAGTTGTGTGAATATCATGTTAGTGCCAATAGCATGGCAACCCTTGCAGGCTGCCACCGGCACATGCCTGTACTGTATTGGTTGTTGATGCAAGCAACACAGTTCACTGTATGTTTCAATGTACGTGTGACATAACAAGCTAATCTTTATCTTCAGTTTCTTAAATGAGGACTGGTGTGTGTTCTGACTTCCCCTTCTTGAAGTCTACATTCAATTCTTTGGTCTTGCTGACTTGAGTGCAAGTTTGTTGTTGCGACATCACTTAACCAGCTGATCTGATCTCATTCCTGTACGCCTCCTCATCACCACCTGAGATTCTGCCTACACTACAACAGTGGTGTCATGAGTGTAGAGAGAGGAGAGCTGTGAGCTAAGCATGCATTCTGGCGTGCCTGGGCTAATCGTCATTGAGGAGAAGATGTTATTACCGATCTGCACTGACTGTGGTCTCCCAATGAGGAAGTCAAGGATCCAAGTACTAGAGTATGGGATTTTAAGGTGAGAGGGAGAAAGTTCAAAGACTATGTACAGGACAAGTTTTTATATAGCAGCCATTGGTGCTTGGAATGGGTTGCCAGGGAAACAGATGCAGTAGTAGTGTTTAAGAGGCCGTAGATAGATGCAGGACTATACAAGGATGGAGGGATACGGATAATGCGCATACAGAGGGCAATTAGTTTAAACAAACATCATGTTTCACAGAAGCACCCTTACCTGTGCTGTGCTGTTCTCTGTTCTAGTTCATGCATCACTTGCAACATCTGTACTTCTCCCAAAGCCGGACAAAATATGTAATCTCTATTCATTTATTTTCTCCCACACACAATTATTGAATTGACTTTATTTCTTACACCTTTCACATACGTGAGGAGTAAAAATCTTTACATCTCTGTCTGAATGTGCAATGTACAGATTATAGTAATTTATAATAAATTGTATATACAACAGAACAGTCAATATAGATTAGAAATATAGTTGTGTCAGCGTGAATTAATCAGCCTGATGGCTTTGTGAAAGAAGCTGTCCTGGAGCCTGTTGGTCTTAGCTTTAATGCTGTGGTACTGCTTTTTGGATGGTAGCAGCTGGAACAGTTTGTGGTTGGGGTGACTCAGGTCCCCAATAATCCTTCAGGCCCTTTTTTTTTGCACCTGTCACTGTAAACATCCTGAATTGTGGGAAGTTCACTTCCACAGATGCATTATAGGTAAAATAGCATGTATTTTCAACCAAGAGCACTGTATTCATCTCTCACCACTGCACTGGGTACAGGAAACATACACTGAGTAATCAGTTTACCACAATTCAATAGTCTATCACTAGAACATTTAAGGATTCGTTATTATTATGTATTTTCAAGGATATCAGTTTTGATGGAGCATGTTCAAAACCACTGTATATACTTATGGAATATATATTATATTCATTGCCCAATGATATTGATATTGCTATGAGCAATTTACTATACTGTATGTTTACAACATAACAAGTTAATCATAGAATCATACAATAGAGAGGACCAATCTGACTCTTGAGCTAATACTTTTTTTAATATCATAAATATTTATCTTCAAATGTTGAGCAAATTCTCTTAAACACTAATGAAACTATATTCACTGTACTTTTAGGGAGAGTCTGTATTGTGCATCTTCTATTTTAGAACTTGGAACATAGAATAGAGAACAATATAGCACAGTACAGGCCCTTCAGCCCACTATGTTGTGCCAACCTTTTAACCTGTTCTAACATCAATCTAAACCTTCCCTCCTCTATTTTCTTTTCATCCATGTGTCTGTCCAGGAGATGTATTGGTCATGCTGATAACATTAACAAATGAGCTGGTATGTAAAGTTCAAATACATTGTCAAATTATGTATAGGTCACCATATACTACCCTGAGATTAATTTCCCTGTGAGCATTCACAGTAGACATAAAGAAATACAATAGAATGAATGAAAAACTACACATAAATGAAGATGGACAAACAGCCAATCTGCAAAATGCTAACATGCAAATACAAAATAAATACATAACATTGAGAACGCAAGTCGTAGAGTCCTTAAAAGTGAGTCCATATATCGTTGAATAAGTTCGGTGTCAAGGTGCAAGAAGTTATCCACACTAGTTCAGGAACCTGATGGTTGAAGGGTAATAACTGTTCCTGAACCTGGTGGTGTGGGACCGAAGACTCCTGTACTTCCTCCCTGATTGCAACAGCGAGAAGAGAGCAAGATGGTGGGGATCCTTGATGATGGATGCTGTTTTTTTTTGCCAGCACTCATGGATGTGCTCAATGGTGAGGGGGACTTTCCTGCTGATGGATTGGGCTGTTTCCATTCCTTTTTCTGGGCCTTTCCATTACCAAGCAAGGGGATGCAGAGCAGTACTAAATGAAGAGCATCCTTACATGTGTATCTCCACTGTCCAGATGTTCCAGAACGGAGTGAAAAGCCAATTAAATGACATCTGTTGTGACAGCAGGCAAACTGGAGTGGATCTAAGTCACTCCTCAGGCAAGAGTTGATATGTTTCATGACCAATCTCTCAAATGTATGCAGAAAGTACATTTGTTGCTATGCATCTTAATATCCACGAGTCTCTTGAATGTCTGTAGTGTATCAGCCTCTGGCAGCATGCTCCATGTACCTACCACTCTCTGTGTATCAGACCTACCTTTGACATCCCCCAATACTTTTCTCCAAAGTTCTGTCCTCTTGTATAGGGAAGTATGTTAGAAAAAGGCACTAGCTGTCGACTCTATCAATGCTTCTTATCATCTTATACACCTACATCGTCACTTCTCATTCTTCACTCCAGGGAGAAAAGCCTTAGCTTGCTCAACTTATCCTTGTAAGACATGCTCTCTAATCTGGGCAGGATCTTGGTAAATTTTCTCCGCACCCTCTCTGGAGCTTCCACATCGTTCCTATAATGAGGAGACTAGAACTGAATACACCGTTCCAAGTGCAGTCTAACTAGAGTTCCATAGAGTTGCCACATCACCTGACAAATGAAGGGCAACACACCACATGCCTTCTTACCCACCCTATCAACTTGAGCTGCAACTTTAAGAGATATTCGGACATGGACCCCAAGATCCCTCTGCTCCTCCTCATGTTAAAAATCCTGCCATTAGCCTTGTATTCTGCCCTCAAATTCAACCTTCTAAATTGCATCACTTAACACTTTTCCTATTGAACCTCATTTGCCACGTCTCAGCCCAGCTATCCAACCTAACAATGTCCCATTGTAACCTACGACAATTTTCATCACTGTCCATAACACCACCAACCTTTATGTCATCTGCAAATTTACTAATACACCCTTCCACTTCCTTATCCAAGTCATTTATAAAAATCACAAAGAGCAGGAGTCCCAGAACAGATCCTTGCAGAACACCACTGATCACTGACCTCCATACAGAATGTGCTCCATCTACTACCACCCTGTGTTACAAGGACATTGGAAATGAACCCAAGTGCATGTAGGTAGTAGTAACAGAAGTGTATTTATTAATAGTTGCAAGGAAGACCAGGGAGCGAGGATTAGGCCAAGGGGAGCCAAGGAGTGAGCGAAGGTGGACCGGGGATCGAACCCGGGTCACTACAGCAAGACTCTGGCGTTTAATGGCGGGACTTAGGCAGAGCAGGGATATGGACCAGGGGATGAGTGTGGCCAGGAAAGAATAGAGGGCAGAATGCCCTACTCTTATTAACACGGGGGGAAATTAACACATGCAACTGGCGTGAGAACGGAACTTAGAATACAGAACACTCAGCAGTCGAGAGACAGCATAAGCACAGGCAAACAGTGCCAGTGGACAGAGGAGCAGTAGGTGGACCAATCTCTTCTTGACCCCGGGCATTGGTGGAGCTGGACTCATAACTGTAGACAGGCAGCAGGTGACTCTCCTCTTGCCATGGAGCATCAACTGGAAAGGTAAATGGCTAACAATCCTTATTTCGATACAGAATAACACAGACAAACAGCAGGCAATTCTTATCTTGACACGAAGTAGCACTTAGCTGAACACGAAACGACAAAACCAAACAACGGCAGACAATTGATATCTTGACTCAGAGTAGCACATGAAGCAGCAAACAGCCGGCAATACTCAGCTGGACACGAAGAGACAGAATTCCCAAAGCAACCCCAGGCACCAAAGCTGCTTAGAATCCACCATTCTCGGCAGCCGGAACGTGCATTGCCGCAATGGCTGAGATGACAGTCCAGCCCTGAAAAGATCCCCCTCCCCTCTGACCTTCACAGCCGGAGCCTTTATGCTGCCGGTTTGGATGAGAATCAGGAGCCCGGTAAAACACTGGGAAAAGGGAATTAACAGAAAATGAGGAGTCAACGGACCTGACCATGACACTCTGCCTTTTGTGGGCAGGTCAATTCTGAATATACACAGCCAGTATCCCTGGATCCCATGCCTCCTGACTTTCTGAATGAACCTGCCATTGGACAACCTTGTTGAACGCCTTAGAGAACCATATACACCACATCCATTGCTGTGCCTTCGGAGATAAGTTTTATCAGATCCTCAAATAATACAATCAGGCTTAAGCAGCACAACTTTCCTGCCCCTCACAAAACCATGTTCACGATCCCTAATCAGGTTATGCTTTGTAAATTTGTCACTAATAATTCTCTCCAATATTTTGCCTGTTGATATAAGAATTGCTGGCCTGTAATTCCCAAGATTATCCCTACTCCCTTTCTTGAACAAAGGAATAACATTTGTCACCCTCCAATCTTTACACTATTCCTGCGGCTAGTGAGGATGCAAAGACTATTGCCAAAGGTAATCTCTTCATTTGCTTCCCATATTAACCTGTGGTATATCCTGACCATCCCCAGGAACTTATCTATCCTAATGTTTTTCAAAACTTCCAACACGTGCTCTTTCTTAATGTTAATGTGTTCAACCTGTTTTACCATGACCTCACATTCTTTAAAGTTCCTCTCACTGGTGAATACTAAAGGCAAGTATTCATTAAGGACATCCCCTACCTTCTCCAACTCCAGACATGCTCCCTGTTTTATCTCTGGTTGGTCCTACCCTCTTTCTAGTCATCCTTGTGTTATTCACATGCATGTAGATAGCCTTGGGATTTTCATTAATCCTACTTGCCAAGACCTTCCCATACCCCTTCTAACTTTCGTAAATCAATTCCTAAGTTCTTCTCTGACTACCTTGTAACTCTCAAAACCCTATCTGATCCTTGCTTCCTAAACCTTAAGTCAGCTTCTTTCTTCCTCTTGACCTGGTGTTCCACATATCTTGACAACTATGATTACTTCACCCTAATATCCTTCCCTCTAGCTCAAAGGGAGAAACCTATCTAAAACCCCTATGCACTACTCCCTAAACAACTTCCACATTTCCATTATGTATTTCCCTAAGCACATCTTTTCCCAGTTTGTCCAAGTTCTTGCCTATTAACATCATTATACACCCTTCCCCCAATTAAATACTTTCCCATGCTGTCTGCTCCTATCCCTATCCAAGCTGATAGTAAAAGTCAGGGATCTGTAGTCACTGTTTCCAAATTACACACCCACTGAAAGATTTGTCTCCTGACCAGATTCCTACAAGCTGAATTTAGGGAGCTAGGAGATAAATAAAAGAGTAGGACAATCTCAGGATTATTACCATGTGCTAGCCAGAGTTGGAATAGCAGGTTAGCTAGAATAAATATGTGGCTTGAGCGGTGGTGCAGGAAGGAGGGTTTCAGATTCTTGGGGCATTGGAACCACTTCTGGGGGAGGTGGGACAAGTACTGTCTGGATGGTCTACATCTGGGCAGGGCCCGGATCAATGTCCTATGGCAGGGGTCGGCAACGTTTACCACTGAAAGAGCCAATATGGGCCCATTTCCCACAGAAAAGAAAACACTGGGAGCCACAAAACCCGTTTGACATTTAAAATGAAATAACACTGCATACAACGGTTTTTTTTTGCCTTTATGTTATGTATAAACAAACTATAATGTGTTGCATTTATGAAATTGATGAACTCTTGCAGAGAAAACGAAATTACATTTCTGCATGCAACAAAAACATTTTGAACTCCGAAAAAAAGACGTTGGGTTGAAGGTTACTCCATAGTTAGCCTACCTTGGATTGAAGAATTAAAAGAAAGCGTGCACTGACGGGTGTCAGGCATTGGCAGTGGTGATGTATATTAATAGCGATAAAAAAACACGTTGTAGCGGTGTGCTACACGCAGCGCTAAAATAACAAGACTGCAGTCAAAGAAAACTTTATTCGAACTGAACAGCCTTGCTTTAAAGCCTCCCTCAACCCGTCCCCGTGGGCGCGGATGCTCCAGAAGACACATACTCACAAACCCCCGTAGGCTATCTCCCTTAGCCGGAACGGTGGCTAATTGTGAGCCGGTTCGGATGTGCCAGGAAATGGGGTCTCCACAGTGTTTTATTTAGATTGTACAAGATCACCATAATCTTCAAATTTCGAATTACATTTCAAAAACTAACAAACCACGGGGAGCCGCAGCACAGAGATGAAAGAGTCGCATGCGGCTCCAGAGCCGCGGGTTGCCGACCCCTGTCCTAGGGAGATTGTTTGCTAGTGCCGTTGGGGAGGTTTTGAACTAGTATGGCAGGAGGATGGAAACCCATACAGAAAAGAAGAGGGAAGTGATGCAGAGACCAAAGCTAGAGTTAGTGAAGAAAAAAGTAAGAGTAGAGTGCATAAAAGTAAAAAGCAAAAATGGCATAGGTCACTTGATTCTAAAAGGACAACGAGTATAAAGGCACTTTATCTAAATGCCCGTAGTATTAGAAACAAGGTTAGTGAACTTGTGGCACAGATTAGTGCCAAGGCATATGATTTAGTGACCATTACAGAAACCTGGTTGCAAGGTGGAGATGACTGGGAATGAAATATTCAAGGGTATCAGGTAATACGGAAGATAGGCAGGAAGGCAAAGGAGGGGGGGTGGTGCTCTTAATTAAGGATGAGATCAGGGGAATTGTGCGAGACGATATAAGATCTACAGAGCAGAATATTGAGTCCATCTGAGTAGAGGTTAGAAATAGTAAAAGGGAAAAAATTACTGGTGGGAGTTGTCTATAGGCCACCTAATAAAAATATTGCAGTGGCAGAGCTGATTAACCAAGAAATAACTAAGGCTTGTAAGAATGGAATCGCAGTTGTCCTAGGGGATTTTAACTTCCACATAGATTGGGTGAATCAAATTGATCAAGGAGGTCTTGAGGAGGACTTATCGGAATGCATCCATAATGGCTTTCTTGAGCAGCATGTTTGTGAACCTACAAGGGAAAATGCTATCTTAGAACTAGTCCTGTGTAATGAGACAGGTAAGATTAACAATTTTGTAGTCAGGGATCCTCTTGGAAAGAGTGATCATAGTATGATTGAATTCACATTCAGATGGAGGATGAAATAGATCTAAAACTAGTGTATTATGCTTGAATAAGGGAGACTACAACAGGATGAGGGAGGAGTTGGCTAATGTGGATTGGGACCACAAGCTATTTGGTAGGACAGTTGAGGAACAGTGGAATGCTTTCAAAGAGATTTTTCACAGTGCTCAATAGAAGTATATTCCAGTCAAAAGTAAGGACAGTAAATGAGGGGAGAGCCAGCCTTGGATAACTAAGGAAATAAAAGATAGTATCAAACTAAAAGCTCATGTACAAAGTCGCAAAGAGTAGTGGGAGACTGGAGGAATGGGAAAACTTTAAAAAGCAACACAGAACAACTAAACAAGAAATAAGGAAAGGAAAGATAGAGTATGAAAGTAAATTAGCACAAAATATAAAAACAGATAGCAAAAATTTTTATAAATATATAAAACAGAAAAGGGTGGCTAAAGTCAAAGTAGGTCCCTTGGAAGACAAGAAGGGGCAATTGCTTTCAGTGATAAAGAACTGGCTGAGGCATTGAACGACTATTTTGTGTCGGTCTTCACAGTGGAGGACATGTCTAATACGCCAAAGAAGGATGTTATAGACGAAATGGGAGGAGAGGACCTCGATAAAATCACTGTCACTAAAGAGATAGTGATGAGCAAACTAGAGGGCCTGAAGATAGACAAGTCCCCCGGTCCTGATAAGATGCATCCCAGGGTGCTGAGTGAATTGGCGGACGTTATAGTAGACACGTTGGTAATCATTTATCAAAACTTTTTAGACTCTGGGCAGGTCCTGGCAGACTTGCAGACAGCAAATGTCACGCCACTTTTTAAAAAAGGATGTAGGCAAACTATATGCCAGTTAGCTTAACATCTGTAGTCGGGAAAATGCTTGAAGCTGTCATTAAGGAAGAAATAACAAAACATTTAGAAAGGAGTGGTTCCATTAGACAGACGCAGCATGAATTCAGAAAGGGCAGGTCCTGTTTGACAAACGTACTGGAGTCCTTTGAGGACATAATGAGTGCAGTGGATAGAAGGGAACAGGTAGATGTCGTATACTTGGATTTCCAGAAGGTGCCGCACAAGAAACTTATAAATAAGATACAGATGCATGGACTCAGAGGAAGTGTATTGGCATGGATAGTGGATTGATTAACCAATAGAAGGCAGAAAAATGTGTGTCTCTCCAGTTGGTAGTCAGTGGTTAATTGGGTGCCGCAGAGGTCGGTGCGGGGCCCACAGCTGTTTACCATTTACATCGATGATTTAGAAGAGAGGACTGAGTGTAGTGTAGCAAAATTTGCTGATGACACTAAACTGAGTGGAAAAGCAAATTGTACAGAGGAGGTGGAGAGTCTGTAGAGGGATATAGATAGGTTAAGTGAGTGGGCCAAGGTCTGGCAGATGGGATACAATGTTGGTAAATGTGAGATCATCTACTTTGGAAGGAATAATAGAAGAGCAGATTATTATTTAAATGGTGAAAGATTGCAGCATGCTGTTGTGCAGAGGGACTTGGGAGTGCTTGTTCATGATTCACAAAAAGTTGGCTTGCAGGTACAACAGGATTTTAAGAAGGCAAATGGAATGTTGGCCTCCATTGCTAGAGGGATTGAATTCAAGAGCAGGGAGGTCATGCTGCAATTATACAGGGTACTGGTGAGGCCGCACCCGGTGTACTGTGTGCATTTCTGGTCTCCATACTTGAGGAAGGATATACTGGCTTTGGAGGCAGTGCAGAGGAGGTTCACCAGGTTGATTCCAGGGATGAAGAGGTTAACCTATGAGGAGTGATTGAGTCGCCTGGGACTATACTCTCTGGAATTCAGAAGAATGAGAGGGAATCTTATAGAAACATACAAAATTTTGAAAGGGGTAGATAAGATAGAAGTAGGAAAGTTGTTTCCATTGGTAAGTGAGACTAGAACAAGGGAGCACTACCTCAAGATTCAGGGGAGAAGCTTTAAGATGGAGATGAGGAGAAACTGTTTTTCCCAGAGAGTGGTGGATCTGTGGAATTCTCTGCCCAGGGAAGCAGTTGAGGCTTCTTCATTAAATATATTTAAGGTACAGTTAGATAGGCTTTTACATATTAAGGGAACTAAGGGTTATGGGGAAAAGGCAGGTAGATGGAGTTGAGTTTATGGGCAGATCAGCCATGATCTTATTGAATAGCAGGGCAGGCTCGATGGGCCGGATGGCCTACTCCTGCTCCTATTTCTTATGTTCATTGCCTAGTACCAGATCTAGTATGGCCTCTTCTCTCATTGATGTGCCTACATATTTTGTCAGGAATCCTTCCTGTTCACACCTTACAAATTCTGTCCCATCTAAACCTTTTGCACTCAGGCAGCGCCAATCAATATTAAAGGAAGTTGAAGTTACCCATGACAACCATCCTGTTATTTTTGCACCTTTTAAAAATCTGCCCCACCCCCATCTGTTGCTAATAGCAACAGAGATTAGTATTTCTGTTGCTATTAGTAGTAGTCACCAACCTTTATAAGCCCAAGATCCCCTATCTCGGCCTTAGAGAAAGACAAGATCGATATACTAAATCTTTTAGAGAAAAAACAGCTCAGTTTTTACTTCCAACTTGAGGCCATTTATTTGGGCTAATTGTATTTTAATTACATAAAATGCTTTCGTCAAACTTTCAAATTAATTCAACCGAGAAAAAACTGCTACTAGCATATCAAACAGGCCATAGCGGCATCGTGCTCATCCAGAAATGCCTTGAACAAGCGATGCTGAAGCACTTTTGCTCAAATCAAGTTTATCAGTCTGACCACCAGTGTCATTACATGAGAAAAGTCCACGACCTTCCCAGCCAAGACCTGCTGATGAATCCAGGAAGTCGGGAAATTCAGGGTCATTACGGCACAGTGCTATACAACCAATGCGCACACCACACATTGCTGGGGCCCCATCAGTAGTAATTGCCACCAGTTTATGAATAGGGATGTAATTTTCATGGACATTTTTTTTAACTCATTGTAAATATCCTCACCTCTCGTTGTCTGCTCTAAATGCAAAAGAGAGAGGAAGTCCTCCTTTATTGTAAAATCCTGGAAAGCCATTCTGATAACTATAACAAGCTGAGCTGTTTGCATTACATCCAGGGATTCATCGAACTGTCGTGAAAAATATTCACAGAGTGACAAGTCCTTTAACACTTGTCGATCCACGTCCTCTGAGTAGCATATTTGCTGGGCCTTCAACCCCAGTTTCAGCTCCTCAACTTTCGTGGTATTGGTAAACTGTTACTGAGACACTAGTATAAGTTTCAGGGGTGTGGTGAACTACATATACCTGTCTGGACACCCCCCACCCAGCCCCCGCTGACTGCTCCTGTGGCTCTTCCCACGGACCCTGGTATAAAGGTGATTAGGGACTCCGCCCTGCCCTCAGTCTCCAGGATGCAGTGTGGTGGTCAATTGCTGCTTGTTCTTTCTTCCAGCCAATAAAAGCCGATCTCTCGCCTCACGTCTCAGAGAGTTATTGATGGTGCATCAAGGGGTACGTAAGCTATTGACACCACTGTTTTTGTTTCCCATTTCTTTTACATTTGGGGAATGTTGGAATTTAAAGGGGGAGAAGTGTTGTAACATGAGCATTATAAAGATAAGTTAATACCAATTACGATCATGGTAATATAGCAATACTCCCACAACGGAAAGCTGTTTGTAAAGGGAGATTGTTTTGGGGTTGTGGGATTTTCCTTCCAGTCTTTTCAGCCCGGTGCGCAGTAGTGCAAATATCCTCTGTATGCAAATATCATTTTACCATCCTAGATAATGTTGTTCCTTTTGGGCATGAAGTTGTTGAGTGGTCCTTTTTCAAAGTAGAAGTTACTAAATATTTGCATCAAAAGGTTTATCAGGCATAATGTATTTGTGTCTTTATTTTTCTTTTCTTTCATGATATACTGGGAAAGTCTCAAAGATCGACTGGTTGGTGACCATATATATATATATATATAGACACCATATAGGGTGTCAATAGAATACTCTCAATAGAGTGATCGCTCCTTTTCTTTTTCTGACTCCACCCATTCTGACTCAGTAGGTGATCCCTCCATGACATCCTCTCGTTCTGTAGCTGTGATGTTGTCCCTGATTAGCAATGCCACTCCCCCACCTCTTTTCCCTCCCTCCCAGTCCCTTTTGAAACATCTAAGCACAGGAACATCCAGCAGCCATGTCTCTGTAATGGCCACAATGTCATAGTTCAGAATCAGAATCAGATTTATTATCACCGGCATGTGATGTGAAATTTCTTAACTTAACTCAGCAGATTCAAAGCAGTACATAATCTAGCAGAGAGAAAAATAATAATAATAAAATAAAATAATAATAATAAGTAAATCAATTATGTATATTGAATAGATTTTAATGCACAAAAACAGAAATACTGTATATTAAAAAAAAGTGAGGTAGTGTCCAAAGGTTCAATGTCTATTTAGGCATTGGATGGCACAGGGGAAGAAGCTGTTCCTGAATCACTGAGTGTGTGCCTTCAGGCTTCTGTACCTCCTACCTGATGGTAACAGTGAGAAAAGGGCATGCCCTGGGTGCTGGAGGTCTTTAATAATGGACGCTGCCTTTCTGAGACACTGCTCCCTAAAGATGTCCTGGGTATTTTGTAGGCTAGTACCCAAGATGGAGCGGACTAGATTTAAAACCTTCTGCAGCTTCTTTCGGTCCTGTGCAGTAGCCCCTCCATACCAGACAGTGACGCAGCCTGTCAGAATGCTTTCCATGGTACAACCATAGAAGTTTTGAAGTGTATTTGTTGACATGCCAAATCTCTTAAAACTCCTAATAAAACATAGCCGCTGTCGTTACCAACTAAGATTCTACCAACAATGGCTGTATCATCAGCAAATTTATAGATGGTATTTGAGCTATTCCTAGCCACACAGTCATGTGTATATTGAGAGCACAGCAGTGGGCTAAGCACACACCCCTGAGGTGCACCAGTGTTGATCACCAGCGAGAAGGATATGTTATCACCAGTCCGCACAGACTGTGGCCTTCTGGTTAGAAAGTCTAGGATCCCATTGCAGAGAGAGGTACAGAGGCCCAGGTTCTGCAACTTCTCAATCAGGATTGTGGCAATATTGGTATTAGAGGCTGAGCTATAGTTGATGAACAGCATCCTGACGAAGGTGTTTGTGTTGTCCAGGTAGTCTAAAGCTGTGTGGAGAGCCATTGAGGTTGCATCTGCTGTTGACCTATTGTTGCGATAGGCAAATTGCAATGGGTCCAGGTCCTTGCTGAGGCAGGAGTTCAGTCTAGCCATGACCAACCTCTCAAAGCATTTCATCACTGTCGATGTGAGTGCTACCGGACAATAGTCATTAAGGCAGCCCACATTATTCTTCTAAGGCACATGGTATAATTGTTGCCTTTTTGAAGCAAGTGGGAACTTCCACCCATAGCAGTGAGAGGTTGAAAATGTCCTTGAATACTCCCACTAGTTGGCTGGCACAGGTTTTCAGAGCCTTACCAGGTACTACATCGGGACCTTCTGCCTTGTGATGGTTCACTCTCTTTAAAGACAGCCTAACATCGTCTTCTGAGACAGAGATCACAGGGTCATCAGGTGCAGCAGGGATCTTAACAGCTGTAGTTGTGTTTCCCTTTCAAAGTGTGCATAGAAGGCATTGAGCTCATCTGGTAGATGCCATTCATACTATTGGATTTTGCTTTGTAGGAAGTAATGTCTTGCAGACCCTGCCGGAGTTGCCGTGCATCTGGCATCACCTCCAACCTCATTCATAATTGCTCCTTCGCCCCTGAAATAGCTCTCCACAGATCATACCTGGTTTTCTGGTACAGGCCTGGGTTGCTAGACCTGAATGCCACAGATCCAGCCTTCAGCAGACGACGTACCTCCTGGTTCAACCACGGCTTTTGCTTTGGGAAGTAAGTCCTTGTGGGCACACACTCATCCACACAGGTTTTAATGAAGTCGGTAACAACTGCAGCATACTCATCCAGATTCGAAGATGAATCCCTGAGTACAGTCCAGTCCACCGATTCAAAGCAGTCTTGTAGGTGCTCCTGTCCTTCCCTTGTCCATATCTTCTTGGTCCTCACTACTGGTGCTGCAGTCTTCAGGCTCTGCCTACACTCGGGGAGTAGAAGTACAGCTAGGTGATCAGACTTCCCGAAGTGGGGGTGTGGAATAGCACGGTAGGCATTGTTGATGGTGGGGTGGCAATGGTCCAGTGTGTTGTTTCCTCTAGTATTGCAAGTGATCTGTTAATGGTAGTTGCTTAGTGATTTTTTCAGACTGGCATTATTAAAATCTCCCAAGACGATGGTGAAGGCATAAGGGTGTACTGTTTCGTGCATGTTGATCCCATTGCTCAGATCATCTAAAGCTTGCTCGACATTGGCCTGAGGTGGAATGTAAACTGCTACCAGAATGACCCCAGAAAACTCCCGTGGTAGGTAAAAAGGACAACACTTTACTGATCCATGCTTTAAATTCATTTCCCTTGTTTCTGATACTTCTTGCATTAAAATAGACTCATTTCAACCCTTCCAATGACTACATTTCTGCCCATTTGCCTGCCTATCCTTCCTCAAAGTCTCTCTCTACATACTGCATCTATCTTTACACCAAATGCTTCACCTTCTGACCTCTCATTCTAGTTCCCAACCCCTACCAAACTAGCTTAAATTCTCCCCAACAGCCCTAGCAAACCTCCTGCAAACCTCTCTTTTGTACAGTTCATACTTTCCCCAGAATACATCGCAATAATCAACAAATTTGAAAACCTACCCCCTATACCAATTCTTCAGCTGCACATTCATCTGCCAAATCATCCTGTTCTTACCCTCACTGGTGCATAGCAGAAGAGATTTCTAGCCTTGAGGGCCCGCTTTGCAGCTTCTTACCTATATTCTCTTAAGGACTTCATTTTTGTTCCTATCCATGTAGTTGGTATCAATATGTACCACAACTTCTGGCTGCTCACCCTGTTCCTTGAGAATTCTGTGGACCCAATCCTGAGACATCTGATCCTGCACCTGGGAGTCTCTCTCACATCCACAAAATCTCCTGTCTGTTCCTCTAACTATTGAATCCCCTATCACTGCTGCTCTCGTCATCTTCCCCTCTACCGACAGAGCCAGAGACTTGGTCACTGAGGCTTTCCCTGGTAGGTCATTCCTTCCACCAACAATATCCAAAGCAGTATATTTGTTTTTGAGGAGAACAGCAGCAGGAGAGCTCTATAAATTAGGTATTACTGCCTCCCTGGAGCTCTTCTGACAACAAACAATAACAATAGACCTGCTAATTACTTTCAATCTTTATCCTCCTTGATATAGGGAACTTGCAGTTCTTTCCTTGCCTAAATAAGCTGCTCTGGACTTTGTGAACTCCTACAAATATATTTCTCAAATTTCTCTGGTCTAAGGAGAACATCTGCAAATTCTTTGTTCTGGGAAGTTTCCCAGGCAATGCGTAGGTTTCTGTGCACCACAGACAATTCTGAGAAGAGACCTAAATTATGTAATGAACAGAAGTTAATAGAAAAATAGAAAAGCAATTAAGATCTCAATCATGTATTGAAAATGTGGATTTATCAGCGTTGAAATGAACATATGCCACTTAACGCTATACTGATCATAAAACAAGCAAAGATTTATCAAGACAAATTGAAAATTGAAGGCAATTGATTAATGCACAAAATTACTAAGTTCAAAGTATGCATAAATTATACAACCTTCAGAGTTGTCTGCTTACAGGCAGCCACAAAGTAAGAAACTGAAAGAACCCAATTAAAAAATGACCAACAACAGAGAAAGAGGGGAAAATAACACAAATCATGCAAACAATAAAAGAAGCAACAGCATTCTGAACCAATTTGAGTCCATAAACCCGAATCCCGAAGCAGCAGTAGTACGCCCTTAGTTTCAGTTTCAGTTCATCATATAGTGGGGCAAATTGCCACAAAGCGTGCAGTAGTCGGAGCAGACTCACAGTCTCAGCCTTAGCGCCAAAGAAAGCGGAGTAATATGTCATGGAGCAGGACTGACTGGACCATCACCTCTGGTCTCGACACCATGCCTTTGCAGTCCATTTGCCTGGTGATGAAGCTGTCCAAGCACTGGATCATCCCAGGCATTCGAACCCGGGCCCCACTGCAGTGATACGCTATGGGCCGCTTCTGGCCCTTACTCAACTTTTCCAAGTCGGTGCAGTGCTTAAGTGGATCAAACCTCGCTCCAGGTTTAGTTGGACGGGCTCCGAAACAACTCTCCTTCAACTTCTTCTCCTGGAGCATGCATCATCCTCGCTCTGATTCTGTCTCACGCTGGCATGCCTCGACCCTCGGACCAGCCTCAACTTCAGTCAGCATTTCATTGTTTGTGGTGATCTTCTACCACAAATCCCCATATAAAAGTGTTATTCATAGAGTATTTAGTCGAATTTCTTGCTTTGAGATCCACAAGTAAACTACCGCCCACGTTCAGTAGCAGCTTCTTAAACTGGAAGGTTCTTAATATAATAAAAAATATATAAAACTACCCCACCCCCCAATAGTTGCGGTGGACGGATGACTTCGAAATCAATGGTGAATATGGAGCCAATCGCAGCACTGGAATCCGGTAATAGACATTGTCAGGTACGGTCAATCAACTCTGACAGTCTGTGGAGAACACAGCTCGATCACATCAGACTGGCTCTGACTGTGGACTGTTCTGTCCGTGAGTTTCACACTAGCTGTACGTAAATTGTAATGTGCAGACTTGGGTCCCATCCCCAAGGTATCTCATTATATAGACATAAATATTCCAACATCTGGAAAAGATCCTAAATCCAAAACCCTTCCAACTCCAAGCATTTCGGCTAAGGGGTGCTCAACCTGTATAAGCAAAGTCCCCGAGTATCATGCTCGGTGCATGGGATGTTGTCCAGGAGCCACATTTCTGCAAGGACATGCACACAGCAATCCGATCATCACAAGCTAGTGCAGCTGTAGACAATTGCAATCCAGTCTGTCTTCCACTGAGTGAACACTGGCGGGAAGCGCCAGTGAGAGGGGCCAGCATGGACACCCATCATACCTCACCAGCTTTCGCATCTCCTCTCCTGGGAGGCTGCAACAGGCAACCCTGTAAAAAGGTGTAAAAGACAAACAATTACACTTTTATTTGGTCCCGGAGAGGCTGTTGTGACCGAGCGCAGCACAAACTTTCCAGAACCAATCTGTCCTGTTATCTTTAAACATTTATATACATACACTCTCACACGTTACACAGTGTCTGTGACCCCTTTAGAAATGCTTCATTTTCCCTATATTATACTTTGTTCTTCTTGCCTAAAATGTATCAATTTACACTCGTCTTCATTACACTTAATCTGTTTCTCTGCCAGCCTTGCAACATCCGTTTGGAGTCGTTCCCAAGTTTGTCAACAGTTTCTGCACCACCAAGTGTTGCCATCCATAAATGTTGAACGGCTTTGCTACATAACCACATTAAAGTCACTTGTTAATATCAAAAATTGCAGAGGCCTTAGCACTAACCCCAGAGACTATTAATGTCTACCTCCCCAACTAGTTGCATGAAATTTTGCTTTCAGTCTCTAAACCAATTCTATTCTGAGCTTCTGTCAATACTTTTGTTTAGTTGGTTTCAATTTTGATAATCAGCTGTTGAGACTGTATTAAACACTTCTGAAAATGCATTAAAAACATATTTACTGTCTATTTCCTCCCCTAGTGTCCCCTTTCCTTTCTCCCATAGTCCACTCTCCTCGCCTATCAGATTCGTACTTCAGCACTTCACCTTTTCCACCTATCGCCTCTCAGCTTCTCACTTCAAACCCCTCTCCCATTCACCTGGTTTCACCCATCACCTTCTAGCTTGTCCTCCTTCTCCTCCCCACACCTTCTTATTCTGACCTCTTCCCCCTTCCTTTTCAGTCCTGATGAAGGGCGGCGGCCTGAAATGTTAATCAATGGAAATGTTTATTCCATTGATACTGCCTGACCTGCTGTGTTCCTCCAGCATTTTGAGTGTGTTACTCTGGATTTCCACTTACTGCCTTGCCTTCATCTGTTAGCTTATCCAGAGACTCAAACAAGCTTCATTTATTCTCAAGAGGTCGATCATATTTAATGGCCAGGAATGCAGTTCTGCAAGGCTTCGTTGAAAGTGAAGTCATGGTCATCCATTGCAGTCAAAGAATTCTGCAGCTGTAACGGATACTTGTGCCACTGGATCCAGTGCTTCCGAGATCAAGAGAGTAGAACTGCACCAATGCAACAGCTTTTCCACTTTAAAACTCTCTTGCAGAGGTTTCTTTGTGCAGTTCACATCTAAAGAAGGACTGCTTAAGACTGTCATCATTGAATACGATGGACAACCAATCAATCACAATGTTATTCAGTGTCCTCTAGGTAACTACTATCTCTTCCCTCTGATTCTTATTTGAAAACTCCATCAAGTTGTAAGATTTGTCCTTTTTTTTGTTTGGATATATCAAATTTGCTGTTGTTTATTCCTGAGGTACTGCCCCTGTGACTTGGAGGATTGGAAGATTTCTGCCAGTCCAGAGATACAGTCTAAATGCATTCCTTTCAGATTGAGTGATATTTCCATAAAGAATAGCTACCTTTGTGGGAGGAAAGCACAAGAAAAGAAATTATCAGCCAGTTAGCCTAACCTCAGTGGCTGGGCAAGTGTTGGAGTCCATTATTGAAAATAAGGTTTCGAGGTACTTCGAGACTAATGATAAAATAAGTCAAAGTCAGCATGGTTTCTGTAAAGGGAAAGTTTGCCTGACAAATCTGTTAAGAGTTCTTCGAGGAAGTAACAAGGAGGGTGGACAAAGGGGAGATGGTGGATGTCATTTACTTGGATTTTCAGAAGGCATCTGATAAGGTACCACACATAAGGCTATTTAACAAGATAAAATCCTTTGGCATGGATAATGGCTGACAGGCAGGAGGCATTGAGTAGGAATAATGGGGACCTTTCCTGGTTGGTTGCCAGTGACTAGTGGCATTCCTCTAGGGTCAGTTTTGGGACTACTACTTTTTACATTGTTTGTAAATGATTTTGATAATGGAATTGTTGGTTTTGTGGCAATTTGCAGATGATATGAAGAGAGGTGGAGGGCTAGGTAGTGCTGAAGAAGCAATGTGATTGCAGCAGGACTTAGACGTTGGAAGAAAGGGCAAAAAAGTGGCAGATGGAATACAGTGCTGGGAAATGTATGATAATGCATTTTGGTAAAAGGAACAATGATGCGGACAATTATCCAAATGGGGAGAAAGTTCAAACATCAGAGGTGCAGAGGGACTTAGGAGTCCTTGTGCAAGACTCCCAGAAAGTTAATTTACAGTTAAATCTGTGAGTAAAGAAGGTCAATGCAATGTTGGCATTTATTTCAAGGGGAATAGAATATAAAAGTAAGGAGATAAAGCTGAAGCTTTATAAGGCACTAGTCAGGCTCCACTCGCAGTATTGTCAACAGTTTTGGGCCACATATTTCAGGAAGGATGTATTTTCATTGGAGAGAATCCAGCGGAAGTTCACAAGGATGATTCCGGGAATGAAGGGGTTAACATATGAGGAATGTTTGACAACTATGGGCCTGTACTCACTGGAATCTAGAAGAATGCCTGGGGATCTCAGTGAAACCCACTGAATGTTGAAAGGACTAGATAAGGTGGATGTGGAGAGGATGTTCCCTCTGGTGGGGGTACCCAGAACTACAGGGCACAGCCTCAAAATTGAGGGGAGACCTTTTAGAACAGAAGTAAGGGGATTTTTTTTTTAGCCAAAGAGTGGTGAATATGTGAAATGCTCTGCCACAGACTGCAGTAGAGGCCAAGTCCATGGGTATATTTAAGATGGAAGTTGATAGTTTCCCGATCAGTCAAGGCATCAAAGAATATGGCGGAAAGGCAGGTGTATGGGGTTGAGTGGGATCTGGGATCAGCCATGATGGAATGGCAGAGCAGACTCGTGGGCTGAATGGCCTAATTCTGCTCCTTTGTCTTATGCTCTTTTCTGGTCCCCATGCCTTATGAATTTTCATCCCATCCAATATCCCTGCTGTCTAATTTTTTCTGGGACTTTGGCAGCATTCCCTTTCCTGGTGAATGTAAACACTGGGTACTTTATCAATGGCCCTGTTTCCATGCATATATCAGCTTTTGAATCTCATGAGCCTTTCACCCTTTGGAAGACTTTAGAAAACTTTATTAAGGCAACAAATACTGGAGGAACAATGCAGGTCGGGCAGCCTCTATTGAGAGAAATGACCAGTTGATGTTTCAAGTGAGACCCTTTATCAGGACTGGAAGGGGAGAGGACAAATGTGGAGGGGGAAGGCAAGAGGGTGGAGGGGGAGGGATAACTGTGAGAAGCTGGGAAATGATGTATGGAGAGAGGCAAGGGCTGAAGAACAAGGTATCTGATAGGAGAGGGCTGTAGACCATGAAATAAAGACCATAAGACCAAAATTTACAGGAAAAGAATTAGGCCATTTGGCCCATTGAGTCTGTTCTGCCATTTCATCATGGCTAATCCATTTCTCTCTCAGTCCCAGTCTCCTGCCTTCTCCCCATATCCCTTCATGCCCTGACTAATCGACCTCTGCCTTACACATACCCAATGACTTGGCCTCTACAGCTGTCTGTGGCAACAAATTCCACAGATTCATCATCTTCTGGCTGAAGAAATTCCTATCATTTCCTTTCTAAATGGATCTCCCTCTATTCAGAGACTATGTCTTCTGGTCTTAGACTCCTCAGCATACGAAACATCCACACTATCGAGGTCTTTCAACATTCGATAGGTGTTAATGCAATTACTCCTCATTCTTCTGAATTTCAGTGAGTACACACCCAGAGCCATCAAACACTCCTCATATGACAAGAAGAACAAGGTATCTGACAGGAGAGGGCTGTAGACCATGAAATAAAGACCATAAGACCAAAATTTACATGAACAGAATTAGGTCATTTGGCCCATTGAGTCTGCTCCACCATTTCAACATGACTGATCCAAGTTTTTTCTCTCAGCCCTAATCTCCTACCTTCTCTTCATATCCCTTCATGCCCTGACCAATCAAGAATCCATCAACCTCTACTGTAAATGCACATACAGATTTGGCCTCCACAGCTGCCTGTGGCAAAGAATTCCACAGATGCCAAACGCTCTGGCTAAAGAAATTCTTCCTCATTTCCATTCTAAAAGGACACCCCTCTATTCTGAGTCTCTGTCCTCTAGTCTTAGACTCTCCCACCATAGGAAACATCCTCTCTGAACCACTCTATCAAGGCCTGTCACCATTCGATAGGTTTCAATGAGGTCACACCTCATTCTTCTGAATTCTAGTGAATACAGGCCCAGAGCCATCAAACACTCTTCATATACAAGTCATTCAATCCTGGAATCATTTTCATGAACCTCCTTTGAACCCTCTCCAGCTTCAGCACATCCTTTCCAAGATAAGGGGCTAAAAACTGCTTACAATATTACAAGTGAGGCCTCACCAGTACTTTACAAAGTCTCAACATTACAGCCTTGCTTTTATAAACTAGTCCTCTTGAAATTAATACTAATACATATTGCATTTGTCTTCCTCATCATAGACTAAAGTCAACCTACAAATTAATCTTTAGGGAATCCTCCCAGGTCCCTTTGCACTTCAGTTTTTTTGTATTTTCCCTTCACTTAGAAAATATTCAACCCTTTCATTTCGTCCACCAAAGTGCATGACCATACACATCCTGACACTGTATTCCAACTGCCATTGCTTTGCCAATTCTCCTATTCTGTCTTATGTTCTTCTGTAGCCTCTCTACTTCTTCAAACCATCTGCCTCTCCACCTATCTTCATATCATCTGCAAACTTTGCAACAAAGTAATCAATTCCACCATCCAAATCATTTTCACATAATGTAAAAAGAATTGTTTCCAACATGGACCCCTGTGGAACACCACTAGTTACTGGCAGCCAGCCAGAAGAGGCTCCCTTAATTTCCACTCTTTGCCTTCTGCCAATAAACCACTGCTTTATCCATGCTAGAATCTGTCCTATAACAACACCATGGGCTCGTAGCATGTTAAGCAGCCTCATGTGTGGCACCTTGTCAAAGGCCTTCTGAAAATCCAAGTATAAAACATCAACTGATGTCTATCCTGCTTGTTATTCCTTCAAAGAATTCCAACAGGCAAGATTTTCACTTGATGAAACCATGCTGACTACTGTTATTTTATCATTTGCCTAAAAGTACCCTGAGACCTCATCCTTAATAACTGACTCCAACATCTTCCCAATCTCTGAGGTCAGACTAACTGGCCTACAGCTTCCTTTCTTTGGCCTCTCTCCTTTCTTGAAGAGTAGAGTGACGTTTACAATTTTCTAGTCTTCTGGAACCATTCCAGAATCTAGTGATTCATGAAAGTTCATTACTAATGCCTCCACGATCTCTTCAGCCACCTCTTTCAGAACTCTGGGGGTTATACCATCTGGTTCAGTTGACTTATCTACCTTCAGACCTTTCAGTTTCCCAAGAAGCTTCTCTCTAGTTATGGTAACTTCATACGCTTCATGACCCCTGATAACAGGAACTTCCACCATGCTGCTAGTGTCTTCCACCGTGAAGACTGATGCAAAATACTTACCATTTGTCAGCCATTTCCTTGTCCCCCATTATTACCTCTCCAGCACGATTTTCTAGTGGTCCAGTCTCCATTCTTAACTCTCTTTTATACTTTATGTATCTGAAGAAACTTTTGGTATCCTCTTTAATATTATTGGCTAGCTTTACCTCATTAATTACTTTTTTAGTTGCCTTCTGATGGCTTTTGAAAGCTTTCCAATCCTCTAACTTCCCACCAATTTTTGCTCTATTTTATGCCCTCCCCTTGGCTTTGATTTCTCTTCTTAGCCACAGCTGTGTCATCTTTCCTTTAGAATGCTTGTTCCTCTTTGGGCTGTATACAGTATATCCTGTGCCCTCTGAATTGTTTCCAGAAATTCCAGCTATTGCTGCTCTGCCATCATCCCTACCAGAATTCCTGCTAGTTTTTGCTTCCAATCAACTTTGGCCAGCTCTCTTCTCATGCATCTGTAATTCCCTTTACTCCATTGGCTTTCTCTTAGATTTCAGGGTGAATTTGAGCACATTATGATCATTTTCCCCTCAGGGTTCTTTAGCTTAAGCTCTCTAATTAATTCTGGTTTAATGCACAGTACCACTACAGAATAGCTGATCCTCTAGTGAGCTCAACTACAACCTGCTCTAAAAAGCCATCCTGTAGGCTCTCTAGAAATCCCCCTGCTGGAATCCAGCACCAAACTGATTATCCCAAACTACCTGCATATTGAAGTTCCACATGGCTATTGTAACATTGCCCTTTTGGCATACATTTTCTATCTCCTGTTGTAACTTGTAGACCACATCCTTATTACTGTTTGAAGGTTTATACACAACTCCCATCAGGGCCTTTTTACACTTGCAGTTTCTGAGCTCTATCTACTGTTACGAAATTCCCATAACTGGATAACTTACCAGCAAAGATAGAGAGGTCCGTTGAAGTCTGATGGTACTATTTTTAAAAGTCTTTATTTATAAAGGGGCACAAAGATAAGATTAATACAGACATTCAGATAAAATACGTCGTCAATACTCAATCTAAAAACGCGGGTATAATAATAATCATCAATTAAGCAATAGCTCTATCGTTTGTCTAGGGGATATTGTATTGTCCAATGGAAAGATAAAAGTCACTGTCCTTTCAAGCTGTAGCTGTTTGGGGTTAAGAGAGATGGTTTTAAACTTGCCCGAGACTTTTATGAGGCCAATCCGTTGCGTCGGGGGAGTTGGTTCCCCGTTGTTAGTTCCAAGTCGTTTTCCGTGGTACCAGCCACCAGCCCCCAGGCAAGGGAACCGAACGCACATGGCTTCCTTCAAATGGCTTCCCGCTATTATGGGATCGCTAGCATTTCTTCTGGTGCGTCTGAAGGAGTTGTTCCCCAGACCCTCTTTTATACTTCCTCACGGGGTCTCAGATGTCAATCAGGTTGGGATGATGCAATCCCTCAACCAGCCCACTCTGGTCATCCCCGGAGGGGCTTCAATGAATAGTACAGTACTCAATACACAACTTGGTCTTCCGGAGACAATGGCCATATCCCGTAGCTTTACATCGCTATGTGGGGGTGGGGGAGAAACGTGACATCCTGCACGTCTCTCCCTTATTTCCTGGGTCCTCTGAGCCAACCCAATAATGCTCTTGCGATTCTCACAAAGGAGGGGGCTCCCCCGCCCCTTCGGCCCTTCAGAGCTGTGGTACATTCATAACACTACAATGATTCAACACTTTCCAGCCCGACATCACCTCTTTCTAATGATTTGATTTCATTTTTTACCAAAAGAGCAATGCCAACCCCTCTGTCTTCCTGTCTATTCTTTTGATACAATGTCTATCCTTGGATATTAAGTTCCCAGCTACAATCTTCTTTCAGCCATGATTCAGGGATACCTGATACAACATCATACCTGCCAACCTGCAACTGTGCTGCAAGTTCACCTACCTTATTTCATATACAGTGTGCATTCAAATACACCTTCAATTCTGTATTCACCCTTTTCGATTTTGTCCACCTTTTACATTCCAACCTATTGACTGCAATTTTGCCCTGTCCATAGGCCCTCCTCACTACACATTTCCTTTGCTTTTAAAGCTCATCTTTAGCATTATTATCCGCCTATCCTATGAAATTACTTGCATTGAAACATGTGCAGCTCAGGGCACTATCTGCACCATGCTCAACCTTTTGATATCTAACTTTGTCTGAGGTCTTACCACCATCTGCCTCCACAAACTCTCCACTGCCTGTTCTGGCACTCTGGTTCCCATCCCTCTGCAAACCTAGTTTAAACCCTCTGTGTAGCATTAACAAAATGAATATTAGTCCCCCTCCAGTTCAGGTGCACACCACACCTTCTGTACAGGTCCCAACTTCCCTGAAAGAGAGCCCAATGATCCAAAACTCTTATGCCCTCCCTCGTACACTAACTCCTTAGCCACATATTAAACTGTATAATCTTCCTTGTTCTGGCCTCACTAACCCGTGGCATGGGTAGCAATCCTGAGATCACAACCCTGGAAGTCCTGTCCTTTAACTTAGCACCTAATTCCCTGAACTCCTTAAGCAGAACCTCCTCACTCATCCTACCATGTCAATGGTACCTACATGGGCCACAACTTCTGGCTGTTCACACCTGTGGTGAACTACATATATCTGTCTGGACACACCCCCTGCTGACTGCTCCTGTGGCTCCTCCCACTGACCCCTGGATAAAGGTGATTGAGGCCTGAGCCCGGCCTCTCAGTCTCCAGGATGCAGTATGGTGGTCAACCACTGCTTGTTCCTTCTTCCAGTCAATAAAAGCCGATACCTCACCTTTACGTCTCAGAGAGAGTTATTGATGGTGCATCAATTTTATTGACTGGAAGTTTTAAAACATGGAAACCATTTTACATCCGGAAAGATTGGATTTGGACCCCCAAGACCCTGAAGCAGCTCTTGCCTTTGAACTCTGGCTTGCATGCTTCCACTCATACTTGGAGGAGGTTAATGCAACTGACCCCGCTGTTATGCACTGAATTCTCCTCTCAAGGGTCACCCCAAAAGTTTACTCAATTATCAGATGCCTGCCGACCTATGAAGGGGCACTGGACGCCCTCAAAAGACAGTACCTGCGGCCGGTGAACACCGTCTACGCAAGACATCGCTTAGCTACGCGACGACAGCGGCCTGAAGAGTCGAGCGCCCAGTTTCTCCGAGCCCTACAGACACTCGTGCGAACTTGCGACTGCAAAACTCTCACAGCGGAACAGCATGTGGAGCTGCTAGTATGAGACACCTTCATTACAGGAATTAGGTCAGTGTATGTGCACCAGCGGCTGCTGGAAAATGCCGATCTTACCTTACGCTCAGCGATCGAGACGGCCGACACGCTGGAGGCTGCTCTGCGCAACGCTGACACTGTCCAGCCGCGTGATTCCCCGCCGGTTCCGTGGACACCTCAGACCCCGCCACCACCGGTTCCTACGAGCAAATTCGCCAATGCCGCTGCCAGTCATGATTCCACGAACTCCCCGAACCTGACCACGGCTGCAGCCAGGCAAAAGCCCAAGCTGTGTTACTTCTGAGGACTCGAAAAGCACCCCTGAAAACGCTGCCCAGCCCGAGAAGCAACCTGCTCCAGCTGCGGGAAGAAGGGCCATTTCGCCAAGGTCTGTAAGTCTGAACCACAAGCGGGGTTGGGCAGCGCTGCGTGTGAGGCATGGGGCCGCCATCTTGCCTGCCTGCCTCGTGCGAGGCATGGGGGCTGCCATCTTGCATGCCTGGATGTTGGCAGCCATCTTTGTCGGCGTCAACATGCCCCGCCCCCGACCCACCAATGTTTCCCGGACACCAAATCGGCAGTTCAACTCTGGCCACCATAACCCTCGACCAAAGCGCCCCACACCAGCTCGCAAGGTCAATGATGGACATCCTGGTGGAGGGGCACAGGACTAGCTGCCTGTTTGACACGGGCAGTTCTGAGAGTTTTATTGACCTGGACACAGTGCAACGCTGTGGACTCGTGACACGGCCGGTAAGCCAGAGGGTCACCTTGGCTTCTGGGTCACATTCCACAGACATCCAGGTGGGTTGTGTGGCGACATTGGTGGTGCAGGGCACAGAATATCGGAACTTTGCGCTACTGGTCATGCCTCAACTGTGCACACCTGTGCTATTGGGGCTGGACTTCCAGAGCCACCTCGAAAGTGTGACTATGGCATATGACGGGCCCCTCCCACCACTCACTGTCAGGAATCCTCAGTTTTGTGGAACTTCACCACATACCCCGCTACTGACCACACACACACACCGAACCACACGTCCCGCCCAGCACCATGCCAACAGCTGCGCCACTGACACCATTTGCAGCCTCTCCACCCTCAAGGTCCCACCCCCATCGCTGTTCACCAACCTGACCCCCGACTGGAAACCTGTGGCAACTAAGAGCAGGAGGTACAGCGCGGGGGACAGGGCCTTCATTCAGTCAGAGGTGCAGCAGCTGCTCGGGGAGGGGATCATTGAGCCAAGCACAGGCCCTTGGAGGTCCCAGGTGGTTGTTATTCGGACTGGGCAGAAAAATAGGATGGTCGTGGACTATAGTCAAACCATCAATAGGTTCACGCAGCTTGACGCATACCCCCTACCCCGCATCGCGGATATGGTCCACCAGATAGCTCAGTACAAGGTGTACTCGACAATAGATCTGAAATCCGCTTATCACCAGCTCCCCATCCACACAGAGGACCGTCCCTACACTGCCTTCGAGGCAGGCGGCAGGCTCTATCACTTCCTGCGCGTCCCATTTGGTGTCACAAATGGTGTCTCGGTCTTCCAGAGGGAAATGGACTGGATGGTGGACCAGTGCCAACTGAAGGCCACATTTCCCTATCTGGATAACATCACCATCTGTGGTCACGACTGGCCGGATCACAATGCCAACCTCCAACGATCTTTCCAAGTGGCTGAAGCCCTGAACCTTACTTATAACAGGGACAAGTGTGTGTTCGGAACCACCCAACTCGCTATCCTTGGGTATGTCGTGGAGAACAGAGTCACTGGCCTTGATCCTGACCGTATGCACACCCTGTTAGAACTCCCTCTTCCCACCACCCTCAAAGCCCTCAGATGGTGCCTGGGCTTCTTTTCCAATTACGCCCAATTGGTCCCCCATTACGCAGACAAGGCCCGCCCCCTGGTCAAGTCTACCACTTTTCCCCTCTGCTGAGGCCTGCGCGGCCTTCAGCTGCATTAAAGGGGACATTGCCAAAGCAATGATGCACGCGGTGGACGAGACCATTCCTTTCCAAGTAGAGAGTGACGCCTCCGATTTCGCGCTTGCTGCTACCCTCAATCAGGAAGGCAGGCCAGTAGCATTCTTTTCTTGTACCCTTCAAGGCTCTGAAATTCGGCACTCCGCGGTGGAGAAAGAAGCCCAGGCCATAGTGGAAGCTATTAGGCACTGGAGGCACTATCTCGCTGGCAAAAGGTTCACCTTGCTGACCGACCAGCACTCAGTTACATTCATGTTCAGCAACCAACAGTGGGGCAAAATCAAAAATGATAAAATTTTGTGGTGGAGCTCTCCACCTACAACTATGACATCCTGTACCGGCCTGGCAGACTCAATGAGCCCCCTGATGCCCTATCCCGGGGAGCGTGTGCTAGCGCACAGCTCAACCAGCTATACACCCTTCATGCACATCTTTGCCATCTGGGGGTCACCCGATTTTACCATTTCGTGAAAGCCCGGAATCTGCCGTACTCCCTGGAGGACATCAGGACGATGACCAGGGACGGCCAAATCTGCGCTGAGTGCAAACCGCACTTCTACCGTCCAGAAACGCCGCAACTTGTCAAGGCCACCCGCCCTTTTGAGTGACTGAGTGTAGACTTTAAGGGCCCCCTTCCCTCCACCGACCGCAATGTCTATTTTCTCAATATTATCGATGAGTACTTGTGGTTCCCTTTTGCCATCCCCTGCCCCGACACCACTACCACGTCCGTCATAAAAGCCCTGTGCCAGCTCTTCACTCTGTTCGGATATCCCTGCTATATCCACAGTGATAGAGGGTCCTCCTTTATGAGTGACGAGCTGCGCCGGTACCTGCTAGCTAGGGGCATTGCTACTAGTTGGACCACGAGTTATAATCCCCAGGGAAATGGACAGGTGGAGAGGGAGAATGCCCCAGTGTGGAAGGCCACACTTTTAGCCCTTAAGTCAAAAGGGTTGCCGGTCTCTCGATGGCAGAAGGTCCTCCCTGAGGCACTCCACTCTATCCGCTCCCTGTTATGTACGTCCACCAATGCCACCCCTCACGAGCGCCTATTCTCTTTTCCCAGGAAGTCTGCCACTGGGACCACCCTACCAGTTTGGCTGACGTCCCCAGGGCCAGTGCTGCTCCGGAAACATGTGAGGAGTAATAAATACTCCCCGCTGGTCGAGAGGGTTCACCTTTAGCTACCATAACCTTTCACTGGAATTGAAATAGGGTGAGGATTTTACCTTGTCTGGTGCTTAGATTTGGTTGTCTGATCTTATTGCTCTTACTTTCATTCATCTCAGCATTATTGCAGCCATTTCAGAAGGCAGAACAAAGGTACCTATATTATTTTAAATCTGGATTTATATATAGGTCAGATTGGTTAAGTAGGAATGAACTATATGCTGGAATGCAGGCACAGACCTCTTTCCAATGAATACTATGTGTGGTAAGACCATGTGGAAGTATCTGGTAGCTTAATCAAATGTTTTGTCAATTGATTAGGAGATAAAATTAATTTAATAATCTTTCTACGTACAAACGTTTGTAATTAGAAGGCTAGTGGTAACAGCAGTATTTTACCTACATTTTGAAAGCACTATGAAAGGATGAAAACTCACTAGTGGTCCACCCTTTGGTGACATTTCAGAA
This sequence comes from Hypanus sabinus, assembly GCF_030144855.1. Lineage (NCBI taxonomy): Eukaryota > Metazoa > Chordata > Chondrichthyes > Myliobatiformes > Dasyatidae > Hypanus > Hypanus sabinus. The sequence goes on from NC_082722.1 coordinate 53,369,996, forward strand.
TGTATTGGCCAATATATTATTTTGCTGATCAAGTAGCAGTAGCTTTTAAAGACCAAGCACTGTTGAACCCTAAGGCCTTGTAGAATCTTTAGGATGGCACATTCAGGCTGTAGGAGTCAAAATTTGCCAGAAACTGAAATAGCCCCAGAAGCCCTCTCTCACACATTGTACATAGATTCTCGAGACACAGTGTAGGCCAGGACATTATTTTTGTGTTCCTCTGCCATCAGCTTTCTAAACCATCAGTTCATGAACTTACGAACACAACCTTGCAATTCCTCTTCAACACTATTTATTTATTGATTGATTTATGAGATATAGCGTGAAGTAGGCCCTTCCGGGCCTTCAAGCCATGCCTCCCAGCAATCCCCCAATTTAATCCTCGCCTAATCATGGGATAATTCGCAATGATCAATTAATTTACCAATCTTTGGATTGTGGGAGGAAACCAGAGCATCCCAGATGAAACCCACGCAGTCACGGGGAAAACGTAGAAACTCCTCACAGGAGTTCAATTCAATCAGTGTCTCAGCTGGAAAGGGTCCCAACTGTGTGGGAAACATCATGTGTGTTCCCAGTACCCAAGGAAGGCCAACTGAAAGTCTTGAGTGACTACCATCCAGTGGCCCTGACCTTACATATCATGAAAGTCGCAGAGAGGCTGGCCCTGACTCACCTCCGACCCCTGGTCAGATCAGCCCTTGATCCCCTGCAGTTTGCCTACCAGGAGCACACTGGAGCCAACGATGCTGTCATCTACCTGCTGGAGGGAGTATACTCCTATTTGGATTAGCAGGGCAGCACTGTGAGGATTATGTTTTTGATTTCTGAAGTGTCTTTAATATCATACAGCCCTCATTGCTGAGGGAAAGCTCTGTTCAATGCAGACTGGCACTTCCACTGTATCCTGGATAATGGACTACCTGAATGGCAGACCACAGTTTGTGCGACTTCAGAGCTGTGTTTCTGTGGTAAAGTATGTATACCTGTCTGGACAAGCCCCTCTGCTGACTGATCCTATGGCTCCTAACCACAGGCCCCTGTATAGAGGCGATTGGAGGCACTGCTCCTCCCTCAGTCTCCAGGATGTAGTGGTCACTTTTGCAGCTAATAAAATTGATGCACCATCAATAACTCTTGGAGACGGGAGGCAAACGACGGGCTGAGAGGGGAGTGTGCGCGGGGTCTCGTGGGTGTGTGTGTATATATATATCGGTGGGTACGGGGTTCATAGTCACCGTGGAGTGTTCGGGGTAGGGGTCTGGTGCTCCTGCGAACCCCCAGTATGCCTACGTGGTCTTACCTGATGGGCGGGAGGACACGGTCTCCGTCCGCGACCTGGCGCCCGCAGGAGCAGCAGACCACTACCCCGAACACTCCACGGTAACTATGAACCCTGTACCCGAGGTGACACCGCGCACACCAAGCCCTACACAGAATCCTCACGACACTCATATACCGGGCGTCTCGTACGCGTATATACCAGGCGCCTCGCACACGCGTGAGGGATCACTGATGCCTAGTGGGCTGACACCTCCAGTTAGGCCGGAACCAGCACAACCTCCGTCTCTGGTGCAATCACCACCACCGGCTCCTGTGCAATCACAGCCGGTGCTACGTAGATCGCAGCGACAGATTCGACCACCTGATAAGACTTAACCTGTAAAAATACTTGTAAGAAACTTCGCCACATGGGGACTCTTTTTAAAACGGGGGGGGGGGGGGGGGGGGTGAATGTGGTCAACTACATATACCTGTCTGGACATGCCCCCTGCTGACTGCTCCTGTGGCTCCTCCCACAGACCCCTGTATAAAGGCGATTGAGGTCTGAGCCCGGCCTCTCTGCCTCGTCTCCAGGAAGTAGTATGGTGGTCAACCACTGCTTGTTCCTTCTTCCAGTCAATAACAGCCGATACCTCGCCTTTACGTCTCAGAGAGAGTTATTGATGGTGCATCAACACCCCCTCCCCCGCTTAAGAATGCTGAGGACACAATGTAAGATATCCCAGGCCTTGGCACCCAGGAGGCAACATACCATCTGGGAATCTCATTCTGGCCCACACAATCTCCTGTCTGTTCTCCTGACTAATGAATCCTCTATCACCACAGCATGCCTCTTCTACCCCTTCCCTTCTGAGTCACAGAAGCAGAGACTCGCCCACTGTAATTTTCAATGCCCCCAACAGTAACTAAAGTGATATACCTGTTGTTGAGGGGGATGGTCACTGGCTCCTTAACCCTTTTCCCCTTCCTGACTGCACCCATTTTCCAGTGTTCGGCACATTGGGTGTGACTACCTCTTTATATGACTTATCTGTCACCACCTGAGCTTCCCAAATGGCCCAGAATTTATCCAGCTTCAGCTCCAACTCCTTAATGCAGTTTGTTAGAAGCTGCAGCTGGATGCGCTTCTCATAGTTGTAGTCTTCAGAGGTACTAGAGGTCTCCCTGTCTTCCCACATCCCTCAAGAGGAGCATTCCACCACCCTGCCTGTCATCCCTACTGTCCTAGCTGAGCAGATTAAAAAAAAAGAGCTTTCCTTTGCTTTCTCTGAAGCCTCAAAGTCACCTCCCTGACTATATCCACTCCAATGATGGCTGCTGCACTTGCCCCTGCCTTCCTTTAATTTTCTCTTGCTAATCAATCCCAAACACCGACTGCTGCCTTTTATCCTTGGGCAGTGAACCTGATTGAAGTCCCCTCCTCTCAAAACTTCCAATGTCCAGATTGACCAGTAGTCAAAGCTGTTTTTTGCTATCATATTCTGTTCCTCTTGAAATGAATGCTAACATCGCATTTGCCTTCATCACCATCAATTCAACCCACAAATTAACCTTTAGGGAATCCTGCAGGACTCAGACCTTTGCACCTCAGATTTTTGGATTTTCTCTCCACTTAGAAAATGGTTTACACTTTTATTTCTTCTACCAAAGTGCATGATCATACACTTCCCAGCACTGTAGTCCACCTGCCACTTCTTTGCTCATTCTCCTAATCTGTCTAAGTCCTTCAGTGGCCTCTCTACTTCCTCAACACTAGCTACCCCTCCACCTTTCTTCGTATCATCTGCAAACTTGGCCACAAAGCTATCAATTCTAACATCTAAACCATTGTCATATAATATAACAAGAAGTGGTCACAACACAGACCTCTTGGAACTCAGCAAGTTACTGGCAGCCAACCAGAAAAGGCTCCCTTTATTCCAACTCTTTGCTTCCTGCCAATCAGCCAATGCTCTATCCATTCTGGTATCTTTCCTGTAATACAGTGGGCTCTTGTGTGGCACCACGTCAAAGGACATCTGAAAATCCAAGTACTGAACATCCACCCATTCTCCTTTGTTTATCCTGCTTGTTCTTTCCTCATAGAATTCCAACAGATATGTCAAGCATAATTTTCCCTAAAGGAAGCCATACTGACTGTGGCCTATTTTATCACATGCCTCCAAGTTCCCCAAAACCACATCATTAACAATCAATCCAGCATCTTCCCAACAACTGACATCAGACAACTGGCCTATAACTCCTTTTCTTCTGTCTCTCTCCCTTCTTGAAGAGTGGAGTGGCATTTGCAATTTTCTAGTCCAGAACCATGCTAGAATATATTGAGTCTTGAAAGATCATTCTAATGCCTCCACAATCTCTTATGTCACCTTGTTCTAATGATTTGATTTCATTTTTAACCAACAGAGCCACCTGCTGCTGACCTGTCCATCTTTTCAATATAATGTGTATGCTTGGGCATTAAGCTTCCAGCTATAATCATCTTTCAGCCATGATTCAGTTTTGCCCACAACGTCATACATGCCAATCTGTAACTGTGCCAGAAGTTCATCTACCTTATTCTGTATACTGTGTGCATTCAAAAATAACACCGTCAGTACTGTATTCATCACCTTTTTTAAAAATATTTATTTATTAAATTTTAGAAATGACAAAGAATAAATGTAATAGTAAAATAGTAAGAAAGATAATATTAACCCTCCCCCCCTTAACCCTTATCTAAAGAAAAAAAAAAGAAAGAAGAAAAAGATTGCCTGGATATCGGAGGATCCCCACATGCTCCGTGGAGTTTAAAATGATTTTGATACCTATTTTTTACTTTCCCCAATTACTATAATTTTATCTTCAAAGGACCTATGTATTTAATCCTATCTTTTGTAAGTATGGGAGCCAAATTTTCAAAAATATATCATATTCATTTCTTAAATTATACATAATTTTTTCAAATGGAATACAACTATGTATTTCATTATTCCAACGATCCATAGTTAAATATAAATCAGATTTCCAACTAACTGCGATAACTTTTTTGGCTACTGCCAATGCAATTTTTATAAATTTTTTCTGATACTTGATCAATTTAAGTTTCGGTATTGTCCCTTCAATGTCTCCTAATAAAAATAATAATGGACTATGTGGAAGTTGTACTCCAGTAACTTGTTCCAATAAAAGTCTTAAATTTATCCAAAATGGTTGAATTTTAAAACAAGACCAAGTAGAATGTAAAAAGGTCCATCTTGTATGTATAATCTGATTCAAAAGCAAATAATTAAATTAGGAATTCATAAATCAAGACAAAAATGGGAATCTGATTTGAATGTTAAAATTGATGGAAAAAACTGGTTAAGATTATGTCTTGATAGTATGAGAAATACAATAAATGTTCAACTTAGATTAATACAATATAATTTTTTACATCAATTATATATAACACCACAGAAAATAAATAGATTAAATTCAAATATGTCTGACCAATGTTTTCGATGTAATGAAGAAATTGGTACCTTTTTACATTCTACTTGTTTCCCTTTTACATTGCAGCTCATCCCATTGACTGCAATTGTGACACATCACCAGCCTGTCCTTGCTAGCAGTCTCACTACACACTGCCCCATCCTCAGCACTATCACTCTGATTCCCAACCCCATGCCAAATTAGTTTAAACCCTCCCGAACAACTCTAGTAAACCTTCCTGCAAGGATATTGGTGGAGTGGATTGTTAACAGAAGAGAGTGGTTATCAGAAGTATGGGCAAGGTCCACTTAACAGAGATCTTGGAGAAAGCTGTCTTTAAAATCCTAATGATATACATATTTGGCAAGGACTTCCACCTGTCTCACATTAGTTAGTGTCAGTTATCAATTCAAGAAAGTCCCTGGCCTCCAGCAGCTATGAGGTCTCCAAGTTAGCTTAAACAATCATGTTTAAGAATTTTCACAGACAGCAACTTTGGGTGCAAATGCAGATCTTTCAGATAAGTACTTTAAATGTTATATAGACTGATTTAAAAAATTGGACTATAGGCATAATACTTGCCTTCTGATCCAACTTGCCTCAAGATGGCAGTCAAAATCCTTTGCACAACCTAGAGGCAGAAGATACCCTCTGAAGTTCCTGCAGTATATTCTCTATTGAAAAGTGTTAAAGAATTTCCTGTAGTTATACTTGAGTAAATTTTATTTTTGAAAGCTTAGGTAATTCTTTGCAGCCTATCAGGATGACTCTTTTGAAAAAAAAAACCCTGATTCTACTTCCACAACTATAATGCTCAGCAAGATTCAATCAATTTATTGCTATAACTCCACATGGTAATAGGTCAGACCTGCTGGGCAACACCAACAATGTTATGATAAGGTGCATGAGTGTCAATAATTTCAGGATTCGTGTGCAATTGCAGAAATTGCAAAAATACTAGCTGCCTTTTGACATCAATTTGCTGATTGCGCTATATATCTGTTCAGTCAATCAGATTTTCTCTATAACTGCTAATTACCAGCCAGATAAACAAAATGATTCTTATAACACTCATTATCAATAACTCAATGAATAAATCTGTTCTGGGGCCTTTAATCCAGCTTTCTTCCATTGTCCGGCAATATAATTGCCATGTAATTCATCAACCTCTAGATGGTTTGCCCTCAATGAATTACAGACTTTAGATTTGTATGTTTATCCAAGCAATTAACTTCATTAATTCTCATTGCTCATAACTGTCTATGAAGTGGTAATGTCCCATGTTGAGGCAAAGGAACGGAAGATCAACAAGTATGTGAAGAAGTGGCTTGGAGTACCAAGCAGCCTCACCAATGTTGCAATCCACAGTAGCCAGACAAGGCTTACCATCTGATGCACCATCAATAACTCACACTGAGACGTAAGGCGAGATATCGGCTTTTATTGACTGGAAGAAGGAACCAGGAGTGAGTGTCCATCATACTATGTCCTGGAGACTGAGGCCGAGCGTCAGGCCTCAGATCGCCTTTATACAGGGGCCTGTGGGAGGAGCCACAGGAGCAGTCAGCAGGGGGCATGTCCAGACAGGCACATAGTTCACCACACCATCCCAGTGCAATCCCTTGTTGAAGAGGTCAAGGTAGCCAAGGTAAGATCATTCTTGATGCTTCGAGACTCAAAAGACCCTGTCATCAAGAACACCCAGCCGGATGTGAGATTAGGCAGGAAGTGGTCAGCCTGGGCAGCAGTTGATGAGGCAGAGTGTAGATTGAAGCACAAGGAGACAGTTGGGGCTACCTAGCTAGGCCGCCAGGGTCTTGGATGGACAACCCACAAGTGGTGGTCATCTTCTACAGGTGAGGAGCGTCGTGAGCTTGTAACACGTGAAATACGAGAGGTAGAAGAGAAGAGGTTAGCTAAAACAGCTGGCCTGACCAAACAAGGGGCTTGGACCTGGTGGGAAAGTGTTGAACAATGACATCCATCTTGGAATGATCTGTGGCAGATGCGGAATGATCTCCGCATTTCTTTTCTATGCAGAGCAGTGTACGACCTGCTCGCAACACCTGCCAAGCTCAGCACCTGGTATGAAGATGAGACAGACAGGTGTGCTGCTTGTGGTGAGAAGGGAACACCAACATACTTTGAGTGCATGCAGAGTCAATCTTTCAAATCAAGTCAATTTTTATTGTCGTTTTGACCATAACTGCTAGTACAGTACACAGTAAAAACGAGACAGCGTTTTTCAGGGCCATGGTACTACATGAAACAATACAAAAACTACACTGAACTACGTAAAAACAACACAGGAAAAGACTACACTAGACTACAGACCTACCCGGGACTGCATAAAGTGCACAAAACAGTGCAGGCATTACAATAAATAATAAACAAGACAATAGGCACAGTCGAGGGCAGTAAGTTGGTGTCAGTCCAGACTCTGAGTATTGAGGAGTCAAATGGCTTGGGGGAAGAAACTGTTACATAGTCTGGTCATGAGAGCCCGAATGCTTTGGTGCCTTTTCCCAGATGGCAGGAGGGAGAAGAGTTTGTATGAGGGGTGCGTGGGGTCCTTCATAATGCTATTTGCTTTGCAGATGCAGCATGTAGAGTAAATGTCTGTAATAGCGGGCAGAGAGACCCCAATGATCTTCTCAGCTGACCTCACTATCTGCTGCAGGGTCTTGCAATCCGAGATGGTGCAATTTCTTAACCAGGCAGTGATGCACCTGCTCAGGGTGCTCTCAATACAACCTCTGTAGAATGTGATGAGGATGAGGGGTGAGAGATGGATTTTCCTCAGCCTTCACAGGAAGTAGAGACGCTGCCGGGCTTTCTTTGCTATGGAGCTGGTGTTGAGGGACCAGGTGAGATTCTCCGCCAGGTGAACACCAAGAAATTTGGTGCTCTTTACGATCTCTGCTGAGGAGCTGTCGGTGTTCAGCAGGGAGTGGTCGCTCCATGCCCTCCTGAAGTCAACAACCATCTCTTTTGTTTTGCTCACTTTCAGAGACAGGTTGTTGGCTCTGCACGAGTCCATTAGCCGCTGCACCTCCTTTCTGTATGCTGACTCATCGTTCTTGCTGATGAGACCCACCATGGTTGTGTCATCGGCGAACTTGATGATGTAGTTCAAGCTGTGTGTTGCAGCACAGTCGTGGGTCAGCAGAGTGAACAGCAGTGGACTGAGCACACAGCCCTGGGGAGCCCCCGTGCTCAGTGTTGTGGTGTTGGAGATGCTGATTCCGATCAGGACTTACTGAAGTCTCCTAGTCAGGAAGTCTAATTTCCAGCGGCACGTACACTTGGAGACATAACTATGTTCTCAAAGTTGTAACCGAAGCGGTTGAGCAGAGAGTACTGCAGCGCAACTGATCTCATGCCCCATGCTGCACAGAACATCACATATGATTTGTGAAAGGATGCTCCAAGTCAAGGGTGTACAGTGCAGGCCCACGATCAAGCATACTTTCTTCAGCCAAAGTTTGGTGTGTCAAGGCCTACCTGGATGGGAAAGGCAGTTTCCCGGAGCAAATATTTTTCACCACATTGCATCCAGATATAATCGTATGGTTTGACACCAGTAGAGAAGTAGTTATTGGTGAACTCACAGTCCCCTGGGAAGACAACATCAATGAAGCCCATGAGCACAAGTTAACCAAGCATGCAGAATTAAGATCAGAGTGCAGAGACAGAGGGTGGAAGGCCTCGTGCTACCCACTCAAAGTAGGTTACCGTGGCTTTATTGCCTTCACTTTCCAGAAGTGGCTGCGAGACCTTGGCTTCACAAGAAGAGAGATCAAGTCAACCAGCAGGGCTGTAGCTGAGGCAGCAGAGACAGGATCATCACGGGTGTGGGCCAAGTATGTCCAGAGGGGCAGATAGTCGGACAGTGTATCCATCTTCTGGCAAACCCTTCAGTAGCTGCATAGACACCTGAAGAGTAGACTATCTGTTGGATGGAAGTGACCAACAACTCGAATAGAGGCAGATGCCAAATTTTTAAACTCACCAGTGGGAGGTGGTGCTGTAGCACTGCTGTCCCACCACCTCGAGGGAGCCTTGATCATAAGCGGGTCGAAAATCCTGAAGACAGGTGCCAGATCAACTGATGATCCCACTGGTGATAGCACAGGACAGTTAAAGTCTTAATCCAAGTGTATTTTCAGTTCAATTCATTAGATGACTTGTCGCGCAGCTATAAATTGGATAACATCCTTGGATATGTTTATTTGTTCCTTTTATTAGAGGAAGTTTATTGCTACTATATTATATTGAAGTCAACTACAGTAGGCCCTCCTTATCTGCGAGTCCCACATCCACGAATTTAACCAACCGTAAATCAAGAAAACCCAGAAGTGCTCTTCCAGCACTTGTTGTTCGAGCATGTACAGACTTTTTTTTCTTCTCATTATTCCCCAAACAATGCAGTATAACAACTATTTTACATAGTATTTACATTGTATTAGGTATTATAAGTAATCTAGAAATGATTTAAAGTATACGGGAGGATGTGCGTGGGTTATTGTGGATCGGGATTGAAAAAATTGGAAGTTCTCTTACTAAGTCAGAACAGGTACATCCGGTATTAATTAGCGTCAGTTAATCAAATGTTTGTCTTAGTAAATAGTACATATTTTACCTTTCTATGCATATAGAACACTTAAGAACGTATGTTTCAGCGCCGGGCTCAGAAACGGAGGCTCCCGAGTGCGAGAACACGCTGCTTTCGAGTGCACTCCCCATCCGGCCAGGTTGATGTGGAGGGTCAAAAACTCAAAACCCCAAAACGCAATAATTAAACCACTGCGTTGCTTAGTAATAATTATAGCTTTCATCGGGGCAGAGCCTTTCTCACTTTATCCTTTAAAGTTGTTCCAACCGTTGACCGACGTAGCCTAATGCTTTTCCAATGACCGATGGCATTTCACCTTTTCCCGATCGCTTTATTATTTCCACTTTATTTTCAATCGTGATAGTGATTATTTTCGTGAACAGAAACACTGCAGATTCAGAGCTCCGCCGCCGGGTCCTACTGCAATGTCCACACTGAGACAGGTTAAGTAAGGTCTGGGGGTTCTGCTGGGTCCTAAGATCCACCGCATTGAGACATTGAATAAGGGACTTGAACATCCATGTTTTTTTGGTATCCGTGAGGGGTGCCGGAACCAATCCCCCACGGATAAGGAGGACCGACTGTATTTATTACAGTCATGGTTGCACAAAACAGTACAATCAGAATATTAAAATCTGCTTCCCTTTTACTGAATTAATCTGATAAACAAAATAAAAGAACAAAAATGCAGCTGTTGGGAAGCTGAAATAAGATCAGGAATTGTTCAAATCATTCAGCAGGTGCGTAGAAAGAGGAACACAGTGCTTCCTTTGACTAGCTGGCTTTTCCAGTTCTTTAGTTTGAATCCGAGTTTCACAAACAGATACTATATCTTCTTATAAATATATTTTGGAAGAGGTAGAAGGTGCAGGTTGGACTGCAGGGAGCTCCTTTCTTTCTTGAGAAATGAAACTAGCAGATAACCTAATAGAAGTTTTTTTTTAAATTTCTGAAAGGTTTTGACTGCGTGAATATGGAGAAAATAATTACGTTTGTGGGGTAGAGCAAGTCTAATGGCCATTACTGTAAGACAGTCACAATGGGTAAATTCTGAGGCATTCCTATTTTAGTGAATCAATTTATTCTCCTTCGTCTTTTTTTACCACTGGCCCCTAAAACCCTTTTTTGCTCAGCACAGTGCAATGGGCAATGATTCAAGCTGCAATGGAGCATGAGTGTGGACATTGCAATGTTCCATTTCAGAAATTCAACCAAGTGCATCAGGTCAGTAAATCCACTGGCGGCTCAGTTTCAGAAGCACACCAAATGACATTAGTCCTCATAGAATGGTGTGTTTTCTATACAGGAAATGCAACACTTTAAGGCACACTGGTTCAATCACAGACTGACAAAGAAGCAGTTCTCCTTCATGCTGTGTGCACTTAATGAGTCACTCCTGAAACATTTCTATTGACTTTTACTTTAAAATTGACACTTGAAAATTACTAGCAGGGTGATCCTCTTCTGAATGAACTTTTAGATTTCTTGGTGACTTTCGTATTTTCTGACCTTTACATGTGCTCTTCTCCATAAGCGAAAACATTTTCTCTGCACGCTTCCTTACCAAAACCTTCCACAGGACATCCTCGAGCCTACTTTTCTCAAAAGAGGCAAAGTAGAAGATGAGTGAATACGTACACAACGCTGGAAGAACTCAGCAGGTCAGGCAGCATCCGTGAGAAAAGAGTAGTCAACATTTCGGGCCGAGCTCTGCCTGAAACGTTGGCTACTCTTTTCTCACGGATGCTGCCTGACCTGCTGAGTTCTTCCAGCGTTGTGTACGTATTCTTTGATCCACAGCATCTGCAGTTGTACTTTTGTGTAGAAGATGAGTGATTTGTTTTCTTTAGATGAATGATTTTAGTTATTAATCATGTTTTAAATTAATTTATTTTTTTATCTTTAAAAATGTTTAAAATAATTGATTTTCTGAATTATTTACTTCAGCGTGTATCATTTTTAGAAGTCTCTGAAGATGGTGTGCAATGGGAACTTTGTCATCCCCTCTCCAGCAGACTGTCTCCACTCAGGCCAAGCTGGTCAATAGGAGAGGCCCTTCTGAAACAGCACATTGGTTACAGTTCTATGTGGGGAACAGGTCAACATGCTCTTGACTATTGTTTTGTGTTTTTACCAAGCACATTTAAATAGGAATTCACTTTTGTACGTGCACCCTTTGAATAAGGGAACTTTAATGAGAGAAAGAGATGAAAGTCAAGGTCAGTAAATAGCAATGCATTAATCTTTCTTGTTGTTCACATTGTGACTGAAAATACTTAAGCCTAGAATCATCAGTAACACCTCCCACTACTCCTACCATTCAGCTCCACTAAAGGAAACATTGTGGCCAATCACCTTGCCCACCAGCATGACTTTGTTTGATAAACCCAAAGCACTTGGGGGAAGCCCGCAAAGACAGTATGTCACTTGTCTGTAGTGTTGGAATCCCGTGCATAGTTTCCCCACAGGAAGGTCTCCTTTAAGATGTGCTTAAGTCTCCCTCCCATCAATCCCCTACATTTCTCACCCAACTTTTCCCCTGCCCGCCACTAACTTTTAAACTTCTAATCTCTCTGATCCTACTTCATTGAAAGCCAACCTAATTATATGCCAAACAGCATCCTGCAAGTTATGACCTCCCCCAAATAAAGCAAAGCAAATGTCACTCCACTCTTTATGAAAGGAGGAAGGCAGCAGAAAGGAAATTATAGACCAGTTAGTCTGACCTCAGTGGTTGGGAAGATGTTAGAGCCAATTGTTAAGGATAAGGTGATGGAGTACTTGGTGACACAGGACAAGATAGTACAAAGTCAGCATGGTTTCTTTCATGGAAAATCCTGACTGACAGACCTGTTGGAATTCTTTTGAAGGGATTACAAGTAAAGTAGATAAAGGGGATGTAGTGGATGTTGTATAATTAGATTTTCAGAAAGCCTTTGACATGAGGCTGCTTGCCAAGTTAAGTGCCCATGGTATTACAGGAAAGTTACTAACATGGTTAGAGCATTGGCTGATTGGTAGGAGGCAGTGAATGGGAATAAAAGGATCCTTTTCTGGTTGGCTGCCAGTCACTAGTGGTGTTCTGCAGATGTCAATGTTGGGACCACTTTTAGTGCTGTATATGAATGACTTAGATGATGGAATAGATGGCTTTGTTGCCAAGTTTGGAGATGATACAAAGATTGGTGGAGGGGCAGGTAGTGTTGAGGAAACAGGTAGGATGCAGAAGGACTTAGACAGATTAGGAGAATGGACAAGAAAGTGGCAAATGAAATACAATTTGGAAAATGCATGGTCATGCATTTTGTTAGTAGAAATAAATGTGCAGACTATTTTGTAAACGGGGAGAAAATCCAAAAATCTGAGATGATAAGGAACATGGGTGTCCTTGTGCAGAGCACCCTAAGGTTAACTTCCAGGTTGAATCGGTGGTGAGGAAGGCAAATGCTATGTTAACATTCATTTGAAGAGGTCTAGAATCCAAGAGCAAGGATGTGATGCTGAGGCTTTATAAGGCACTAGTGAGGCCTCACCTTGAGTATTGTGAATGGTTTTGGGTCCCTCATCTTAGAAAAGATGTGCTGGCATTGGAGAGTGTCCAGAGGAGGTTCACAAGGATGATTCCAGGAATGAAACGGTTATCATATGAGGAATGTTTGATGGCTCTGGGTCTGTACTCACTGGAATTCAGAAGGATGAGAGGGGGGATCTCATTGAAACCTTTCAAATATTGAAAGGCTGAGACAGAGTAGATGTAGAAAGGATGTTTCCTACAGTGGGAGAGTCTAGGACAAGAGGGCAGAGCCTCAGGATAGGGGGCATCCTTTCAAAATAGATGCAGAGAAATTTCTTTAGCCAGAGGGTGGTATATTTGTGGAATTTGTTGCCACACACAGCTGTGGAGACCGGGTCGTTGGGTGCATTTAAGGCAGAGATTGATAGGTTCTTGATTGAACATGGCATCAAAGGTTATGGGGAGAAGGCCAGGAACTGGGGATGAGGAGGAGGAAAAAAAAAAGAATCAGCCATGATTGAATGGCGGAGCGGATTCGATGAGCCAGATGGCCTAATTCTGCTCCTATGCTTTATGGTCTTATGGTCTTTATTGTCAAAGTAATCCTCTTGGTCCCAATTTTGCCCTCATCACACCTCAGACTGAAGCTCTGACCCTCTTAAACTCCACCCCCTCTTGGGACTCAAGTGTTGACCAAGTGACCTCTGACCTATCTGACTATGTTTGCTGGGTCAGCAGTGACAGAGCTAGTGAAGGAAAGGTAGCCACGGATTTGTGCTTTCTTCAGGTGCATTCATGGTGCCTGCTTTCAACATTGAACTAACGAGGGTTCTCCATGGTACAGCCCTTTCAGCCTTTCAGCCCTTACAGCCTTCCAGCCCTTTGAGCCATGCTGACCTAGCCTAATCATGGGACAATCTACAATGGCCAATTAGCCTACCAATCAGTCTTTGGCCTGTGGGAGGAAACCAGAGCACCCAGAGGAAACCCCCCTGGTCACGGGGAGAATGTACAAACTCCTTACAGGCAGTGATGGGAATTGAACCCGGGTTGCTGGTACTGTAAAGCGTTGTGCTAACCACTTGGCTACCATGCCAGCCCCACTGAACCCCTCTGGCTGTGAAGTATTTACTTAAGTTAATATGATTTAATGGGTGGACATGCCTGTCCCAAGGTAACCAAATTTAATTGCTCTTACAGGTTCTAATCCTGTGAGCGTCATGAACTATTATTAGATAAAGGATAAACATTAGCTGATGTAATGAGAATTCAGTTGCTGCTCTTCAAATATGAAAAGAAATCTTTCATGTCCAAATAGTGTTTATAATGTTGAAATTGACCTTTTTAAAGCCTATTCCATCAGTGCTCTTGTTTCTTGGAGTACATTCTGACTACTAAGTGGACTTGCTTATTTGGTTGTATTTTTGAGACGGTTTTGGTCTGAAACATTGACAGTTTACACTTCTCTATAGATGCTGCCTTGACCTACAGAGTTCCTCCAGCATGTTGCACACAACACTGTCGCATTCCAGTAGCTGCAGAATCTCTTGTGTTAATATACGAGAGAAGTACAATTAATGATTTCTGAGTATTTTCAGTGAAGCCCTGGGAAAATTTTCTTCTGACTTATGTGCTGAGGCAGACTGCACACAGTGATGTCTGTGTCCAAGTTAATTATTTTTACTGTTTGCCATACACAGTGAAAATTCTCTATACTAGACATTGTGTTTAGATTTGCAGCCATGAGAACATCCAAGATAAGCAACAAACTGTGAATATAAACAATGTGGTACTTTGTGTGGTGAGAAATGGCTAACAGCAAACTGTATAGTTTCCCAAAAGAGGTGCCATGTTCTTGGCCTCCAGATATTCTAAAAGCTAAAGTACTTTATAGCCTGTTTCCTTAAAAATAGCAAATATCAAAGTTGCAAATCTGTACAGACTTTTCAGAAGATAGTGATGCTGCCAAAATAACAACTCACTGGGATTTTAAAGCAACTTGTAAGGGAAGGCAGTCATTTTAGTTGAGTCATGCACATCCAAAGTTTGAACAGCATAGAGTAAATATCCCCCTTGCACAAAGAAAGATGGATGAGTGTTTCATTCCCTGAATTTCCTATGTTAAGCAGTTGCAACTAAAGCAATGTAATAATTGCCCTCTGTTCCCCTGGAGTAGGAATTTGACCAAAAATTCTGCTCCCAGTCATGTCCCAGCAATCCCCATCCAACATATCATTGTTAGAACTGAGGGCAGCAATCTACATGTCCATGCTAACTGTTGTGAATACTTAAAAGTACAAAGTAAATTTATTATCAAAGTAGATATGTGTTACCATATGCTAACATGAGATTAATTTTCTTACAGGCATTCACAGTAGTTACAAATAAATACAATGGAATCAATGAGAAACCACTCACAAACAATGATGGGCAAACAACGAATGTGCAAAAGAAGACAAACTGTGAAAATGCAATTAAAATAATTAATGAATTAATACCATTGAGAACATGTATTGTAGAGATCTTGAAAGGTTGTGGAATCATTTCAGTGTTGAGGCTCATGAGTCTGATGGCTGAAGGATAATAACTGTTCCTGAACCTGGTTGTGTGAAACTTCCTGATGGCAGTAGTGAGAAGAGAGCATGGCCTGGATAATGGGGATCCTTGATGACAGATGCTGCTTTCTTGTGGCAGTGCTTATTGTAGATATGCTCAATGGTGGGGATTTACTTGGCTGAACTTCCTGCAAGCACATGTAGAGACAGCAAAGTCCAGAAGAGAAATGAAGAAAATTGGTTTAAAAGAATGAATTCAAAGGAAATGAGCCTCAAACATAATTCAGGGAAACAGAAATTATTCAGAAGGGGAACTGAAAGGAAATACCCTCTATCCATGAATTCTATTCACGTTAATAACTTGTTATTCCAGGCAGGAGCTCTACATTCCTTCTTATCAATCATTGGCACTTCAGACCTTCCTCACATATTGCATGCAATCATGTGTATAGTCCATTATGTTCCACTCCATTCATAAAGGTAGTTAAAGTTAAAGTCTGTCATCAGGCCAGTGCTTATGCCAGTTTCCATGATGTGAAGCGACTGAGAGTATGAGTCTCGCCCCTGGTCTATTGTAAGGTTAACCCCCAGCATTCTTCCTGTACCCATTTTCTGCTAGGTGGACTGTGTGGTTAAGTGCCTTGCTCAAGGACACAACACGCTGCCTCAGCTGGGGATCGAACTCATGACCTTCAAATCGCTAGTCCAATGCCTTAACTACTAGGCCACGTACCACAATTCTTAAAGGTGGAGACTAGTTTTTATCATTGTCCCTTTATTTTATAATTGTGCAAGTACATTAAGTATGCTTTCAATTTTCTAAAGTACACAGTTGATGTGTTCTACTTGCAGATCCTAAGATAAAGTTTTAGGCAATACTTTGAATGTCAATCAGCAAGCACCTGATCCTTGTCTGCAAATACCTTTAGAAAGTTAATGGCAACAAATGCTTAACTATTACTCATTGATGTTCAGCGCAGTTGATGCCAAATGCTTTCTACTGTGAAGCTGCGGAACTTGATTACTTATTGTGGTGAACTACATATACCTGTCTGGACACGCCCCCCCCCCCCCCCCCCCCGCTGACTGCTCCTGTGGCTCCTCCCACAGACCCCGGTATAAAGGCTATTGGAGGTACTGCTCCTTCCTCAGTCTCCAGGATGTTGTGTGGTGTTCACTTGCTGCTTGTGCTTTCTTCCAGCCAATACAAGCCTACCTTAGCTCATGTCTCCGAGAGTTATTGATGGTGCATCACAGGTAATAGTTGTTGTCCAGTTAGAGCAGATGCAGGTTCTTTGCAGGTAATGACTGGAAAATTAGTAATGGGAGCTAAGAAAATGGAAGAGGAATTAAACAACTACTTTTTATCTGTCCCCACATAAGGAGAAGATAAATACCTGCCAAACGTTCCAGAGAACCAACAGCTTATTGAGAATGCCATGCTCAATGCTTGGGCCCTGGCTATTCACAATCTCTTTCAATAATTTGGATAAGTGAACCAAATGTTTATTTGCAAGTGTACTGATGATGAAGAACTAGGTAAAAGTGTGAGTAGGAAGAAGGATTCCAGGAGATATGGATAAGTTAGGGAATGGACAGGAAGATGGCAGATGCAATATAGTGTGAGGAAAACTGAAGTTATCCATTTTGGTACCCAAAACAGAAAAGAAAGGTATATTTAAATTTTTCCGGAATTGGGTAATATCAATATTGTAAGGATTTGATTGTGTTTCTTTGTTTTGTGGATGCTGGCAAAAAGATGTATCTCAAGGTTATATATGGTATACAGTACATTGCAAAAGTTTTAGTCGCATATATATATAATACAGGTGTCTAAGATTTTTGCACTGTATATTGGTTAACATAAGAAGGTGGTTGGGAAACAGAAATATAAAAAAGTATTTATTAGCTCAGTAATATTAAATGTTATTTGGTAAATGTAAAGTCATAATATGAAGTACTGCACAAGTCTTAGGCATATATATATAAATGCTAGGGTGATAAATTTACTGTGAACTTTGAGTTACTTTGTACACAAGTCATTGAAGCTGAAGTACAGGCACAACAATGTATTAGGAAGACAAAGGGTATGTTGACACTTATTACAGCAAGTTTGAGTACAGGATTGAAAATATATGGGCTAGGTGAATCTGGCATAATGTGGGCAGCTTTGGTCTCCATTTATAAAAAAGGATATACTTAACGTAGAGAGAATATAAAAATGATTCACTGTTTCAGGATAAGGAGAGACTGAGCAGAATAAACATGTTTTCTCCAGAGTTCAGAAGAATGAGAAGTGACCTCACAGAAATTTACAGATTTCTAAAGGAGAATGACAGATTGGTGCAGAGGAGAAATTTCCCTCAAGAAGCATAAAAAAGGTAACTGTCATAGAATAAGGGCTCAGATAACAGAGGTGAGGTAACATTCTCCATGGATAAGGCAGTGAATATTTGGAATTCCCATCTAAGAAGACTATTCAGCCACTGATTTCAACAAAGTAGAGGTCAATAAATGTTTGGATATTTATGGATATAGGAATAGTCATGGAAAATGGCATTGTGATAATAAATGGTTGCCTACTTGTTTAAAGTTATCAAAGTTAAAGTTTTGATATAGAAAATTTGCAATTTCAATTCCTATACAAAATAGTATAAAGCTGCCAGTGAGTGAGTGGGTCAGTGAAGGAGTGGAGCTCTGAGGCTTTGACTCGAGAGATTCTGGCAGTTTTGGCAGTTGGACGTGCAATCAAGTCAATCAAGATTTGAATAGCTCAGGCCAAGTGGTTTACTTGTGCTCCTATTTCTTATGTTCTTATGTATTATATAGAACATAGAATAGTACAGCTCATTACAAGCCCTTCAGCCCACAATGTTGTGCCGACCCTCAAACCCTGCCTCCCATATAACCCCCCACCTTAAATTCCTCCATATACCTGTCTAGTAGTCTCTTAAACTTCACTAGTGTATCTGCCTCCACCACTGACTCAGGCAGTGCATTCCATGCATCAACCACTCTCTGAGTAAAAAACCTTCCTCTAATATCCCCCTTGAACTTCCCTCCCCTTACCTTAAAGCCATGTCCTCTTGTACTGAGCAGTGGGGCCCTGGGGAAGAGGTGCTGGCTGTCCACTCTATCTATTCCTCTTAATATCTTGTATACCTCTATCATGTCTCCTCTCATCCTCCTTCTCTCCAAAGAGTAAAGCCCTAGCTCTCTTAATCTCTGATCATAATCCATACTCTCTAAACCAGGTAGCATCCTGGTAAATTTCCTCTGTACCCTTTCCATTGCTTCCACATCCTTCCTATAGTGAGGTGACCAGAACTGGACACAGTACTCCAAGTGTGGCCTAACCAGAGTTTTACAGAACTCTATCCCTCGTCTTATGAAAGCTAACACTCCATAAGCTTTCTTAACTACCCTATCTGCCTGTGAGGCAACTTTCAGGGATCTGTGGACGTGTACCCCCAGATCCCTCTGCTTCTCCACACTACCAAGTATCCTGCCATTTACATTGTACTCTGCCTTGGAGTTTGTCCTTTCAAAGTGTACCACCTCACACTTCTCCAGGTTGAACTCAATCTGCCACTTCTCAGCCCACTTCTGCATCCTATCAATGTCTCCCTGCAATCTTCGACAATCCTCTACACTATCTACAACACGACCAACCTTTGTGTTGTCTGCAAACTTGCCAACCCAGCCTTCTACCCCCACATCCAGGTTGTTAATAAAAATCTCAAAAAGTCGAGGTCCCAGAACAGATCTTTGTGGGACACCACTAGTCACAACCCTCCAATCTGAATGTACTCCCTTCACCACAACCCTCTGCCTTCTGCAGGCAAGCCAGCTCTGAATCCACCTGGCCAAACTTCCCTGGATCCCATGCCTTCTGACTTTCTGAATAAGTCTACCATGTGGAACCTTGTCAAGAGCCTTACTAAAATCCATGTAGATCACATCCACTGCACTACCCTCATCTATATGCCTGGTCACCTCCTCAAAGAACTCTATCAGGCTTATTAGACATGATCTGCCCTTCACAAAGCCATGCTGACTGTCCCTGATCACACCATATTTCTCTAGATGCCCATAGATTCTATCTCTAAGAATCTTTTCCAACAGCTTTCCCACCACAGGCGTAAGGCTCACTGGTCTATAATTACCCGGACTATCCCTACTACCTTTTTTGAACAAGGGGACAATATTCGCCTCCCTCCAGTCCTCCGGTACCATTCTTGTGGACAATGAAGACATAAAGACCCTAGCCAGAGGCTCAGCAATCTCTTCCCTCGCCTCATGGAGCAGCCTGGGGAATATTCTGCCAGGCCCTGGGGACTTATCCATCCTAATATATTTTAACAACTCCAATAGCTCCTTTCCCTTCATTACAACATACTTCAGAACTTCAACCTCACTCATATTGTCCTCATAGTCATCAGGTTCCCTCTCATTGGTGAATACCGAAGGCAAGTATTCATTGAGGACCTTGCTCACTTCCACAGCCTCCAGGCACATCTTCCCACCTTTATCTCTAATCGGTCCTACCTTCACTGCTGTCATCTTTTTGTTCTTCACATAATTGAAGAATGCCTTGGGGTTTTCCTTTACCCCACTCACCAAGGCCTTCTCATGCCCCCTTCTTGCTCTTCTCAGCCCCTTCTTAAGCTCCTTTCTTGCTACCCTATATTCCTCAATAGACTCATCTGATCCTTGCTTCCTAAACCTCATGTATGCTGCCATCTTCCACCTGACTAGATTTTCCACCTCACTTGTCACCCATGGTTCCTTCACCCTACCATTGTTTATCTTCCTCACCGGGACAAATTAATCCCTAACATCCTGCAAGAGATCCTTAAACATCGACCACATGTCCATAGTACATTTCCCTGCAAAAACATCATCCCAATTCACACCAGCAAGTTTTAGCCTTATAGCCTCATAATTTGCCCTTCCCCAATTAAAAATTTTTCTGCCCTCTCTGATTCTATCCTTTTCCATGATAACGCTAAAGGCCGGGGAGCGGTGATCACTGTCCCCCAGATGCTCACCCACTGAGAGATCTGTGACCTGACCCAGTTCGTTACCTAATACTAGATCTAGTATGGCATTCCCCCTAGTCGGCCTGTCAACATACTGTGACAGGAATCCATCCTGGACACACTTAATAAACTCTGCCCCATCTAAACCCTTGGAACTAATCAGATGCCAATCAATATTAGGGAAGTTAAAGTCACCCATGATAACAACCCTGTTATTTTGCACCTTTCCAAAATCTGCCTCCCAATCTGCTCCTCGGTATCTCTGCTGCTACCAGGGGGCCTATAGAATACCCCCAGTAGAGTAACTGCTCCCTTCCTTTTCTTGACTTCCACCCATACTGACTCAAAAGAGGATCCTGCTACATTACCCACCCTTTCTGCAGCTGTAATAGTATCCCTGACCAGTAATGCCACCCCTCTTCCCCTTCCCCCCTATCCCTTTTAAAGCACTGAAATCCAGGAATATTGAGAATCCATTCCTGCCCTGGTGCCAGCCAAGTCTCCGTAATGGCCACTACGTCATAATTCCATGTATGTATCCAAACTCTCAGTTCATCACCTTTGTTCCTGATGCTTCTTGCATTGAAGTACACACACTTTAGCCCTTCTACTTTACTACCTTTACACCCTTTATTCTGCTTCTCTTTCCTCAAAGCCTCTATATATGTTAGATCTGGATTTACTCCATGCACTTCTTTCACTGCTCTATCGCTTCGGGTCCCATCCCCCTGGCAAATTAGTTTAAACCCTCCCGAACCATGCTAGCAAACCTACCAGCAAGGATATTACTCCCCCTCGAGTTCAGGTGCAACCCATCCAATCTGTACAGATCCCACCTTCCCCAGGAGAGATTCCAATGATCCAAAAATCTAAAACCCTGCCCCCTGCACCAACTCCTCAGCCATGCATTCAACTGCCATCTCCTCCAATTCTTGCCTTCACTATCACATAGCACTGGCAGCAATCTTGAGAACGCCACCCTTGAGGTCCTGTTCTTCAGCCTTCTGCCTAGTTACCGAAACTCACACTTCAGGACCTCATCCATCTTCCTGCCTATGTCATTGGTACCAACATGTATCACGACTTCTGGTTGCTTTCCCTCTTGTGCCAAGGTGTCATGCACCCGGTCAGAGACATCCCGGACCCTGGCACCCAGGAGGCAACAAAACATGCGGGTGTCCTTCTCACGTCCACAAAATCTCTTGTCTGCTCCCCTGACTATAGTGTCCAATGACGACAGCTCTCCTCATCTCTGTTCCATCCTTCTCCAACACAGGGTCAGACTCAGTGCCAGAGGCCCTGCCACCGTGGCTCACACCTGGTCGGCCGTCCTCACCAACAGCATCCAGGACGGTAAACTTATTATTCAGGGGAATGGCTACGGGGTGCTCTGCACTACCTGTCTACTCTCCTTCGCTTTCCCCCCTCGGACTGTTACCCAACGACCTGCTTCCAGCAGCCTAGGTGTGACAGCCTCCCTGTAGCTCTCATCTATGACTGCCTCATTTTCCCTTATGCTGCTCCAGATTCCTCACACGGTCTTCCAGATTGCCCAGCCGCAAGCACTTCTGGCAGGTGTGACTTTGCAGAAGAGGGGAGTTCCCCCAGGATGGCCACATCTCATAGGAGAGGCACATTACCATCTCAGGAGGCATCGTAAAGAGTAACTGGGAATAAACTCGTCCTCTGCCTCTTCTCGTTGAAGCCTCTCGAGTCAAAGCCTCAATGCTCCACTCCTTCACTGGCCGCTCCGCTTGAGCCACCCCTCTATTTATTTGTTTGAGCTTTTCCAACTGCTTGGTCACCTGACTTTGATTGCCCAATCAGCTGCTTTCTGCTGAGTCTGAGCTATTCAAATCTTGATTGTCAATCAACAGCTTTCTGCTGAGCTATTCAAATCTTGATTGACTTGATTGCACAGTCCAACTGCCAAAACTGCCAGAATCTCTCAAGTCAAAGCCTCAGAGCTCCACTCCTTCACTGACCCACTCACTCACTGGCAGCTTTATACTATTTTGTATAGGAATTGAAATTGCAAATTTTCTATATCCAAACTTTAAAATAAATAATACTACTGTTGCAAAAAAAGACTTTATGGAATTGCTAGTCACTCAACACATGTTCTTCATTTGGTTCAGGGGGAGTATTTCAGTCAAAAATTTTTCCAGCATAGTTGCTTTGTGCACTGTAGGGTGTGTTATAAATAAATCAGGTCTCACCTTTAAGAATCATTGTAACACAACCCAGGCAGAGGAATCTAACCTAAGACACATTCTATATAGATGAACAATATCAGTATGAGAATGACTTGATGGTTCGACTGACACAATTAAATATCAGTGACATGAGAACTATAAAAGAAGTATGTGACAATGTATTGCTGTTTGATCATATCTTCCAAAATATCTTCTTCCATAAAAAAAAGATATAAATATTTAGAAACTATACATGTTCTTGTGAAGAAAAGACATACAAAACAAATAAATAAATACTACTTTTGAAAAGAATGCATGTGCATACATATCAAAGGTTAATAAGGTATTAAACATATTTAACAGCAACGTAACTCAATGCAGTACTTTTTAAAAGTGATTCAATATTGCCAATGTTATGTATTTGCAAAAACAATGTTCTTTCAATTCTAATTTTCTGTGTCAAAGCAATCAGAACTATTTTGTAAAATGATACGTGCGCCCCCAGCATTTTCTCTCAGCTACTGTTATGTATCATGTTGACACACAGATCTTATCTTGTTATGCCTTTTGGATTGCAATTAGACAATTTAGAAGTAAAGGACAGTATAACATTTATAATTCAATGGATATGATCTCCGGGCAAAATAATCAGACAATTGAGGTATTTCCTATCTACCATGAGCCCTCTTGCAAATAAACATTTCTAGATCTTTATAACTTAGAAATCGCCCTTCACGGTTCAGAAATTTAAAGATGAATTTATAAGAATTTATCACATGAGTGGTGTGAGATAAAATCTGGAATTCTTTGACCAGAAAGTTTTGAAGGCTGGTTTACTGGTGGCATTTCAGGGAAGGTAGATTGTTGAAGTTCAAGGAATTAAGGACTTTGGTGAACTGGCACAGAGATAGTTGAAGGCTGGGCAGATCAGCCATGAATCATATAGAATGGTGAGACTGGCTTGAGTGAGCAGGTAGCCTACCCTCACTCCTGTTTTCTTGTGCTCTATACCTGTTAGGTGTAGAGAACAGTTTGTGCAGGCCACTGCCTGATTGACTTGTGGTCAAAGGTATTCTTCTGCATCAGGTTTCTGCATAGGAATGGGGGCTACAGCACGATCCAACCGAATGAACCATTCAACAGCAATGTAACTAGCAGGAACTGAAGGAACCTAGTGATGTGATGTTTGGCCACACTGGGTATATTTTTCTCCCTCTCTGTGGGAGATCTGTATATTTCATTTCGATACACAGATACAAGGTTCCCAAATAATTGAAATGCAGCTTCCATGTGAGTTTTTGTGTGTGTGGCCCAGTGTAGAAGTCTAAGGTATGAGCCTTTGGCAAGGAAGCAAAGGTGAAAAGCAATAAGAAAAACAGGTAATGTTGTTTATAGTAATTAACTAAAATTATACCAAATGACAACTAATTAATTAAAGTAGGGACGCAAGAGAAGCGATATGTTGTAGCTGCGCGGTGTGGGAGCTGGCGAACTCCAATGTGGTTCCTGGTGACCACCTCTGCATCAAATGTTGGTTGCTTGAGGAACTTCAGCTCCAAGTCGCTGACCTGGAATCTGAGCTTCGAACACTGTGATTCATTGGAGGGGGCGGGGGGGGGGAGGAGAATTACCTGGATACTGTGTTTCAGGGGGCAGTCACACCCATTAGATTAACTACTTCAAATTTGATCTCTGGCCAGGGACAAGAGGGTGAGGCAGTTAAGGGCGACCAAAGAGGTAGTGCTGGAGGAGCCTCAGCCCTTGAGCTTACCAAACAGGTTTGGGAGTGTGGCTCCCTGTAAGGGTGAGAGTGGGGTCAATAGGAAGTATGACCAACCAAACCACAGCACTGTGATTCAGGGAACCAATCAAAAGGTGGAGGGCGGAGGAGAAAAGAAATTAAGTTGTAATTGAGGATATTACAGTCAAGTAAATAGACAAAATTCTCTGTGGCAAGGATCAAGAGTCCTGAAGTTCATTGTTGTCTGCCTGGTGCCTGTCTCATTTGACCTGCAGAGGAATTTGAAACGGGAGGGGATAGATCCAGTTATCATAATGCATTTGGGTACTAATGAAGTAGGAAGAACAAGGAAAGAGGTTCTCTTCATGAAATTTGAGCAGGTACAGGCTAAATTAAAATGCAGACCAAAAAAGTAATAATTCCTGGATATTGAGTTAACAAGATCAGATAATAATATATAGCTAAAGATCTGGCATGAGTTTGAATTCGTGGGACATTGACACTAGCGTTGGGGAAGGATGGAGCTGTTCCAATGGGACTGGCTCCACCTGAGCCATGCTGGGGCTAGAATTCTGGCAAGGTATGGGTAAAGTAAGGGGTCAAAGGAGTGCAGGAGAGGTTACTGAATTCTCCAGAATAAAGAATAAGAAATAATTTAGAAAGCGATAAGACAGCTTGGTTACAAGATTGAAAAGAAGGGTGGGGAACGGCACAGTTAGAAATTGACCGTTCCCTGTCTGGTGGCAAAGTAACACAAGAAATTCAGCACCACCAGCAAAATAAATGGAAAAACAAAAGGAAGAGAAGTGAAATAGAGGTGAGGTCTGGTGCAGCTTGGCTCTGAGATCCCCCGTGCAGCAGAATCTCCTCTACGTCCAGTTCCAAAAGCCCAGAAAGGAAATGTCTCTTCTGCACCCATTGTGAAAATCCCATCTCCTGTATGCAGTGTCTACTGCATCTTGCAGGAAACTGGAAACTGGGAGCAGTACAGCACAAACTGCTCTCCATCTCTGAGAGCAATTGAATGCCAAGTATTTCAGAACGGTCTGTGAACCAATCAACACTACTTCACTATTCTACTCTCTTATTATTCAGTTAAGAGAGCTGCTAATCAGGACATTGGGGTAGTCATAGAGTCTTGGAAAGTACAGCACAGAAACAGGCCATTTAGCCCATCTAGTCCATTTGAAAACCATTTAAACTGCCTTCCCAAACAACCGTACCGGGACCATAGACCAGTATACCCCTACCATCCATGTACCTATCCAAACCTCTTAAACATTGAAATCGAGCTTGCATGCAGTACGTGTGCCGGCAGCTCATTCCACACTCTCACAACTGTCTGAGTGAAGAAGTTTCCCCTCATGTTCCTTTTAAATCTTTAACCTTTCACCCTTAACCTATGACCTCTGGTTGTGGTCCCACCCAACCTCAATGGAAAAAGCCTGCTTGCATTTACCCTATCTATACCCCTCATAATTTTCTATATCTCTATCTATTCTACTCTTAATCTTCTACATTCTAAGGAATAGAGACCTAATTCTCCAGACCCGGCAACATTCTTGTAAATTTTCTCTGTATTCTTTCAGCTTGTTTACATCTTTCCTGTAGGTAGGTGACCAAAACTGCACACAATACTCCAAATTAGGCCTCACCAACGTCTTCTACAGCTACAACATAACATCCCATCTCCTGTACTCAATACATTGATTTATGAAGGCTGATGTACAAAAAGTTTTCTTTATGACCCTATCTTAGTGCAACGCCAATTTCAACAAATTATGGATCCGTATTCCCAGATCCTTTTGTTCTATCACACTCCTCAGTGCCCTATTGTTTACTGTGTAAGACCTACCCTGGTTGGTCCTACTGAAGTGCAAAACCTCGCATCTGTCTGCATTAAATTCCATCTGCCATTTTTCAGCCCATTTTTCCAGCTGGTGCAGATCCCTTTGCAAGCCATGATAACCTTCCTTGTTGGCCACTACACCCCCAGTCTTGGTGTCATCCACAAAATTGCCGATCCGACTAACCACATTATCATCCAGATCATTTTTATTAATGACAAACAACAATGGACCCAGCACAGATCCCTGTGGTACTCCACTAGTCACAGGCCTCCAGTCAGAGAGGCAACCATCTATTACTCCGCTCTGGCTTCTCCCACATAGTCAATGTGTAATCCAATTTACTACCTCCATCTTGAATGCTGAGCAACTTAACCTCCTTGATCAACCTCTCATGCGGGACCTTGTCAAATGCCTTGCTAAGGTTCATGTGAACAACATCTATTGCCTTGCCTTCATCCATTTCCTGGTAACTTCCTCGAAAAACTCAATAAGATTGGTTAAACATGATCTACCATGCCTGAAGCCATGCTAACTATCCTTAATCAGTCCATGTCTAACCAAATACTTCTATATCCCGTCCCTTAGAATATCTTCCAATAACTTTCCCACAACTGATGTCAGGCTCACTGGTCTGTAATTTCCTGGTTTATGTTTAGATCCTTTTTTGAACAACGGAGCAACATTAGCTGTCCTCCAATCCTATGGTAGCTTACCTGTCACTGAGAATGTTTTAAGTATCTCTGCTAGGGCCCTGGCAATTTCCACGCTTCCCTCTCATAGGGTCCAAGGGAGCACTTTGTCAGGCCCTGAGGATTTATCCACCCCGTTTTGTTGCAGGATAGCAAACACCTCCCCTTCTGTAATCTGTGCAGGGTCCATGACCTCACTTCTACATTGCCTCACTTCTATAGACTCTGTGTCCATCTCCTGAGTAAATATAGATGCAAAAAGTTTATTTAAGATCTTCCCCCATCTGTTCTGGCTCCACACATGAATTACCGTGCTGCTCTTCCGAAGGACCACATGGCTTCAAGCGTGGTAGATCATGTCTAAACAACCTTATAGAAAGTTTCAGGGAAGTTACCACAAAAGTAATTCTCAGCAATTGTTTTGGAACCAATTTTTCCATTTCGCCATTGTCAGTTGCCCTGCTGCGTACTGACACTTGCACTGATCTCTCAGCAGAGGTAGAAGCAGGGGGCTGACACTTTGGGGCCTGGCAGCTTGCTGTTGGCCCTCTAACCCCTGTGGAGCACTTGCAGCCAGCTTTGTCTCTTGTTGCTGGTGCATAATGAGAGTAACATTTGGAACGGAGGCGCCAACGCAGAGTCGGAAAATGCTAGAGTTGTAGACTCAACCAGCTCCAGGAAGAGCACTGGCCTCCCCGTCATCGAAGACATCTTCAAAAGCCGATCCCTCAAGATGGTGACATCCATCATGAAGGACACCCGCCACTTGGTTCAAGCCATCAGGGAGCGGGTACAGGAGACTGAAGATGCACACTCAACATTTTAGGAACAAATGCTTCCTCTCCACCATCAAATTTCTGAACGATCCATGAAACCACGAGCACTACCTCCTAATTTTGCTCTCTTTTTACACTATTAATTTATTTTTATATATTTTATTGTAATTTGTAGTAATTCTAATGCATTGCACTGTACTACTGCTGCAAAGCAACACGTTTCACAACATGGCTGCATCACCGTCTGGTATGGAGGGGACACTGCACAGAATCGAAACAAGCTGCAGAGAGTTGTAAACTTAGTCAGCTCCATCATGGGCACTAGCCTCCATCGAATCCAAAACTACTTTAAGGAGCAGTACCATCCATCATAAAGGGCCCCCAGCACCCTGGTCATGCCTTGTTCTCATCGCTACCATCAGCGAGGAGGAGAAGCCTGAAGACACACAATTGATAATTCAGGAACAGCTTCCTCTCCTCTGCCATTTGATTTCCGAATGGACATTGAACCCATGAACTACATTTTTAATTCTATTTTTGTGCTACTTTTTAAAACGTAGCTATTCAATACATATATACTTACTGTAATTTGCATGTTTCTCTATTACTGTGTATTACTTTGTACTGCTGCCGCAATTACAACAATCTCACAACATATGCCAGTGATATTAAACAGTGATATGCCAGTGATTCAGATTCTGATTCTGGACATATGTCAGTGATAATAAACCTGATTCCGATTCTGATGATTACCGCTGTGGATGTGACCTAACACCTCACCATGTACTCCTGCTGCAGCTGCTGGTTCACCTTTCTACTTGCAGTTTCTGAAAACATTGTGCAGTAGGTTAAAAGATCAGCCCAACATTGTAGATCGAAAGTCCTGTACAGGGCTGTACTGTTCCGTGTTCTGATAGTAAATTGATAAATTGGTTTATTGTTGTCACACGAACCGAGGTACAGTGAAAAACGTGGTTTTGCACACCTTTCATTCAGATCATTTCACTACAAAAGGTGCTTTGAGTGAGTACAAGGGAAAGCAATAACAGAATGCAGAATAAAGTCTCACAGTTATAGAAGAAGTGCAATGCAAACATACAATAAGGTACAAATCATAATGAGATAGATTGTAAGATCAAGAGACCACCTTATTGTATTAAGGGAAATAGTCAATAGTTTATGATGGTGGAATCAAAGCTGTCCTTGAGCCTGGTGGTATGAGCTCTCGAGCTTTTGGATCTTTGGCCCAATGTGAGGGGTGAAAGGAGAGAATGTGTGCTGTGGGAGGGATCTTTGATGATGGTAGCTGCATTACCAAGGCAATAAGAGGTGTAAGCAGAGACCACAGAGAGGAAGCTGGTTTCTGTGATGTGCTGAGCCGTGCTAACAACTCTCTGTGGTTCCTTGCAGTCTCATGTAAAGCATTGTCTTAGAAGGGCGTGGAGAATAATGCTTTTAGTCTAAAGAATAGTGAGGGTTAGAAATTCAGTACTTGAAAGGATAATGTGCAAAAACTTTCAAACTTGACTCCTGACTACCTAATGAGCCATAACTTGGAAGACCATTGGCAGAGAACTGATAACCCACATTATTCTAAGTAGTTCTGCTTGGCTGCGTTGACTACAAGACTGAATGATTTCTCTAGAGCTGTATACACCTATAGTTCTATGAATTCTTTCTCAGAGATTCAGATTCAGATACTGGGGTTATTTGAGGACATAATGAGTGCAGTGGATAGAAGGGAACAGATGGATGTCGTATACTTGGATTTCCAGAAGGTGTTCAATAAGGTGCCACACAAGAGACTTATAAATAAGATACGGATGCATGAGGTCAGAGGAAGTGTATTGGCATGGATAGTAGATTGGTTAACCAATGGATGGCCTACTGCTGCTCCTATTTCTTATGTCCTCATTTTTCATGTGTATATTGAAATACACAGTGAAATGCACCAATTGTGTTAACAACCAATGCTCTCAGAGATATGCCTGAGACACCCCTCAAGTGTTGTCACACATTCTATTGCCAACATAGGCTGCCTTCCATGCTTGGCAGAACAAAACAGAACACAAGAAGCAGCAAAGCAACAACAGCAAAAGTAGACCCCATTGCTCCCTTCCAATCTCCCACCCATGTATATCCACACTCATCTAACACAGGGCAGGCCGCCTTCTTTTGCTTCCAGTCCCCAGTGGACCTGCAAAGGTTTGCAGTCTTTGGCCATTAGGCCTCAACATCTGGACTTCCGATCGACCCTCGGTCTTCAATCTGGATTTTCCAATATATCAACCCAGGACTTGCCGATGATGACAGATGAGGACCCTGAACTTCAAGCCTCGAACTCTATAATTGTCGATGTTGGGACCTCCAGACACAGCATCATCCAATATCAAGATAGGCAACTTCCAGTGGCTTCACTAGCAATTTCCCTAGTGCACCTATGTGGTCAATTATTCTAACCCATATGTCTTAGCAATGTGGAAGTATATCCATGCAGTCACAGGGAGAGCGTACAAACTCCTTACAGTCAGTAGTGCAATTGAACGTGTGTCACTGGTGCTGTAATAGCATTACACAAACTGCTATGCCGCCCCCAGCTTAACATTTGTATTATTTATTGAGACGTGGAGCTGAGTAACTCCTTCCAGCCCTTTGAGCTGCACTGCTGCCAGCCTTCCAATTGTAGCCTAATCACAGGACAACTTACAATGATCACTTGACCTACCAACAGGTACATCTTTGGACAGTGGGAGGAAACCCACATGGGGAGAACGTTCAAACTCCTACAGGCAGTGGCAGGAATTGAACCTGGGTTGCCTGTACTGTAAAGCGTTGTGCTAACCACTACGCTACCGTACTGCGCAAGGAAGAAACCTGCATGGAAATGGATCCGTCAGGCAGACACAGCTTGGACTCAGGAAGCACAAACAAGATAAAATCTGCAGACGCTGGAAATCCGAGCAACACACACAAAATGCTGGAGAATCTCAGCAGGCCAGGCAGCATCTATGGAAATGAATAAACAGTCGACGTTTCAGGCTGAGATCCCTCGGCAGGACATTCTGAAGGGTCTCAGCTCATAATGTTGACTGTACTCTTTTCCATAAATGCTGCCTGGCCTAATGGATTCAGGAAGGACAAGTTCTATTCAGCAAACTTACCGGAGTTCTTTACGTATATAACAACTGCAGTGGATGTTGTGTCTTTGAATTTCCAGAAGTCATTCAATAAGCTGCCGCATGAAAGACTGATCCATAAAATAAGGATGCATGGGGTTGGGGAAAAGGCAAAGGGTTGGGGTAAATGGTTGCTTCTTGTGGTAATTAGTGGTGAGTGAGGTGCCATGGGGATCAGTGCTGGGCCTGGAACTGTTCATGATATACAGTACATTAGCAATCCAGAAGAGGGGACCAAGTGTAGCGTATCTATGTTTGCTGATGACATTAAATTGAGCGGATAAGCAAATTGTGCGAGGGAAGCAAGCAGTCTGCAGAGAGGTATAGATGGGGTAAGTGAGTGGACAACAATTTGGCATATGGAGTAAAACACTAGTCAATACGAGGTCATTCACTTTGAAAGGAAAAAATAGAAGATTGTATTATTATTTAAATGGTGAAAGATTGCACCATGGTGTTAAGCAGAGCAGCTTGGGAGTGCTGGTAAAACAGGAATGGAAATGTAACTTTGGCCTTCATCGCTAAAGGATTCAATTTAGAAGCAGCGAGGTTATACTTCAACGGTACAAGATACTGGTGAGGCTGCACCTGGAGTACTGACGGCAGTTCTGGTCTACTTACTAGAGAAGATGTACTGGCTTTGGAGGTGGTGTGGACGACTTCTACTAAGTTGATTCTGGAGAAGGGGATGCTGAGGTACCTGGGACCTACATTCATTGGAATTCAGAAGAATGAGAGGGAATCTTGTAGAAATACATAAAATTATGAAAGAGGTGGATAAGATAGAGGCAGGAAAGTCATTTTCACTGATAGCCTCATGATTTAGAGAAGTAGATTTAGGATGGGGATGAGGAGGAACCGTTTTTCCCAAAGAATGAGGGATCTGTGGAATTCTCTGTCCAAGGAAACCATAGAACTACCTCATTAAATATATTTAAGACAGCATTAGATTTTTTTTTGCAGAGTAAGACAATTATTGTTTTCTTTATCTTTCATGTTTCTCTGTGCTGCGTTAGATCTAGAGTAACAATTCCCTCATTTTCATTTACACTTGCACTCAGGAAATGGCATTAAACAATCTTGAGTGGAGCTGTGTCCATAGCCAGATTAGTTATGGTGGAGCAGGCACTTTGGGCCAGATAGCCTACTCTTGCTCCTTTTTCTTTTGTTCTTGTGTTTTCACCACAGGAAACTTGAGCTGCATGCAGTGGGGAAAACACCAAACATTATGTGTCGTATTTATTTTGTTCAGAATACAAATTGATCAACTTGATTATAGAGCTATAGAGTCAGAACCCACAGCACAGAAACAGCCCCAGCCAAAAGATTAATATGCCCAGTGCCATCAACCTGCAACCAAACCATAGCCCTCCATATCCTTCTCACCTATGTACCATGTACCTATACATGTACCTATTCAATTTCTCTTAAATGTTGAAATTGAACTCAAATCCACCACTTCTGCTGGCAGTTCATCCCATCCTCTCACCACACTCTGAGTGAAGAGGTCCCCCTTCACGTACCCCTTAAACATTTCTCCTTTCACCCTTAACCCATAACCTCTTGTGACATGGAAGAATAGATTTGAGGATCCAATAAGTGAAACAGAAGACATAGATTTAAAAATGGGTATGTCAGGTATTTATTTAAAAATGAACAGTGAAACACTAAGTCGGTGTCTATCTTAGCAAGTATTCATCTAAGCAACTCAAAACCACTACACTGCATATTCAGTTACCCTTTAAATGAATGAATACTTTACTAAACCTCCCTGATTCATAAAAACACAAGACGTAAGCCTGCTATGAACAGATACTTAACTAGAAAAACACGGGGGGAGTGGGGGTGGGGAGCACGACTACATCTGCAATGCTCTTTCGCATTGGTTCTTCGGTACTGGTCACAACGCTCAGCCTGAAGTGGGCCCCGTGGATGGCAGGAAAGAAGGAGGGTGTACCCTCCGCATGTGCTACCTTTTATACCCCCAGGGTGCCCGGAACCGGAAATGGGTGCCATGGCACATGAACTAACCAATGGGTAAAGAGCATCTCGGACTTTAAATGAACCAATCAGCATAATGGAAGTGGCTTTCGACCAAAATAAGCCACACCCTCTATAGGAGAACTTAGAAGTTCTAGTTTCACCCAACTCCAATACAAAAAGCCTGATTGCACATACCCTAATCTATGCCCCCTCATAACTCTATCAAATATCCCCTCATTCTTCAATGCTCCAGAGAATGAAGTCAAGCCCTGGCAGCATCCTTATACATTTACTCTGCACTCTTTCAATCTCATTGACCTACTCCTGTAGGTAGGTGACCAAAACAGAAAACAATACTCCAAATTAGTCTTCACCAATGTCTTATCCAACTTCAACAAAACATCCCACCTCCTGTATTCAGTACTATGATTTATGAATGCCAGTGTGCCAAAAGCTTTCTTTACAACCATATCTACTTGTGACTCCACTTTTAAAGGATTATGGACCTGTATTGCCATACCTCTCCGTTCTACCACACTCTTCAGGGCCTTTCTGCTCACCACACAAGTTCTACAGTGAGTTTCCCCCAACCAAAGTGCAACACCTCACGTTTATCTGCTTTAAATTCCATCTGCCATTTTTCAGTCCATTTTTCCAGCTGGTCCGGATTCTGCTGCAAACCTCCCCTCTGTCCACTACACCCCTAGTCTTGGTGTCATCCACGAATCTGCTGATCCAGTTTACTACATGACCATCCAGACTGTTGGTACAGATGGCGCACAACAATGGACCCAGCACTGAATCCTGCAGAGCTCCACTAGTCAAAGGCCTCCAGTCAGAGAGGCAACCGTCTACTACCACTCTCTGGTTTCTCCCACAAAGGCAATATCCAATCCAATTCACTACCTCATCTTCAGTGCATCAGTCAACTTTTGAATCTTATATAAGTGAACTCTGGGTTTCTGTTCTTTGCATCCTCTTTTTTGTGGCTGTGTTCACTCAGTATTTCTAGCTTATCTCGCACTGGTGTCTATATATACCATGTATTCCTCTACTTCTCCATAATCAAAACTTCAAAACTGTCTTGATAATCTGAAGCTATAAATTATCACAGCTAGCTACTTCTTTTCATTTTGACTTTTCTTGAGATCCTCTCCTAACCATAGTTGTGTCCTTTTCTGTAAATCTTTCACCATTAAGTGGGATCTAACTCTGAGAAGCGTTTAGGATATAAATTGCTGCCTTTATTATTTCCAGGTATCCCAGTGTCCTTTCAGAAGTTTAACTGGTTTTGTGAGTGCAGTCTGCAGAAGATCTAGAGGCAGTGGTCATAGAATTCACCCTGCAGTTGAGAGGGAGAAGCTAAAATCAGATGTAAAGGTATTATAGTGGAGTAAAGAGAACTACAGAGGATTGGGAAGCTTTTAAAAACCAACAGAAGGTAATTAGAAAGGGGATAAGGAAGATGAAATATGTCGGTAGGATGGCTAATAATCTAGAAAAGGAAAGCAAATGTTTTTCATATACATGAAGAGTAAAAGAGAGGTAAGAGTGGATATTGGATCATTGGAAAATGACGCCTGAGAGATAGTAATGGTGGACAAAGAGATGCTGGACGAACTCAACCAGTATTTTGTGTCACTTTTCACTGTGGAAGATGCCAAAAGTATACCAGAGTCAGGGTCAGTATTACAAAGGTGAAGGTGCTTGGGAAGCTGAACCTTGGGAAGCCTGGAAAGCTTAAGGTAGATAAGTCACCTGGACTAGATGGACTACATCCCAGGGTTCTGAATGAAGTAAATGAGAAGATTCTGAGGGCATTAATAATGATCTTTCAAGAATTTCTACCTTCTGAGGACTGGAAATTTGCAAACATCATTCCATTCTTTAAGAAAGGAGGGAGGCACAAACAGGAGTTATAGGCCAGTTAGCCTAACCTCAGTGGTAGGGAAGATGTTGGGGTCCATTACTAAGGAGGAGGTTTCAGGGTACTTTGGAGCACATGATAAAATAGGCCGAAGTCAGCATAGTTTCCAAGGGACATATTGCCCAACAGATCTGTTGGAATTGTTTGAGGAAATAAAAGGCAGGAGAAGCAATGGAGAGCTAGTGTATGTTAAACAGAAGAGATTCTGCAGATGCTGGAAATCCAAAACAACACATAAAATGCTGGATGAACTCAGCAGGACAGGCAGCATGAATAGAAATGAACGAACAGTGAATACTTTGTGCTGAGACCCTTTTTCAGGACTGGAAAGGAAAGGGTAAGATGTCAGAATAATAAGGTGGGGGGAGGGGAAGGAGGATAGCTAGAAGGTGATAGGTGAAGCCAGGCAGGTGGAAAGGTAAAGGGCTGGAGATGAAGGAATCTGATAAGAGAGAAGAGTAGATCACAGGAGAAAGGGAAGGTGAAGGTATACCAGGGAAAGGTGATAGAGGGGTGAGAAGAGGTAAGAGGCCTGAGTGGGTTTAGAAGAAGAGGGAAGGGGGAGAGAAATCAATATTCATGCCATCATGTTGGAGACTACCCAGATGGAATAGAAGGAGTTGCTACTTCTCCTTCACTCTGAGGGTGGCCTCATCGTGGCATAAGAGGAGGCTGTGGACCGAGATCTCAGAATGGGAATGTGAATTGAAATTAAAGTGGTTACATTTTAGGTGGAGGGAGTGCGGAGGTGCTCAACAAGTGGATATTGCTTACTTAGATATTCAGAAGGCCTAGGATCAGAGGGCACAGCCTCAGAATACAAGGACGTCCCTTTAGAACAGAAATGAGAAGCAATTTCTTTAGCCAGAGTTTAGCTTGATGCACCATCAATTTTATTGACTGGAAGAAAGAACAAGCAGTAATTGACCACCATACTATATCCTGGAGACTGAGGGCAGGGCTCAGGCCTCAATCGCCTTTATACCGGGGTCAGTGGGAGGAACCACAGGAGCAGTCAGCAGAGGGACATGTCCAGACAGGTATATGTAGTTCACCACATAGCCAAAGGTGGTGAATTGCCACAGACGGCCGTGGAGGCCAAGTCATTGGGTATATTTAAAGTGGAAGTTGATAGGCTCTTGATTAGTAAGGGTGTCAAAGGTTACAGGCAGAGGGAAGAACGAGGTTGAAAGGGAAGATAATCAGCCATGACAGAAAGGTGTAGGTTCAAGGGCCAAATGGCTGTAATTATACTTCTACATCTATGGTCCTACACTGTAAGAGCATTTGTTGCAGTGAAAAAGTATGAAGGCAAACTGCATTATGAGATTTCCTTTTTAACATGAAGTAATTCACAATATTGCGCAAAAGAAAAGGAGTTTTCCTTTGTATTGGCCAAGCTGTGCTGATGACATAGTGTGTTCTGCTGGCACTGGGCACCCAAAGTGGAAATGTTTCTTCATGTCTGGATCATGGTGCTTCACTCCCATTAAGAAGCAAAACAAAATATTGAATTATATATTCTTTCTCTCGTTGAACCTGTAGAACCAAAGGTTTCTAAGAACTTGGCAAATACTGTATCTTATTTTCAAGGTAAAAGCAAGTATAACTGTAAACTTTAAATTCAACTCTGCAATTAAAAGAATAAGCTTTTCTGGTTGCACATGTATAATGGGAATCTGTTAATGTGGTGAACTACGTGTGCCTGTCTGGACACACCCCCGCTGACTGCTCCTGTGGCTCCTCCCACGGACCCCGGTATAAAGGCGATCAGAGCCTGAGCCCGGCCTCTCAGTCTCCAGGATGTAGTATGGTGGTCACTCACTGCTGGTTCCTTCTTCCAGTCAATAAAAGCCGATATCTCGCCTTTACGTCTCAGAGTGAGTTATTGATGGTGCATCAATTAATGCACTTTTATGCCTGTTTTGTTAGAACACCCTCACATATGTGCCAGTAAATTTCAATAATTAGGTCCAGTCAAAAATTCAGAGACATAAAATCAGAAGTACTCAGGCAGTGTAAAATAAATGAGACTTCTTATTGGCTTCACATCAAAGTTAAAATCAGACTTTGAAAAAGATAAATTATCTTAATTAATCTGAAGAAATAATAATATTAAATAGACTTTAATGGATATATAATCCTCCCAAAAATGAATTATCCTACTGAAAAATTATTTGCAAAGCATATCATGAATTATTACCTTCCACTTGTTTACCTTACAACTACAGTACTACACCTAAACTCCTCTTTAAATCATCTCGAAGGTTAAACATAGAAATACTTCCTGCCCTACTTTCAAAGCCAGTTACAATTTTTGAAAGTATTTGTCCAAAATTATTCATGTAAGGAATTCTGTATTCCATACAAATTTCAGAAGGTTAAAATCAGAAATAACAGATAAATACAAACTGATAAAAATATATTGGATGCCTTAAAGTTGGTCTTGACTACCTGGCATCCTCATCAGAATTCAACCAGGTGAACTGATATTTTCTCTGTGGACGCAGAAGGTCCTGGGATAAGAGTTTCTGTTCATACTCTGAATGAACCTGTACATATCCAAGCATGTCCATAGCTCTCCCACAGATTTTCTGTACTTTTGAAACTTTTTCATATGGCATTGCAGTCCTCCATGCCTCTGATATGCTTCTGGCATTTCTAGATGTTATTTTGAAAGCAGCTCCAGTTCCTTCCCCATGTGTGATATTATATACCCAAGACTCAAGTTTTGGAGTCAGATTTAAACCAGTGAATTTATACATTGCTGATATCTCCTTAAGTGGATCTCTTACTACATCTTCATACCGTACCATCATATAGCGTTGTTTTAGGAATTCAGGAGCATTTTCATTTGCAAGCTCATGAATCAGTATGTGACTTTTACAAATCTCTTTCATGACATCATAGTTTGAAGCCTCTGCTTTTTCCTTTGCTAACTGTTTACCGGCAGTGCCTAGAATAATACCATTGTCTCGTACCAGAGCATAAAGTGACTTTTCACGAGATTTAAGGACAGCTCTTGGGTCTCTAACAAGATGGATGATTTTGAGGTTCAGCTGGGGGTCTGTGAAGAGAGGGAAGAGTGACTTTAATTCAAAGAATCTCACTTCTTTGATGACAACATGACTGTAGGTTTTACAGGCATCTTCCATTTTGAAAAAATTGGTCCTGTTGCAGTGTTTCTTACAGGTTAAATCATTGCTGAGGTCCGTTCTTGCATAGCGGTTACACATCGGTGGTGAGCAGAGGGCTCGGCTGACTTCCCACTGGAATAAGTGAGATACAAGTCTGTCTTCAGACATGTATGAATCAAATGCTGACATGTCACACAAAAATACGGATCGTATGAGATCCCTAACAGCCATTTTCAAGACCTTTGCACTGTTGTGATTCATTTGTACCCACACGTGCCAGGCAGGCTCCATTAAATAAAAGACATCAGGATGTTGACTAAACACTTGTCCTACAAAGGAGGAGCCTGATCTCCAGGAAGAAAGAATAAGGATGTGAACTTTGTTTTTCTGTTCACTCGATGGATATACAGTCACGCTTTGTTTGGAATACAAGAAGAAAAGAGCCAGAACCTGAATGGCCATAAGTGCGATAATGCTGGTAGAAAAGCAAGTCAACCTCATCGTGGCAATGGTTGCGATTCGGTATCAATCTGTAAGATAAAACAGACATGTTACAACTTATCTCAAAGCCATTCAGTTATTAATCAAAGATGTGCTAAAACTGAAAGGGAATTGCAAGACAGCAGAGGAAAGAGCCATATTCAGACTCAATTTTCCTTGGTTTAGACATTTAAAGTTATATAAAGTTCTTATTATTTTGGGATGAGCTCTTGTAATTTCCGTATTGCAACTGAAAACCAAGGCCGCTCAAGGGAATATCATTAGTAAAATTATCTTCACAAGCAAGGTATTTCCTGTAGTGAAAGACATCACATATAAGGTGTCTTGTTGATAAGCTCGTGGCCCAGATCCTTCCTGGATCAGGTTCTAAAGGAAGCATGCATGTTTTGTTTTCCTTCAACAGCTAGCAGCTAACCAGATTGACAACTTGGCTCAGTCCAAAGCCAGAAGCAGCAAATGTAACCAGCCAAGGAACAGGTAAGCTTTCTAACTGAAAACAAAATTTGCTGATGCAGTAAACCTGCAAAATAGTTTACAGTATACATTACGTGGAAGTTTACAGTATACATTCTGCTGTTGGGGTATTTCCAGGATTCAGAAGACTGAATTATAAACGATAGGATATGCACCACCTTCCACAATGACCCACTTGCCAGCCCAGCCAGGCATTTCCTGTCCTGTCTGTGGTGTTCCATCATTTCCATAACACGTAATGAATCACTTGTCAAAAGATACAGTGGTATGCAAAAGTTTGGGCACCCCTGGTCAAAATTTCTGTTACTGTGAATAGCTAAGTGACTAAAAGATTACCTGATTTCCAAAAGGCATAAAGTTAAAGATGACACATTTCTCTACTATTTTAAGTAAGATCACTGTTTTATTTCCATCTTTTACAGTTTCAAAATAAAAAAAAGGAAAAGGGCCTAAAGCAAAAGTTTGGACACCCTGCATGGTCAGTACTTAGTAACACCCCCTTTGGCAAGTATCAAGTGTAAATGCTTTTTGTAGACAGCTGAGAGTGTTTCGATTCTTGTTTGGGGGATTTTTGACTATTCTTCCTTGCAAAAGGCTTCTAGTTCTGTGAGATTCTTGGGCCATCTTGCATGCACTGCTCTTTTGAGGTCTATCCACAGATTTTCAATGATGTTTAGGTCGGAGGACTGTGAGGGCCATGGCAAAACCTTCAGATTGTGCCTCTTGAGGTAGTCCATTCTGGATTTTGAGGTATGTTTAGGACTATTATCCTGTTGTAGAAGCCATCCTCTTTTCACAGCCAGTTTTTTTTTACAGACGGTGTGATGTTTGATTCCAGAATTTGCTGGTATTCAATTGAATTCATTCTTCCCCATGCCACTGGCTGCAACACAAGCCCAAAGCATGATTGATCCACCCCCATGCTTAATAATTGGAGAGGTGTACTTTTCATGAAATTCTGCACTCTTTTTTCTCCAAACATAACTTTGCCCATTGCGGCCAAAATTCAGCATCAGAAGTTTGCAAAGGAACATCTAAACAAGCCAGATACATGTTGGAAACAAGTCCTGTGGACTGATTAAGTTAAAATCAAACTTTTGGGCCGCAATGAGCAAAGGTATGTTTGGAGAGAAATACAGGATAATGAACCTAAACGCAAAATTCACCTAAAAATTCACAATGAACGACCTCAAGAGGCACAAGCTGAAGGTTTTGCCATGGCCCTCACAGTCCCCCAACCTAAACATCATCGAAAATCTGTGGATAGACCTCAAAAGAGCAGTGCATGCAAGACGGCCCAAGAATCTCACAGAACTAGAAGCCTTTTGCAAGGAAGAATAGTCAAAAATCCCCCAAACAAGAATCGAAACACTCTCAGCTGGCTACAAAAAGCATTTACAAGCTGTGATACTTGCCAAAGGGGGTGTTACAAGTACTGACTGTGCAGGATACTCAAATTTTTGCTTCGGGCCCTTTTCCTTTTTCGTTATTTTGAAACTGTAAAAGATGGAAGTAAAAAAGTAATCTTGCTGAAAATATTAAAGAAATGTGTCATCTTTTAACTTTATGCCATTTGGAAACCAGGTCATGTTTTACTCACTTAGCTATTCACAATAACAGAAATTTTGACCAGGGGTGCCCAAACTTTTGCATGCCACTGTCGTCTCTGACCTGCTTTCCTAAGCAGGGTATATATGTGGTAGATCTAATTGAGCTTCTGGTCAGTGGCAGCTCAGGATGTTGATTGTGTGGTGCATTGGAATTGTAACGCTTATGAATACAAAGGCATAGGTAATTAAACCCTGCCTTAGAAAATAATAGCCATTATCTGGCTCTTATGAGGTTCCATTATTAATTGTAAATTATAAGTACATGCTTGAACACTATCTAGGTTTTGCTGCACAGAGATATGGAATTCTTCCTTTGCTAATAGATTTGAAGATTATGCTACCATCAGTGAACATTCCCATTGTTAATCTGACGATCCCTTTTCACTTCACTTTTACCAGGGCTCCATAATGTCAAACCTTAATGCCCATCTCAAATAATGATGAGTCAGAGTACAGGAAGGAGATGGACATCTTAGTGACCATTGTTTCCTCTAAGCTGCATGGGTGTGTGGCAGTGCAGTATAGACAATAGACAATAAGTGCAGGAGTAGGCCATTCGGCCATTCAGAGGCAGCACCGCCATTCAATGTGATTATGGATGATCATCCACAATCAGTACCCTGTTCCTGCCTTCTCCCCTGACTCCACTATCTTTAAGAGCTCTATCTAACTCTTTCTTGAAAGCATCCAGAGAATTGGCCTAGATCCACAACCCTCTGGGTGAAAAAGTTTTTCCTGAACTCTGTTCTAAATGGCCTACCCCTTATTCTTAAACTGTGGCCTCTGGTTCTGGACTCCCCCAACATCGGGAACATGTTTCCTGCCTCTAGCGCGTCCAATCCCTTAATAATCTTATATGTTTCAATCAACCCCAATGCTCCTGTGCACATAGCCTTTGTTGCCACGCAGCTGAAAAAAGTTTACAAAACGTAAAAGATTTTCTTTGTTGTACTGTATTTCAATTAATAAATTTTAAAAGTATGTATTTTTTCTGTCGTCATTCTAAATATTCATGGTGTGCATATGACAAAAAGAGCAGCACAGTTTTCAGGCCATGCAACAATTTCCTGCTCAGAGAAATAACAAAATGAGAGGGAATTTTGATAGTGACATGGTGTTATGACAACAACCTTTCCCTCGTCTCAGCAAAACAAAAGAGCTGGTTATTGACTTCAGAAAGGGGCGGGGGTGCACATGTTCCTGACTACATCCACGCTGTTGGGGCAGAGCAGGTTGAAACCCTCAAGTTCCTATTTGGTGTGAACATTGTCAATCACCTGTCCTGGTCCAATCACAGCCAAGAAAGCTCATTAATGCCTTCACTTCTTCAGCAGCCTAAAGAAATTCAGCATGCCCCCATTAACTCTTAATTTTTTTTATTGATGCACTATAAAAAGTATTCTGACTGGATACATAATGGCTCGTTATGGCTCTGCATATGACCACAAGAAACTGCAGAGAATTGAACAGAACTTTCACTGATTGGGGTTCAATTCCCACTGCCGCCTGTAGGAAGTTTGTACGTTCTCCCTGTGACTGCACAGGTTTCCCCTGGGTGCTCTGGTTTCCTTACACATTCTAAAATTGCATGTTTAGGGTAAGTTGGCATGGTGATGCTATTTTGGCATTGGAAGCACAGTGGCACTTGCCCAACTGTTGCTGATTTGATTTGACACAGGTGACACATTTCACTGAATAATTTGATGTACGTTTGACAAATAAAATTCATCATTAAACTGTTCAAAAGTAGTTATAAGGCAAGGGGCATCCAGCACTTGGCACCATTGAAAATCAGACAGGAAACACGATATATATAAGTGTTTATGTATTGGACTAATGGAAATAGCCAGGATGAGACTCAGATGAGTCCAGACCGGCAACTTTCCACTTAACACATGA
Source organism: Hypanus sabinus (assembly GCF_030144855.1). Lineage (NCBI taxonomy): Eukaryota > Metazoa > Chordata > Chondrichthyes > Myliobatiformes > Dasyatidae > Hypanus > Hypanus sabinus. The sequence goes on from NC_082722.1 coordinate 53,412,417, forward strand.
TTATGGAGACATTTGTTTTATCAGAGTTGTGGACACAGCTCAGCATGTCACAGGAACCAGCCTCCCCTCTATAGATACATTGAAAACCTACAGCACAATACAGGCCCTTCGACCCACAAAGCTGTGCCAAACATGTCCCTACCTTAGAAATTACTAGGTTTACCTATAGCCCTCTATTTTACTAAGCTCCATGTACCTATCTAAAAGCCTTTTAAAAGACCCTCTCATAGCCACCTCCACCACCGTTGCCGGCAGCCCATTCCACACACGCACCACTCTCTGAGTAAAAAACTTACCCCTGACATCTCCACTGTACCCACTCCCCAGCACCTTAAACCTGTGTCCTCTTGTGGCAACCATTCCAGCTGTGGGAAAAAGCGTCTGACTATCCACATGATCAATGCCTCTCATCATCTTGTATACCTCTATCAGGTCACCTCTCATCCTCCATTGCTCCAAGGAGAAAAGGCCGAATCACTCAACCTATTCTCATAAGGCGTGCTCCCCAATCCAGGCAACGTCCTGATAAATCTCCTGTACACCCTTTTTATGGCTTCCACATCCTTCCTGCAGTGAGGCAACTAGAACTGAGCACAGTACTCCAAGTGGGGTCTGACCAGGGTCCTATATAGCTGCAACATTACCTCTCGGCTCCTAAATTCAATTCAACGATTGATGAAGGACCATACACCATATGCTATGTCTATATCTCTCCCTGCCTCACTAAAGCATTCAGTATAATTTAAGACTCTATCCACCACTGCCCTGGATGTGTTCTCTCCCCTCTCTTCCATCAGGCAGCAGATACAAAAGCCTGAAAGCACGTAGCACCAGACTCAAGGTCAGCTTCTACCCCACTGTCATCAGACTCGAACCAATCTCTTGTATAACAAGATGGACAATGGACTTTTGGCCTCCCAATCTACTTTGTTACTATCTTTCACTTTATTGCTTATGTGCAATGTACTATTTTTGGTAGCTTTTACTCTTTATTCTGCATTGCTTTAACTTAATCTAGCTCAATACACTGTGTGACGAACAGTATGCAAGACACCGTATTTTGGAACATGGGACAATCACAAACCAATACCAATAATGTCAGGATAACCATTATCATTTCATTTCTGACGTTCATCTCCGCAGTCCATGAAAACACTAAACTAATTATCCTGCAAAGTCCAAACTGGGCATTGGCGAGCCGGCTTTTAAACCAAAAGATATAGGAGAAAAGAATTTGGCCCTTCGAGTCTGCTCCATCATTTCATCATGGCTGGTCCAATTCCCTCTCAGCTCTGATCTCTTGCCTTCTCCCCATATTCCTTCATGCCCTGACTAATGAAGAATCTATCAACCTCTGCCTTAAATACACCCAATGACTTGGCTTCCACAGCTGCTCGTGGCAACAAATTCTGCAGGTTCACCACTCCTTGGCTAAAGACCGATAATGTCAAGGTGAAGAGCAAGTGTTAATTGTTGTACTATTGTCCACATCTTCCATCATTTTGTTGATGTTTAAGAGTGGACTAGAGTAAAACTGAGATTGGTTTCTGGAAAAGGTTGGTCCTAGAGTTTAGGTCATAAATTGGGAGAGGGCTGATTTTACCACAACAAACCTTGTGAAAGAAGATTGTGAGCAGCTGAATGGGGAACAAACATACAGTAAGTGGGGGTGGGGAGGGAGCATTGTTATATTATAGTTGTTATATAGTAGGGGAGATTCAAACAAGAGGACATGAGTTGAGACTTAGGGGGCAAAAGTTTAAGGGTAACATGAGGGGGAATTTATTTACTCAGAGAGTGGTAGCAGGGTGGAATGAGCTTCCAATAGAAGTGGTAGAGACAGATTTGGTATTGTCATTTAAAGCAAAATTGGATAGGTATATGGACAGGAAAGGAATGGAGGGTTATGGGCTGAGTGCGGGTCAATGGGATTAGGTGAGCGTAAGCGTTCGGCATGGACTAGAAGGGCCAAGATGGCCTGTTTCTGTGCTGTAATTGTTATATGGTTATATTGAGATCTCAGATTCAGATTCAGCATGTCCCTATAAGAGTTACAAACAAAGATCGCAAAATTAGGGCACCTTGATTTACAAAGGAAATAGAAGCTTGATATGCATATGCTAGGTTTAGGCATTGGATTTCATTTGAGTCTTTTGAAGCTTACAGGAGACACAGGAGTGAAGAAAAATCAGGAGGGCATGAATTGGACATGAATTGACATTGGAAAGTAGGATTAAAGAGAATCCCAACCTTTTACAAATAGAAGCAAGAGGGCAGCAAGAAAAAGAGCAGAACAACTTGGGGACTAAAAGGAAAAAATCTAAATCCTGAGCCAGAATTTATGATTGGGATTCTAAATGAATACTTCTCACTGGAATTCACCCTTCACACTGGGACACCTCTCACATCATCCACTATTTTGTAACTACCTTACCTTCATCACGGACCTTCAGACTTTACGCAATTCCATCCCCTATCTTAGGGTGCTCTAGTTCTTTCCAGAACAAAGACACAACATAGGACATAGGAGCCGAATTAGGCCATTTAGTCCATGGAGTCTACTCCACCATTCAAACATAGCTACTAATCCTTTTATCCCTTCCTCAGCCCCAATCCTCAAGCTTCTCACCGTAACCTTTGATACCATTTCCAGTCAAGAACCTGTCAAGCTCTGCCTCAAATATACTCAATGAGCTGACCTGCACAGTTGCCTGTAGTAATAAATTCCACAAATTCAATATCCTCTGGCTAAAGAAATTTTTCCACATCTCTGATTTAAATGTACACCCCTCTATCCTGACGTTGTGCCCTCATGTCCTAGACTCCCCCACCATAGGAAACATCCTTTCCACATCTACTTGTCTAGGCCTTTCAACATTTGAAATATTTCAATGAGAGCCCCCCCCCATCCTTCTAAATTCTAGCGAGTACAGACCCAGAGCTATCAAACATTCCTCATATGATAACCCTTTCATTCCTGGAATTATCCTTGTGAACCTCCTCCGAACCCTCTCCAATGCCAGCACATCTAATACTCAAGGTGAGGCTTCACCAGTGCCTTATAAAGCCTCAATGTCACATCCCTGCTCTTGTATTCCAAACCTCTTGAAATAAATGCTAACATTGCATTTACCTTCCTCACCACCAACTCAATCTTCAAGTCAACCTTTAGAGTTTTCTGCACAAGGACTCCCAAGTCTCCTTGTATCTCTGATTTTTGGATTTTCTCCCCGTTTAGAAAACAGTCTGCACATTTATTTCTACTACCAAAGTGTATGACCATGCATCTTCTAACATTGTATTTCATTTGCCACTCTCTTGTCCATTCTCCTAATCTGTCTAAATTCTTCTGCATCCTACCTGTTTCCTCAACACAGCCTGCCCCTCCACCAATCTTTGTATCATCTGCAAACTTGGCAACAAAGCCACCTATTCCATCTTCTAAATCACTGATATACAAAATTTAAAAAGCAGTCCCAACACTGACCCCTGCAGAACACCACGCTGCCTCCTACCAATCAACTGATGCTCTAACCATGCCAGAAACTTTCCTGTAATATCATGGGCTCTTAATTTGGTAAGCAGCCTCATGTGTGGCATCTTGTCAAAGGTTTTCTGAAACATCCACTGCATCCCTTTATCTATGTCAGTCTGCTGATTCAAATACTAGTCCGGCAGGTGAAGCACTTGTTCCATTTGCAAGGATAAATGCCAAGAGGGAGGTCTGTGAGGAGGGACGAATGGACAAGGAAGTCACGTAGGGATTGATCCCTGCAGAAAGCAGAAAGTCAGGGAGGGGATGGGGGAATGTGTTTGGTGGTGGGATCCAGTTGGAGTTGGTGGAAGTTTTGGAGAATTACGCGCTGGATGCAGATGCTGGTAGGTGAGGACAAAAGGAACCCTATCCCTGGTAGCTTGGCGAGAGGATAGGGTAAGAGCAGACGCGCATGAAATGGAAGGGATGCAGTTGAGGGCAGCATCGGTGGTGGAGGAAGGGAAGCCCCTGTCTTTGATAAAGGAAGACATCTCCTTCATTGTAGAATGAAAAGCCTCATCCTGAGAGCAGATGCAGCGGAGACAAAGGAATTGAGAGAAGGGGTGGCATTTTTCCAAGTAGGAGGGTGGGACGAGGTCTCACAGCTGCTGATCTCAACAGCTCTAATAATCCAGAGCAGACTTAAAACCCAGACTCCTCCGCCATCAATGTGGGTTCCAACGACCTCAGACATCTCCAATTGTGCAACTTCCAACTCTGTCTCCAGCCTTGATCTCCAAACCGGATCTGCATGCACTGCCGCTGGGACCTCCGTCTCCTCTTCCCCCACCACCATTCCACAATCCTTTCTCTCTCAAGACCCATCATCAGCTCCTGGGTCCTCGGAGACTCCATCTTCCTCTCACCCCACTATCCCTGAACACTCCAAACCTCCCTGTTCCTCAGACACCACCAACCCCCTTCCCCTCTCTGATCCCAGCTCTCATCCATGCTGGGTTTTCACCATTCCCTCTGACCTTCCCCTCTCTGAGACAGAACCTTCTGTCCTCAGTCAGGGCCTCACTTTTGTTCCTCTGTGCCCACACCTCAGTGAGCTCTGTGCCCACCACAACCCTGAGCTCTTCTTCCACCGCCTCCGTTTCCGAGCCTATTTCTTTGGAAAGGACTCTCCACCCCAAACCCATGTTCCCTTCTGCCGCCTTCAACCCTCCTGCTCTTCCTGGACACTCCGCCCTGGTCTGGCTGTTTTGGACCTTTTCATTGCCAACTACCGACGGGACATTAAATGTTTAGACTTTAACACTCCTCTCTCCTACTCCAACCTCACTCCTTCCAACACTTGGCTCTCCACTCCCTCCGCACTAATCCTAACCTCACCATCAAACCTGTAGATAAGGGAGGTGCTGTAGTAGTCTGGCAAACTGACCTCCACCTTGCTGAGGCCCAGTGACAACTCTCAGACACCTCCTCTTACTTACCCCTCAAACAGGACCCCACTAAGAAACACCAGGCCATTGTCTCCCACACCATCATCAAACCTATCGACTCTGGGGATCTCCCATCCACTGCCACCAAATTCATTGTTCCCGCATCCTGCACCTCCCATTTCTACCTCCTACCCAAAATCCACAAACCCACTTGTCCAGGTAGACCCATTGTTTCTGCTTCTTCCTGCCCCACTGAGCTCATATCTGAATACCTCAACTCAGTTTCATCCGCCCTAGTTCAGTCCCTTCCTACCTATATCCGTGATACCTCACACACTCTTGAGCTTTTCAGGGATTTCAGGTTCCCTGGCCCACATCATCTTATTTTTACTATGGATGTCCAGTCCTTATACACCTCCATTCCCCACCAGGATGGCCTCAAAGCTCTCCGTTTCTTTCTGGACTCCAGATCCAACCAGTTCCCCTCTATCACCACTCTCCTTTGCCTAGCAGAACTTGTTCTCACTAGAAATAATTTCTCCTTTGGGTCCTCCCGCTGCCTTCAAACAAAAAGGGTAGCCATGGGCAATGAGTGCCAGCTATGCCTGCCTGTTTGTTGGCTACATGGAACAGTCTATGTTGCAAGCCTATCATCGATGACTGCATGGGTGCTGCCTCCTGCACCCGTGCTGAACTTGTCAATTTCATTCACTTTGCCCCCAACTTCCACCCTGCTCCATTTTCGACATTGCCCTACCCTTTCTCGATCTCACTGCCTCTATCTCCAGAGACAGCTTATCTAGCGATATCCATTATAAACCAACGGATTCTCACAGCTACCTCGTCCCACCCTGCCACTTATAAAAACACCACCCCCTTCTCTCAATTCCTCTGTTTCCGCTGCAGCTGCTCTCAGGATGAGGCTTTCATTTCAGAACAAAGGACACATCCTCCTTTGTCAAAGAAAGAGGCTTCCCTTCCTCCACCATCAACACTGCCCTCAACTGCATCGCTTCCGTTTCACGCACACCTGCTCTTACCCCATCCTCTCACCACGCTACCAGGGATAGGGTTCCTCTTGTCCTCACCTACCACACCACCAGCCTCCGCGCCCAGCACATAATTCTCCGAAACTTCCACCACCACCAAGCACATCTCTCCCCCTGCATCCCACTTTCTGCTTTCCACAGGGATTGCTCCCTATGTGACTCCCTTGTCCATTCATCCTTCCCCACAGTTCTCCCTCGTGGCACTTACCCTTGCAAGCGGAACAAGTGCTTCACCTACCCCTAGTCCTCCTCCCTCACTACCATTCAGGCCCTAAATAGTCCTTCCAGGTGAGGCGACTCTTCAGCTGTGAGTCTTTTGGGGTCGTGTACTGTGCTCAATGCTCCCAGTGTGGCCTCTTGTATATTGATGAGACCCGACGCAGATTGGGAGACTGTTTCACCGAGAATCTATGTACGCTCTGCCCACCAGATCAAGCAGGATCTCCCAGTGGCCATCCACTTTAATTCCACTTTGCATTCCCATTCTGATACATCCATCCATGGCCTCCTCCACTATCATGATAAAGTCACACTTAGGTTGGAGGAACAGCACCTTATATTCCATTTGCATAGCTTCCGATTTGATGGCGTGAATAGCAATTTCTCAAACTTAGAGTAATGCCTCCAAGCTGCACCCCTCACCATTTCCCATCCCCTTGTCCCTCCCTCGTGTTATCTCCTTGCCCACCCATCACCTCCCTCTGCTGCTCCTCTCTCCCCTTTCTTCTTTCTTCCTGGCTTTGTGTCTCTTTCACCAATCAACTTCCTAGCTCTTTGCTTCATCCCTCCTCCTCCAAATTTCACCAATCAGCCGGCGTTTCTCTCTCCGCTCTCCTCACCTTTCAAATCTACTCCTCAGCTTTTTCTCTCCAGTCCTGCTGAAGGGTTTTGGCCAGAATCGTCGACTGTACTTTTGTGCACAGATGCTGCCTGCCCTGCTGAGGTCCTCTAGCATTTTGTGCGTGTTTCATCCTGTTTCTACCTCCACTGGCGCGTGGCACAGGCAGCAATCCAGAAATTACTTCCCTGGAGGTCCTGCTTCTCAGCATTCTGCCTAGCTCTCTAAATTCTCTCTTCAGAATCCCTTTGCTTTTTCTTTCTATGTCATTGGTACCAATATGTACCAAGGCATCAGGCTGCTCTCCGTCCCCCTCCAAAATCCTGTGGACGCGATTCAAGACATCGCTGACACCAGGGAGGCAACATACCATCCAGATGTCTTGTTCATGTCCACAGAATCTCCTGTACGTTCCTCTGAGTATTAAGTCCCCTATCACGACCACTCCCCTCTTCTCCCTCTTCCCCTTCTGTGCCACGGACCCACACTCAGTGCCAGTAACCCGGTCTCTGTGGCTTTCCCTAAAAGGTCATCCCCCACAACAGTATCCAAAATGGTATACTTATTATTGAGGGGAATGGCCACAGGGGTGTTCTGCATACTAACACAGTTATCTGACTGGCAGAACGTACTTAGTCTCAATAACTTGTGTTTGATTCTTTCCACTTTCATCAAGTTTCATGGGTGTTGGCTTTCACCTCCCCTCCCTTGGTCTTGATCTTTCACCCCACTATTCTCCACATCCAGCCTTCACCATTTCTCCATCAGCTTCTGAAAAAGGTTCTCGACCTGAAATGTTGACTGTTTATTTCTCTCCATCAATGCTGCCTGACCTACCGGGTTCCTCTAACATTTTGTAGGTGTTACACAAGTTCTTTGTATACCTTCTCTGCCATTTCCTTATTTCCACAATACAATTTTCGTTGTTAATCCTTTACATATCTATAGAATTCCTACAAGTCCCATATTTCTTGCTAGCCCCCTTTTGCATAAGAACATAAGGAGCAGACGCAGGAGTAGGCCAGCTGCCTTTCAAGTCCGCTCCGCCATTCAATCAGATCATGGCTGATCTGGCCATGAACTCATCTCTGCCTAACTGCCTTTTCCCCATAACCCTTAATTCGCCCACAATGCAAAAATCTATCCAACCTTGTCTTCAATATATTTACTGAGGTAGCCTCCACTGCTTCACTAGGCAGAGAATTCCACAGATTCACCACTCTCTGGGAAAAGCAGTTCCTCCTCATCTCCATCCTAAATCTACTCCCTGAATCTTGAGGCCATGTCCCCTAGTTCTAGTCTGCATTCCCTTTATTAAATGATGAATGAATGAATACCCTGTGCTGCATTCTGAAATTCTCCCAATCCACACCATCATGCGCAAATAGATGTGGCAGGACTATAACATTTATACCTGAATTGTGAGACCATTTAGCTCTGTCTACTGGGTGTTGTTTTTGCTCATAAATGCAAAGTAATTCTGTGTTCACTGGGTTAAAGCCTGATATTCAGGCATACACCAGGAGCTGGTCACAAGATTCAAGATTCAAGATTCAAAAACTTTATTGTCATTCCAACCATACATCAGCTCTGCAGGGCAGAATGAGACAGCGTTTCCCTGGGGCAAGTGCAATCATAACATAAAAAATGCAACACTAAATAATAAGCACAGCAATAAATATTAAAACACAACAGCCAAATGTTGGTTAAAATCACGTTATAAGCGTCCAGTGCAAGTTAAAAGTGTCCAAAGCAGAGTCAGGTAGAGCAACTATTTAGCAGTCTGACTGCCTGTGGGAGGAAGCTGTTTAGTAGCCTTGTGGTTTTTGTTCTGATGCTCCGTAACATTTACCTGATGGCAGAAGAACAAACAGTTCATGGAGAGGGTGTGAGGGGTCTTTAATGATGTACCATGTCTTCTGGAGGCATCGACTCTGAAAGAGGTCTTGGACAGAAGGTAGGGAGACCCCAATAACCTTTTCTGCTCCCTTAACCACCCTCTGTAAGGCTTTTTTGTCGGCAGCACTGCAGCTGGAGTACCAGGTTGTGATGCAAAAGGTCAGCACACTCTTGACTATGCCTCTGTAGAATGTAGTTAAGATGTTAGTGGGGAGTGATGCTTGTTTAAGCTTCCTCAGGAAGTGCAATCTCTGCTGGGCTCATTTCAAAATCTCAGTGTTCCTGGACCAGGTGAGACTGTCCGAGATCTGCACCCCAAGGAACTTGATGTTTTCCACTCTCTCCACTGTGCAGCCGCTGATGCTGAGGGGTGTGTGCTCAGGCTGAGACTGTCTGAAATCGACGATCATCTCCTTGGTTTTGGTGACATTAAGCATCAAGTTGTTGTCACTGCGCCAGCTCTCTTGGTGTTTGACCTCCTCCCTCTACATTGTTTCATCATTTTTGCTGATGAGCCCCACCATTGTGGTATCATCAGCAAATTTAATGATCAGGTTCTCCTTGAATCTGGCTGCACAGTCATGTGTTAGCAGTGTAAACAGCAGTGGGCTGAGCACACAGCCTTGTGGGGATCCAGTGCTCAGTGTGATGGAGTCAGAGATGTTCCTGCCAACATGGACTGACTGTGGTCTCTCTGTCAAGAAATCCAGAATCCAGCGACACATGGCAGTGTTAAAGCCAAGCAGCGCCAGTTTCTCCACTAGTCTCTGCAGGATGACGGTATCGAACGCTGAACTGAAATCAATGTACAGGATTCTGGCATAAGTGTCTTTGTTGTCCAAGTGAGAGAGAACTGTGTGCAGTGTGGTGGATATTGTGTCCTCCGTAGAGCGATTTGGACGATAAGCAAACTGTAGAGGATCCAACAATGAGGGGAGGCTGGCTGTGATATGAGGCTTGACAAACCATTCAAAACATTTCATCACTATGGTGGTCAGGGCGATGGGACGGTAATTATTCAGACAGGCTACAACTGATTTCTTTGTTACAGGGATGATTGTGGAGGTTTTGAAAGTCGGGACATCTGCTAATACATCAGCACATTCCTTGAGCACACATCCAGGGATGTTGTCGGGACCTCCCGCTTTTCGTGGGTTAACCCTGGTAAGGGTCCTCGTGTTTGCTTTGAATCAATGATTGGAGCCGGCTGGTCAGATGTTAAGAAGGGACTGGCTCTCCCCCTTGCTGTAGTTTTTGATGCTTTGAAGCGTGCAAAGAAATTGTTGAGCTTGTCTGGAAGAGAGGCATCACTGTCATCAGTTTTCTGCCTGATCTTGTAGTCTGTCAGAGCTTGAATTCCCTGCCACATCCGTCTGGTGTCACCTGTGTCACAGAAGTGTCCATGTACTTTGCCCGCATAGGCCCTTTTCACTTTCCTGATCCCTAGTGAAAGCGCAGACCTGGCTGAGCGAAGCACACTCCTGTCCCCCGATCTGTAGGCTGTGTCACGGGCCTTCAGTAGCAAACGCACCGCTGTTGTCATCCATGGCTTTTGATAACCACGTGCGGTGAAGATTTTCATCACAGTGACATCCTCCGTGCATTTGGCTATGTAGCTGATTACTGAGTCCGCATACTCCTCAATGTCTGTATGGTCATCATAGGAGGCTGCTGTCTTGAATATGTCCCAGTCTGTGTGCAAAAAACAGTCTTGTAGTGCTGAGGTTGCTCCTTTTGGCCAGACCCTTATCTGTCTTTTCTCTGCCCTCACACGTTTAAGCAGTGGTTTATATGCTGGTGTTAACATGACAGATATATGGTCAGAGTGGCCAAGATGGAGGCGAAGGCTGCTTTATATGCCTGTGTGGTGTTGGTATAAACCAAGTCCAGTGTGTTGTCTCCCCTGGTTTTGAAATCCACATATTGCAGGAATTTGGGGAACAGTCTTTAAGCTGGTGTGGTTAAAGTCCCCAGCAATCACCACAAAGTTGTCAGGATGTGTAGTCAGTAGCTCACTGATGGCTTCATGTAGGCCTCCCAGTGCTTCGTTAGCATTAGCCTCAGCACTGGCACTGGGAGCTACGTAAACAGCTGCCACAAGCATGATGGTGAATTCCCTCAGCAGATAGAACGGCCGGCATTTCACAATGAGAAATTCAGCCAGCAGTGAGCAGTGTTTAGCAGCTACCATAGCGTTCACACACCAGTCTTTGTTGATGTAAATATACAGATCCCCTCCCTGGCTCTTACCGGAGGTAGCTGCCTCTCTGTCTGCATGAAACAATGTCATTCCCTCTAACTGTATCGCTGCATCCGGTATGTTGTCATGGAGCCAGGATTCCATGAAGACATACACACAGCAGTCTTTAAACTCCTTGCGTGTTTCTCTCAGCAGATGCAGCTCATCCAGCTTGTTGTGGATGGAGCGGACATTTGAGAGCAGGAGGAATGGTACCGCTGGCCCGGTGGGGTTAGCTTTTATCCTAGCATGGATGCCGGCCCTCTTACCCCTCCTCTGTCTTCCCTCATGGTGCTTTCACTTCCTCCTCCCTTGGGAAGCAGCCGGCTTGGTAGCAGATAGTAGTCCGTAGCGGTGTAAACTGTCCATGTCACACCAGAACTCGTCAGTTTTTCCGACAGAGTTATGATGTTAACGAGCATATTTTGACTGTACGTTATGCATCTAGGACAAACAGAGCAAACACTAGATACACTTATCGCTCCCCGAGGGGCCACTGCGTCCATGTGCGCCGCCATTTTCTTGTTCACAATATACATTTGTCACATTCTTGTCCCAATATACATTTCTGTACTTCTCAATGAACTGGGGGTTATCCCTTGGTTTGATTATAATGGTGCAGTGAAGGAATCATCCAGCTATTAATTACCAAAAGGGATAGTGGCGTGCTCTGCTGCTTATGATGGTCCACAGCCTTCCATTGGTCTGTCTCTAAGCCTATCCCTTGTACTATGATGATTGCATCACACAGGCTGGAGGATGTTCTTGGGGCATGACAAGGGGCTTGTTTCTCTCCCACATAGATTATGTGACGGTTACTGCCACCTGTAGTACTATAGCTTGATAGTCTGGCAAGAATAAGGTTAGCTGTCTGCTAAGTTCAATCTGCCCAATGCTCATTTTTTTAGATATCTCCAAATTAGACACTTTATTGATCCTTTAATTCTTAACTTCCCTGAAATGCCTGAGAAAAATGTTATGGACATTTTTCTTTCCATTAATCCACTAGGTAAAGGTTTAATATCATGTATTCAAGATAAATTAGCAGCCTTACGATGTGCCCCTGTGGATAAAATTAAAATGGCATGGGAGCAGGATTTAAATACCTCCTTATCTGATGAGACTTGGGACTCGATTCTCAAATCAGTTAATACAACCTCTCTTTGTGCTCGCCATTGCCTCTTACAGTTTAAGATTGTTCATAGAGCCCATATGTCTAAATCTAAACTATCTCGATTTTACCCTAACATCAGTCCACTTTGTGATAAATGCAAAAGGGGCGAGGCCTCTCTCATTCAAATGTACTGGCTATGTCCTAGCTTGGAGAAATTTTGGAAAGATGTCTTTATAACATTATCGTATATTCTGAATCACCACCTAAAACCAAACCCTTTAATTGCTCTGTTCGGTTTCTGGGGTGAGACAGAGTTATGTCTGAGTTCATCTAAGTGTCGAATATTATCATTTGCCTCTCTTCTGGCTAGACGTTTAATCCTTCTTAGATGGAGAGATGTTGCCCCGCCCACGCATGCTCAATGGCTTAATGATATTATGGCCTGTTTGGACCTTGAAAAAATTAATTATTCAATTCTTAATTCGGACTTAAAGTTCCATAAGATCTGGGTTCCTTTTATTGAGTACTTTCATAACCTTCCTCCTAACTAAGGTTATTTTTTCGGTCCCTTGCTTTCAGCTCCTTTTTCTTTTGGTAGTAGGCATTGATATCTTCTGTTGCTAAGTGTATTCACAGTTTGGGGGTTTGATTGTCCTGATTTATATTCTCTATATTGTGTTGTAGGTGGTCTGGAGTTTCCTTTTTTTGTTTTGTGTTGTGGGGCTTGGGGAGGACACTAATTTTACTCGTCTTCAATTTGGGTGCTTTTTCAATTATCTTTCTCTGTATCAGATTGTTATTGTATGCTTATTTTTGCACTGTATCAATGTTCTTCATTTTGATCTGCGGTTTTTTTTTATCTGTAGTTATGTAGAAAATGTATAAAAAAACTAATTTAAAAAAAAGAATAAGGTTAAGTAGATTTATCCCTTGTGTTAGATCCACTTTGGAAACTATGGACTTCATCAGCAAAGTCTATGGTGGTGCGACAAGACCATTCTAATTGACTGCTACTGAAGTTCCCACCCAAAGTATTTTCCATTGTCCCTGTTACTTTCGGTGTTTGCTCTGTGTTGTTAATTTAATCGGTCTTATGGGCCCAGTAGAGGATGTTTCCTATGGTGGGGCAGTCTAGGACCAGAGGACACAGTCTCAGAATCGAAGGGTGTCCATTTAGAACAGAGGTGAGGAGGAATTTCTTCAGCCAGAGAGGAGTGAATCTGTGGAATTTGTTGCCACAGACGGCTGCGGAGGCCAAGTCATTGGGTATATTTATGGCGAAGGTTGATAGGTTCTTGATTAGTCAGGGCATGAAGGGATTTGGGGAGAAGGCAGGAGACTGGGGCTAAGAGGGAAATGAATCAGCCATGATGAAATGGCAGAGCAGACCTGATGGGCCAAATGACCTAATTCTGCTCCAGGATGTTATGGTATAAGAACAATAGTTCATCAACAGAGGTAAGACAGTAAATAGGAATTAAGCAATACAAACAAGAATTGGTCTTAGAACCAGTCTTTGGGTGGTACTGTGTTACAGCAACTAGCACATCACTTTACAGCACCAGCTTTCACTGACTGGGGTTCAATTCCCACTGCTGCCTGTAGGGAGTTTGTACGTTCTCCCCGTGACCGCACGGGTTTCCTCTGGGTGCTCTGGTTTCCTTACACATTCCAAAATCGTATGGTTATGGTAAGCTGGCATCGGAAACACAGTGACACTTGCCCAACTGTTGATGATTTGATTTGACACAGATGACACGTTTCACTGAATATTTTGATGTACGTGTGACAAATAAAACTCATCATTAAACTGTTCAAATGTAGTTACAAGGCAAGGGGCATCCAGCAATTGGCACCATTGAAAATCAGACAGGAAACACAATATATATAAATGTTTATGCAATTGGACTAATGGAAATAGCCAGGATGAGACTCAGATGAGTCCAGACCGGCAACTTGCCATGTAACCCATGATTATGGAGACATTTGTTCTATCAGTCAGTATTTGTGTTGATCCAAAAAAACTGTTTAATTTTCTCATAAAGATGCTTGAGTATTCCAGGATGGTCCTGTTGACATGTACTCCTATTGTAAATATGTCTTTATATAGAATTCAGCAATATATTAAAGCAAACCATAGGAATGAAACCATTGAAACACTAAATTTCTGTTTTTACCTTTGTGGTAAAGAAATATAAAAACTCAAGTACTTCAGGGAAATTCTTCTTATTCTACTAGGAGATTCACCAGGAGACTCATTCCACCGAGATGTAACACTGAGCGTCATAGGAAGTCATTCCTACCTGTGGCCATCAAACTTTACAACTCCTTTCTGGGAGTGTCAGACACCCTGAGCCAATAGGCTGGTCCTGGACGTATTTCCACTTGGCATGATTAAATTATTATTATTTAATTATTTATGGTTTTATATTGCTATGTTCCTTCACTATTCTTGGTTGGTGCAGCTGTAACAAAACCCAATTTCCCTCAGGATCAATAAAGTATGTCTGTCTGTCTGTACACCAGGCCTCCTCCTAAACATCTGCTAGTGTTGCATGATCTTTTTCAGCTCCAGTATTTATTTGGTTCAAAATTACAATAGGTGTGACAGCCATTCTCTAATGTCAACCAGAATCACCAGGAACTAGGCAAAAAAGCATGCTTAAATCAGAATTAAGGGTGTGTCATGAGACAAAAATATCTGCATGCATTTTCTTTTATAAGAGGGGTGATTGATAAGTTTATGGCCTAAGGTAGAAGCAGTCAATTTTAGAAAACCAAGCACATTTATTTTTCAACATAGTCCCCTGCTACATTGACACACTTAGTCCAGCGGTTGTAGAAGCTGGCGTCTTGGACCTCCAGGTGGTCCACACAGGGACAATTGATAAGTTCGTGGCCTAAGGTAGAAGGAGATGAAATATACAGCTCTCCTTATATGCACGTGCAGCTCAACTCTTTGAGTGATTATGCAGAAAGTTTGAAGTTAGTAACTCATCCCATGCTGTGGAGCACTTCTGGAGGTCCAAGACACCAACTTCTATAAAGAAGGGATCAATGTGCTCCACGACCACTGGACTAAGTGTGTAAATGTAGGAGGGGACTATGTTGAAAAATAAATGTGCTAGGCTTTCTAAAATTGACTCCTTCTACCTTAGGCCATGAACTTATCAATCACCCCTCATAAGAGCAGAGTACCAAAGGGGTATTCCAACAGAAGGCCATGGCATGAAAAACATTCAGGATACATAATGGTGTCAGTAACAGTACATCTGAATCTGAATCAGAGACAGGTTTATTATCACATGATGTATTTAATGAAATTTGTTGTTTTGAGGCAACAGGACAATGCAAGACATAAATTACAATCAAGCGGCTTAGTGGCCTGGTTAGCACAATATTTTACAGTACACAACCTGAGTTCAATTCCAATCACTGCTTGTAGATAGATAGATACTTTATTGACCCCAAAGGAAATTGCAGTGTCACAGTAGTGTACAAGTGCACAGATATACAAATATTGGAAGAGAAGTAATAAAAAATAAAAAAATAAGTGACTCAAACAGTCTAACAGGAGGGAGGGTCATCATTTCCCGGCTATAGGTTGACTCATTATACAGCCTAATGGCTGAGGGTAAAAATGACCTCATATAGCCCTCTTCGGAGGAGCACAGTTGTCTTAGTCTATCACTAAAAATGCTCCTCTGTTTAGCTTAGGTGGCATGTGGAGGGTGAGAAACATTGTCTAGAATTGCGAGGACCCTGTATTCATCCTCCTTTTATACACCCAACTATTGCTGAGTCATCAGAGAATTTCCGCAGGTAACACGACAGTGTTGTATCTAGAGTCCAAGATGTACAGGATAAACAGGAACAGAGTCAATACAGTCCCCTGTGGGGCCCCAGTGCTGCTTATAGCTATGTCTGACACTGATGCACCATCAATAACTCTCAGAAACGGGAGGCAAACGACAGGCTGAGAGGAGAGCGTGCGCAGGGTCTCGTGGGTATATATATATATATACACACATCGGTGGGTACAGGGTTCATAGTCACCGTGGAGTGTTCGGGGTAGGGGTCTGGTGCTCCTGCGGGCAACAGGTCATGGACAGAAACCGTGTCCTCCCGCCCATCAGGTAAGACCACATAGGCATACTGGGGATTCGCAGGAGCACCAGACCCCTACCCCGAACACTCCACGGTGACTATGAACCCCGTACCCACCGATATATATATACACACACACCCACGAGACCCCGCGCACACTCCCCTCTCAGCCCGTCGTTTGCCTCCCGTCTCCAAGAGTTATTGATGGTGCATCAATTTTATTAGCTGCAAAAGTGACCACTACATCCTGGAGACTGAGGGAGGAGCAGTGCCTCCAATCGCCTCTATACAGGGGCCTGTGGTTAGGAGCCACAGGATCAGTCAGCAGAGGGGCTTGTCCAGACAGGTATACATACTTTACCACAGAAACACAGCTCTGAAGTCGCACAAACTGTGGTCTGCCATTCAGGTAGTCCATTATCCAGGATACAGTGGAAGTGCCAGTCTGCATTGAACAGAGCTTTCCCTCAGCAATGAGGGCTGTATGATATTAAAGACACTTCAGAAATCAAAAACATAATCCTCACAGTGCTGCCCTGCTAATCCAAATAGGAGTATACTCCCTCCAGCAGGTAGATGACAGCATCGTTGGCTCCAGTGTGCTCCTGGTAGGCAAACTGCAGGGGATCAAGGGCTGATCTGACCAGGGGTCGGAGGTGAGTCAGGGCCAGCCTCTCTGCGACTTTCATGATATGTAAGGTCAGGGCCACTGGATGGTAGTCACTCAAGACTTTCAGTTGGCCTTCCTTGGGTACTGGGAACACACATGATGTTTCCCACACAGTTGGGACCCTTTCCAGCTGAGACACTGATTGAATTGAACTCCTGTGAGGAGTTTCTACGTTTTCCCCGTGACTGCGTGGGTTTCATCTGGGATGCTCTGGTTTCCTCCCACAATCCAAAGATTGGTAAATTAATTGATCATTGCGAATTATCCCATGATTAGGCGAGGATTAAATTGGGGGATTGCTGGGAGGCATGGCTTGAAGGCCCGGAAGGGCCTACTTCACGCTATATCTCATAAATCAATCAATAAATAAATAGTGTTGAAGAGGAATTGCAAGGTTGTGTTCGTAAGTTCATGAATTGATGGTTTAGAAAGCTGATGGCAGAGGAACACAAAAATAATGTCCTGGCCTACACTGTGTCTCGAGAATCTATGTACAATGTGTGAGAGAGGGCTTCTGGGGCTATTTCAGTTTCTGGCAAATTTTGACTCCTACAGCCTGAATGTGCCATCCTAAAGATTCTACAAGGCCTTAGGGTTCAACAGTGCTTGGTCTTTAAAAGCTACTGCTACTTGATCAGCAAAATAATATATTGGCCAATACATTCTGAAATGTCACCAAAGGGTGGACCACTAGTGAGTTTTCATCCTTTCATAGTGCTTTCAAAATGTAGGTAAAATACTGCTGTTACCACTAGCCTTCTAATTACAAACGTTTGTACGTAGAAAGATTATTAAATTAATTTTATCTCCTAATCAATTGACAAAACATTTGATTAAGCTACCAGATACTTCCACATGGTCTTACCACACATAGTATTCATTGGAAAGAGGTCTGTGCCTGCATTCCAGCATATAGTTCATTCCTACTTAACCAATCTGACCTATATATAAATCCAGATTTAAAATAATATAGGTACCTTTGTTCTGCCTTCTGAAATGGCTGCAATAATGCTGAGATGAATGAAAGTAAGAGCAATAAGATCAGACAACCAAATCTAAGCACCAGACAAGGTAAAATCCTCACCCTATTTCAATTCCAGTGAAAGGTTATGGTAGCTAAATTTTTCAGGGAGAGCTTGAAATTATTTGTGAGTAATAAAACTGTATCAAATAGTGATTTTTACAGGATGCTAGGATCAGCAAAGCTTCAGGTTAGAGTCATAGAGAGTGTTCAGCATGGGTACACAGGCCCTTCAGCCCAACTCATCCCTTCTGACCAGAATATCTATTTAGGCTAGCACCATTTGCTTGCTCCTAACTCATTTACCCCTAAACCATTTCATTCAGTCCAAATCTCTTTTAAACATTGTAGTTGTACCCTCCTCTGCAGTTTCTTTTGGAAGCTAATTTCATCTATTCATCAACTCTTGTATGAAAAATGTTGACCCTCAGGATACTTTTAAATTTGTTCCCTCTCACCTTAACTCTATGTCCTCTAGTTTTAAACTTCCCTACCTGGGGGAAATAACACCTTATTTATGTCCATCATGATTTTATAAACTAAACCTAAATGACTTTATAACCTAAAAGATTACTCCTCAGAATCCAACACTGCAAGATAAGCCTATCCAGCCTTCCAGTCCTGGTAGAACTCTTGCAAGTCCTTTCTGCATCCTTTCTAGCTTAATGGCATTCTTCTTATCACTGGATGACCAGAACTGCGCACAGTACTCCAAGTGTGTCTCACAACAACTTGTACAGTTGCCACACAATATGGCCACTTTTGTACTCAGAACGCTGACTGATGAAGGCAGGCATGTCAACCATCTTCTTCAGAACCCTGTATACCTGTGGAACAATGTTCCTGTACTAATACTGGGCCCTTTGTAAAGAAAGCAGAAAACAGAAATTCAACGTACTAGAACATCACTGAAATTTATATGAGAAATCTTCAGATGGTTCTTTCTAAATCAGCTTGTAAGTTATATATGTAAACATTCTAATGATGCATTTTCTCATTGTTCTTGTACACCAGTGAGCATGTTTATTGCAATGCTTGTCCCTTGCTGCCTTTAAGGTGGTGGGGTCTTTTCCCTGAAGAGGAGCCACCCCGTGATGCTGGTTTTCTCCACGGCCATGTTATGGAGGAAATTAAAGAAGCCAATCTGGAACAATGAAATTCAAGGCCATGAGGGACTTCAAGGGAACCTTGCAAATGGTATCGTTTTCTCAGCACTGCCACTCTTGTCTACCTTGGTGGTGTATGCAGCACATCACAAAGTAAGGATGTCCTTTCAAAGTAAACTTGAAGGGTTTTGTTGTTTAGCCTCTGAATCACTCATATCGTAATCATAGTGGGTCAAACTAGGAGACAGAGCCCAGTGGTAGGGTCTATTTGGAGAAAACAGCTGTGAGTTGGATGTCACATTTCTTGTCTGTTGCTGATTCCATGCAGCAGGTCGGAAGTCTTACAGAATTCAGTTCTGCAGATGATGGAAATGGATTACATGGTCTGATGAGCCTCTTGTCACAGATAGGATCAGTCCATGTCTCATTCCACTGGTTAATGTAGCTAATCAGTCAAAAGTGACCCAAGCAGGAAGTTCGTGATTACAGTAATAACATATGGCGTTTTATTGCCACAAGAAGTTAAATATTAAACTTATCTTAAAACCTTTATTTGCAGTGTTTCCTGTTTCACTTAATTAGTGGTTGTCATACTTTGATGTGGAATTTCCCATTCTAATTGCTCTGACAAAAACTGACTTTGTTACTCTGAAGATACATGATTCTACCAGCATCAAATAACTCCTTGGTTCATAAAGCAGCAAATTTCTAAACTCCAAGAAGTCTTCTTCCCAAATTGTGCTGTTTCACCACAAATAATATAACATCAATGTTAAATTAATGAAAAATATGTAACTTTAAAAGTGAGCTAAAATTTCATATCTGAGACCAGCTAGTTTCCATCTTAGGACATCATTGATGGTTAAATTTAAATTTGATTTCACATCTGCAAAACCACAAGCAGTGATGCAGTATGTACATACATTTGTAAATCTCGTGCTTACCACAGTGGATGAAGGGAAATGCTCCTCTACTTCATACAGTCTTTAAGAATTGGTGAATTAATGAGTTAAAGTTCTTAGTACTATTACATGTCTTTTGTCTGGGTGAAATAACAATGATAGGTTAGAGCTAAATCCTTTATTTGACTGTACTGTAATTTTATCTTACTAATATTTCATTGCAGAAATTATGGGTGGACCCTTAACTGTAAAATTTCTCCTTAGCTGCACTAATCTTCAGTGTCTGGTGCTGTACCTTGAAAAATGACAGTCTGCCACTTATGGTCATGAATAGCTTTTGGTGCCACATTGCTTTCAGATTTTCACAGCTGAAGAGTATTTGATCCTGCAATATTCCCAGTTTTCCAAAGCTGGGAAGTAGAGGATACTGTGTAACTCTAGTATTCTCAGAGTGAGGATCGAAGGGCTTGTTGTCAATCTCTCCTCCAATTGCACATTTAGAGCTGCACAGTGTCAAGGTAGACTCCATCAAGGTGATCAATTGTTCAGGGTAGACTCCATCGAGGTGATCAGAGTGTTCAGGGTAGACTCCATCGAGGTGATCAGAGTGTTCGGGGTAGACTCCATCAAGGTGATCAATTGTTCAGGGTAGACTCCATCAAGGTGATCAGTTGTTCAGGGTAGACTCCATCGAGGTGATCAGAGTGTTCGGGGTAGACTCCATCAAGGTGATCAATTGTTCAGGGTAGACTCCATCAAGGTGATCAGTTGTTCAGGGTAGACTCCATCGAGGTGATCAGAGTGTTCAGGGTAGACTCCATCGAGGTGATCAGAGTGTTCAGGGTAGACTCCATCGAGGTGATCAGAGTGTTCGGGGTAGACTCCATCAAGGTGATCAATTGTTCAGGGTAGACTCCATCAAGGTGATCAGTTGTTCAGGGTTGACTCCATAAAGCTGATAAATTCAACGCACAGATTACAGTTCTTACTGTCCAGCAATGTCTGGCCTTTGACCTTCCTGCTTGCAATATCTGCATATTTCAGCTGCACAGGTGGCCACCATATGTCCCGGTTTGTTATATGTGCAGAGTCTTTTGTAGCCAGAATCTTCTGCAATTCTGAAACTGTCTTTCTTTGCATCACACCAATGTCTTCAGTAACAGTGTTGTTTGTCTGGATCTCACAGAAGGTGTTAATGTCAGTGTGTTCTCCTGTTCCTCTGATGTATCTGCAAGTCAGTTCTACACACACACAAGCAAAATCTGAGAGTGAAGCCTGGATACTCTCAGGGTCCTGTCTCTGTGAGGGAGGCACACAGAGCCTCTGCCTTCCAAACCAACAGTGACGCCTCACTCCTCTTTTCACTGAAAGGCTTTCAGCATTGGATCAAAACATCCATTACCTAGGAAATCCTACAGGCAGATTCCACAGCTGTGGCACCACAACAAGTGCATGGCACTATTCTGGTGAAAACCATGTGATCCACTGGACTGCATGAGCATTGTCACTCTCTCTCACACACCCACACTACTGGAGGAACTCAGCAGCTCAGACAGCATTTACGGAAAGAGTACAGTCAACATTTCCAGCTGAGACCCTTCATCAGGACTGACTGGAGAAAAAAGATGAGGACTCAGGCTACATCCACACTAGATCGGATGATTTCGAAAACGCCGGTTTCGCATAAAAATGATAGGCATCCACACCAGGCATTTTTAAAAGTATCTCTGTCCACATTAAAATGGATATTTCAGCGATACATCTACCGAAAACAAGTGACATGTTTGGTGTCGAATCTCGCCGTGAAAGACTTGGTGCGCGCGTTTGTTCAGTTACAGACTAGAAAAACTTAAACAACGGACAGCTGTTGGTTCTCACTCAGGAGGACTTAAAATTTAAAAAAAAACAAATACTGGAGCGTGTGGAGGCAACCGACAGGGAGTTCATGGACACTATGACCCAGCTGACGACGAACATTAAAAAACTGACGAACTCTGTTGCATTAATAAAGTCCCTTGTTAAATGTGTAAAACATATCTGCATCAGTATTATCTTGTATTTCCATACAATGGTGCATTAGGCTGTTACACATCTATTGTCAGAGAAGTACTTGCATAAATAGGTAAACCATCTTCATACAAGCAAGGATAGAAAACAGGGCAAAGTGAGTATACTTATTTATTCAGTAAGTTATGGGTCAAAGTATTTGGTGAGTACATTTCTAACTCTTCTGGCTTCAGTCTCGTTGCCGTCTGTTCTGAAATTGTTAGGTTGCATTCAAGAAAACAATGAAATGGTGCGCTGCCATCACCAACTGTTCTGGCACATCACGACATTTTTAGATATCTCCAGTTACCCCGTCCACACTGCTCCGGCCAAGCGGCGTTTTCAAAATTACACGCTCTGGACAGCGTTTCTGAAAATCTCTGGTTTCAGGAGACAAAAGCACCATTTTAGTGTGGACAGAGGGTAAAAACAAAGAGAAAAAGCTTCGGTTATGCATTTATCCGTAGTGTGGACGTAGCCTGAGAGTAAGAAGGTGGGGGGAAGGGAGGAAGAAACACAAGGTGAGAGGTGAAACCAGGAGAGAGGGAAGAATGAAGTAAAGAGCGGGGAAGTCAATCCATGAAAGAGCTAAAGAAGAGGAATCTGATAGGAAAAGACAGAAGGCCATGGGAGAAAGGAAAGTGGGAGGAGCACCAGAGGGAGCTGATGAGCAGGTAAGGAGATATGGTGAGGGAGGGAAAAGAGAATGGGGAATGGTGAAGGAGAGGTGAGAGGCATTACCGTAAGTTCAAGAAATCAATGTTCGTACTATCAGGTTGGAGGCTACCCTGTGGAATCTAAGGCATTGTTCCTCCAACCTAGGTGTGACTTCCTCGTGACGGTTGAGGAGGCCATGGATGGACATGTCGGAATAGGAATGGAAAGTGGAATTAAAATGGGTGGCCACAGAGAGATCCCGCTCTTTCTGGTGGATGGAGCGTAGGTGCTCGATGAAGCAGTCTCCCAATTTATGTCACATCTCACCAATAGACAGGAGGCCACACCAAGAGCACTGGATACAATAGATGACCCCCAACAGACTCATACACGAGGTGCGACCTCACCTGTAAGGATTGTTTGGAGCCCTGAATGATAGTGAGGCAGAAGGTGTAGGGACAGGTGTAGCACTTGTTCCACTTGCAAGGATAAGTGCCAGGAGATAGATCAGTGGGGAGAGATGAATGGACAAGAGAGTCACGTAGGGAGAGATCCCTGCAGAAAGCAGAACGTGTGGTGGGGGAGGGTTGTGGGGAGGAGGGAAAGATGTGCTTGGCGGTAGGATCACGCTGGGGATGGCAGAAGTTACAGAGAGTTACGCACTGAACAACGAAGCGTAGGTGCTCGATGAAGCAAAAAAGCTGGATCTCCCAGTAGCCACCCATTTTAATTCCATTTCCCATTCCTATTCCAACATGTCAATCCATGACCTCCTCTACTATCGTGATGAGGCCACACACAGGTTGGAGGAGCAACACCTTATATTCCATCTGGGTAGCCTGCAACCTGACGGCATAAGCATCAATTTCCCGAACTTCCCCCTCCCCCCCTTCACCATTCCCATTTCCCTCTCTCACCTTGTCTCCTTACCTGCCCATCACTTTCCTCTGGTCTCCTCCTCACTTTTCATTCTTCCATAGCCTTCTGTCCTCCCCTATCAGATTTCCCTGTCTCCAGCCCTGTATCTCTTTCACCAACAGACTTCCCAGCTCTGTACTTCACCCCTCCCCCCGAGTTTCACCTATCACCCTGTGTTTCTTCCTCCTCTCCTCCCGCCCCCACCTTCTTACGCCCATATTTTTTCTACAATCCTGCTGAAGGGTCTTGGCCCAAAACGTTGACTGTTTACTCTTTTCCATAGATGCTGCCTGGCCCGCTGAGGTGATTTACTCTGAGCTTCTCTGTGCCTCAGACGCACTAAGTCAAGTTTCTCAGTACTATTCTAAATGCTCCTTTGCACTTGAGCAGTCAAGCACCAATGATTCCCAGGAACAAGTAGAAATGCTGCAATTTTTTCAAGCAACTATTGAGGACATTCTTGAATCTTTTCTCTATGCACCTGATAATCTCTTCCCATGAAGGTTTTGCAGTTGTGGCGACTGAAGATCTCAAATAGACTGAGAGGTCTGGACTATATCCATATTTATTTGGTTGTGTTTTTACTAATATGTGCTTGAATATATGAAGGACTAGGCCTCAATGCCGTGGATTTGCCTAGTGAGTGTCAGGGACAGGTCGACAGATGATATCACTGTGCAGGAGGGGTCATGTTCTGCGTCGTTGTATTTTTACTGATATTCTGTATGGGTTTATGGTTTTGTTGGCTTGTACGTGCAAGGACTGGACATCAAGCCACAGCGTCATGAGGGGAGGTGGGATGGCGTTGGAACTCATTACAAGATTGTGTTTTGGGTGTGCTGACTGTGTGTGTCCATTGGTAAAGTGTCTTTGGACCTTGACCCCAGAATAACACTGTCTTGTTTGGCTATATTCATGTATGATTAAATGACAATTAAACTTGAATTGAATCAGATGGTTAAGCAGTGATGTGCCTTGCCCGAGGGAGCCTCAAACCTTGGGTGTGTTGTCCTAGGAGAGACATAATTATAGATTTACCCTTGCTACAGTAATTACCAAGGATTTTGCAGATACATTGTTGTTATTATCCTGCCAGTCCGCTTAAGTGTTCCATAGATATCCTAGTCCCAAGGCATATAGGAAAGTGGGGAATGAAGCTTTCATTTGACCAGGACTTTCTCCTGGATTTCATATCTTAATCTGAAACAATTAAGAGCACTGAAGTTTATAGTGAATTTCATAGATGACACCTTGCCACCAGTTCATTATCAGTTCTCTCCAGAGTCAAGAAAGGCTGCTTCACTATGCCACACTCTTTTCAATCTCACTGCAAAGCTGCATTGCCCCACCAACAGGCCTGCTGCTGAAGGGGGAACCCACAAGATAAACAGCAAATGTTTCAAGCCTACATCATATCTCCTCACCAGAATTATGGCCCCCTCAACCCCAGAGGCTGTGCAGTACGATGCTCACATCTGCATGAATTCCGAGGCTGAGCTCCAAGTCATTGGCGACTCTCAGCGCAAATCGTTGCTGTTCCTTTCCACGCCTTGTGGCTCAGTGGGTGGCATTTTTGCCATTTCCATCTGGTTTCTATGAGGTGGAGTTGCTAGCTCAATGCTCAACCCAGCACAGATGGAAAATGTGCAAGGTACTCAGGACCATTTGCCTCAAAGTCTGGTGCTGATGCCACTACACAATCTGCCGACCTCTTTGCACAAACGTTCCAGTCAAAACACAAAAACATTTTTCTCTAGAAGGATAATGCACCTGATTTTAGCCTTTTACCACAGATAGCTCAAAGCAGTTCCAGAAATTGAAGTTAAATGGATATTGCTAAATAACATTGAATTTATGCGTAATTGTTTTTCACGACTATTTCCCTCTTCTCTCCTTAAAGACATGTTGCAATAGTACTTGTTAAGGCCCAAAGGAAATTAACAATAGAAAGAATTTCTATTTATCCTAAAGAATGGTTATGAACAGAGAGAGATTAACATAGGTGCCTCAATCAGTAAAGCAAGTCTTAATGTCAAAGAGTCATCTGATCCTTCACTATCACATTCCTGCCCCATACATCATAGGATTCAGAAAGCCACCATGAAATTCTCAAGGTATAACCTGCTCTGTTAGTCATGAATGCTAATTTATCACATAAATAAAATGACATCTTAAGGTGTGTTTATTGTGTTTTTTTGACATTTGAATCTGATGACCTTAAAATAACAAGATTCCCTAACAACACATATATAGCCCAAGAATTTTGCACAGTACTGTAGTAATTCTATGTATCGCACTGTACTACTGCCTCAAAAGAGAACAATAAGCTTCATAACAGATGTGAGTGATGATAAACCTAATATGTGTCTCTGTTGTGGACTGAGAGTGGAAAAGGAGCTTGAGAGGGGAATCATAGTTGGGAAAAGGAGAACAAAGAGGAGAGGGAGCAGGAAGCACCAGAGAGACATTTTGAAATGTTTGTTTGAACATTGATTTGTAGCCAATTGTTTTAATCAAACGACCTTGCCTGGCATCTCAGAGTTGGGTGAATCTGCACCTGCAACCTCCCCTCCCCGCCACTTCTCTGCCACCTGTCCCACACTCCTCACACTGCGCTCCACCCTCACTATTCCCAACATTCGTTGCTCCCGCCGAGTTTACAAACTCACTCTTAGCTTCACATCGACAAATACAGTACTGTGCAAAAGTCCTAAGCAACCTAGATTTTTAAATTTTATTTATTATATATGATAAGCTTGTCCAAATCTAGACTTCTCAATTTGTTATGGGCAGATCAAGTAATTGTGTATACCAACAGCCAAGAACAGGATTCAGAACAATAAATTTTCACAATGCTTCTGTGGGATAATTGCCATCAAGCAACATCTCAAACATTACCCTCTCCAAGAACTACCTCATACAAAGCAAATTCCTTACTTGACAATATTAGGATTGTGTTTAACAAGGCTTCCTGACAGTAGGGTTCTCAGGCCAGGGAAACCAGGAATGCACAAGGGGACAAAACTGAAGGAATGCTAAGATCTGACAGTAAGCAGACTGGAGGCAGTTATGGAGGTACGAGCAAACTTACATTTGAACAGAATATTCGATTAAACTAAAACATTTTCCTATGGGCCAAACATACAGGATAGATATTATTTTACAGTTTGACTGTGTGATTAAAATTCTACCCAATCTGCATGATTATGTATTACTTTTTTAATGTCAATATAACGTTAATGTACACAGCATAGAATTATGGGGTTGTAAACACAGCAAATTATTATTTTTTTCTCTACTGTTTTAGTTAAAAGTGTCAAAATTCTGCATTTTCTTAACTTTCATTTTTTCCTGAATCATAGATGAATTTCTTAAGGATTAATGCAATCCTTAAAGGTCTGTAAGCTCCCATAAACAAATTGAGGTCAAGAAGGATTGAAAGGCATACCCTTCAACCCTGAATTATGGAGGACAGGATGTGTATAAATGTCTCTCTCCAGCAGACTTCGTCATGATCCTCATGACTCCAGTATTTCTACTATTTTTTAATGTTTCTTAATTGTACATATGATTTTTTATGTTCTATTGCTGAGCAGCAGTGAACCATCTGATTGGCCTATCAGAGTTCTCTTTGGGAACTAGTTCACTTGATCAGCATTTCTGTTCTGGCTATTGTTCATGATTGCACTTAATAGTAAAAACTATATACTTATATGCAGAGCCTCATTATCTTATGAATCACTCCATGCAATTGAGTGCTATGTAATCTCCACTTTCAATCTAATGATGGAGTAAATGCCATTAATAGCATAGCTGAACATGTTTGAGCCTCGTGCTGCTGTGAGGAACTCCTGCAGCAATACACTGGAAGGAGATGATTAGCTGCCACCTGCTACCTATCATTTTCCTTTGATTCCAGCCATGAGACCATAAGACACAGGAGCAGAATTAGGCCATCTCTTCCATTGAGTCTGCTCCACCATTCAGTCATGGCTGATCTTTTTTTTCTCCTCCTTTACCCCAGTTCCCAGCCTTCTCCCCATAACTTTAGATGCCATGTCCAATCAAGAACCTGTCAATCTCTGCTTTAAATACACCCAATGACTTGGCCTCCACAGCTGCATGTGGCAACAAATTCCACAAATTCACCACCCTTTGGCTCAAGAAATTTCTCTGCATCTCTGTTTTGAAAGGGTGGCCCTCTATCCTGAGGCTGTGCCCTCTTGTCCTAGACTCTTCCACCATGGAAAACACTCATTCCGCATCTACTCTGTCTAGGCCTTTCAACAATCAAAAGGTTTCAATGAGATCCCCCCCTCATCCTTCTGAATTCCAGTGAGTACAGACCCTAAGTCATCAAACGTTCCTGGTATGATAACCCTTCCATTCCTGGAATCAATCTTGTGAACCTCCTCTGGACACTCTCCAATGCCAGCACATCTTTTCTAAGATGAGGGACCCAAAACTGTTCACAATACTCAAGATGAGGCCTCACCAGTACCTTAAAAAGCTTCAGCATCACATCTTTGTTCTTGTATTCTAGACCTCTTGAAATGAATGCTAAAGTGGCATTTGCCTTCCTCACCACCAGTTCAACCTGCAAGTTAATCTTCAGGGTGCTTTGCACAAGGACTCCCAAGTCCCTCTGCATCTCAGATTGCTGGATTTTCTCCCCATTTAGAAAACAGTCCACACATTTATTCCTGCTACCAAAGTACATGACCGTGCATTTTCCAACATTGTCCTTCTTGCCCATTCTCCTAATCTGTCCACATCCCTCTGCATCTTAACTGTCTCCTCAACACTACTGCCCCTCCACCAATCTTTGCATCATCTGCAAACTTGGCAACAAAGACATCTATTCCATCATCTAAGTCATTGATATACAGCATAAAGACCAATGGAGAGATTACCAGACTGCAGTTTTCCTAGGGTTCAGTGGCCCCATGCTCTGTAGTGTCTCACATCTGGAATTCTGTTCACGTTTGGTATAAAAATGTCTGAAACTAAATGATCAGGCGGAACTAAAACCATACACTAATAACAGGTGCAATAATGGTCCATTATCGTCCGACACTCACATGATTAAAGGGAAGACTGATCGACAGGTAATTTAATGAATCAGACTTGTCCTGAATGTGGAAAGTTTGATCATCGCAAACAGAGGCTATGCCCATATTGTTAGGTGAACTGAACAGGGCTTGGCTGCAACTCCCGTCAGTTGAACATTACTAAAACTACCAGAAGAGGCAGCATTGTCTCCTAACATCTTGACCACTGGGACAACTTGCTTAACTAGATCACTAACAGCATATTATAACTTACTGTAACACGCTGTAAGGTTTCACTGCTAACGTAATGGCTTTATGTTCACTGCTGAAGCAACCGTTTCTCTGTAGCAACAATGTTTGGGTTATGGCTGGAGATAACAGGACTGTGGGATGCATGTTAGCCAATCAGGATTGTGTTGCCCTGTTTTGTGAATCTGGAAGCAGTGGATTTCGCGGGCTTTTGCCAGAGAGAGAGCGATGAGCAGAGAAGACGCGAATGGAGAGATTTGGTAGACCGCCCGACGGGGTGGACTCGGAGCGAGGGTCCGAAGGGCAGCGACAATCCGAGGAGGTCGATGGGCAGCGATCGGCCCATGAGTGAGCTTCAACTTTGCGCACAGACTGTTTAATAAGATTTTGGCCCTTTTAAAAATTTTGTTTCTCTACTAACCGTATAGTCAAAGTAAGAGTTATAAAGCTTAGTCGTTTACAGTAATCGCATCTTGTGTACCGTTTGTTATTTCGGGGTACTGATTTGTAACAAGGGACACATCGCGCAGCATCCAGCCAAAATTGGCCGGGCAGGAGGTATCACCCCCTATATCAAGCCGCTAGGCGAAGGGAGAGTTACATTATTCATAATTTAGGGATGCAAATTTTAAATGGCGATTACACAGCTGACGAAATCAGTGTATCCAGTTTATTTGAATTTCCCCCTCCACTCAGATCGCACGTCCCCTTACGATCATTTTGACTTCTCTGGGCGACAGAGGCTGCACACTTTTGAACCCCAACTGAGATAACTTATAATATTTCTAACATAAATATTGCCATGCGATTTTTTTTAGTCAAACCAACTTCCGTAATCACCTCCAATTTTGACTTGTTAAAACTGATGATGATCGAATTAAGGGAATACAAGTGGCTACACTTGAAAATTGACGTACTGTATACGATTTCCCCCGTTCTGATAGATCGTTACATGTGGCGGTTCAGAGAAGGATACCGTTGGGCAAGTTTCCGACGCCTTGTTAGACTGATTTTAAGCGAGGTCATCATCCCCCGCTCATGGAAAAGGAAAGCTACCTTTTGATTTATAACATATATGTTCTTACAAACAATGCGATATAAAACACAACAAAAATGAAGCAGGTTTCGACAGGCAAAATCAGGAAGTACGAAATAGCTTTAAGAAGAAATCTAAGACTACTCGCCTGGCTGTGAAGGAATTTATCCCTGGTTCCGTCAAAATGAGCTCAGCCTAAACTGGAATCTGTTTTGAAAGTCCCATCCACCGAGCACTGACACGCTGCGCACCCAGTGGCCCAGGATCCAACCCCGCTTCAGCAAATTGCACGCTGCTCGTCGGACCACACACTGCCTCTCGCTGCCTCTGCCACTAACACTGCCCACAGCGCGCCGGCTCTTTTTACGGAGTCGTGCGTCAATGATAGGGTATTGGCAAGCAAGAAACGATGGGTGTTCTGATTCTGTCAGAATGGAGATCAATTTGTATTTTAACCTTGCACTGTGAAGTCTGAATTATTGTGTCTTTCTATACACGCTGCCAAGTTTCCTGTATTTTCCATTTTCTTTAATTTTGTGTCACATATAAAGTGAATTTTGCTACTTTAAGAACAGCATGAAGCAATTCTGTAATTTCTTCATGTCTTGTTTGTGACTTGCCAGAAAGTCTTTGACTCTAAAACGCTATTGGAGCTTCAGTCGCCAGCTATTCACTGACATACTTTCCATTGAAGGTTCTCGCTGGTGCTTAATTTGAAAATTATTGATGTGTTCGCTCTCTTTAACTCAGATGGTTTCGGAAATGCTCTACAATTTCACAAAGTCTGCATTTAACTCCACGCATCTCCCCCGCCCACTACCACCCTCCCCAACAAGGCAATTAGGAAAATTGGGCAGGAATAATCAAACACATTTCAATTAATAAATTCAAAATTATTAAGCAATTTAAAAAAAATAGTTACTGGTAAAATAATCGAGGCTGAACTTTCAAAAGTGTTAAAATGAATGACATGTACTATTTCCTTGAGAAACAGGTTTTCTTTCTCAGGGTTGAGCCTGAGTGTGTTGTGAGGAGTTGATTATGACTTGGATGGAGTTCAGCCTCCAAATGCATATTATCTAAATATTGCAAGCATGTTTCAGCAAGGCCAGGTTGATGTGGCCTTTCATCTGGAGAAGAGATGGTGTAGGTTTAAATCTTTCCTATTAGTCCAAAAGATTAGTTTATTATTTTTAATTTATTACTATTAGATTAGTTCCATGCCATAATCCTCCTGGGTCACTACCATCAGTAGTGAATATTGATTTCTGTACAGCAGTATGGAATCCTGAAGACCCACGCCAACTATTCAGAAATATCCTCTCTGCCAACAAGTGTCTAAAAGGTCCTTGAATACTACCTCATTTTGCTTCCTCTAATGCCTCAGTGAGGCCACTCTCAGGGTGGAGAAGCAACACCTCATATTCTACCTGGATGGCCTCCAACTTAGTGGCATGAACAGCGATTTTTCTAATTCCTGGTAAATTCTCCCTCCTCCCCCTTCTCTGTTTCCATTCTCCATTCTAGCTCCCCTTCTCCACCTGCCCATCACCTCCCTCCGATGCCCCTCTTCCTTCCCTTTCTCCCATGGTCAGATCTCCTCTCTTATGTGACTCCTTCTTCCACAGCTCTTTAGATCTTCCACCTCTCACCTCCCGGCTTCTCACTTCATCACCCCCACCTTATCCCTCACTTTGGCTCATCTATCACTTCCCAGCTTGAATTCCTTCCCCTCCCTCCCCACACATTTTTATTCTGTTTTCTCCCCTTTCCTTTCTGGTCCTGATGGAGGGTCATAGCCCGGAGTGTCGACTACTTAGTCCCTTCCATAAATACTGCCTGACCTCTGGGCTCCTCCAGTATTTTTGTGTCATTTTTTGCACTGTTTATTTATTTTGCAAGTTATAGTAATTTTTACAGCATGCCTTTGCACTGCACTGCTGCCACGAGACAACAAATTTCACAAGTTTGTTGAAAATGGGGTGCCACGCTGCTGAGGGAAAGATTGAACAGAATTCCAGGACAACACTGCAGTCTTGCTTGTCTGAGCAGAACTAATTTTGGAAATGTTGGATGCTAGTGTATTTGTGGAAATGGAAGCCAAACTCAAAGTCTTTCTTCATTTATTCATAAAAACATAGGCCTTCTATGCTTCTGTGTGGGCCTTCTACCCAGTATCCCCAAACCAAAGGTCCTCTATCAAGACATGCCTCCTATACACAGTAAACCCCTCCTACATACTGCCCACCAACAGTAAAGATCCATGAAATGATGAGACCTTCCCATGTCTTCAAAGTGAAGGTAGACATCGATGATGAAATTCAACATTGCCTTCAATATGTTAACCTTTGATTTGGCTGAATTTAGTCCTGGGAACAGATTTCCGGCTGGATTGAGGGAAAGATTCATGAATCTGTTCAAACCTTCCTAAAAACACACACACACACACACACGCACACACACACAATCTCCTGCGAATTTCTGCTCTATAATTGCACAAAGCAGAGAAGGAGCATTTACAGTGGTATTGGGAACGTCAAATCCATGCATCAGGAGCACCCAGAGGTTCTGTGCAAGTGGCAAAAGGAATGCAGCACCTCACAAACTACCCCCCTACTGCCACCCGCCATCCTGTTGGCACCCTCCGTGTCACCTGTGGAAGAATCTGCAGTTGCTCATCAGCTACCACATAACCCATAACATCAGAGTGGAAGCAAGCCATCCTTCATACTAGGGCAAACACGAGGAAATCTGCAGACACTGGAAATTCAAGCAACACACACAAAATGCTGATGGGACGCGCAGAAGACAGGAGGAGGTCTTCTCCTATCATTTCAGATTTCCCCCTCCCCCTCCTACTTTCAAATCACTTACTATCTTTTCTTTCAGTTAGTCCTGATGAAGGATCTTGACCCAAAATGTCAGCAGTGCTTCTCCCTATAGATGCTGCCTCGCCTGCTGTGTTCCACCAGCATTTTGTGTGTGTTGCTTCATCCTAGGGACTGCCTAGAAAGAAGCAAGCAATGGCATTTGACTCCCCTAAACTGTGTAATTGCAGATTTTAACAATAAAGTGTAATTTGGGGGTGGGGGGAAGTCAGTTTAAATATTTGTTCTAGCGTGATGGTTGCCCCATTGTTCCCTGGGCTTTCCAACACGTTCCTAACATAAATCAGGTTTGAGTATCTTGAGATACACACAAAATGCTGGAGGAACTCAGAACGCCAGGGAGCATCTATGGAGAAGAGTACAGTCGACGTTTCAGACTGAGACCCTTCAGCAGGCCTCTTGAAACTGTTAACTCATTTCTCTGGTTGGCTCACCCATGATAAGCAATTAATTTAAACTGAGACCATAATAATCCATTTGGACAGTCTGCTGTGGATCAACTTGCTGAAGCATGTTTGAAATTCTATAAAACTGGTTTCATTCCCAAAGTGTGATTACTGCAACTAAGGTCATTCTAACCATTATGACAAGATTAATCAATTTATACAGACTGACCCTAAAAAGCTGCCACTTTAATATTTAACTGGTTTACTAATTTAAAAACTAAGATAAATTCATTTTTAAAAAACTACTAATTGGGCTATTTGTCCTAAGATTTCACCTTCAATGCCCAGCCTTTAGGCTATTACTGCTCGGCACTTCCATTTCCATTGTCTGCTTCTTTACTCATAAGTGGATCAGGATTATTTAAGATTTCAGAAATCAGAAAATGACTTTTATTGTGCGAGAGCCAGGAATAGTACTGAAAACATCCACTCAGAGAGAATGAGGCACAGGAAGGGTTCGTATAACCAATGGCCAAGAAATTCAATGAGGGTGCTGTTCCAGGTGCCTGTGCTTGTTGGTCCTAATGCCATTAACATCTCATTATAATTTGGTGAAATTCCAGCAACAATATCACTGCTTAACAATGTAGTATGAAGTCAGGATGTGATTTTGTAACTTGTAACACCCACCAAAGATATTTAATGCTGATTGAAGCAACAATTAGTCTTCTTCAAACTGAAGTGTTTACTGCCTTCCAGTTCCAGAGCTGCACATTGACAAGCCTCCATTAACAGTGGATAACTGATGCACTGTTTGCTCTGGAGCATTTTGTTTAAATTTGTAATAAAAGTAGCCAATGTCTAATGTATTACATAGTTGTGCATGTTGATAAGATTGTAGATGTCTGCATGCTGGGCTTTCTAATACAAGAATCCCATCAGAGGCTGTTTTCAGAAACTCTGTGGTTTTGACTGCTACAAGTAGGATTGTCCTAATGGAAAGTAGGGGGCTCTAAAACCAGAAGACACAGCCTCAGAATAGAAGGAATTCCCTTTAGAACAGAAATGTGGAGCATTAACCGGGGTGGTAAACCTGGAGAAGCCATTACCACAGACAGTCGTGGAGGCCAAGGCATTGGGTATATTTGCAGCAAAGGGTGATAGGTTCAGTAAAGACAAGGTTGGATATATTTATGCATTGTAGAGGAATTAAGGTTTATGGGGAAAAAGGCAGATAGGCGGAGATGAGACCATGGCCAAGTCAGCCATGATCTTACTGAGTGGTGGAGCAGGCTCGACGGGCCAAATGGCCAACTCCTGCTCCTATGTTCTTATGTTCCTCTGAGGGAAAAAGATGAGTATGGCAAAGTTCAGGGATTTTGGGTGATGGAATATTTTGCCAACAGTCAAAAAGGGAAGGATACTGTACAGCACAACAACTGGGCCTGTTGTTGTGTACAGTTCAGTGTTCAGTCACACTGAAGCTCACAATTATATAGGATCGCAAGAAAAGCTGTCACATTCTTTCTTTTCATTGCAACCACTTCACATTTGCAAACTAATTTGAATTACATGGTCTGTTACACAAACAAACATGCAAACTACTACATCGATGTGAAATAAGAAATTTCAGAAGACTGAAAACAGGAGGGCCAGCATTGTTGGGCTGTGATTGGCTGAGACAATTACAAATAAATTGGCAATTTGCATGCTGGACGCCCTGCCACAGAAAACTGAAAGAGAATCAAGGTAGGTTCTGGATGATATTGTAGCTGTATTCAGGGATGGAATTGGAAAACTCAAACATATGAAGGGTAGGGTAGTGTTAAGTGAAAATGCCACACCCAAGCACTACAAAGCCCATCTGTTTCCTTATACCACCTATGATAAAGTAGCCAGTGAGGCTAAAGGAATTCTTTCAAAGGTTCAGTGAAGTCCACGGGCAACACCAATGGTCCCAGTAGCCAAGAAGAATGGGTCTGTCAGGGTCAGTGGTAATTTTAAAGTCACTATCAACACAGTAGTGAAAGCAGATCAGTACCCTCTGATCAGGATAATGGATATATTTGCAAACCTTTCTGAGGGAAAATATATCAGAGGACTTAGCTGAGGCCCACAAGAGATGAAGATGGAAGAAGAGTCCAAAGTATTTCACACCATAAACACTCATAAAGGGCTTTATTGCTATAACAGGCATATTTTTGGAGTTGCATCAGCACCTGCACTCTGGGAGAAAGCTATGGAGCAAGTGCTGCGAGGCTGCCCAGGCACTCAGTGGTACCTGAATTACATCATTGTTACTGGTAAGGATGACAAGGATCATCTCCAAATTCTCAAGACCGTGTTAAAAAAATAGAAGATTGTGGACTCAGATCACAATGCAACGTCTGATTTCTTTAAACCAATCATCACTCACTGTGGTCACACCATTGATGCACAAATATTACACAAGTGTGCTGAGAAAATTCAAGCAGTGGTGGATGCCCCGAGGCCAAAGGACATGTCCTAGTTGCAGTCCCTTTTAGGATTTGGCAATTACTATAGCAAGTTCCTGTCAAACATGGCTACTGTGCTCCACTCCTTGAGCTCATTACTACAGATTGGGACGACGTGGCCATGGACAAAGCAGTGTGAGGTGGCTTTCCAAAAGACAGAGGAAATCACACATCATAAGCCACGTCGTCCCGTGAAACTGCCCTGTGATGCCTCCCCTTATTGTATAGGTGCAGTCATGTCACATGTCATGAGTGATGGAAGTGAACACCTGTGCATCACGTACCCTTACCACTGCAGAGAGAAATCACACACAGATTGACAGAGAGGCCTTGAGTCTGGTTTGGGGTGTGAAACATTTCAACGTACTTATGTGGGAGAGAGTTTACAGAATTTACCCAACTACTGATTGTCAACCACTTCCTGCAATCCCAGAGTCAACTCTACAACCACCATGGAGGAGGCCCTAGAACCTGAGGTTGTTTCCTAGCCACAAGCTTCACATGCCAAGCAAAGTAAACCCCTTGTCAAGAAAGGCGTATTCCACAAGGGTAAGAAATCCTCTATGTTATCTATACATACCGGTTTATAGATATACTGCATATAAGTTGCAACCCTATTCTGGGTTGGGGTTTATAGCTAAGCAGGGAGGACTGGTGTGTAATACTTGAGTAATATTGTAAATATATTGCTTGAGTAAACATTCTTTGTTATTTATATAATTAATTGTGGATTATATGTAAAAGTATGTGAATGGCATTCCTCATTGAGGAATTGAGGATATAAAAAAATCATTTTAAACCTATGTAACCTCTGGTTAAAAGAATAAATGGGACTGAATAGGAATTTTTGAACTGAAGTAAAGTTTGTCTTCAGCAGTTAGCTAAAACCAGCTTATACTAGTTCTCCCTTGGTTTGCAGAGAGACATTGAGAGTTTGATAACATTGTACATTGTACCCTCGTTTGAGTAGGAGAAGGAGGACTCACTGATAAGGACAGGAATGAACATCCATCTGTAATTAAGTCAGGGCTAGCAAATGGAATACTGATAAAGACTGGACAGCACATCCATCTGTAATTAAGCCTTGATCTAACAGACTCTATTATCTGTAACTAAGTTTCTCACCAACAGACGGTGGGCATACCAGTTCAAGTGACTTGTGCAACAGTAGTGTATGGGGTTTACTATGTATAAATATATGGCTGTAACTGGAGAGAGTGGGCCCACTTGTCAGATGGTGGCAGTACTCACGTGCCTTCCCTTTGACAGCTGGGTCTCAAACTCCTGCAGGAGGGTGCACAATAAACTGTTGTAACTATAAGAAGCTGGTCTCCCAAGTTTTATTCAGATTTGACTTTAACAATTATGCCATCGTGCCATATGTACGTCCCTCACTAAAAGTAAAACAAAGTACAGAGATTTATCCCCAGGCTCCTCATGTTCTTCTTTCATTAGTGTTAATTTTTGGAGTTATAAAACATAACAAAACTATTCAGGACTTGAAAGTTAGACTGCCTTTCATGTAACAACACGAACTAGGGACCAGCAAACCAAACATCACTTTCAAAAAGTAAACAAAGGCTTGTAGGAACAAGCATCAAGTTGACAAACATTTTGAAACAGTGGCCTAACTGATGGATTTGTTGTCTAAGTGCTTCAGTGAACTGAACCTTGGCTCCTTTTTCTCATATGGACTTTGCATGCTGTTGTGATCTTGTAGGTTTTCAGGGTGCACTGGTTTCTGCTTTCAGGCCATTAGGCTGATTGTCTTTATCTTTATTGGAAGAGGTAGGGGATAGGAAAATTGGAGGAATGTGTGAAAGCATAGGTGGAGAGAAATAAGTGAGGAGTGGGATAGATGAGATTGCTCTGAGAGCTTGTGGACAGAAGAGCTTTCTCTTCTGCCTGAAGGAAATATGAAAAAATGAAAAATTGAACAAGAAAGCAAACAGCAGCTAGATAAGAGGTCTATCTATTATGTTCACATATAAGTACCTTTATGGATGTAACAAAGGCTTCTAATTTCCCTGTTTCATAAAATGAAGTCAGTGCCTCAGAAGGGCTTTGAGCTTGAGAGCAGATGAATACATTATTGTTTCCAGAACAGGGAAATATCATGGAAACACAGATGCTCTTGGCCACCTTCTAGTATCAGAGATGACTACTAATGAAGGAAATGGAGCCATGTGCTGATGATGAATCATCTGAATTTTCTGTGTGAGCATTGTGCAAATGAATCAGTGAGGAGCAAGAGATTCTGTGCTATCTTTGAAGGTCAGACAGTCTGGCAGAGAGAGAAAAAACTTCACGCACAGACTGCTGGATGGGCTTAGCAGGCCAGGCAGCATCTATAGAAAAGAGTAAACAGTCGATGTTTCAGGCTGAGACTTTGAGGTCCTGATGAAGGGTCTCGGCCCAAAATGTCGACTGTTTACTCTTTTCTGCAGATGCTGCCTGACCTGTTGAGTTCATTCAGCATTTTGCGAGTGTTGCTTGGTTTTAGAGCATCTGCATATTTTCTTGTGCTTGTAGAAGAATTCTTCAGTGGGTTTGAATGATTGTATTGGATAGTGTAGAATCTTTGTACAAGAATCTGTATTGCAGGAAGGTTAATGATGAATCAGTTTGAGTGGAAGAGAAGGGTATGGAATACAGTTAAGTTGTAATTGTTTACAACAGGGAATTTTGTCTAGTTGCTGACTGGTTTTTGGCCGGCTCGTGTTTCTTAATAATTAATTATTTACAAAAGAATAAGCTAAATGTGGCGAACTACGTATACCTGTCGGGACACGCCTCCTGCTGACTGCTCCTGTGGCTCCTCCCACAGACCCCGGTATAAAGGCGATCAAGGCCTGAGCCCGGCCTCTCAGTCTCCAGGATGTAGTATGGTGGTCACTCACTGCTTGTTCCTTCTTCCAGTCAATAAAAGCCGATATCTCGCCTTTACGTCTCAGAGTGAGTTATTGATGGTGCATCACTACAGATGCTTGAAGCCTGAAATAAAAACTAAAGCTACTACAAAAACTCAGGCAGCACCTGTGGAATGAGAAACTGAGCTAAAGTCAAAACCAAAGTCCAAATGAAAGTAAAATTTTTTATCAAGGTACTGACACACAGTGGCCACTTTATTAGTATCTCTGTACCCAATAAAAAAGTCACTGATTGTGTGTTCATGGTCTTCTACTGCTGTGGCCTATTCATTTCAAGGTTTGATGTGCTGTGCATTAAGAGATGCACTTCTGCATACCACTGCTGTAACAGGTGATTATTTGAGTTACTGTTGCCTTCCTGTCAGCTTGAACTAGTTTGGCCATTCCCCTCTGACGTTAATATTAACAAGTCGCTTTTGAACACAGAACTGCCTTTAAAAGGATGGGTTTTTTTTGTTTTTCACACCATTCTCCATAAACTCTAAAGACTGTTTGTGAAAATCCCAGAAGATCAGCAGTTTCTGAGATACTCAAACTATCATGACTAGCACCAACAATCATTCCAAGGTCAAACTATTTTGATCACCTTTCTTCCCTATTCTGATGTTTGGTCTGAGCAGCAACTGAACCTCTTTGACCATGTCAGCATACTTTTATGCACTGAGTTGCTGCCACATGATTGGCTGATTAGATAATTGTATTTGCATTGATAAGTGTACCTAATAAAGTGACCAGTAAGTGGTTATTACCAAATGCTACCTTGAGATTCCTGTTACAGAAAAAATGAAAATACAATAGCACTTATGAAAAACTACACACAAACATAAACCAGAAAGTTTGGGTATTGGTTGGTAGGTATGTGCTGGTTCAGCAAGGCTGCAAGCAATAGATAATGTAACATGCACCAAATATTGGAGGAATGCAGCAGGTCAGGAAAATATACATTTGAAGTTTCAGGCTGAGACCCTTCATCAGAAAGAGAAATGTTTATTTTCTTCCACAGATGCTGCCTGACCTGATGAGTTCCTCCAGTATTTTGTGTGCGTTGCTCTGAATTTCCAGCATTTGCAGTATCCCTTGTGTCAACAATATATAATGTTGTTGAAATAATAAAACCTGCCTATTTTCTCAATATAATATTTAGTATGCTAAATTTGATCTAATTCACATGGGAAGCCTTTTTGCCCCCGAAAATGAAATGGTGAAACTTTGTTGCACTCCTTAGGTTGGGAGACCAGAACCTATATCAGTGTCGTTCCCCACAGCAGACATACAGAGACCTTGGCATTGCAACCGTGCCGGCACTTCAAAGTACTTCATCAACTGGAATATTATGAGGCCATCAAAGGTGCTACATAAATGTCAAACCAGATGAAGGGTATCAACCTGAAACATGGACTGTCCATTTACCCTCATTGAGGGTACCTGGCCTGCTGACTTCCTCTAGCATTTTGTGTCTTGTTGCATATTCTTTTTAAATGAAAATTACATTAGAAAAATATCAAATGCTACAGAAGAAATAAACAGCACAGGTTTAAAGAATTTTTATGTATAGGGTACCCTGGAATTTTATGGAAATCTTCAATAGTAGCTGAACAAACAGATTTTTTTTTTAAAAAAGGAAACTTTTACTCTTATTAAACGGAATCATATATAAAAGCAGATTAGCTATGCTACGCTGGTTATAGGCCTCAAATCTAAAAATCAATCCTCTACGTGATCAAACCTTCAAGACCAAACAACCATCTAGAAGTAGATGACACACACAAAATTCTGGAGGAATATCCTGATGACGGGTCTCAGTCCAAGACATCAACTGTTAATTCCCCTCCATAGATGCTGCCTGACTTGCAGAGTTTCTCCCCCATTTTGTGCATGTTGCTCAAGATTTCAGTTAATTAGTGACAACAGAAGGATTAGTAACCAGAGTACACAATAAAAATGATTGATGAGTTGCTGCACAAAGAAGCATTTTTGTATGGTTTGGGTGCTCTTTGACAGCACATTGGAAGAAATTCAAATGAAATTCAGTTAAAGACAGGAAGAGCACAAAAAAACAGGATTCTAAAAAAAGAGTAAAGGCTGGAGACTTTAGATTTGTCTACCAGAGATATGCTTGTCTATCACAAGCATAATGGGCCAAATGGCCACATTTCAGTTCCCTACCATTCTACTATTCTTTGATTTACTCTGCAGCTGCAACTTTTTAGATGCTGGAAGCCTCTTGCTGCTGGCAAGCTGCTCTGTTAGAGTTTGCCAACTGTTGCTGTCTGCATAACATATGAAAACACTGAACAATTTCTCTCAAAGTTTCAGATTTTTTGGTTGAGAATGCTGGCTGCTCCCACTGACTTCTCCAGGGAGGGAGGGAGAATCAACCATTTACAGTTCATTTCCAATTTACGTGTGTTTAATTTCATAGTTTGTAAAAATGGGAAATAAGTTCTTGGTTTTAGATTCTAATCTGGTTATAAATCATAATACCTTCAAAATCACTGTGAGGACAGCTTCATTAGTATAAACTCGGCACAAATTTTGAAATAATGCAGTTTGACAAGTGATAGCTTGAGTTCACCTTTAAACCAATCATAGAAGTCAGCAGATATGGATCTTTTTGTTTATTTATACAGGCAAGATGGAAACAGGCTCTTCAAGCTCAGTGATTCCACTCACCCAATTACACCCATGTGAACAATCAATCTACCAACCCATATATCTTTAGAAAGTGGGAGGGAACACCTACACAGTCATGGGGGGGGAGGGGGATGTAGAGACTTACTGCAGACAGCGGCGGAAATGAACCTGGGTCAGTCGTGCTGTTACAGCATTAAGCTAACCAATGTGCTATTGTGGTAGGCCAAAATTTACAGTCGGTAGTGTGAAGATGCTGGAGATTGAACCTGAGACCTCATATGTGCAAAACGTGCGCTGTCTCCCATTGTTGTAAAGATTTCCCAACCTCCTGCCATAGCTTTGGAGTCCAATTGACAGACACTCCAGAGAGGATGCAAGTGCAACTACTTTCATTTCAATGATCCATTTAAAATCAGAAAATGTACACAGTATACAACCTGAAATTCTTATTCTTCACAGACATTCACGAAAACAGAATAGAACCCCAAAGAAAGAATGACAGAAAAACGTTAGAACCCCAAAAGTCTCCTCTTCCCCCTCCCATGCACAAACAGCAGCAAAGCACCGATCCTCCCCCTCCCACTCCCCCACTTACTTCACCAGGGAGCATCAGCACCCACCGCCCATCAGGCAAGCAATGGCAAAGCCCTCCATGTTCTGCAGTCCAACAAAAACTACTGTTCACCTGACAACTTGACACACAATAGGCTGTCTCACTCTTCAGCAATCTATGTAAATAACAATGGGAGATAAGGGGATCTCTGGCATGTTATTAGTAATGAAATAAAGTTCAACCCATTGTGGTAAGTAGGTTTTTTTTATGGTTCGGTTGTAAATTAAGCCGAAGTACAATTAGACATTCTAGGCACACGTCTGAATGTCTGACACTTGGAACACTTACAGGAGCGGTAACAAACACCCGAGACAACATTCAGGATGGATCCAAAAAAGTGTAATATATTCCCTTACTTCTGCCACAGGCAAAAGTATTCTGTCACTCCAAATTATCAAGAAACAGATACAATTATTCAACAAGACATTTATCTCTTTACATGCAGGAAGATGTTACTTGCTTAAGGCCTGAGGATTTCAGTGTAGGTTGGTGAGAGCCCAGATTTCCAAAGATGAGGATATTCTGTTGGTTTCTGACAGAGTTGTGTAATTTATCAGATTTAGGCTCTTTCAGCAGCCCCAACAAGTTATTGGGTTTTGGTCTCTATATTCACATAAAGAAAAAGATCTTTAATGAGAACGTTAAATGAGAGGAAACTTAAATTCCTGGGCCATGTCATCAGAAAGGTAGAAATAGAATGCCTTACATTACAAGGCCATGTGCCTGGGAAACGCGGAAGAGGAAGGCAAGAAGAAAATATATGGACACTCTGAAGGAACTAACAGACCTAAGTGTGCGAGATGCAGCTTGGGATTGTTCAATGTGGAGAGCCATGATCGCCCAAGCATGAAGAAGAAGAAGATTCATATATTGGAGACAATGCAAAGATGGTTCACTGGGTTGGTCTTAGAATGAAAGAATTGGTGTATGAAGAGGAATTAGGCCTGTACTCCTAGGATATCAGTGAATAAAAGATTCTGATGAGGATTAACAGGACAAATGTGAGAGAAGTGGTACTTGTCTCCCTCAGCACTAAGTGCCAATGACTCTTCCTCAAAGTGATTATGTCTGGGTGAAACTGCTTACCATACAATATTCAATGTTCGAAGTACGTACGCGGCTTACAAGCTTGAGACTCATCTTCTGACAAGTAGCCACAAAACAAAGATAGAAAACCCCACACAACCGAGCCATCAAGCATGCAAAAGAACAAACCGCACAAGCAACAAAAAAGGGAACAAATAACACACAGAACTTTAAACATCAAACATCAAACAGAGACCCCAAAAGTTAAGTCCACGGCGATGAGGTGAGTGAAGCCGGTCCTGGAGCCGATGCCAGGACCACAGCCACAAATCGGTCAGTTCAGCATCATATCGAAGGTTGCAGCCATAGATACAGACTCAATCAAATTGTGCAGATAGTGAAGCGCGCTCAGCCTGAGGATAATAATATTAGACCACAGCACAAAGTGAGTACACAACCACGAACTGCCAA
This sequence comes from Hypanus sabinus, assembly GCF_030144855.1. Lineage (NCBI taxonomy): Eukaryota > Metazoa > Chordata > Chondrichthyes > Myliobatiformes > Dasyatidae > Hypanus > Hypanus sabinus. Next base: position 53,455,685 of record NC_082722.1, read on the forward strand.
GGCAACAAGACTCCTTCACCTTCCACCGGCAGTAGCCAGGGCGACCGGTCAAATGTGGGGAGACGGCACTGAAGACCCGTTCGTTTTCTGCTCTCGTCTTGTCCATTTTAATCTTGCTGGACACTCTAATTAGTGAGTAGTAATGGAGCCGACCAGGGGTTTCGGACCATGAGGAATCGACGCAGCGTACACCCCGTGTGACAGCCGTAGCTGAACTCCATATCAAAGCCCCCCAGGAGATCGCAGAAACGCCAGATCGGCCATTACCTGTATTACTTCTATCTTGATTAAAGGCCATAGTTTGTTGAATCAGTTAAAGAGCTTCCTGAAATAGTACTTCACGAATAACTGATTGCCCCTTAGCTGTATTCCTCTTCATATACACACCAGAAACAGATGCCACACCCAGCAGATGTTATCTCAGGTCTCAGAATTCCTCTGTCTAGAATCAGTTGGATATTTGCCTACATATTCAAAGTTTAATATATCAACCTTTACTTGTTATGAAAATCATGAATCTACATATGAACCGAAGAATCCCTATACGTTATATATCTCAAAACATCAACATAATAAAATAATCTCTTATAATATGTCTTATATTCATTAACTTTATATATTTTGGGGGAATTTTAAGAGTATTGTTGCCTCAAAGACAATTCAGATCGGCTGGATGAAATTCTTGGCATATCTTTTTTTCCAAAACATATTATAATAACAGATTACAATGTTTCAACCACATATTGTAACAATATCATCAAGCTATGACAGCAAGTGTTGTATCATCGACAAGTGACGACAGCAAATCACCTTTCTCATTCACAGTAGAAAATCAATTTAAATAAATGATTCTGTCTTTGCCATTATACTGACATGATACTTGACCAGCACTTGTAATAGTTGTCCAAAAACCGAAATACTGTGCTGTGCTAATTTACACTACTTAACAGCGCATGGTTTTGCAACACAAGCAGGCTTCAATGTAATGGTTGGTTTGCAGTTGCGTTTCAACTCAAAAATACAGCAAACAAGTGGAATTTCTGAGAGGCTGTATAATTTTTAAAGACCTTTTTGAAGCTATAGGATTTAGAAATATTGTAAAAAAAAACTTACCTCAGAAATCTTTCTGATTTCAACTGCAAAGGTTTGAACGTTGAGTGAATGTATTTCTTTAAGGAGTCCAGCAGACTCAAATTGAAACAATGAGCAGCTTTCAGACGTGGCTATGTTGCTCATGAGTCAGGGAAGTTGGGGGGCGGACATTAAGTCTGAAAGGTTTTCAACTACTGAATGAGAGGAAAACACTGCAAAACATTGTTTCAGTGTTTAGGAGAGGTGCAACGCACACTGAGATGGGGAAACTTATTGATATTTTGCAACTTACAAGTTTAATATTTTTAAAAAAGCTTGTCGCTCCTGCCCAAATTATCTTTGTAGCTGCACCCTTCAAAATCTGTAAGTATTTCTAGATAGGTGTGGGAGCTCCATATAATTTTGTATTATTCATGAGAAGAATGTCGGTGCTTGTAAGAGGAGAAGGAATTTGTTTACACTTTTGAAACCTAATGCCAGCAATTAAGCACCATATTTTTTTTGTAAAATAGTTCCGTGTATGGCATTCCAAATGTGAAAATGAAAACAGCCTCCTGTTTTAAGTGTTAAGTACACTAATTGTTAGTGTGTTTTTTTTTGCTTTGATATCCTAAACCAGTCAAGTTTACTTTCTCTATGTAGCAGTACAACACTTCAGATGTACTTCTCTGGTTTTTCTAACACTGAACAACATGCTATTGAGGGTAACACTAACCATGAGCTTCCCATTGCGAGCGGGATTGATCTTTAAAGGAAACGTGACTTACTGTAGCGCTTCAGCAACAGGGCTTGCCTACACTGACACATACTTGTACGAAAACTCTGGTAACATAGAACACAGGGAATAGGAGAGTACAGCAGAGGGCCCGACCCTTTGGCCCACAGTGTCTGTGCTGACCATGATGGCAATTTAGATTGTATGTGGTCTATATCCTTCCAGACATTGCCTGTTCCTGTGTTTGCCTAAATAAAGCTTAAATGTTGTTTCTCTATCTGCTTCCACCACCTCTCCGGGCAGTTTGGGGTTGACAATTTATACCGTGTTGAAGGTAACATTGCAAAGAGCCTGGTCAATGCTGTCTGAAATAATTTCATGTAAAAATCATCCCATCAACAAACCAAGGATTTCTTAATCTTCAGCACAGTCAACACCAACTCCTTTGAGTGCAGACGGTGTGGACAAACATTTTCTGCTGACTCTCAGGTTTGATATTTGAAAAATCTGCTCCTATCTGGAATGATTTTATGAAGTTATTCTGCAAACTCCAAAGTTACTTCTGCATATGAAATTGAACAGCAATTTGAGTTCAGCAATGTAAATTGACAGTATTCAGGTGTTTTGTGTTATGATCATTTGAATTAAAAGATGTAGGCAGTATGCTTTCTTATCAATGTGGTCGTGTGAACTGCAATGAAGGTTGTCTTTGGAGACAGCAGAAACTAGCATCATCTCTGTCATTAATTTCAAAACCTAGGATAGATAATTTGTTGTTCCTTTCTGCACCTTGTGGTGCATCGGGCAGTAACCTTGCCGTTTCCTTAGCATTTGTCTGTTTTTTTTTAATGAAGCCAAGTTGCTAGCTCAATGCTCAACCCAGCTTGGATGAAAAGCATGCAAGGAGCCGGCCAGATTTTAAGCCAGGACTAGTGCCAATGCCACTACTCCACTGCATGACAAGGAATAGATAATAGCTTCTTCAAATGTCACAAAAAGGCCCGTGCCTGTATGCACCCTTCCACCTCTCCAGGTCACTGAAGTAGGAGATGAGTGATGGCCGCTGTCCAGCATCATTACCTGCTGGAAATCTTGTTTTTGCTTTGTAAATACAGCAGTACAGCTGAGAGAAACCATCTGTATAAGTGGTGGAATAAATTTTTCATAAGTTTTCAGAAGTTTTTCATAAGGACTTCTTATGCTCAATGTCTCCTGTCAGTAGGTTTGTTGACCTGGGCCTACCAGGACAATGGGAGGAGTTTCTAGGGCACCCAAATGTTCATGTCACAACCACAGATTCAGCAGAGCAGTAGATATGGCAATTGCGCTTGTGAATATGCACATGTCAGCTAATTATTATTTCATTGTGATAGTATTTAACTCTATTCATTCCGTTGTAGTGCTTGTCAAGACTTGGACACAGCACAGTAATGCTTTGCGGCCTGCTTGCATTCGGCCTCGCCTGAGAAATTGGACTGTCAATTCAACCGACTCTGAAGACCAGCAGTGTTCATTTTATTCTAGGTTGTTCTTTTCAGCCGCAGTGTAGGCTTCATTTTCCATTTGAGAGTTCAAGTGAATGGCCCTGTTTGGCCTGGCGTTTATTGCTTTCTTTTCCCTGTAACACTGTTCACATTAAAGCCTGCAAACTATCGACCTGCTTCAGAGTCTCTCACTCCGCACTCCGAACCTGGTGACGGTGCATTCCCAGAAACGCCAGGCAGATTGCCAGTTACGGTACACAGGAGGATCACTAAGCATTCTCCTTGGAAGAATGCATGACTGCAAGAAAAAGAAAGAAGCAGAAGAAGAACACCTACTAGATGGGGAGGAAGAAAAGGGCTTTCAAAACAAGGGTAATCATTCATGGTGCTCATGGAACAATTGTCCCATCTGAATCTAAATAACAATCTGGCAGACAACATGTTTCTTCCTCTGATGCCTGACAATGGTTGTTGCCAAACTCACAGTAGGACAAGTTATCAGTGATCGTCAAGGTGATTACGATTCTCTTACAGACCATTGTAGCATTTATTTAACCAGAAATCAATATAAAGCTAATTTCAAATAACATAATCTGGTTTAAAAATTGAGTATGTCCCTTCCAAAGTTCAATTAAACAGCCTTATGGATGCAAAGTTTAGTTATGGCTACCAAACTGTTAATGAGTACCCCCACCCATCTCCTCTCATAAAGTGGTTGGGCCTGACAACATCCCAGGCTGAGCACTCAGGGAGTGTGCACACCAACTCACTCAGCCACCATTGTCCCAGTACCAAAGAACTCTACACCTTCAGAACTAAGTGGCTATTGCCAATCACCATGAGGTGTTTTGAACAGCTGGTAATGCCACATATCAAAAACTCTATTCCTGCCGCTTTGGACACTCACCAATACACTTGCTGACAGAGCTGCTCTAGCATCTGTAATGTACCTGACCCTGGCACACCTGGACCACAGGATCTCAGCCTCAAACATCAACTCTTTGTTCCTCTTCATGGAGGCTGCCTGACTTCTGAGTTCTGCCAGCATTTTGTGTGTGTTACTCTTGATTTCCTGCATCTGCAGAACCTCTTGAGTTTATTTCATCCTTTCCATGTTTTATTTTAATTACAAAATTTAAGGAGGAGGCAAGACAGGTGCTGAAGTGCTTTGCCCTTCTACTTTACACTTGTCTGACAGAAGCAAATACAGTTTATTTTCTCTTTCCCAAGCCACAGCATTCAGTGCAGCCTTCAACACAATCATCCCTCAGAAATTGATTGGAAAGCTGAGCCTACTGGGCCTGAACACCTCCCTCTGCAACTGGATTCTAGACTTCCTGACTGGGAGACCCCAGTCTGTCCAGATTGGAGGCAGCATCTCCTACACCATCACACTGAGCAGGGGGGCCCCCCAGGGCTGTGTGCTCAGTCCACTGCTGTTCACTCTGCTGACCCACGACTGTGCTGCAACACACAGCTCGAACCACATCATCAAGTTCGCTGATGACACGAGCGTGGTGGGTCTCATCAGCAAGAACGATGAGTCAGCTTACAGAGAGGAGGTGCAGCGGCTAACGGACTGGTGCAAAGCCAACAACCTGTCTCTGAACGTGAACAAAACAAAAGAGATGGTTGTTGACTTCAGGGGGGCACGGAGCAACCACTCTCCTCTGAACGTCAATGGCTTGTTGGTAGAGGTCGTTAAGAGTACCAAATTTCCTGGTATTCACCTGGCTGAGAATCTCACCTGGTCCCTCAACACCAGCTCCATAGCAAAGAAAGCCCAACAGCAACTCTACTTTCTGCGAAGACTGAGGAAAGTCCATCTCCCACCCCCCATCCTCATCACATTCTATAGAGGTTGTATTGAGAGCATCCTGAGCAACTGCATCACTGCCTGGTACGGAAATTGCATAATCTCTGATTGCAAGACCCTATAGCGGATAATGAGGTCAGCTGAGAAGACCATCGGGGTCTCTCTTCCTGCCATTACAGACAATTACACTACACGCTGCATCTGCAAAGGAAACAGCATTATGAAGGACCCCATGCACCCCTCATGCAATCTCTTCTCCCTCCTGCCATCTGGGAAAAGGCACTGGAGCATTTGGGCTCTCACAACCAGACTATGTAATAGTTTCTTCCTCCAAGCTATCAGACTCCTCACTACCCAGATCCTGGACTGACACCAACTTACGGCCCTCTACTGTGGCTATTGTCTTGTCTATTATTTATTGTAATGCCTGCACTGTTTTGTGCACTTTATGCAGTCCTGGGTAGGTCTGTCATCTAGTGTAGTTTTTTTCTGTGTTATTTTCACGTAGTTCAGTGTAGTTTTTGCATTGTTTCATGTAACACCATGGTCCTGAAAAATGTCTCACTTTTACTGTGTACTGTACCAGCAGTTATGGTCAAAATGTCAATAAAAAGTGACTTGACTTGATACAGACTATTATCTTATCTGTGGAATACATGCCCAGCACAGTATCTTCTAACTTCCTCTTTAATGTCTAACAGAAGCTGCAGAAATTTTAAAAACCAGATCTCACCTGGTTCATAAGTAGAGAGTGTGTATTGTTTCCAACAGCCCCATGAATCTTGTTACTGTTACTCCTTCAGGAGCTGCTTTAGCATAAAAGCCTAAGGGCTGCAAGTTAGCATAATTGTTAGCACAATCTTTTTACAGCATGAGTATCATCGATTAGGGTTTGATTCCCACCGCTCTCTGTAAGGTGCTTGTACATCCTCCTGATGACCATGTGGCTTTCCTCTGGGTGCTGCAGTTTCCTCCCAAGTTTCGAAGATATACTGTTAGGGTTACTGCATTGTGAGCATGCTGCCCCCAGCACATCGCAACCAATGACACAGATGACACACTTCACTGTATGTTTTGATGATGTACATGTGACGAATAAACCTAATATAATCAAGTTCAAGCTCATTGTCATTCAACTATATACATGTGTACCACCGAATGAAACAATGTTCCTACAGACCAAGGTACACAACACATTAACTCACACATAACATGTAAAACATGTTTAAAAAGTAAAAGCCACTGGCCCTTCATATGCAACGAGACCTGGGTGGTGGCAGGGAGTTCAGTAAACTCACAGCCTGGGGATAGAAGCTGTATCCCATCCGAACAAACATGACAAACTCTGAAGATGCTGGAAGTCCAAAGCAACACATACAAAATGCTAGAGGAAGTCAGCAGGCCAGACAGTATTTACAGAAAAGAGTGAACAATTGACCTTTCCGTCCAAGACCCTTCTTCAGGACTACTCAGGAAGTAGAGACGCTGCTGTACTTTCTTGAGTAAAGAGGCACCTTCAGAAAGTCATGTTCTTCATTGGGCTGTACTGCACACTGTCGATTTTGGATGTGCCTTCTTGATCAAGTAGATTTTAGTTTTCTTGTGGTATATCAGAAAGATTTCTGATATTATTTTCACGTAGTTCAGTGTAGTTTTTGCATTGTTTCATGTAACACCATGGTCCTGAAAAATGTCTCACTTTTACTGTGTACTGTACCAGCAGTTATGGTCAAAATGTCAATAAAAAGTGACTTGACTTGATACAGACTATTATCTTATCTGTGGAATACATTCCCAGCACAGTGTGAGGCAACTTTCAGGGATCTGTGGACATGTAACCCCAGATCCCTCTGCGCTTCCACACTACCAAGTATCCTGCCATTTACTTCATACTCTGCCTTGGAGTTTGTCCTTCCAAAGTGTACCGCCTCACACTTCTCCAGGTTGAACTCCATCTGCCACTTTTCAGCCCACTTCTGCATCCTATCAATGTCTCTCTGCAATCTTCGACAATCCTCTACACCAGGGGTCAGCAACCTTTACCACTGAAAGAGCCATTTGGACCCGTTTCCCACAGAAAAGAAAACACTGGGAGCCGCAAAACCCGTTTGACATTTAAAATGAAATAACACTGCATACAACGTTTTGTTTTGCCTTTATGCTATGTATAAACAAACTATAATGTGTTGCATTTATGAAATTGATGAACTCCTGCAGAGAAAACGAAATTACATTTCTGCATGCAACAAAAACATTTTGAACTCCGAAAAAAAGACGTTGGGTTGAAGGTTACTTTTAAGTAAAATACTCAACGGCTATTTGAGTCCTTCTTTTATTTATGAAAAACGCCAAACTTAAATTTGCCGCCAGCAGCAAACCAAAAATAACGTCAGCCAGCTGTCAACCTGAAAAATAAATGGTCTATTTCACTGAACAATGAAAACATATGAATATACGTAAAATAATAGGCAATTAAAATATTTATCATACTTGGTCAGGTTGACTCACACCTGACAATGCAGTCGTATTCAGTAGGGATGGATCGATGCTTAGGGGAGTGACCGGGAAGGATAATGTGTTTTTTTCCTCTCTGAACTCACAGAAGCGTTTCCCAAACGATGTTTGCATTGCGATGATTGCAGAATGTAAATACTCCGAATTTATCATGTCGTGACCTTGTTTGAACTCTCTCAAATTGGGGAAGTGAGACAATGTGCCTTTCTGTAAATCTCTGGCAAGCACTGTCAACTTGCGCTCGAATGCCAAAACATCCTCCAACATGTGCAGGGCTGTACGTCCTTACCCCGTTGAAGAGCTGTGTTCAGCGTGTTCAGGTGCACTGTCATGTCTACCATGAAGTGTAGCTTTTCCAGCCACTCTGGCTGTTCCAGCTCAGGAAAGGTGAGCCCTTTGCTGCCCAGGAAAGTTTTCACTTCTTCCAGACACGCGACAAAGCATTTCAGCACCTCCCCTCTGGACAGCCAGCGATAAAAACACGTTGTAGCGGTGTGCTACACGCAGTCAGTAAACTGCAGTCAAAGATAGCTTTATTCGAACTAAACAGCCTTGCTTTTAAGCCTCCCTCAACCCGCCCCCCATGGGCGCGGATGCTGCAAAAGACACGTACTCACAAACCCCCGTAGGCTATCTCCCTTAGCCTGAACGCTGGCTAATTGTGAGCCGGTTCGGATGTGTCAGGAAATGGGTCGCCACGACGTCTTATTTAGATTGTACAAGATCACCATAATCTTCAAATTTAGATTTACATTTCAAAAACTAACAAACTAACATAAAATATATTTTAATTAAATACTGACCATGTAGCGGTGTGCTACACGCAGCGCTAAAATTAAGACACGGAGTCGGTAACTGCAGTCGAAGGAAAAAACTTTATTCGAAATCTTCAGCCTCACTTTTAAGCCTCCCTCAACCTGCCCCCCCATGGCGCAGAGGCTCCAAAGCTCTGTGCTTGCAAAACCCCGTAGGCTATCTAATTGTGAGTCGGTTCGGATGTGCCAGGAAAAGGGTCGCCACAACCAATTATTTCCCAAAGCAACAGGGAGCCGCAGCACAGACGTAAAAGAGCCACATGTGGCTCCGGAGCCGCGGGTTGCCGACCCCCGCTCTACACTATCCACAATGCCACCAACCTTTATGTCGTCTGCACGCTTGCCAACCTATCCTTCTACCCCCACATCCAGGTTGTTAATAAAAATCACAAAAAGTAGAGGTCCCAGAACAGATCCTTGTGGGACACCACTAGTCACAACCCTCCAATCTGAATGTACTCCCTCCACCACGACCCTCTGCCTTCTGCAGGCAAGCCAATTCTGAATCCACCTGGCCAAACTTCCCTGGATCCCATGCCTTCTGACTTTCTGAATAAGCCTACCATGTGGAACCTTGTCAAATGCCTTATTAAAATCCATGTCGATCACATCCACTGCCCTACCCTCATCTATATGCCTGGTCACCTCCTCAAAGAACTCTATCAGGCTTATTAGGCATGATCTGCCCTTCACAAAGCCATGCTGACTGTCCCTGATCAGACCATGATTCTCTAAATGCCTATAGATCCTATCTCTAAGAATCTTTTCCAACAGCTTTCTCACCACAGATGTAAGGCTCACTGGTCTATAATTACCTGGACTATCCCTACTACCTTTTTTGAACAAGGGGACAACATTCACCTCCCTCCAATCCTCTGGTACCATTCCCGTGGACAACAAGGACATAAAGATCCTAGCCAGAGGTTCAGCAATCTCTTCCCTTGCCTTGTGGAGCAGCCTTTTCTCCCTTAATATCAACATGCTCCAGAACATCAACCTCACTCATATTGTCCTCACCGTCATCAAGTACCCTCTCAGTGGTGAATACCAAAGAGAAGTATTCTTTGAGGACCTCACTCACTTCCACAGCCTCCAGGCACATCTTCCCACTTTTATCTCTAATCGGTCCTACTTTCACTCCTGTCATCCTTTTGTTCTTCACATAATTGAAGAATGCCTTGGGGTTTTCCTTTACCCTACTCACCAAGGCCTTCTCATGCCCCCTTCTTGCTCTTCTCAGCCCCTTCTTAAGCTCCTTTCTTGCTACCCTATATTCCTCAATAGACCCACCTGATCCTTGCTTCCTAAACCTCATGTATGCTGCCTTCTTCCACCTGACTAGATTTTCCACTTCACTTGTCACCCATGGTTCCTTCACCCTACCATTCTTTATCTTCCTCACCGCGACAAATTTATCCCTAACATCCTGCAAGAGATCTTTAAACATTGACCACATGTCCATAGTACATTTCCCTGCAAAAACATCATCCCAATTCACACCCACAAGCTCTAGCCTTATAGCCTCATAATTTGCCCTTCCCCAATTAAAAATTTTCCTATCCTCTCTGATTCTATCCTTTTCCATGATAATGCTAAAGGTCAGGGAGAGGTGATCACTGTCCCCCAGATGCTCACCCACTGAGAGATCTGTGACCTGACCCGGTTTGTTACCTAATACTAGATCTAGTATGGTATTCGCCCCATTTGGTCTGTCAACATACTGTGACAGGAATCCATTCTGAACACACTTAACAAACTCTGCCCCATCTAAACCCTTGGAACTAATCAAGTGCCAATCAATATTAGGGAAGTTAAAGTCACCCATGATAACAACCCTATTATTTTTGCACCTTTCCAAAATTTGCCTCCCAATCTGCTCTTCGGTATCTCTGCTGCTACCAGGAGGCCTATAGAATACCCCCAGAAGAGTAACTGCTCCCTTCCTTTTCTTGACTTCTACCCATACTGACTCAAAAGAGGATCCTGCTACATTACCCATCCTTTCTGCAGCTGTAATAGTATCCCTGACCAGTAATGCCACCCCTCCTCCCTTCCCCCCCCCCAACCTCTCTATCCCTTTTAAAGCACTGAAATCCAGGAATATTGAGAATCCATTCCTGCCCTGGTGCCAGCCAAGTCTCGGTAATGGCCACTACATCATAATTCCATGTATGTATCCAAGCTCTCAGTTCATCACCTTTGTTCCTGATGCTTCTTGCATTGAAGTACACACACTTTAGCCCTTCTACCTTACTACCTTTACACTCTTTATTCTGCTGCTCTTTCCTCAAAGCCTCTCTATATGTTAGATCTGGCTTTACTCCATGCACTTCTTTCACTGCTCTATCGCTCTGGGTCCCATCCCTCTTGCAAATTAGTTTAAACCCTCCTGAACCATGCTAGCAAACCTACCAGCAAGGATATACTCCCCCTCGAGTTCAGGTGCAACCCATCCAATCTGTACAGATCCCACCTTCCCCAGGAGAGATTCCAATGATCCAAAAATCTAAAACCCTGCCCCCTGCACCAACTCCTCAGCCACGCATTCAACTGCCATCTCCTCCAATTCTTACCATCACTATCACATAGCACTGGCAGCAATCCTGAGAACGCCACCCTTGAGGTCCTGTTCTTCAGCCTTCTCCCTAGTTCCCGAAACTCACACTTCAGGACCTCATCCCTCTTCCTGCCTATGTCATTGGTCCCAACTTGTATCACGACTTCTGGTTGCTTCCCCTCTTGTACCAGGATGTCATGCACCCGGTCAGAGACATCCTGGACCCTGGCAGCCAGGAGGCAACAAACCATGTGGGTGTCCTTCTCACGTCCACAAAATCTCCTGTCTGCTCCCCTGACTATAGAGTCTCCAATGACGACAGCTCTCCTCTTCTCCGTCCCATCCTTCTCCACCACAGGGTCAGACTCAGTGCCAGAGGCCCTGCCACCGTGGCTCACACCTGGTCGGTCGTCCTCACCAACAGCATCCAGGACGGTAAACTTATTATTCAGGGGAATGGCTACAGGGGTGCTCTGCACTACCTGTCTACTCTCCTTCGCTTTCCCCCCTCGGACTGTTACCCAACGACCTTCTTCCGGCAGCCTAGGTGTGACTACCTCCCTGTAGCTCTCAGTTATGACTGCCTCATTCTCCCTTATGAATCGAAGGTCATCCAGCTGTTGCTCCAGATTCCTCACATGGTCTTCCAGATCACCCAGCCGCATGCACTTCTGGCAGATGTGACTCTGCAGGAGAGGGGAGCTCCCCCAAGACTGCCACATCTCACAGGAGGCATTGTAAAGACTAACTGGGAACAAGCTCATCCTCCGCCTCTTCTCGTTGAAGCCTCTCAAGCCAAAGCCTCAAATCTCCACTCCTTCACTGGCCATTTTCCACAGGCCACTCCGCTTGAGGTAACCCTCTAATTATTTGTTTGAGCTTTCCAAACTGATTGGTCACCTGACCTCAATTGCCCAATCAGCTGCTTTCTGCTGAGTCTGAGCTATTCAAACCTTGATCGTCTAATCAACGGCTTTCTGCTGAGCTATTCAAATCTTGATTGACTTGATTGCACAGTCCAACCGCCAAAACTGCCAGAATCTCTCGAGTCAAAGCCTCAAATCTCCACTCCTTCATTGGCCTACTCACTCACTGGCCGCGTTTCACAGGCCGCTCCGCCTGAGGTAACGCATTTTTAAATATATTTTTAAAATATATATTTTAAAAAGTAAGGTATTGTTCATGGGTTCCCTTCTTGGTTGTGCCGAACCATTTTTCGGCCTAGTCCCACTGACCTGCATGACCCTCCATGACCCTCTCATCCATGTACCTGTCCAAGTTTTCTTAAATGTTAAAAGTGAGCCCACATTTACCATTTCATCTGACAGCTCATTCCACACTCCCACCACTCTCTGTGCGAAGAAGCCCCCCCTAATATTCCCTTTAAACTATTCCCCCTTCACTCTTAACCCGTGTCCTCTGGTTTTTTTCTCCCCTAGCCTCAGTGGAAAAAGCCTGCGGCTATTTAAGAGTTGTGTGGCAGAGGGGAAGAAGCTGTTTCTGAATCACTGAATGTGTGCCTTAAGGCTTCTGTACCCCTTCCTGACAGTAACAATGAGAAGAGGACATGTCCTGGGTGATGGAGGTCCTTCATAATGGACTTCGCCATTCTGAGGCACCACTCCTTTAAGATGTCTTGGATACTATGGAGGCTAGTACCCAAGTTAGAGCTGACTAATTTTACAACTCTCTGCAACTTCTTTTGGTCCTGTGCAGTAGACCCCCTCCCCGTACCAAATAATGATGCGGCCTGTCAGAATGCTCTTCGCAGTACATTTATAGAAGTTATCGAGTGTTTTAGGTGGCAAACCAAACCTCCTCAAACTCCTTATGAAATATAGCCACTATCTTGCTTTCTTTATAGCTACATCAATATACTTGGACCAGGTTAGATCCTCAGAATTCTTGACAGTCAGGAGGTTGAAATAGCTCACTCTCTCCATTTCTGATCCCTCTATGAGGATTAGTTTGTGTTCCCTCATCTTACCTTCTTGAAGTCCACAATCAGCTATTTCATTTCACTGACATTGAGTGAAGGTTGTTGCTGTGACACCACTTAGCTAGCCAGTATATCTTGCTCCTGTACATCCTTTTATCTCCATCTGAAATTCTACCAACAATGGTTGTATCATCAGCAAATTAATTGATGGTATATGAGCTATACCTAGCCACACAGTCATGGGTATAGAGGGAGTAGAGCAGAGGGCTGGATACATTCATCTGAGGTGAGTCAGTGTTGATCACCAACAAGGAGGAGATATTATCACCAATCCACACAGATTGGTGTCTTCCAATTAGGAAGTCAAGGATCCAATTGCAGAGGGAGGTACAGAGGCCCAAGTTCTGTAGCATATTGATCGGTACTGTGGGAATGATGGTGTTAAATGCTGACCTATGGTCAACAAACAGTATCCTGATGTAGGTGTTTGTATTGTCCAGGTGATCTAAGGTTGTGTGGAGAGCCATTGAGATTGCGCCTGCCGTTGACCTATTGTGGTGATAGGTGAATAGCAGTGGGTCCAGGTCCTTGCCGAGGCAGGAGTTTATTCTAGCATTACCAACCTCTCAAAGCACTTCATCACCATAGATGTGAGTGCTACTGGATGATATTCATTTAGGCAGCTCATCCTAGACACTGGTATAATTGTTGCCTTTTTGAAGCAGGTGGGAATTTCCCACCATAGCAGTGAGAGATTGAAAATGTCCTTGAATACACCCGCCAGCTGGTTGGCACAAGTTTTCAGAGCCTTACCAGGTACTCCCTCAGGGCCTGCCGCACTGAGAGAGTTCAGCCTCCTTAAAGACAGCCTGACATCGGCCTCCATGACAGAGATCACAGGGTCACCAGGCACTTCAGGGATCTTCACAGCTGTAGTTATATTCTCCCTTTCAAAGTTGGCATAGAAGACATTGAGCTCATCTGCAAGTGAAGCATCGCTGCCATTCATGATGTTAGGTGTCACTTTGTAGGAAGTAATGACCTGAGTTGACATGCATCCGATTCCACCTCTAACCTCATTTGGATTTGCCCCTTTGCTCCAGAGGTAGCCCTCTGTAAGTCATACCTGGCCTCCCTGTGTAGTCCTGGATCACCAGACTTGAATGCCACAGCCCTAGCCCTCAGCAGAGTATGAACCTCCTGGTGCATTCACTGCTTTTGATTTGGGTATGTGTGGCACACACTCATCACACAGGTTGTAATGAAGCCAATAGCTCACAATGCCAAAGACTGTAAGACAAATAGATATAATCAGAATTTTACCTATCGGGGATTTGAATTTAAGAAAGCTCAGAAGGTGTTAGAACTTTAGTTGCTGTGGTGATGGCTGAATGCTTGCTTTGACATAACTAATGAAGCCCCTTTTTACTGGGCGTCTCTAGAGATACAGCTCGTTAACCCCTCGCTAACAGCCACTGGACTCAGCAGTGAGAAAGCCACCTTTCTCGAGCCCCATACATTTAAGGTTGGTATGACTCAGGAAACTGGGATGCTTCGACCACCCAAACCCAATCTGTGCAAATATTGAGTAAATACTGTCCCCTTGTGCAATTAGCCATCGGCAAGAAATAACAGATCATACACTGCATACTGTTATAAAGAAAGTGTACTTACAAATTTCAGCTTTATCGAGCATTCAGTAGGAAAAAGAAAAGAAAAAAAGGGGCCCATTACAGTTAATCTAGTCCAAGTGTGCACATAAGCTGGAGCTCATCTTGAAGTTGTCTTTAACTCACACTCTGGACCCAGGGTCTGCATGAAACACATACCCCCTTCCAAATATCACTCAAAATCCACCTCAAGCAAACGGGCTCCCCCACCAAAGTATTGGTCCTTCCTTCCTGAAGCCATTCACCTGCATAAAGCACCATGTGCAACCGGGACGGCATCTTCAGCTGTGTTCCCTCCTTCTCCCAGCTCCCGTCAGAGGCCTCAACCCACACCAGTGTCCGTCAGTAGAACCTCTCTGCCCAGCATTCACTAGAACTTTCTCCCAATTCCACAGTCCTGATTGGCTGACACAACATTCCTAAATTGAACACCATAAGACATAGGAGTAGAATTGGGCCATTCAGCCTATCAAGTCTTCTCCGTCATTCCATCATGGCTGATCCCAGATTGCACTCAACCCTATACACCTGCCTTCTCACCATATCCTTTGATGCCCTGACCAATCAGAAAACTGTCAACTTCTGATTTAAATATATCTCCACCACAGTCTGTGGCAGAGCATTCCACGGATTTTTTACTCTCTGGCTAAAAAACTTCATTCTTACCTCTGTTCTAAAAGGTCATGCCTCACTTTGAGGCTGTGCCGTCTAGTTCTGGATACCCCCACCATAGGGAACATTCTCTCCATATCCGCCCTCTCTAGTCCTTTCAACATTCGGTAGGTTTCAATGAGATCCCCCTGCATTCTTCTAAATTTCAGTGAGTACAGGCCCAAAGCTGAAAAGCGTTGTTCATATGTTAACCCCTTCATTCCTGAAAACATCCTTGTGAACCACCTCTGGACTCTCTCCAATGTCAACACATCCTTTCTGAGTATGGGACCCAGACTGTTGACAATATTCCAAGTGCAGCCTGACTAGTGTCTTATAAAGGCTCAGTATTATCTCCTTGCTTTTATGTTCCATACCCCTTGAAATAAATGCCAATATTGCATTTGCCTTCTTTACCACAGACTCAGCCTGTAAATTAACCTTCTGGGAGTCTTGCACAAGGACTCCCAAGTCCCTTTGCACCTCTGATGTTTGAACCTTCTCCCCGTTTAGATAATAGTCCACACTATTATTCCTTTTAGCAAAATGCATTATTGTACATTTCCCAACACTGGCAATTGAAACACCCTCCAATACAGATTTAACAGACACACAAAAGACTTTACACTCATATATATATGAGAGAGAAGGGGGGGGGGAGAGATAAACCTGAGAATTAATGCCTATGAGGAATGATAGTGCAGAGATATCTAATTTTCTACCTAAAAGGGATACAACAACATCATGGGCTTAATTATGAAAAGGGGAGAACTCACTGAGTATATACTCCATAAACTTGAGAAGTTGAACAGGGAATGGACAAAGGTGAGTGAACAAAGACCTGGAGCCCAGAGGAACAAACTCTTTCTTCCCTTTGGCTGTCCATCGATTTCAATGTTGACTGAGGTCCGGCCAAGGCTCATGGAAGACCGGCAGTTGCCCATGCTGCAAGTCTCCCCTCTCCACACCACCGATGTTGTCCAAGGGAAGGGCACTGAGCTGATACAACTTGGCACCAGTGTCATCACAAAGCAATGTGTCGTTGAGTGCCGTGCTCAACATGCTGCCTCAGCTGAGGCTCAAACTAGCAACCTTCAGATCACTAGACCAACACCTTAGCCACTTGGCCACACACTAACACTAGAGGAACAATAGCAGTGGGGGAAAAGCTAATTAGAGGAAGAGAAATAAAACAGCACTCATTTTATGTCATGCAGATTTATGTCATGCCATAGTGCAAATTACTTGGCCCATGTTGCCTGATGTGATGCAGGTCAATTAAAACAGTCTATTGTCTGTTGTTTGGTTGATACATATGAAAATATCTCATTCTGCAACTCATTGTCTAAATGCCAGTCTGTTTACTTGCAAAGTGTCCTTCTACCTTCAATTTCCTGCTTGCAGTTTACATAGAACCATAGAACACTACAGCACAGAAAACAGGCTGTTCGGCCCTTCTAGTCTGTGCCAAAACTTTACTCCGCTAGTCCCATTGACCTGCACCCAGTCCGTAACTGTCCAGACCTCTCCCATCCATGCATCTATCCAATTTATTCTTAAAACTTAAGTGAGCCCACATTTATCATGTCAGATGGCAGCTTGTTCAACAATCCCACCACTCTCTGAGTGAAGAAGTTCCTCCTAATGTTCCCCCTAAACCTTTCACCCCAAAGCCATGTCCTCTAGTATTTTCTCTCCTAGTCTAAGTGGAAAGAGCCTACTTGCATTAACTCTGTCTTTATCCCTCATAATTTTGTTAACTTGTTGCAAGGATGTGGCAGTGGAATGAACCCAAGTGCTGAACACGGAGACCAAGTAGGGAGACGCCACCATCATAGCAAGCGTGGGAAGGGTTCCAAGGGGGGGTTTACCCAGAGTCTTCGTCTTGGTCCATAATTCAGGAACAAGGCTAGACTTGGAACTGATAGTCCTAAACACCATGGAGTGAGGTTACTCATACACGAGTCAACCAATGAACTGGCACCTCTTAGTAGTGGTCACAAGATTCCTAGACTACTCGGTTTGATGGCATGCAGGTGTTTGTAATTATTGGAACCTGGGAATAGATTGGGAACTAAATGAGGTGTTAAAGGCCCAATTCCTGAGTAAGACAGGCAGGTGCCAGAAGGGACCATGACAAAACCTCTGTCAAATCCCCCCTCATTCTTCTATGCTCCAAGGAATAAAGTCCTAACCTGTTCAATCTTTTCCTGTAACTCAACTCCTGAAGACCCAGCAACATCCTAGTAAATCTTCTCTGCACTTTCAATCTTACTGATATCCTTCCTATAGTTAGGTGACCAGAACAGAACTGCACATATATGTTAGTCTTCTCTTGTTAAGAAAAGCAATGTTTCACATCAATCCCTAAGAATTACAATCTCTTTCCAAAATCATAAATTTTAAATTCCCAGTGTGAGCATATATAAATTGCCAATTTCCCAAAATGCCTGTTTATTTCCAGATGTGGGAACCTCAATTCAAACACCTCCAATACAGATTCAACAAACACATAACAGATTTTACACTCACTCATATATTCTCTCTCCCTCCCTCTCTTTCTTTTGTCCTACGTGTGGTCATAGCTCATAAACCATTTTTCGAACTCATACCATTCGTGTCTTAGGTCAGCAGAAAATCTTAAAATGCACATTCACTCATCACCACCTTCCAGAATCTTAAGCCTTAAAGCTTTGAAATAAAAAATGCTGCAGATTATTGGTTATGGAGAAGCAAATCTTCAACCATCCCCACATCAATCAAAACTCCAACAGCTCTGGAACTTACTCAAATTCAAATACCCGATAGGTAGAATTCTGATATTATGATCTATTTGTTTTACAGTGGTGGACAATCTGTCCTTTTTTAGAACAACTGATCCTATCGGACTATCCTCTAGTCCACACCTTTGTGGTTCTTCCGTTCTAATTGGGTCTATTCTGATTGGTTCCCAATCTTATTTATATTTCACCTGCACCCCTGGGATCTCTTGACACAATCTATATCTCTACAGTGACTACTATCACAGTCACAACACTAGGCTGCCTTTAATCTGTTCAATGTCTTACCATTTCATACCAACAAGCAAATTAGAAATATGGGTCAGCTATTTCGTTAGTTCATGGCTGATTTAACTGTAATATCAACTCCACTTTCTCATACAGGGGTGTCAAACTCACTTTAGGTCACGGGCCGGATCAGTTGTACACGCGCGTGCTCCCACAGCTTTCGTTGCCTTCATTTTTTCAACCTGCTCTCATGTGTCTCAGTCTCTGCTATATCTAAAATTGTTTCACTTTACGAATTTCGTTTTTTTATGAAGCAGATTGCCTCGCAAGCATTCTTTTTATGATTGGTATTAACTTACAGACGTAGATTCCAAGAAAGTAGGCAACGAGAAAGAAACGATGCTATTTCGGCTAAGATTGTTTTGGGAGCCATACCTTTTCCGTTAATAAACCGTTTGAAATCAAGCATTAGCAAACACAAATGTCGACGTAAGGCAAGCGCGAGCAATGCACTGGCAGTGCACTGTGGGATCTGTAGTATTAGTGGTGCATGCAATATACCGGCGGGCCAGCTCTAATAGAGAAAAAAATATTCATTAATGATATTCAGGAAATAAACCAGGGAAACCGAATAAACACTAAAAACCC
Source organism: Hypanus sabinus (assembly GCF_030144855.1). Classification (NCBI taxonomy): domain Eukaryota; kingdom Metazoa; phylum Chordata; class Chondrichthyes; order Myliobatiformes; family Dasyatidae; genus Hypanus; species Hypanus sabinus. Next base: position 53,474,594 of record NC_082722.1, read on the forward strand.
TGAAAACCTGGTACCTGAATAAACTCAGCATTAGCCATATCATATGCCATAGCCGCTTCGATTACTGGGGCCAGCTTTAATGGTAATTAGATATTATCTCGCGGGCCAAAGATAATTCCACCACGGGCCAGATTTGGCCCGCGGGCCTTGAGTTTGACATATATGATCTACAATAATACTTCACCCCATTGTCTCCTCAGAACCTTCAAGGAGGTTTTAATTTCTACGGTGGCTAAGAAGAAAATAGTAACCTGCCTCAATGATTATTGTCCAGTAGCACTTACATCCATAGTGATGAAGTGTTTTGAGAGGTTGGTGAGGAAACATATCAACTCCTGCCTGAGAATTGATTTGGATCTTCTCCAATTTGCCTACCAACACAAGAGGTCCACAACAGATGACATTTCGTTGGCTCTTCACTCGACCTTAGAACATCTAGCCAAGTGCTTTCATCCAAATGCTCTTTATTGACTGCAGCTCAGTATTCAATACCATCATCCCCTCAAAACTTACCAATAAGCTGTAAGACCTTGGCCTCAATACCTCCTTGTGCAATTGGATCCTCCTTTTCCTTACTTGCTGACCCTCATCAGTTTGGATTGACAATATCTCCTCCACACCCTTCATCAACACAGGTGCACCACAAGGATGTGTGCTCAGCCCTCTACTCTACTTGCAGCCCCCTTATTATTGTGTGACTAAGCACAGCTACAATGCCATATTTAAGTTAGCTGATGACACTGTCATTGGCCAAACTAAACCATATAACAATTACAGCACAGAAACAGGCATCTTGGCCTTCTAGTCCGTGCTGAACGCTTACTCTCATCTAGTCCCACCTACCGGCACTCAGCCCATAACCCTCCATTCCTTTCCTGTCCAGATACCTATCCAATTTTTTTTTAAATGACAAAATCAAACCTGCATCTACCACTTCTACTGGAAGCTCATTCCACACAGCTACCACTCTCTGAGTAAAGAAGTTCCCCCTCGTGTTACCACTAAACTTTTGCCCCCTAACTCTCAATTCATGTCCTCTTGTTTGAATCTCCCCTGCTCTCAATGGAAAAAGCCTATCCACGTCAACTCTATCTATCCCCCTCATAATTTTAAATACCTCTATCAAGTCCCCCCCTCAACCTTCTACGCTCCAAAGAATAAAGACCTAACTTGGTCAACCTTTCTCTGTAACTTAGGTGCTGAAACCCAGGTAACATTCTAGTAAATCTCCTCTGTACTCTCTCTATTTTGTTGACATCTTTCCTATAATTCGGTGACCAGAACTGTACACAATACTCCAAATTTGGCCTCACCAATGCCTTGTACAATTTTAACATTACATCCCAATTCCTATACTCAATGCTCTGATTTATAAAGGCCAGCATACCAAAAGCTTTCTTCACCACCCTATCCAACTTCAGGGAACTATGCACTATTATTCCTAGATCACTCTGTTCTACTGCATTTTTCAATGCCCTACCATTTACCATGTATGTCCTATTTTGATTAGTTCTACCAAAATGTAGCACCTCACGCTTATCAGCATTAAACTCCATCTGCCATCTTTCAGCCCACTCTTCTAACTGGCCTAAATCTCTCTGCAAGCTTTGAAAACCTACTTCATTATCCACAATGCCACCTATCTTAGTATCATCTGCATACTTACTAATCCAATTTACCACCCCATCATTCAGGTCATTAATGTATATGACAAACAACACTGGACCCAGTACAGATCCCTGAGGTACACCACTAGTCACCGGCCTCCAACCTGACAAACAGTTATCCACCACGTTATCCACCTTCCTAACTAGCCTTCTGTGTGGAACCTTGTCAAAGGCCTTACTGAAGTCCATATAGACAACATCCACTGCTTTACCCTCGTCAACTTTCCTAGTAACCGCTTCAAAAAAGGTGGTGATGAATCAGCAAATAGAAGGGAGATTGAAAATCTGGCTGAGTGGTGCCACAACAACAACAACATGAACTCAAGAGATGTTCCCGGCTGGCGCGCTGCAAAATTGACACACTCAGAGTTAGAACCGCGCTGGTCGCAGTGAATGATTCAAAGAGGAGAAGACGAGGTGCAGAGCAGCAGAGATAATTCAGCAGTAAATTGTATTTTACTAATAAACTGCAAAATAATAACCCACAAGGGGCCACAAAAATAAGAGAGAACAGAAACTTAACACAACAGGGCAACACAGTAACTGAAGGCTAGATACAACTAGAGCACCAAATTTCTTGGTGTTCACCTGACGGAGAATCTCACCTGTTCCCTCAACACCAGCTCCATAGCAAAGAAAGCCCAGCAGCATCTTAACTTTCTGCGAAGGCTGAGGAAAGTCCATCTCCCATCCCCCATCCTTATCAAATTCTACAGGGGTTGTATTGAGAGCATCCTGAGCAGCTGCATCACTGCCTGGTTCGGACATTGCACCATCTCAGATCGCAAGACCCTGCAGCAGATAGTTAGGTCAGCTGAGAAGATCATCGGGGTCTCTCTTCCCACCATCACGGACATTTACACTACACGCTGCATCCGCAAAGGAAACAGCATTATGAAGGACCCCATGCACTCCTCATACAATCTCTTCTCCCTCCTGCTGTCTAGGAAAAGGCTCCAAAGCATTTGGGCTCTCACGACCAGACTATGTAACAGTTTCTTCCCCCAAGCTTTCAGACTCCTGAATACCCAGAGCCTGGACTGACACCTTACTGCCCTATTGTCCTGTTTGTTATTTATTGTAATGCCTGCACTGTTTTTGTACACTTTATGCAGCCCAGTGTAGGTCCGTAATCTAGTGTAGCTTTCTCTGTGTTGCTTTTTTTTAACGTAATTCAGTCTAGTTTTTGTACTGCGTCATGTAACACCATGGTCCTGAAAAACGTTGTCTCATTTTTACTGTGTACTGTACCAGCAGTTATGGTCGAAATGACAATAAAAGTGCCTTGACTTGAACTGGTTGAGTCTGGCTGGTTCATTTGAGTGAACAAGTATAGTGGATGAGAACTGGATTTAAAAGGTGATGATTTAGAAACAAGTGACAGTGACTCCTGTTAGTTGTGTGGAGACTGGGAGGTGCTTGCCTGTGCAGGCCGACTAGACCTCCTTCCTCCTATGGCCAATATCTGATGGCCCATGGTGGTCTGAATGGGTCTGGTGAAACTCTTCAATGAGTGATGGATCCAAGATGAAACTGGGCAGCACCCAAGACCTTACCTCTCGTCAAGTATTACACACGCCACCCACGCTGGCTTGAATCCATCCACTGGCAACCCGTTCATACTGGACCAAACTACCACCACCCTTGGTTCCAGACGTGCAGGCTTAGGTGGATTGAGTGGTCCATGGACAATGGACTTGAGGCAGGACATGTGCAAGGTAGGTGTGATCCTGAGGGACGGTGGCAGCTGGTGACTGGGTTGATGCGATGGGTAATTTTAAGGGAAGCAACTAACCAGGGCGAGAGCTTACGTGAGTTGCAGGGGCAGATCGCGGGTGGACGGTCAGGCACAGTCTCCAGGCTGTGGTAGTCTAGCTGGGTGCTAACGGCGATTGACCTGATGGCAGTAGGCGCGGTTGGCTCAATGCCCTCTTCCAAGTATTCCAGCTTTGGCAAACCAGGACCCTTACAAATGGGACATCCATTGCTGGCTTCTCTATGGAGAACAATGGAGGCTGGTTGCCATGAAGCCATGACATACCTGTGGCAGAGGAGTTGTGTAGATTAAGGGTCAGGTCAGCCCATGCAGATACTTCTTCCACGTGGAAGGGTTAGAGGCATTGTAGTCCCCATCGGGAAGTGGCAAACCCATGACAAAATCCATAGCGATGTGTGACCACAGTCATTGAGGAGCCAGCAGAGGCTGCAGGAGCCCAGAGGGCCTCTGTTTTTAGGAATTGGGCTAAGCACATTGAGGATAGGCAGCGACAAACTGTTGTTCATCTGCGATCATGGTGGGACACCAGAGCTGACACCACAGGAAATCCCAGGTCCACCATGTGCCTGGATGGCCCAGGACAGGTAAGAAGTGTGCCCACTAGAGTGCTACAGAGCTTACATGTAATTGTCAGGTGCTACAGAGCTTACATGTAATTGTCAGGTATGTCAGCCAGAGCAGGCTCGTGCTGTAGGGAGGGGCAGATCTGGTGCTTAAGGTCTCAGACAATCGAGGTGAGGATCTGGGAGGATGGAATGATGGGCTGAGGGTCGATCTCTGTTTCAGCTGGGTCGAATTGTTATGACAGGGCATCTGCCTTAGTGTTCTTGGAGCCAGTTCTGAAGGAGATTGTGAAGTTGAATTACTCAAAGAAAAGGGCCCAAGCAAGCCTGACATGGTTGACTTGGCAGATCTGTTGCATGGATATGAGGTTCTGGTGGTCAGTCCAGATCAGGAAGGGCTTGATGTTTCCCATCAGCAATGTCTCCATTCTTCTAAGGCCCATTTGATGGTGAGTAGCTTCCTGTCTCCTACTCTGTAACGGTGCTGTGTGGAGCTGAAGGTACAAGGCTGCATCTTCCCAAGTCAGATGTGTCCACCTCTACCTCAAAAGATCCAGAGGGGTTTGGTTGGGGGAGAATGGGGGAAGTAGTAAAGCAGCTCAAGCTCCTCAAAAGCATGGTCTGCAGATTATCTGTGAGGTAGGTGATTTGGTAAATTAGGTGAGAGGAGCAGTGATTTGGCTGTAATTCCTGATGAAATGGTGGTAGGAGAAGCTCAAGGGTTGCTGTAGCAGTTTGAGGGTGTTTGATGGTTGGGGCCATTGTACAATGGTGCGCACTTTCTCTGGGTCCTCGATTATACCTTGGGGTGAAAGCATGTAACCTGGGAAGGAAACAACTGAGGCGTGGAAATTCTGTTTCTCTAACTTGCAGTTGAGTCTGTTTCTGAAGGGATGCTGAAGGACAGAATGGACATGGTCTTAGAGGTCCTTGGAGAAAATGAGGATGTTATCAGGGTAGACAAACACATACTTGGGTAGGATGTCTCAGAGGGTCTCATTGATAAAGCCTTAGAAAACAGCTGGACTGTTGGAAAGTCTGAAAAGCATCGCCAGATATTCGTAATGACCAGTGGGTGTTATGAACTCCACCTTCCTCTCATCCCCCTGGTGGATGTGGATCAGTTTGTACGTGCTCCGTAGATCCAGTTTGGTGATGATCTGGGTCCTACAGAGTTCTTTGAATGTGCTATCCATCAAGGGGAGAGGGTAGCAGTTCTTAATGGTAATTTTGTTAAGTCCACGGTAGTCAATGCAGGGATGAAGAACCCCATCTTTCTTTCAGACAAAGAGGAATTCTGCCCCGGTTGAGTACTAAGAAGGTCGAATGAAGCCATGCTGTAGTGTTTTGGCAATGTAGTCATTCATGGTTTGGGTGGCAGGAAGGGAGAGGAGGAATAGACAACCTTGGAGAGGGGTAGTGTCTAGGAGAAGGTCGACTGCACAGTCATGTAACTGGAGGCAATGGCTAAGTCGTGGATTTCCTGCAGGAGTTTGGTGAGGTTGAGAGTTTCTCCCATCTCTTGAGGATCCCTATCTCAGCAGTGAACCAGATGACCAGGCAAAATGAGGGTCATGAGTAGAGAGCCGGGGTAACCCAAAGTGAGCGGAGTGTTGGGCGAGTCAATAAAGAGAAATGGGATGAACTCACGGTACTCCCCAATGCTCTGACCATCCCAGACCGCAAAGGATAATTGTCAACAGACGTGATTCAGAATGAGTAAGAGAAAGGCTTGGCGGGGAGTAAAAGCTGCACACACAGAGTCCGGTCCAGAAAGTTGCCCACTGTGCTGGAATCCATCAGAGTCTCCTGTGTGCGTAGAGCCATCGGGGTGTGGAGGAGAATAGAGAGAGTGAATCAGGCTATGGTGCTGGAATGAAAGGCCAGAGGGAGCTTACCAGATTGAAGATCTGATTACCAGACCTTGTGTCTACGTGGACATATTTGATGAGTGGTTGATCAGCGGTTCCGCAGTGAGCATACAAGTTGCCAAAGCACAGTGCCTCGTTGAAAGATGCTCTCTATAGATTTTAATTCTCCACACATACCTTCGTACAGGTGACAATATTAAAGCAATTTACAGAAATATGGCTATAGATTGTTCTGGTAACATCATCATTGAGAATGGCAGCTTAAGTCACTAGCTCCTCTGGAAAAACGCATATTAAGCCCCATTAACCCATCAAATATAGTATTTTTTGAAAAATATTTGAACTGAAAAGAGGGGCAAGAATGGGGAAAAAGGATGGAAATAAAAAAGCAACACTGCGGAGCCTGCGGCTGAAAGGGGTGCAGCGAGCGGCTCTCCTACCCAACCGCGTGCTAGCGAGGCGGATGCTGGGCCTCGTTCAGGCAAAGCAGCAAGTATGATCGAAATTCTGAAAGAGATAAGGGAGTTCCAGAAAGATATAAAGCAGCAGCTACATGATATTAAGTCAGAGCTCGCCAACGTCAATCAAAAAATAGCGGTGGCAGAGACTCGAATTGAGAAGGTGGAAGATCGCATTCAAAACATGGAACGGATACTGAGTAAGACAATAAAAATATTAAATCACCAAGAAGGTAAACTGCTTGACCTGGAGGGAAGATCATGGCAGAAACATATCAGAATATACAACGTTCCCAAAGGAGCGGAGGGCTTGTCTATGACGGAGTTTGTTGGAAAGTTGCTGTGGGACGCACTGGAGCTTCCCTCAACTATGGACCTGGAAATCGAGAGAGCGCATCGCGCGCTCGACCCGAAGCCTACCCGAGATAGAGCAGATAAGCCACGCTCAATAATAATTAAATTCCTTCGGTACAGTACCAAGGGCCTGGGGTAAGAAGAGGGTGTTTTTAGATGATAAATTAATATATTTTGACCAAGATTAACCCCCTGCAGTCCTGCAGAAACGTAAAAAACACTAAAATAAATAAATAAATAGATAGATAGATAGATAGATAGATAGATAGATAGATAGATAGATAGATAGATAGATAGATAAATAAATAAATAAATAGATAAATAAATAAATAAATAAAGTGAATGCTAAAGCAAGAAAGGATTAGATTTCAAACTCCGTACCCTGCTAAACTTCAAGTGTTTTATCGAGATGGGATCCAACTGTATCAGACAGTGGAAGAGGCAACTACAGACATGAAGGCAGAGGGTTGCCCATCAGCATGATCAAACTGAGGGAAAGCCTGGCAGAGGAATTATCTCGCTCTGCTTGGGAAATAGTGCGAGAATCGAGAAGGCAGGAGATGGGAGGAGGCTGAGAGAAATATATCAGGAAGAGACTGGGAGTTTTCCAAAGACAGCCCTCACCGCCCCCCCCCCCCCCCAGAAGAGCCATAAGGTTTGGCTAACTTTAAAAATGTTGAGAAGCTAAACAGAAGCAAAAGTAGATGGTGATATACCTATCTCGAGAAATACTTACTATAATGTGGATTTTATATTACTTAGTTGTTATTCTTTATCCGCTCACTTACTCCTTTTCCCCACCAAAATGAGAATATATATATGCATGCATATATGTGTATGTATGTAATATATATGTGTGTGTGTGTGTATATATATATATATATATATATATATATATATAGGAGAAGTACACAAGGAAATCTTTTCTGTGTAATGGATTTGTTCACTGACTTTTATGAATACTGCAATGGGGACCCACAACTGACAAGCAGGAAGGGTTATCCCCCACAGCTAGACATTTCCTCTAGCTCAACACAGAGTCATCTACTAGAGACCTCAGCCTTGGAATCACACGCTCGTTGCCATTTTTGTTATTATTTGCGTTTCTTGGTTCTTAATTTGTTCAGGGAGTAGATCGATTAAGTTTTATTCTGCTAATTTCAATGATACATTGACAGATAAATACAGATGGCTAAAGACAAGGTAAAATTCATTTCTTTTAATGTAAATAGGCTATTAAATCCAATCAAACGTAAGAGAATTTTATCCAAAATGAACAAAGAACAAGCCCATGTAGCATATTTACAGGAAACTCATTTAAGTGATAATGAGCATAGAAAACTAAAGAGAATGGGCTTCACTAATTTGCTTTTCTTCTCATAAATCAGGACATAGGAGAGGAGTTGTTATTCTAATCTCAAGTAAGCTAAATTTTGAAAATATTCAAAATGGGAGATAAAGAGGGCAGATATATTCTGGTAAGGGGAAATATAGATGGAAATTCAGTTACTCTATTGAATATATATGCACCCCTGGGAAGTGATATTGATTTCTTTCAGAAAATTGCTGATATTATGGTAGTGGAAACAGAAGGTCTCCTGATATGTGGGGGAGTCTTAAATTTACAATTACAACCAAACTTAGACTCTTCCATTAGAAAAACCTATGAAACAAAATCCTTACATAAGAAAATTAATACACATTTTGAGGATGTTGGTTTAATTGATATATGGAGGGACCTTTTCCCCGGCAGAAGGGATTACACTCATTATTCTGCTCCTCATTCTGTATATGCAAGAATAGACTATTTCATAGCATTTGGAAAAGACAAAGACAAAATAAACACCTGTGGAATTGGGACAACAGATGTAAGTGACCATGCACCTATATATTTATCTGTTGATTTTGACCTACAACCAAAGAATACTATTTGGAAACTAAATTCAAGTCTACTCAATGATAAGTACTTTAAGGAACAAATTAAAAAAAGAAATTGGTCTCTACTTAGAATTTAATGATAATGGAGAGGTTTCACCTCCCATTTTATGGGATACTCTGAAGGCAGTCTTAAGAGGGAAAATTATAGCGATATCTTCATATAAGAAAAAAATAAGGAATAAAGCATTAGAGGAATTACAAAATAGGCTGAAGGAACTAGAGAGAAAACACAAACTGAATTTGGCACAGGATACATTAGGGGAAATTAAAAGAATTAGGAATGAAATTAATAGTTTGGCTATGCAAGAAAAATTTAATGTTTCTGAAACAAAGACATTATGAAAGTAGATCAAAATTTATGAAAATACTGGTGTGGAAACTGAAAAAAAAAAGATAGCAGAAAATACAATTCATAGAATTAGGGACCCAAGAACAAAAGTGATAAAAAATAAGCTAAGTGAAATTCAAGAAGCTTTTGAAGTACTTTACGAAACTCTATATTCCAAAGTTCCAGGGGGAAGCAAAACCCAAAATGACACCTTCCTGAATTCTCCAGAGTTACCCACTTTAAGTGAAGCACAAAATAGAACAGTGACTGCTGACATAACTGAAGTTGAATTAAAAGCTGCAATTAGTAGGCTTAAATTAAGCAAGTCACCAGGATCAGATGGGTATACGGCAGAGTGGTACAAAGAATTTAAAAATGAGTTAATTCCTGTTTTACTCCCCACACTGAACTGGGCTCTAAAAAAGGCACAAATAGCCACCTAGTTGGAAGGAAGCGATAATCTCAGCTATACCAAAAGAAGGCAGGGATAAAATGGAATGCAGGTCATTTAGACCAATATCTGTTCTTAATGTAGATTATAGATTATTTACCTCCATCATGGCCAAACAATTAGAAGAGTTTCTACCCATACTGATATGATACGACAATGTCAAACACAAGACAATATATGAAGGACACTTCACATTATGGATCATATACAAAAAAATAAAATCAAAGCAATAATGATAAGTGTGGATGCTGAAAAGGCATTTGATTCAGTTAATTGGAATTTTCTTTACAGAGTTTTACATAGATTTGGTTTCCAAGACACAATTATTAAAACTATACAGACACTATATGACAACCCTACTGCTGAGATTAAAATCAATGGATATTTATCAAATAGTCTTACCCTAGAAAGGGGCACGAGACAGGGTTGTGCATGGTCACCGCTACTCATTGCATCATATCTGGAACCATTAGCTCAATATATCAGACAAAATGAAGATATCAGGGAATTACTATTAAAGGGACAGAGCATAAATTGGCTTGTTACGCAGATGACATTTTGATCTATCTAGGGCAACTAACATACTCTTTACCTAAATTGATGCAATCCTTTGAACGATATGGTCAATTATGAGGATACAATATCAACATAGATAAAACCCAATTACTTTCATATTACTATAGCCCACCAAGAGAAATTGAAAGTAGATATCCCTGGGCATGGCACACAGAGTCTTTCAAACATTTCGGTATCATTATGCCAAAACATTTGGCAAAATTATCAGAATGTAATTATCAGCCTTTATATAAAAAAATTAAGAAAGATATGGGAAGATGGAACCTGATTCCTTTTCTCAGTCTCAGTTCAAGGATTGAGTCTATTAAAATGAATATACTGCCCAGACTGTTACATCTCTTTCAGACCCTACCAATAGAGATTAATCAAAATCAATTCAATGAATGGATCAAGATGTTATCAAGGTATAGTTGGCGGGGTAAAAGGCCTAGAGTTCGTCTCAAAACTTTGCAATTAGCAAAGGAAAAGGGGGGATGGGGTCTACCTTCTCTTAGAGATTATTATGTTGCAGCACAGTTGAGAGCTGTGATATGTTGGTGCAACCTATCATATGACGCTCAATGGAAAAACATTGAGGAGCGGGTACTTTCCATCCCCGTACAAGCAATTTTGCCTGATAACAACCTGCAAAGGTACATAAATACTGTTGATAACCCATGGGTGAAATTGACTCTTAAAATATGGAAAACTACTATAAAAGAATATAATCTAGAGGGAGATATTGCAATTCTTAAATGGTGTGCATATGACTCGGATTTTACACCAAATGAATTGGATGCTAGATTTAAGGACTGGACAGCTAAAGGAATAACAGTTCTTTGCAACATAATGAAAGAAGGTACACTGTTCAGTTTTCAAATGCTTAAAGAGAAACACTTATTAGAAAAACAAGATTTTTATCGGTATTTACAGATGCAACAATATGTTAATGAGATGCTTAAAAGTGTAACCAAGGCAAGTACATGCTTGATAGAGCTATTCAGAAAAGCATATATTTCAGATAACGGTAGTAGAATCATTTCAAGCATGTATAAGGGGCTGTCAAATCTTAAAACACATTCAACATCATATATTAAAACAAAATAGGAGAAGGAAGGAGGGATAATTATATCTGAGGAAGAATGGACAATAATATGGAGGTATCAATGGAAGTGTACCAGTTCACAGAAATGGAGGGAGTTTGGATGGAAAAACTTGATAAGATATTTTATTACACCCTCGCAGAAATCCCATTATGGTAGTAACCTCCCTGTTTGCTAGAGAAATTGTAGAAATCAAAATGCAAATCATTATCATATTCTTTGGGACTGCCCTGTTATCAAAGACTATTGGAGGGGGCCTACAACAGATTTACAATGCCCTACAAGACATCTTTAAATGTGAAATACCCTTAGAGAGTAAGACCTTATATTTTGGATATATACCTCAAGAATGGTTGAAAAGAGATAAATATTTAATGAATATACTGTTGGTGGCTGGTAAAAAGACTCTTACTAGGAAATGGTTATCACAGGAGAGCCCAATTTTAAATACATGAATGGAAATTACAATGGACATTTACAAAATGGAGAAGATAACAGCATCTGTTAATCATAAGCTGGAACAATTTGATTCATACTGGGAAAAATGGTTTAACTACATAATGCCTCACAGGCCTGATTTTATTCTCACAAATCAATAAATCTGTTGTAAAAAAAGATCACTCCCTACTTGCTCATAGTTTTTTCCTTTTGCTTGTTTTTTCTCTCCACTCTTTTCTATAAGTGTATACCCCAGATAAATACTATGTGGAGATTTGTGATATATGTGATTATATGATATTTATGTACAATGTCTGAAATACATCTTATGGAAATGTTTGCTTGATGATGAACTTCAATAAAAAATAAATTACAAAACAAAAGAAACATGGCTATATATAAAAAAAAAACAAGTGGCTTTAAATATTGAGACAGAAGAGAATCAAGTTGCTGGAATATGAGGCAAAAATATTGCTGGAAGATCTCAGTGGGTCAAACAGCATCTACAGAGGCAAAGGGATGGTTAGCATTTCAGGTTGAGACACTGCATCAGGACTGAGATATAGAGAGAAGATAACCTGTATAAAAAGGGGCAGAGGGAGGGACAAGACAAGAGCTAGTAGGTGTTAGGTGGAATCAAGTCAGGAGGGATGTTGGGAAGATGGAGCTAGGTGGGCTTTGGGGGGAGAGGTGAAGGTACCAACTGAGGCTGAAAGGTGATACATGGAACTAGGTAAGGAAAGGGTAATGGGCAGAAGCAACCACTAGGGAGGGGACAAAAGGAACCCTATCTGGTAGATCATGGGAGAGGAAAGCAATGTGGTAAGTGTGTGGATGACCAGAAGAGGAACAAGGTGAGAGATGATAATGGGGAAGGAGGAGTAATGGAGAAAGTGAAGAAAGGGGGAGAAAAGCTGGGCAGACAGATAGGAAGGGGAAGGGAACACCAGAAGAGGGTACTACCTGAAATTGGGAAGTTCAATGTATTGGGCTGTAAGCTATCCAAGTGGAACGTGAGTTATAGTTGATTTTCTAGTTTGCATTTGGCCCTTTCGTGGCAGTGGTGAGGCTGAGAAAAGAGGTTGAAGTGAGAATGGAGTGGACAGTTGAATGGATGTGCAACAGAGGCTCAAGATGGCCATTGCAGACAGAGTGCGAGTCCCAGTCCTCGCTTGGTCTGACCAGTCAAGGCGAGACTATTTCAAGATTACTCAATGCAAGAGACACAGTTCCACTAATCTCTGCCTAACTTGGAAAAGCTGTTTGGGTCCCTGGGTGCTGGTGAGGGAGAATGTGTAGGGTCTATTGTGCACCTCCCATGATACTGGGTAAAGTACCAGGGGAGGGTGGGATGAAGATGAGTACAACAGGGAATCACAAAGAGTTATCGATAGGGAAAGCTGTTTGAGGCCAGTGGGGGGGTGGGCAGGGAGGTTGAGAGGGGAAGATGAGATGGGTGGTGGAAATCTGTTGCAGCTGGTAGAAGGATATGCTTGATATGCTGGAATACTCAGTCTAGTTCTGGTCCCATACCTCAGAAAAAAAATCTGAAGAACTGCAGAAGAGTTTTCACTAAATAATTCCCTGGTAGAGGGACTGAAGAAACAGGCTTGTTCTTCTTGAAATAGGGATGAGAAGGAAATCTAATAGAAGTATTTAAATTATGAAAAGGTGAGCTTTATTCATTAATAATAATAATAGTACTTTATTGATCCCAAGTGGGAAATTCTTTCGTTACAGCAGCAACATTTAAAAATGCACACTTAGCAGTGTGCAGACTTAACTAATAATAAAGTGTAGAATAATAATATACACGATAATTTGTCACATGTACATAAAAACAAACAGTGAAATGAGTTGGACAGTAGATGGGTGACCACCAGGAGAGGTTAGGGGATTAAGAAGTCAGTGCAGGGTTCCCTGTGACCATTCCCCTCAGCAACAAGCAAGAGGAGGTGTCTGACCTCTACCTTGCTGAGGCCTATCGACAACTCTCAGACACCTCCTCTTACTTGCTCCTCAAACAAGATCCCACTAAGGAGCACCAGGCCCTTGTCTCCCACACCATTACCAACCTCACTAACTCTGGAGATCTACCACCCACAGCCACCAACCTCATAGTTCCTGCACCCTGCACCACCCGTTTGTACCTCCTACCCAAGGTCCACAAACCTGCCTAACCAGGTAGACCCAGTAATTCCGCTTGTTCCAGCCCCACTGAACTTACATCTGCATACCTCAACTCAGTTTTATCCCCCCGGTTCAGTCCCTTCCCACCTACATCTGTGACACTTCACACGCTCTTGATCTTTTCAATGATATCAAGCTCCTTGGCCCCAAGCATCTTATTTTCACTATGGATATACACCTCCATCCCCCGCCAGGAAGGTCTCAAAGCTCTCCATTTCTTTTTGGACACCAGACCCAACCAGTTCCCCTCCACCACCACCCTCCTCCATATAGCGGAACTTGTCCTCACACTCAATGATTTCAACTTTGGCTCCTCCAACTTCCTTCAAACAAAAACCATAGCCATGGACATTGGCATGGGTCCCAGCTATGCCTGCCTTTTTGTCAGTTACAAGTGACAGTTCTTTCTTTCTTTCTAAATCTTTTTATTAATATTAGACAAGTGACAGTTCAAGCCCACATTGGTGGCTGACCTCCACTTATCTTACACTACATTGATGTGCTGCTTCCTGCACCCATGCAGAGCTTGTCAACTTCATCAATTTTGCCTGTAACTTCCACCCTGTTTTCAAATTTACCTGGTCCATCTCCGACACCTCCCTTCCCTTCCTTGATCTCTCTTTCTCTATCTCTGAAAACAGTTTACCTACTGATGTCTGTTATAAACCCTCTGACTCTCTCCACTACCTGGACTATATCTCTTCCCACCCTGTTAGTTGTAGAAAATGACTTCTCCTTCTCTCAATTCCACCATTTCCATCAATATGCTCTCAGGATGAGGCTTTTCATTCCAGAATGAAGGAGATGTTCTCTTTCTTCAAAGAATGGGGCTTCCTTTCCTCCACCATCAACGCTGCCCTCAACCACATCTTTTCCATTTTGCAGTTGTCTGTCCTCACCCCTGTGGTGAACTACATATACCTGTCTGGACACGCCCCCCCGCTGACTGCTCCTGTGGCCCCTCCCACTGACCGTGGCTCCTCCCACAGACCGCAGTATAAAAGCGATTGAGGCCTGAGCCCCGCCTTCAGTCTCCAGGATGTAGCATGGTGGTCAATTGCTGCTTGTTCTTTCTTCCAGTCAATAAAAGCCGATATATCGCCTCACGTCTCAGAGAGTTATTGATGGTGCTTCAACCCCATCCTCCCACCACTCCACCAGGGATGTGGTTCCTTGTGTCCTCACCTACCACCCCACCAGCCTCCACTTCCAGCACATAATTCTCTGCAACCTCCTCCATTTCCTTCAGGATCCTGCCACCAAACACATCTTTCCCTTCCCTGCAATTTCTAGTTTCTGCAGAGGTTGCTCCCTTACAATTCCCTTGTTCATTCACTGATCTCCCTCCTGTCATTTATCCTTGCAAGCTGAACAAGTGCTACATCTGCCCCTAAAACCTCCCTCACTACCATTCAGGGTCCCAGATAGTCCTTCCAGGTGAGGCAACACATCACCTGTGAGTATTTAGGGGTCGCCTACTGTACCTGGTGCTCCCAGTGTGGTCTCCTGTATATTGGTGAGACCTGATGTAGATTGGGAGACCACTTTGCTGGGCACCTCTGCTCTGTCTGCCAGAAATAGTGGAACCTCCCAGTGGCCACCTATTTTACTTCCACTTCCCATTCCCATTCCAACATGTCTGTCCACGGACTCCTCTACTGTTGCAATGAGGCCACACTCAGATTGAAAGAGCAACACTTTATATTCTGGCTGGGTAGCCTCCAACCTGATGGCATGAACATTGATTTCTTGAACTCTCGGTATTGCTCCTTATTTCACCATTCCCTGTTCCCTTTTCCCTCTCTCACCTTATCTCCTTACCTACCCATCACCTCCCTCTGGTCCTCCTCCCCCATTTCTTCTTCCATGGCCTTCTGTCCTCTGCTATCAGACCCCCCCCCCTTCTCCAGCCGTGTATCTCTTTCACCAATCAACTTTCCAACTCTTTACTTCACCCTCCCCTCCCCCTCCTTCTAACTTTGACACCGTAGCTATTTTTCTCCAGTCCTGATGAAGAGTGTCAGTCCAAAACGTCAACGATACTCTTTTCCAGAGACATTGCCTAGCTTGCTGAGTTCCTTCAGAATTTTGTGTGTGAGGGCTGTTGCCATGAGAGATTTCAACTTCCCTAATATAAACTGGGACCTTCCTAGTGTAAGGAGTTTAGATGGGGCTGAATTTGTTTAGTATATCTAGGAAGGTTTCTTGAATCAGTATGTGGACAGACCAACAAGAGGAAGAGCCATACTGGACTTGCTGTTGGGTTATGAGACTGGCCAGGTGACTGACCTTTCAGTAGGTGAATGGTGACCGCAACTGCTTATCTTCCAGGATAACTATAGATAAAGATATGTATGGTCCTTGTGGGAAATTTTTAAATTGGAGCAGGGCAAATTATGAGGGAATTAGGCAAGAACTAAGAACATTAATTGGGATCACCCTTTCTCTGGCAAGTTCACATCAGACATGTGGAGGTTGTTTATTATTCCAAATATAAGATATTAAAATTGAATCTAAAGAATAAAAGTAGGTCTTAGGAATAAAAAAAGGTAAAGCCTGAAAAAGATATAAAAATTTAGGAAGAATCTTCATTTTAATTGAATTAATTCAGCCAATTAGGGATAAAGAAAGAGGAGACCATTTAGAAAGCGTCTTTTTCACATAATTCAATAAGGGGTTTAAGTTTTCTGTAAATAAATTCTTGAAGTTTTTAGTAATTGTTAAACCTAGATATGTAAATTGATTTGTAACAACTTGGAACGGAAATTTGGCATTTAATGACGTTAGGTCATTTAAAGGAAATAGCTCACTTTTATGTAAGTTCAGCTTATATCCTGAAAAAAAAACTAAACTGGGAAATTAAAGAAAGAACTGAAGGTAAAGAAGTTTCAGTGTTAGAGATAAAAAGTAAAATATCATTAGCGTACAATGAAATTTTATGAGTCATACCTTCCCTTAGTATACCAGAAATGTCCTTAGATTCTCGAAATGCTATTGCTAAGGGTTCTACAGCTAAAGCAAAAAGTAAAGGACTAAGAGGGCAACCCTTGTCTAGTTCCCCGCTGTAATTTAAAGGGCTTAGAAATTTGATAGTTAGTAATAACCTGAGGGGTAGGAGACAAGTAAATTAATTTAACCCAATGAATAAATTAGGCCCAAAATTAAACTTTCCTAAGGTCTTAAAAAGATAATTCCACTCAATCCTATTGAAGGCTTTTTCTGCACCTAAGAATAATATACACTCTGATATTTTTTTTGATGGTGAATATATCACATTCAATAACCGACGTATTTTAAAATGTGAGTAACAATTTTTAATAATTAGCGGAGTTCTGCAGTGATCTATGCTGGGACCCCTGCTGTTTGTGATGTATATAAATGATTGGAATGAAAGTGCAGATGGGTGGGTTAATAGTTTGCGGATGATACCATGATTGGTGGAGTTGTGGATAGTGTAGAAGACTGGCAAAGACCACAGCACAATATAGATCAGTTGCAGATATGGGCTGAGAAATGGCAGATGGAGTTTAACCCAGATAAATGTGAGGTGTTGCACCTCGGTGGGGCAAATGCAGGGAGACAGTACACTGTTAGGGCAAAGTCCTTAACAGTGTTGCTGAGCAGAGAGATCTTGGGGTCCAAGTTCATAGCTCCTGGAAAGTGGCTACCCAGATCAATAAGGTGGTTAAGAAGGCTTATGGAATGTTTACTTTTATGAATCAAGGCACTAAGTTTAAAAATTAGGAGGTATGTTGCAACTTTATAAAACTCTGGTTAGGCCACATCTGGAAAATTGCATACAGTTGTGGTTGCCCCACCATAGGAAGGATGTTGGGGCTTTGGAAAGGGTGCAGAAGAAGTTCACCAGCATGCTGCCTGGTTTAGGGGGCATGTGCTATCAGGAAGGGCTGTATAATCTTGGGCTGTTTTCTCCGGATGCTCAGAAGCTGAGGGGAGATCTCATAGAGGTTTACAAGATTATGAGAGGCATAGATAGAGTGAACAGAGAGTATCTGTTTCCCCGGGTTGAAATGGTCAATACCAGAGGGCATGCATTCAAGGAGAGAGGGGGTAGGTTTAAGGGGGATGTGAGGGGTGAACTTTTTACTCAGAGAGTTGTGGATGTCTGGAATATGCTGCTTGGCATGGTGGTGGAGGCAAATACATTAGAGGCTTTTAAGAGACATTTGGATAGGCACATGGATATAAGGAGGATAGAAGGATATGGACAGGCTGTAGGTAGGAGGTACTGGGGCCAGCTTACAAGTGTTGCCATGGTTCAAGCACCAACATCGCATGCCCACAACTTACTAACCCTAACCTGTACGTCTTTAGAATGTGGGAGGAAACCAGAGCACCTGAAGGAAATCCACACAGTCATGGGGAGAACGTACAAACTCCTTACAGACAGTGGTGAGAATTGAACCCCAATCACTGGTCTTTGGGGTTGTAATGGTGTTATGCTATCTGTACTACTGTACTGCATGTATGGTGCTGATATAGATAGAAATAAGCTAGTTGGCTCATTGGCGAGCTTTTCCCAGCCAGGCCTGACTAATTGGCCTGTCAAATCTTCACCTCCCTACTTCCAGTGCTACTGTTTTCTGGTTGAAAGTTCCAGAAAATTTGGAAACATGGACTTTCATAAGTTCAAAACTCTCTCTCAGTGATCTGTTAACATATAGAATTTGACAATCCATTTCTCCAAAATGGCCTGTAGAATTAGGATTAAATGAAAAAGTCAATATTGTCACTTTTAGCATCCACCAAATCCAAGAACTCATTGGTTAAATTTTGTCTCAAATCTCCCTTTTCATCCCACCATTGGCATATATCCTCAAGCATCAAACCTAAAATAGGGATCATCCTTTTGGATCCCATATATTGTCTGTTTGATTGCAGTTCCTTCCCCACCCATGGTAATATCAATCATACTTATTTCAGCAGGAGAGCCAAGAATTAAATTACCTAATTCTTATACAGAGCAGTTCCCACTCATGCAAAAGCTCAAAAACCTAATCAACAAGAAACACATCCAACTGCAGTCTTCACAGAAGAATAATTGATAAAGCAAACCGATGCAGAACTGAATTCAACATCAGTACAATGGTGTGTTTAACCTTTATCACCACTGCACAAGACAGCTAACATAATTCTTGCTGCAATATAGCAAACGCCCCATAAATATTGAAGGAGAAAGCAAGTTGAAGAAAATTCTGAATTAGTAAAACCTTTTCAGAAAGTGATGGAAAGGGACCTTCAAATTGTAAAAACATTGGCACTATCTCAAATTAAACATTGACCCCAAGATAAAGTAGAACCAAGTGAAATGACAGTATGAAGCAACTATTCACGTAAAAGAGTTAGTTAGGACTTTTGCCAGATAGGCTAATAACTTGTTCAAGTGCTCTTCAAGCCTTATGATAAGGGTCGATATGCTGAAAAGCCCTCCACACTTCAGTACTTAATTAATTTATGCATTAAATAGACCCTTAATTTTGAGGATCTGCCTTGCAGGCAGTCTCAGGGGAGACGAAGGCTACGGGAGTAAACACAGACAGCATATCCAGAGTGGATCCCCTAGGCAGTTGGACGTCATTGAACATCCTGCAGCCAAGCTGGTGCCAAACGTATTGCTTCATAAGTTTTCCTTTGGACTACACTGCTGAGGCCAAGAGGGAGACCTTGACAACTGGGCATCTCGGGATCTCCATACCTTCCACCCAGGCTTGTGATGATGATCACCATCATCCATTGTCCCTTGAGAGAGATGGATGCCAACCAACCAAATTTGAGGAGAGAATTTGAGTGTTATGCAACAAATAGTATAGTTTTAAGAGAAATTAAGTTATTTATCAGTCTATTGTCTGAGACTAGATTTTCCAACAACTAGTTGTGAATAACTGGATTTTCTACTGTAAATGATCTCATGTCTTCATTCCATTAACACTTAAGTAATTGAAATATAGTTACATCAGTGTTTGTACTCAGTTGTGTTTACTGTTCCAACCAGAGCTTTGGCAGATAGCAATGGATATTTTTCCAGAAGACTTGCCAAAGTTGTGGATTAGTGAATAAATATACTCTACAACATTTAGTTTTAACAGTTTGATTATAGAAAAATAACCAGGTCTGGGTGCTTTGCTGTGGAAAAGAACTAGGCAAGATTCCCATACCTGAATAACCTTAGCCACAGTTAGCTGGCTTGAGGGTTTGTATACAACTCACCTCAGTGTCTTTTCAATGTAAGCAACTCCCTTTCAGTGTAAAGATGGAATACGAAAGTAAGCTAGCCAATAATATTAAAGAGGATACCAAAAGTTTCTTCAGAGACATGAAGTGCAAAAAAGAGGCAAAAGTGGCTACTGGACTGTTAGAAAATCAGGTTGTAGAGGTAGTAATGGGAGATAAGGAAATGGCAGATAAACTGAATAAGTATTTTGCATCAGTCTTCACTGCAGTATAGTAGAAGTTCCAAGTGTCAGGAGTCATGAAGTGTGTGAAGTTACCATAACTAGAGAGAAGGTTCTTAGGAAACTGAAAGGTCTGAGGTAGATAAGTCACCTGAACCAAAGATGTACACCCCAGAGTTCTGAAAGAGGTGGCTGAAGAGATTGTGGAGGCATTAGTAATGATCTCTCAAGAATCACTAGATTCTGGAAGGTTCCAGAAAGCTGGAAATTTGCAAATATCACTCCACTCTTCAAGAAGGGAGAGAGACAGAAGAAAGGAAACTATAGGCCAGTTAGTCTGACCTCAGTGGTCGGGAAGATGTTCGAGTTAATTGTTAAGGATGAGATCCCTGGGCACTTGGAGGCACATGATAAAATAGGACATAGTCAGCATGGTTTCCTCAAAGGAAAACCTTGCCTGACAAATCTGTTGGGATTTTTTGAAAAAAGAGCAGGATAGGCAAAGGAGAATTGGTGGATATTATGTACTTGGATTTTCAGAAGGCTTTGACTAGGTGCCACACAAGCTATGAGCCCATGGTATTACAAAGAATGGATAGAGCAGTGGCTGATTGGCAGGATGTAAAGAGTGGGAATAAAGGGAGCCTTTTCTGGTTGGCTGCTGGTGACGAGTGGTGTACTACAGGGGCCTGTGTTGCAACTAATTCTTTTTACATTATATGCCAATGATTTGGATGATGGAATTGATGGCTTTAGTGTGAAGTTTGCAGCCGATATGAAAATAGGTGGAGGAGCAGGTAGTTTTTGAGGAAGTAGAGAGACTACAGAAGGACTTGGAGAGATTAGAAGAATGGACAAAGAAGGGGCAGATGGAATACAATGTCGGGAAGTGTATGGTTATGCACTTTGGTAGAAGAAATGAAAGGGTTGACTATTTTCTTAACGGAGAGAAAATACAAAAAACTGAGGTGCAAAGAGACTGGGGAGTCCTTGTGCAGGACTCCCTAAACATTAATTTGGAGGTTGCGTCTGAGATGAGGAAGGTAAATGAGATGATAGTTTTCATTTCAAGAGGACTAGAATATAAAACCAAGGATGTAATGTTCAGACTTCATAAAACACTGGTGAAGCCTCATTTCAGAATCAGAATTGGAATCAGGTTTAATATTGCCTGCATATGTTGTGAAATTTGTTAATTTAGCAGCAGCAGTATAATGCAATACATAATAATATGTAAAAAAGCAAATCGATTGCAGTAAGCATATATATGTATACGAAATAGTTAAATTAAAAATAGTGCAAAAACAGAAATAATATTTTTTAAAATGTGATGTAGTGTTCACGGGTAAAATATCCATTTAGGAATCGGATGGCAGAGGGGAAAAAGCTGTTCCTTAAACACTGAGTGTGTGCCTTCAGGCTTCTGTACCTCCTTGATGGTAACAATGAGAAGGGGGCACGTCATGTGTGTGTGTGTGTGTGTGTGTGTGTGTGTGCGTGCATGCGTGCGTGCGTGTGTGCGTGCACGTGTGCGTGTGTGTGTGGGGCCTCTGTTGGTTGTGGTCGACCATGGGTTCTGCGCCTCTGGTAGTCACTGGGGAGTGGCCCCTCCAGGGCGCAAGCCAGGGCAGAGTTGATATGGAGATCCGTCTGTTGCCCATGCAGTGGGACTCCCCTCTCCATACTGATGACAGGTCCAAAGCAACGACAGAAGTCAATACAGTTTGGTGTCAGCAGCATCGCAGGAGTTGCCATGCCGGTGCTGGGTACAGAAGTCAGCTGCCTTTGGACTCCGACTCTGGATATTTCCTTGGGGTTTACTCCCAAAGCCTTTCCCATGAGCGGGTATAGCTGCAAAGCAGTGGAGGTTTGAAACTGGAGTTTGCGCTGTCCTAGATGAGCTACCATCCGTGATTAACGAGCCCCATCTGCCCGGAGCAACAGGTTTTAAGGCAGCAGTGGGCCGCCTTTGCCCCTTCTGTCAATGGTATCAGCTCCGCCAGGCGAGAGAACTATGCCACACGTGAAGGCCAGGAGTTGGACTTGGTTGACAGAGGCTGTTTGAGATGCACACCGTGAAGAGCATTTGTTTAGCAGTGGGAGCTCATCCCCACTACCACCCTTTGACTATGACTTAATGATGGACACCGCCTTTCTGAGGCATCGCTCCTTGACGATATTATGGAGGGCAACGCTTCGACAACTTTCTGTAGCTTCTTTCAATCCTGTGCAGTAGCCACCATTTCCCCCCCACCCCCACCCATACCAGACAGTGCTGCAGCCTGTCAGAATGCTCTCCACAGTATATCTGGAGAAATTTTCAAGTGTTGCAGGTGACAAACCAAATCTCCTCAAACCCCTAATGAAGTATAGTCGATATCTTGCCTTATTTATAGCCGCATTGATATGTTAGGACCAGGTTAGATACTCAGAGATCTTGACATGCAGGAACCTGAAATTGCTCACTCTCTGCACTTCTGATCCCTCTATGAGGATTGGTTTGTGTTCCCTTGTCTTACCCTTCCTGAAGTCCACAATCGACACTTTGGTTTTACTAACATTGAGTGAAAGATTGTTGCTGCAACACCACTCAAGTAGCTGGTATATCTCATTCCTGTATGCTCTCTCACAGCATTTGAGTTTCTGCCAACAATGGTTGTATCATCAGCAAATTTTTTTATAGATCATACTTGAGCTATACCTAGCCACACATCATGGGTATAAAGAGAGTGGAGCAGTGGGCTACGTGCTCATCCCTGAGGTGCGCCAGCGTTGGTCATCAGAAAGGAGGAGATATTATCACCAATCTGCACAGATTGTGGTATTCTGGTTAGGAAATCAAGGATCCAATTGCAGAGGGATGTACAGAGGCCCAGGTTCTGTAGCTTATCGATCAGGATGGTGTTAAACTCTGAGCTATAGTCAACAAATAGCATCCTGTTTGTATTGTTCAGGTGATCTAAGGTCATATAAAGGGCCACTGAGATTGCCACTGAGATTGTAGGCCTGTTGTGGCGATAGGCAAAACTGCAGTGGGTCTAGGTCCTCGCTGAGGCAGGAGTTGATTCCAGCCATGTCCAACCTCTCGAGGCATTCATCACCGTAGATGTGAGTGCTGCAGGGCAATAGCCATTAAGACAGCTCACACTCCAGTTCCTAGGCACTGGTATAATTGTTGCCTATTTGAAGCAGCTGAGAACTAATGACCATAGCAGTGAGAGGTTGAAAACTCCTTGAACACTCCTGCCAATTGGGACGAGTATTGTGAGCAGTTTTGGGCCCTTTATCTCAGAAAGGTTGTGCTGAAATGGTGAGGGTTCAAAGCAGGTTCACAAAAATAATTCCAGGATTGAATGGCTTGTCATACGAAGAGCATTTGATGGCTCTGGGCCTGTATTCACTAGAACTCAGAAGAAACAGGGGTGACCTAATTGAAACCTTTTGAATAGGTGAAAGGCCTCGGATGTGAGCAGGATGTTTTCAATGATAGGAGTGTCTAAGAGCAGAGGACACAACCTCAAAATAGTGGGGTGTTCTTTTAGAATGGAAATGAGGAGGAATTCCTTTAGCCAGAGAGTGGCACATCTGTGGAATTTGTTGCCACCGGTGGCTGTGGAGGCCAAGTTATTTGGTATATTTAAGGCAGAGGTTGATAGATTCTTGATTGGTCAGGGCATGAAGGGATACCAGGAGAAGCCAGGAGATTGAGCCTAAGAGGAAAATTAGATCGGCCATGATGAAATGGCAGAGCAGACTCAATGGGCCAAATGGCCTAATTCTTTCTTCCTTCAAACCTACATCTGTGATCATGTTTTTGGTCCACATCCCTCATCTCACAGAGTTTCTGCTTTTGTGAAGCAACTTCCATGTCTGAATGGGTTCTGTAACCACAAGAAGTATTTGTTGCATCCACTTCTAACTCAGAAACCTCGCAACAAGCCAGCAGGGTGTTCAATAACTGTACCGTTTAAGACCAAAAGATATAGAAGCAGAATTAGGCTATTCATCCCATTAAATCTGTTCCACCATTCCATCATGGCTGATTTATTATACCTCTCAACCCTGTTCTCCTGCCTTCTCCCTGTAATGCCCTGACTAACCAAAAATGTATCAACTTCTGCTTTAAATATACTCAATGACTTGGTTTCTATTCCCCCCTCTGGCTAAATAAATTCATTTTAATTTCTGTTCTGAATCGGCAACCCTCTATTCTTATGCTGTGCCCTTTGGTCCTAGATTCACCACTACAAGAAGCATCCCCTCCACATCCACTCTAACAAGGCCTTTCAATATTCGGTAGGTTTCAATGACATCTCCCCTCATTCTCACAAACTCCAGTGAGCACAGGCCCAGTGTCATTAAATACTCCTCTTACATTAACCCCTTCATTCCTGGAATCATTCTCGTGAGCCTCCTCTGTACCCTCTTCAACACCAGCACAACTTTTCTTAGACAAGGGGCCCAAAACTGTCAATAATATTCCAAGTGCAGTCTGACTAATGCCTTATAAAGCCTCAGCATCACATCCTTGCTACTCCATTCTAGTCCTAGTCCTAACGTTGCATTTGCCTTCCTCACCACTGACTCACCCTGCAAGTTAACCTTTTGGGAATCCTGCACAAGGACTCCCAAGTCCTTGTGTACCTCTGATCTTTTGATTTTCTTCTTAGTTAGGAAACAGTTTATTCCTTTACCAAAGTGATGACCATCCACTTCCCAACACTGTATTCCATCTGCCACTTCTTTGCCCATTCTCCTGATCTGTCCATTCGTCCCTCCCCACTAATCTCCCTCCCAGCACTTATCCCAGCACACATAATTCTCCACAACTTCTGCCGTCTCCAAAGGGTCCCTATCAGCAAACACATCTTCACCTCAGCCCTTGTTCTGCTTTCTTCAGGGATGGCTCCCTCTGTGATTCCCTGGTCCACTCGTCCCTCCCCACTACTCTCCTTCCCAGCACGTACGCCTGCAAACAGCCAAAGTGTTACACCTGCCCATTCACCTCCTCCCTCACCTCCATTCAGGCCCCTAAACAGACCTTCCACCTCTGAATCTGCTGGGGCCAGCTATTGTATCCGATGTGATCTACTCAACATTGGTGATACGCATCATAAATTGGGGTACCACTTCGTCAAGCACCTCTGCTCATCTGCCAAAAGCGGATCTTCCTGGTGGCCAAATATTTTAATTCAGATTCCCATTACTGTTCCAGCATGTCAGTCCAAGACATCTTCTTGTGCCATGAAAAGGTCACCCTCAGGGTGGAGGAGCATCACCTTATATTCTGTCTAGATGGCCTCCAACCTGATGGCATGAATATTGATTTCCCCTTCTGGTCAACAAAATCCTACCCCCCCCCCACTCCTCTATTCCCTACTCTGATCCTTTACTTCTTCTCTGGCATCTTCCCCCTTCCTTTCCAGTCCTGAAGAAGGGTCTCGGCCCAAAACATTGACTGTTTATTTCCATGGATGCTGCCTGACCGGCTGAGATCCTCAAGCATTTTGTGTGTGTTGCTTTGGATTTCCAGCATCTGCTGAATTTGTGTTTAAGTCCTTCTTACAGAGTCCCTGCTTCCTCAACATTACCTGCTCCTCCACCGATCTTTATATCATCTGCAAACTTGGCTACAAAGCTATCACTTCCATCATCAAAAATTGTTGGCATGTAACATGAAAAGATATGGTCCCAGTACCGACCCTGCGGAACACCACTAGTCATCAGCATCCAACCAGAATAGGCCTCCTTTATTCCCACATTTTGCCTCCAGCTAGTAACTTTACTATCACACCTTGGGCTCTTACCTTATTAAGATGCCTCACGTGTGGCACCTTGTCAGAAACCTTCTGAAAATTCAATTAAACAACACCCACTAAATCTACAACATTCACTGAATCTCCTTTATCTATCCTGCCTGTTATTTCCTCAAAGGATTCCAACAGACTGTCAGGCAAGATTTCACCTCCAAGTACCTCGGAACATCATCCTTAACAATTGACTTCAACATCTTTCCAACTGCTGGAGTCAGGTTAACTGACTTATAATGTCCTTTCTTCTGCTTCTTAAAGTTACAATTGTAATTTTCCAGTCCTCAGGAACCATTCCAGAATCTAGTGTTTCTTGAAAGATCATTACCAATGCCTCCACAATCTCTTCAGCAACCCCTTGAACTTGGACATTTCATTACTTTGGCTGCTAATATATATTACGCTACTTTGGCCTAGGGTGTTGGAGGATATGTTAGCAACCAAAGTAATGTCCAAGTTCAAGTTTAAAGTCAGAGTTCATTGTCATATGCAGATACATCGAAAAACTTACTTGTAGCAGCATTACAGGCACTCTGTACCTCCTTCTGCAACTGGATACTTGAGTATCACAGCCACAGACTCTGCCGCGGAGTCTGGGATCCCTCGCAAGCGGGAGGTTGAACGAGGTCAGCCATTATGCTTGTGAGTACACACATTCCAGCCAATATGTGTTTCATTGTTGCATATATTTAACTCTCTTCCTTTCATTTCGGTCTTTTTAAGCCTTGGCTGAAGCATAGCAATGCCAACGCTCCCTGCTTACCTTGGTCCTCATTCCTGGAAAGAAGATTACAATTTAAATTGATGCTGCAAAGGAGCAGTATTAGTTCATTATTATGTTACTGCTTCCAAGCCACAGTGATGGCATTAGATTTTAGTTTGAAAGTTTCAGTTAGCGACCTTGTTGGCCTAGCCTAGCATTTATTATTTTTCCTTTTCTTCTGTACAGTTCTTAATGATACGCAGTGACCTGTTCATTCCGCTGCTGCGTCTCTCCCTCCGCACTTGGGCAATACTTGACCTTTAAAACAGGCCTAGTGGGAAGAGAACAGCTGATCTTGGTCCTAAATTTTGTTGGGCTGTAGGAGAGAAGCTAAAGTCAGTGGAGGCTGGGTTGGCAGAAGTGGCTCATGCAGTGCCACATCTACTTTCGGAGTGGCAAGCCCAGCCCAAACCAAAGTTTGTTGCTCAAATGGAGGAGAAGCTGAAGTCAGTGGAGTCTGGGCTGGCAGAAAAGGCTTGCACAGTGCGACAACTGCTTTCAGTATAGCAAGCTGAGTCCATACAGGAAGAATAGGTGTCAAGATTCGCAACTCCACAGACAGCCAGA
Organism: Hypanus sabinus; assembly: GCF_030144855.1. Lineage (NCBI taxonomy): Eukaryota > Metazoa > Chordata > Chondrichthyes > Myliobatiformes > Dasyatidae > Hypanus > Hypanus sabinus. The sequence goes on from NC_082722.1 coordinate 53,501,840, forward strand.
ATCAAGTGGCAGCCTTTCCTGCTCTCACTGCTCTGGTTCAGCAGCTCCCTGACAACGGCCTGAATCCAGAATCAGGTGCCTGCCATTACTATCCTTGCTGCAACAATTCAGCAGCCTTCAGCCAGGACTGTCCCACTCCCAGCATCTCGCACATCCTCCTCAGCAGCCTCAACAGCTTTAGCCAGCATCACCCAGATTCCCTCAGCAGTTTCTGGATCAGAATCAAGAATCCTCCACCCAGCAAATACTCCTATGACTCCGATTGTTACCCATTGTGAGCCGACTTCCCAAACCCAGCTAGGCCAATTCAGTGAAGATGTGTGTAAACTGGCTTAAATGGTGAATCTCTTAGATGGCCCCTCACTCGGCCTGTTCGATACTCTTCGAGAACAAGGTTCCCCATGCAGCCCAGGCTTTCCAACAATTCATGGTTGAGTTCTAGAGAGTGTTTGATCTTCCAGTATGGGGTTAGGAGGCAGCCCACAGACTCCTGGACCTGTACACAGAAAAGTTTTCCACGCTTGCGGTTGACTTGGGGTGAAAGGAGAGATCCCTCATCCCGGCTTTCTAGCGTGGGCTGAGCACAGGGGTTCGACATGAGATCGCAGTGTGTGATGAACAGGACAGTCCAGGTGACCTGATAAATCTGGTCAGTTGAATTAACAACCTGCCAACTGAGTGGAGCAGAGAGCAAAGGCACTGAGATTCCAACCCAGTAGATCACCACCTGTCTTCACCCTCTCTCTCATCACCTGGCACACAGTCCGCAGAGGAGACTATGCAGGTGGCGAGAATGTATCTATCTCAAGAGGAATAAGATCGGTGCAAAAGAACGGATTCCCGCCTCTGCTCTGGGGCACTTACGGATATCATGTTCCAAGCGCCCAGTAAAAGATGATACCTGTCAGTAGGAAGGGTAATTCTGATGGATTGATTCTCGCTGCAAACATCTCCTAATGGTGTAATGCTCCCAGCTTCCTTGTTGTGGGGTCTTAGACCCTTGAGCTTCAGGCATTTATTGACTCCGAGGCAGCCAGGAACCTCAAGGATATCTCTCTGGCTCAAAGATGGGGTGTTCTAACTGAACTATTGAGAGAATATCGATGTTATGGCTCTGGATGGTCGGCCTCTCGGTACAGGAAAGATCCACCTTTCCACCATACCCCTCCAACTTGTGCTAGAAGCCAACCAAAGGGAACAGCTCTACTTCAATTTGGTTGATTCGCTTGAATTGCCGCTGGTGCTTGGCCTTCCCTGGCTATCTCTTATCACAACAATCTGAGTTATTTGTCCCTAAAGGTGCTCCAAGAGTGGAGACCAGCATGCTTGTCTACCTGTCTGGGTCCAGCTCAACACCCTGTCAATGTTTCCCCTCCTGTGCCAATTGCTAGCGTGAACCTGTCTCATGTTCCCATTGGATATGGTAACTTTCTTGAGGTCTTTGGTAAGAAGGCGGCCACCTCCCTACCTCCTCACTGGCCATATAACTGTGACATTGACCTCTTACCCGGTACTCATCCTCCCTGGGGCCGGATCTTTACTCTTTCTCATCTTGAAACAGTGGCTATGAAAGAATACATCAAGGAAGCACTGGTCTTAGGATTTATCTATCCATCAACCTTGCCAGCAGGGGTGGGCTTCTTTTTGTGAGCAAGAAAGGTGGTAAGCTCTGTCCCTGCATTGATTATCAGCCCCTAGACATCATGGCAAAGAACCGCTGCCCTCTTCCCTTGCTTGCCTCTGTCATTTGATCATCTCCAGGGAGCAACCATATTCACCGAGATAGATCTGCGCAATGCTTACATCCTGATTCACATCCGAGAAGGGGGCGTGTGGAAAACAGCATTCAGCACATCCACTGGCCACTGTAAGTACTTTGTGATTTAATTTGGTCTGGATAACACCCTGGTTGTTTTTCAGGCATTGGTAAATGATGATATACTAGGATATAGAACATAGAACATATCTTCAGCACATTACAGGCCCTTCAGCCTACTCTAGAAACTACCTAGAATTTCCCTACCACATAGCCCTCTATTTTCTAAGCTCCATGTACTAGTCTCTTCAAAGACCCTATTGAATCCTATTTTTCCTGTCCTTCCTACATTGTCGGTAACCACATAGACCACAACAACGAGATCTTTCCCCTCCCACTCCAAATTCCTCTGCAGGTCAGGTGAGATGTCCCAAACCTGAGCACCAGGCAGACTAAATGGCCTTCAGGACTCTCAATCCTTGAAACAAAGAGATTTGTTTCTACGTCCTGATGATACTATCCCCAATTACCACTACATTTCTCTTCTCTCCCCCTTCTTGAATGGCTCTCAGAACCACGGTGCCACAATTCGGTTGCCCATCCTTCCTACAGCTCCCTCTCTTATCCTCACAGGGAGCAACAATCTCTGACCTGTTGATCAAGCTCAAGGGCTGAGTCTCTTTCAGCACTGCTTCTGGGTTCCCCCACCTGCCTCTCTCTGTTACACCCTTGTGAGCCAGGCCACAGACTGATTCTGAAGTGGGTGTGATCGCCTCCTGAAACACAGTGCCCACCTAACTCTTCTGATGCATCACAGTGTTCAAAGCTCAGGTTCCAAGTCATCAACTTTGGGCAAGGTGTAGCACCTGCTTTGCCCGGCCCCCCCAATCAGGGTCACATGAAGCCGTGGGAGCAGCTGGTGCATATCGCAAGACCTGGTTATGCAACCGCCGACACCAGGCAGACAATCTCTGAAGAGTATTGGTAACAGCTGGGGTCACCCATCTTGTAAAGACACTGCCCAAGAAGAAGGTAATGGCAAACCACTTCCTTCGAAAAATTTGGCAAGAATAATCAGGGTTATGGATAGACCATGATCGCCTATGTCATATGACTTAGCACATCATGAGTAATTATAAAAATAAAACCTTACCTGATCTTACCTGTGACTCACTGCTGAAATCTCTCAAGCCAAAGCCTCGGACTCCACCGGTGGCTTCTGCCTCTTCTGTCCATGTCCTCCCTCCACTCTTCCTTCATACCACCCAACCCTCCTCCCTCCCAGTTACCTCTCTTTCCCTCTCCACCTCTTCCCTCCCTCACTCTCTCTCCCTCCCCATCCAAAAGGAACGAAAATCCCGATGGCAAAAAGTGAAATGTTTATCAAAAGAAACTTAAATTACCAAAACGGTTAGGAGAGGGAGGGGAAGTGGGAGTGGATATGTTGAGTCAATTTGTTTTTGTGCATTTGGACGACATTCTTATCCAGTCACGCTCTTGTCAGGAACACACCAAGCAAGTCTGACAGGTTCTCAGATAACTCCTTGAGACCATCCTTTATGCTGCAACACCATATTGATGTTGGCATTCGAACTGTACTTTCCCAGTGCTCTTCTGTAGGTAATCTTTCCCATTGCTTCACTCCTGCAGAGTATAATGATGATGTCAGAAACCAAGAACTTCTGGCAGTCCAGAGGCATTGGGGGAATGGCAATGCTAGCTGGAGGGGGCAGAGCTCCTCTTTCTGGTATGGACAGATCAATAGAACTTCTCCTGCATCTGTGACGCACAGAGACTCGGCTCTCATCAAGCCTGTTGGGCTCTCTTCTTCATTCAGTTCAATTTCACTCTCACCTACCATCCTGGCAGTAAGAATACTAAGACCAATATTCTCTCCTGCCAGTTTGACATCACTGAGGACAACACCCCTTCAGGGCCCATCCTTCCTCACTCATGCCTGGCTGCCTTGGTGATTTGGGGAATGGAAGCAGAGGTGAGGGCTTCCCAACAGTCAGATCCAGGCCTAGGTGGGGGGACCGCCCAACCATTTGTCCACACCACCGAGTGCCCCAGAGTATTAAAGTGGGGTCACTCTTCCTATCTGGTTTGCCCTTCAGGAATTCAACAGAATCTGGAATTTATAAAGAAAGGACATTGGTGGCCATCAATGTCCTAGGATGTCCAATGTCCAACTTCATCTCTGCCTGTCCCACTTGTGCCCAGTACAAGATGTCACCTCAGGGCCCTGCTGGTCTTCTCTGCCCACTGCAAGTGCCTGACTGCCCCTAGTCACACCACATTACTGGCCTGTCTCTGTCAGATGGAAACATTACCATTCTGGTAGTTGTGGACTGGTTCTACAAAGCTGCCCACTTCATTGCTCTCCCCAAGCTCCCAACAGCTTGTGAAAATGCCACCCTGATGGTTCAGCACATGTTCAGTCTGCACGGCTTCCATCAGGGTATGGTGTCTGAACAAGGAGCACAGTTCTGGAAGGCCCACTGTCCTCTTTTGGCAGCCACAGCCTGCCTCTCATCTGGTCTCCGCCCCCAATCTAATGACCAGACTGAGAGAGTGAATCAGGAGCTGGAGACAACCCTGCACTCCCTTGTCTCTTCCATCTCCTTGACCTGGAGTTCCCAATTGGTTTGGGCAGAGATTGCCCACAATAACTTCCAGTCATCCTCTACTGGCATTTCCTCCTTTGAATGCCACAAAGGATTCCAATCACCACTCTTCCCTGACCAAGGGATTGACTTGGGAGTTCCTGCTGCTGAACAGTTGGTCCAGTGCTACGAATACATGTGGAAAACGGCCAGGGCTTCTCTGCTGCACGCACAGGTGCGATATACCCTGCAGGCTGATCAGCTCTGGTGACAAAGAGGAAGTCTGGCTCACATCTAGAGGTCTTCCTTTGAGAGATGAGAGCCGCAAGTTGGCCCCATTCTGCATAGGACCATTCGTAGTGGAGAAGGCTATCAATAGAGTCTCTTAAAGACTGCGCCTGTCATCATCGATGAAGATTCACCCAGAATTCCATGTTGCTCAACTTAAGCTCATGACTTCCTCTCCCCTTGCTCCATTCACTCCCCCTCCTTTCTCTCCGCTTGGTGAATGGGTCCATGGTCTATTCTGTGAAGCTCTTCTTGCCATCTCACTGGGTGGGGGGGGCAGGATTGGGAGGGGTATGGCCCTGAGGAACGTTCTGGGTCATGACATCCTGGACAAGTCCCTCATCTGGAAGTTCCAGCGGACACAGATCTCCGCCGCCTCAGGAGTTGCACCTGAGGGTGGGGCCTGTCACAACCATGGACTCTGCCACAGAGTCTGGCTGCTTTTTATAGGTGGGCAGCTGAACAGGACTGCCAATCACGTCCATGAATATGCACGTTCCAGCCAACTAGTGTTTCATTATGATTGTATTTAATTCACTTCCTTTTGTTTCAGTCTTGCCAAGACTTGACTGAAACATAGTGACTACAATGCTCTCTGCTTACCTTAGTCCACCGTCTGGGTAAGATTACGTTAGATTGACGCTGCAAAGGAGCACTATTAATTTAGTATTAAGTTACAGCTTCTGAGCCACACTAGATTTTAGTTTGAGAGTTTTAGTTTGTGGCCCTGTTGACCTAGCGTTTATTATTTTTTCCTTTTGATCAGTACAGATCTTATTAATACTTAGTGAACTGTTCATTCTGCTGCTGTGTCTCTGCCTCTACACTTGGGCCATCACTGAACACCATGTCACTTGACTTCCTCATTTGCAATGGAGAGTGTTTACAAAGTCTCCTCTTCATTGTTCATCAGTACAGGTGCACCTCGAGATTGCATGCTTAGCTTCCTACACTACTCTCTGTACACCTATCACTGAGGGGCTAAGCACAGCTCCAATGCCGTCTTCAAATTTGTCGACAACACTACTGTTGTTGGACAAATCGCAGCTGGCAATGAGTCAGCTTAGCAATGTGTCACAGGCACATCCCTCCACACGACTCGTAGCACCTACTGAGACACTGCCTAAAGAAGGCAACATCGATCATCAAAGTTCCCAATACCCAGGTAGGAGGTACAGAAGCTTGAAGTTGCACAGCAGCGGGTTCAAGAACAGTTAATTACATTTAACCATTTGTTTCTTGGATCAAGCAGCAAACCCTTAATCACTGCAGTTCAGCAACACTATGAACACTTAGTACTAAAATTAATTTTGTTTTTCCTTTGTTCTTATTCTGTTTCCTTTTGTTAAAAGTAAAGTACAATATATATTTGCTTTGGTGTGAATATTGCCATACATTTGGGGTGCTGCTTTCATTTCATGCACTTGTGCAAACATGTACTTATGCACATGACAATAAACTCATCTTTACTTTTTAAAGCATAAGTGTCAAACTCAAGGCCCGCAGGCCATATCCGGCCCGGCGTACAATTATATCCGGCCCGCGAGATCATTTTAGATAGATCTATTATTTTAATTATTAATGGCCCGGCGATATGAAGCCTATGATTGTAAGTTAATACCAATCATAAAAATAATGCTTGCTCAGCAGTCTTCTTCATAAGAAATGGAATTTGTGAAGTGAAACACTTTGTAGTTATAGCAGAGACTGAGACACATGAGGACAGGCTGAAAAAACGGAGGCAATGAAAGCTGCGTTCGCACGCGCCCGATTGATCCGGCCCGCTTGAAGCTGCATTTTGCCCAATCCGGCCCGTGACCTAAAATGAGTTTGACACCCCTGTTTTAAAGCATTATAACAGCATTCAAAAGAAAAACATAATTTTTACAAGAAAAAACACAATTACAACAAAAAAACTAAGCCAATTTTAGTGCAGTGAATTCAAAGTGGGTTTAGTTCTTTTTGAATATAGGGATTAACATCATTATAACTATGTAATGCCCTGGTTCATATATTTTACTGTTATGCCGTATGTATTTCATTTTGTGCTGTTCTGTGTGAGCGGCTTGTTTTCAGCTTATGTTTGGGTTATTGTTGAAGATAAAAGATGAGGAGAAATGTGTGCCATCCAATTAGGATGGTCAGATTAAGGGGAGGTTTCTTTGGTGAGGGACACTAAGGTTGGGTTTGGGACTTCTGTTCGAGAGGAGCCAGAAAGAGAAAACACTGGGGAGAACCGGTCGTAGCATATGATCCGGTGGGAGACCCGTTTGTTCAAGATGGATTGTGATCGATGTTCGGAAGGTGGTGTGTGTTTTCACGTTGACCGAGGGCCTAGCGTGTGAGTGATAGAGAAGTTCAAGATGAGCCCCAACTTGTGCCCATTTGACTGTTTAATTAGAATGGGCCTTTTTATTTTTGTTATTCTTTACTAACCCTGTAGCTAAGATTCATAAATATAATTCCTTTAATTGTATGCAGTGTACTGTCTATTATTTTGTGGCATTAATTTGTAATAGGGTAGCAAATTACACAGCATCCACACAAACAGGGGGTTTGGGGTGGGCTCACGAGTTTGGCGGGGTTGAAAATTGTCTTCCCTAGACCTATGCAGCCGAGGAAACCAGAGTGTTTCAACTATTTATGCACTGGAGGAAGAGTTGAGGGAACTAAAACAAACAAGAAATGGCACACAATTTAGAATATCTCTTTTCAAGTCACTAAGATTTAGGACTGGCATTTCAGGATAGAGAGGTAGTAGGAAGAATCATTTAGCAAAGTCTGAGATAACAGAGAGATTTGATCTTGGCTTAAGTATCAACGTGCAGAGAGTACCAAAACAGATAAAAAAAGACGTCATTAGATGGATTGTACCAGGCTCCATGCCAGTATCTACAAAAAGGACAAACAATAAAGCAAAAAATATTGGGGACTTGTGAGAAAGAACAAAACACCTTGGCAACCTTAATCTTCATACAGAGTAGAAAATGTCAGATTAGCATGGTAGCGTGGCAGCCTTGACAACATTTATATTGTGTTCAAGCAAATTTCTTAACATAATATGTATGGAACAGTCTTGGAAATAGCTATTTTAGTTCTGCTGCATACAATGAAGGAGGATTAATCATTGACCTTATAGTAAACAATCCTCTGGAGAAGAATTATATGATAGAATTTCCAATGAGATTAACAGGAAGATCGATTCAGTTTGAAAGTGAGAAACTTCCGTCTTTAACTGCAATCTTAAATAAAGGTAATTACGCAAGCATGAAGGCAGAATCAGCTAATAATGGACTGGGAAAATAAATTAAAAGGTCAGATGATGTGCAATAGCACATATTTAAGGACTATGTCATTATTTTTAACAGATAAATTCCATTGGTAAATAAAAACTACATGAAGAAATGATCTTTCCATGGCTAAGTTAAGGACAACATTAAATTATAAGAAAAGCATAACAATATTGTGAGCATAGGTCAGAAAATCAGGAATCCTTTTAGAAGCAGCAAAGGATGACTAAGCAAAGTAGAAGGAGAAAGTAAATTATTAAATTAATCCGGTAAACATATAGTATATAGACATAAAGAATGAGGATGTGCTGGAGCTTTTGGAAAGCATTAAGTTGGATAAGTCTCCAGGACCGGATGAGATGTACCCCCAAACTACTATGGGAAGCGAGGGAGGAGATTGCTGAGCCTCTGGCGATGATCTTTGCATCATCAATGAGGATGGTAGAGGTTCCAGAGGATTGGAGAGGTGTGGATGTTGTTCCCTTATTCAAGAAAGGGAGATAGCCCAGGAAATTATAGACCAGTGAGTCTTACTTCAGTGATTGGTAAGTTAATAGATAAGATCCTGAGAGGCAGGATTTATGAACATTTAGAGAGGCATAATATTTTTTAGGAATAGTCAGCATGGCTTTGTCAAAGGCAGGTCATGCCATATGAATCTGATTGAACTTTTTGAGGATGACTAAACATATTGATGAAGGTAGAGCAGTAGATGTGGTGTATATGGATTTCAGCAAGACATTTGATAAAGTAGCCCATGAAAGGCTTATTGAGAAAGTAAGGAGGCATGGGATCCAAGAGGACGTTGCTTTGTGGATCCATAATTGGCTTGCCAACAGAAGGCAGAGTGGTTGCAGGCGGGTCATATTCTGCATGGAGGTTGGTGACCAGTGGTGTGCCTCAGGAATCTGTTCTTGGACCCCTTTTCTTCATGAGTTTTATAAATGACCTGGATGAGGAAGTGGAGAGATGGGTTAGTAAATTTGCTGATGACACGAAGGTTGGGGGTGCTGTGGATTGTGTGGAGAGCTGTCAGAGGTTACAGCGGGACATTGATAGGATGCAAGACTGGGCTAAGAAGTGGCAGATGGAGTTCAACCCAGATAAGTGCGAGGTCATTCATTTTGGTAGGTCAATATAGTATTAGTGGCAAGACTCATGGCAGTATGGAGGATCAGAGGGATCTTGGGGTCCAAGTCCATAGGACACTCAAAGCTGTTGACTCTATAGTTAAGAAGGCATATGGTGCATTGGCCTTCATCAACTGTGGGATTGAGTTTAAGAGCTGAGAGGTAATGTTACAGCTATATAGGACCCTGGTCAGACCCCACTTGGAGTACTGTGCCCAGTTCTATTCACCCCACTGCAGGAAGGATGTGGAAACCATAGAAAGGGTGCAGAGGAGATTTACAAGGATGCTGCCTGAATTGGGGAGCATGCCTTATAAAAATAGGTTGAGTGAACTCAGAGCAACAGAGGATGAGAGGTGACCTGATAGAGGTGTATAAGATGATGAGAGGTTTTGATCGTGTGGATAATCAGACAATTTTCCCCAGGGCTGAAATGGCTAACATAAGAGGGCACAGTTTTAAGGTGCTTGTAAGTAGGTACAGAGGAGATATCGGGGGTAAGTTTTTTTACGCAGAGGATGGTGAGTGCACGGAATGGGCTGCTGGCGGAGGCAGATGCAATAGGGTCTTTTAAGAGACTCCTGAATAGGTACATGGAGCTTAGAAAGATAGAGGGTTATGGGTAAACCTAGGTAATTTCTAAAGTAAGTACATGTTCAGCACAGCATTGTGAGCAGACAGACCTGTATTGTGCTGTAGGCTTTCTATGTTAAATAATGTAAATAGTGTTACAGGTAACTAGGATTAAAAAAAGAGCTTTTGGCACATAGCCTTCCATAAACTGGAGTACTGAGTACAGGAATTGGGATGTTATGTTGAAGCTGTAGAAGACTTTGCTGGTACCAAATTTGGAGTATTGTATGCTGTTCTGGTCACCTGCCTATAGGAAAGGAATCAGTATTCAATACAGAGAAAATTTACAAGGATATTGCTGGAACTTGAGGACTTGAGTTATAAGATAAAGTTGAATAGGTTAGGACTTTTTTCTCAGGGGTGTTGGAGAATGAGACACAGAATTTTGAATGGTATAGATAGGATAAATGCAAGCAAGCTTTTTCCACTGAGGATGGGTGAGACTAGAACTAGAGGTTATATTTTAAAGGTGAAAGGTGAAATATTTAAGGGCATTGAGGGGGAACGTCTTCACTTAGCGGGTCCTGCAAATGTGAGACGAGCTGCCAGGGGAAGTGGCAGATGCAGGTTCAAATGCAACATTTAAGAGAAGTTTAGATACTTAGAAAGGAGGGGTATGGAGGGCTATGGTCTAGGTGTGGGACAATGGGAAAGGCGGAATAACTTCAGGACAATGGGAAAGGCAGAATAACTGAAGGGCCTGTCCTATAGTTTTTTATGACTGTATGACTCTAAATATAGAGCATAAGAAAATATGAAAGGTACATATAAAGGAAGTGGGTGTCTAAAAGAAATGTTGAACGTTAAAGGACCTTCAGAGAATAGACATTAACAAAGGGAATTTATATTACTAATAACGTTTAGATTCTCTTGTATTGAGTATGGTAATTACTTTAGTAGAGACAATATTCCTCTCATGTATCAGCCCATCATGTATGAATGTTACCTTGGTCTCACATCTTCTCTTGTTGAGAGCAACCACCACTTGGTTTGTGAGTGATATCACTTCAACCATTCTTTTCAGTTTTATTGGGGCTCCTCAATGCCCACTTGGCACTCTCATTTCATTTCTGGAATTCAGCTTTCTGTTCTTCTTTGGTCCAAGACTACGATGAAGTCTAGAGTGGCAATAGCAATACCGCAGGCACAAGAGCAGGAGAAAGGCTGGTTATTCTGGTGAGTGACCCACCTCCTGAAATCTCAAAGCCTTTCTATCATCAAGGCATGTCAGGAATGTGATGAAATACTTTCCACTTGCCTTAATGAGCTCTGCTTTTATGATACACAACAATTATTCAGGATAAAGCAGTCCACTTGATTGGCACACCATCTACCATACTAGCCATTCATCACTTTCACCAGCTGCAAAGTACTGTATATCACTTATGAAGTGCATTTACTCCCTGAAGTTGCTTCAATAGCACCTCTCATGATAGAAACTCCACCCTCAGTAATAACATCGAGCAATAGGTGTATAGGAATAGAATCACTTGCATTTTTCCCTCTAAGTCACACAGTATGATGACTTAGAAGTTTATCACAATTCATAAATTCTCTGTGAGTATAAATCATGTAACTCCCTAGACAACAGTATCATGGGCGTAATTTTACAAAAGGAACTGCCCAGTTTGAAGTGCTCAGCTCCATCTTCTCAAGGCAAAAAAGACTGGCCAATAGATCAAACACAAGGAAATCTGCAGATGCTGGAAATTTAAACCACACACACAAAATGCTGGTGGAACACAGCAGGCCAGGCAGCATCTATAAGGAGAAGCACTGTTGACATTTCGGGCCGAGACCCTTCGTCAGGACTAACCGAAAGGAAAGATTGTAAGAGATTTGAAAGTAGTGGGGGGAGGGGGAAATGTGAAATGATAGGAGAAGACCAGAGGGGGTGGGATGAAGCTAAGAGCTGGAAAGGTGATTGGTGAAAGTGATACCGAGCTGGAGAAGGGAAAGGATCATGGGATGGGAGGCCTCGGGAGAAGGGTGGGGGGGGGGGGGGGAAGCACCAGAGGGAGATAGAGAACAGGCAAACAACTAAATAGTCAGGGATGGGGTAAGAAGGGGAGGAGGGGCACTAACAGAAGTTAGAGAAGTCAATGTTCATGCCATCAGGTTGGAGGCTACCCAGCCAGTATATAAGGTGTTGTTCCTCCAACCTGAGTTTGGATTCATTTTGACAGTAGAGGAGGCCATGGATAGACATATCACAATGGGAATGGGACGTGGAATTAAAATGTGTGGCCTCTGGGAGATCCTGCTTTCTCTGGCGGACCAAGCATAGGTGTTCAGCGAAACGGTCTCCCAGTCTGTGTCGGGTCTCACCAATATATAAAAGGCCACACTGGAAGCAACGGATGCAGTATACCACACCAGCCAACTCACAGGTGAAGTCTCGCCTCACCTGGAAAGACTGTCTGGGGCCCTGAATGGTGGTGAGGGAGGAAGTGTAAGGGCAGGTGTAGCACTTGTTCCGCTTACAAGGATAAGTGCCAGGAGGGAGATCGGTGGGAAGGGATGGGGGGGGGGGGGAACAAGTGGACAAGGGAGCGATCCCTGCGGAAAGCAGAAAGTGGGGGGAGGGAAAGATATGCTTGGTAGTGGGATCCCGTTGGAGGGATCTCCAACGCACCTGAACCCACAGTGATAATTTCAGATGGAACTGACATAGAACGATAGAACATTACAGCACAGAAACAGGCCTTTTGGCCCTTCTTGCCTGTGCGGAATCATTTTTCTGCCTAGTCCCACTGACCCACACCTGGACCATACCCCTCCATACACCTCTCATCCGTGTACCTGTCTAAGTTTTTCTTAAATGTTAAAAGTGAGCCTGCATTTACCACTTCACCTGGTAGCTCATTCCACACTCCCACCACTCTCTGCTTGAAGAAGCCCCCCCAATGTTCCCTTTAAACTTCCCCCCCTCACCCTTAATGACTATTATTTGCCTAGAGAGTGAACCCATGCAAACCACCTGATCTGGATTGTGGCTCTGTCAGTGTCCTTAGATCCTGCACATATCAACTGGTGGTGGTATTTGCATACACCTTTACCCTCAGCCTACTTCAATATGAGGTTCCACCTGCTTTAAGACCACTATCATTCCAGTACCTAAGAAAATACGGGGTAACATGCCTGAACTACCATCCAAAAGCTCTGATATTCACCAATATGAAGTGCTTTGAGATGCTGCTCGTGGCAAGCATTAACTCCAGCCTCCCAGACAATGTCAACCACCAGGCAATTTGCCTCCCACCAGAACAAGTCTGTGGCAGCTGCCCTCTCCCTGGCCCTACACTCAACTCTGGAGCATTGGGACAGTAAAGACACCTACACTACACTATTGTTTATTGACTACAGCTCCACTTTTTATAATTCCAAGCAAACTCATCTACAATCTCCTGTACTGAGGACTCAACACCTCCCTTTATACCTGGATCCTTCACTCCCTGACTAGCAGATCACAATCAGTAAAGATAGGCAGCAATATGTCCACCACAATTATTCTCAACACTGATGCCCCATGACTCTGCATCTTCAACCCCCTACTCTACTCCTTATACACTCACAACTGTGAGACAGGATTCTAGTCTAACTCAATCGACAAATGTGCAGATGATACCACTGTAGTGGGCTTTATCTCAAATAATGAGGAGTCAGAACAGAGGAAAGACATAGAGAGCCTGTGACATGGTGTTAAGATAAACACCTTTCCTTCAATGTCAGCAGAAAAAGCTGGTTATTGACTTCAAATGGGGGTGGGAGGCAGAGGGTGTGGGGTGGATTGTGTGCATATGTCCCTGTTCATATCAACAGTGCTGAGGTCGAGAGAGGTTCAAGGTCCTAGGAATATAACCCAGGATATGACCTATACAGTAAATGGCAGGATACTAACGAGTGTCGTGGAACAGAAGAACCTGTGAGTATGAGTGTCCATTTCACTGAAGCTGGCTGAGCAAGTAGACAGGGAGGTGAACAAGGTGCTTGGCATGCTGTCCTTCAGTCAGGGCACTAGGTTTAGGATTAAATACATTATGTTGCAGTTATATAGGTCATTCTTGGTGATTCTCCCCTTGGAGTATTGTGGACAGTTTTGGTATTGTTGTTATGGAAAGGCAGTGTCAAGCTGGAGAGGGTGCAAAAGAGATTTACAAGCATGTGGCCTAGACTAGAGGGCTTTATTTGTAGGGAGAAGTTGGTCACACAGTATCTTTATTCCTTGAGGGGAGTGTCTGGAATGAACTACCAGAGGAATTGGTTGAGACGGGTACAATTGCAACATTAAGTAGTATCGTATAAATACATGGATGGGAAGAGCTTAGGGGTTTATGGGCCAAACATGGGCAACTGGGTCGGCGTGGACAGGTTGTGTCAAAGTACTTGTTTCTGTTGTATTACTTTGTGGCCCTAGGGCATAACCAATGTTCACAATGCCTATCCTGGTCCAACCACAAAGTTGCACAGCCAAGAAATCTCACCTGCACCTCTACTTAGTCAGGAAGCTAATGAAACTAGAATGCCCCTTTGACCTTCATCAACGCATCTTATCTGGATGCATCAAACTTTGGTATGCAACTGCTCTGCCCAAGGCTGTAATACAGAGTGTTGTGAACACTACTCAGAACATTACAGTAATCAGCCTCCATTCCGTGAACCCTGGCTATATTTCTTACTGCCTCGGTACAGCAGCCGACATAATCAAAGACCCGACCCACTCTGGGCATTTTCTCTTCTCCCCTCTCCCCTCTCCCATCAGGCAGAAGATAAAAAGCCTGATGCCATGCATCATCAGGCTCAAAGACAGCTTCTACCCCTCTGTTACATGACAATTAAACAATCCCCTAGTATGATAAGGATTCTTGACCTCAATCTACTTCATTATGGCCTCATTCTTTACTTGTGAGGCACTCTCTCTGTAATTATATTCTTACAGAGAGTGCTTTGCAGGTAGATAATAAGGACACAATATTATTCTGTATTCTGTTATTGTTTTACCTCATACTACACAATGCACTGTTTGAATGAATTAATCTGTATGGATGGTATGCAAGACTTTACATTGATCCCTGTGGTAATAATAAATCAACTTACCATTGCTTCAAAGTTTCTACCATAATCTGAACTGTTCAATGCTGACAGTACCCAAATTTAGAAGCTGCCAGTTTGCAGTGCTCAATTGTTTATATATTAGTATAAAGTTGACCTACATGTTGACCCTTACAACTGTACCATTTGTCAAAAAAATCTTACTTCACAAGTAATTTCACATATAGGATTTATTACACATAGAACAAACAATTAACATGTAAAAAGAGATACACAGGGTCATGCAATTTCCTATAATATGAAAGCAAAATTTCAGTGATTTGCATCACTATTTAAACCCTCAATTGTGCTTTTACGCATTAACATATACCAACCTGAAAATCCTAAAAATGTATTCTTATACAGAACAAAAATTAATGTATAAAAGCATAAATTTTAGCTAGTTTTGCTATTGTTTGTATTCTTCATAAATACTACACAAATATAGCATTTTCCCTCAATTATTTGCTAGGCATACTCAGCAGTCCAATCCACTGTCATTTTGGCCAGCAGTACATTTTTACACATTGAAGCACACTGACAGAATTGTGTACCTTGATCAGTATTTTCCTTTGGTTTTTGAACAATGAAGATTAATGTTGCAAAGGTTTATATTTTTTGTATTTTTTCCAGTTATAGCACTACAGATCCAAACATATTCATAAACTGGTGGCAAATTAAATAAAAATTACATTTGTTAACTCTTTTCTCCAGTTGCACCTCCTAAGGTCCCACAAGTGTGGGGTAATACCCAGGCTGCAATGATTGCACCATCATTAATTTTCAGCCAGAGGTAAACAACAGTTTAATTTTATATTTCACTATATTTTTCAAGGTGACGATTAAGGGAAATTGGTTTGGGGATACCATTATGAACCAATAAAAATGGAAGAAAAACAAAAATAAGTTTTGTGGATAGGACTATCAGTTAATTCATTGTACTTAAAGGATGATATCTGGTAAAGTGAATCCCAAATGGATTACATTTTAATTTGTAAATGAGTATTTAAAAATTATAAGTTAAAATCAGAAATTATGTTCATATGAACTTAAACCATTATTGTAATCAAGGAAGTAAAAATGAGGATTGGAGAGAGATGATAGGAAGTCAGAAAGTTCTACATTGTTTATGTTGGAGAATTATAATACAACTAAGACTTTTAAATGGATACTTTTTATATGGTGTCATTATTGAAAGCAATTCTAAATTGTCAGTGGCAAATGAGAGAAAATTAAATCCTTGAAAATTAACAAAACATATATCAATGCAGACTGAGAGCAAAGCTCATCAACATTGATAGGAAATATTGTATCTAATAAATATTTCTGTAGCTTTTCCCATTACTGTGCAGAAACTGTAAATGTGCAACACTCATCTATTTTTTCATCATCTGTAAACCAAATCAATTAGACAAGTTACAGAGCCACAGCTGAGCAAGAAGCCATCAGTTAGTTCTTCATTTTCACAGTTGTTTCAATCAAATGTCACTGTGTGCTGAGGTGCTGAGATCAGTTGTAGTATAATCAATGTGACTTTGACAGACATCCATTTGTACTTTTATTGCATTTGTTGTCTACAAAATTGAAATAATTTTGACACAAGGCTGAGTGATATTTCTTTTATTTCCTTCAAGATGATCACCAAACACAAGTGAAGAATGTCAGTAGGCTATGAAGGCCAGTCTTCTAGCTTGGTCAAAATTCCTATCCCTGCTATATCACTTCAAACAATGCTCAATCTCTCATTTCAATTTCAATAAACAAGAGGACATATTGCCAAATTCCATTCTAGGATTCCTTGACTTTAAGCCCAAATTGTTTAGTTATTTAAAACATCAAACACAGTTGTAACTAATAAAATGGAACCACAGGGAAGAGTTAGCTCACATCTCAATTTTGCAAAACTCTGAAAATAAATCAATATGCAGGGACTTAAATGACTCTATAAAACAGGAAATCCTTCTCTAGCATTTCCAGAGACACAAGAACTTATGAAAGAGAAAAACAGACTGAATGGCCCATTACCTTGCTATTGAATTAAGCATTGGCTGTTTCTTTAGCTCATATCCACTTTTCCACCCAGTTATCCAGGGTTTTATTATCCCTTGTGTTCAGAATAGAAACATAGAAAATAGGTGCAGGAGTAGGCCATTCGGCCCTTTGAGCCTGCACCACCATTCAGTATGGTCATGGCTGATCATCCAACTCAGAACCCTGTACCTGCCTTCTCTCCATACCCCCGATCCCTTTAGCCACAAGGGCCATATCTAACCTCCTCTTAAATATCACCAATGAACCGGCCTCAACTGTTTCCTGTGGCAGAGAATTCCACTGATTCACCACTCTCTGTGTGAAGAAGTTTTTCCTCATCTCGGTCCTAAAAGGCCTCCCCTTTATCCTTAAACTGTGACCCCTCGCTCTGGACTTACCCAACGTCGGAAACAATCTTCCTGCATCTAGCCTGTCCAATCCCTTTAGAATTTTATACGTTTCAATAAGATCCCCCCTCAATCTTCTAAATACTAGCGAGTATAAGCCCAGTCGATCCAGTCTTTCTTCATATGAGAGTCCTGCCATCCCAGGAATCAATCTTGTGAACCTTCTCTGTACTCCCTCTATGGCAAGAATGTCTTTCCTCAGATTAGGGGACCAAAACTGCACACAATATTCTAGGTGCGGTCTCACCAAGGCCTTGTACAACTGCAGTAGAACCTCCCTGAATCTGTTCACATGCTCAGTTACTGAGCATCAACTTCTCAATGGAATTCTTGATAAAAATTTTGGAGTTATGTACCCCTTGATGGTACAGAATTCCAAAAATTTTCAACTCTTATCCCAGTACCTGGCCCTGTTGTTCTATATTCTCTACCTTCCTGCGATATTTCTGTGTATTTCTGCCTTAAAAGCCACAGCATAAAATCAACATATACCTAAAAAAAAATACATCGTTCAGTTAAAGTATTATACAAAGTATCATCAATCTTCTGCTCCGTGCATTTTTTTGTAATCTAATCAATACCGATAATGAAATGTGGAATTACTCTCCAATCGTGTAACTTATATACAAAAAGGTATCATAATTATGAACCATTATTGCTGTGATAAGTGGAACCATAGCAGTGCAAAAACAATTATTTGTCAGTGTTGTTTGCCATCATTGCTCTGTGTAGGATGTTAACAATTTTCAAACATCAATGCAATTAATAAAAAGATAGAGAACTATTCTATACGACAGTATGTTGATAATACAAGATGAAAGAAAGGGGAAGAAGCCTCCTGTGGAATATTAGCACCAAATGTTTGATGCAGATTGCAAGATTAATTAATCTTCAGTTCACACTGGTATGCAAGTAATAAGTTTGAATTTACGCTCGTCAGGTGGCAAGACGTAATAGTATTGTTGTTGACTACTTCTTATGGTTTCAGAACTCCTTACCAGCTGTCCTTTTTAATTGATTATGACTGGTGCTGCTTAAATGGTAGTATCATTATTGTAGTTAATACTTTATTTTCAAAGACAAATATCTTGATCTTTTCAAAGACCCACAAGAAGAGAAGAAGAATACTGACATACTGGATCCACGCAGTCTTAATCAATTCCCAGAAACCAGGTCGATATGTAAAAACACTATTAAGGAATATAAAATAGCAAGAAAATAACCGTGAACTAGGGATATAACTAGGGATATCATATAAGAATCAGCATTATTGATCAGTATTAATTAGTAACAAATTTAAATTAATGGTATCTAGGGCAGTTTACTAAAGGTACAAAGTTCACCATAATTTTTATTAATGATCTGAGTTATATACAGCTAGAGATTGTCCAAGCTTTTTCTCCCCCCCAAGGCAGATAACTTTTAAGTTGTTTCACAGAAAGCACAGGGGGAATATCACAGGAAGTCTGTCTTTTTCTTAAATAGAGAGTGGTAAGTCCATGGAGCATGCTGCCAGGCACAACGTAGTGAGCTGAAGTCTTGTACTGTTCTATGTTCAAGGAACAAGTTATCTGGTTGACAATAAAGCAGAAATGATTCCAAATCCATAAATGATCATGACAGATGCTAAGTAAATTTGAAAAGCCCTGTAAAGTGGTAATAGGGACATTTCAAGTTTCTTCAGCATACTTTCCTACTATATTTTGCATCACTGGTATGCAAAGTTTATCACATGCTTATTTTCATACATGGACATCTGGTAATGTAAGGGTGCATGAACATGTAATGTGAATGCGCCTGATTAATTTGTTCTAATAAAAAGAAACATTAACATTAATGTTCATATGTTTGTATCAACCCCAATCCTTAACAGCTTTTCCTTCCTTACAGTTTTTGACAGATTTTTTTTGATTTGTGGGAAAAGAACTAGAGTTAGGGAAAACATCTGCAATTCAAGTAAAATGTAGTTTAAAGATGGATTTATTCTGTCCATAGGCAACAAGGTAATTCACCAAAATTTTAAGAATGAACTTCTGTTCGCAGAGGCAGCAGAATTAAAAATATATATTCATAGTAACACTTTCAGGAAGCACTGTACTGCTGCCAAAATAACAAATTTCATGACATGAGTAATAATTAATCATTTTGAACAGCAATTGACAATTTAGCCCATGATTCCTGTTTTATCATACAATTATTTATGATGGAACTGTTCTTCACCTTCTTTTAAGTGCATTTTGCTTTAAACTTTTGTAAATAAATGTGTTGGAATCAAGTTTATTCTATAATCTGAAACTTTTTAAGATAGAATTCCAGACGTCTACATTTGTTTATAATCACTTACATAACCCTTGCTTATTACAATACAAAATTTGTGCAAGAAAATGCTGTCCAGTTCTCCCTAGCAAATTGTCCACCCTTATTTTCCAAATAACACCCTCCTAAGGGAAACACTTTATCGTATCAACGTTTTAAAATACCATTTACACCTTAAAACAAATTTAAGAGATTACCCAATAAATTCTTTAGATAGAAGAGTATACATTTACCCTCCAAGTCCCCAAAACATTCTAGCAAACCAGTGCTTTATCCCCCTCAATGTTACTAAATGCTTCATGAAGTGTGGTGACTAAACTGAATGCAACGATCTGGGTATAGTTTTACAAAATGTTTTTTAAACAATCCATCATAACCTCCAGCTCAGCAAACATTTGTTACAATAAATATTATAACAATTTCATCACCTTTGTTTTTGCCTCTCTCAGATGACATAGTGGTTGATGGAGAGGATAGGAGGGTGTCAAACCATCATGAATGTGGAGGCCTGATGATCAGGTATTCCTTTCTTACCCTTCCCTTTTCTGTGTTGTTAACTTGAGTGCTAACAATCCTAATAAAATTACATGCAACATAAATTTCATTGAAAGAAACACATTGCCATCATAACCTAATGCTCTGGGTTTTAAAGTGAGCTCAGATTTAAATTACTTAACATTAATTTTCAGTGTTAGATAACATTACTTTGCATTTACAAAAAAAGGATATGTGATAATTTCCACTGGATATTTCACAACTGCCTTAATAATAAATGGTACATTAGCAGCTCTCACTGGAGTCCACACAGCATACTGATTGGCAAGAATAGTTGTTACTGAAAGCAAGAGAAAGTTAGAAATAAAGTTGGATTCAGAGGGCAAAAATTAAATACAAAACTGATCATTTTGTTTTGATTATTCAAAGAATAATGCCATAGTAATAAGAATCTCACCATTTCTATCTTGATATGATGCAGTGATATCTGCCAAGTCAAAGGAACTTGCAAATGGGCTGTCATCATTAACTACTGAAAGCTGTGAAGTAAAGATAACCTATTTTTTAATTTTTAATTTGTTTTTTTTCATCCATGCTTGATATCTTTTATGGTTCTATACAACTAATCTGCAGTAATAACAATAGTTTGGTCATTGGTTCAGTCTTTCTTCAAACTACCTATCCCTCATTTTGGGTTTGAGATCCATTTACTTAATCACTTTTATTTTAAGATTCAGCTCTTTAAACACCTTAACTTCTGGCTTTAAAGGCAGGAATAAAAAATATTAAGTAGAACACAAATAACCAACTCTGTTGATACTGAAAGTTAGGTCAGAACATAAGTCACAAGGATATAAAAATATGGAAAGTTTAATTAGTGGTGACACAGAAAATCGGAAGTTAGCTTTGATAGAATAATACAAACCTTTTTTTAAAATTGCCAACATCAGAAATAGAAGCATGGGTTAGACCTTATTCCTAGCTAAAGAAATGATCTTCAAGAAATTTCTTTCAGAATCTCACTTAGTTCCCCCATAAGTTTAAGACAACCTATTCAGCCCAAATTGCTGATCTTTTTAAAAGTTATCCAGTTAGCATCTCTCACTAGCTCCAATAATGCCCTCCAAATTAAAAAAAAAACATTTTCAGATCTGTATCATTTCAACTCCAACCTCAGGATCACTTTATGAACTCCCAATTTTGTTCACTAGTTGTCTTCAACTAACTTTGGATGCCAGTTTAGAGCATATACTATATTTTGTCTCTAATTTGTAAATCAATGTTAAACCTCACAGCTGGAACAAAAAATGTACAAACTTTGGCTAATCAAATTCTAATTGAACACTAAATTAAAATCTTCCCAAATGAACGTACAGCACAACATGTACATACATATCTTTATACAGTCTTCTTTGTGCAGAATTCAGTGAAGAAGCACATACAAATCTGCTTCATAAGACTGCCTAGATGGCATCTGTTTACGTAGGCAGAATAAAAGGACAGTTTTGGGCATCAGTACTTTTAACTGAAGTACATAACACTGTTTGCTATCATAAGATTGGAATAGCATTTAAATTTACAATTCACAAACAACTTCATTGTGCTACTATTTTCTCTACAATTTAAAATCAGTACAAAAAAAAAGAGTCAATTCCTGGAGGAAAATCAGGGATTCATTGCAGGTTATGATTTTCATTTGTCACGTACCAGCAGCAATAGATCACAAATTGAGTCCAGTTTTAATGTTAAAACCACTATATTTATTACTATCTACTTAAAATATAAGAGATTAAATGAAATAAACAGAAGTTAACCAGTGTTATGTATTTGTGTGGCTCCCAAACTGTCAAGCTTAGGAACAGTTCTTAAAGTCTTAAGATGGTAAACTAGAAAGATCCAGTAATCCACAAAATAAATGAAGGGAGAAACTTATAAATCCACGTTATTGTGTAGAGAGGAGGATCACAAAGAATTCCACAGGTTCCACGCTGGGAAAATGAAGTAATAGTTGCCAAAGATCTTATCCATCGAGTCGTCTCGAAATCCACATAGAAGTATCACAAGGTGACAGTCACACATCCAATATGCACTGTGTGCCGTTAATCAACCCAATCCTTTGGGCATGGGAAAGTACTGTATTGTAGCGGTGTGCTACACGCAGCGCTAAAATAACGACACAGAGTCGGTAAACTGCAGATAAAGAAAGATTTTATTCGAACTTCACAGCCTTGCTTTAAAGCCTCCCTGATCCCACCCTCCCCGGGCGTGGATGCTATAGGGGCACGTACTCACAATCCCCTGCAGGCTTTTCCCTTTGTTGGTGAAGCAGACCTGGCGCCTTTTTGGGACTGGCCTTTGTGCCGGCGCGCTGGCTATTTGTGAGCTGGTTCGAGTGCGCTAGGAAGTGGGTCGCCACATAACCCCCTCCCAGAACCGGCGATACACCCCCCAATGTCCACAGTCTGGGCCGGACCCTGTTTGGGAGGTCGGCCTCTGCGCTGCGGTGCCGGAAACTCGACCGGTTGCGCCAAGTCCACATAGGCCGGTTTGAGTCGGTCCACCGTGAAAACCTCCTCTCTCCCCCCAACGTCCAGCACGAACGTGGACCCGTTGTTCCTGAGCACTGTAAATGGCCCCTCATAGGGCCGCTGTAGCGGTGGCCGATGCCCGCCCCTTCGTACAAACACAAACTTACAGTTCTGCAGGTCTTGGGGTACGCAGGTCGGGTTCTGCCCATGCTGTGAAGTGGACATGGGGGCCAGGTCACCAAGCCTCTCACATAGTCTGCCCAGGACTGCTGCGGGTTCTTCCTCTTGCCCCCTTGGGGCTGGTATGAACTCCCCGGGGACGACCAGGGGTGCACCGTACACCAACTCAGCCAACGAGGCGTGCAGATTGTCTTTGGCCGCCGTGCGGATGCCGAGTAGGACCCAGGGAAGCTCATTCACCCAGTTAGCTCCTCGCAGGCGGGCCATGAGAGCCGACTTTAGGTGACAGTGGAAACGCTCCACCAGGCCGTACGACTGTGATTGGTAGGCAGTGGTGTGGTGCAGCTGTGTCCCCAAAAGGCTGGCCATAGCTGACCACAGGCTGGAGGTGAACTGGGCGCCTCTGTCGGAGGTAAGGTGGGCTGGTACACCAAAGCGGGACACCCAGGTGGCAATCAGTGCCCGGGCGCAAGATTCGGAGATGGTGTCGGTGAGCGGGATCGCCTCTGGCCATCTTGTGAACTGGTCCATGATAGTCAGAAGGTGCTGCGCTCTGCGCAACACTGGCAGGGGGCCCACGATATCCACATGAATGTGGTCGAAACGCCGGTGGGTGCGGTGGAACTGCTGCGGTGGGGCTTTGGTGTGCTGCTGCAACTTGGCCGTCTGGCAGTGCATGCACGTTCTGGCCCATTCACTGACCTGCTTGCGGAGTCCATGCCAAACGAACCTGCTGGAGACCATCCAGACGGTTGTCCTGATGGAGGGGTGCGCCAAGTTATGAATGGAGTCGAAAACGCGTCGCTGCCAATGTGACGGGACAACGGGACGGGGCTGGCCGGTGGCGACATCACTGAGTAGGGTCCTCTCACCTGGGCCTACGGGGAGGTCCTGGAGCTCCAAACCAGGGACTGTGGTTCTGTAACTCGGGATCTCCTCGTCTGCCTGCTGCGCCTCTGCCAGCGCCTCAAAGTCTACCCCCTGGGAAAGGGCATGAACGTTAGGGCGAGAGAGCATGTCCGCCACAACATTGTCCTTACCCGAGACGTGCCGGACATCCGTCGTGTATTCAGAGATGTAGGACAGATGGCACTGCTGGCGGGACGACCAGGGATCGGACACCTTCGTGAACGTAAAGGTAAGCGGCTTGTGGTCCATGAACGTGGTGAAGGGCCTACCTTCTAAGAAGTACCTGAAATGCCGGATTGCCAGGTATAGCGCCAACAGTTCCCGGTCAAAAGCACTGTATTTGAGCTCGGGTGGCCGCAGGTGTTTGCTGAAAAACGCCAGGGGTTGCCAGCGACCAGCAATGAGTTGCTCCAGTACCCCACCAACTGCCGTGTTAGAGGTGTCCACTGTGAGGGCGTTAGGGACGTCCATTCTGGTGTGCACTAGCATCGCGGCGTTTGCCAAGGCTTCTTTCATTTTAATGAAAGCAGCGGCAGACTCCTCGTCCCAGGTAAGGTCCTTGCCCGGACCCGACATCAGGGCGAACAGGGGGCACATGATTCGGGCAGCTGAAGGGAGGAAGCGGTGGTAGAAATTGACCATACCTACGAAATCCTGAAGGCCTTTGATTGTGGTGGGTCGGGGGAATTGGCGAACTGCGTCTACCTTAGCGGGCAGAGGGGTCGCCCCGTCTTTAGTAATCCTGTGGCCCAGGAACTCAATAGTGTTGAGCCCGAACTGGCATTTGGCTGGGTTGATTGTTAGACCATACCCACTCAGTCGGGCGTAGAGTTGACGGAGGTGGGACAGATGCTCTTGACGACTGCTACTGGCTATGAGGATGTCATCCAAATAGATGAAAGCGAAGTCCAGGTCGCGTCCCACCGCGTCCATTAACTGCTGGAACATCTGTGCAGCATTCTTCAGGCCAAACGGCATGCGAAGACCCTCGAAAAGGCCGAACGGGGTGATGAGAGCCATTTTGGGGACGTCGTCCGGATGCATCGGGATTTGATGGTATCCCCGGACGAGGTCTACCTTGGAGAAGATCCGTGCGCCGTGCAGGTTTGCTGCAAAGTCCTGAATGTGCAGCACAGGGTAGCGGTCCGGTGTGGTAGCCTCGTTCAGCCTGCAATAGTCGCCGCATGGTCTCCAGCCCTCTGTCGCTTTAGGCACCATGTGCAGGGGGAAGGCCCATGGGCTGTCGGACCACTGGATGATCCCCAATTCCTCCATCCTCTTGAACTCCTCCTTCGCCAGTCAGAGCTTGTCCGGGGGAAGCCGCCAAGCACAGGCATGGAGGGGTGGTCCCTGGGTCAGGATGTGGTGCTGTACGCCGTGTCGAGGCATGGCTGCCGTGAACTGCGGTGCCAGATCCGATGGGAAATCCGCCAGGACTCTGGTGAAGTCGTTGTCGGACAGCGTGATGGAGTCGAGGTGTGGGGCTGGCAACTGGGCTTCTCCCAGGGAGAACGTCTGAAAGGTCTCGGCGTGGACCAGTCTCTGCCTCAGCAGGTCGACCAGCAGGCTGTGAGCCCGCAAAAAATCCGCACCCAGAAGCGGTTGGGCTACGGCGGCCAGTGTGAAGTCCCACGTGAACCTGCTGGAGCCGAACTGTAGCTGCACCGTACGGGTGCCATAGGTCTTTACCGTGCTGCCGTTCACGGCCCTCGGGGGGGGGCCCAGTGCCCTGTTGCGGGTGTTGTAACTCGTCGGAGGTAAGACGCCGATCTCGGCTCCGGTGTCGACCAAAAAACAGCATCCCGACCTCTTGTCCCACACATACAGGAGGCTATCCCGATGGTCAGCTGCCGTAGCCATCAGCGGCGGCTGGCCCTGGCGTTTCTCGGGAACTTGCAGAGCGGGCTACAGCAGCGGGCTTCTGCACCCCACCGCTGGTGGTAGAAGCACCATTGTTCATTGGTCTCCTCACCCCTGCCTCTGGGGTTAGCTGGCTCTGTGGCTGGGCCTGTTCTGGTTTGCTGCTGGGAGCGTGGCCTGGTGATCTGTGCGACGGACGCCCCATTCTCCTTCTTGGCATTCCACAGCAAGTCCGCCCGGGCTGCCACCTTCCAGGGGTCGCTGAAATCCGCGTCGGACAGCAGCAGGCGTATGTCCTCGGGTAGCTGCTCCAGGAATGCCTGCTCAAACATGAGGCAGGGTTTGTGTCCGCTGGCCAGCGACAACATCTCATTCATTAAAGCCGATGGAGGTCTGTCTCCCAAGCCATCCAGGTGCAGTAAACGGGCAGCCCGCTCGCGCCGTGAGAGTCCGAAAATCCTTATGAGCAGGGCTTTGAATTCTGTATACTTGCCGTCTGCTGCGGGAGACTGTTAGAACTCCTCAACCTGGGCCGCTGTGTCCTGGTCGAGGGAGCTCACCACGTAGTAGTAATGTGTGTCCGCTGAGGTTATCTGCCGAATGTGGAATTGGGCTTCTGCTTGCTGGAACCATAGGTGAGGTCGCAGCGTCCAGAAGCTTGGCAGTTTCAACGAAACCGCATGAACAGATGCGGCGTCATTCATCTCCGGTCCAAAAATCGTTTGGACCGTCGGGGTCACCAATTGTAGTGGTGTGCTACACGCAGTGCTAAAGTAACGACACGGAGTCGGTAAACTGCAGTTAAAGAAAGATTTTATTCAAACTTCACAGCCTTGCTTTAAAGCCTCTACGATCCCGCCCTCCCCAGGCGTGGATGCTGTAGGGGCATGTACTCACAATCCCTCGCAGGCTTTTCCCTTTGTTGGTGAAGCAGACCTGGCGCCCTTTTGGGACTGGCCTTTGTGCCGGCGCGCTGGCTATTTGTGAGCCAGTTCGAGTGCGCTAGGAAGTGGGTCGCCACAGTATCAGACTTTACCCACTGTCGCAGTAAGCTCCAGTCAGCAGCTTGCGGTCCAAAACTTCCACACTCTCTCTCTCTCTCTCCCCACAAAAGTCCCAACGGTCTGTCGCAGCTTGTTACACTGACGTCATAGTCCCGCCTCATCCAGGCATTTTAAAGAGACACCCACAGTAAACGATACCTGGCTGAAATAATGGTTGATTTAAAGTAGACCTCAGTAGGATCAACTAATAAATTCCCACAGAGTTCAGATTCATTGTTACTGATAACAACCATCATGGCTGCCGTCTGTTTCTCATGATACAGCTTAAGCATGTTTATGTGGCAAAGCTACATTGGCCTTCATCTAACTGGTATTTTGACTACATAATCCACATCACTGACTTCAGTCACAACTTCGTAGGGACCACGAAACTTAGCCGAAAGAGGGTTTGTTTTCACAGAGAAAAAAACCAATACCTTATCTCCCTGCTTGAATGACCTCATTCTGGCTTCCTTATCATACCAAGTTTTCATTCTTTCCTGGGCTGATATTAAATTTTCCCTTGCTAAGTTGCAAGCCCCTTGCAATCTGTCCTTGAATTTTAAAACATAGTCCAACAAATTAATATGCAGGTCATTGTTAATCCACTGCTCTCTTAACAATGCCAAAGGACCTTGGACCTGGTGTCCAAACACAAGCTCAAAGGGGCTACAACCTAGGGACTCTTGCACTGACTCCCTTACTGCAAATAAAAGCAAGTGAACTCCCTCATCCCAATCCTTCTTATTTTCAAAACAGAATGTCCTAATCATGGTTTTGAGGGTGGAATGGAATCTTTCTAAGGCCTCTTGGGATTCTGGATGATACGCAGATGACTTAATCTGTTTGGCTCACAGTTCGTAATCTACTTGCTGAAATAATCCTGACATAAAATTACTTCCTTGATCGGACTGGATTTCTTTAGGCGACCAAATAAGGTAAAAACTTTGAAAGCCTTTGACACAGTTGGAGCTTTTATATTCCTGAGAGGTATTGCCTCGGGAAATCTAGATGGTTAACAAATACTGATGGCCAGCTTTAGTCTTTGGCAATGGGCCAACACAATCCACAATAACTTTAGAAAAGGGTTCACCAAATGCAGGAATAGGCTACAGTGGGGCCACTGGGGTGACCTGATTAGGTTTACTAACAACCTGACAAATGCGACAAGTCCGGCAAAATGTCGCAACATCTTTCTTTAAACCAGGCCAGAAGAATGGTTTCAAAACCTTGTCCACAGTTTTATTCACACCCAGATGGCCACCTAAGGGTATATTGTGGGCCAAAGTTAAAATCTCATTCCTATAAACTTTAGGAACTACAACCTGGTGAACAATTGCCCATTCCTCACTTGCCAGAATATCAGGTGGTCTCCACTTCCTCATTAACACTCCAACCTTGATATAATACCCTACTGTCACTTTCTCAATCTCATCACTTGAGAGTGCTCTTTCTTTCAAGGCTGCAATCTCAGGGTCTCTGGTCTGTTCCACTACAACCTCCTTCCTGGACTAAGGCAAATCTTTATAGTCAGACTTAATACAAGGATCCTGGTCCAACAATGAAGGCAGGAAAGTCACTGTCAAGTCATCAAAACCTGGGTCCTGATTTGGGCTATCATGGATAGCAGAACCATCCACTTTGGCAAGCTTCTTGGCCATAGCTCAAGTTACTGTGCAGGAGGAATAAACATTAGAATCCATACTTGGGTCATCGGTGATTGGCTTCCTTGTCAACTGCATTGCAGGGACAGCTCAGCCACTTGCTAGGTCATTCCCTAACAACAAAGAAACACCTTTCACTGGTAAACTGGGCCGTAGTCCTATTTTAACCAGTCCTGAAACTAACTCTGACATCAAAATTATCTTGTGCAGAGGTACAGAAACAATGTTGTCCCCAATGCCTTGAATAAAATTTACCTCACCAGTGGCAGTCTCATCACTAAACTTAAAAACATTGTCTGACAAGAGAAACTGAGAAGCACCATTATCTCGAAGAATTTTCACTGGTACCTTCATTCACTGAAATAAACCCCTCTGACACAAAAGGAATTAATTCTTTCCTAACCAGCTCAGACATTTCAGCCCCTGACAGAGCTTCATCAGAATGTCCAGAACCCTGTGGGTTTATAGGTGTTGAATACAGGCATCTGGAACTGCTTCCTTTTCCTCCTTCTTCTTTAGGAGGAAACAGTTAGCCATAACATGACCAGGTTTCTTGCAATAGTGACAAGAAGAACCAGAATGTTTCTCCTTTAACTGCTTCTCTTCATCCTTACCTTTGTCATTAGTCCCAGATTTGATTTCTGGTTTACCCAGACTATCCATACTACTGTTTTGGAAGGTCTTACTCAGGGTAAACTTAACCTTGTGAGCTAGAGCAAACTCATCTGCTAATTTAGTAGATTCTTGCAAAGTGGCAGCATCCTTCTCATCTAAATATGTCATTATGGATGAACCTTTCAAACTCTTCAATTAGAATCAATTCTTTCAATTTGTCGTAATCGTAATTCACATTTTGAAATGTGCACCATCGTTCAAAACACACAGACTTTTCACAAGCAAATTCCACATGACTCTGGCTCACAGATTTTCTCAAATTCCTAAACCTTTGGTCTAGGGGTATGAGGAGTTCTTGCTTGGGGTGTGAGGAGTTCTGGGTTCAAATCCCAGATGAGCTCCCAATTTTCATTAGATACCAGCAGCAATAGATCACAAATTGAGTCAGGTTTTAATGTCAAAACAATTATATTTATTAGTATCTACTTAAAATATAAGAGATTAAATGAAATAAACATAAGTTAACAGCATTATGTATGTGTGTGGCTCCCAAACTGTCAAGTTTAGGAACAGTTCTTTAAGTCTTAAGATGGTAAACTAGAAAGCTCCAGTAACCCATGAAATAAATGTGGGGAGAAACTTATAAATCCACATTATTGTGTAGAGAGGAGGATCACGAAGAATTCCACAGGTTCCACGTTGGGAAAACGAAGTAACAATCACCAAAGATCTAATCTGTCAAGTCGTCCCTAAATCCACATAGAAATATGTTACGAATCCCGTAACTGGATAACTTACCAGCAAAGATAGAGAGGTCTGTTGAAGTCTGGTGTCACTATTTTCAAACGTTTTTATTTATAAAGGGACACAAAAGTAGGGTTAATCCATACATTCAGATAGTGCACATCGTCAACATTCAATCTAAAGCACAGGTATAGTGATAATCATCATTAAGAAGTGAGCTCTGCTGGTGTCTAGGGGTTAATAGATTGTCCGTTGGAAATATAAAAGTCACTCTGAAAGTCTGCAGGCCTCAGCCCTTTGAAAATCGCTGGGTGTTGCATGGGGCGACCGAGAGAGAGAGATTGGGGGAGAAGAGAAAAAACTTGCCGAGTCTCGATGAATCTTCCGTGAAATCGGGGGAGTGTTGGTTTCTTCTCCCCGATGTTAGTAAAAAGCGGTTTTCTGTGATTCCAGCCACAAATTCCAATCCCGGAATCTGACGCACGTGGCTTCCTTCAGAATGGCTTCCCGCTGCTGCGGGACCACTCTCTCGTGTCTTCTGGGTGCGTCTGAGGGGCTGTCCCCCTGAGACTCTTTATACTTCCTCACGGGGTCGCAGGTGTCAATCAGTTTGGGATGATGCAATCTCTCTCTCAACCAGCCCACCTTGCCCGAGGGCTTTTCACGTGGTCTCCATGAGACAATAGTTGCTGGCATCTTATTCTGTATCCCTGGTGGGACGTGCAATTTTTCACGTTTCTCTCTCTCTCACTTCCTGGGTCTACTGACCACCCCCCCCCCCCCTCAACGGGTGCTCTTGCGATTCTCACAAAGGAGGGGGCTGGGATCATAACAAATACAACAAGCTGACAGTCACACATCCAATATGCACTGTGTGCCATTAATCAACCCAATCCTTTGGGCATGGGAAAGTATCAGACTTTACTCATTGTCGTAGCAAGCTCCGGTACACCCACAGTAAACAAAACCGTGGTCACATAACAATTTTGAGACATTCTTGCATTTGATGCATAAATGCATAGACAGTAACTTCCAAAAATAATACTCATCTAAATACCTCTTCTGGGATTTTCATTGATCATACACACCAATCATGGAGAAGGCAGCTTTCATAGCAGTCATAAGGTGTGCTTTGATGTTAGTAAAAGAGGCTGTGCCTGAATAGGTTGTTGCTATTGAACCTATCACATAGAAAGTAGGATTGGTCTCTTTAAGTAATAGACTTGTGTCATAATAACTCCTCGCAGACTTTCCCCTTCTCAACAAGCTTATGATATTTTCCTCTCATACTCCATATGCTAACCACCCCACTAGATAAGTGACCCACAAGCTACCAATCTGATGGCCTCATCCACCTTCTTCAAAATACAGTGGATTCCAGTTAATTGGCCCAACAGTTAATCAGGGCAGACACTCTTAAAGAACAAAACCAAATAGAGAAAATAGCTGAGATTTCCTTCATTTATTTGGGACACCATGCTGCTTAATTGGGACAAGAGACTGTTGGCAAACAGTTTCTAACTAACATCAGTTGCATGTACATATGTGGCCATTAGACACTACAACTTTTGAGTGGTGTCACTTGCATAGGTTTGGATTCAAAAAGCAGTGATTTTTGTCACTAATGGCTGGTGAATAATAAGCAGTAAAACAATTTAGAACTTAGTGTTTTGCTCACTGCAGTTTCAAACATTCAGGCTTGGAGATGTCACAAATGGCCATGAGCAAAAATTAAATTATTTCTCTACTTCAAAACATTAGTAACTATGAAGAATTAGAATGATGCAATTGTTAAAAGCATTGATTAAAGGCAATACATTACCTGCACTAGGTGTCTATGTTGACTTTGTTCATTTACAATCAATAAAAAGAACACGGCAGCATATACTGGATTAATTCTTCTGTCGATAACCATAAGGAACTAACACACAGTTTTATAGTACTGTAATAGTATTGATAGTGTTCTAATTTGTTCTGTATTTCATTTAAATGCATAATTTGTTATTCAGTTAAGTAGTACTTCCATGAAACTTCAGCTAATTAGGACAGCCTAACTTGGCCAAAATGAACTGGTCCCAGTGTACCCCAATTTAACTGGAATCTACTGGTGCATGCATTAATCCTATTCCCAACTATTGATCTGTCAGCCCTAGTCCTGCTCTCCCCACTTCCCAAAAAAGGAAACTGACCTCCAAGCCACTATTAACCACCGACCTCCTCGCCTGACCCAAAGCAAGCTCTCCATCAACTGCTTTGCTCTCATTACCCATCCTACTTCTCTCTGATGTCCTCACTTAAGAGTCCAGGCTTCTCTCTGCCATAATCCAAACCTAGACACTCAACTAATTGTCCTTCTATGCCCCATAAAAATTAAACTTGCAAGGGAGGAGGACCATCCTTGTGTAAAGTCTGTTCATTAGTGCAACAATGTTTTGGATTTTGGGTGCTACTTAATTTTACATGGACAGGTTATCAAACATAACATTTATTTGCTTGCTAAACTATCTCATTAAAGCACTTTTACTGGCAGCATAAAACCTTTCTGGACAAATTCTTATTAAAAAGACTTACATTGTAGCGTGTGTCAAGTCCTCTGTGTTTAAGTGGCTCTCGTTGATATAGCTTTAAGTCACCAATCACAGAAAGCTGAGCCCCAGATATGGGAGATGAGAAGTGGATATATGCCATGCTCTGCATAATGAATGTCGACATCCTCTGAAACCAAAAGGTTAAAAGATTTAAGCTACCATGATGTTATTATAGTACTCAGTTACACTGCTTTGTGCAAAGGGAAGACTTGTTCAGATGCAGACCAATTGGACTGAGTCACAATTGCATTGTGTTATTTCAGAGAGGGAAATCAATACTTCTTAATTTTACCTGCTCTGTCTGGAGGACAGCAGGTGGAGAAATATTAGCAAGGGCAGTTAGAGAGATAAAAAAAAATAGTGTTTCAATGGAAATTATAACATTATGAAAGAAAAGAAAATGAGCTGAAAGAGATGTACTAAAATGCACACAGGCACATTCATGGCACAGTTCACACCAACTGCCACATTAAAAAGCACATGGATTGAAAGTATGCAGAGTACAACTACACGGATCTAACGAATGTGCATTGCCCACTTAGCACCAGTGAATGATACTGACTTGAAAAACTACACCCCAATAATGCAGCTAATGGCTGCTATTATCTAACCACACAACTTGTTTGGAAAGTGCACAGCTTAACTACAGAGAGAACCCTCAAGGCTGCTATTTAAATGGGCCATCAATTACTTCTGATTTGAAGTTAACTGATTTGAACTTGAGTTGATTATCAAAAAGTACAAATTACACCTCTGTCCATATCCCTGATGGGCCAAATTAATGCTGTCAAAATGAAGATCCTTCCTAAATAAATTAGGCCCAAAATTAAACTCTTTTCCAGAGACATTGCCTAGCTTGCTGAGTTCCTTCAGAATTTTGTGTGTGAGGGCTGTTGCCATGAGAGATTTCAACTTCCCTAATATAAACTGGGACCTTCCTAGTGTAAGGAGCTTAGATGGGGCTGAATTTGTTTAGTATATCTAGGAAGGTTTCTTGAATCAGTATGTGGACAGACCAACAAGAGGAAGAGCCATACTGGACTTGCTGTTGGGTTATGAGACTGGCCAGGTGACTGACCTTTCAGTAGGTGAATGGTGACCGCAACTGCTTATCTTCCAGGATAACTATAGATAAAGATATGTATGGTCCTTGTGGGAAATTTTTAAATTGGAGCAGGGCAAATTATGAGGGAATTAGGCAAGAACTAAGAACATTAATTGGGATCACCCTTTCTCTGGCAAGTTCACATCAGACATGTGGAGGTTGTTTATTATTCCAAATATAAGATATTAAAATTGAATCTAAAGAATAAAAGTAGGTCTTAGGAATAAAAAAAGGTAAAGCCTGAAAAAGATATAAAAATTTAGGAAGAATCTTCATTTTAATTGAATTAATTCAGCCAATTAGGGATAAAGAAAGAGGAGACCATTTAGAAAGCGTCTTTTTCACATAATTCAATAAGGGGTTTAAGTTTTCTGTAAATAAATTCTTGAAGTTTTTAGTAATTGTTAAACCTAGATATGTAAATTGATTTGTAACAACTTGGAACGGAAATTTGGCATTTAATGACGTTAGGTCATTTAAAGGAAATAGCTCACTTTTATGTAAGTTCAGCTTATATCCTGAAAAAAAAACTAAACTGGGAAATTAAAGAAAGAACTGAAGGTAAAGAAGTTTCAGTGTTAGAGATAAAAAGTAAAATATCATTAGCGTACAATGAAATTTTATGAGTCATACCTTCCCTTAGTATACCAGAAATGTCCTTAGATTCTCGAAATGCTATTGCTAAGGGTTCTACAGCTAAAGCAAAAAGTAAAGGACTAAGAGGGCAACCCTTGTCTAGTTCCCCGCTGTAATTTAAAGGGCTTAGAAATTTGATAGTTAGTAATAACCTGAGGGGTAGGAGACAAGTAAATTAATTTAACCCAATGAATAAATTAGGCCCAAAATTAAACTTTCCTAAGGTCTTAAAAAGATAATTCCACTCAATCCTATTGAAGGCTTTTTCTGCACCTAAGAATAATATACACTCTGATATTTTTTTTGATGGTGAATATATCACATTCAATAACCGACGTATTTTAAAATGTGAGTAACAATTTTTAATAATTAGCGGAGTTCTGCAGTGATCTATGCTGGGACCCCTGCTGTTTGTGATGTATATAAATGATTGGAATGAAAGTGCAGATGGGTGGGTTAATAGTTTGCGGATGATACCATGATTGGTGGAGTTGTGGATAGTGTAGAAGACTGGCAAAGACCACAGCACAATATAGATCAGTTGCAGATATGGGCTGAGAAATGGCAGATGGAGTTTAACCCAGATAAATGTGAGGTGTTGCACCTCGGTGGGGCAAATGCAGGGAGACAGTACACTGTTAGGGCAAAGTCCTTAACAGTGTTGCTGAGCAGAGAGATCTTGGGGTCCAAGTTCATAGCTCCTGGAAAGTGGCTACCCAGATCAATAAGGTGGTTAAGAAGGCTTATGGAATGTTTACTTTTATGAATCAAGGCACTAAGTTTAAAAATTAGGAGGTATGTTGCAACTTTATAAAACTCTGGTTAGGCCACATCTGGAAAATTGCATACAGTTGTGGTTGCCCCACCATAGGAAGGATGTTGGGGCTTTGGAAAGGGTGCAGAAGAAGTTCACCAGCATGCTGCCTGGTTTAGGGGGCATGTGCTATCAGGAAGGGCTGTATAATCTTGGGCTGTTTTCTCCGGATGCTCAGAAGCTGAGGGGAGATCTCATAGAGGTTTACAAGATTATGAGAGGCATAGATAGAGTGAACAGAGAGTATCTGTTTCCCCGGGTTGAAATGGTCAATACCAGAGGGCATGCATTCAAGGAGAGAGGGGGTAGGTTTAAGGGGGATGTGAGGGGTGAACTTTTTACTCAGAGAGTTGTGGATGTCTGGAATATGCTGCTTGGCATGGTGGTGGAGGCAAATACATTAGAGGCTTTTAAGAGACATTTGGATAGGCACATGGATATAAGGAGGATAGAAGGATATGGACAGGCTGTAGGTAGGAGGTACTGGGGCCAGCTTACAAGTGTTGCCATGGTTCAAGCACCAACATCGCATGCCCACAACTTACTAACCCTAACCTGTACGTCTTTAGAATGTGGGAGGAAACCAGAGCACCTGAAGGAAATCCACACAGTCATGGGGAGAACGTACAAACTCCTTACAGACAGTGGTGAGAATTGAACCCCAATCACTGGTCTTTGGGGTTGTAATGGTGTTATGCTATCTGTACTACTGTACTGCATGTATGGTGCTGATATAGATAGAAATAAGCTAGTTGGCTCATTGGCGAGCTTTTCCCAGCCAGGCCTGACTAATTGGCCTGTCAAATCTTCACCTCCCTACTTCCAGTGCTACTGTTTTCTGGTTGAAAGTTCCAGAAAATTTGGAAACATGGACTTTCATAAGTTCAAAACTCTCTCTCAGTGATCTGTTAACATATAGAATTTGACAATCCATTTCTCCAAAATGGCCTGTAGAATTAGGATTAAATGAAAAAGTCAATATTGTCACTTTTAGCATCCACCAAATCCAAGAACTCATTGGTTAAATTTTGTCTCAAATCTCCCTTTTCATCCCACCATTGGCATATATCCTCAAGCATCAAACCTAAAATAGGGATCATCCTTTTGGATCCCATATATTGTCTGTTTGATTGCAGTTCCTTCCCCACCCATGGTAATATCAATCATACTTATTTCAGCAGGAGAGCCAAGAATTAAATTACCTAATTCTTATACAGAGCAGTTCCCACTCATGCAAAAGCTCAAAAACCTAATCAACAAGAAACACATCCAACTGCAGTCTTCACAGAAGAATAATTGATAAAGCAAACCGATGCAGAACTGAATTCAACATCAGTACAATGGTGTGTTTAACCTTTATCACCACTGCACAAGACAGCTAACATAATTCTTGCTGCAATATAGCAAACGCCCCATAAATATTGAAGGAGAAAGCAAGTTGAAGAAAATTCTGAATTAGTAAAACCTTTTCAGAAAGTGATGGAAAGGGACCTTCAAATTGTAAAAACATTGGCACTATCTCAAATTAAACATTGACCCCAAGATAAAGTAGAACCAAGTGAAATGACAGTATGAAGCAACTATTCACGTAAAAGAGTTAGTTAGGACTTTTGCCAGATAGGCTAATAACTTGTTCAAGTGCTCTTCAAGCCTTATGATAAGGGTCGATATGCTGAAAAGCCCTCCACACTTCAGTACTTAATTAATTTATGCATTAAATAGACCCTTAATTTTGAGGATCTGCCTTGCAGGCAGTCTCAGGGGAGACGAAGGCTACGGGAGTAAACACAGACAGCATATCCAGAGTGGATCCCCTAGGCAGTTGGACGTCATTGAACATCCTGCAGCCAAGCTGGTGCCAAACGTATTGCTTCATAAGTTTTCCTTTGGACTACACTGCTGAGGCCAAGAGGGAGACCTTGACAACTGGGCATCTCGGGATCTCCATACCTTCCACCCAGGCTTGTGATGATGATCACCATCATCCATTGTCCCTTGAGAGAGATGGATGCCAACCAACCAAATTTGAGGAGAGAATTTGAGTGTTATGCAACAAATAGTATAGTTTTAAGAGAAATTAAGTTATTTATCAGTCTATTGTCTGAGACTAGATTTTCCAACAACTAGTTGTGAATAACTGGATTTTCTACTGTAAATGATCTCATGTCTTCATTCCATTAACACTTAAGTAATTGAAATATAGTTACATCAGTGTTTGTACTCAGTTGTGTTTACTGTTCCAACCAGAGCTTTGGCAGATAGCAATGGATATTTTTCCAGAAGACTTGCCAAAGTTGTGGATTAGTGAATAAATATACTCTACAACATTTAGTTTTAACAGTTTGATTATAGAAAAATAACCAGGTCTGGGTGCTTTGCTGTGGAAAAGAACTAGGCAAGATTCCCATACCTGAATAACCTTAGCCACAGTTAGCTGGCTTGAGGGTTTGTATACAACTCACCTCAGTGTCTTTTCAATGTAAGCAACTCCCTTTCAGTGTAAAGATGGAATACGAAAGTAAGCTAGCCAATAATATTAAAGAGGATACCAAAAGTTTCTTCAGAGACATGAAGTGCAAAAAAGAGGCAAAAGTGGCTACTGGACTGTTAGAAAATCAGGTTGTAGAGGTAGTAATGGGAGATAAGGAAATGGCAGATAAACTGAATAAGTATTTTGCATCAGTCTTCACTGCAGTATAGTAGAAGTTCCAAGTGTCAGGAGTCATGAAGTGTGTGAAGTTACCATAACTAGAGAGAAGGTTCTTAGGAAACTGAAAGGTCTGAGGTAGATAAGTCACCTGAACCAAAGATGTACACCCCAGAGTTCTGAAAGAGGTGGCTGAAGAGATTGTGGAGGCATTAGTAATGATCTCTCAAGAATCACTAGATTCTGGAAGGTTCCAGAAAGCTGGAAATTTGCAAATATCACTCCACTCTTCAAGAAGGGAGAGAGACAGAAGAAAGGAAACTATAGGCCAGTTAGTCTGACCTCAGTGGTCGGGAAGATGTTCGAGTTAATTGTTAAGGATGAGATCCCTGGGCACTTGGAGGCACATGATAAAATAGGACATAGTCAGCATGGTTTCCTCAAAGGAAAACCTTGCCTGACAAATCTGTTGGGATTTTTTGA
The DNA here is from genome assembly GCF_030144855.1 of Hypanus sabinus. Classification (NCBI taxonomy): domain Eukaryota; kingdom Metazoa; phylum Chordata; class Chondrichthyes; order Myliobatiformes; family Dasyatidae; genus Hypanus; species Hypanus sabinus. The sequence goes on from NC_082722.1 coordinate 53,539,699, forward strand.
AAAAAGAGCAGGATAGGCAAAGGAGAATTGGTGGATATTATGTACTTGGATTTTCAGAAGGCTTTGACTAGGTGCCACACAAGCTATGAGCCCATGGTATTACAAAGAATGGATAGAGCAGTGGCTGATTGGCAGGATGTAAAGAGTGGGAATAAAGGGAGCCTTTTCTGGTTGGCTGCTGGTGACGAGTGGTGTACTACAGGGGCCTGTGTTGCAACTAATTCTTTTTACATTATATGCCAATGATTTGGATGATGGAATTGATGGCTTTAGTGTGAAGTTTGCAGCCGATATGAAAATAGGTGGAGGAGCAGGTAGTTTTTGAGGAAGTAGAGAGACTACAGAAGGACTTGGAGAGATTAGAAGAATGGACAAAGAAGGGGCAGATGGAATACAATGTCGGGAAGTGTATGGTTATGCACTTTGGTAGAAGAAATGAAAGGGTTGACTATTTTCTTAACGGAGAGAAAATACAAAAAACTGAGGTGCAAAGAGACTGGGGAGTCCTTGTGCAGGACTCCCTAAACATTAATTTGGAGGTTGCGTCTGAGATGAGGAAGGTAAATGAGATGATAGTTTTCATTTCAAGAGGACTAGAATATAAAACCAAGGATGTAATGTTCAGACTTCATAAAACACTGGTGAAGCCTCATTTCAGAATCAGAATTGGAATCAGGTTTAATATTGCCTGCATATGTTGTGAAATTTGTTAATTTAGCAGCAGCAGTATAATGCAATACATAATAATATGTAAAAAAGCAAATCGATTGCAGTAAGCATATATATGTATACGAAATAGTTAAATTAAAAATAGTGCAAAAACAGAAATAATATTTTTTAAAATGTGATGTAGTGTTCACGGGTAAAATATCCATTTAGGAATCGGATGGCAGAGGGGAAAAAGCTGTTCCTTAAACACTGAGTGTGTGCCTTCAGGCTTCTGTACCTCCTTGATGGTAACAATGAGAAGGGGGCACGTCATGTGTGTGTGTGTGTGTGTGTGTGTGTGTGTGCGTGCATGCGTGCGTGCGTGTGTGCGTGCACGTGTGCGTGTGTGTGTGGGGCCTCTGTTGGTTGTGGTCGACCATGGGTTCTGCGCCTCTGGTAGTCACTGGGGAGTGGCCCCTCCAGGGCGCAAGCCAGGGCAGAGTTGATATGGAGATCCGTCTGTTGCCCATGCAGTGGGACTCCCCTCTCCATACTGATGACAGGTCCAAAGCAACGACAGAAGTCAATACAGTTTGGTGTCAGCAGCATCGCAGGAGTTGCCATGCCGGTGCTGGGTACAGAAGTCAGCTGCCTTTGGACTCCGACTCTGGATATTTCCTTGGGGTTTACTCCCAAAGCCTTTCCCATGAGCGGGTATAGCTGCAAAGCAGTGGAGGTTTGAAACTGGAGTTTGCGCTGTCCTAGATGAGCTACCATCCGTGATTAACGAGCCCCATCTGCCCGGAGCAACAGGTTTTAAGGCAGCAGTGGGCCGCCTTTGCCCCTTCTGTCAATGGTATCAGCTCCGCCAGGCGAGAGAACTATGCCACACGTGAAGGCCAGGAGTTGGACTTGGTTGACAGAGGCTGTTTGAGATGCACACCGTGAAGAGCATTTGTTTAGCAGTGGGAGCTCATCCCCACTACCACCCTTTGACTATGACTTAATGATGGACACCGCCTTTCTGAGGCATCGCTCCTTGACGATATTATGGAGGGCAACGCTTCGACAACTTTCTGTAGCTTCTTTCAATCCTGTGCAGTAGCCACCATTTCCCCCCCACCCCCACCCATACCAGACAGTGCTGCAGCCTGTCAGAATGCTCTCCACAGTATATCTGGAGAAATTTTCAAGTGTTGCAGGTGACAAACCAAATCTCCTCAAACCCCTAATGAAGTATAGTCGATATCTTGCCTTATTTATAGCCGCATTGATATGTTAGGACCAGGTTAGATACTCAGAGATCTTGACATGCAGGAACCTGAAATTGCTCACTCTCTGCACTTCTGATCCCTCTATGAGGATTGGTTTGTGTTCCCTTGTCTTACCCTTCCTGAAGTCCACAATCGACACTTTGGTTTTACTAACATTGAGTGAAAGATTGTTGCTGCAACACCACTCAAGTAGCTGGTATATCTCATTCCTGTATGCTCTCTCACAGCATTTGAGTTTCTGCCAACAATGGTTGTATCATCAGCAAATTTTTTTATAGATCATACTTGAGCTATACCTAGCCACACATCATGGGTATAAAGAGAGTGGAGCAGTGGGCTACGTGCTCATCCCTGAGGTGCGCCAGCGTTGGTCATCAGAAAGGAGGAGATATTATCACCAATCTGCACAGATTGTGGTATTCTGGTTAGGAAATCAAGGATCCAATTGCAGAGGGATGTACAGAGGCCCAGGTTCTGTAGCTTATCGATCAGGATGGTGTTAAACTCTGAGCTATAGTCAACAAATAGCATCCTGTTTGTATTGTTCAGGTGATCTAAGGTCATATAAAGGGCCACTGAGATTGCCACTGAGATTGTAGGCCTGTTGTGGCGATAGGCAAAACTGCAGTGGGTCTAGGTCCTCGCTGAGGCAGGAGTTGATTCCAGCCATGTCCAACCTCTCGAGGCATTCATCACCGTAGATGTGAGTGCTGCAGGGCAATAGCCATTAAGACAGCTCACACTCCAGTTCCTAGGCACTGGTATAATTGTTGCCTATTTGAAGCAGCTGAGAACTAATGACCATAGCAGTGAGAGGTTGAAAACTCCTTGAACACTCCTGCCAATTGGGACGAGTATTGTGAGCAGTTTTGGGCCCTTTATCTCAGAAAGGTTGTGCTGAAATGGTGAGGGTTCAAAGCAGGTTCACAAAAATAATTCCAGGATTGAATGGCTTGTCATACGAAGAGCATTTGATGGCTCTGGGCCTGTATTCACTAGAACTCAGAAGAAACAGGGGTGACCTAATTGAAACCTTTTGAATAGGTGAAAGGCCTCGGATGTGAGCAGGATGTTTTCAATGATAGGAGTGTCTAAGAGCAGAGGACACAACCTCAAAATAGTGGGGTGTTCTTTTAGAATGGAAATGAGGAGGAATTCCTTTAGCCAGAGAGTGGCACATCTGTGGAATTTGTTGCCACCGGTGGCTGTGGAGGCCAAGTTATTTGGTATATTTAAGGCAGAGGTTGATAGATTCTTGATTGGTCAGGGCATGAAGGGATACCAGGAGAAGCCAGGAGATTGAGCCTAAGAGGAAAATTAGATCGGCCATGATGAAATGGCAGAGCAGACTCAATGGGCCAAATGGCCTAATTCTTTCTTCCTTCAAACCTACATCTGTGATCATGTTTTTGGTCCACATCCCTCATCTCACAGAGTTTCTGCTTTTGTGAAGCAACTTCCATGTCTGAATGGGTTCTGTAACCACAAGAAGTATTTGTTGCATCCACTTCTAACTCAGAAACCTCGCAACAAGCCAGCAGGGTGTTCAATAACTGTACCGTTTAAGACCAAAAGATATAGAAGCAGAATTAGGCTATTCATCCCATTAAATCTGTTCCACCATTCCATCATGGCTGATTTATTATACCTCTCAACCCTGTTCTCCTGCCTTCTCCCTGTAATGCCCTGACTAACCAAAAATGTATCAACTTCTGCTTTAAATATACTCAATGACTTGGTTTCTATTCCCCCCTCTGGCTAAATAAATTCATTTTAATTTCTGTTCTGAATCGGCAACCCTCTATTCTTATGCTGTGCCCTTTGGTCCTAGATTCACCACTACAAGAAGCATCCCCTCCACATCCACTCTAACAAGGCCTTTCAATATTCGGTAGGTTTCAATGACATCTCCCCTCATTCTCACAAACTCCAGTGAGCACAGGCCCAGTGTCATTAAATACTCCTCTTACATTAACCCCTTCATTCCTGGAATCATTCTCGTGAGCCTCCTCTGTACCCTCTTCAACACCAGCACAACTTTTCTTAGACAAGGGGCCCAAAACTGTCAATAATATTCCAAGTGCAGTCTGACTAATGCCTTATAAAGCCTCAGCATCACATCCTTGCTACTCCATTCTAGTCCTAGTCCTAACGTTGCATTTGCCTTCCTCACCACTGACTCACCCTGCAAGTTAACCTTTTGGGAATCCTGCACAAGGACTCCCAAGTCCTTGTGTACCTCTGATCTTTTGATTTTCTTCTTAGTTAGGAAACAGTTTATTCCTTTACCAAAGTGATGACCATCCACTTCCCAACACTGTATTCCATCTGCCACTTCTTTGCCCATTCTCCTGATCTGTCCATTCGTCCCTCCCCACTAATCTCCCTCCCAGCACTTATCCCAGCACACATAATTCTCCACAACTTCTGCCGTCTCCAAAGGGTCCCTATCAGCAAACACATCTTCACCTCAGCCCTTGTTCTGCTTTCTTCAGGGATGGCTCCCTCTGTGATTCCCTGGTCCACTCGTCCCTCCCCACTACTCTCCTTCCCAGCACGTACGCCTGCAAACAGCCAAAGTGTTACACCTGCCCATTCACCTCCTCCCTCACCTCCATTCAGGCCCCTAAACAGACCTTCCACCTCTGAATCTGCTGGGGCCAGCTATTGTATCCGATGTGATCTACTCAACATTGGTGATACGCATCATAAATTGGGGTACCACTTCGTCAAGCACCTCTGCTCATCTGCCAAAAGCGGATCTTCCTGGTGGCCAAATATTTTAATTCAGATTCCCATTACTGTTCCAGCATGTCAGTCCAAGACATCTTCTTGTGCCATGAAAAGGTCACCCTCAGGGTGGAGGAGCATCACCTTATATTCTGTCTAGATGGCCTCCAACCTGATGGCATGAATATTGATTTCCCCTTCTGGTCAACAAAATCCTACCCCCCCCCCACTCCTCTATTCCCTACTCTGATCCTTTACTTCTTCTCTGGCATCTTCCCCCTTCCTTTCCAGTCCTGAAGAAGGGTCTCGGCCCAAAACATTGACTGTTTATTTCCATGGATGCTGCCTGACCGGCTGAGATCCTCAAGCATTTTGTGTGTGTTGCTTTGGATTTCCAGCATCTGCTGAATTTGTGTTTAAGTCCTTCTTACAGAGTCCCTGCTTCCTCAACATTACCTGCTCCTCCACCGATCTTTATATCATCTGCAAACTTGGCTACAAAGCTATCACTTCCATCATCAAAAATTGTTGGCATGTAACATGAAAAGATATGGTCCCAGTACCGACCCTGCGGAACACCACTAGTCATCAGCATCCAACCAGAATAGGCCTCCTTTATTCCCACATTTTGCCTCCAGCTAGTAACTTTACTATCACACCTTGGGCTCTTACCTTATTAAGATGCCTCACGTGTGGCACCTTGTCAGAAACCTTCTGAAAATTCAATTAAACAACACCCACTAAATCTACAACATTCACTGAATCTCCTTTATCTATCCTGCCTGTTATTTCCTCAAAGGATTCCAACAGACTGTCAGGCAAGATTTCACCTCCAAGTACCTCGGAACATCATCCTTAACAATTGACTCCAACATCTTTCCAACTGCTGGAGTCAGGTTAACTGACTTATAATGTCCTTTCTTCTGCTTCTTAAAGTTACAATTGTAATTTTCCAGTCCTCAGGAACCATTCCAGAATCTAGTGTTTCTTGAAAGATCATTACCAATGCCTCCACAATCTCTTCAGCAACCCCTTGAACTTGGACATTTCATTACTTTGGCTGCTAATATATATTACGCTACTTTGGCCTAGGGTGTTGGAGGATATGTTAGCAACCAAAGTAATGTCCAAGTTCAAGTTTAAAGTCAGAGTTCATTGTCATATGCAGATACATCGAAAAACTTACTTGTAGCAGCATTACAGGCACTCTGTACCTCCTTCTGCAACTGGATACTTGAGTATCACAGCCACAGACTCTGCCGCGGAGTCTGGGATCCCTCGCAAGCGGGAGGTTGAACGAGGTCAGCCATTATGCTTGTGAGTACACACATTCCAGCCAATATGTGTTTCATTGTTGCATATATTTAACTCTCTTCCTTTCATTTCGGTCTTTTTAAGCCTTGGCTGAAGCATAGCAATGCCAACGCTCCCTGCTTACCTTGGTCCTCATTCCTGGAAAGAAGATTACAATTTAAATTGATGCTGCAAAGGAGCAGTATTAGTTCATTATTATGTTACTGCTTCCAAGCCACAGTGATGGCATTAGATTTTAGTTTGAAAGTTTCAGTTAGCGACCTTGTTGGCCTAGCCTAGCATTTATTATTTTTCCTTTTCTTCTGTACAGTTCTTAATGATACGCAGTGACCTGTTCATTCCGCTGCTGCGTCTCTCCCTCCGCACTTGGGCAATACTTGACCTTTAAAACAGGCCTAGTGGGAAGAGAACAGCTGATCTTGGTCCTAAATTTTGTTGGGCTGTAGGAGAGAAGCTAAAGTCAGTGGAGGCTGGGTTGGCAGAAGTGGCTCATGCAGTGCCACATCTACTTTCGGAGTGGCAAGCCCAGCCCAAACCAAAGTTTGTTGCTCAAATGGAGGAGAAGCTGAAGTCAGTGGAGTCTGGGCTGGCAGAAAAGGCTTGCACAGTGCGACAACTGCTTTCAGTATAGCAAGCTGAGTCCATACAGGAAGAATAGGTGTCAAGATTCGCAACTCCACAGACAGCCAGAATCAAGTGGCAGCCTTTCCTGCTCTCACTGCTCTGGTTCAGCAGCTCCCTGACAACGGCCTGAATCCAGAATCAGGTGCCTGCCATTACTATCCTTGCTGCAACAATTCAGCAGCCTTCAGCCAGGACTGTCCCGCTCCCAGCATCTCGCACATCCTCCTCAGCAGCCTCAACAGCTTTAGCCAGCATCACCCAGATTCCCTCAGCAGTTTCTGGATCAGAATCAAGAATCCTCCACCCAGCAAATACTCCTATGACTCCGATTGTTACCCATTGTGAGCCGACTTCCCAAACCCAGCTAGGCCAATTCAGTGAAGATGTGTGTAAACTGGCTTAAATGGTGAATCTCTTAGATGGCCCCTCACTCGGCCTGTTCGATACTCTTCGAGAACAAGGTTCCCCATGCAGCCCAGGCTTTCCAACAATTCATGGTTGAGTTCTAGAGAGTGTTTGATCTTCCAGTATGGGGTTAGGAGGCAGCCCACAGACTCCTGGACCTGTACACAGAAAAGTTTTCCACGCTTGCGGTTGACTTGGGGTGAAAGGAGAGATCCCTCATCCCGGCTTTCTAGCGTGGGCTGAGCACAGGGGTTCGACATGAGATCGCAGTGTGTGATGAACAGGACAGTCCAGGTGACCTGATAAATCTGGTCAGTTGAATTAACAACCTGCCAACTGAGTGGAGCAGAGAGCAAAGGCACTGAGATTCCAACCCAGTAGATCACCACCTGTCTTCACCCTCTCTCTCATCACCTGGCACACAGTCCGCAGAGGAGACTATGCAGGTGGCGAGAATGTATCTATCTCAAGAGGAATAAGATCGGTGCAAAAGAACGGATTCCCGCCTCTGCTCTGGGGCATTTACGGATATCATGTTCCAAGCGCCCAGTAAAAGATGATACCTGTCAGTAGGAAGGGTAATTCTGATGGATTGATTCTCGCTGCAAACATCTCCTAATGGCGTAATGCTCCCAGCTTCCTTGTTGTGGGGTCTTAGACCCTTGAGCTTCAGGCATTTATTGACTCCGAGGCAGCCAGGAACCTCAAGGATATCTCTCTGGCTCAAAGATGGGGTGTTCTAACTGAACTATTGAGAGAATATCGATGTTATGGCTCTGGATGGTCGGCCTCTCGGTACAGGAAAGATCCACCTTTCCACCATACCCCTCCAACTTGTGCTAGAAGCCAACCAAAGGGAACAGCTCTACTTCAATTTGGTTGATTCGCTTGAATTGCCGCTGGTGCTTGGCCTTCCCTGGCTATCTCTTATCACAACAATCTGAGTTATTTGTCCCTAAAGGTGCTCCAAGAGTGGAGACCAGCATGCTTGTCTACCTGTCTGGGTCCAGCTCAACACCCTGTCAATGTTTCCCCTCCTGTGCCAATTGCTAGCGTGAACCTGTCTCATGTTCCCATTGGATATGGTAACTTTCTTGAGGTCTTTGGTAAGAAGGCGGCCACCTCCCTACCTCCTCACTGGCCATATAACTGTGACATTGACCTCTTACCCGGTACTCATCCTCCCTGGGGCCGGATCTTTACTCTTTCTCATCTTGAAACAGTGGCTATGAAAGAATACATCAAGGAAGCACTGGTCTTAGGATTTATCTATCCATCAACCTTGCCAGCAGGGGTGGGCTTCTTTTTGTGAGCAAGAAAGGTGGTAAGCTCTGTCCCTGCATTGATTATCAGCCCCTAGACATCATGGCAAAGAACCGCTGCCCTCTTCCCTTGCTTGCCTCTGTCATTTGATCATCTCCAGGGAGCAACCATATTCACCGAGATAGATCTGCGCAATGCTTACATCCTGGTTCACATCCGAGAAGGGGGCGTGTGGAAAACAGCATTCAGCACATCCACTGGCCACTGTAAGTACTTTGTGATTTAATTTGGTCTGGATAACACCCTGGTTGTTTTTCAGGCATTGGTAAATGATGATATACTAGGATATAGAACATAGAACATATCTTCAGCACATTACAGGCCCTTCAGCCTACTCTAGAAACTACCTAGAATTTCCCTACCACATAGCCCTCTATTTTCTAAGCTCCATGTACTAGTCTCTTCAAAGACCCTATTGAATCCTATTTTTCCTGTCCTTCCTACATTGTCGGTAACCACATAGACCACAACAACGAGATCTTTCCCCTCCCACTCCAAATTCCTCTGCAGGTCAGGTGAGATGTCCCAAACCTGAGCACCAGGCAGACTAAATGGCCTTCAGGACTCTCAATCCTTGAAACAAAGAGATTTGTTTCTACGTCCTGATGATACTATCCCCAATTACCACTACATTTCTCTTCTCTCCCCCTTCTTGAATGGCTCTCAGAACCACGGTGCCACAATTCGGTTGCCCATCCTTCCTACAGCTCCCTCTCTTATCCTCACAGGGAGCAACAATCTCTGACCTGTTGATCAAGCTCAAGGGCTGAGTCTCTTTCAGCACTGCTTCTGGGTTCCCCCACCTGCCTCTCTCTGTTACACCCTTGTGAGCCAGGCCACAGACTGATTCTGAAGTGGGTGTGATCGCCTCCTGAAACACAGTGCCCACCTAACTCTTCTGATGCATCACAGTGTTCAAAGCTCAGGTTCCAAGTCATCAACTTTGGGCAAGGTGTAGCACCTGCTTTGCCCGGCCCCCCCAATCAGGGTCACATGAAGCCGTGGGAGCAGCTGGTGCATATCGCAAGACCTGGTTATGCAACCGCCGACACCAGGCAGACAATCTCTGAAGAGTATTGGTAACAGCTGGGGTCACCCATCTTGTAAAGACACTGCCCAAGAAGAAGGTAATGGCAAACCACTTCCTTCGAAAAATTTGGCAAGAATAATCAGGGTTATGGATAGACCATGATCGCCTATGTCATATGACTTAGCACATCATGAGTAATTATAAAAATAAAACCTTACCTGATCTTACCTGTGACTCACTGCTGAAATCTCTCAAGCCAAAGCCTCGGACTCCACCGGTGGCTTCTGCCTCTTCTGTCCATGTCCTCCCTCCACTCTTCCTTCATACCACCCAACCCTCCTCCCTCCCAGTTACCTCTCTTTCCCTCTCCACCTCTTCCCTCCCTCACTCTCTCTCCCTCCCCATCCAAAAGGAACGAAAATCCCGATGGCAAAAAGTGAAATGTTTATCAAAAGAAACTTAAATTACCAAAACGGTTAGGAGAGGGAGGGGAAGTGGGAGTGGATATGTTGAGTCAATTTGTTTTTGTGCATTTGGACGACATTCTTATCCAGTCACGCTCTTGTCAGGAACACACCAAGCAAGTCTGACAGGTTCTCAGATAACTCCTTGAGACCATCCTTTATGCTGCAACACCATATTGATGTTGGCATTCGAACTGTACTTTCCCAGTGCTCTTCTGTAGGTAATCTTTCCCATTGCTTCACTCCTGCAGAGTATAATGATGATGTCAGAAACCAAGAACTTCTGGCAGTCCAGAGGCATTGGGGGAATGGCAATGCTAGCTGGAGGGGGCAGAGCTCCTCTTTCTGGTATGGACAGATCAATAGAACTTCTCCTGCATCTGTGACGCACAGAGACTCGGCTCTCATCAAGCCTGTTGGGCTCTCTTCTTCATTCAGTTCAATTTCACTCTCACCTACCATCCTGGCAGTAAGAATACTAAGACCAATATTCTCTCCTGCCAGTTTGACATCACTGAGGACAACACCCCTTCAGGGCCCATCCTTCCTCACTCATGCCTGGCTGCCTTGGTGATTTGGGGAATGGAAGCAGAGGTGAGGGCTTCCCAACAGTCAGATCCAGGCCTAGGTGGGGGGACCGCCCAACCATTTGTCCACACCACCGAGTGCCCCAGAGTATTAAAGTGGGGTCACTCTTCCTATCTGGTTTGCCCTTCAGGAATTCAACAGAATCTGGAATTTATAAAGAAAGGACATTGGTGGCCATCAATGTCCTAGGATGTCCAATGTCCAACTTCATCTCTGCCTGTCCCACTTGTGCCCAGTACAAGATGTCACCTCAGGGCCCTGCTGGTCTTCTCTGCCCACTGCAAGTGCCTGACTGCCCCTAGTCACACCACATTACTGGCCTGTCTCTGTCAGATGGAAACATTACCATTCTGGTAGTTGTGGACTGGTTCTACAAAGCTGCCCACTTCATTGCTCTCCCCAAGCTCCCAACAGCTTGTGAAAATGCCACCCTGATGGTTCAGCACATGTTCAGTCTGCACGGCTTCCATCAGGGTATGGTGTCTGAACAAGGAGCACAGTTCTGGAAGGCCCACTGTCCTCTTTTGGCAGCCACAGCCTGCCTCTCATCTGGTCTCCGCCCCCAATCTAATGACCAGACTGAGAGAGTGAATCAGGAGCTGGAGACAACCCTGCACTCCCTTGTCTCTTCCATCTCCTTGACCTGGAGTTCCCAATTGGTTTGGGCAGAGATTGCCCACAATAACTTCCAGTCATCCTCTACTGGCATTTCCTCCTTTGAATGCCACAAAGGATTCCAATCACCACTCTTCCCTGACCAAGGGATTGACTTGGGAGTTCCTGCTGCTGAACAGTTGGTCCAGTGCTACGAATACATGTGGAAAACGGCCAGGGCTTCTCTGCTGCACGCACAGGTGCGATATACCCTGCAGGCTGATCAGCTCTGGTGACAAAGAGGAAGTCTGGCTCACATCTAGAGGTCTTCCTTTGAGAGATGAGAGCCGCAAGTTGGCCCCATTCTGCATAGGACCATTCGTAGTGGAGAAGGCTATCAATAGAGTCTCTTAAAGACTGCGCCTGTCATCATCGATGAAGATTCACCCAGAATTCCATGTTGCTCAACTTAAGCTCATGACTTCCTCTCCCCTTGCTCCATTCACTCCCCCTCCTTTCTCTCCGCTTGGTGAATGGGTCCATGGTCTATTCTGTGAAGCTCTTCTTGCCATCTCACTGGGTGGGGGGGGCAGGATTGGGAGGGGTATGGCCCTGAGGAACGTTCTGGGTCATGACATCCTGGACAAGTCCCTCATCTGGAAGTTCCAGCGGACACAGATCTCCGCCGCCTCAGGAGTTGCACCTGAGGGTGGGGCCTGTCACAACCATGGACTCTGCCACAGAGTCTGGCTGCTTTTTATAGGTGGGCAGCTGAACAGGACTGCCAATCACGTCCATGAATATGCACGTTCCAGCCAACTAGTGTTTCATTATGATTGTATTTAATTCACTTCCTTTTGTTTCAGTCTTGCCAAGACTTGACTGAAACATAGTGACTACAATGCTCTCTGCTTACCTTAGTCCACCGTCTGGGTAAGATTACGTTAGATTGACGCTGCAAAGGAGCACTATTAATTTAGTATTAAGTTACAGCTTCTGAGCCACACTAGATTTTAGTTTGAGAGTTTTAGTTTGTGGCCCTGTTGACCTAGCGTTTATTATTTTTTCCTTTTGATCAGTACAGATCTTATTAATACTTAGTGAACTGTTCATTCTGCTGCTGTGTCTCTGCCTCTACACTTGGGCCATCACTGAACACCATGTCACTTGACTTCCTCATTTGCAATGGAGAGTGTTTACAAAGTCTCCTCTTCATTGTTCATCAGTACAGGTGCACCTCGAGATTGCATGCTTAGCTTCCTACACTACTCTCTGTACACCTATCACTGAGGGGCTAAGCACAGCTCCAATGCCGTCTTCAAATTTGTCGACAACACTACTGTTGTTGGACAAATCGCAGCTGGCAATGAGTCAGCTTAGCAATGTGTCACAGGCACATCCCTCCACACGACTCGTAGCACCTACTGAGACACTGCCTAAAGAAGGCAACATCGATCATCAAAGTTCCCAATACCCAGGTAGGAGGTACAGAAGCTTGAAGTTGCACAGCAGCGGGTTCAAGAACAGTTAATTACATTTAACCATTTGTTTCTTGGATCAAGCAGCAAACCCTTAATCACTGCAGTTCAGCAACACTATGAACACTTAGTACTAAAATTAATTTTGTTTTTCCTTTGTTCTTATTCTGTTTCCTTTTGTTAAAAGTAAAGTACAATATATATTTGCTTTGGTGTGAATATTGCCATACATTTGGGGTGCTGCTTTCATTTCATGCACTTGTGCAAACATGTACTTATGCACATGACAATAAACTCATCTTTACTTTTTAAAGCATAAGTGTCAAACTCAAGGCCCGCAGGCCATATCCGGCCCGGCGTACAATTATATCCGGCCCGCGAGATCATTTTAGATAGATCTATTATTTTAATTATTAATGGCCCGGCGATATGAAGCCTATGATTGTAAGTTAATACCAATCATAAAAATAATGCTTGCTCAGCAGTCTTCTTCATAAGAAATGGAATTTGTGAAGTGAAACACTTTGTAGTTATAGCAGAGACTGAGACACATGAGGACAGGCTGAAAAAACGGAGGCAATGAAAGCTGCGTTCGCACGCGCCCGATTGATCCGGCCCGCTTGAAGCTGCATTTTGCCCAATCCGGCCCGTGACCTAAAATGAGTTTGACACCCCTGTTTTAAAGCATTATAACAGCATTCAAAAGAAAAACATAATTTTTACAAGAAAAAACACAATTACAACAAAAAAACTAAGCCAATTTTAGTGCAGTGAATTCAAAGTGGGTTTAGTTCTTTTTGAATATAGGGATTAACATCATTATAACTATGTAATGCCCTGGTTCATATATTTTACTGTTATGCCGTATGTATTTCATTTTGTGCTGTTCTGTGTGAGCGGCTTGTTTTCAGCTTATGTTTGGGTTATTGTTGAAGATAAAAGATGAGGAGAAATGTGTGCCATCCAATTAGGATGGTCAGATTAAGGGGAGGTTTCTTTGGTGAGGGACACTAAGGTTGGGTTTGGGACTTCTGTTCGAGAGGAGCCAGAAAGAGAAAACACTGGGGAGAACCGGTCGTAGCATATGATCCGGTGGGAGACCCGTTTGTTCAAGATGGATTGTGATCGATGTTCGGAAGGTGGTGTGTGTTTTCACGTTGACCGAGGGCCTAGCGTGTGAGTGATAGAGAAGTTCAAGATGAGCCCCAACTTGTGCCCATTTGACTGTTTAATTAGAATGGGCCTTTTTATTTTTGTTATTCTTTACTAACCCTGTAGCTAAGATTCATAAATATAATTCCTTTAATTGTATGCAGTGTACTGTCTATTATTTTGTGGCATTAATTTGTAATAGGGTAGCAAATTACACAGCATCCACACAAACAGGGGGTTTGGGGTGGGCTCACGAGTTTGGCGGGGTTGAAAATTGTCTTCCCTAGACCTATGCAGCCGAGGAAACCAGAGTGTTTCAACTATTTATGCACTGGAGGAAGAGTTGAGGGAACTAAAACAAACAAGAAATGGCACACAATTTAGAATATCTCTTTTCAAGTCACTAAGATTTAGGACTGGCATTTCAGGATAGAGAGGTAGTAGGAAGAATCATTTAGCAAAGTCTGAGATAACAGAGAGATTTGATCTTGGCTTAAGTATCAACGTGCAGAGAGTACCAAAACAGATAAAAAAAGACGTCATTAGATGGATTGTACCAGGCTCCATGCCAGTATCTACAAAAAGGACAAACAATAAAGCAAAAAATATTGGGGACTTGTGAGAAAGAACAAAACACCTTGGCAACCTTAATCTTCATACAGAGTAGAAAATGTCAGATTAGCATGGTAGCGTGGCAGCCTTGACAACATTCATATTGTGTTCAAGCAAATTTCTTAACATAATATGTATGGAACAGTCTTGGAAATAGCTATTTTAGTTCTGCTGCATACAATGAAGGAGGATTAATCATTGATCTTATAGTAAACAATCCTCTGGAGAAGAATTATATGATAGAATTTCCAATGAGATTAACAGGAAGATCGATTCAGTTTGAAAGTGAGAAACTTCCGTCTTTAACTGCAATCTTAAATAAAGGTAATTACGCAAGCATGAAGGCAGAATCAGCTAATAATGGACTGGGAAAATAAATTAAAAGGTCAGATGATGTGCAATAGCACATATTTAAGGACTATGTCATTATTTTTAACAGATAAATTCCATTGGTAAATAAAAACTACATGAAGAAATGATCTTTCCATGGCTAAGTTAAGGACAACATTAAATTATAAGAAAAGCATAACAATATTGTGAGCATAGGTCAGAAAATCAGGAATCCTTTTAGAAGCAGCAAAGGATGACTAAGCAAAGTAGAAGGAGAAAGTAAATTATTAAATTAATCCGGTAAACATATAGTATATAGACATAAAGAATGAGGATGTGCTGGAGCTTTTGGAAAGCATTAAGTTGGATAAGTCTCCAGGACCGGATGAGATGTACCCCCAAACTACTATGGGAAGCGAGGGAGGAGATTGCTGAGCCTCTGGCGATGATCTTTGCATCATCAATGAGGATGGTAGAGGTTCCAGAGGATTGGAGAGGTGTGGATGTTGTTCCCTTATTCAAGAAAGGGAGATAGCCCAGGAAATTATAGACCAGTGAGTCTTACTTCAGTGATTGGTAAGTTAATAGATAAGATCCTGAGAGGCAGGATTTATGAACATTTAGAGAGGCATAATATTTTTTAGGAATAGTCAGCATGGCTTTGTCAAAGGCAGGTCATGCCATATGAATCTGATTGAACTTTTTGAGGATGACTAAACATATTGATGAAGGTAGAGCAGTAGATGTGGTGTATATGGATTTCAGCAAGACATTTGATAAAGTAGCCCATGAAAGGCTTATTGAGAAAGTAAGGAGGCATGGGATCCAAGAGGACGTTGCTTTGTGGATCCATAATTGGCTTGCCAACAGAAGGCAGAGTGGTTGCAGGCGGGTCATATTCTGCATGGAGGTTGGTGACCAGTGGTGTGCCTCAGGAATCTGTTCTTGGACCCCTTTTCTTCATGAGTTTTATAAATGACCTGGATGAGGAAGTGGAGAGATGGGTTAGTAAATTTGCTGATGACACGAAGGTTGGGGGTGCTGTGGATTGTGTGGAGAGCTGTCAGAGGTTACAGCGGGACATTGATAGGATGCAAGACTGGGCTAAGAAGTGGCAGATGGAGTTCAACCCAGATAAGTGCGAGGTCATTCATTTTGGTAGGTCAATATAGTATTAATGGCAAGACTCATGGCAGTATGGAGGATCAGAGGGATCTTGGGGTCCAAGTCCATAGGACACTCAAAGCTGTTGACTCTATAGTTAAGAAGGCATATGGTGCATTGGCCTTCATCAACTGTGGGATTGAGTTTAAGAGCTGAGAGGTAATGTTACAGCTATATAGGACCCTGGTCAGACCCCACTTGGAGTACTGTGCCCAGTTCTATTCACCCCACTGCAGGAAGGATGTGGAAACCATAGAAAGGGTGCAGAGGAGATTTACAAGGATGCTGCCTGAATTGGGGAGCATGCCTTATAAAAATAGGTTGAGTGAACTCAGAGCAACAGAGGATGAGAGGTGACCTGATAGAGGTGTATAAGATGATGAGAGGTTTTGATCGTGTGGATAATCAGACAATTTTCCCCAGGGCTGAAATGGCTAACATAAGAGGGCACAGTTTTAAGATGCTTGTAAGTAGGTACAGAGGAGATATCGGGGGTAAGTTTTTTTACGCAGAGGATGGTGAGTGCACGGAATGGGCTGCTGGCGGAGGCAGATGCAATAGGGTCTTTTAAGAGACTCCTGAATAGGTACATGGAGCTTAGAAAGATAGAGGGTTATGGGTAAACCTAGGTAATTTCTAAAGTAAGTACATGTTCAGCACAGCATTGTGAGCAGACAGACCTGTATTGTGCTGTAGGCTTTCTATGTTAAATAATGTAAATAGTGTTACAGGTAACTAGGATTAAAAAAAGAGCTTTTGGCACATAGCCTTCCATAAACTGGAGTACTGAGTACAGGAATTGGGATGTTATGTTGAAGCTGTAGAAGACTTTGCTGGTACCAAATTTGGAGTATTGTATGCTGTTCTGGTCACCTGCCTATAGGAAAGGAATCAGTATTCAATACAGAGAAAATTTACAAGGATATTGCTGGAACTTGAGGACTTGAGTTATAAGATAAAGTTGAATAGGTTAGGACTTTTTTCTCAGGGGTGTTGGAGAATGAGACACAGAATTTTGAATGGTATAGATAGGATAAATGCAAGCAAGCTTTTTCCACTGAGGATGGGTGAGACTAGAACTAGAGGTTATATTTTAAAGGTGAAAGGTGAAATATTTAAGGGCATTGAGGGGGAACGTCTTCACTTAGCGGGTCCTGCAAATGTGAGACGAGCTGCCAGGGGAAGTGGCAGATGCAGGTTCAAATGCAACATTTAAGAGAAGTTTAGATACTTAGAAAGGAGGGGTATGGAGGGCTATGGTCTAGGTGTGGGACAATGGGAAAGGCGGAATAACTTCAGGACAATGGGAAAGGCAGAATAACTGAAGGGCCTGTCCTATAGTTTTTTATGACTGTATGACTCTAAATATAGAGCATAAGAAAATATGAAAGGTACATATAAAGGAAGTGGGTGTCTAAAAGAAATGTTGAACGTTAAAGGACCTTCAGAGAATAGACATTAACAAAGGGAATTTATATTACTAATAACGTTTAGATTCTCTTGTATTGAGTATGGTAATTACTTTAGTAGAGACAATATTCCTCTCATGTATCAGCCCATCATGTATGAATGTTACCTTGGTCTCACATCTTCTCTTGTTGAGAGCAACCACCACTTGGTTTGTGAGTGATATCACTTCAACCATTCTTTTCAGTTTTATTGGGGCTCCTCAATGCCCACTTGGCACTCTCATTTCATTTCTGGAATTCAGCTTTCTGTTCTTCTTTGGTCCAAGACTACGATGAAGTCTAGAGTGGCAATAGCAATACTGCAGGCACAAGAGCAGGAGAAAGGCTGGTTATTCTGGTGAGTGACCCACCTCCTGAAATCTCAAAGCCTTTCTATCATCAAGGCATGTCAGGAATGTGATGAAATACTTTCCACTTGCCTTAATGAGCTCTGCTTTTATGATACACAACAATTATTCAGGATAAAGCAGTCCACTTGATTGGCACACCATCTACCATACTAGCCATTCATCACTTTCACCAGCTGCAAAGTACTGTATATCACTTATGAAGTGCATTTACTCCCTGAAGTTGCTTCAATAGCACCTCTCATGATAGAAACTCCACCCTCAGTAATAACATCGAGCAATAGGTGTATAGGAATAGAATCACTTGCATTTTTCCCTCTAAGTCACACAGTATGATGACTTAGAAGTTTATCACAATTCATAAATTCTCTGTGAGTATAAATCATGTAACTCCCTAGACAACAGTATCATGGGCGTAATTTTACAAAAGGAACTGCCCAGTTTGAAGTGCTCAGCTCCATCTTCTCAAGGCAAAAAAGACTGGCCAATAGATCAAACACAAGGAAATCTGCAGATGCTGGAAATTTAAACCACACACACAAAATGCTGGTGGAACACAGCAGGCCAGGCAGCATCTATAAGGAGAAGCACTGTTGACATTTCGGGCCGAGACCCTTCGTCAGGACTAACCGAAAGGAAAGATTGTAAGAGATTTGAAAGTAGTGGGGGGAGGGGGAAATGTGAAATGATAGGAGAAGACCAGAGGGGGTGGGATGAAGCTAAGAGCTGGAAAGGTGATTGGCGAAAGTGATACCGAGCTGGAGAAGGGAAAGGATCATGGGATGGGAGGCCTCGGGAGAAGGGTGGGGGGGGGGGGAAGCACCAGAGGGAGATAGAGAACAGGCAAACAACTAAATAGTCAGGGATGGGGTAAGAAGGGGAGGAGGGGCACTAACAGAAGTTAGAGAAGTCAATGTTCATGCCATCAGGTTGGAGGCTACCCAGCCAGTATATAAGGTGTTGTTCCTCCAACCTGAGTTTGGATTCATTTTGACAGTAGAGGAGGCCATGGATAGACATATCACAATGGGAATGGGACGTGGAATTAAAATGTGTGGCCTCTGGGAGATCCTGCTTTCTCTGGCGGACCAAGCATAGGTGTTCAGCGAAACGGTCTCCCAGTCTGTGTCGGGTCTCACCAATATATAAAAGGCCACACTGGAAGCAACGGATGCAGTATACCACACCAGCCAACTCACAGGTGAAGTCTCGCCTCACCTGGAAAGACTGTCTGGGGCCCTGAATGGTGGTGAGGGAGGAAGTGTAAGGGCAGGTGTAGCACTTGTTCCGCTTACAAGGATAAGTGCCAGGAGGGAGATCGGTGGGAAGGGATGGGGGGGGGGGGGAACAAGTGGACAAGGGAGCGATCCCTGCGGAAAGCAGAAAGTGGGGGGAGGGAAAGATATGCTTGGTAGTGGGATCCCGTTGGAGGGATCTCCAACGCACCTGAACCCACAGTGATAATTTCAGATGGAACTGACATAGAACGATAGAACATTACAGCACAGAAACAGGCCTTTTGGCCCTTCTTGCCTGTGCGGAATCATTTTTCTGCCTAGTCCCACTGACCCACACCTGGACCATACCCCTCCATACACCTCTCATCCGTGTACCTGTCTAATTTTTTCTTAAATGTTAAAAGTGAGCCTGCATTTACCACTTCACCTGGTAGCTCATTCCACACTCCCACCACTCTCTGCTTGAAGAAGCCCCCCCAATGTTCCCTTTAAACTTCCCCCCCTCACCCTTAATGACTATTATTTGCCTAGAGAGTGAACCCATGCAAACCACCTGATCTGGATTGTGGCTCTGTCAGTGTCCTTAGATCCTGCACATATCAACTGGTGGTGGTATTTGCATACACCTTTACCCTCAGCCTACTTCAATATGAGGTTCCACCTGCTTTAAGACCACTATCATTCCAGTACCTAAGAAAATACGGGGTAACATGCCTGAACTACCATCCAAAAGCTCTGATATTCACCAATATGAAGTGCTTTGAGATGCTGCTCGTGGCAAGCATTAACTCCAGCCTCCCAGACAATGTCAACCACCAGGCAATTTGCCTCCCACCAGAACAAGTCTGTGGCAGCTGCCCTCTCCCTGGCCCTACACTCAACTCTGGAGCATTGGGACAGTAAAGACACCTACACTACACTATTGTTTATTGACTACAGCTCCACTTTTTATAATTCCAAGCAAACTCATCTACAATCTCCTGTACTGAGGACTCAACACCTCCCTTTATACCTGGATCCTTCACTCCCTGACTAGCAGATCACAATCAGTAAAGATAGGCAGCAATATGTCCACCACAATTATTCTCAACACTGATGCCCCATGACTCTGCATCTTCAACCCCCTACTCTACTCCTTATACACTCACAACTGTGAGACAGGATTCTAGTCTAACTCAATCGACAAATGTGCAGATGATACCACTGTAGTGGGCTTTATCTCAAATAATGAGGAGTCAGAACAGAGGAAAGACATAGAGAGCCTGTGACATGGTGTTAAGATAAACACCTTTCCTTCAATGTCAGCAGAAAAAGCTGGTTATTGACTTCAAATGGGGGTGGGAGGCAGAGGGTGTGGGGTGGATTGTGTGCATATGTCCCTGTTCATATCAACAGTGCTGAGGTCGAGAGAGGTTCAAGGTCCTAGGAATATAACCCAGGATATGACCTATACAGTAAATGGCAGGATACTAACGAGTGTCGTGGAACAGAAGAACCTGTGAGTATGAGTGTCCATTTCACTGAAGCTGGCTGAGCAAGTAGACAGGGAGGTGAACAAGGTGCTTGGCATGCTGTCCTTCAGTCAGGGCACTAGGTTTAGGATTAAATACATTATGTTGCAGTTATA
The DNA here is from genome assembly GCF_030144855.1 of Hypanus sabinus. Taxonomy (NCBI): domain Eukaryota; kingdom Metazoa; phylum Chordata; class Chondrichthyes; order Myliobatiformes; family Dasyatidae; genus Hypanus; species Hypanus sabinus. The sequence continues at coordinate 53,560,110 of NC_082722.1, forward strand.
TAGGTCATTCTTGGTGATTCTCCCCTTGGAGTATTGTGGACAGTTTTGGTATTGTTGTTATGGAAAGGCAGTGTCAAGCTGGAGAGGGTGCAAAAGAGATTTACAAGCATGTGGCCTAGACTAGAGGGCTTTATTTGTAGGGAGAAGTTGGTCACACAGTATCTTTATTCCTTGAGGGGAGTGTCTGGAATGAACTACCAGAGGAATTGGTTGAGACGGGTACAATTGCAACATTAAGTAGTATCGTATAAATACATGGATGGGAAGAGCTTAGGGGTTTATGGGCCAAACATGGGCAACTGGGTCGGCGTGGACAGGTTGTGTCAAAGTACTTGTTTCTGTTGTATTACTTTGTGGCCCTAGGGCATAACCAATGTTCACAATGCCTATCCTGGTCCAACCACAAAGTTGCACAGCCAAGAAATCTCACCTGCACCTCTACTTAGTCAGGAAGCTAATGAAACTAGAATGCCCCTTTGACCTTCATCAACGCATCTTATCTGGATGCATCAAACTTTGGTATGCAACTGCTCTGCCCAAGGCTGTAATACAGAGTGTTGTGAACACTACTCAGAACATTACAGTAATCAGCCTCCATTCCGTGAACCCTGGCTATATTTCTTACTGCCTCGGTACAGCAGCCGACATAATCAAAGACCCGACCCACTCTGGGCATTTTCTCTTCTCCCCTCTCCCCTCTCCCATCAGGCAGAAGATAAAAAGCCTGATGCCATGCATCATCAGGCTCAAAGACAGCTTCTACCCCTCTGTTACATGACAATTAAACAATCCCCTAGTATGATAAGGATTCTTGACCTCAATCTACTTCATTATGGCCTCATTCTTTACTTGTGAGGCACTCTCTCTGTAATTATATTCTTACAGAGAGTGCTTTGCAGGTAGATAATAAGGACACAATATTATTCTGTATTCTGTTATTGTTTTACCTCATACTACACAATGCACTGTTTGAATGAATTAATCTGTATGGATGGTATGCAAGACTTTACATTGATCCCTGTGGTAATAATAAATCAACTTACCATTGCTTCAAAGTTTCTACCATAATCTGAACTGTTCAATGCTGACAGTACCCAAATTTAGAAGCTGCCAGTTTGCAGTGCTCAATTGTTTATATATTAGTATAAAGTTGACCTACATGTTGACCCTTACAACTGTACCATTTGTCAAAAAAATCTTACTTCACAAGTAATTTCACATATAGGATTTATTACACATAGAACAAACAATTAACATGTAAAAAGAGATACACAGGGTCATGCAATTTCCTATAATATGAAAGCAAAATTTCAGTGATTTGCATCACTATTTAAACCCTCAATTGTGCTTTTACGCATTAACATATACCAACCTGAAAATCCTAAAAATGTATTCTTATACAGAACAAAAATTAATGTATAAAAGCATAAATTTTAGCTAGTTTTGCTATTGTTTGTATTCTTCATAAATACTACACAAATATAGCATTTTCCCTCAATTATTTGCTAGGCATACTCAGCAGTCCAATCCACTGTCATTTTGGCCAGCAGTACATTTTTACACATTGAAGCACACTGACAGAATTGTGTACCTTGATCAGTATTTTCCTTTGGTTTTTGAACAATGAAGATTAATGTTGCAAAGGTTTATATTTTTTGTATTTTTTCCAGTTATAGCACTACAGATCCAAACATATTCATAAACTGGTGGCAAATTAAATAAAAATTACATTTGTTAACTCTTTTCTCCAGTTGCACCTCCTAAGGTCCCACAAGTGTGGGGTAATACCCAGGCTGCAATGATTGCACCATCATTAATTTTCAGCCAGAGGTAAACAACAGTTTAATTTTATATTTCACTATATTTTTCAAGGTGACGATTAAGGGAAATTGGTTTGGGGATACCATTATGAACCAATAAAAATGGAAGAAAAACAAAAATAAGTTTTGTGGATAGGACTATCAGTTAATTCATTGTACTTAAAGGATGATATCTGGTAAAGTGAATCCCAAATGGATTACATTTTAATTTGTAAATGAGTATTTAAAAATTATAAGTTAAAATCAGAAATTATGTTCATATGAACTTAAACCATTATTGTAATCAAGGAAGTAAAAATGAGGATTGGAGAGAGATGATAGGAAGTCAGAAAGTTCTACATTGTTTATGTTGGAGAATTATAATACAACTAAGACTTTTAAATGGATACTTTTTATATGGTGTCATTATTGAAAGCAATTCTAAATTGTCAGTGGCAAATGAGAGAAAATTAAATCCTTGAAAATTAACAAAACATATATCAATGCAGACTGAGAGCAAAGCTCATCAACATTGATAGGAAATATTGTATCTAATAAATATTTCTGTAGCTTTTCCCATTACTGTGCAGAAACTGTAAATGTGCAACACTCATCTATTTTTTCATCATCTGTAAACCAAATCAATTAGACAAGTTACAGAGCCACAGCTGAGCAAGAAGCCATCAGTTAGTTCTTCATTTTCACAGTTGTTTCAATCAAATGTCACTGTGTGCTGAGGTGCTGAGATCAGTTGTAGTATAATCAATGTGACTTTGACAGACATCCATTTGTACTTTTATTGCATTTGTTGTCTACAAAATTGAAATAATTTTGACACAAGGCTGAGTGATATTTCTTTTATTTCCTTCAAGATGATCACCAAACACAAGTGAAGAATGTCAGTAGGCTATGAAGGCCAGTCTTCTAGCTTGGTCAAAATTCCTATCCCTGCTATATCACTTCAAACAATGCTCAATCTCTCATTTCAATTTCAATAAACAAGAGGACATATTGCCAAATTCCATTCTAGGATTCCTTGACTTTAAGCCCAAATTGTTTAGTTATTTAAAACATCAAACACAGTTGTAACTAATAAAATGGAACCACAGGGAAGAGTTAGCTCACATCTCAATTTTGCAAAACTCTGAAAATAAATCAATATGCAGGGACTTAAATGACTCTATAAAACAGGAAATCCTTCTCTAGCATTTCCAGAGACACAAGAACTTATGAAAGAGAAAAACAGACTGAATGGCCCATTACCTTGCTATTGAATTAAGCATTGGCTGTTTCTTTAGCTCATATCCACTTTTCCACCCAGTTATCCAGGGTTTTATTATCCCTTGTGTTCAGAATAGAAACATAGAAAATAGGTGCAGGAGTAGGCCATTCGGCCCTTTGAGCCTGCACCACCATTCAGTATGGTCATGGCTGATCATCCAACTCAGAACCCTGTACCTGCCTTCTCTCCATACCCCCGATCCCTTTAGCCACAAGGGCCATATCTAACCTCCTCTTAAATATCACCAATGAACCGGCCTCAACTGTTTCCTGTGGCAGAGAATTCCACTGATTCACCACTCTCTGTGTGAAGAAGTTTTTCCTCATCTCGGTCCTAAAAGGCCTCCCCTTTATCCTTAAACTGTGACCCCTCGCTCTGGACTTACCCAACGTCGGAAACAATCTTCCTGCATCTAGCCTGTCCAATCCCTTTAGAATTTTATACGTTTCAATAAGATCCCCCCTCAATCTTCTAAATACTAGCGAGTATAAGCCCAGTCGATCCAGTCTTTCTTCATATGAGAGTCCTGCCATCCCAGGAATCAATCTTGTGAACCTTCTCTGTACTCCCTCTATGGCAAGAATGTCTTTCCTCAGATTAGGGGACCAAAACTGCACACAATATTCTAGGTGCGGTCTCACCAAGGCCTTGTACAACTGCAGTAGAACCTCCCTGAATCTGTTCACATGCTCAGTTACTGAGCATCAACTTCTCAATGGAATTCTTGATAAAAATTTTGGAGTTATGTACCCCTTGATGGTACAGAATTCCAAAAATTTTCAACTCTTATCCCAGTACCTGGCCCTGTTGTTCTATATTCTCTACCTTCCTGCGATATTTCTGTGTATTTCTGCCTTAAAAGCCACAGCATAAAATCAACATATACCTAAAAAAAAATACATCGTTCAGTTAAAGTATTATACAAAGTATCATCAATCTTCTGCTCCGTGCATTTTTTTGTAATCTAATCAATACCGATAATGAAATGTGGAATTACTCTCCAATCGTGTAACTTATATACAAAAAGGTATCATAATTATGAACCATTATTGCTGTGATAAGTGGAACCATAGCAGTGCAAAAACAATTATTTGTCAGTGTTGTTTGCCATCATTGCTCTGTGTAGGATGTTAACAATTTTCAAACATCAATGCAATTAATAAAAAGATAGAGAACTATTCTATACGACAGTATGTTGATAATACAAGATGAAAGAAAGGGGAAGAAGCCTCCTGTGGAATATTAGCACCAAATGTTTGATGCAGATTGCAAGATTAATTAATCTTCAGTTCACACTGGTATGCAAGTAATAAGTTTGAATTTACGCTCGTCAGGTGGCAAGACGTAATAGTATTGTTGTTGACTACTTCTTATGGTTTCAGAACTCCTTACCAGCTGTCCTTTTTAATTGATTATGACTGGTGCTGCTTAAATGGTAGTATCATTATTGTAGTTAATACTTTATTTTCAAAGACAAATATCTTGATCTTTTCAAAGACCCACAAGAAGAGAAGAAGAATACTGACATACTGGATCCACGCAGTCTTAATCAATTCCCAGAAACCAGGTCGATATGTAAAAACACTATTAAGGAATATAAAATAGCAAGAAAATAACCGTGAACTAGGGATATAACTAGGGATATCATATAAGAATCAGCATTATTGATCAGTATTAATTAGTAACAAATTTAAATTAATGGTATCTAGGGCAGTTTACTAAAGGTACAAAGTTCACCATAATTTTTATTAATGATCTGAGTTATATACAGCTAGAGATTGTCCAAGCTTTTTCTCCCCCCCAAGGCAGATAACTTTTAAGTTGTTTCACAGAAAGCACAGGGGGAATATCACAGGAAGTCTGTCTTTTTCTTAAATAGAGAGTGGTAAGTCCATGGAGCATGCTGCCAGGCACAACGTAGTGAGCTGAAGTCTTGTACTGTTCTATGTTCAAGGAACAAGTTATCTGGTTGACAATAAAGCAGAAATGATTCCAAATCCATAAATGATCATGACAGATGCTAAGTAAATTTGAAAAGCCCTGTAAAGTGGTAATAGGGACATTTCAAGTTTCTTCAGCATACTTTCCTACTATATTTTGCATCACTGGTATGCAAAGTTTATCACATGCTTATTTTCATACATGGACATCTGGTAATGTAAGGGTGCATGAACATGTAATGTGAATGCGCCTGATTAATTTGTTCTAATAAAAAGAAACATTAACATTAATGTTCATATGTTTGTATCAACCCCAATCCTTAACAGCTTTTCCTTCCTTACAGTTTTTGACAGATTTTTTTTGATTTGTGGGAAAAGAACTAGAGTTAGGGAAAACATCTGCAATTCAAGTAAAATGTAGTTTAAAGATGGATTTATTCTGTCCATAGGCAACAAGGTAATTCACCAAAATTTTAAGAATGAACTTCTGTTCGCAGAGGCAGCAGAATTAAAAATATATATTCATAGTAACACTTTCAGGAAGCACTGTACTGCTGCCAAAATAACAAATTTCATGACATGAGTAATAATTAATCATTTTGAACAGCAATTGACAATTTAGCCCATGATTCCTGTTTTATCATACAATTATTTATGATGGAACTGTTCTTCACCTTCTTTTAAGTGCATTTTGCTTTAAACTTTTGTAAATAAATGTGTTGGAATCAAGTTTATTCTATAATCTGAAACTTTTTAAGATAGAATTCCAGACGTCTACATTTGTTTATAATCACTTACATAACCCTTGCTTATTACAATACAAAATTTGTGCAAGAAAATGCTGTCCAGTTCTCCCTAGCAAATTGTCCACCCTTATTTTCCAAATAACACCCTCCTAAGGGAAACACTTTATCGTATCAACGTTTTAAAATACCATTTACACCTTAAAACAAATTTAAGAGATTACCCAATAAATTCTTTAGATAGAAGAGTATACATTTACCCTCCAAGTCCCCAAAACATTCTAGCAAACCAGTGCTTTATCCCCCTCAATGTTACTAAATGCTTCATGAAGTGTGGTGACTAAACTGAATGCAACGATCTGGGTATAGTTTTACAAAATGTTTTTTAAACAATCCATCATAACCTCCAGCTCAGCAAACATTTGTTACAATAAATATTATAACAATTTCATCACCTTTGTTTTTGCCTCTCTCAGATGACATAGTGGTTGATGGAGAGGATAGGAGGGTGTCAAACCATCATGAATGTGGAGGCCTGATGATCAGGTATTCCTTTCTTACCCTTCCCTTTTCTGTGTTGTTAACTTGAGTGCTAACAATCCTAATAAAATTACATGCAACATAAATTTCATTGAAAGAAACACATTGCCATCATAACCTAATGCTCTGGGTTTTAAAGTGAGCTCAGATTTAAATTACTTAACATTAATTTTCAGTGTTAGATAACATTACTTTGCATTTACAAAAAAAGGATATGTGATAATTTCCACTGGATATTTCACAACTGCCTTAATAATAAATGGTACATTAGCAGCTCTCACTGGAGTCCACACAGCATACTGATTGGCAAGAATAGTTGTTACTGAAAGCAAGAGAAAGTTAGAAATAAAGTTGGATTCAGAGGGCAAAAATTAAATACAAAACTGATCATTTTGTTTTGATTATTCAAAGAATAATGCCATAGTAATAAGAATCTCACCATTTCTATCTTGATATGATGCAGTGATATCTGCCAAGTCAAAGGAACTTGCAAATGGGCTGTCATCATTAACTACTGAAAGCTGTGAAGTAAAGATAACCTATTTTTTAATTTTTAATTTGTTTTTTTTCATCCATGCTTGATATCTTTTATGGTTCTATACAACTAATCTGCAGTAATAACAATAGTTTGGTCATTGGTTCAGTCTTTCTTCAAACTACCTATCCCTCATTTTGGGTTTGAGATCCATTTACTTAATCACTTTTATTTTAAGATTCAGCTCTTTAAACACCTTAACTTCTGGCTTTAAAGGCAGGAATAAAAAATATTAAGTAGAACACAAATAACCAACTCTGTTGATACTGAAAGTTAGGTCAGAACATAAGTCACAAGGATATAAAAATATGGAAAGTTTAATTAGTGGTGACACAGAAAATCGGAAGTTAGCTTTGATAGAATAATACAAACCTTTTTTTAAAATTGCCAACATCAGAAATAGAAGCATGGGTTAGACCTTATTCCTAGCTAAAGAAATGATCTTCAAGAAATTTCTTTCAGAATCTCACTTAGTTCCCCCATAAGTTTAAGACAACCTATTCAGCCCAAATTGCTGATCTTTTTAAAAGTTATCCAGTTAGCATCTCTCACTAGCTCCAATAATGCCCTCCAAATTAAAAAAAAAACATTTTCAGATCTGTATCATTTCAACTCCAACCTCAGGATCACTTTATGAACTCCCAATTTTGTTCACTAGTTGTCTTCAACTAACTTTGGATGCCAGTTTAGAGCATATACTATATTTTGTCTCTAATTTGTAAATCAATGTTAAACCTCACAGCTGGAACAAAAAATGTACAAACTTTGGCTAATCAAATTCTAATTGAACACTAAATTAAAATCTTCCCAAATGAACGTACAGCACAACATGTACATACATATCTTTATACAGTCTTCTTTGTGCAGAATTCAGTGAAGAAGCACATACAAATCTGCTTCATAAGACTGCCTAGATGGCATCTGTTTACGTAGGCAGAATAAAAGGACAGTTTTGGGCATCAGTACTTTTAACTGAAGTACATAACACTGTTTGCTATCATAAGATTGGAATAGCATTTAAATTTACAATTCACAAACAACTTCATTGTGCTACTATTTTCTCTACAATTTAAAATCAGTACAAAAAAAAAGAGTCAATTCCTGGAGGAAAATCAGGGATTCATTGCAGGTTATGATTTTCATTTGTCACGTACCAGCAGCAATAGATCACAAATTGAGTCCAGTTTTAATGTTAAAACCACTATATTTATTACTATCTACTTAAAATATAAGAGATTAAATGAAATAAACAGAAGTTAACCAGTGTTATGTATTTGTGTGGCTCCCAAACTGTCAAGCTTAGGAACAGTTCTTAAAGTCTTAAGATGGTAAACTAGAAAGATCCAGTAATCCACAAAATAAATGAAGGGAGAAACTTATAAATCCACGTTATTGTGTAGAGAGGAGGATCACAAAGAATTCCACAGGTTCCACGCTGGGAAAATGAAGTAATAGTTGCCAAAGATCTTATCCATCGAGTCGTCTCGAAATCCACATAGAAGTATCACAAGGTGACAGTCACACATCCAATATGCACTGTGTGCCGTTAATCAACCCAATCCTTTGGGCATGGGAAAGTACTGTATTGTAGCGGTGTGCTACACGCAGCGCTAAAATAACGACACAGAGTCGGTAAACTGCAGATAAAGAAAGATTTTATTCGAACTTCACAGCCTTGCTTTAAAGCCTCCCTGATCCCACCCTCCCCGGGCGTGGATGCTATAGGGGCACGTACTCACAATCCCCTGCAGGCTTTTCCCTTTGTTGGTGAAGCAGACCTGGCGCCTTTTTGGGACTGGCCTTTGTGCCGGCGCGCTGGCTATTTGTGAGCTGGTTCGAGTGCGCTAGGAAGTGGGTCGCCACATAACCCCCTCCCAGAACCGGCGATACACCCCCCAATGTCCACAGTCTGGGCCGGACCCTGTTTGGGAGGTCGGCCTCTGCGCTGCGGTGCCGGAAACTCGACCGGTTGCGCCAAGTCCACATAGGCCGGTTTGAGTCGGTCCACCGTGAAAACCTCCTCTCTCCCCCCAACGTCCAGCACGAACGTGGACCCGTTGTTCCTGAGCACTGTAAATGGCCCCTCATAGGGCCGCTGTAGCGGTGGCCGATGCCCGCCCCTTCGTACAAACACAAACTTACAGTTCTGCAGGTCTTGGGGTACGCAGGTCGGGTTCTGCCCATGCTGTGAAGTGGACATGGGGGCCAGGTCACCAAGCCTCTCACATAGTCTGCCCAGGACTGCTGCGGGTTCTTCCTCTTGCCCCCTTGGGGCTGGTATGAACTCCCCGGGGACGACCAGGGGTGCACCGTACACCAACTCAGCCAACGAGGCGTGCAGATTGTCTTTGGCCGCCGTGCGGATGCCGAGTAGGACCCAGGGAAGCTCATTCACCCAGTTAGCTCCTCGCAGGCGGGCCATGAGAGCCGACTTTAGGTGACAGTGGAAACGCTCCACCAGGCCGTACGACTGTGATTGGTAGGCAGTGGTGTGGTGCAGCTGTGTCCCCAAAAGGCTGGCCATAGCTGACCACAGGCTGGAGGTGAACTGGGCGCCTCTGTCGGAGGTAAGGTGGGCTGGTACACCAAAGCGGGACACCCAGGTGGCAATCAGTGCCCGGGCGCAAGATTCGGAGATGGTGTCGGTGAGCGGGATCGCCTCTGGCCATCTTGTGAACTGGTCCATGATAGTCAGAAGGTGCTGCGCTCTGCGCAACACTGGCAGGGGGCCCACGATATCCACATGAATGTGGTCGAAACGCCGGTGGGTGCGGTGGAACTGCTGCGGTGGGGCTTTGGTGTGCTGCTGCAACTTGGCCGTCTGGCAGTGCATGCACGTTCTGGCCCATTCACTGACCTGCTTGCGGAGTCCATGCCAAACGAACCTGCTGGAGACCATCCAGACGGTTGTCCTGATGGAGGGGTGCGCCAAGTTATGAATGGAGTCGAAAACGCGTCGCTGCCAATGTGACGGGACAACGGGACGGGGCTGGCCGGTGGCGACATCACTGAGTAGGGTCCTCTCACCTGGGCCTACGGGGAGGTCCTGGAGCTCCAAACCAGGGACTGTGGTTCTGTAACTCGGGATCTCCTCGTCTGCCTGCTGCGCCTCTGCCAGCGCCTCAAAGTCTACCCCCTGGGAAAGGGCATGAACGTTAGGGCGAGAGAGCATGTCCGCCACGACATTGTCCTTACCCGAGACGTGCCGGACATCCGTCGTGTATTCAGAGATGTAGGACAGATGGCACTGCTGGCGGGACGACCAGGGATCGGACACCTTCGTGAACGTAAAGGTAAGCGGCTTGTGGTCCATGAACGTGGTGAAGGGCCTACCTTCTAAGAAGTACCTGAAATGCCGGATTGCCAGGTATAGCGCCAACAGTTCCCGGTCAAAAGCACTGTATTTGAGCTCGGGTGGCCGCAGGTGTTTGCTGAAAAACGCCAGGGGTTGCCAGCGACCAGCAATGAGTTGCTCCAGTACCCCACCAACTGCCGTGTTAGAGGTGTCCACTGTGAGGGCGGTAGGGACGTCCATTCTGGTGTGCACTAGCATCGCGGCGTTTGCCAAGGCTTCTTTCATTTTAATGAAAGCAGCGGCAGACTCCTCGTCCCAGGTAAGGTCCTTGCCCGGACCCGACATCAGGGCGAACAGGGGGCACATGATTCGGGCAGCTGAAGGGAGGAAGCGGTGGTAGAAATTGACCATACCTACGAAATCCTGAAGGCCTTTGATTGTGGTGGGTCGGGGGAATTGGCGAACTGCGTCTACCTTAGCGGGCAGAGGGGTCGCCCCGTCTTTAGTAATCCTGTGGCCCAGGAACTCAATAGTGTTGAGCCCGAACTGGCATTTGGCTGGGTTGATTGTTAGACCATACCCACTCAGTCGGGCGTAGAGTTGACGGAGGTGGGACAGATGCTCTTGACGACTGCTACTGGCTATGAGGATGTCATCCAAATAGATGAAAGCGAAGTCCAGGTCGCGTCCCACCGCGTCCATTAACTGCTGGAACATCTGTGCGGCATTCTTCAGGCCAAACGGCATGCGAAGACCCTCGAAAAGGCCGAACGGGGTGATGAGAGCCATTTTGGGGACGTCGTCCGGATGCATCGGGATTTGATGGTATCCCCGGACGAGGTCTACCTTGGAGAAGATCCGTGCGCCGTGCAGGTTTGCTGCAAAGTCCTGAATGTGCAGCACAGGGTAGCGGTCCGGTGTGGTAGCCTCGTTCAGCCTGCAATAGTCGCCGCATGGTCTCCAGCCCTCTGTCGCTTTAGGCACCATGTGCAGGGGGAAGGCCCATGGGCTGTCGGACCACTGGATGATCCCCAATTCCTCCATCCTCTTGAACTCCTCCTTCGCCAGTCAGAGCTTGTCCGGGGGAAGCCGCCAAGCACAGGCATGGAGGGGTGGTCCCTGGGTCAGGATGTGGTGCTGTACGCCGTGTCGAGGCATGGCTGCCGTGAACTGCGGTGCCAGATCCGATGGGAAATCCGCCAGGACTCTGGTGAAGTCGTTGTCGGACAGCGTGATGGAGTCGAGGTGTGGGGCTGGCAACTGGGCTTCTCCCAGGGAGAACGTCTGAAAGGTCTCGGCGTGGACCAGTCTCTGCCTCAGCAGGTCGACCAGCAGGCTGTGAGCCCGCAAAAAATCCGCACCCAGAAGCGGTTGGGCTACGGCGGCCAGTGTGAAGTCCCACGTGAACCTGCTGGAGCCGAACTGTAGCTGCACCGTACGGGTGCCATAGGTCTTTACCGTGCTGCCGTTCACGGCCCTCGGGGGGGGGCCCAGTGCCCTGTTGCGGGTGTTGTAACTCGTCGGAGGTAAGACGCCGATCTCGGCTCCGGTGTCGACCAAAAAACAGCATCCCGACCTCTTGTCCCACACATACAGGAGGCTATCCCGATGGTCAGCTGCCGTAGCCATCAGCGGCGGCTGGCCCTGGCGTTTCTCGGGAACTTGCAGAGCGGGCTACAGCAGCGGGCTTCTGCACCCCACCGCTGGTGGTAGAAGCACCATTGTTCATTGGTCTCCTCACCCCTGCCTCTGGGGTTAGCTGGCTCTGTGGCTGGGCCTGTTCTGGTTTGCTGCTGGGAGCGTGGCCTGGTGATCTGTGCGACGGACGCCCCATTCTCCTTCTTGGCATTCCACAGCAAGTCCGCCCGGGCTGCCACCTTCCAGGGGTCGCTGAAATCCGCGTCGGACAGCAGCAGGCGTATGTCCTCGGGTAGCTGCTCCAGGAATGCCTGCTCAAACATGAGGCAGGGTTTGTGTCCGCTGGCCAGCGACAACATCTCATTCATTAAAGCCGATGGAGGTCTGTCTCCCAAGCCATCCAGGTGCAGTAAACGGGCAGCCCGCTCGCGCCGTGAGAGTCCGAAAATCCTTATGAGCAGGGCTTTGAATTCTGTATACTTGCCGTCTGCTGCGGGAGACTGTTAGAACTCCTCAACCTGGGCCGCTGTGTCCTGGTCGAGGGAGCTCACCACGTAGTAGTAATGTGTGTCCGCTGAGGTTATCTGCCGAATGTGGAATTGGGCTTCTGCTTGCTGGAACCATAGGTGAGGTCGCAGCGTCCAGAAGCTTGGCAGTTTCAACGAAACCGCATGAACAGATGCGGCGTCATTCATCTCCGGTCCAAAAATCGTTTGGACCGTCGGGGTCACCAATTGTAGTGGTGTGCTACACGCAGTGCTAAAGTAACGACACGGAGTCGGTAAACTGCAGTTAAAGAAAGATTTTATTCAAACTTCACAGCCTTGCTTTAAAGCCTCTACGATCCCGCCCTCCCCAGGCGTGGATGCTGTAGGGGCATGTACTCACAATCCCTCGCAGGCTTTTCCCTTTGTTGGTGAAGCAGACCTGGCGCCCTTTTGGGACTGGCCTTTGTGCCGGCGCGCTGGCTATTTGTGAGCCAGTTCGAGTGCGCTAGGAAGTGGGTCGCCACAGTATCAGACTTTACCCACTGTCGCAGTAAGCTCCAGTCAGCAGCTTGCGGTCCAAAACTTCCACACTCTCTCTCTCTCTCTCCCCCCAAAAGTCCCAACGGTCTGTCGCAGCTTGTTACACTGACGTCATAGTCCCGCCTCATCCAGGCATTTTAAAGAGACACCCACAGTAAACGATACCTGGCTGAAATAATGGTTGATTTAAAGTAGACCTCAGTAGGATCAACTAATAAATTCCCACAGAGTTCAGATTCATTGTTACTGATAACAACCATCATGGCTGCCGTCTGTTTCTCATGATACAGCTTAAGCATGTTTATGTGGCAAAGCTACATTGGCCTTCATCTAACTGGTATTTTGACTACATAATCCACATCACTGACTTCAGTCACAACTTCGTAGGGACCACGAAACTTAGCCGAAAGAGGGTTTGTTTTCACAGAGAAAAAAACCAATACCTTATCTCCCTGCTTGAATGACCTCATTCTGGCTTCCTTATCATACCAAGTTTTCATTCTTTCCTGGGCTGATATTAAATTTTCCCTTGCTAAGTTGCAAGCCCCTTGCAATCTGTCCTTGAATTTTAAAACATAGTCCAACAAATTAATATGCAGGTCATTGTTAATCCACTGCTCTCTTAACAATGCCAAAGGACCTTGGACCTGGTGTCCAAACACAAGCTCAAAGGGGCTACAACCTAGGGACTCTTGCACTGACTCCCTTACTGCAAATAAAAGCAAGTGAACTCCCTCATCCCAATCCTTCTTATTTTCAAAACAGAATGTCCTAATCATGGTTTTGAGGGTGGAATGGAATCTTTCTAAGGCCTCTTGGGATTCTGGATGATACGCAGATGACTTAATCTGTTTGGCTCACAGTTCGTAATCTACTTGCTGAAATAATCCTGACATAAAATTACTTCCTTGATCGGACTGGATTTCTTTAGGCGACCAAATAAGGTAAAAACTTTGAAAGCCTTTGACACAGTTGGAGCTTTTATATTCCTGAGAGGTATTGCCTCGGGAAATCTAGATGGTTAACAAATACTGATGGCCAGCTTTAGTCTTTGGCAATGGGCCAACACAATCCACAATAACTTTAGAAAAGGGTTCACCAAATGCAGGAATAGGCTACAGTGGGGCCACTGGGGTGACCTGATTAGGTTTACTAACAACCTGACAAATGCGACAAGTCCGGCAAAATGTCGCAACATCTTTCTTTAAACCAGGCCAGAAGAATGGTTTCAAAACCTTGTCCACAGTTTTATTCACACCCAGATGGCCACCTAAGGGTATATTGTGGGCCAAAGTTAAAATCTCATTCCTATAAACTTTAGGAACTACAACCTGGTGAACAATTGCCCATTCCTCACTTGCCAGAATATCAGGTGGTCTCCACTTCCTCATTAACACTCCAACCTTGATATAATACCCTACTGTCACTTTCTCAATCTCATCACTTGAGAGTGCTCTTTCTTTCAAGGCTGCAATCTCAGGGTCTCTGGTCTGTTCCACTACAACCTCCTTCCTGGACTAAGGCAAATCTTTATAGTCAGACTTAATACAAGGATCCTGGTCCAACAATGAAGGCAGGAAAGTCACTGTCAAGTCATCAAAACCTGGGTCCTGATTTGGGCTATCATGGATAGCAGAACCATCCACTTTGGCAAGCTTCTTGGCCATAGCTCAAGTTACTGTGCAGGAGGAATAAACATTAGAATCCATACTTGGGTCATCGGTGATTGGCTTCCTTGTCAACTGCATTGCAGGGACAGCTCAGCCACTTGCTAGGTCATTCCCTAACAACAAAGAAACACCTTTCACTGGTAAACTGGGCCGTAGTCCTATTTTAACCAGTCCTGAAACTAACTCTGACATCAAAATTATCTTGTGCAGAGGTACAGAAACAATGTTGTCCCCAATGCCTTGAATAAAATTTACCTCACCAGTGGCAGTCTCATCACTAAACTTAAAAACATTGTCTGACAAGAGAAACTGAGAAGCACCATTATCTCGAAGAATTTTCACTGGTACCTTCATTCACTGAAATAAACCCCTCTGACACAAAAGGAATTAATTCTTTCCTAACCAGCTCAGACATTTCAGCCCCTGACAGAGCTTCATCAGAATGTCCAGAACCCTGTGGGTTTATAGGTGTTGAATACAGGCATCTGGAACTGCTTCCTTTTCCTCCTTCTTCTTTAGGAGGAAACAGTTAGCCATAACATGACCAGGTTTCTTGCAATAGTGACAAGAAGAACCAGAATGTTTCTCCTTTAACTGCTTCTCTTCATCCTTACCTTTGTCATTAGTCCCAGATTTGATTTCTGGTTTACCCAGACTATCCATACTACTGTTTTGGAAGGTCTTACTCAGGGTAAACTTAACCTTGTGAGCTAGAGCAAACTCATCTGCTAATTTAGTAGATTCTTGCAAAGTGGCAGCATCCTTCTCATCTAAATATGTCATTATGGATGAACCTTTCAAACTCTTCAATTAGAATCAATTCTTTCAATTTGTCGTAATCGTAATTCACATTTTGAAATGTGCACCATCGTTCAAAACACACAGACTTTTCACAAGCAAATTCCACATGACTCTGGCTCACAGATTTTCTCAAATTCCTAAACCTTTGGTCTAGGGGTATGAGGAGTTCTTGCTTGGGGTGTGAGGAGTTCTGGGTTCAAATCCCAGATGAGCTCCCAATTTTCATTAGATACCAGCAGCAATAGATCACAAATTGAGTCAGGTTTTAATGTCAAAACAATTATATTTATTAGTATCTACTTAAAATATAAGAGATTAAATGAAATAAACATAAGTTAACAGCATTATGTATGTGTGTGGCTCCCAAACTGTCAAGTTTAGGAACAGTTCTTTAAGTCTTAAGATGGTAAACTAGAAAGCTCCAGTAACCCATGAAATAAATGTGGGGAGAAACTTATAAATCCACATTATTGTGTAGAGAGGAGGATCACGAAGAATTCCACAGGTTCCACGTTGGGAAAACGAAGTAACAATCACCAAAGATCTAATCTGTCAAGTCGTCCCTAAATCCACATAGAAATATGTTACGAATCCCGTAACTGGATAACTTACCAGCAAAGATAGAGAGGTCTGTTGAAGTCTGGTGTCACTATTTTCAAACGTTTTTATTTATAAAGGGACACAAAAGTAGGGTTAATCCATACATTCAGATAGTGCACATCGTCAACATTCAATCTAAAGCACAGGTATAGTGATAATCATCATTAAGAAGTGAGCTCTGCTGGTGTCTAGGGGTTAATAGATTGTCCGTTGGAAATATAAAAGTCACTCTGAAAGTCTGCAGGCCTCAGCCCTTTGAAAATCGCTGGGTGTTGCATGGGGCGACCGAGAGAGAGAGATTGGGGGAGAAGAGAAAAAACTTGCCGAGTCTCGATGAATCTTCCGTGAAATCGGGGGAGTGTTGGTTTCTTCTCCCCGATGTTAGTAAAAAGCGGTTTTCTGTGATTCCAGCCACAAATTCCAATCCCGGAATCTGACGCACGTGGCTTCCTTCAGAATGGCTTCCCGCTGCTGCGGGACCACTCTCTCGTGTCTTCTGGGTGCGTCTGAGGGGCTGTCCCCCTGAGACTCTTTATACTTCCTCACGGGGTCGCAGGTGTCAATCAGTTTGGGATGATGCAATCTCTCTCTCAACCAGCCCACCTTGCCCGAGGGCTTTTCACGTGGTCTCCATGAGACAATAGTTGCTGGCATCTTATTCTGTATCCCTGGTGGGACGTGCAATTTTTCACGTTTCTCTCTCTCTCACTTCCTGGGTCTACTGACCACCCCCCCCCCCCCCTCAACGGGTGCTCTTGCGATTCTCACAAAGGAGGGGGCTGGGATCATAACAAATACAACAAGCTGACAGTCACACATCCAATATGCACTGTGTGCCATTAATCAACCCAATCCTTTGGGCATGGGAAAGTATCAGACTTTACTCATTGTCGTAGCAAGCTCCGGTACACCCACAGTAAACAAAACCGTGGTCACATAACAATTTTGAGACATTCTTGCATTTGATGCATAAATGCATAGACAGTAACTTCCAAAAATAATACTCATCTAAATACCTCTTCTGGGATTTTCATTGATCATACACACCAATCATGGAGAAGGCAGCTTTCATAGCAGTCATAAGGTGTGCTTTGATGTTAGTAAAAGAGGCTGTGCCTGAATAGGTTGTTGCTATTGAACCTATCACATAGAAAGTAGGATTGGTCTCTTTAAGTAATAGACTTGTGTCATAATAACTCCTCGCAGACTTTCCCCTTCTCAACAAGCTTATGATATTTTCCTCTCATACTCCATATGCTAACCACCCCACTAGATAAGTGACCCACAAGCTACCAATCTGATGGCCTCATCCACCTTCTTCAAAATACAGTGGATTCCAGTTAATTGGCCCAACAGTTAATCAGGGCAGACACTCTTAAAGAACAAAACCAAATAGAGAAAATAGCTGAGATTTCCTTCATTTATTTGGGACACCATGCTGCTTAATTGGGACAAGAGACTGTTGGCAAACAGTTTCTAACTAACATCAGTTGCATGTACATATGTGGCCATTAGACACTACAACTTTTGAGTGGTGTCACTTGCATAGGTTTGGATTCAAAAAGCAGTGATTTTTGTCACTAATGGCTGGTGAATAATAAGCAGTAAAACAATTTAGAACTTAGTGTTTTGCTCACTGCAGTTTCAAACATTCAGGCTTGGAGATGTCACAAATGGCCATGAGCAAAAATTAAATTATTTCTCTACTTCAAAACATTAGTAACTATGAAGAATTAGAATGATGCAATTGTTAAAAGCATTGATTAAAGGCAATACATTACCTGCACTAGGTGTCTATGTTGACTTTGTTCATTTACAATCAATAAAAAGAACACGGCAGCATATACTGGATTAATTCTTCTGTCGATAACCATAAGGAACTAACACACAGTTTTATAGTACTGTAATAGTATTGATAGTGTTCTAATTTGTTCTGTATTTCATTTAAATGCATAATTTGTTATTCAGTTAAGTAGTACTTCCATGAAACTTCAGCTAATTAGGACAGCCTAACTTGGCCAAAATGAACTGGTCCCAGTGTACCCCAATTTAACTGGAATCTACTGGTGCATGCATTAATCCTATTCCCAACTATTGATCTGTCAGCCCTAGTCCTGCTCTCCCCACTTCCCAAAAAAGGAAACTGACCTCCAAGCCACTATTAACCACCGACCTCCTCGCCTGACCCAAAGCAAGCTCTCCATCAACTGCTTTGCTCTCATTACCCATCCTACTTCTCTCTGATGTCCTCACTTAAGAGTCCAGGCTTCTCTCTGCCATAATCCAAACCTAGACACTCAACTAATTGTCCTTCTATGCCCCATAAAAATTAAACTTGCAAGGGAGGAGGACCATCCTTGTGTAAAGTCTGTTCATTAGTGCAACAATGTTTTGGATTTTGGGTGCTACTTAATTTTACATGGACAGGTTATCAAACATAACATTTATTTGCTTGCTAAACTATCTCATTAAAGCACTTTTACTGGCAGCATAAAACCTTTCTGGACAAATTCTTATTAAAAAGACTTACATTGTAGCGTGTGTCAAGTCCTCTGTGTTTAAGTGGCTCTCGTTGATATAGCTTTAAGTCACCAATCACAGAAAGCTGAGCCCCAGATATGGGAGATGAGAAGTGGATATATGCCATGCTCTGCATAATGAATGTCGACATCCTCTGAAACCAAAAGGTTAAAAGATTTAAGCTACCATGATGTTATTATAGTACTCAGTTACACTGCTTTGTGCAAAGGGAAGACTTGTTCAGATGCAGACCAATTGGACTGAGTCACAATTGCATTGTGTTATTTCAGAGAGGGAAATCAATACTTCTTAATTTTACCTGCTCTGTCTGGAGGACAGCAGGTGGAGAAATATTAGCAAGGGCAGTTAGAGAGATAAAAAAAAATAGTGTTTCAATGGAAATTATAACATTATGAAAGAAAAGAAAATGAGCTGAAAGAGATGTACTAAAATGCACACAGGCACATTCATGGCACAGTTCACACCAACTGCCACATTAAAAAGCACATGGATTGAAAGTATGCAGAGTACAACTACACGGATCTAACGAATGTGCATTGCCCACTTAGCACCAGTGAATGATACTGACTTGAAAAACTACACCCCAATAATGCAGCTAATGGCTGCTATTATCTAACCACACAACTTGTTTGGAAAGTGCACAGCTTAACTACAGAGAGAACCCTCAAGGCTGCTATTTAAATGGGCCATCAATTACTTCTGATTTGAAGTTAACTGATTTGAACTTGAGTTGATTATCAAAAAGTACAAATTACACCTCTGTCCATATCCCTGATGGGCCAAATTAATGCTGTCAAAATGAAGATCCTTCCTAAATTCTTATACCTTTTTCAATCCATACCAATTTTCATTCCTGAATGAAGTCTATCTTCAAAAATCTTAAAGTGTTGGGGGCATGGCTCCGCCCAATTTCCGCTTATATTACTGGGCAGCTAACAAACGTTATCTCATCTTTTGGTCTAATTTCCACAACCAATCTGACTGCCCAATATGGGTGGGAATGGAGCTGAACTCTATTGAAAGAATTTCTCTATTTCCACACTACTTAGATCCGCACTCCCTTTTCTTATGCCTAAACCAATTGCTAATCCAGTTATTAGGCACACCCTGAGAATATGGGCTCAGTTCAGAAAGTATAGTGGTCTGTATGGCTTCTCGCTTTCAAGTCCTATTCTACATAATCACCTATTCCAGCCTTCTATACATGATCCAACATTTCAAGACTGGTATAGAAAGGGCATTTAAAGCATTTAAAGAAGATCTTTTTATAGACAACTGCTTTGCATCATTTGAACAATTGTCTACAAAGTTTAACTTACCCAACACTCATTTCTTCAGATATTTGCAAATTAGACATTTTATTAGCCCTTTGTTATCAAACTTCCCTGAGGTACGTGATATGTTTCTCTGCATGAATCTATTGCGCAAAGGTCTAATGTCTATTTGTGACAAGGTAGCAGTTCTGAGGCAAGCCCGCCTTGACAAAATTAAAACTGCCTGGGAGCAAGATTTAAATTTTTCACTGTCAAATGATGTATGGGATTCAGTTCTCAAGTTAGTTAACTCAACCTCTTTATGTGCCTGCCACTGCCTGTTGCAGTTCGAGGTCGTACACAGGGCCCATACGTCTAAAACCAAATTATCTCGCATTTACCCAGACGTTAATCTGAGCTGCGACAAATGCAAAAGGGGCCAGGCTTCCCTTATTCACATGTACTGGATATGCCCTAGCTTGGAAAAATACTGGAAAGATCTTTTCCAAACTCTATCCCAAATACTTAATTACAATCTGGAACGTTACCCTTTGATTGCTCTTTTAGGCACCTCCGGAGAGGGGGACACGCACCTAAGTCTGACTAAACGTCGCGTACTGTCTTTTGCCTCTCTTTTGGCCAGGTGCACCATCTTGCTCCGGTGGAGGGATGCTGCCCTGCCCACCCATGCTCAGGGATATCATGTCCAGTCTGTACCTTGAGAAGATCCATTATTCAACTCTCGATTCAAAAGTTCCAAAAGGTGTGGGGACCCTTTCTTGAATATTTTCAGAATTCCCAGCCAAACTAAAGGTTCAGTCCTTCTTCCTTTCCTCTGCACATAACTCCCTGAATTTCAGCATTCTCCAGTAAAATTCTACAAACTCAGACGTGTAAACATACAACAGTTTATGTGTTAGGAAGCTACACCTTCTCTATACCAATGCAGCTCTGTGGGGATAAAGGTTCTCTTTAATCCTTTTTGCTAATGCAATGATGGCTTGAAGATGGAAATTGGGAAGGGTAGGTCAGGGCAGGGAGGCAACCAAAGCATGATTGTATTACGGGTGCATCTCTTACATAGATGTGAATTGTACATTTGTTACATTTGTTATGTACTGCACAAACCTCCTTTGTCCTATGCTTTCTTGATTAAAAAAAAACAATAAAAATATTGCTGAGAAAAAAAAATACAAATTACACCTGTAGATCTCAACATATTTCCATAATTATCTGGTGAATGGCGTTGTATAATATTGTCTTGATTTCTAGGCTATAAAAATCATTTGCACCCAGTCATCAAATATTTTGCTGAGCATTCCTCTCCTTGAATGATAGATGACACAGAACAAAGTGAACTGCAACAAAAAGGTGAGAAGAGCCCTCAGCACGAGGTCCTAAATACCAGGTAATGATACCAGGTAACATTTCTTACCTGAGTATCACAAGCAGAAATGTTTTAAAGACTCCAATATGGTGTCATGAATAAATGTCTCATATTCCAGCCATACAGTTGCAGAATACGGCTTGATTCAATAGTTGCAATGGTCACTCTTGGGCACTTGGCAAACTAATACATGAAATATTTTTGATATTCCATCATTTCCAACACATAACTGAAATTGGATAGACCTGGGGAATTTCAATATACAGCTAGATTGAGAAAAATCAGGTTGTTGCAGGATCCCAAAAGAGGAAATTTGTAGAATGCCTACGAGATGGCTTTCTAGAGCAGCTCGTGGTTGAGCACACTAGGATGATCAGCTATTCTGGATTGGGTGTTGTGCAATGAACAAGAATTGATTAGAGAGCTTATGGTAAAGGAACCCATAGGGGAAACTGATCACAAGATGATTATATTCACCAATTGAGAGGGAGAAGCTAAAGTTAGACGTATCAGTATTACAGTGGAGAAAAGGGAATTACAGAGGGATGAGAGCAGAGCTGGCCTAAGTTGATTGGAAGGGGACACCAGCAGGGATGACAGAAGAGTAGCATGGCTGGACTTTCTGGGAGCAATTTGGAAGGCTCAGGATAGGTACATCCCAAAGAAATATTCTAAAGATAGGATGACACAACCGTGGCTGACAAGAGAAGTCAAAGCCAACTTGAAAACATATAATAGAGCAAAAGTTGGTGGGAAGTTAGAGGATTGGAAAGCTTTTAAAAAACCACAGAAGGCAAATTAGAAGTAAAAAAAAAGGAAAAAGATGGAATACAAAGGTAAGCCAGCTGATAATATTAAAGAGAATACCAAAAGTTTCTTCAGATGTATAAAGAATAAAAGAGAGGCATGAGTAGATATCGGACTGCTGGAAAATGAAGCAGAAGAGGTAGTAATGGAAATGGCAGACTAACTGAATAAGTATTTTGCATTAGTCTTCACTGTGGAAAACACTAGTGGTATGCTGCAAGTTCTAAAGGGTCAGAGGACAGTGTGAGTGAAATTGCTATTACTAGGGAAGAGGTACTTGGGAACAGAAAGGTCTCACCTGAACCAGATGGTCTACACCTCAGGGTTCTGAAAGAGGTGGCTGAAGAGATTATTAATGATCTTTTAAGAATCTCTAGATTCTGGCATGGTTCCTGAGGACTGGAAAACCACAAATATCCCACTCTTCAAGAAGGGAGAGGGGTGGAAGAAAGGAAATTACAGGCCAGTTAGGCTGACCTCAGTGGCTGGGAAGATGTTGGAGTTGATTGTTAAGGATGTGGCTTCAGGGTACTTGGAGGAACATGATAAAGTAGGCTAGACACCATGTTTTCCTTAAGGGGAAATCCTGCTTGATAAGTCTGTTGGAATTCTTTAAAGAAATTACAGGCAGGATAGACAAAGCAGAATTGGTGGATCTTCTGCATTTGGATTTTCAAAAGGCCTTTGACAAGGTGCCACACATGAGACTACTTAATAAGTTAAGAGCCCATGATATTACAGGGAAGATAGCATTGCCCAATTGGCATGGGGTAAAGAGTGGCAATAAAGGGAACCTTTTCTGAGTGGCTGCCAGTCACTAGTGGTGTTCCACAGGGATCTCAGTTGGGACTGCTTCTTTTTAATTTATTTGTCAATAATTTGGATGATGGAATAGATGGCTTTGTGGCTCAGTTTTCAGATATGTAGATAGATGGAGGGGCAGGTAGTGCTGAGGAAGCAGGGATCTACATAAGAACTTAAGCAAATTAGAAGAATGTGCAAAGAAGTGGCAGATGGAATACTGTGTCAGGGTGTGTATAATCATTCACTTTGGTGGAAGAATTAAAAAGGTAGACCATTTTCTAAATTGAGAGAAAATTCAAAAATCCATGGTGCAAAGGAACTTTGGAGCCCTCATGCAGGATTCCCTAAAGGGTAATTTGTAGGTTGAGTCAGTTGTGAGGAGGCAAATGCAATGTTTGCAAGAGGACTAGAATTTAAAAGATGTAATGTTGAAGCTTTATAAAGTACTGAGAAAGCCTTGTTTGGAGTTTTGGGCCCCTTATCTAAGAAATAATATGCCGACATTGGAGAGGGTTCAGAGAACGCTTACAAGAATGATTCTGGGTTACCATATGAGGACCAATTGATTGTTTGGGGCCTGTATTCATTGGAATTCAGAAACATAAGGTGGGATCTCATTGAAATCTATCAAATGTTGAAAGGCCTTGATAGAGTGGATGCGGACAGGATGTTTCCTATGGTGGGAGAGTCTAGGATCGGAGGCACAGCCTCAGAAAAAAGGAACATACATTTAGAATGGAGATGAGGAGGAATTTCTTTCGACGGAGAGTGGTGAATCTGTGGAATTCATTGTCTATGGAAGCCAAGATCATTTAACATATTTAAGGCAGAGGTTGATAGGTTCATGATTAGTCAGGGCATAAAGGCTTACAGGAAGGCGGCAGGAAATTGGGGCTGAGAGGGAAATAGATCAGCCATGATGAATTGGCAGAGCAGTGTTGATGTGCCAAATGGCCTAATTCTGCTCCTAAATCCTATGGTCTTATGGTCACCACAAATTCCCTTTATTCTCGGAGTATTGAATTCTAGGAGAGTTAAATTTATTTCCTTCTCTCTGAAAGAGAGCATTATATAACAATTCAACATAGATTTTCCAGGTATGTGAACTGTCTAATTATAAAGGGTTCCATGAATGAACAGAAATCAAGCTGACAGCATCAGACTGAATCCTGAGATCTTGTACAATCATATTTAACAGTTTATGAGTACTTGAAGAATTATAACCAGCAAGGTTACGGTCTAAAAGCAAGGAAAGCTAAGGTCAGCTTTAGCTAACACGAACATGATGAGCTGAATGGTTTGTTTCATACCATCAGTTTCTGAACATACACTTTATTCACATTCATACTGAGAAAATCACGACGATTCCTGATTGATACTTAGGTAGGACTCGCAACACATTTTTCGTGTGACAATTCACTGAGCCTCCATCATTTAGATGATTAAAATGATTTATGGGTTATTTTTCTTTCTTCCACGAGGCATACAATATAACAGCAGGGAGGTTGTACTAAGGATTCACACAACTGTAGTTAGGCCACAGCTGAAGTACTGTATACAGTTCATCACATTACAGAAAATATGACACAGAGATTGGAAAACAGAGCAATGAAAGAACACAACATAAATTACAGTTGTTTTTCTTGGAGAAGGCAAATTTTCACCAGTTGGGTATGAAACTCACCACCCAAATGTTAGCCCTGACAGAAACTCTCATCATGTTCAAAAATTACTTGGATATGCACATGAAAATCTATGACTTGCAGGGCTACGGATCTTGTTATGGAAGCTGGGATTAAGTCGGTAGCCCTTTTGAAATAAGCATTGGTACGATAGGCTAAGTATCTTCAAAAAGTGTCACCACATATTTTTTAATTGAATCTTCATTAAAGGGTGGCTTCTTATAACAGCTATTATTTCACCAATCCCTCTTGATTTTTTTGAGAACTACCCAAAAGAGCACAGTGAGAATCATCCTGTCACCTGCAGCCACATCATATATTGCATTGCTAAGTCTCTGCCAAAATTACAAATTCCCCAAGCAATGGGCAGAATCATCTGACCCATCTCTCGCTGCCATTCCTTGCTGCATTCCTTAGTGTCTGATTTCTTCTTGATCACTGTCACTATGTTTGGCTGTTCTTGGAGCTTATTATCCTCCCACCTATCTCACCTGTTTCTGCAGAAGGCTCTAAAAACTAATATTTTAAATAAGGAAATTACAGATATATTAAACATTTACTTCACACAGAGAGTGAAGGAACATTATGGCATTTATACAGAATAAAATGATAAAGAAACTAACATTACTAAGCATGATAAATCAAAAGGAACAGATCATTTTCACTCCAAGGCATTAAAGGAAATAACAGAGGTTAATGCAAATACACTAGGTTTCCATGATTCAGAAATTTTTCCTTTAGAATTGCTTTACTACTTAAGAAAGGCGAGAGAGGAGATAAAGACACCTATAAATCAATTAGGCAAGATTTAATGAGTAGAGTATGAACCAAAGATAAGAGCGACTGAATGCTCAAGTTCCATCTAACTTGAATGATTCAGGCTGATTTGTAAAGATAGGTCATACTATAAATGTTGACTTAGTGTTAACTTGATGACTCAGGTAATGGTCAGGAAAAGTCTGTGTTTGTCACTTATATGAACATTTAGAAAACATTTCATAAAGACTTGCATAAGGAATTACTGCCTAAAATCAAAGTACAATTGATGACTAATTATGTACATGATCAGAGTTTGATAGAGCAGCAGGAAATTCAAAACATGGAAAATATCAGAATCAGGTTTAATATCACTGGCATGTGTCGTGAAATTTGTTGTTCTGAAGCAGCAGTACTTTGCAATACATAATAACAAAAAAACTATAAACTATGTTAAGTATATATAAAAATAAATTAAATAAGTTGTGCTAAAAGAGAGGGGAAAATAGTGAGGTAGTGTTGATGGATTTATTGTCCATTCAAAAATATGATGGCAGAGAAGAAGCTGTGCTTGAAATGTTGAGAACATGTCCTCAGGCTCCTGTTTCACTTCCTTGATGGTAGCAATGAGAAGAGGGCATTCCTCGGTGATGGGGATTCTTAATTATGGGTGTCACCTTCTTAAGGCATCATCTTTGGAAGGTATCCTCAATGCTGGGGAGGCTAATGCCCATATTTGGACCTGGCTGAGTTTACAACTTTCTTCAGCTTTTTCCAATCCTGCACAATGGCCCCTCCATACCAGACGGTGATGCATACCAGACAGTTAGAATGCTCTCCATGATACATCTATAGAAATTTGCAAGAGTCTTTGGTGATATTCCAAGTCTCCTCAAACTCCTAATGAAATTTAGCTGCTATTGTGCCTTCTTTGTAATTGCATTAATATATTAAACTTGACAAATTTTTAGAGATGTTGACACCCAGAAAATTGAAACTGCTCACCCTTTCCAGTGCTGATCCCTCAATGAGGACTGGTGTGTCAACTTCCCTTCTTAAAGTCCACAATCAATTCCTTGGTCAGAGTGCCATTGAGTGCAAGGTTATTATTACTGCAACACCACTCAACCAGCTGATCTATCTCACTCCTGTACGCCAGTCAGGTACTCCATGTTTAAATCATTTAAGCTCACTGGCCATATACAGAAAACAAATAAAGGCTAATTTAAGATTTGCCTTAATATTTGGATAACTAGAAAACTAAGAAACTGGCCTCAAGATGGAGGTAATCGTTCAAACATGAAAATAAGATGCACTATTACATGTACAGAAGGATAGAAATATTGAACTCTTCTGCAAATGGCAGTCAAAATTATGTTAATATTAAGTCCAAGATTTCTGATATCTGAAAGAATTAAAGAATGTGAGCAAAGGGATACACAGCTGGCCCTCCTTATCCGCGAATCCTGCACGTGCGAATCAAGAAAACCCGGAAGTGCCCTTCCAGCACTTGTTGCTCGAGCATGTACAGACTTTCTTTTTTTCTTGCCATTGTTCCCTAAGCAATGCAGTATAACAACTATTTTACTTAGCATTTACATTGTATTAGGTACTATAAGTAATCTAGAGATGATTATACAGGAGGATGTACGTGGGTTATCTTGATCGGGATCGAAAATGCGTGGGTTATCTTGATTGGGAATCAAAAAAAATCAGAAGTTCTGTTAGTCAGTAAATTGGAACAGATACATCCGGTATTATTTAGCATCAGTTAGTCAAGCGTTTGTCTTAGTATATAGTATATATTTTACCTTTCTATGCATATAAAACACTTAAGAACATATGTTTCAATGCTGGGCTCGGGAACTTCTTCCCAAGTTCGATCCGGTGACAGACCGCTATTGAGTGCGCTCTCCACCATGCCGGATTGATGTGAGGATCAAAAACCCAAAACCCCAAAACACAATAATTAAACCATTGCATTGCTTAGTAATGATTGTAGCTTTCTTTGGGGCAGAGCCTTTCTCACTTTATCCATTAAAATTGTTCCTAAAAGTGTGAGGCGACTGTAGCCTAACGCTTTTCCAATGACTGATGGCATTTCACCTCTTTCCAAACACTTTATTATTTCCACTTTATTTTCAATTGCGATCGCTTCCCGTCAATGGAACAGAAACACTGTGGGCCGCAGGTCCCGAGCTCCACCGGCTCCCGAGGTCTGCTGGGTCCTAAGGACCACCACACTGAATTGCCCGGGTCCTAAAGTCCACTGCACTGAGCCAGGTTAAATGGGACAAGTGGCGACTGTGCTGGGTTTGGGCATATGATCCTCCACAATATTCCGCATGGAAATTTAAACTGGAGGTGGCAATGCTTTTTTTTACAAGGTTGAGTTGCGAGCTCGACATCAATCTGGAACGGATAGTACAGGAGTCACTGGATCAACATCAAACCGGCACAGGAGCAGTCTGTCATTGGATCAAACTCAGGAAACTCCGTTCTCGAGCCCAGCACTGATCTCACTGCGCCACCAGCTGACCAGAACGAGGGGAGGGGTGAATCTTGCTAAGAAAAATTTAAGCCAAATACAAAGTTACACACTCAACATAGTGTCAACGGCAACGACTTAAAATGGCAGACAGCGTCATGATCCAACTTAAAATGGCAGACAGCGTTGTCCTTCCTCAGTTCATAAGTAAGAGTATGTCCGTAAGTCGGATGTTCGTAACTCAGGGACTACCTATATATCACTAAAAACATTTCACACCAGGATAGCTAACAATATAATTTCTGAACAGAATGCATATATACTCAGATTAGATAAAAATGGAATGGATTATTTTCACAGAATGAGATTTGATAAATATAAGTCAGCCTTTATAAAGTGGACTTCAATGTAAGAGAAATGGAACTATAATGAACACTTACAAAAAGTTGGTATGAAAAGGTCAAAAGAAGTTGTACACTGTACACATGCTCTGATGATTGCAGTGGAAGCTCTAGGCGGAAATTCAGAAGGTCCATCTTCCCATCTTGATTTATGTCTTCTTCTAAAGCCTACAAAAATGTCATGTTAAATGACTTAAAATTTATTTTACTATGTTTTTGAGTATGCAGAAGCAAATAAAATATCAGTCTAAAACAGTATAACATAGCATTATAGAACAGATCTGTACAGCACAGAAATGGTCCCTTCAGCCCATAATATCTGTGTCAAACATGATTCCAAATTAAACTAGCTCCAGTCAAGACAGCACCAAGCAGTGGTCTCCATCTAGATTGCAGTTTGGATTTAATTGTTTTTAAGTTCATTGTGATGGCTTTGGGGACAGAGAGGGGAAATTGAGGTCAGATTAGAGTTTGTGGACATGGATGTGGAAGAGTTAGAGGTAAGGCCTCTGCTCCGCTCTCGAAATCCAGTGACATAGGTAGGTGATGAACGATTCCAAAATCCAGGCCTCTGCTCTGCTCAAAAGCCAGTGACTTGGACAGGTGATGAAAGAAATACGTGGATGTCAAGCTGTCCCAGGTTGGTAGGTCCCAGGATCAAAAGTCCGTGCATGCAGGGGGCACAAGGACAGGTCAGTCAGTGAGCCAATCAGAGTCCTGTCATTGGCTAGTCTGGGGGTTGATACCAAAGACAGAAACCTGAAGATCAATTGGAAATCGAGAAATTTAAGCCTGACGCCGAAGCCTTGAGACTGGAGACTTATCCTGTAGTTGAAGGACTATCCCTGTGTATGGGTGGGTGTGAAGGATGAAAAGGGCAAATTTTGCTGTTCTTTTGCTGTGTTCTGTGCTGTTCTGCTGAGCAATGTGGAAATGTTACATTGGCACTGGAATGTGTGGTGACACTTACAGACTACCCCCAGCACATCATTAATGCAAACAACACATTTTGCTATTTGTTTCCATGTATACATGATAAATACATCTGAAACTAATTCCCTTGTGTCTCCACATGATCCATGCATGAGTCCAACAGCCTCTTAAATGCAACTATTGTATCTGCATCCACTACTCTCCTTGGCAGCCCATTCCAGGCTCCTACCATGCTCTGTGTAAAAAAACTCACTCCGCACATCTCCTTTGAACTAGCCTCTAATACTTGAGAAAAGCTCACACTTTTCTCAAGTATTATACTATGAGAAAATACTACCATGAGAAAAGCCACACTTCAATAAAAAAGCTAAAACATAAACAAAAATACAAATTGCACAATGTCTTACATTTTCATGATGGCCCTTTATTCACCTGGTACATGGCTTACACATTTATGCACAGTGATATGTTGCATGTCATTGAAGAATCACTTGATTAATTGTTTAATTGTGGCCCATACCAATGAAATATAATTTTGCCCTACTTAAAGGAAAGCTGCAAGCAGGTTGCCACTGTAAGCCAATTCACATAGGTCTCCTTTTTACAAGTTTACTGCCCATTTTTGCTTCAGGCAAGCCTTTATATATGAACAGGCTTTGGGGCGACCAGCTGGGATGAATCTATCAACTGCCGTGGGGCGACAGGCATCTTCAGTCACCTAGGAACTCGGATGGTAGCCACGTTTCTGACTTGCATACTGCTCATTACAAACAATTCACAGGATCTTGGAAGGGAGGACATGTACAGGGTTTTGTTGCTGTTTCCTGTATTCCTCTTGAATTTGTGGACAACAAAAATCATGTCCATTGTTTTTCGAAATAAACTGAATCCATACTTCAGTAAACACTTCCATAGCCACTAGGAAATGATGGGGAATAGTACTTCTGTGGTAACCATGATTAGATCTGTTTCTGTTCTTGTGATTATGGTGTCTTTGAGATCACGTGGAATGCCTTTCCTCTTTCCAGTGGATCTGCTTAGATTAATGACATAAATATCACATTGAATGACTTACTGTCACTAATGGAACTCGAAGATGGTCCCCTTGTAGATTATTGAAATTCTCAAATGTACTCCATGCCACAAAGTCACCACTTGTACTGGTTGCAGCAATCATTAAAACTTGGTACTGGAACTTAACATTTGGCTGCTCTTCGTATGTGTTTACCTTTAACCAAAACCCTGCAGGAACAAAATCAGGTTTAATCAATGGCATGTACATACCAAACACTAAGTTAAACTAAATTTAAAATTTTACAAACATCCCATCAAGCTCCAATGTGTACCTTAATTACATATCACAATATTTATTACAACTACAACAGTCTCAGAAAATCATGAAGCAAAAAATTGTTAACTAAATAAAGCAGAATGCCTAAGAAATAATACCTAGAGAGCCTAGCAGCAAAGAAGCAATAACTTGGCACACAAATAAAGAACTAGCAAGCAGACTCAGATATACGATCAAATAGAAAGGAAAAGCAAATCGAAATTGTTCACTGTCATTTCTGAAAATACTTCAGATTCCAGATTCATTTATCGTATTCCATCAAAGCGTACATTGAAATGCTTTGTTTGAGTTAACAACCATCAAACACACAAGTGTTACCACACACCCTGGTTCCAAGAATTTTTCGCCCAAGAAATTGAAGTATAACTTGTTATACAAGTTTGTGAAATAACAAACCACAGGTTGTAGTGATGTGCTACACACAGCGCTGAAATAACGGCATGCAGTCGTTAAGTCGTTAACTTCGCGATGCTGGCATTTAAATCTCCAGCGCCCGCCCTCTCCAGGCGGAAATGACGTCAGAGGTGCATTACCATAGTCTCCATAGTTACCATTACCATAGTTACTATTTGTGAGCCAGTTCGCCTGCGCAGAAAGTGGGTCGCCACATAACCCCACCCCAGAACCGGCGATACACCCCCCAATGTCCACAGTCTGGATCAGCCTCTGTTTGGGAGGTCTGCCTCTGCGTCACGGTGCCTGAACCTCGACCAGCTGTGCCGTCCACATGGGCTGGTTTGAGTCGGTCCACTGTGAAAACCTCCTCTTTCCCCCCAATGTCCAGAACATACGTGGACCCGTTGTTGATCACCTTGAATGGCCCCTCGTCCGGCCGCTGTAGCAGTGCCCGGTGTCCGCCCCTTCGTACAAACACAAACTTACAGTTCTGCAGGTCTTTGTGTACGTGGGTCGGGGTCCGTCCATGCTGTGAAGTTGGTACAGGGGCCAGGTTGCCGAGCCTTTCGCATAGTCTGTCCAGGACTGCTGCGGGTTCTTCCTCTTGCCCCCTTGGGGCTGGTATGAACTCTCCCGGGATGGCCAGGGACACGCCGTACACCAACTCGACCGACGAGGCGTGCAGATCCTCATTGGGCGCTGTACGAATTCCAAGCAGGACCCAGGGAAGCTCATCCACCCAGTTAGGTCCTCTCAGGCGGGCCATGAGAGCCGACTTCAAGTGATGGTGGAAGAGTTCCTCTAGTCCGTTCGACTGTGGGTGGTAGGCAGTAGTGTGGTGCAGCTGTGTCCCCAAAAGGCTGGCCATAGCTGACCACAGGCTGGAGGTGAACTGGGCGCCTCTGTCGGAGGTAATGTGGGCCGGTACCCCGAAGCGTGCTACCCAGGTTGCGATCAGTGCTCGGGCACAGGAATTGGCAGATGTGTCGGTGAGCGGGACCGCCTCTGGCCATCTCGTGAACCGGTCTACCATCGTTAGGAGGTACCGTGCTCCTTGGGACACTGGTAGGGGGCCCACAATATCCACATGAATGTGGTCGAACCTCCGGTGGGTGGGTTTGAACTGCTGCGGTGGGGCTTTAGTGTGCCGCTGCACCTTGGCTGTTCGGCACTGCACACACGTTCTGGCCCATTCACTGACCTGCTTGCGAAGTCCGTGCCACGCGAACTTGCTGAAGGCCAGCCGGACAGTTGTCCTGATAGATGGGTGTGCCAAACCGTGTATGGATTCAAAAACTCACCGCTTCAGGCTGCCGGGACGATGGGGCGAGGTTGGCTGGTAGCCACGTTGCACAGGAGGGTCCTATCACCTGGGCCTACGAGAAAGTCCTGCAGCTGCAAACCTGAGACTGCGGTCCTGTAGCTGGGCATCTTGTCGTCTGCCTGCTGCGCCTCCGCCAGTGCTTCATAGTCCACCCCCAGGGACAGGGCCTGGACAGCTGGTCTGGAGAGTGCATCCGCCACGACGTTGTCCTTTCCCGAGACATGCTGGATGTCCGTCGTGTACTCGGAGATGTAGGACAGATGTCGCTGCTGGCGAGCCGACCAGGGATCGGACACCTTCGTGAATGCGAAGGTCAACGGTTTGTGGTCCGTGCATGCAGCGAATGGCCTGCCTTCTAAGAAGTACCTGAAATGCCGGATTGCTAGATACAGTGCCAACAGCTCCCGGTCGAAAGCACTGTACTTGAGTTCGGGTGGTCGTAGGTGCTTGCTGAAGAATACCAGGGGTTGCCAGCGCCCCTCGATGAGCTGCCCCAGCACCCCACCAACTGCTGTGTCAGATGCGTCCACCGTGAGGGCGGTCGGAACGTCCATTCTGGGGTGCACCAGCATCGTGGCATCTGCCAAGGCTTCCTTGGCTTTAACGAAAGCGGCTGAGGCCTCCTCGTCCCAAGTAATGTCCTTGCCTTTACCCGACATCAGGGTGTACAAAGGGCGCATGATACAGGCTGCTGAGGGGAGGAAACGGTGGTAGAAGTTCACCATACCAATGAACTCCTGCAGGCCTTTGACTGTGTTGGGCCAGGTAAAGTGGAGGATCGTGTCTACCTTGGCTGGCAGAGTTGTTGCCCCATCTTTGGTAATCCTGTGGCCCAGGAAGTCGATGGTATCGAGACGGAACTGGCATTTGGCCGGGTTGATCGTGAGGCCGAAATCACTCAGGCGGGAGTAGAGCTGGTGGAGGTGGGACAGATACTCCTTACGACAACTGCTGGCTATAAGGATGTCGTCCAAATAGATGAACGCAAAGTCCAGGTCGCGTCCCACTGCATCCATTAGCCACTGGAACGTCTGTACAGCATTCTTCAGGCCGAACGGCATTCGGAGGAACTCGAGCAGGCCGAACGGGGTGATGAGTGCTGTTTTGGGGATGTCTTCAGAGTGCATCGGGATTTGATGGTATCCCCAGATGAGGTCTACTTTGGAAAAGATTCTTGTCCCATGCAGGTTTGCTGCAAAGTCCTGTATGTGCGGCATGGGGTAGTGGTCTGGAATGGTAGCCTCGTTCAGTCTGCGGTAGTCGCCGCATGGTCTCCAATCCCTGGCTGCTTTGGGCACCATGTGCAGGGGGGGAGACCCATGGGCTGTCGGACCTCCATATGATCCCCAATTCCTCCATCCTCTTGAACTCCTCCTTCGCCAGGCGAAACTTCTCCGGGGGCAGCCTTCATGCACGGGCGTGGAGGGGTGGTCCCTGGGTCGGAATGTGATGCTGTACCCCGTGTCTGGGCATAGCTGCTGTGAACTGCGGTGCCAGAATCAATGGAAAGTCCACCAGGATTCTGGTGAATTCGTTGTCCGACAGCGTAATGGAGTCCAGGTGTGGGGCTGGCAACTTGGCTTCACCCAGGGAGAATGTCTGGAAAGTCTCGGCATGTACCAGTCTTTTCCCTTGCAAGTCAACCAGCAGGCTGTGAGCTCGCAAGAAGTCCGGCCCCAGGAGTGGTTGGGCCACCACGGCCAGTGTGAAGTCCCACGTGAACCAGCTAGCGCCAAACTGCAGCTGCACTGTGCGGGTGCCGTAGGTCCGTATCGTGCTGCTGTTTGCAGCCCTCAGGGTGGGTCCTAGCTTCCTGTTGCGGGTGTCGTACCCCGTTGGGGGCAAGATGCTGATCTCCACTCCGGTGTCGACCAAGAAGCGGCGTCCCGACTGTTTGTCCCAGACGTACAAGAAGCTGTCCTGGTGGCCAGCCGCCATAGTCATCAGCGGCAGCTGGCCCTTGCAGGATCAGCAACAACGGCAGGCTTTTGTGCCCCACCGCTGGTGGTAGAAACACCACTGTCCACTGG
The DNA here is from genome assembly GCF_030144855.1 of Hypanus sabinus. Classification (NCBI taxonomy): domain Eukaryota; kingdom Metazoa; phylum Chordata; class Chondrichthyes; order Myliobatiformes; family Dasyatidae; genus Hypanus; species Hypanus sabinus. The sequence goes on from NC_082722.1 coordinate 53,594,134, forward strand.
CCTCCTCACTCCTGCCTCTGTGTTGTGTGCGCCCCCTGCCGGGCCTGGTCTGGTCTGCTGTTGAGAGCGTTGCCTGGTAATCTGACAGACGGACGCCACGCTCTCCCTCTTGGCTTTCCACAGCACGTCTGCCCGGGCCGCCACCTTCAGGGGGTCGCTGAAATCTGCATCGGCCAGCAGCAGATGTATGTCCTCGGGCAGTTGTTCTAGGAACGCTTGCTAGAACATGAGACAGGGCTTGAGTCTGTCAGCCAGGGACAGCATCTCGTTCATCAATGCTGATGACAGTCTGTCTCCCAAACCGTCCAGGTGAAGCAGGCGGGCACCCCGCTCACGCCGTGAGAGGCCAAAGGTCCCAATGAGCAGCACCTTGAATGCTTCATATTTGCCTTCTGCCGGGGGCGACTGTATGAAATCCGCAACCTGGGCGGCCGTCTCCTGGTCAAGGGCACTCACCACGTGGTAGTAACACGTGGAATCAGAGGATATCTGCCAAATCTGGAACTGGGCTTCTGCTTGGCTAAACCACACGCATGGTTGCAGCTTCCAGAAAGTCAGCAGTTTTAGTGAAACTGCGTGAACAGATGAAGAGTCAGTCATCTTTGGTCCAAATCCCATTTGGACCATCGGGGTCATCAATGTAGCGATGTGCTGCACACAGCGCTGAAATAACGACACGCAGTCGATAAGTCGTTTTGAGATTAGTTTATTCAAACTTCACGGTGCTGGCATTTAAATCCCTAGCACCCGCCCTCTCCGGGCGGAAATGACATCAGAGGTGCATTATCAAAGTCTCCCCCCGCGCGCTGTCTATTTGTGAGCCGGTTCGCCTGCGCAGAAAGTGGGTCACCACAAGGTAACCTTATATAATTCACTTTACTTACTAGAAAACAAATTTGCTTGGAAAACTAAGTAACCTTTTCCACAGAGACATACTTGGCCCGTCGAATCTGCTCCACCATTTCATCAGAAGCTGATCCAATCTCCTCTTTAGTCCCATTCCCCCACCTTCTCACCATAACCTTTGATGCTCTGACTACTCAGATACCTATCAATCTCTGCCTTAAATCTCTGCCTCACCCAATGACTTGACTTCCACTGCCGCCATGGCAACAAATTCCATAGGTTCACCATCCTCTGGCTAAAAAATTTTTTTCACATCTCTGTTCTGAATGGGCGCCCTGCAATCCTCAAGTCATGTCCTCTTGTACTAGACTCCCCCACCATTGGAAACAACTTTGCCACATCCACTCTGTCCATGCCTTTCAACATTCGAAATGTTTCTAAGAGGTCCCCCCTCGTTCTTCTAAACTCCAAAGAGTACAGTCCAAGAGCGGTTAAACAGTCCTCATATGTTAACCCTCTCATTCCCGGAATCATTCTAGTGAATCTCTGAACCCTCTCCAATGTCAGCACATCCTTTCTTAAATAAGGATCCCAAAACTGCACACAGTATTCCAAGAGAGTATTCCACAGTATTCCAGTGCCTTATACAGCCTCAACATCACATCCCTGCTCCTATACTCTATTCCTCTAGAAATGAATGCCAACATTGCATTCACCTTCTTCACCACCGACTCAACCTGGAGGTTAACTTTAAGGGTATCCTGCACGAGGACTCCCAAGTCCTGTTGCATCTCAGAACTTTGAATTCTCTCCCCATTTAAATAATAGCCTGCCCGTTTATTTCTTCTACGAAAGTGCATGACTGTACACTTTCCGACATTGTAATTCATTTGCCACTTCTTTGTCCATTCCCCCAATCTATCCAAGTCTCTCTGCAAACTCTGTTTCCTCAGCACTACCACCTATCTTTGTATCATCAGCAAACTTAGCCACAAAGCCATAATCCAAATCATTGATATACAACGTAAAAAGAAGCGGCCCCAACACGGACCCCTGTGGAACACCACTGATAACTGGCAGCCAACCAGAATGGGATCCCTTTATTCCCACTCTCTGTTTACTGCCAATCAACCAACGCTCTATCCACGTATGTAACTTCCCTGTAATTCCATGGGCTCTTATCTTGTTTAGCAGCCTCATGTGCGGCACCTTGTCAAAGGCCTTCTGAAAATCCAAATACACAACATCCACTGCATCTCTCTTGTCTAGCCTACTTGTAATTTCCTCAAAAAATTGCACTAGGTTTGTCAAGCAGGATTTTCCTTTAAGGAAACCAAGCTCAGTTCTGTCTATCTTGTCATATGCCTCCAGGTACTTCGTAACCTCATCCTTGACAATCGACTCCAACAACTTCCCAACCACTGATGTCAAGGTAACAGGTCTATAATTTCCTTTTTGCTTCCTTGCCCCTTTCTTAAATAGCGGAGTGACATTTGCAATCTTCCAGTCCTCCAGAAGCAGGCCAGAATCTATCAACTTTTGAAAGATCATTGCTAATGCCGCTGCAATCTCCACTGCTACCTCCTTCAGAACACGATGGTGCATTCCATCTGGTCCAGGAGATTTATCTACCCTCAGACTATTCAGCTTCCTGAGTACTTTCTCTGTCGTAATTGTGACTGCACATATTTCTCTTCCCTGACACCCTTGAATGTCCAGTACATTGTTGATGTCTTCCTCAGTGAAGACTGATGCAAAATACTCATTCAGTTCCTCCACCATCTCCTTATCTCCCATTACAATTTCTCCAGCATCATTTTCTATCAGTCCTATATCTACTCTCACCTGTCTTTTACTTTTTATATACTTGAAAAAGCTTTTAGTATCCTCTTTGATATTATTTGCTAGCTTCCTTTCATAGTTCATCTTTTCCCTCTTAATAACCTTTTTAGTTTCCTTTTGTAAGCTTTTAAAAACTTCCCAATCCTCTGTCTTCCCACTAATTTTTGCTTCCTTGTATGTCCTCTGCTTTGCTTTTAATTTGGCTTTGACCTCGTCAGCCACAGTTGCATCCTTTCCCCATTTGAAAATTTCTTCTTCTTTGGAATATATCTGTCTTGCACCTTCCTCACTTCTCGCATAAACTCCAGCCACTGCTGCTCTGCCGTCCTTCCCACTAGTGCCCCTTTCCAGTCAACCTTGGCCAGTTCCTCTCTCATCCCATTGTAATTTCCTTTACTCCACTGAAATACCGACACATCGGATTTCGGCTTCTCTTTCTCAAATTTCACAGTGAACTCAATCATGTTGTGATCACTGCCTCCTAAGGGTTCCTTCATTTCCATCTCTCTAATCACCTCTGGTTCATTACACAATACCCAATCCAGTACAGCCAATCCCCTAGTGGGCTCAACAATAAGCTGTTCTAAAAAGCCATCTCGTAGACATTGTACAAATTTTGTCTCGAGATCCAGTGCCAACCTGATTTTCCCAATCGACTCACATGTTAAAATCCCCTACAATTATCATAACACTGCCCTTCTGGCAAGCCTTTTCGATTTCCTGTTGTAATTTGTAGTCCACCTCACTGCAGCTGTTTGGAGGCCTGTAGATAACTGCCATCAGGGTCCTTTTACCCTTGCGATTTTTTAGCTCAACCTATAAAGATTCTGTACCTTCTGATCCTATGTCAACTCTTTCTAATGATTTAATATCATTTCTTACCATTAAAGCCACGTCACCCCCTCTACCTACCCGCCTCCCGAAACACTGTGTATCCTTGGACGTTCAGCTCCCAAAGACATGCATTCTTTAGCCAGGTCTCAGTGATGGTCACAATATCATACCTGCCAATCTGTAACTGTGGTACAAATTGACTCACATTATTTTGTATACTACGTGTATTCAAATATAACACCTTCAGTCCAGTATTCACCCTTACTGATTTTGTCCACCTTTTATACTGCAACTCATCACATTGACAACAACTTTGCCCTATCATCAGCCTCTTCCTGATAGCAGTCTCACTACACACTACCTCATCCTCAGTCCTATCACTCCACTTCCCATCCCTCTGCCAAATTAGTTTAAACCCTCCCCAACAGCTCAAGCAAACCTGCCCACTAGGATATCGATCTCCCTCGGGTTGAGGTATAATATGTCCATTTTGTACAGCCCATACCTTCCCCTGAAGAGATCTTAATGATCCACAAATTTTAAACCCTGCTCTCTGCAGTTCCTCAACTGTGCATTCAAAGGTTCAAAGATTCATTTTTTTGACAAAATATGCATGTACAATACAACGCTGATATTTGTCTACTCCAGATAGCCATTAAATACAGAAAGACCATGAAAGAAAAGACATCAACTCCCCCCAACCGGCAAGAAAAAGAAAAGAAACAAAACTCACAGACCCCAAAATCACCCCCTTGCCTGCAGCAAAAACACACAGCCACAATAACAATCAGCCACTCCTTACACATAACAATTCTGACCCCCTCACTCACAGCAACAGTAGCATCAAATCCCCAACTCCTTGCACACAAAATATTAATGGAAAACACACCCTCCATAAGAAAGAAACCAACATTAAACTGAAGGAAACCAATGTAAAGTACAATCCAACAATCATATAAAACTCAGAACATGGGAAATGTCTTTTTGTTTGCATACAAGGAGAGCAGCTGCACGAATTCAGTCCTTCCATAAAGAGTGACTGACGACCTGGATCCAAACGCCACCGATCCGGCTGCTACTGGAAGCCATCGCTGACCCCTCTGCTTCAATCTTCCTTGCCGCTTCGAGATGGAATAGTCTATGACCCAGCGCCTCATCTATGGTATTTTCCACAAGTCAGCTTCTGTTCCTGGACTTTTTTAGCCCATCTCTGATCTCCACAAGGCAGCTCTCTAGACACAGCATAGCATTAGATCCTTCAATCGAGATCCAAACTGTATGTCACAGCCTCCAACAGTTTCCGTAACACAATCAAGACAAATAAAAAAACAAGCAGCAGACGTAGAAAAAGTGAAATAATTGGAAAGATTTGCTATCCGAAAGATGTTGCTCCAGTAATCATTGCTCACTGGCACTATGTTGACTGTATCATATTGCCAAATTAGATTAGATCAGATTCAACTTTATTGTCATTGTGCCGAGTACAGATACAAAGCCAAATGAAATGCAGTTAGCATCTAACCAGAAATGCAAAAGACTAGTGTTATTTACAAAATAACTGCAAATAAAAATTAAGTGCTACAGCACACAAATATAAAAGTTCTGAGACAGTACAATATGGGTGCAATACTGCTTAGCGCTGTGATGTGAGGTTCAGTAGGGTCACAGCCTCTTCCTGTGCCTGCTGGTGCAGGAGCGGAAGCTCCTGTAGCGCCTATTGGATGGGATCGCTTTTTGCCCTGCCCAGGCAGCATTTATGGTAGATGTTCTCAATGGTGAGCAATTGGGTGCCGATAATACGCAAATAATCCAATTCTTACCCTCACTGGTGCATGGCCATTAGCACTCCTGTTTTGGAATGGCGATATGTGTCTAGAGATCACTATTCCCTAGCTTTCATGAACTTCTCCAGACAGATGTACTTTAATGATCCCGAGGGAAATTGGGTTTTGTTACAGTCGCACCAACCAAGAATAGTGTAGAAATATAGCAATATAAAACCATAAATAATTAAGTTATTCCAAGCGGAAATAAGTCCAGGACCAGCTATCGGCTCAGGGTGTCTGACACTTTGAGGGAGGAGTTGTAAAGTTTGATGGCCACAGGCAGGGATGACTTCCTATGATGCTCAGTGTTGCACCTCGGTGGAATGAGTCTCCGGCTGAATGTACTCTTGTGCCTAACCAGTACATTATGGAGTGGATGGGAGACATTGTCCAAGATGGCATGCAACTTAGACAACATCCTCTTTTCAGACACCACCATCAGAGAGTCCATTTCCACCCCCACAACATCACTGGCCTTATGAATGAGTTTGTTGATTCTGTTGGTGTCTGCTACCCCCAGCCTACTGCCCCAGCACACAACAGCAAACATGATAGCACTGGCCACCACAGACTCATAGAACATCCTCAGCATCGTCTGGCAGACGTTAAAGGACCTCAGTCTCCTCAGGAAGTAGAGATGGCTCTGACCCTTCTTGTAGACAGCCTCAGTGTTCTTTGACCAGTCCAGTTTATTGTCCATTCGTATCCCCAGGTATTTGTAATCCTCCACTATGTCCACACTGATCCTTTGGATGGAAACAGGGGTCACCAGTGCCTTAGCCCTCCTCAGGTCCACCACCATTTCCTTAGTCTTTTTCACATTAAGCTGCAGATGATTCTGCTCACACCACGTAGCCCTGTACTCCACCTCATCTCCCGTGCTGATGCATCCAACTATGGCAGAGTCATCAGAAAACTTCTGAAGATGGCAAGACTCCATGCAGTAGTTGAAGTCCGAGGTGTAGATGGTGAAGAGAAAGGGAGACAGGACAGTCCCCTGTGGAGCCTCAGTGCTGCTGACCACTCTGTCTGAGACACAGCATTGCAAGCGCACACACCGTGGTCTGCCAGTCAGGTAATCAATAATCCATGACACCAGGAAAGCATCCACCTGCATCACTGTCAGCTTCTCACCCAGCAGAGCAGGGCGGGTGGTGTTGAACGCACTGAAGAAGTCAAAAAACATGACCCTCACAGTGCTCACCGGCTTGTCCAGGTGGGCGTAGGCACGGTTCAGCAGGTAGACGATGGCATTCTCAACTCCTAGTCGGGGCTGGTAGGCGAACTGGAGGGGGTCTAAGTGTGGCCTAACCATAGGCCGGAGCTGCTCAAGAACAAGTCTCTCCAGGGTCTTCATGATGTGGGAGGTCAATGCCACCAGTCTGTAGTTATTGGAGCCACTGGGGCACAGCATCTTTGGTACAGGGACGAGGCAGGACGTCTTCCCCAGCACAGGAACCCTCTGGAGACTCAGGCTCAGGTTGAAGACATTACAAAGTACTCCACACAGCTTTAAGAAGGGCACAGGCTTTGAGCACCCTGGGGCTGACACCATCCGGGCCTGCAGCCTTGCTTGGGTGGAGACGTTTCTGTTGTTGTTCTCATGTTGCTCTGCTGGAGTTTCCACTCAAGCTTCCTCCTATACCTGTCGTTAGCCTCCCTGATCTTGGCTTTCAGGTCCCTCTGTATTGTCCTCAGCTCCTCCCTATTTCCATCTTTAAAAGCCCTCTTTTTTCAGGATGTCCTTAATGTCCTTTGTTACCCATGGTTTGTTATTTGAATGACAAAGGACATACTAAACACAGATGGGAAATACTAATTTAAGACCACAACCACCTCCACATAGAGACCATATTGACCCCCAAGAGCCTTTATTCTCTCCCTAGTTACCCCTTTGCTCTTAATACACTTGTAGATTCTCAGAGTTCTCCTTTATCTCACCTTCCAAAGCTATCTTATGACCCCTTTTGCCTTGCTTATTTCCCTCTTAAGTGTTCTCTACGTTCATAGAAACATAGAAAACCTACAGCACAATACAGGCCCTTCATCTCACAATGCTGTGTTGAACATGTACCTACTTTACAAATTACCTACAGTTACCCATAGCCCTCTATTTTTCTAAGCTCCATGTACCTATCCAGGAGTCTCTTAAAAGACCCGATTCTATCTGCCTCCGCCACCATCACTAGCAGCCCATTCCACGCACTCATCACTCTCTGCATAAAAAAACTTAGCCGTGACAGCTCCTCTGTACCTGCTTCCAAGCACCTTAAAACTGTACCTTCTCGTGTTAGCCATTTCATCCCTAGGAAAAAGCCTCTGACTATACACATAATGGATGCCTCTCATTATCTTATACACCTCTGTCAGGTCACCTCTCATCCTCAGTCACTCAAAGGAGAAAAGGCCGAGTTCATTCAGCCTATTCTCATAAGGCATGTTCCCCAATCCAGACAACATCCTTGTAAACGCAAACACGAGGAAATCTGCAGATGCTGGAAATTCAAGCAACACAGACAAAATGCTGGTGACACACAGCAGGCCAGACAGCATCTATAGGAAAAAGTACGGTCGACGTTTCAGGCCGAGACCCTTCGTCAGGACTAACTGAAAGAAAAGTTAGTAAGAGATATTAAAGTGGGAGGGCAAGGGGTAAATCTGAAATGATAGGAAAAGACAGGAGGGAGAAGGATAAAGCTAAGAGCTGGAAAGTTGATTGGCAAAATGGATACACAGCTGGAGAAGGGAAAGGATCATGGGACAGGAGGCCTAGGAAGAAAGAAAGGGGGAGGGGAGCACCAGAGGGAGATGGAGAACAGGCAAGGAGTGATTGTGAGAGGGACAGAGAGAGAAAAAGGGGGAATAATAAATAAATAAATAGATAAATAAGGGATGGGGTAAAAAGGGGAGGAGGGGCATTAATGGAAGTTAGAGAAATCAATGTTCATGCCATCAGGTTCGAGGTTACCTAGACAGAATATTAGGTGTTGTTCCTCCAACCTTGACAGTAGAGGAGGCCATGGATAGACATATCAGAATGGGAATGGGACGTGGAATTAAAATGTGTGGCCACTGGGAAATCCTGCTTTCTCTGGCAGACAGAGTATACATGTTCAGCGAAACGGTCTCCCCATCTGCGTAGGGTTTCACCAATATACTGAAGGCCGCACCGGGAGCACCGGACGCAGTATATCACATCAGCCGACTCACAGGTGAAGTGTCGCCTCACCTGGAAGGACCGTCTGGGGCCCTGAATGGTGGTGAGGGAGGAAGTGTAAGGGCAGGTGTAGCACTTGTTCCACTTACAAGGATAAGTGTCAGGAGGGAGATCGATGTGAAGGGATTGGGAGGAACGAATGGTCAAGGGAGTTGCATAGGGAGCGATCCCTGTGGAAAGTAGAAGGGGGGAGGAGAGAAAGATGTACTTGGTAGTGGGATCCCGTTAGAAGTGGCAGAAGTTACGGACAATTATATGTTGCACCCGAAGGCTGGTGGGGTGGTAGGTGAGGACAAGGGGAACCCTATCCTGAATGGGGTGGCGGGAGGATGGGGTGAGGGCAGATGTGTGTGAAATGGGAGAGATGTGTTTGAGAGCAGAGTTGATGGTGGAGGAAGGAAAGCACCATTCTTTAAAAAAGGAAGACAACTCCTTTGTCCTGGAATGAAAAACCTCATCCTGAGAGCAGATGCAGCAGAGATGGAGGAATTGCAAGAACAGGATGGCATTTTTGCAAGAGACAGGGTGGGAAGAGGAATAGTCCAGGTAGCTGTGAGAGTCTGTAGGCTTACAGTAGATATCAGTAGATAAGCCGTCTCCAGAGATGGAGACAGAAAGATCAAGGGGAGGGAGGTGTCGGAACTGGACCAGGTAAATTTGAGGGCATCCTTGTAAATCTCCTCTGCACCCTTTCTACAGTTTCCACATCCTTCCTGTAATGAGGTGACCGGATATGAGCATAGTACTCCAAGCGGGGTCCGACCAGGGTCCTATATAGTTGTAACATTACCTCGCAGCTCTTACACGATTGATAAAGGCCAACGCATCATTTGCCTTCCTTTCCACAGTCAACCTGTGCAGCAGCTTTGAGTGTCCTAAGGACTCGGACCCCAAGATCCCTCTGATCCTCCACACTGCCAAGAGTCTTAACATTAATACTATATCTGCCATCATATTTGACTTACCAAAATGAACCACCTCACACTTATTTGGGTTGAACTCCATCTGCCACTTCTCAGCTCACTTTTGCATCCTATCGATATTCTGCTGTAACCTGTGACAGTCCTCCACACTATCCACAACACCCCCAACCTTTATGTCATCAGCAAATTTACTAACCCATCTCTTCACTTCCTCATCCAGGTCATTTATAAAAGTCATGAAGAGAACGGGTCCCAGAACAAATCCCTGAGGCACACCACTAGTCACCAATCTCCATGCAGAATATGACTCGCCTACAACTACTCTGTGCCTTCCATGGGCAAGCCAATTTTGGATCCACAAAGCAATGTCCCCTTGGATCCCATGCCTCCTTACTTTCTCAATAAGCCTTTCATGGGGTAACTTATCAAATGCCTTGTTGAAATCCATATACACTACATCTACTACTCTACCTTCAATGTGTTTAGTCATATCCTCAAAAATTCAATCAGGCTCATAAGGCATGACCTACCTTTGACAAATCCATGCTGACTATTCCTAATCATATTATGCCTCTCCAAATGTTCATACATCCTGCCTCTCAGGATCTTTTCCATCAACTTACCAACCACTGAAGTAAGACTCATTGGTCTATAATTTCATGAGCTGTCTCTACTCCCTTTCTTAAATAAGGGAACAACATCTGCAATCCTCCAGAACCTCTCCCATCCCCATTGATGATGCAAAGATCATTGCCAAAGGCTCAGCAATCTCCTCCCTCACCTCCACAGTGGCCTGGGGTACATCTCATCCAGTCACGGTGACTTATCCAACTTGACGCTTTCCAAAAGCTCCAGCACATCCTCTTTCTTAATGTCTATATGCTCAAGCTGTTCAGTCTAATGAAGCAAAGTATTCATTAAGTAACTCTGCTATCTCCTCCGGTTCCATACACACTTTTCCACTGTCACACTTATAGTCATACTTATAGAATGCCTTGGGGGTTTCCTTAATCCTGCTCACCATGGCCTTCTCATGGCCCCTTCTGGCTCTCCTAATTTCTTTCTTATGCTCCTTCCTGCTAGCCTTATAATCTTCTAGATCTCTATCATCACCTAGTTTTTTGAATCTTTCATAAGCTTTTCTTTGCTTCTTGACGAGATTTTCAACAGCCTTTGTACAACACAGTTCCTGTATCCTACCATCTTTTCCCTGTCTCATTGGAACGTACCTATGCAGAATACCACGCAAATATCCCCTGAACGTTTGCCACATTTTTGCTGTACATTTCCCTGAAAACATCTGTTCCCAATTTATGCTTCCAAGTTTCTGCCTGATTGTTTAAATGGAGTAAGTAGAAATATAAAACTGACTCCTAACTTGTCTGTTCCTATGCCTCTCCAGTGCTATGGTAAAGGAGATAGAATTATGATCATTATCTCCAAAATGCTCTCCCACTGAGAGACCTGACACCTGATCAGGTTCATTTCCCAATACCAGATCAGGTACAGCCTTTCCTCTTGTCAGCTTATCTACATATTAAGTCAGGAAATCTTCCTGAACACACCTAACAAACTCCACCCCATCCCTTGCTCTAGGGAGATGCCAATCAATATTTGGGAAATTAAAATCTCCCATCACAACAACCCTGTTATTATTACATTGATCCAGAATCTGTCTCCCTATCTGCTCTTCGATGTCCCTGTTTCTATTGGGTGGTCTATAAAAAACACCCAGTAGAGTTATTGACCCCTTCTTGTTTCTAACTTCATCCCACAGAGACTCAGTAGACAATCCCTCCATGACTTCCTGCTTTTCTGCAGCCATGACACTATCTCTTGGAGATAGTACTGATCCACACTCTAAGCTCATCTGCTTTGTTCATGATACTCCTTGCATTAAAATACACAAGCCTATCCTCCCTCTCACACTGTCTACAAGCTTTCTCTATTTGTGAGCCAACCACCTCTTTCTCTGTCTCTTCAGTTCGCTTCCCAACCCCAACAAATTCTAGTTTAAACCCTCTCCAATAGCCTTATCCAACATCCTTGCCACAATATTGGTCCCCTTCGGATTCAAGTGCGACCCGTCCTTTTTGTACAGGTCATGCCTGCCCCAAAAAAGGTCCCAATGATCCAGAAATCTGAATCCCTGCCCCCTGCTCCAATCCCTTAGCCACGCATTTATCCCCCACCTCATTCTACTCCTATACTCACTGTCGCATGGCACAGGCAGTAATCCCAAGATGACCTTTGAGGTCCTGCTTCTCAACTTCTTTCCTAACTCCCCGTAGTCTGTTTTCAGGACCTCCTCCCCTTTCCTACCTACATCATTGGTACCAATATGTACCACGACCTCTGCCTGTTCACCTTCCCACTTCCAACATGGACGCGATCAGAAACATCCTGGACCCTGGCACCTGGGAGGCAAACTGTCATCCGTATTTTTTTCTTGCGTCCACAGAATTGCCTGTCTGACCCCCAACTATAGAGTCCCCTATTACTGCTGTCTTTTTCCCTTCCCTACCCATCTGAGCCACAGGGCCAGACTCTGTGCCAGAGGCGTGGCCAATGTTGCTTCCTTCAGGTAGGTCGGTCCCCCCAATAGTACTCAAACAGGAGTACTTATTGTTAAGGGGGTCAGTCACAGGGGAACTCTCTGGTATCTGACTCTTGCCCTTCCCTCTCCTGACAGTTCCCCACTTAACTGTCTCCTAAGACCCCCGTGTGACTACTTGCCTATAGCTCCTCTCTATCACCTCCTCACTTTCCCTGACCAGATGAAGGTCATCAAGCTGCACCTCCAGTTCCCTAACCCGGTCCCTAAGGAGCTGCAGCTTGACACACCTGGTGCAGATGTGGCTGTCTGGGAGGCTGGGACATCCCAGACATCCCACATCTGACACCCAGAACAGAACACCAGCCTCACAGAGTTACCTCCTGTTTCGCTTCTTCACAAGTAACTTACCCTTTATTGCTGACATCCTGTTAAGCCAAAGCCCTCCCACTCCAACTCCCTCTACTCCGACGCCCACTCCTCCGCTCTATAAAGCTGTCTTCTTTTTAAACTCTTCATGCTGGTCTAACTCGCTGATGTCCATGCACTTGCGCAGTCGTGCCTCAATCAAACCGCTGAAGAAAAAACTGTGTCCTTTTAAATCCTTCCGACTGGTCTAACTTGGGGACTCCATGCGCTCGTGCAGACGTCCCTTGATTCCTACATATCTACACCTCAAGGGATTCATTTCACCCTAGCTGGCAATCATTGGCTTTCTCTCTCTAACCTCCCCCCTTCCCAATCCAGGACATATGCCAGAAGCAGTACATTTACAGAGCACTCAGCATTGACCAGGACTCCTTCCATCCATCCCACAATCTTTTTGACCTCCTACCTTCAGGCAGAAGCTAATGCAAAATAAGAACAAGGACTGTTGGGCTGGATAACAGCTTCTTCCTCCAGGCTGTGAGACTTCTGAACACCCTGCTACCACCCAAAAAACATTAGAGTGACAGTAACATTATACTGTGGTAAATTTAATTATATGTCGTACATGCATTTTATGTCAACTAGTACATCTACAAAATTTATTAGCTGTTAATATCATTGTTATGATTATTTATGTGCTGTATATGACATATGTATTGTGGTTTTACACCTTGGTCCCAGAGGAACATTGTTTTATTTAGTTGTATGCATGTGTGTGGTTGAATGCATATAAACTTGAACTTTACCTGATGTATGTCTCGTTTTCTGGGATCAAAAGCCTCAACATCTCTTATGAACCAGAGTTCTTTAATCCTCCCAGCCATGCTAAAATAAATTTCCCTTGGTCAATTTAGGAATTTAAATTCTGCACCAGTCCCATCTTTTTCCATAACAATTTTAAAACTAATTGAATTATGGAGGATGGTAGGTATATGGAATGGGCTGCCGGGGAAGCTGTAGAGAAGGGTACAATTATAACATTTAAAAGACATAAAGGTAGATACACGGATTTTAAAAGTTTAAAGGGAGATGGCTAGCTTGAACAGACACCTTGTTCAGTATGGACAAGTTGGGCCATAGGGCATATATCAATGCTGTAGAACAGTTATTCTTACAACTCCATGATCTCTTGACACATTGGTTTCTCTAATTCCTGCTGACTTTTGGGAACCTGTTGTACAACCCCATCAAAGTGATCCCTCTTTTATTTCTGAGTTACTCCAATATAGCTTCATGTGATGATTTACTAGGAATACCTTCTCTAAGAATGGCCATATTTTCCCTAATCAGAAATGCAACTCCTCCTTCTCTCTAATCTTCACCTCTACTAGGCCTGTAACATTTGTACTGAAGAACAGAGCTGCCAGCCCTATCCATCCTTGAATTATGTTTCTGTTCTAGCAATAATATCATAGTCCTACATAGCTATTCATGCTTTGAGTTCATCCACCAGAGCTGTCAGGCTTCTTGCATTAAATAAATACAGATTTGTCTATCAGAACTTCTTTGATCCCTGTCCTGCCTACTGAATTTGCTCGCTTTAGCTACACTTACCTCAGCTTTTCCATTCTGCCCCACTTTGGGTCCCACCCCCCTTGCCAGAATAGTAACCCTCTTGAGTAACACTGCAAATCACCCTGCCACAATATTAGTCCTCCTCCAGCTGAAATCCAAATCATTCCTCCAAATAGGCTACAACCTCCCCCAGAAGAGATCTCAGTGATCCAAGAACCTGAATTTCTCCCTCCTGCTCCAGTTCTTCAGCCACACGTTCATTTGCCCCATCCTCTTCTCTCATCACATTTTCTATCAATATGTACAATTACTTCTGGCTGTTGCTCTCCCTGGAGAATGTTCAACAATCACTGGACATCTTTGACCCTAACACCTGGGAGGAAACTTATCATTCATAAGTTTCATTTGCAGCTACAGAATCACCTGACCATCGAACCTCCTATTTCCACAGCTCTCAACTCCACCCTCACTCTTATGTTCAAAGTAAGTCGTGGAAATCAGACAGAAGTAGTGCACAGACAAACGGGCCTACAAAGGTGGTCGTTTCCAATTTACTTCAGTAAAATTACTAGGTTACTGAAGCTCCTATATAGAATTCCACTTTTCACAATTGAACTAGTTCTGATATCTTGGTCAGGTTCTTTTCAAAGGAGTGAGACAACTGCTGGGCCACAATGAAACAAGCATACAATTAATTCTGATTGTCGTACTGTCCATCTTCATGTATAAAATACGGGGATTTCAAGGCCTTCTATTGTACTTCCTTGCTTGGACCAATAATAGTGAACGTAAAATGAATTAATAGTCGGAACAATTTTCATTTATAACATTTTGCTATTCGCCCTTATGCTCATTAGACATGAGCAAAAACGGCATATCACTCACCGTGACTCCTGTAGGCAACCAAAAGTGGGGATATGTACGTAAGCGCCAAAACTATCAATAAAAACAGCGTTGCTTTAGTGAAAATGCTTGTCCTGTACCGGATTAGCGAGGGGTGCGAAAAGACTTCATAAATGGCCATCTTTTACGAGGGTTTTCAATAAAGGTTTTTTTTAAGATTGGTGTGTGCGGGTTACCATAGCTTCCCTGGGCAACCGATGCCGGCGGGAGCGGGAGGTGGGATTATTATGATTGACAACAATAATGACCAACAACAGAGCGTGACTCCTCCGTCATCACGACCATCCAATCAGGTCATGGGAAAGGCGGGTAAAGTTGTGTAGCGCTCTGTTCCATTTGTGTGCTTTTGATGTTACTGGGTATCATTAAAGTTCGTTAATGTCATATTTATTTGAGGGAAGAAATTTTGTTCATAAATTTTAGATGTTGTATTAGTTAATCCGGTGGCAATAAGGAAACGTTTCACGAGCCATATACAATGGAGGGTACTAGTTGAGCATTGTTAATTTGTCCTTATAGTGCTCTCGTACAATTTTGGAAGTTCAGCAAGAGTCAACTAGACATAGGATTATTGTCTCTCTGATGGCCAAAGAGTGGACAGAATCAATGAACAAATTACTGGTCCTGACGAAGGGTTTCGGCCC
Source organism: Hypanus sabinus (assembly GCF_030144855.1). Taxonomy (NCBI): domain Eukaryota; kingdom Metazoa; phylum Chordata; class Chondrichthyes; order Myliobatiformes; family Dasyatidae; genus Hypanus; species Hypanus sabinus. Next base: position 53,609,667 of record NC_082722.1, read on the forward strand.
AAAACATCGACAGTGCTTCTTCCTATAGATGCTGCCTGGCCTGCTGTGTTCCACCAGCATTTTGTGTGTGTTGTTTGAATTTCCAGCATCTGCAGATTTCCTTGTGTTTGAACAAAATAAATAGTATCCATCTATCAATGGAGAGGGTTAGCAACTTTAAATTCATGGGTGTTCTTGTTTCAAATGGCCTATCCTGGACTCAGCGTGTTGTTACGTACCACGTAGCTGGTGTCTTACCAGCAAAGATAGAAGTGTCCGTTGGAGTCTGGTGGTACTATTTTCAACAGTTTATTAGTAAAATATACAAAACAATATCAATGCAAATATACAGATAATACACATTAGCAATACTAAACCTAAAAGTGTTGGTATAATAATAATCAATAATAAATAAGCTCTATCGTTGTCTAGGGGATAATGAATTGTCATATGTGAATATAAAGTTCAGTTCAGTTCATGCAGGCTGAGGTAGTTGTTGGTCGATGTGTTGCAATTGTTGGAGAGAGAGAGAGAGGGAGGGCGATCAAACAGTGACAGCTATTGTCTTGCAAACCTTCCTTTACGATCTTGATCCGTCGATGTGTTGTTGTGGCCATTCAAGCATGACCCCTCTGTCCTTTAGCTAGACCGTTCTTCCGTGGTGGACTCATCACCCAGGCAAGGGTGGACACACACACAAGCCCCCACTGGCCTCGCTATAAACACTGAGTTAAAATTGACCGATCCTTCATTTGGTCTCTGATGCCCCACACTTTCTCGTGGGTTTCTGATGCTCACTAGTGTGTCTCCTGGTGCGTCTGAGGGGTGTCACGCCAGACCTCACTTTTATCCCCACTCACGGGGTCTCAGGTGTCAATCAGGTTTGAATGACTTAACCCATCAAACCAGCCCAATCCGGCTGTGCACTGAGGAATTTTAATGAGCAGGATGGTACCACGTAAACAGCCCTCTCCGCAGCCATAAGTCTTTCGGGAGTCATAACATGGTGGATAAACATAACTCTCTCTCAAGCTGTTATCAGTAACAGATTTCCTGGCATGTTTTCTTTTGTCTCTCTTACTCTCTTGTTAGCAGCATTGAAATAGTACCTGTTTGCGATTCTCCAAAAGGGGGGATGGGCAACTCTGCACCCTTCTGCCCATCAGAGTTGTTCATCCTTTGTAACAGTGTAAATGCATTTGCAAAGATAGCACAGCGGCTCCTCTACTTCCTTAGGAGTCTGAGGAAATTCTGTGGAAATTTTATTTCTTTCATCACATTCCCAGTGGGTCAGAAGTTTACATACACATAGTTTACATATACATAGTATTTGGTAGCATTGCCTTTAAATTGTTTTTCTTTTAACCAGGGCCTCATTATCTCTTGAAAGCCAAGGCTCTACACTTGTTATCTTCACCTTTTATTCTGTCAAGCACATACAAGCTTTGTACTCTCAAAATTTCGCTTTTGAAGGCTTCCCACTTACCAAGCACACCTTTGCCAGAAAACCACCTGTCCAAATCCACACTTCATCCTGATACCATCAAAATTGGCCTTTTTCTAATTCAGAATGTCAACCCACAATCCACACCTGTCTTTTTGCAACTTCACTCATCTTCACTCAACTCACCTCAGCTTCCACAACCTATGAACCTATGAACTATGAACTCAACCTATGAACTCACTTTCAAGGACCCTAGAACTCATATTCTCAGTAATATTTATTTATTAATTTTTATTATTTTATATTTGCATGGATTTGCACATTCGTTGTTTGATCTTTCTTTGTATGTAGTTCTTTTTCATTGATTCTATCTATCATATGTTTTTGTTCTACTGTGAATACCTGCAAGAAAATTAGTGTCAGGGAAACATAAACACAAGAAATTCTGCAGATGCTGGAAATCCAAAGCAAACCACACAAAGTGCCAGAGGAACTCAGCAGATCAAGCAGCGACAATGGAAATGAATAAACAGTTGACATTTCAGATCAAAACCTTTCTTCAGGACTAAAAAGGAAGGGGGAAAGATGACAGAATAAAGAGGTAGGGGAGAGGAAGGAGGTGACAGATGAAGCCTGTTGGGTAGTAACGGTAAAGGGCTGGAGAAAGATTCAGATAGGAGAGGAGAGTGGACCATAGGAGAAAGGGAAGGGTGAGGGGACCCAGGGGGAGGTGATAGGCAATTGAGAGGAGGTAAAAGGGCCAGAGTGGGAATAGAAAAAGAGGGGAGAAAGAGGGAATTTTTTTTTAAACCAGAAGGAGAAATCGATATTCATGCCATCAGGTCGGAGAGTACCCAGATGCAATATAAGGAGTTGCTCCTCCACCCTGAGCATGGTCTCATCGTGGCACAAGAGAAGGCCACAACCGACATGTCAGAGCGGGAATGGGAATCGGAATTAAAATGTTTGGCCACCAGAAAGTTCCACTTTTAGTGGATGGAGCGAAGCTGTTCGATGAAGCGGTCCTCCAATTTATGACGGTTCTCCCCAATGTAGAGGCGGCCACATTGAGAGCATCAGAACAATAGATTCACGGGTGAAGTGCTTCCTCACCAGGAAGGACTGTTTGGAACCCTGAATGGAGATGAGGGAGGAAGTGAATGGGCAGGTGTAGCACTTTTTCCACTTGCTCGCTTTGAACGAGGAGGTCACCCTCAAAGCGGATCTCCCACCTGGTGAACTGCCTCTCTCACTTTCTACCTCCGATATTTGTGCCACCCTGAGCAGGGTGAATGTACGGAAGGCGGCTGGTCCGGATGGAATACCTGGCTGTGTTCTCAGAGTCTGTGCAGGGCAGCTGGCTGGAGTCTTCACGGACATTTTCAATCTGTCCGTGGTCCAGGCAGTTGTCCCCCACAAGCTTCAAGATTGCCACCATCGTGCCAGTGCCAAAGCATTCCACTGCAAAGTGCTTTGAGAGACTGGTTCTATCACATCTGAAATCCTGTTGTGCCAACCCTTAAACCCTGCCTCCCATATAACCCCACCCACCTTAAATTCCTCCATATACCTGTCTAGTAGTCTCTTAAATTTCACTAGTGTATCTGCCTCCACCACTGAATCAGGCAGTGCATTCCATGCACCAACCACTCTCTGAGTAAAAAACCTTCCTCTAATATCCCCTTTGAACTTTCCCTCCCCTTACCTTAAAGCCATGTCCTCTTGCTTTGAGCAGTGGTGCCCTGGGGAAGAGGTGCTGGCTGTCCACTCTATCTATTCCTCTTAATATCTTGTATACCTCTATCATGTCTCCTCTCATCCTCCTTCTCTCCAGAGAGTAAAGCCCTAGCTCCCTTAATCTATGATCATAATCCATACTCTCTAAACCAGGCAGCATCTTGGTAAATCTCCTCTGTACCCTTTCCAATGCTTCCACATCCTTCCTATAGTGAGGCGACCAGAACTGGGCACAGTACTCCAAGTGTGGCCTAACCAGAGTTTTAAAGAGCTGCATCATTACCCTGCGACTCTTAAACTCTATCCCTCGTCTTATGAAAGCTAACATTCCATTAGCTTTCTTAACTACCCTATCTACCTATGAGGCAAATTTCAGGGATCTGTGGACATATACCCCCAGATCCCTCTGCTCCTCCACACTTCCAAGTATCCTGCCATTTACTTTGTACTCTGCCTTGGAGTTTGACCTTCCAAAGTGTACCACCTCACATTTCTCCAGGTTGAACTCCATCTGCCAATTCTCAGCCCATTTCTGCATCCTATCAATGTCTTTCTGCAATCTTTGACAATCCTCTACACTATCCACAACACCACCAACCTTTGAGTCGTCTGCAAACTTGCCAACCCACCCTTCTACCCCCACATGCAGGTCGTTATTAAAAACCACAAAAGTAGAGGTCCTAGAACCGATCCTTATGGGTCACCACTAGTCACAACCCTCCAATCTGAATGTACTCCCTCCACCACGACCCTCTGCCTTCTGCAGGCAAGCCAATTCTGAATCCACCTGGCCAAACTTCCCTGGATCCCATGCCTTCTGACTTTCTGAATAAGCCTACCATGTGGAACCTTGTCAAATGCCTTACTAAAATCCATGTAGATCACATCCACTGCACTACCCTCATCTATATGCCTGGTCACTTCCTCAAAGAACTCTATCAGGCTTGTTAGACACGATCTGCCCTTCACAAAACCATGTTGACTGTCACTGATCAGACCATGATTCTCTAAATGCCCATAGATTCTATCTCTAAGAATCTTTTCCAACAGCTTTCCCACCACAGACATAAGGCTCATTGATCTATAATTACCTGGACTATCCCTACTACCTTTTTTGAACAAGGGGACAACATTCGCTTCCCTCCAATTCTCCGGTACCATTCCCATAGACAACAAGGAAATAAAGATCCTAGCCAGAGGTTCAGCAATCTCTTCCCTTGCCTCGTGGAGCAGCCTGGGGAAAATTCCATCTGGCCCCGGGGACTTAGCTGTCCTAATGTATTTTAACAACTCCAACACCCCTTTTCCCTTAATATCAACATGCTCCAGAACATCAACCTCACTCATATTGTCCTCACCGACAACGTTCCCTCTCATTGGTGAATACCGAAGAGAAGTTTTCATTGAGGACCTCGTTCTCTTCCACAGCCTCCAGGCACATCTTCCCACCTTTATCTCTAATCGGGCCTATCTTCAATCCTGTCAACCTTTTATCCTTCACATAATTGAAGAATGCCTTGGGGTTTTCCTTTACCCTACTCGCCAAGGCCTTCTCATGCCCCCTTCTTGCTCTCCTCAGCCTCTCCTTAAGTTCCTTTCTTACTACCCTATATTCCTCAATAGACTCATCTGATCCTTGCTTCCTAAACTTCATGGATGCTGCCTTCTTCCACCTGACTAGATTTTCCACCTCACTTGTCATCCATGGTTCCTTCACCCTACCATTCTTTATCTTCCTCACTGGGACAAATTTATCCCTAACATCCTGCAAGAGATCCCTAAACATCAACCACATGCCCATAGTGCACATCCCTGCAAAAAAAATCATCCCAATTCACACCCGCAAGTTTTAGCCTTAACTGTGAATAAAAAGTAAGTGCTACAGCACACAAATATAGAAGTACTGAGACAGTACAATATGGGTGCAATACAGCTTAGCGCTGTGATGTGAGGTTCAGTAGGGTCACAGCCTCAGGAAAGAAGCTCTTCCTGTGCCTGCTGGTGTAGGAGCGGAGACTCCTGTAGCATCTACCGGATGGGAAGAGAGTATAAAGTCCATGGTTAGGGTGATTCTTGATAATGCTTTTCACCCTGCCCAGGCAGCATTTATGGTAGATGTTCTCAATGAAGGGCAATTGGGTGCCAATAATCCGCCGGGCAGTTTTCACTACACACTGCAGTGCTTTGTGGTCCGATATGGGACAATTGCCATACCACACTGAGATGCAGTTGGTGAGTATGCTCTCAATGGTACAGCGGTAAAAGTCCGTCAGTATCCTGGGATAGAGGTGAGCTTTCTTAATGTTCCACAGGAAATAAAGGAGGTATTGTGCCTTTTTGATCAGGTTGGAGGAGTTCAGAGCCCTGGTTAAGAGAAAAAAGGTGGTGTGTATTAGGTGTAGACGTGTAGGAACAAATGAGTGCTTATGGAGTATAAGAAATGCAAGAGAACACTTAAGAAAGAAATGTGAGCTAAAAGAAGGCATGAGGTTGCTCCAGCAGACAAGGTGTAGGAGAATCCTAAGAGATTCTACAAGGGACAGAATTGGTCCGCTGGAAGACCAGAATGATAATCCATGAGTGGAGCCAAAACAAATGAGGGAGATCTTAAATTTTTTGTTGCATCTGCATTTACTCAGGAGACAGAGACAGAGTCTATAGAAGTGGGGCAAATTAGTTTTGCCTTAGTTCAGGGACCACGTGAGATCCTTGGAAGTGTTGACACCAAGGAATTTGAAGCTTGATACACACTCCACTACAGCTCCATTGATGTAGATGGGGATGTGAGTGTGGAGCCTAGCATGCCTGAAGTCCACAATGATCTCCTTGGTCTTCTGGGTGTTAAGGGCCAGGTTGTTGTCGGCACACCACGCGGTCAGGTGCTGGACCTCATCCCTGTAGGCCGTCTCATCATCCCCTTTGATCAGGTCAACCTGGAGTTAAAACCATGTACAGGAACACAGTCATAGGTGAAAAGTGAGTACAGAAGAGGGCTCAGCACACAGCCTTGAGGCACGCCAGTATTCAGGGTGAGAATGGAGGAGGAGAGGTTGTCTAGCTTAACAGATTGAGGTCTGTTAGTCAGAAAGTCCAAGGTCCAATTGCAGAGGGATGAGCTGATACTAAGCTGGTGAAGTTTGGCGATCAGTTTGGAGGGGATCACAGTATTGAATGCTGAACTAAAGTCAATGAACTGCATTCTGACGTAAGAGTTGGGGCTGTCCAGGGGGGTCAGGGCAGAGTGAAGTGCTATGGAGATGGCATCCTCTGTTGACCTGTTGGTGCGACAGGCAAATTGATGGGGGTCCAGGGTAGTGGGCAGACAGGATTTCAGATGTGATAGAACCCGTCTCTCAAAGCACTTTGCAATGATGGAGATGAGTGCAACTGGGCGGAAGTCATTCAGGCCCGTGAGTTTGATGCCCTGAGGCAAATTAGGGTGGATAAATCCCCAAGGCCTGACAACATGTTCCTTTGGACCCTACGGGAGGCAAATGCAGAAATTGCCAGGCCCTAATAGTGATACTTATATTGTCCTGAGTGACAGGAAAAGTACTAGAGGATTGGAGGATAGCCAATGTTGTTCTGCTGTTTAAAAAAGGCTGTAAACATAAACCAGGAAACTATAGGCCGGTGAGCCTGACATCAGTTGTGGGGAAGTTATTTGGATAGATGTGGACAGATTAAGGATAGTCAGTCAGCATGGCTTTGTGTGTAATATGTCATGTCTAACCAATCTTATAGTGTTTTTTGAGGAAGTTAAGTTACCTGGAAAGTGGATGAAGGTATTGTCAAGGCATTTGACAAGGCCCTGCACAGAAGGTTGGACAAGGAGGTTCAGTCACTTGGCATTCAAGATGTATAGTAAATTGGATTGCATATCAGCTTTGTAGAAGAAGCCAGAGGGTTGCCTGTCTGGAGGCCGATGAGTAGTGGTGTGTCACAGGATCAATGGGTCTTTTTGTGATTGTCATCTATACCAATGATCTGGATGATAATGTGGTTAACTGAATCAGCAAGTTTGCAGTTGACTCCAAGATTGGGGGTGTAGTGGCCAGCGAGGAAGGCTGTCATGGATTGCAGAGGATTCTGTATCAGCTGGAAAAATGGGCTGTAAAATGGCAGATGGAACTTAACAAAGACAACTGCCAGGTGTTGCACTTCGGTAGGACCAATGAGGGTAGTGCACTGAGGGGTGTGGCAGAAGAAAGGAATCTGGAAATACAGGTCCATAATTTGTTGTAAGTGGCGTCACGGGTAGATAGGCCCAGAAATAAAGCTTTTGGCACATTGGCCTTCATAAATGGATGTATTGAGTGCTGGAGATGGGATGTTATGTTGAAATTGTATAAGACACTGATGAGGCCTAATTTGGAGTATCGTGCGCAGTTTTGGTCATCTACCTACAGAAAAGTTATAAATAAGGTTGAAGAGTACAGACAAAATTTACAAGGACGTTGCTGGGCCTGGAGGACCTGAGTTATAAGGAAAGATTGAATAGGTGAGGACATAGACGATTGAGAGGAGATTTGATAGATGTATATAAAATTATGAGGGGTATAGATACAGTAAATATAAGCAGGCTGTTTTCACTGAGGTTTGATGGGGCCACAACCAAAGGTCATGGATTAAGGGTGAACGGTGAAAAATTTAAGGGGAACATGAGGGGAAATCTCTTCACTCAGAGCGGGGTTGTGAGAGTGTGGAATGAGCTGCCAGCTCAAATAGTGCACGTGAGCTCGATTTCAATGCTTAAGAGAAGTCTGGATAAGTACATGGATAGTAGAGGTATGGAGGGCTTTGGTCCAGGTGCAGGTCGAAGTAGGCAGTTTCAATGGTTTTGGCATGGACTAGATGGGCCAAAGGGCCTGTTTCTGTGCTGCACTTCTCATCGACTTTATCACTCTTAAGGTAAGAGTTCAGGAAAGTGAGGGTTGAAGAGTAATAAGTGTACCTGAACGTGCGGTGTGGTACCTAAGGCTCTTGTACTACCTTGCCGATGGCAACAGTGAGAAGAGAGCATGGCCTGGATGATAGATGCTGCTTATGGCAATGCCACTTGTAATGTACTCAGTTGGGGGGTGGAATACAAATAAACTAATTTACCACTATGCTCCTAATCCATTGCAGTGTATGCATTGATCTCAATCCTGTCCTTGCCAGTGTTATTGAGATAGATAGACATAAGACCATAAGATACAGTACCTATGAAAAGTATTCACCCCTTCCCTTGGAAGTTTTCATGTTTTATTGTTTTACAACATTGAATCAGAATGATTTAATTTGGCTTTTTTCACACTGACCATCAGGAAAAGACTCTTTCGTGTCAAAGTAAAAACAGATTTCTACTAAGTGATCAAAACTAATTACAAATATAAAACACAAAATAAACACCTAAGTATTCACCCCCTTTAAAATGACACACCAAATCATCACTGGTTCAGCCAATTGGTTTGGGAAGTCACATAATTAGTTGAATGCAGATCTGTTTTTGGAGACCTGTGAGCAGTCAAGGTGTTTCAATTGACTGCAGTGAAAATATACCTGGATCATCTGGAAGGTCCAGCTGCTGGTGAGTCAGTGTCCTGGCAAAAACAACATCATGAAAACAAAAGTACGCTCCAAGCAACTTGGTGAAAAGGTTATTGAAAAGCACAAGTCAGGAGATGGATAAAGAACATTTCCAAGTCACTTAATATCCCAGGGGAGTACAGTTAAGTCAATCATCAAGAAATGGAAAGAATATGGCACAGCTGTAAATCTGCCTAGATAGACCACTTACCAAAGAGTACGTTTGTATAAACGTTGAGATTTCGTGACTCCTGTGTCTTGGTAGCATGTAGTTGTAATCATTATAGTGTTATAATTACGGGGCTGGAACGTAGGAGCCATGTATCTCTATCTGTTCTCTATCTGCATTGTACTCTGTGTTGTGTGTTTCTTATGTTTATTATGGTAACTGGTCAAATCAGTGAACGTGGTACCTGCAAAGGAGATAAGTTGCTTATTTCATGATAGTTTGTAGCTTGGTGCTATGGACATAATGCTCAAAGGTGCTTAATTGTATGTTTGCTAATTGGAATAGGGAGTTTGACTCTCTGGAGCAATCAATGGAGCTGCAGGTGCATCACACCAGTATAACAACTCTGTGGATTCAGAGGCCAGTGGCAATTGTTTTGTTTTGATTTTGGACAAACTTTTGCCACTATGATGATATTGAATCTATTATATATTATTGAATTTTCTATTCCACACTTTGCCCCCCCCCCATCTCTTCTCCTCACCTGGTTTCACCTGTCACCTTCCTGCTTGTACTCCTTTCCCTCCCCCCACCTTATTGTAGCAGCTTCTCCCTTCCTTTCCAGTCCTGATGAAGGCTCCCAGCCTGAAACATTGACTGTTTATCCTCCTCCATAGATGCTGCCTGACCTGCTGGGTTTCCCCAGCATTTTGTGTGTGTTGCCCTGGATTTCCAGCATCTGCAGAATCTCTTGTGAAAGTGACACTGAAGGTAGGACTGATCAGCCATGACCTTGTTGAATGATGGGGCAGACTTGAGGAGCCAAGTCGATGACATGTATACTTGCTTCTTATTTTCTTATGTCACTGCATACTTCTGAGACTGACGCTACCAACAGGCACATTGATGGAGAAATAACTCTATCTGCTGTAAAACGATTAACGTCTGCAACCTCTCACAGGGCAACATTCCTAACGTCAAGAAAACTTAGAAAATTGCAAATGTTGAAATAAAAATCAGAAGAAATGAGTTGGAAACACCGAGTGCTCAATGTTTCCATTATTTTTCCTGTCCCTCTACCTCCACTATATCAAGGCTGTATCTGTTGACTCCAAAGGGGCCACATGCCAGATCCAGACTCCTGAAATCTGCCTTCCAAACTCCATCCATGCACATGGAGTGGCATAGAAAAGGAAAAAAAGAAAAATTGAACAATGAGACAGTTGCACCCTGGATTCTTACAATAGCATTAGTGTTGGTTCCTCTGATTGCTAATTACATGGGTGGGTTGGTTACCTGCATTCAAATTTCTAATTTTTATTCAGTATTGCTAAGCCACTCCCTCTCATAACAAACTGGAAAGCCAGTTGCATACCTTGGGAATCAAGTATCTGAAGGCAGGGAAACGGCCATGCCCTTCGAAGCAGCATAAAAGTACAATAATAATTACTGTTGGCATGGACTGAAATCACATTTTGTTTCACTGTTTGGGACTAAGTACAAGCCAGCTCTAAGAATTACTTGTCTAAGGATCTTTGTGAATAAGCCTACAATCTTTTGACTATAGGTAGCTTTTCTGTTTTATTTCATATGATCGGTAGTATATAGTTTGTTCAATGGGTTTCATTGGTTTAGCTTAAGCCCATCTAATGAATATTTATAAAATACTGCTTCAGCCACAAGGCTTCTGTTAATGTTGATTGTGTCTGGTAAATTCTCTAGTGGAACTCATTTCATTCACAGTTTTTCTATTCCGTTCAAATGGCCAAAACCTGTAACATTATCTTGATAGGCTATATATGTGAATGAATATGGAAGACTTTATAAATTATTCACCTTTTATCTTCATAGAGACAAAGCAAGGAGTGTTGATTTCATAGTGGTTATGTCAATGTAAAGTTGAGATTGTTCACCTCAATCGATAAACAACAATATATACAAAAGTAGAAAATGTTGCCATACTCGGTGAGTCAGGCCGTATAGCCTGCAAGTGGAAGAGTGCATGTTTTGCATCAAGAATCCTTTATTCGTGTCCTGGAAGGCAACTTCTGCCAAAACAAATGTGGCTAGAGTCATACGCAGGTGTTAAAATCCTTTTGATATTTCTTGTATGGACACTCCAAGCATTTAATTTGACAATTCAATCAGGATGTGAAAGGCATTGTGGAAGAATGAAAAGCAGAAACAAATAGCAGGTCAATTATCAGAAGGATTGTAGAAACAAAGTCACATGAAACTCACTGAGAAGGGAGTTATGTGATGAGGTCATTATCAACTGAGCATTTTGTGGTTAACACAGATGTCCTGGAAAGACTAAACATTGGAAATGTTATTTTAAACCTATTTCATTCAGATATTTATTTAATAATTGACATTCACTGCATCTCAGTGTGGTATGGCAATTGTCCCGTATCGGACCGCAAAGCACTGCAGCATGTGGTGAAAACTGCCCACGGATTATCAGCAGCCAATTGCCCACCATTGAGAACATCTATGATAAACGCTGCCTGGCAGTGCGAAAAGCATTATCAAGGATGCATCTCGCCCTAACCATGAACTTTTTACTCTTGTCCTATCCGGTAGGCGCTACAGGAGCCTCCACTCCAGCACCAGCAGGCACAGGAAGAGCTTCTTCCCTGAGGCTGTGACCCTGCTGAACCTCACATCACAGCGCTAAGCTGTATTGCACCCATATTGTACTGTCTCAGTGCTTTTATATTTGTGCGCTGTAGCACTTATTTTTTATTCGCAGTTATTCTGTGAATAACACTATTCTTTGCATTTCTGGTCAGATGATAACTGCATTTCATTGGCTTCGTATCTGTACTCAGCACAATGACAAAAAAGTTGAATCTAATCTAATTTAATCTAATTTATGTATAATGTTACCGTAAACTTGTATTTTGCAGAGCACCTTCTAAATAACAATGGAGATGTAAATGAAATCTTCGCCTTGGATTAGTTAACTCCACTATTTATAAATTAATTAAAATCAAACTTATTCCCGTTCCAGTACAATCTCGGAATTTGTCACAGAATAAGTTGAATAAATTTATTATTAAACAGAATAAGTTAAACAGAATGCATCTCAGGCAAAGGCAAAAGTGGTGATGTTGACTTCAGGATTCACTCATCGTGGGGCACAGACATCCTGATTCTATCTCAGTCCCGCTCCCCTGGAACATCGGGCACTTTTCTCACAACCTATGGACTCACTTTCAACAATTCTTTATCTCATGTTCTCAACATTTATTGCTTATTTAATTATGATTACATTTTGTTGTATTTGCACACTTTGTTGTTTTGCACATTGGTTGTTTGTCCTGTTGGGTGCAGCTTTCATTGGTTCTATTGTGTTTCGTGGATTTGCTGAGTATGCCCATAAGAAAACAAATCTCAGGGTTGTATATTGCAACATATATGTACTTTGATCATTATGGATAACTACTCTATGTGTCTTCAAGACACAGCAGAAATACTAAAAGCCCTGGATAAACCAGGAGATTCATGGTCTGCTGTGGGCTAGATCTGTGGTGTTCAAGGCTGGTGATCCAGAACTCTACAAGTAGTCTAGATTTGACCTACAGAAGGCTTTCTTGAACAAAAAAGCAATTTTCAGTGAAGTTAGAGACTATATTGGATACACATCTGAAATGACAGGATTTGCCAGGGGAAATTGGGAGAACACACAACAGTCGGCACTGGAAGGTGTTAGCACTATCAACTTCCTGGGTGTCAACATCTTTGAAAATCTATCCTGGGCCCAACGTACTGGTGCGATTACGAGGAATGCATGCCAGCAGCTATATTAGGAGTTTGAGGAGACTTGGTATGTCACCAAAGGTCACAAATTTCTACAGATGTACCGTGAAGAGTATTCTGACAGGTTGCATCACAGTCTGCTATGAAGGCTCCAATGCACAGGATTGGAAAAAGCTGCAGAGCGTTGGAAACTTAGTCAGCTCTATCACGGGCTCTAGGCTCCCCTCCACGGAGGACATCTTCAAATGGCAATGCCTCAAGACATTGACATCCATTACAAAGGAACCTCACCACCTAGGGCATGCCCGCTTCTCAATACTACCATAAATAAGGAGGTGTAGGAGCCTGAGAAGCCTACTGAACATCTTAGGAACTGTTTATTCCCCTCCTCCAGTGGATTTCTGAATGGACACTGCCTCACTATTTTGCCTTCATTTTGCAGTATTTATTTACGTTTAATATATTCTTATTGCCTTTTGTAGTATTTTTATGTATTGCACTGTACTGTTCCTGCAAAATAACAAATATCACCACTTATGTCAGTGATAATAAACCTGATTCTGATTCTACCACAACTGTTTTGCCAAACTCAGACAAACCAGATTGTTTTAAAAACGTAACACGTCCTGATGTCCTTTACCAAAGGGGGACTAGCTGTCATCTTGTCCCCATTTAGCCTTCCGCACATTTAAGCATTAAATGGCTTTTTATCGCCTACGGAAGTTGACAGTTGAATCAAATAACTGATTCTTGCGGCACAAGAGGATCTCCTATCATCGAATTCCCAGGCCAGACTCATCCTCCCGTCTCAGGAATCTATCGTGAAGGGCAGAAAATGTTTCAAAATGTTTTCTTTTTAAAGTTATATGAATGATGCAATTTGACGGTCGAGCTCATGTTCTAGAAGAAACCATATCGTTATAAGGGGTGCATTAATCACAGCATATCAATCGTGCGAGACTTAAAGATCTTTTGACTCTATCCCGCAAAAACACCCTACAGATTAAACTGTGAAATGTATAATACAAATATGTGGAAACCAGCTGGCTGTCTGAATTCTCCTGGTAGAGTGGGCCGAGGCCGGCGCCCCTCTCTATGCTGAAGGGTAGTTGAGACCGGCAGGCCGTCCCTGAACTGGATACAACGCCGAGCTTCAAGCGTTACGTTGTAACGGGGTTTGTTTCTCTCCCCAAATAGATACTTCAATACAGCGGGCAACATGAAATGGATGTTTAAAGAGGACCATTCTTTAGGTGAGTTCGTCGGTGGCCGTTAATACCTGTGGTGATGCGAATTAATCCCTTCAGCCTTTGACAGACTCAGTCAGGGCCTTACAGTGACCTGCGCAGTTTGTATCTTGTTTGTTTTTCTTTAGGGTGTATAAATTGTTTAATTCAAGTTACCCTCATGGGTTTTGGAAATAGGTCGCCTTACATTTTAACGTTACACGTTTCACGTTGAAACATGTTCTGTGCAATAATTTCTGTTTGTTGATGTTTTGAAAACTGTTGTTTATTTGCGTTCATCTCTGTAATAGCCTGCCCAACCCTTTTTTTTATTTCAACAACCCTCAGACTTCTCGTTCCCTCAAAATACAAGTACCATAAATAGATCTGTAAGTGTGGCCAGAGATTACACTTAAACCTGAACTTATATAATGACTTCCGTCAAATTACATTGCAAAAAGGTAATCAAATATTGTACAACAACCCGTTATATACATACAAGGTTCATTAGTCACATGGGGGGGGGGAGGGGATCTACCTCATTTGTGGATAAATATTGGCAAAGCCATGGAGAAATTTCTTGGGATTGAGGAAGACATGTTCCTATACCATTTTTTTTGTGGGTTCTGAGTTGACTAAAGAGAGCTGGCCCAAATCTTATGCAGCTATGGATGGAGCAGGCCTTGTGTTTTGGCCTATGATGGTTAAGCATATTTTGCAGTGCTTTTGGCTGCTTGCATGTGGTCTTTCCATGCTCGCATGTGAAGATAACAGGCTATTGCTGAGCTGCTGGATGATGTTCCTTCATTTTGAATGTCAAAGGTCAGAGATTCCCATAAGTTGGTGAGAGTGTTGGACTTCTTTTCAAAGAGGTTTTGAGATTATCCTTGAAGCAATTACACAGTTCTCCTGGAAATTTCTTACCCTAATAGAACTTGGAGTTGAGTGCTTGTTTCAGGAATCTGGAGTTTGGCATGAAAGACGCTGGTTGAACCTGGTGAAGAACACTGCTGGGTATGTTATTTTGAAGAGGATGCTGACATTACTTTGTCTATTCTGCTAATGCATTTGACAACCTTGTGGTTTAGGATCAATACAAACTTACAGTCAATTAGACTTGAATTTGGCTTAACACTCACATCCACTACCAAGACTTTTCTTGTAATCTCAGAATAAATTGTTGGTGGTTCATATTTCTACCTCTGCACCTTACACCTTTATCCTGCACCTCCACAGCAACTGAAGCTCAGCCACAACTTCATCAGCACAAGAACCAATTTCTCTACCTAGTTCCCTATCTGACAACCACATTCTGTACCCTTTCTCATTTATGTTTTTACTGTTTTTTTCACTGACTCCCCATTCCCTAACATATTGCAATCAAACTTCTGGTTTCTGTAATGTTGCCTTTTCCTTTGACTGCAGTCTGCTATACTGGTAGGAATCTATGTACACCATCAAAAACAACAGAAAAGCTTGAGTCACTTGGCAGGTCAGGCAACATTTGTAGCTGACCCAATTCCCACACTTTTCTCCTCCAATGATAGGGTTTCCCTTGTCCTTGCTTTCCTCCCACCAGCACATTCGATGGATTATCCAACATACTTACTGATATTTACTGACTATTTCCCTTCCACTCTCAGTCTAGATCAATGGTTCTTCATCTGGGGTCCACAGACTGTTCGGGAGTCTGTCGAAGATTCCAGGGGGTCTGTGAACTTGTATGGGGGAGAAAGTTTGCATCTTTATTTTCACTGTAACTTCTAATTGAAA
Organism: Hypanus sabinus; assembly: GCF_030144855.1. Lineage (NCBI taxonomy): Eukaryota > Metazoa > Chordata > Chondrichthyes > Myliobatiformes > Dasyatidae > Hypanus > Hypanus sabinus. The sequence continues at coordinate 53,625,328 of NC_082722.1, forward strand.
TTTGGCATTTCCTTCAATTATGAATGTGGCCAATAAACAACATATCTCTGCAAAATCAGGATTTTGAATACTTGTAACCATTGAAACAAAAAATCAAAATCCATTGGATATCCAACACGACCTGCTTTGTAAAAGACCACCCCCAATTTAATATACTCATTCAAGTTGAGCAACAACAGCCTTCACACTGATAAGTCCTTAACAGTAAAATTCAATTTTCTTTTTCAATCTTTTTATTAATATCAACATGATAAGATTAGTACATAGATAATGGGATTACAAACTTACAAAATTAAAATGAACATAAAAGGATACACAAGCAATAAGTACAATATAGTTAAGTCTTCCCAAATCATGAATGATACAAATGTCATATAAACGAAACAAAAAAAAACTAAGTAATTCATGTTGGGGAAAAAAAGAGAAAAAAAAAAGGGCTGTTTATAGTATCTATAAAAAAAAATTACAAAATCATCAGTGTCCCCCAACTCTGATCCTCTCAACATATATATAATCAAAACCAGAAAAACAAATAGGATTGGAACAGGGTCAAATTACATCATGTGAAAATATTGAATAAATGGCCTCCAAATCTTTTCAAATTTAATAGAAGGGTCATAAATGACACTTCTAATTTTCTCCAAATTTAGACATAACATAGTTTGAGAAAACCAATGAAATACAGTAGGGGGATTAATTTCTTTCCAATTCAACAAAATAGATCTTCTAGCCGTTAGTGTAAGAAATGCAATCATCCGACAAGCAGAAGAAGATAAATGAATTGACTCCATCATTGGTAAACCAAAGATTGCAGTAATAGGATGAGGTTGTAAATCAATGTTCAATACCGTGGAAATAATATCGAAAATGTCTTTCCAATATTTTTTCAAAAGCGGACATGACCAAAACATATGAGTTAAAGAAGCTATCTCAGAATGACATCTGTCACATATAGGATTTATATGGGAATAAAAATGAGCCAATTTATCCTTGGACATATGAGCCGTGTGCACAACTTTAAACTGTATCAATGAATGTTTAGCACATATAGAGGATAAGTTAATTGAAGAATATTATCCCAATTCTCAATAGGGATAGTAAAGTTAAGTTCTCTTCACACTGATAAGTCCTTACCAGTAAAATTCAATTTTAACTTGCCTATATTTTAAATGTATAGTCTTGTTATTTAATGAGCTAATAAAGAAGCATGTATTACTATTTCACAAATCTGTTCTTTTTAATATTTTGCTGTGTTTCAATATAATTGGTTTCTTTTGTAATCTTAAGTATTTTATTTTGTATATTTAACTACATTATTCTGAGAAGGGGGCCATAGACTTCACCAGACTGCTAAATGAGCCCATGGAATTGAAAAAAAGGTTAAGAACCCCTGGTCTAGATGAAGGGTTTTGTCTGAAACATTGACTCTGCACTTTCCTTCCACAGATCTTCCCTGGCTCAATTTTGCTTCGAACTCCAGCATCGACAGTATCCTGTTTAGCCATATTTATTGATACCACTGACAGGCATGTTTTCCCTTCTATTCAGCGTTCTGATGAGTCTGTTCCACGTGCCCTGGTTTAATTTTGCATCTCTGCCAATTCCTGCTCTCCACACAACAATTTACCATGTTGCTGTGAATCAAGAGCAACTTCTTTATCATCCTTCCATTTCTGATGAAAGGTCATTTACTATTTCTCTCTTTGCATATCGTGCATGAGTTATTCCTGCACAAGATGGCTGGGGGAGCTCGGCAGTTCAGGCAGCATCTATGGAGGGAAATTAAAAGTTAATATTTTGGATTGAAATCCTTCATCAGGACTGGAAAGGGAAGGTCCTAATCCAAAGTATCTTGGTCAGAAACGTGGACTGTTCATTTCCCTCCATAAAGTTTGCCTGAGTTGGTAAGATCCTCCAGCATTTTGTGAATATTACTCAAAATTTCCATCATCCTGCACAATCACTTATATCATTCCAGCACACTTTTATTTCTGATTTCCATCAATTGCAGTGTGTTTGTATTTCATAGTTGTACCCTTACTCTCTCTCCTATCATCATTTCCTTCTGTTTTATATATCTTCTCCAAACAGATGATCCACGATTAACACACCTTTACCATTCTTCTTTTCTAACTTTACCAGTCCAGATAAAAAGGCATTAAACATCAAATATTAACTTTTCTTTTGTCCCCCACATGTACTGCCTGAGCTACTAAATATTTACATTTTTTATTTTACTATAAGTTATCACTTAATACAGTACAAGTCTTTAATGTTATAAAGGACGTTACTCTGATACATGCAGCACATAATCACCAGTGGCTTTTATGTGATAAGGGATATTTATACATTGATTTTGGTTTAAGAAAACTTATTGTATTTAACACAGCAGAATAAATAATGTTATCTGATTATTGTTGGGATAGTTTTCTTTCTGATAATTAGATGGTGCGATATACAGAAGGTTATATTATTGAGCATAAGGTCTTGCAGTTCCATCAGAAGATAGTTTCCTTGACCCTCTTCCATTTTCTGACTTGATGTTTTAGAACTAGGAGTAGGTGTCCACAAAAGCAGTGCGCTATTAAAGCATGTAATAAGAGCTTTCATTATATTTTTTAGATCTCGTCATCCTTGATTATTCAACACTGTAATTAATATCAAGATTAAAAGAAGAATAGTACACTGCGAAGATCTTAATTTAAATTTGGCATTCACAAAGTTTAAATCAGATGAAAGGTTTAGGTGATAAATGGAAATAAATTGATATATGTGAACAAGATATTCTTAATGATCTCTTTAATAGTTGGTAGTAGTTTTCTCATTAGCCTACATTAATAATTACTTACATTTCTGCAGGGCACAAAAATTGACATGGAAAATAAATGAGGATTAAGATGAAATATTTTAAGAAACTGATTCAATGCAGTCTATATTACAGTTAAAATAATCAGTAAAGGTTGTGCGTTTTATGTGGATGAAGATTGAGTATAATTCCTGGAAATGCTAAATTTGTTGTTTTCCCCATATACATCTTGCTAATATAATTTTTAATATAACCTTTCACACTTCAAGCATCAAAACTGTGTCTGCATGTACAAAAGCAAAATGGTGCAGATAATGAAAATCAGAAATACGAACAGCAAATATGCTGAAACTCAGATTGGTCAATATTCGTGGATAGAGAAATACAGTTAACGTTTCAGATCAATAATCTTTAAACATACTAGAAAAAATATATAAAATAAATTATTTATCATGTCTTCCACTAAGTGTTTCAACAATGTGAAGGTCCTCAAGGGTCTGTGAACCGTCCTCTAAACCCCAAAAGTAAACAGCTGACGGCAGTACTGTGCCATCTGCTAACATATTTAAAATGTGTCAAGAGTCTTTAGCGTCATTTCAATTCATGCAGTCAATGATGACCTCATTCTTCGGTTGCAATTCCCTATGACTAGTCCCTGCTTTTCATGTTGCTCTGGATTATTAAAGGCTGAAGTCCCTAGTTGAAAAGCTGACCAGTTTTCAGAATGCGAGATAAACAGAAGGGAAATTAATGCTCCTCTTCTCTGTATGGCTTTTCTGTCCACATCTCTGCAACGTCCTGGCTTACAACTATCCAAGTGCCCTTCCGATTGTTTATCTCCAAATTTACTACCCTCTACTTTCAATTTACTAGGTCCTAAGGTCTAGAATATGCCTCAACATACCTTAAAATCTACTTCTTTGTCTTGTGATTGTGAACTGAGTCACTGAAGTTTATTGGTACAAGTCTTTCTTCATCACATTAAGCAGGCATTCTCTTGGAGGCCTTCTTTCCAAACTTAAAATATATTCATGAAGTTTTGATACTCATAGCACGTGGATAACAGCAAGTGATTCAATGCAACTTCAAAAGTTCAAAGTAAAGTTATTATCAAACTATACATAATTCTCCATATACTACCTTGAGATTCTTGCAGGCACTCACTATAGAACAGAGAAATAAAATAGGATCAATGGAAAATCTACACATAAAGACTGACAAATAACTAACGTGCAAAAGAAGAGAAACTGCGCAGATATAAAAAGAAGTAAATAATACTGACAACATGAGTTGCAGAGTTCTTGAAAGTGAGTCCATAGGTTGTGGAATCTGTTTGGACTTGAGGTAAAAGAAGCTATCCATGCTGTTTCAGGAGCCTGATTGTTGAGAAGTAATAACTATTCCTGAACCTGGTGGTGTGGGACCTTAAGGCTTCTGTACCTTCTTCCTGAAGCAAGATGGCAATTTCAATAGCTACAACGTCATCATTGACTTTGATATTTTGTGTCTAATAAATGGTTCAATTGAATGGCGTATTTGTGGTGGGTCTACACCATAACTCGGATTACATCTATGCATGTTTGAGTACCTTTGCTGTGACACAGAGGTGGTCTGTAAGCTTTGTGGACAGTGAACCCAGACACCCAAAGTTAGTGTTGAGGGCTGACTGGCTGAGTATACAAATATCCCAGTTATTGTTAGACAATGCAAGTATGTTTATGGCCATGTTGGATGTGTCAGTGTCAGAATAAGTTGAATGGTGCTGGATCTGATGTAGACCAATTAAACTAGCCCCATTGTTTTGTGTCTGGTGACTATCTCAATCACATCAGTTTGCAGACCATATCTCTTACGCAGCATAGTGCTGCGGGCCAGCCAGCGCTTTGTAGATAGAACTGTTTGCTTACAAAACAGTGCTTTTCATTTCAAGCTATTAACTGCTCACGGTTGACATTAGAACAGGTTTTCTTGAAGATTGGTTCTCGTTTGAATTAATACGTGCTGTATTTGCATAATAACATAACTCCTGAGTCTCTTTAACAGTGTAATGGATAAAACTTCTGTGGCAGGAGCACTTTACTGCTGCATTTGAGATTCCCTGTTTGTTCAAGGAATCCAGGTTGTTAGAAATCCTAATGAGTTTTGAATACCGATTGCTGTTGACTTACTGCTTATCAAAACTGGTGTGATGCTCATGGCTAATTTTAAACTTGATACCAGACCTCATATCAGTCCAATGTAAAATTACACCAGTTGACAGATGCTGTATATTCCAATGGTTTAGATTCTCAAGGACATCACAGGTCCTCTGCAGTGGACACTGTCGAAGCAGATTAAAGCAAGACTGTGCTTGAAATCCCTAGTACAGTTTATTGTTGTCAAAACCGAGAAGGGCAAACACTGTTGAGATCAAAAACCAGACCAATGTTCGGCAAGCTGACCTGGTGCATTTGGTTACTTTAAATCTTCTAATTCCAGGGTAGAAATAAGTATTTTTTGGTTATAATGTTTTATACCCTTGTCTTGAAAAGATGAATGATGCATAAACTTTGCTTGACATCCACAATCAGGTTGAGTGAACTTTGAGGTCATGTTATGGTCAGAACAGTTTCAGCACACTGAAGTTGGTTATGGTTGAGGGAACACACTAGTCCTCATTGAGTGGAAAGGGTGAGCAGTTTAAAGTACCTGGGTGTCAACATCTGTAAAGATCTATCCTGGGCCCAAGGTATTGATATAAAGAAGGCATGACAGTGGCTATATTTTATTAGGAGTTTGAGAAGACCTGACATGTCAGCAAAGACTCGCAAATTTCTACAGATGTACCATGGAGAGCATTCCAACTGGTTACATCACTGGTGAAGGGCCACTGTACTGGATCGGAAAAAGCTGCAGAAAGTTGTAAACTCAGCCAGCTGCATTATGGGCACTCACTTCCCCAGCATCGAGGACATCTTCAAAAGGCAATGCCTCAAAAGGGCAACATTCATCATTAAGAAACTCCTTCACCTCTTTGCATTGACACCATGAAGGAGGCAGTACAGGAGCCTGAAGCCACATACTCAACATTTCAGGAACAGATACTTCCCATCAGATTTCTGAATGGACAATGAACACTATTTCACTATTTTGCCCCCCTTTTTTGCACTAATTTAATTTTTTAATATTTCTTATTGTAATTTACAGTATTTTTCATCATTATGTATTGCAATATACTGCTGCCGCAAAACAAAAAAACTGCAACATGTGCCAGAGATTTTAAAGCGAATTTAGATTCTGTATAAATTTATTATTGTCAAAGTACCAAGATACAGTGAAAAGCTTGTCATAGAGTCATGGAACACTACAGCACAGAAACAGGTCCTTCAGTCTGTGCCAAACTATTATTCTGCCTAGTTCCATCAACCTGCACCCAGACAATAGCCTTCCATACCCCTCCCATCCATGTACCTATCCAAATTTCTCTTAAATGCTGAAATCAAACACACATTCACCACTTCACACTCTCACCACCATCTGAGTGAAGAAATTCCCCTCATGTTCTCCTTAAACATTTCACTTTTCACCCTTACCCATGATCTCCAGTTCAAGACTCACCAACCTCAGTGGGGAAAAAAACCTGCTTGCATTTCTCCTGTCTGTACCACTCATAATTTTGTGTACCTCTATCAACTCTCACCTCATTCTCCTACACTGCAGGGAATAACTCAGGTCCTCAAGTCCTGGCAATGTTGTTGTAAAATTTTCTCTGCACTCTTTCAAACATATTGTTGTCTTTTGTGTACGTGGTTTACCAAAACTACATGGTGAGTCCAAATTAGGACTCACCAACATCTTTTACAACTTCCACATAATATCCCATCTCACGTACTCAGTACTTTTATTTGTGAAGGTCAATGTGCCAAAAGCTTTTTTTTAATGGAATTATAGATCTGTATTCCTAGATCCTTCTGTTCTACTTTACTCCATGGTGCCCTACCCAGTGCAAGTCCTACCTTGGTTTTTCCTCCTACACCACACACTTGGCTGCATTCAATTCCACTAACACTTTTCAGCCCACTGCAAGCTTCAGTCGCGATCCCATGCAGGATGTCATCAAAGGCCTTGCTAAAGTCCATGTAGACAACACCCACTGGCTTTTCTTCATCCTGATAACTTCCTTGAAAAACTCTTAAGATTGGTTAGACATGACCTACCATGAACAAAAGCATGTTGACTATTCTTAATCAGTTCTTGGGTATCCAAATGCTTATACATCTTGTCCTTTGGAATACCTTCCGATAACTTATCCACTGCTGATGTCAGGCTCACCAGCCTATAATTTCTAGACTTATTCTTAAAGGCTCCTTAAGCCTTTCTTAAACAATGGAACAGCATCCTCCAGTACCTCACCTGTGGCTAAGGACATGTTTATATACTTCAGGGAGGGCCTTTGCTCTTTCTGCACTAGACTCCCACAAGGTCCGAGAGAATAGTTTGTCAGACCCTGGGGATTTACCCACCCTGATTTACATCAAGACAGCAAGTTCCTCCTTCTCTGTAATCCAGGGGTGTCAACTCATTTTAGGTCACGGGCCGGATTGGGCAAAATGCAGCTTCATGCGGGCCGGATCAGTCGGGCGCGTGCGAACGCAGCTTTCATTGCCACCGTTTTTTCAGCCTGTTCTCATGTGTCTCAGTCTCTGCTATAACTACAAAGTGTTTCACTTCACAAATTCCGTTTCTTATGAAGAAGACTGCTGAGCAAGCATTATTTTTATGATTGGTATTAACTTACAATCATAGGCTTCATATCGCTGGGCCATTAATAATTAAAATAGTAGATTATCTAAAATGATCTCGCGGGCCGGATATAATTGTACGCCGGGCTGGATATGGCCCGCGGGCCTTGAGTTTGACACCTATGCTGTAATCCGTATATGGTCCACGACATCACTTTCCGTTTGGCCTTACTTCAAAAGACTCTGTCTCATCTTCTGAGTAAATACAGATGCAATGCACTGGTCTTGCATACAGTTCATGCAGATCAAATTAGTGTTACAGTGCCTTGAGGTAGAACAAGATAAAGCAAAGATGATGTCATGAACAATGAAGTGTAAAGACAAAAGATATAGAGAAAATGCAGTTCATGTAAACGATAAAGTCCAAAAGCATAACAAGGTACACTTTGAAGACAAAGGTCCTGTCTTACTGTACAAGAAGTCTGTTCAAGACTGTGATAACAGAAGCTCTCCTTGAGCCTGGTGAAATGTACTTTTAGTCTTTTGGGTATCTTCTCCCCAGTAGGAGAGGGGAGAAGAGAAAATACCCAGAGAGGGTGGGGTCTTTGATTATGCTGGTTGCTTTACTAAGACAGCACAAAGTATAGACAGAGTCCATAGTGGTAATGCTGGTTTCCATGATATACTGAACTGTGTCCACAACTGTGCAGTTTCTTCAATTCATGTGCAGAGAAGACAGGTTGCTTTCTATGATACATTGATTAAAAATTGGTAAGGGTCGACGAGGATATGCCACATTTCTTTGGCCTCCTAAGGAGCTAGAGATGTTGGTAAGCTTTCTTGGTTGTGACATCAATGTGGTTGGACCAGGATAGAATATTGGTATTTTTTAGAGATAAAGGCATTTCTTTAAAATACAGAGATTTTACAAATTCTTCAGTCACTTGAAATATTGGTATAATTCAACATTGTGAATAATGTATGTACAATTTATTGGTTTTAAATACCAGTCCCCATAATCCTAAATAACTTCGGTGTTCGGGGAAGTGAAAATACCAATAATAATCTATCTAGTAAAATATACTTTTGTTCAAGGAAATGAAAAAAAAAGTCAATCATTGACTGAGATTTCTTTTCAAGTGCATCTCATGAACAGAAATTTTCCACTTCTACTTGAGCCCCTGTTAGGGGACCGGTGGCAATAGCTATTACAACCCTGGATTATAGAGACAAATAATGTTCTGTTTTCTCACTGCTGATTGCTGCTGGAAGGATACATGGACACTAGGTAATGAAGGCACATATAGAAAATGGGCCTGTTTTGAGCTACGTGCAATTAATTGCCTCTTGAAGGAGATTCTATATGTGAGTTGCACTGTAACTCTAGCCTCGCAAGTGAGTGAACACTGCTAAAAATGAAATGGAATCATCTGTGTACAGTTAGACAGATGCTCATGTTAAATTTCTTTCCATTAATAGTGACCTTTTCGTTACAGAACACAGGTGTGTTGAATCTGCCAAAATTAGAGCAAAGTATCCAGACAGAGTACCAGTAAGTACCTTTTAAGTAAAATGATTTTTTTTAAAACACTTCCAGAATTCTATGTGTAATTTTGACAAAAAAAAGGGGAAAGATGTTTTTATTCCTCTCTCATCCAAAAACATTCAAAGGTTAAGTTTGGGTGGATCTTAAAAAAAAAGAGTGGATAAATACTTGAAAAAGTAAACTTTGAAAGTTTATTTTATAAGAACAGGGGAATATTATAAGTATGATGGCCTGAATGTTTGCTACTGTAGAGCTATTGTAATAATAAGTACTTTATTGATCCTGAGTGGGAAATTACTTCATTACAGCAGCAACAATTAAAATCACACCTAGCAATAATAATAATAAACATAATTATATTAACTAAAGTTTAAAATAATATTTACAATAATTTACCAATGTGAAATGATGTACAAAAAACAGAGACTGTGGTACGATGAGATGTGTTCTCCTGTCACACAGAGATGGACTGTTGTATCTGCTTATTGCATTTGGTAGGAAAGATTTTCTGTAACAATCCTTGTGACAGAGCAGCTGAATGAGTTTGTTTGAAAGGATGTTCTGCTGCTGTTCATTGAGTAGGTCATGGAGAGGATGTGCCTGATTGTCCATAATGGATAACAGTTTGTTTGGTGACCTCCTCTCCACCGCAAACTCAAAACTGTCTGGGTTGTAGCCAAGGAAAAAGAAGTAGTGGTAAATGTGATAGCTAGGTGATGTCTTCTTGATGGTTGGGATGAACAGGGCCCAAAGGGCCTATTTCTGTGCAAAGTTTTAATTGAGCATATAAACTTTATGTAACCAAATAGTTCTTATTTAGTACACATTTAATGCTTCAGGCTGATATTTAGTTTGAATGAAATGTCAAGATGATAGTTGTAGGCTACAGAAAGATACTGGCCTTCTGTTAAACCGGGCACAGCAATGGCAGATGGAATTTAAATCTGATCATTGTCAGGTGATGCATTTTGGGAAGTGAAATAAAGGTAGGACATGCCGAATGAATGGTAAGGTCTTATTGAGAAACTGGAACTGGGTCCTCAAATTCCAAAAATTCCTGAAGCTGGCACAGGTAGATAAGAGTAATAAAAAGCATATATAAATCCTTCAGTAGCTGGTATATGGAATATAAAGTTGAGGAAGTTGTGCTACAGATTGTTAAAACATGGACAAGGTCACATCTAGGATGCTGCATGCAGTTTTAGTCACTAGAGTAAAGAAAAGATGTGATTGTAGAGGAGATTCACCAGGATGTTGCCTGGGCTGGAGTCTCACAATTATGAGGAAAGACTCAAGAAGCTGGGTTTGTTTTCCAAGGAGTGGAGAAAGGTTCAGGGTGTTAAGAAGTGTACAAAATTATAAAAGGCAATAGATAGTGTAGGTAGTAGTAAACATTCCCCCCATAGCAAAGGTACCCTTAACCAACAGATATAGGTAAGGTTGGTAAGTTTCGAAGGGATTTAGGGAATAATTTTTTCATCCACAAGAGAGGTTGAAGCAAACACCCTCACAACATTTAAGCAGTATATAGATGAGCTTGTCAATTGACAAGAAAAAAAAGTAGTGGTAAATGTGATGACTTTTTGATGAACAGCTATTCCTGTGGCATATGACTCAAAATTTAAATTGAAAATGTAAAACAAAAAGCAGGGAAGGGGTGGATTTTCAAAAAGCAGAACATTATTGTGCATAGATCTATACGTATGATATTATTTGATTTAATTTGCTCTAAGCTAATAAGCAGAACAGTTTCCTGTAACAGCACTTGTTACAGAAAGTAAGCGTATGCATACGTATGGTAAAGCAAAAGTAAATTTTACCTAACAAAGCATATTATAAATATATTAATTTTGTTATCCATCTGATACTTTAGAACTTACACAATGTCTATAGCTTTGAGTAGTTTACATTAGTTTCAAAATAAACATACTTAGAGCGATAAGCATGAAACAGGCCTTTTGGCCCAACTGTTCCCTGCTGACTCCAGCATTTTCCCTGCTAGTCCCAATTGTCTATGTACAGTCCTTAATTCTCCAAGCATTTCCTTCCATGTACCTGTCCAAATGCCTCTTTGATGTTGCATTTGGACTCACCTCAACCTTGATCACCTACCTGGCAGCTCGTTCCAGATACTCACTACCCTGTGTGTGAAGTTCCCTCTTATCTTGTACCTGTGCCGTCTCATTTTGACTCTGCAACCCTGGGGAAAGATCATCAATGCCCACTTTATCCACACTTTTCATGATTTTATAAACTTCTGAAGTCACTCTCATACTGCTGCACTCTGGGGAATAAAGCTTCAGTGTGGTCCTGTGACTTGGTCCTCTAATCCACGCAGCATTCTTACACCCTCTCCAGCTTGACAACAATGTCTTCCCTGTAACAGGGTGACCAAAACTGCTCACAATACTCAGCGTGATCTCACCAACGACTGATAAAACTGGATTGTAATGCCCCTACTTCTAAACTCAGTGCCCTGACTGTTGAAGGCTAGCATGCTAAATGCTTTCTTCACCACTCTGTCTACTTGTACGGCAGCTTCCAGCGAACTGCGCACTTGTATTCCCTGTCCCTCTGTTCTGCAACATTCATCGGTGCTCTGTTATTCACTTTGTGGATCTTGGTTGAAAGTCTAAAGTGCACCACCTCACACTTAATATGCTGATAAATGGCAAATGGATTTCAAATTACCTCCCTAATTGATCAACATCTCTTTGTGCTTTATTGTATCAAAAGTCCCCCTAATTTTGGCAAATAATAACACAGTACATTTACATCTAAATCACTCACATAAATAACAGAGGTCCCAATTCTGACCCCTGAGGCACCCCACTAGTCACAGGCTTCTAGTCGAGGATCAGCCAACCGTCACCCTCTGCTTCTCATCATTGATCCATTTCTGAATCCACCGCACTGGCACCCCCTGAATCCCTTGTAACTTAACCTTTCAGATCAGCCTACCTCATGGAACCTTGTCAAAGGCCTTACTGAAGTCCATACAGACAGCATCCACTACCCAACCTTCACCTATCCCCTTAGATGAAGACCGAAAGATAAACACAAAAAGATTCATCAGACTCATCCTCCCATACACAAACCATGCTGACTATTTCTGATCTGGCCTTAACTATCCAAGCAAAATTGATCGTGCTCCTCAGAACTCCCTCCAGTAAATTCACAGTCTTAATTCTGTAGATTCATCTCATCATTTAAGTCTTTATCAATCTCATTATTAACATTCTCAAATATGTCTGAACACCCAATTATCTACTCTTATGTGAATGTGCCAGAATTAATTTACTTATTTCTAAATTTGGAGTAACTGCAAAAGTAGTTGTCTGTACTATCAGATACCAACTTTATTTTTATTTGTTTTATGGTTCCAATAGGTGATAGTGGAGAAGGTGTCTGGCTCACAGATAGTGGATATCGACAAAAGAAAGTACCTGGTGCCCTCTGATATTACAGTGGCGCAGTTCATGTGGATCATTAGGAAGCGGATCCAGCTGCCGTCTGAGAAAGCTATCTTCCTTTTTGTAGATAAGACAGTGCCTCAGTCCAGGTGAGTGGTTTAATTACTTTCAGATGCCTCACTAATAGCCAACTGTGAGAAATCTGAACCATCTTTTTCATTGCATGTAAAAAAAAAATTAAGAATTCAATTTATCAAAATGGGAAATTGAATATTTCAAATAGGATAGACTTACGCTGAATCAGATGTCTTAATTTTTTAACATTATTTATGCAGCAGTGAAAATAGGTTTATAGCTAAAGCTCCAGTTATAGATACTAAAATGAGAATTACGTGTATTTTTAATGGGATAAAAAACATGTCATACACAATAGTTAAAAATGCAGGTAATAAGGATAATCATAATTCATTTGCAATATTACTCAAGCCCTTTCTAAATTCTCCTTTTACCATTCTATCTCCATGTAGTAATATTCAGTTCAATTCTCCTTTGCATGCTAGCTGTTTATACAGAATCTCTGAAAGCACGTAGTATATTTTGTGTGTTAGGTTGTGAGTACTTCCAATATGAGGCTAATACACAGAAGTCATACACAGAGCTCATGGTTCTAAATTCTAACACAGCGTTTTCTGAAATTGAATTCAACTCTTCCCTTCATTTGTGGGACAGCATAAGAGAAAAAGAAAAAACTGCTCAATTTGATTTGTTCACTCATGTTCTTGAGAAAACACATCCGTGCTTGGTGTCAGTCCCTTGCTATGTGTTGCTCTCATCATGCAGTTGAATCTACCACCATTGTGTGTTGGGTTTGGGAGTCAATAGTTATTTTTCACAGTAAAGATCAATTGATTATATTATTTTAAAGTATAAAAATGAACACAAATTAATCCAGTCCCTTCCTTGGCAGTAAAATTCTCCTGATGGCTCTGTTTAAAAACATTGAGCAACCAGAAAATGAATATGCCATTCTGTTGAATATTCTTTCCTTGCATTCGGATCAATATCATATTTGGGGATCCTCTGATCATTTCACAGGTGTTTCACAAAGTTTATGTCGGGCTGTAGAAAAGCATAATAACAAAAAAAGATTTTAAAAGCAGGTTATGTTGTCTCTTCATAAATTGTAATTCAACTCTTTAACTTTTGTTTTTAATTTCACAAAATACAAGTGATGGGTATCACAATGTTAATCAAAATGGACTTCTGATAAGTTAATGTTGGTGTGAGCATAATTTGAGTGGAATTGTGCATGAGTAAGTTATACAGGTTAAGACTGAATACCACTGTCCGTAGCTATTGTGTTTACTAGTTGCTGTGGAACAAATATTTAAACATGTTGACTTATCATGTGCTTGGCTATTGGTGTCTTTAGCTTGTGTGTTCTGAAGAAGCACAGACGCTAAAGATGCCAAACTCAATTCAGGTCAGAAGATACTAATGTTTCAGAATATATCTTTCTTTTTCAATCTTTTTATTGATTTTCATATATACACAAAAAAAATAACATAGTAATAAGTAAGTTGTGAATACAATAGACTTGAAATCACATTGATAATAAGATAACAATATCCTACTAAACATCAACAGAAGAGAATACCTTAATCAATCAAGTCCACATGATTATATGAAAAAAAAACAAAAATAACCATTAAAAAAGAAAAAAAATATTAAAAATATGTGAAAAAAATATATATTAAAAAAAAATAAAACACTAAACTAAACTAACATGGGCAATAATAACAGTTTACAAGTATATGATAGTGTCAAAGAACTCCGGAACTCCATACCTGAACATGAATAAGCAGAGAGAAGGTCTGGAAAAGGCCAAATTAATTCATATGAAAATGTCGAATAAACGGTCTCCAAGTTTCTTCAAATTTAATTGATGAGTCAAAAATAGTGCTTCTAATTTTTTCCAAACTCAGATAAGAAATAGTTTGAGAAAGCCATTGAAATGTGGTAGGAGGATTTACTTCTTTCCAATTTTGTAATATAGACCTTCTGGCCATTAATGTTACAAAAGCAATCATTCGTCTGATTGAAGGGGAAAACTGATTACCATCTTCATTTGGTATGCCAAAAATTGCAGTAATAGAATGAGGTTGTAAATCTATATTCCAAATTGAGGAAATAGTAGTAAATATGTCCTTCCAATAATTATGTAAAGTGGGACATGACCAGAACATATGGGTCAATGAGGCCACTTCTGAATGACATCTGTCACATTGAGGGTTAATATGAGAATAGAATCGAGCAAGTTTATCTTTAGACATATGAGCTCTATGTACAATTTTAAATTGTATTAAAGCATGTTTAGCACATATAGAAGAAGAATTAACCATTTGCAAAATTTTTTCCCATTTATCTGTTGATATGTTATATTGAAGTTCTTTTTCCCATTCTTGTTTAATTCTAACTGATATTTCTGGTTGTATCTTCATAATCATATTATAAATAAAAGCTACTAATCCTTTTTGACAAGGATTTAAGGTAAAAATCAAATCTGTAATGTCCACCAAAGTTGAATTAGGAAAAGATGGTAAAACTTTATGCAAGAAATTTCTAATTTGTAAATATCTGAAAAAATTAGATTTAGGTAATTCAAATTTGTTGGAAAGTTGATCAAATGACATCAAAGTATCTTCAAAAAAGAGATCACGAAAACATTTTATACCTTTCCTTTTCCATATGTTAAAAGCTTGATCTGTCCAGGAGGGTTTGAAAAAGAAATTAAATAAGATAGGGCTATCAAGAACAAAGTTTTTCAAACTAAAAAACTTACGAAATTGAAACCAAATTCGTAATGTATGTTTAATAACAGGATTAAATATTTGTTTATTAAATTTAACTAAATCCGCAGGAAGACAAGAACCAAGAACAGAGAATAGAGAATATCCCTTTACCTCATTACATTCCAAATTTACCCACTGTGGGCACAGTGGTGAATCCAAATCTAGTTTCCAATACAATAAATTACGAATATTATTTGCCCAATAATAAAATCTAAAATTGGGTAAAGCTAAACCACCATCTTTTTTGATTTTTGTAATTGCTTTTTACTTAACCTAGGGTTTTTATTTTGCCACACAAATGAGGAAATTTTTGAATCAATGCTATCAAAAAAAGATTTAGGAATAAAAACTGGTAGGGCTTGAAATAAGTATAAAAATTTCGGTAAAATCATCATTTTAACAGCATTAATCCGACCAATTAATGATAAAAACAAAGGAGACCATCTTGGAGTAAGTTGATGAATTTGATGAAGCATAGGTAAAAAATTCAGTCTAAATAAATCTTTCTTTATATTTCTAATGTTTCAGAATATATCAGCTGCTTTTCTGGCACTTTAATACTGCAAGCTTCCTGCTTCATTAGTTTCTTTTCTTGGATACAACTTCAGAGTAAGTTATCACTTCCTTTAAGGCAGGGGTGTCAAACTCAAATACACAGTGGGCCAAAATTTAAAAATCAGTACAAGTCGAGGGCCGAACTGGTTCAGCGTTTATTGCAAAACTTATTGAAATGAATTTATTACACATATTAACCTGGAACTAACAAAGCTTAGGTTATTGCCTACAAAAACAACATTGAACATTAAATAAATAAAAAATCAGTTGCATTTATTTCTTATGGCTTTATCTGCAGCTTTTCCGGAGTAATTTCTAATGAAAACATTTTTCCACAGGCCAACACTCTGTGATTCACACTAGTCTAAGCCAGATACTTGGCATCTCATCTTGGATGCAAGTTCATCAATGTTTGGAGTCAGGCTCTGAGCTGAGGAAATCCTCAGAATTGAGTGAAGGTGTTCATCAGAAAGACGACTCCTGTGTGATGTTGTGTTTATCTTCATCAAAGAGAACAGTTGTTCACACAGATATGTGCTGCCAAACAGAGAGCATTTGAGCAGCTTGGGTACGCAGGTGGGGCATTGTGTCAGGAATGAAACGTAGAAACTGTGCAGCGCCCACCGAGTCATACTTTGCCTTGAGTGTGTCACTACATTGGAGTTCAATCAGCTCCATTTGTATGTTGGTTGGTGCGCTTTCCACGTCAGCTGCAAATGGATTACTGAGCAGTTCAAACCTACTTTTTTGGGCTTCAAAGTCGGCAAATCGCCGTGTGAAGTCGACACCAAGTATGCTAAGTTTTTCAGCAAACTTTGCACGTGGGAACACTGCGGTAGAAACCTGCTCTTTCATAGTTTGGCAACACGGAAAATGGCTCAAGTTTTCTTGCTGCACCTGCGTCTCCCACAGGCGCAGCTTGGTTTTAAAAGCCCTCTCTGCAGCGTACATGTCTGTGATCACACGACCCCACCCCTGAAGCTGCAGGTTGACCGCATTGAGATGGCTCGTGATGTCACACAGAAACGCCATTTCACAAAGCAACTTTTTATCCCAGAGCTCTGTTGTGTCTTTCCCTTTGCTTTCCATGAACTGACAGATCTCCTCACGCAACTCGAAACATCTTTTCAGCACTTTTCCTTGGCTTAACCATCGCACCTCTGTGTGATAGGGCAAATCATTATATTCTGAACCCAACTCCACCAAAAACGACTTGAACTTGCAGTGATTTAAACCTTTGGCTCTTATGAAGTTAACTGCTTGTGTTATGGTGCTCATTATATGTTCCATTTTCAAGGCTTTGCTACACAACGATTCCTGGTGTATGATGCAGTGATAAGCTGTCAGCTCACCTGCGCCGTTTTCCTCCTGCATCTTCTCCCGGATCCAGCCCACCAATCCACTCTTTTGACCGCACATCGCGGGCTTCTGTTTCTTGTCCAGATGCTTGTATTTGTCGTGGTGTTTCGTTTCATAGTGTCGTCTTACGTTATATTCTTTAATTACAGCCACACCGTCTCCGCACACAAGACAAACAGGTTTGCCCTTTATATCTGCAAACATATACTCTGCCTCCCACCTGCCTTGAAAACCCCTGTTTTCAAAGTCCACCTTTCGTTCAGCCATTTTTGGGGTGAGGGATAGCTGAAAGTTGACCACACGTGACTAGCGCCATAAGGATGCTGATGAGAGAGTAAGGCAAGCGCAAGCAATGCACTGGCAGTGCATTGTGGGATGTGTAGTATTAGTGGTGCGTGCAATATACCGGCAAGCCAGCTCTAATAGAAAGAAAATTTATTCATTAATGATATTCAGGAAATAAACCAGGGAAACCAAATAAACACTAAAAGCCCTGAAAACCTGGTACCTGAATAAACTCAGCATTAGCCATATCATATGCCATCCGCGCTTCGATTACTGGGGCCAGCTTTAATAGTAATTAGATATTATCTTGCGGGCCAAAGATAATTCCACCGCGGGCTGGATTTGGCCCGGGGGCCTTGAGTTTGACATATATGCTTTAGGGCATAATATGGTAGCCAGTTAATTATTCTGTATCAGTCTTCCAGCTGTAGAATTTTGTACCTAAGATGCATCAAGGAGAGATTTTAAAATACCAAAATGGGTTTTATTGATTTCTTTTTAATGGCATTAGGCACAGTAGCAGTGCTAGCTGCCCAGCAATTTAGTTCTGTGATCTTCAGTAAGAGGTAAAGATGCATTTTGATTAGTACTGGCTTGAAAACCAGGCAGCAGTGGATCTGTTATAGATTGTGCCTAGTTATCTTTTACTTTGAAGTCAATTCACAGGACAAATTCCAAGTTTTTATTTTACAAATAGTACTACTGAACACTAAGTAGATTGCTTTCTAGTAATGAAAGATAGCCAAATGAGATTCTAAAGGTAAATTACAAATTTAAATAAACATCTAGTTTGATTCTAAATTGAGTGTGGCTCCAATGTAAATCTGCTGATATCCAGCTGAATAAAATTATCAATCTTCTTACTACCTCAGACCCATTGCTTCTGAAACCATGACATCTGTCTGACTCTCTCACTACTGATTTCTTTGGACTTTTGGTCTCTATCTTCTGCAAATTACAGCTGTATGTTTCTTATCCTGCTCTAAATTTTTTTTCTCACCTTTTAGTTGCAACCGTCCCCATAAAACCCTCTCCCTTTTTTAAAAAAAAAATTTCAAAATCACAGCAAAGCCCCATGACCAGCCTATAACTGGTAATCTTACTTCAAAACTTATTTCTCTTTTGCCTCCCGAACTTCTGTGATGTTTCTTTAAATATAAAGCCATTAAATGAGCACCTTTTTTCATTAACCTCACTGATTATTCAGCCTTACAAAGTGAGTATACTAGTAATGTTTGTTTCTCCCCATAGTTTGACCATGGGCCAGCTGTATGAGAAGGAGAAAGATGAAGATGGATTTTTGTACGTGGCTTATAGTGGAGAAAACACATTTGGCTACTAAATATCTGTGCTTCAGCTCACCCACCAATCATGCTCACCCAATGGCAAGCGTACTTCTACTGTAGATACATTATCTTTTTGGAATTTTTTTGTGAGTGAAACCTTAACTATTACATTAATACATTTAATACTTGCATTCATTTTATTGTTTAAATTATATGAAATTAGTTTTCTTTGCAGTTAAATATTGTGATGTGCCTGCTGTTTGAAAATTTTAATTAGTTAAGAACTGTATTTTAAGTTGTGTAAATATGGAATAAGGTGGCTGGAACAACCTAATCAATAATAAAACACATCAGAATTTACACATGCCTTTTTTCAGTTTTATTTTTAATGTATACATTCAGAACATAAGACTATTATTAATTTTCCTATAAAGTGCTCAAAATATTTAATATCTATAGATAGGTAAAACAGAACTACTTTTTCATGTAAGAGACTCATCAAATTTCTGGCCTCGGTTTTCTTTTATTGCCATTATTAAGTAACATATTAGAATTACATTGGCTATTTCAAAATAAATCTAAATGGAACAAGACAGCAGCTTAAAACTGGCCTTCTCTGTGACACATGGTTCAACAAAAGACCAGAATTTTATTTCACCAGAATTTCGTAACCTCATGACCATATCACTTTTTCACCAATGCCATCTTGGTACTGGCCCTGGACTGCCCTTCTTATCCCTGAGAAATGTAAGATGGTCCAAGATCACCACTAGGAATACCCCACCAAATAAAATCGGTTTATTTGCACATGTGCTAAGCAGTAGAAAGCCATGTTAGAATTGTGTACCATAATTGAAAAGCTCCGCAGTCCTGCACAATCCAGTCATGAATTGCGGTGTAGAATTGAAGAGCAGGCTCCATCTAAGTAATGGTGGAGCTAAACATTAGAAATTGTGCTGCTTCTGCTGCCTGACTACCAAGAGGAAAGTACAGCATAGACAGACAGACAGACAGACATACTTTATTGATCCTGAGGGAAAGTAGATTTAGTTACAGTCGCACCAGCCAAGAATAGTGCAGAGATATAGCAATATAAAACCATAAATAATTTACTAATAATAAGTAAATTATTCCAAGTGGAAATAAGTCCAGGAGCAGCCTATTGGCTCAGGGTGTCTGACACTCCGAGGGAGGAGTTGTAAAGTTTGATGGCCACAGGCAGGAATGACTTCCTATGAGACTCAGTGTTGCATCTCGGTGGAATGAGTCTCTGGCTGAATGTACTCCTGTGCCTAACCAGTACATTATGGAGTGGATGAGAGACATTGTCCAAGATGGCATGCAACTTGGACAGCATCCTCTTTTCAGACACCACCGTCAGAGAGTCCAGTTCCACCCCCAAATCATCACTGGCCTTACGAATGAGTTTGTTGATTCTGTTGGTCTGCTGGCCCATTTAGTCCATGCTGAACCATCAACCTGCACCCAGACCATAGCCCTCCATAACTAACATGTACCTATCCAGACTTCCCTTAAACATTGAAATTGAGCTCACGTGCAACATTTGCACTGGCAGCTTGTTCTCATGACCTTTGGATGAGGTTTCCCCTTATGTTCCTCTTAAACGTTTCATCTTTCATCTTTAACCTATGATCTCTGGTTGTAGTCTCACCCACCCTCAGTGGGATAGCTTGTTTGCAGTACTCTAATTATGCCACTCAAAATGCTGTATCCCACTATCCAATCTCCCCTCAATCTTTTGCATTCCAAGGAAGAAAGTCCTAACATATTCAATCATTCCTTATAACTCGGTCCCAGTAATTTCCTGTAAATTTTCTCTGTACTCTTTCAACCTTGTTTGCATTTATCTCCAGGAAAAATGTAAATAATACTCCAAATTAGGCCTCACCAAAGTCTTACACAACTTCAACATAATGTCCCATCTCCTGTACTCAATACTTTGATTTATGAAGATCAATGTGCGAAAAGCTTTCTGTACGACCATATCTACTTGTGATACCACTTTCAATAACCTGTGTTCCCAGATCCCATTGTTCTATACGCTCCTCAGTGCTCTACTGTTCACTGAGTAAGACTTACTACCTTGGGTGGTCTAACCGAAGTGCACCACATCATATTTGGCTGATCTACCATTTTTCCAGCTGGTCCAGAACCTGCTGCAAGCTGATGATCTTCTTCGCTGTCCACTACACCATCAATCTTGGTGTCATTTGCAAATTTGCTGATCCAATTAACCACTTTATCACCCAGATCACTGATGTAAATGACAAACAGTAGACCCAGCACCAACCCCTGTGGCACTCCAGTCAGAGGAGCAACCACTCACCACCACTTTTCAGCTTCTCCCCGAAAGCCAATGTCTAATCTAATTTATTACTTCATCTTGAATGCCGCGCAACTGAACCTTCTTGACCAGCCTCCCTTGTGGGACCTTGTAAATTAGTGGTTGCCAAATTGTCGATCACGATCGGCTGGTTGATCTTTGAGTCTTTCCTAGTAGATCCTGAAAAAAAAAGAAACAAGTACACAAGTACTGTTAAGAGATTGTTTCTGGGTTGCGGGGTTTAAATTCCAATCTTTCTGCCCAGTGCGCATGTGCGTAGCTCCCCCACCACGCACTACACAGTGTACTTCAGTGGTCCCCAACCACCGGGCAGAGAGTTAACAATATTGTGGTAACTTCTACTTTACAAAAAGACCACTCGATAACTTGATAGCCAAAAAAAACACCCTTGTCTGGGACAGCAAATAATATTTACAATACAGAGGCTTCCAGGTGCCTCGTGCGGCCTGGGTGGAGGAACTATATACAATGCATACTGGGAGTAAAAAGAGCAGGAGTAAAGACCCTGACAATCCGGAACCCGCCTCTTGTTATCAACAGCTTCCCGATTAGTATTAACTTACTTTTAATAATACTCACATTACAACTGATATGAAATTATATGAGTTTCATATTTCCTCATTCCGTCACGCCCACTGTTGAACTTGAACGCATGTGTGGTCATTACCCACGTGGGGTCATCAGCCACCTAAATGCAGTGATATCTTCGCGCCAGGGATCAATGGCCGCCTCAGGTAAGGCCACCTCACGCGGCTAGCAGGAAGTGCTGTTGCTACTGGCCTGGAGCGCGGACGGATGGGTGCCGCCACTAAACATGTTTAGAACACCGAATGTTCGTGGGGAACCTGGTGCTAAAATATTCGCTGATGACCTAATTTGGGCTCAGGGTTTCATAAGTAGCAGAGCAACTACCTTACTGTGATCTACTCTCGAGCCAAACTTTTGTCAGCCGATAGATCCTACAAGGGGAGCGGGTGCACCCTGTCACACTCCTTGCTCGGTCAGTCGCTCTCTCCGGACTGCGACCGCCTCGGCACAGGGACCTCTGGCTCTGACCTTGTCCTCTCACCCCACCCATAACCAGCCACACCTGGCCAAGGTGTCTGGGAGCGGGCAGCCAGGAAGGTGGAGTTCGGGCCCGGTGGCTATCTAATGAGGCAATGAAGCCCTCAAAACTGCTTCAGCACCTTTAGTCCAAGCACCCTGCACTTAAAGACAAACCCACTGAGTTTTTTCAGCAGAAAAAACGTGAGCAACCGGGACAGAAGCAAGTGCTGAGAGCCACATAAACTAAATTGTGGAATAGACTGAACATAAGGAACCTCCTTTGAGTATCACTGTATTTCGGACGTGATTAATACCGCCCCCCCACCCCCCCGTCAGCCAGTCCTCAAGAATATTGTCAATAATAAAATGGTCCACGGTGCAAAAAAGGCTGGTGACCCCTGGTGTTCGTATGTTATTTCTACTTCCGGGTTGCGGGGTTTTACTTCCAGTCTTTTCTGCCCAGTGCACATGTGTGTGACTAATCGATTTAATAGGTTGATCTTGCCTTTCACTAAGGCCAAGGTAGGGGATCTTGGGCTTAAAAAGGTTGGTGACCACTATTGTAAACGGCCTTGCTAAAGTCCATGTGGACAACATCCACTGCCTTGCCTCATCAACTTTCCTGAAAACTTCCTCGAAAAACTCTTTAATATTGCTTAGACACTACCTACCACGTATAAAGCAATGCTGACTATCCCTAATCAATCAATGTCCATCCAAATACTCGTATATTCTGTCCCTTAGATTACCTCCCAATAACTTTACCACTACTGCCTATAATTTCCTGGTTTATTTTAAAATCCTTTCTTTGAATAATGAAACAACAGTGGCTATCTTCCAATCTTCTGGTACCTCACCTAGCACTAAGGTTAATTTAAATATCTCTACTAGGACCCCTGAGATTTCTGTAGTTACCTCCCACGGGGTTTGAGGGAACACCTCGTCAGGCTCTGGGGATTTATCCACCGGAATTTGCCTCCTCCTCTGTAATCTGTATGGGCTCCGTGAAGTTGATGTTATAGACTCTGTGTAAATACAGATGCAAAAAAAAATTTTTACTATCTTCCCCCATCTCTTTTGGCTCTACACATGGATTTACCATCTGATTTCCAGAGGATCAATTTTGTCCACTGCAATCCTATTGCTCTTAACATATCTGTAGAATCCTTTAGGATTCTCCTTCACCTTGTCTGCTAGGGCAACCTTGTGCCTTCTTTTAGCCCTCTTGATTTCTTAAGTGTACTCTTGCATTTATTATACTCCATAAGCACCTCATTTGTTCCTAACTTCCAATTCCTGCTGTGCACCTCCTTGATTTTTCTTAACCAGGGCCTCAATATCTCTTGAAAAACAAGGTTCCCTAAAACTGCTAACTTTATCTTTTATTCTTACAAGCTTTCTACTCTCAGAATTTCACTTTTGAAGGCTACTTACCAAGTACACCTTTGCCAGAAAATAGCCTGCCCCAATCCACACTGATACCACCCAAATCGGTCTTTCTCCAATTCAGAACCTCAGCCTGTGGCCCAGACCTATGTTTTGCCATATTTTCTTTGAAACTAATGGCATTATGATCACTAGATGCAAAGTGACACAAACTTTTGTCATCTGCCCTGTCTCATTCCCTATTAGCAGATCAAGTATTGCACACTCTCTTGTTGGGACTTCTACATACCATTTAAGGAAACTTTTCCTGAACACATTTGACAAACTCTATTCCATCATGTCCTTTTACAGCAAGGGATTTCTAGTCAATATGTTGAAAGTTAAAATCACCCACTATAACAACTTTATGTTTCTTGCAGCAGTCTATGATCTTTCTTCAAATTTGTTCCTCTAAATCCCTTGGAGCCCCATTAACTTGGTCATACCTTTCTTATTCCTCAGTTCTACCCATAAAGCCACACTAGACGAGTTCCCCACTCTGTCCTGACTGAGCACTGCCATAGCATTTTCCCTAACTAGTAATGCCACCCACCCCCTTTAACCTGTCCTGCTCTATCATGTCCAAAATAATAGTACCCCGGAATTCTGAGCTGCCAGTCCTGCAACCAAGTCTCACTAATGTCATAATTCCATGCTAAATTAAATACCTACAGCTAACAGTAAAGATGTGAACCAAGGCATTACATGTTGTTTTACAACATTGAATCACAGTGGATTTAATTTGGCTTTCTTTGACACTGACCAACAGAAAAAGACCTTCGTGTCAAAGTGACATCAGATCTCTACAAACTGATCTAAATTAATTACAAATATAAACAAAATACTTGATTGCATAAGTATTCAGCCTTTTTAATATGACACACCTAACCATCACTGGTGCAGCCAATTGGCTTTAGAAGTCACATAATTAGTTAAATTGAGATTACCTGTGTGCAGTCAAAGGGTTTCAATCGATTGCAGTAAAAACACACCTGTATCTGGAAGGTCCAACAGCTGATGAGATAGTATCCTGGCAAAAATTACACCATGAGCACAAAATAACATTCCATGAAAAGTTGATTGAAAAGCACAAGTCAGAAGATGGATAAAGAAAATTTCCAAGTCACTTAATATCCCTTGGGTGTACAATTAAGTCAATCATCAAGAAATGGAAAGAATATGGCTTCCTAGAGCAGGCCATCCTCAAAAACTGAGTGACCGTGAGAGAAAGGGACTAGTGAGGGAAGCCACCAAGAGACCTATGACAACACTGGAGGAGTTACAAGCTTCATTGGCTGAGATGGGAGAGACTGTGCATCCAACAACTGTTGCCCAGGTGATTCACCAGTCGCAGCTTTACGGGTGAGTGGCAAAGAGAAAGCCACTGTTGAAAAAAACTCACATGAAATCTTGGCTAGAGTTTGCCAGAAGGCATGCGGGAGACTGTAAAGTCATCTAGAAGAAGGTTCTATGGTCTGATTAAACCAAAATTGAGTTTTTTGGCCATCAGACTAGATACTGTGTTTGGCATAAGCCAAACATGGCACATCATGAAAACAGACCATCCCTACCGTGAAGCATGGTGATGGCTGCATCATGCTGTGGGGATACTTCACTGCAGCAGGTCTTGGAAGGGTTGTGAAGGTAGACGGTAAAATGATTCCAGGGAAATCCTGGAGGTAAACCTGATGTAGTCTGCAAGAGAACTGTGTCTTGGGAGAAGACTTGTTTTCCAACAAGACAATGCCCCCAAGCATATAGTCATTCCTACACAGGAATGGCTTAAAAACAACAAAGTTAATGTCCTGGAGTGGCTAAGTCAGAATTCATACATCAATCCAACTGAGAATTTATGGCTGGACTTGAAAAGGGCTGTTCACCCACAATCCCCATGCAGTTTTGTAAAGAAGAAGGGGGGAAAATTGCAGGGTTCAGATGTGCAAAGCTGATAGAGACCTATCTACTTGTAATAAACTTAAATCAATTTGTAGAAATTTGTTTTCACTTTGATGTGATTCTTTTCTGTTGATCATTGTCAAAAAGGCCAAATTAAATCCTCTGTGATTCAATGTTGTAAAACAAAACATGAAAATTTCCAAGGGAGGCAAATATTTTTTTATAAGGACTGTATAGTGAATAGACCCAGATCCTTGGTAAGATGCCATTGATCACATCCATTCAGTCAATTTACCCAGATTTTAACCCAGTTCTGATGCTCAGGCAATTCCCTTTCATGAATATTAGTTAACAATCTTGGGGACTTTGTCCTTTTTGGATGATTACATAAATGACATTAGAAAGCAGTGCTGTCTACTTTCACCATTGGCCCATGCACTTAAGAAAACCAAGGTAACATGCCTGGATGATTGGCGCCCTGTCGCACACACCTCAATTGTAAGTAAATGCTTTGAGATGCTGGTTAAAGACTACATCTGCAGCATGCTACACCCACACTGTACTCCCTACAGTTTGCTGACTGATGGAACCATTCTACCGATGATGCCATAGCCACAGCACCACACACCATCCTCACTCACCTGGAGAAGAGGGATGCATACGTTTGAATTCTGTTCCTGGACTACAGTTCAGTATTCAACACCATAATTCCCTCCAGATCTTGACAGGAAGCTTAGAGACCTTGGCCTGCTCCCAACCTTGTGCAGCTGGATCCTGGACTTCCTATCAGATCATTAATAGGTGGTAAGGATGGACTCCCTCACCTCTGTCCCTCAACACAGGTAACCCCCAGGGTTGTGTTCTGAGTCCCCTCTGCAACTCCCTTTACACCCACAAATGTGCTGCCACACAGCTCTAATTTTCTGATCAAATTCGCAGATGACACGACTTTGATCAGCCTTATTTCTAGCAATGACAAGACAGCCTACCAAGGAAAGGTCAACACCCTGACACAGTGGTGCCAAGGAAACAACCTCTCCCTCAATGTCCAAAAAACAAACAAGCTGATCGTAGATTACAGAAAGAACAGAGACAGGCTCACCCCCATCAACATCAATGGGACTGCAGTTGAGAGGGTGAATAGTTTCAAGTTCACCTGTATACACATCACCAAAAATCTCACCTGGACTGCACACATGGCTTTGTGGCAAAAAGAAACAAAGTACAACAGTGTCTCTTCTACCTCAGGCAACTGAAGAAGTTCAGCATGAGCCCCTAAATCCTCAAGACCTTCTATAGGGGCACCATTGAGAGTATCCTGACTGGCTGTATCACTGCCTGGTATGGGAACTGCACCAACCTCGATCGCTGGGCACAGCAGAGAGTGGTACAGACAGTCCAACACATCTGTGGATGTGAACTTTCCTTCATTGAGGACATTTATAGCAGCAGGTGAGTAAAGAAGGTCTGAAAGATGATTGGGACACCAGTCACCCCAACCATAAATTGTTTCAGCTGCTTCCGCCTGGCAAATGGTACTGCAGCGTTAAAACTAGGACCAACAGGCAACGGGACAGCTTCTTTCTACAAGCCATTAGACTTGTAATGTCTGTATGTTGCGACAGAGTTATAACGCAAAGATTTTTACTCCCTCACATTGTGGGATGGATGTAAGATTTAAATAAATTCAATTCAAATCACCCCAAGTATCATTGTGTTTTTTTTAAATCCTCAGTGTAATAATGAAATTTTTGTTAAGAGAAATACCAATGATAACTGCAGCCTTTCAAAATTGCATCTTTTGTTAAAAAATAATATCACATCCAAGACCAAAGCAGAAAATTCTCCTCAGTTATTGAAGCTCTGAGTTTCTTTTATTGCCTGTGGAAAAAGTCCATGCAAAACTGAGAACATGGTCAAGACAGAGAGGAATGGGGTGTGTCTGGAAGCTTCAGTTTTAAGCCCCATCAAATTTTCTTTATGACATTATGAAAAATAGTATCATTGTTTTAATAGTTTGTATTAGAGACAGCGGTCTCAAAGAACAGTACATTTACTGTCCTGAAACTTTTCTTCCCTACCAGAACTGGTGACTAGTTCAGTCACAACCGGATTTCACATTATACCTATCAACAAGATGCATTTCCAAAACACTATAGATATTATGGTGTCAGTTACATATGAACTTTGCAAACATTTTGTCAGCTGCGGAATAATAATATTAGTTTCCTGAAGTTACCTTTGTTAGCTTAGGAAACATTAACTTCAATTTAATTCATTGCTAATTATTTGAAATCAATCTGCAGTAGAAATATTCCAATTAAAACTTTATGTTAGCACCTGTTAAAGATTCAAAGAATATACTCCTATGTTACATCATTCACTATTTTACCTTAATGTAATCTATATCCTTTCCATAGCTTTTCCAAGCCTAGCAATGCTACAAATGCTTTTTCTTAAATATTTCTTTACTGCTACATTCTCCAATTAGTCCACCTTGCTACCGAGAAGTAAGTGCCAAAATGTCTCCATCTTTATTGATTTGCGAATGTACTGGTAAAGAAAATTCTCAGAAGCAGATATCAAAAATTTTTCCTAATCACTCCTTATAGTATTATTAATCTCCTAGTCTAAACTCTATGGTTTTTGCAAATTTCTACTCCCGTAAGATAATTGTTTCTGAATTAGTAGATTCATCTCTGGAAAATTCTCTAATTACTACTGACATTCCTAAAAAGGCTAATTATCCTCTGCCTGACTCCATCCAAAATCTTAGCAATTTTGTTATACTGCTATTCCTCTCTTGTATACATATTTTTCCACCTTTCCAATAACACATCACACACCTATCCAAATCTAAATCCAGGGTGGGTTCTAGCTCTTGTGAGGTGCAATCTATATACCATGCACAGATCCGTTCTTGCCCAGCATTAGTCCCAGTGGCCCAGGAATCCAAAGCTTTCACCTCTTTTATCTGCACTATTTGCTTAATAGTACAGTACAAGACACTGAGTAATCCCTTTGATGGTATGCATCTCTTATCTAACCCACTAAAAATCTGCTTTCATTTTGGTGGCTCCAATGCACATGGTCACAAACAGCTGCAGAGGGTTGTAAGCTGCATCATGGGCAGAACTCTCCCCATCACTAGGAGGTAGTGCCTCAAGAATGTGGCATCCATCACAAAGTATACTCACCATCTGGGACATGCCCTCTTATCAATACTGCCATCAGGGAGAGGTGCAAGAATGTGAAGATCCACACTCAGTGATTCAGAAATAGCTTCTTCCCCAGAGCCATCAGATTTGTGAATGGTCAATGAACACTAATTTGTTATTCTTTTTTTTTGCACACTTTTTATACATTATAATAAAATCACTAAAATAAAACTTTTACATCTTTGCACTGGACTGCTGCTGCAAAAGAACAAAAGAATCATACAGGCCAGTGATGATAAGCCAGGTCTTTGATATTGACTTGTATCGGTATTTCTGGCTGATTCTCTTTACCAGCACCACTCTGTCCTCCAGATATCCTCACCCTATCCTTCGCCTTGATATCAAGCGGGGCAAAACCAAACAACTTGCCCTTGCTTCACTGAGCTCCCTTGTTCAGCACTCAGTAGAAATGACAATGATAGTGCAATCTCACATGACTCTGGAATTAAAATCAGCCTTTTACAAATTCCCTTACTCTCTCAATTCACATTCTTTACACAAGGTAGAAACTCCACCATTGTGATGCAGGTTTCCAGCTATTTATTTGCAACATTGACAAGTAGCTTGTTCACTAACACTGTAAATAAAACCATGAAGTCCAAGAACATTTAACAGTAGTACTGGACTAAATTTACAAATTAATTTCCTGACAAAGTTCTTGGTTTCTAGACTAAGTAGAAATTCAACTCTGAAGAAACAGCCTTTAGAGATCAGAGGTAACCAACCATACAGATGAATAGAGGAGAAAGGAAGACAGAGAGACAAGGTTCTTCGACTTGGGTCCTTAACTCCCTTTTCCCCAAATTCAAAGGCAAGCTGAAATAGACAATCATTATCAACTAATAAAATGCACCATAATTTCCTTTTATCTTTATAATCTCCAGCTCAGAAATGGTTAAAACCACAAACTATAATAAGTTAGGTAGTGATTACTTATAAAGATTAAGATACTTTTAATTCCAAAAGTGAATTGTTAATATCAGACTTAATTGTCCAAGGTCTTAAAATGTTATTTATAAATCCTAAGCTTCCTATGGGATAGCAGGGAGGGAATAAGTGCACATTGTATCAAATTGCAGTGTGATACAAATACTTCCATGCAAGTGTTGAAATGATATCTTCCTTTTGTACTTTCTGTGATCCAGACTGGACTATTTAATCAAAGGCAAGTTTTAAATTTAATGGCTTTCAGAAGGATTATTCCTTTTAAGTTTTATGAATGAGTGCAAGTTTATAAAATATGTCCTCCACCTCATAATATTGCTGAAATAATGGTAGATGCACTCAAGAGATCAAGCAATCTCAGTGAAGGAGTTAAGATTTCATGTTCCTGACCTTTGAAGCATTTACTCTCATTTCACCCTGCATTGATATTCCCTGACCTATGCCAGCCCTTGTTTCCATTTCTCATTTCGAACAGCTGAGATACTGTAATAATGCTCTCTATCTGATGAACAAGAGCAGAAGTTTAGCAGGGAACACAAGTTCATATAATGAAAAGAAGTGAAACAGACTGAACATTGCTCATTGTTTCCAAAATGGAACTGTGCCTATTTTTTTTTGAATATTGTAACAGGATACTCATGTTTTTTTGTTTTGACAGTTTCCACAATTCAGATGCTTAAATCTGAAATTTTATTTCAGCACTCTTCACGAGCTTGTAATGAGCAGTCCTTGAGAAGTCAAGTTGAAGGAAGTTTCCAGTATATCTGACAAACACGTCTAGCTTTCAGTCATGCTGTGTGCAGCATGACTTTGTGCAAGAAAACTTCACTCCAAGCTAATTTTGTTTTTAAATACACAGGTCTTCACCAGGTTACAACAGGGTTCCAATCATGAGAACTGTTTGTAACCTAAACAGTATGCAGATCGGAAATGAGGCCAGCCAGTAATGCACTTAAATAAAAACGGAACCCAGCAAAGGCAACAAGTCCCTAAATCAGGGTTCTTACACTCACTGTCTGATATTTGCCACAAACTATTCCCAAGCAGCAGAAAACGTATGTAACCTCACAGCAAATGGTAAATCTATCTTGTCAATACCTGAAATGCTCATTCAAATACACAGGCCGTACACAAATTGGGCAGTCATAATTTGGTGAGGACTTGTACTGTACATGGCATTTCAGATTTAAGTAATGATTCTGTACTAAATTTGCATCCAAACATTGACAGATGTAGATATTTTGCACCATCTTATATTCAGAGAGTATTTGATGTTCATCCAGCAGTTAATCCAGTGAGTACAAGTCTCTATGAGAAACCTTAACTTTGTTTTCTAAAGTAAAGACTTCTGTGTTTTTAGGGCAACCCAGTATAATCGCTACAAACTGATGCCAACAATGTTCATTTCTGGAAGTATTATGCATTAAATATGTATTGTTGGATCCAGATACTGGGGATGAGATTAATCTCTCCATAAATATGAGCATTAATGTACCACTGAGTAGTGTTTAAAAAAGGAGGGAGAAAGAAACCGGGGAATTATAGACTGGTTAGCCTGACATCGGTGGTGGGAAAAATGCTAGAGTCAGTTATCAAAGATGTGATAACAACACATTTGGAAGGCAGTGAAATCATCAGACAGATGATTTGTCAGCATGGATTTGTCAGAAAGGAAAATCATGTCTGACGAATCTTATAGAATTTATTGAAGATGTAACTAGTAGAGTGGATAGGGGAGAACCAGTGGATGTGGTGTAATTGGATTTTTAAAAGGCTTTTGACAAGGTCCAAAACAGCAGATTAGTGTGCAAACTTAAAGCACACGGTATTGGGGGTATGGTATTGATGTGGATAGAGAATTGGTTGGCAGACAGGAAGCAAAGAGTGGGAATAAACGGAACCTTTTCAGAATGGCAGGCGGTGACTAGTGGGACTAGTGGCAGTGACTCAATGCTGGGACCCCAGTTGTTTACAATATATATTAATGATTTAGACAAGGAAATTAAATGCAGCATCTCCAAGTTTGTGGATGACACGAAGCTGGGTGGCAGTGTTAGCTGTGAGGATGCTAAGAGGATGCAGGATGACTTGGATGGGTTAGGTGAGTGGGCAAATTCATGGCAGATGCAATTTAATGTGGATAAATGTGAGGTTATCCACTTTGGTGGCAAGAATAGGAAAACAGATTATTATTTGAATGGTGGCAGATTAGGAAAAGGGGAGGTGCAATGAGACCTGGGTGTCATTGTACACGAGTCATTGAAAGTGGGCATGCAGGTACAGCAGGCGGTGAAAAAGGTGAATGGTATGTTGGCATTCATAGCAAGAGGGTTCGAGTACAGGAGC
The DNA here is from genome assembly GCF_030144855.1 of Hypanus sabinus. NCBI lineage: Eukaryota > Metazoa > Chordata > Chondrichthyes > Myliobatiformes > Dasyatidae > Hypanus > Hypanus sabinus. Next base: position 53,657,393 of record NC_082722.1, read on the forward strand.
CAGGAGGTTCTACTGCAGTTGTACAAGACCTTGGTGAGACCACACCTGGAGTACTGTGTGCAGTTTTGGTCCCCTAATCTGAGGAAAGACATTCTTGCCATAGAGGGAGTACAAAGAAGGTTCACCAGATTGATTCCTGGGATGGCAGGACTTTCATATGAAGAAAGACTGGATCAACTGGGCTTATACTCGCTGGAATTTAGAAGATTGAGGGGGGGGGGATCTTATTGAAATGTATAAAATTCTAAAGGGATTGGACAGGCTAGATGCAGGAAGATTGTTCCTGATGTTTTGGAAGTCCAGAACGATGGGTCACAGTTTAAGGATAAAGGGGAAGCCTTCTAGGACTGAGATGAGGAGAAACTTCTTCACACAGAGAGTGGTGAATCTGTGGAACTCTCTGCCACAGGAAACAGTTGAGGCCAGTTCATTGGCTATATTTAAGAGGGAGTTAGATATGGCCCTTGTGGCTAAAGGGATCAGGGGGTATGGAGAGAAAGCAGGTACAGGGTTCTGAGTTGGATGATCAGCCATGATCATACTGAATGGCAGGGCAGGCTCGAAGGGCCGAATGGCCTACTCCTGCACCTATTTTCTATGTTTCTACGTTTGAAGAGGAACAGAAGAATTCTCAAGTTCTGCCAAGCATTTATCATTTCAGGTAACAAAAGAAAATTAAAGTTATGACAACCTATGATAACCAAACAGTTTACCACAAAGTGCATTTCTAAAGTACATTACACTAGTATTCTACAGAGCCCATATCTCGTCACACAACACTGATTCATTATACTTAGTCTCTCAAATCTGAACACTCATGGTATAAGTGCCCCCAGACTGTGCTGAGAATCTGGTTCAAATCCTGAACTCCACTACTGTTCTTGCTGCAAATGATTGCTTGGTAATGGACAGTCTGCCTGTGAGCGCTGGTGTTGAGCAACGTGGCTACCCATTGCAAATTGCGAGATTCAGAGTTGCTGGGTACTTGGAACACCTGCTCTTTGTGTTGTGATACTGTCTATATAACCATATAACAATTACAGCACGGAAACAGGCCATCTTGGCCCTTCTAGTCCATGCCGAACGCTTACTCTCACCTCATCCCACCGACCTGCACTCAGCCCATAACCCTCCATTCCGTTCCTGTCCATATACTGATCCAATTTTTTTTTTAAATGACAAAATCGAACCTGCATCTACCACTTCTGCTGGAAGCTCATTCCACACTGCTACCACACTCTGAGTAAAGAAATTCCCCCTCGTGTTGCCCTTCAACTTTTGCCCCCTCTCAACTCATGTCCTCTTGTTTGAATCTCCCCTACTCTCAATGGAAAAAGCCTATCTACATCAACTCTACCTATCCCCCTCATAATTTTAAATACCTCTATCAAGTCCCCCCTCAACCTTCTACGCTCCAAAGAATAAAGACCTAACTTGTTCAACCTTTCTCTGTAACATAGGTGCTGAAACCCAGGTAAATCTAGTAAACATCCTAGTAAATCTCCTCTGTATTTTCTCTGTTTTGTTGACATCTTTCCTATAATTCGGTGACGAGAACTGTACATAATACTCCAAATTTGGCCTAACCTATGCCTTGTTCAATTTTAACATTACATCCCAACTCCTATACTCAATGCTCTGATTTATAAAGGCCAGCATACCAAAAGCTTTCTTCACCACCCTATCCACATGAGATTCCATCTTCGGGGAACTATGCACTATTATTCCTAGATAATTCTGTTCTACTGCATTCTTCAATGCCCTACCATTTACCATGTATGTCCTATTTTGATTAGTCCTACCAAAATGTAGCACCTCACACTTATCAGCATTAAACTCCATCTGCCATCTTTCAGCCCACTCTTCTAACTGGCCTAAATCTCTCTGCAGGCTTTGAAAACCTACTTCATTATACACACCACCACGTATCTTAGTATCATCTGCATATTATTAATCCAATTTACCACCCCATCATCCAGATCATTAACGTATATGACAAACAACATTGGACCCAGTAGAGATCCCTGAGGCACACCACTAGTCACCAGCCTCCAACCTGACAAACAGTTATCCACCACTACTCTCTGGCATCTCCCATCCAACCACTGTTGAATCCATTTTACTACTTCAATATTAATACCTAATGATTGAACCTTCCTAACTAACCTTCCGTGTGGAACCTTGTCAAAGGCCTTACTGAAGTCCATATAGACAACATCCACTGCTTTACCCTCGTCAACTTTCCTAGTAACCTCTTCAAAAAATTCATTAAGATTTGTCAAACATGACCTTCCACGCACAAATCCATGTTGAGTGTTCCTAATCAGACCCTGTTTATCCAGATAATTATATATACCAACTCTAAGAATACGTTCCATTAATTTACCCATCACTAATGTCAAACTTACAAGTTTATTACATGATAATTGCTAGGTTTACTCTTAGAACCCTTTTTAAACAATGGAGAATGAGCAATATGCCAATCCTCCAGCACCATCCCAGTTTCTAATGACATTTGAAATATTTCTGTCAGAGCCCCTGCTATTTCTACACTAACTTCCCTCAAGGTCCTAGGGAATATCCTCTCAGGACTCAGAGACTTATCCACTTTTATATACTTCAAAAGCACCAGTACTTCCTCTTCTCTAATCATCATAGTTTCCATAACTACCCTACTTGTTTCCCTTATCTTACACAATTCAATATCCTGCTCCTTAGTGAATACCGAAGAAATTGTTCAAAATCTCCCCCATCTCTTATGGCTCCACACATAGCTGTCCACTCTAATTCTCTAAGGGACCAATTTTATCCCTCATTATCCTTTTGCTATTAATATAACTGTAGAAACCCTTTGGATGTATTTTCACCTTATCTGCCAAAGCAGCCTCATCTTCTTTTAGCTTTTCTAATTTCTTAAGATTCTTTTTACATTTTTATAATCCTTGAGCACCTCACTTACTCCATGCTGCCCTATACTTATTGTAGATCTCCCTCTTTTTCCGAACCAAGTTTCCAATATCCCTTGAAAACCATGACTCTCTCAAACTTTTAACCTTTCCTTCCAACCTAACAGGAACATAAAGATTCTGTACCCTCAAAATTTCACCTTTAAATGACCTTCATTTCTCTATTACATCCTTTTCATTAAACAAACTCTCCCAATCCACTCCTTCTAAATCCTTTCGCATCTCCTCAAAGTTAGCCTTTCTCCAATCAAAAATCTCAACCCTGGGTCCAGTCCTATCCTTCTCCATAATTATATTGAAACTAATGGCCTTGTGATCACTGGACCCGAAGTACTCCCCAATACATACCTCCGACACCTGACCTATCTCATTCTCTAACAGGAGATCCAACACTGCCCCTTCTCTAGTCGGTACTTCTATGCACTGCTGCAAAAAACTATCCTGCACACATTTTACGAACTCCAAACCATCTAGCCCTTTTACAGAATGGGCTTCCCAGTCTATGTGTGGAAAATTAAAATCTCCCACAATCACAACCTTGTGCTTACTACAAATATCTGCTATCGCCTTACAAATTTGCTCCTCCAATTCTCACTCTCCATTAGGTAGTCTATAAGTGTTGCTTATAAGTGTTACTACAACTTTCCCATTCCTCAATTCCACCCAAAAAGTCTCCCTAGATGAGCCCTCTAATCTATCCTGCTAAAGTACTGCTGTAATATTTTCTCTGATAAGCAATGCAACGCCTTCCCCTCTGGCCCCTCCGATTCTATCACACCTGAAGCAACGAAATCCAGGAATATTTAGTTGCCAATCACACCCCTCCTGCAACCATGTTTCACTAATAGCTACAACATCATATTTTCAGGTATCAATCCATGCTGTAAGCTCATCCACCTTTCTTACAATGCTCCTAACATTAAAATAGATGCATATAAGAAACTCTCCACCTCTTACTCTCTGGTTATTCTTAATGGTGCAAACAACTTTATTATCTTTTTCTTCCTTCTTCCCTACATCTTCAGTCTTGAGTGTTCCCCTTCTCTATCACCTGCCTATCCTCCCTCACACACTGTCTACTAGCTTTCTCTATTTGTGAACTAACCTCCTCTCTCCTAGTCTCTTCAATTTGATTCCCACCCCCCAACAATTCTAGTTTAAAGTATCCCCAGTAGCCTTCACAAATCTCCCTGCCAGGATATTGGTCCCCCTAGGATTCAAGTGCAACCTGTCCTTTTTATACAGGACACACCTGCCCCAAAAGAGGTCCCAAATATCCATAAACTTGAATCCCTGCCCCCTGCTCCAATCCCCCAGCCACGCATTTATCCTCCACCTCATTCCATTCCTACTCTCACTGTCGCGTGGCACAGGCAGTAATCCCGAGATTACTACCTTTGAGGTCCTTCTTCTCAACTCCCTATATTCTCCTTTCAGGACCTCTTCCCTTTTCCTACCTACGTCATTGGTACCTCTATGTACCACGACCTCTGGCTCCTCACCCTCCCATGTCAGGATATCTTGGATGCGATCAGAAACATCCCAGGCCCTGGCACCAGGGAGGCAAACTACCATCCGGGTCTCCTGACTGCATCCACAGAATCGCCTATCTGACCCCCTGACTATTGAGTCCCCTATTGCTACTGCCTTCCTCTTCCTAATCTTCTGAGCTACAGGGCCGGACTCTGTGTCGGAGGCATGGCCACTGCTGCTTCCCCCAGGTAAGCTGTTCCCCCCACCCCCCAACAGTACTCAAACAGGAGTACTTATTGTCAAGGGGTACAGCCACTGGGCTACTCTCTAGTACCTGACTCTTCCCCTTCCCCCTCCTAACCATGACCCACCTTGTCTGCCTCCCGCGGCCCCAGTGTGACCACCTGCCTGTAACTCCTCACTCTCCCTGACCAGAAGAAGGTCATCGAGCTGCAGCTCCAGTTCCCTAACCCGGTCCCTTAGGAGCTGCAGCTCAGCACACCTGGCGCAGATGTGGACATCCGGGAGGCTAGGAGACTCCAGGACCTCCCACATCCGACACTGAGAACAACAAGCTGTCCTCACGCTCATAATTCAGCCTCTCCTCAAATAACAGGAAAAACTGAAAACTAAACCTACCCTGCCTCGCCCATTTCTGCCTAAGCCCGTTGAGTCTGTTACGAAACCCCGTAACTGGGTCACTTACCAGAAAAGATAGAGAGGTCCGTTGAAGTCTGATGGTACTATTTTTAAAAGTATTTATTGATAAAGGGGCACAAAAATAAGATTAATGCAAACATACAGATAATATACGTCGTCAATACTAAATCTAAAGCGCGGGTATAATAATAACCAATAAGAAATAGCTCTATCGTTGTCTAGGTGATAATGTATTGTCCGATGGAAATACAACAGTCTCTGTTAGTTTGTTCAAGCTGCAGCATTTTTGGGTTTAAGAGCGAGGCAGTTTAAACTTGCCCAGGTCTTTTATGATGCCAATCCGTTGAGTCAAGGGAGTGGGTTTCCCCATTGTTAGCTAAAAGCCATTTTCCGTGGTTCCAGCCACCAGTTCCAGCAACGGAACTGAACGCACGTGGTCTCCTTCAGATGCCTTCCTGCTGTTAGGTGGTCGCTTAACATTTCCTCTGGTGCGTCTGAGGGACTGTTCCTACAGACCCTCTTTTATCCTGACTCGCAGGGTCGTAGATGTCAATCAGGTTGGGGGTGTGCAATCTCTCCCTCAACCAGCCCACTTTGCCTGAGGGCGTTCACATAGCATAGTCTCCAATCCACAACTTCGCCTTCCGGAGACAATGGCCATGTCCCGTAGCTTTACATCGCCGGGGAAACGAGACATTCTGCACGTCTCTCTCTCATTTCCTGGGCCCCTTGACCCAACCCAACAGTGATTTTGCGATTCTCACAAAGGAGGGGGCTACGGACGTAACAAGTCAAAGCCCTTAAGCCTTCACTCTGCTCCCGGCTCACTCCACAGCCTGCAAACGACACTGCCCACTGTATAAGGCTGTGTTCCTTTTAAATCTTCCGTGCTTCGCTGCCCAACGTCACAAACCTGCACAGTCCCACCTCTCTTAACTCCGATGAGAAGAAGAAAAAATCAAAATGGCTCCCGCTGCACTCCTGCTCCGATTCTCGGATTTCCTTCTCAAAATTCAAACTCTTCAACTCATGAGCCTAGAAATTACTCTATGCTAAAAAGCTCAATGCCAGCTGGTGGCATTGTGGCATCAGAGCCGGACTTCGGAGCGAAGAATCTTGAGTTCGAATCCAGCCGGCTCCCTTGCACGCTTTCCATCTATGCTGGTTTGAGCATTGAGCTAGCAACTCGGCCTCGTAAAAACAAGAAAGCCTGCTAAAAAGACGCCACCACAATGGTGTCCCGATGACTCCACTTGGAGTTAAAGGCTTTCTTCTTCTTCTACAAAGCTCAATCGTAGAGAGCTTCACACAATCTAATACACAATAAACATCTATGTGCAACACAAAGTCCATGTTGTAACATTTGGCAGCTGCACCACTAACCCCAGCTCAATATCAATACCGACAGGTAATGAAGATTATTCATTACTGTGAGGGGAGCAACCAAGGACAGAGATATGCATCAAATTCTCAATACATCAGCAGCTACAGGAATGGCAGAGTTTTCACCAGGGTGCTGGTACAACAGCACAATCAGTGATTAGTCTCTTCACATATAGTGCTATATTGCTCCTCTTTGTTACCAATTCCACTGGAGCTCTCATGCTTCAGAAATACATCCAAAGCACTAAGTGAGGTACCAGTGTATTAACTAGAAAGTGCACCGGGTTATCCTGAGGAGAGAACAGTCACTACACAAATACAAGATTCTTTCATTTATGGGTGGCAAGTCAAAATTACCATGTGAGGGACTACTTCTGTTAATTATCCCAATACACTATTTCATATATCATTGCAATACATTCTTTTGTGCTTGAAAATGGAAAAAAATGAAGCTCAAAATATTTACATGCAAAGATGTTTATTTATGAAGTATGGGAAAGTGCTTTTGAAGTATGTTACTAACTTTAGGCATATGGTTTCTTTAATATGCCTTTTCTTAAAAAGTGTTCCATATTTTGCAAAATGAACACACTAGAAAGTCATACTTGTGAAAGTTGTTTATAATACAATACAGCCAAAGATAGAGATTAACAAGTATGGATTATTAGCAGAGAAAGAAATAGATCTAAAATTATACACACAAAGAATTAGATTCTTAATGCTACAAACCAAATAAAAATATAAAACTTGCACTACCATTCCAAGCTATTAAATACCAATTACACAATTCTGGTAAATTACTAGAATTGGAGGCCAACAAATTTCCCTTTTAGTTTCAATCTATCAATCTTTCAGTCAACTATCAGTTTAATTAAAAGCTAACAGTTAAAAAAATTGCTCGTACATGTTTTATCCCTGCAAGTTTTCAAAGACAAACATAAAAAAAACCTGCTGCGACCAGCCACATGGCAGAAAAGGCAATGATCTTTGTCGTGCTACTGTACTGTTTGCTATCTAATAAAATTGCAGGAAGTCCCTTGGGGTTCTAATCCACGTTACAAATGCTTGCTTCAGTACTTCATTCCATGCTTGCTGGTAATTTGTTGCAGCTTCCTTGAATTCCCAGTAAGTTTTTAGTTTAACGTTTCTGTAAGAGTAATGTAATAATGAATAAGAGAATAATTATGGTTATGAATGACGAAATACTAAAAACAGGAACCTGATGTAATAAAAGCTTCACAAAATAAGTTTTAAAATAAGAATTTTTCTCTTTTTTTCCCCTGGTTATATTTTCATACAGCTGTTCTTAGTCAACAGTTGTTTTTTATGCCACAAGGCACCTTTTCCACATCAGCAACCTGCAATTTGTGGTAGTTATAGTACCAATAAAACATTGCACATGCCATGCTATCAATATCATTTCTTTTGTTTTCTTTTTGGTGAACGGAGTACTGCTTCATTGTACGTGACAGTATCTATTCCCATACTTCTACAGATTCATAATTAAAGATTTGTCATTTGTTTGAATTCTAAAGCAATACAAATGGAGAAAATCCTATTTGCACATTGCTCAAATTTGAAAACAATGAAAACAATTTCACCAAACACTGCATAATTACTGAAGACACTGGGAGATTTTCTTTGTGCTAGGGATAGAGTGGGTAGTACAGTCAGCCCTCCTTATCCGCGGGGGAATTGGTTCCGAGACTCCCCGCGGATACCAAAAAACGCGGATTCTCGAGTCCCTTATTTAACCTGACTCAGAGCAGTGGTCTTTAGGACCCAGCAGAACCCTGGACTTTATTTAACATGTTCAGCGCAGTGGACATTAGGACCCAGCGTAGGTCTGAATCCACGGTGTTTCTGTTCATGAAAATAATCACGATCGCGATTAAAAATAAGGTGGAAGTAATAAAGCAATCGGAAAGAGATGAAACGCCATCGGTCATTGGAAAAACGTTAGGCTACAGTTGGTCAACGATCAGAACTATTCTAATGGAGCATGTGAAAGGCCCTGCCCCAATGAAAGCTACGATTATTACTAAGCATCGCAGTGGTTTAATTATTGAAATACGTATGTTTCTTAAGTGTTTATATGCATAGAAAGGTAAAATATGTACTATATAAAGACAGACTTAGGAATGAAACTCATTCAAAACCCAGGGACTGCCCGTACTTTTAAGTCATCTCTAGATTATTTATAATACCTAATACAATGTAAATGCTATGTAAATAGTTGTTCTACTGTATTGTTTAGGGAATAGTGACAAGAAAAAATAGTTGGTACATGCTCAAACAACGAGTGCTGGAGAGAGAACTTCCGGGTTTTCCCGATCTGCAGTTGGTTGAATCCACGCATGTGGAATGCGCGGATAATGAGGGCCGACTGTACAGTGATGCAGAATTAGTGCCGCTATGACTTGCCACCATCTCCTAACTCCACCTCCCCCCCACCTGCCTGTCATCTTACACCATTCCACAGTTCACCAATTAGCTTAAGTTCCTATCTTACCACTCTTTAGCCAGAGAGTGGCAAATCTGTGGAATTCTTTGCCACAGGCAGCTGTGGAGGTCAAGTCTTTATGTATATTTAAGGCAGAAGTTGATAGACTCTTGATTGATCAGAGTGCAAAGGGATATGGGGAGAAGGCAGGATATTGGGGGTGAGAGGAAAATTGGATCAGCCATGATGAAATGGGGGAGCAGACTCGTTGGGCCAAATGGTCTAATTCTGCTCCTATATCTTATAGTCACTCCCCCTCTCCTCTTCCTACCGGTCATTTGCCCTCTCTACATTCAGTCTTGATGCAGGGTTCAACCCAGAATGTTGACAGTGCCTCCCCCACCCATTCCTCAGATACTACTCAACCACTGAGATCCTTCAGCAATGGGTGTTGTCTACAGGCCCCCAAACAGTAGCATGGATATTGGGTGCAAGTTGAATAGGGAGTTAACATTGGCATGTGGCAAAGGTAATGTCGCAGTAGGTATGGGGGATTTCAACAAGCAGGTGAACTGGGAGAATCAGGTTGGTGCTGGACCACAGGATAGGGAGTTTGTAGAGTGCCTATCGGATGCATTCTTGGAATAGCTTGTACGAGAGCTGACCAGGGACAAGACTATTTTGAATTTAGTGTTATGTAATGAACAGGATTTGATAAGCGATCTTCAAGTAAAGGAGCCATTAGGAGGTAGTGACCATAATATGATAAGTTTTTATCTGCAATTTGAGAAGGATAAGGGCAGCTCGGAGGTGTCAGTGTTGCAGGGGAAACAGGGGAAACAGGGGAAACTATGGAGCCATGAGGGAGGAGCTGGCCAAAGTTGACTGGAAGGATAGCCTAGCAGAAAAGACAGTGGAACAGCAATGGCAGGTATTCTTGGGAATAATGCACAAGGTGCAAAATCAGTTCATCCCCCAGAGAAGGAAGGATTCAAAGGGAGGAAAGGGGCCACAGTGGTTGATAAAGGAAGTCAGAGATTGCATAGCATTAAAAAAAGGAAGTATGACAAGAGCTAAGGTGAGTGGGAGGACAGATGATTGGGAAGTTTTTAAGGAACAACAGAACTTAACTAAAAAGACAATACGGGGAGAAAAAATGAGGTACGAACGCAAGCTAGCCAGGAATATAAAGGAAAATAGCAAAAGCTTTTTTAGGTATGTGAAGAGAAAGAAGATAGTTAAGAACAATGTTGGGCCCTTGAAGAATGAATTGGGTGAAATTGTTATGGGAAACAGAAATGGCAGAAGAATTTAATGAGTACTTTAGATCTGTTTTCACTAAGGAAGACACAAGCAATCTCCCGGATGTATGGATGGGCCAAGGACATAGGGTAACAGAGGAAATGAAACAGTCTGACATTAGGAAGGAAACGGTGATGAGAAGACTGATGGGACTGAAGACTAACAAATCCCCAGGTCCAGGTGGTCTGCATCCTAGGGTACTAAAGGAGGTGGCCCTGGAAATTGCGGATGCATTGGTAATCATTTTCCAATGTTCCTTAGATTCAGGATCAGTTCCTGAGGATTGGAGAATGGCTAATGTTATCCCACTTTTTAAGAAAGGAGGGAGGGAGAAAACAGAGAACTATCGACCTGTCAGCCTGACATCGGTGGTGGGGAAGATGCTAGAGTCCATTATTAAGGATGAAATAGTGGCATATCTAGATAGCAGTGATAGGATTGGGCTGAGCCAGCATGGATTTACCAAGGGTAAATCATGCTTGACTAATCAGTTGGAGTTTTTCGAGGATGTAACCAGGAAGTAGACGGGGGAGAACCAGTGGATGTAGTGTACCTTGATTTTCAGAAGGCATTTGATAAGGTCCCACGTAGGAGATTGGTGGGTAAAATCAAAGCTCAGGGCATCGGGGGGAAGACATTGGCAGGGATAGAAAACTGGTTGGCAGATAGAAAGCAAAGGGTAGCGGTGAATGGGTGTTTCTCGGAATGGCAGGTGGTGACTAGTGGGGTGCCACAGGGCTCGGTATTGGAACCACAGCTGTTCACAATTTACGTCAACGATTTGGATGAAGGCATTGAAAATAACATCAGCAAATTTGCTGATGATACTAAGCTGGGTGGCAGTGTGACGTGATGAGGATGTTAGGAGAATTCAGGGTTACTTGGATAGGCTGGGTGAGTGGGCAGATACTTGGCAGATGACATTTAACGTGAATAAGTGTGAGGTTATCCACTTTGGGAGAAAGAACAGGAAGGCAGATTATTATCTGAACGGTGTAGAGTTAGGTAAGGGAGAAATACAAAGAGATCTAGGAGTCCTTGTTCATCAGTCACTGAAGGTGAATGAGCAAGTGCAGCAGGCAGTGAAGAAGGCTAATGGAATGTTGGCCTTTATTACAAAGGGAATTGAGTACAAGAGCAAGGAAATCCTTTTGCATTTGTACAGGGCCCTGGTGAGACCACACCTGGAGTATTGTGTACAGTTTTGGTCTCCAGGGTTAAGGAAGGACATCCTGGCTGTAGAGGATGTGCAGCGTAGATTTACGAGGTTAATTCCTGGGATGTCTGGACTGTCTTACGCAGAGAGGTTAGAGAGACTGGGCTTGTACACACTGGAATTAAGGAGATTGAGAGGGGATCTGATTGAAATATATAAGATTATTAAGGGATTGGACAAGATAGAGGCAGGAAATATGTTCCAGATGCTGGGAGAGTCCAGTACCAGAGGGCATGGTTTGAGAATAAGGGATAGGACATTTAGGACAGAGTTAAGGAAAAACTTCTTCTCCCAGAGAGTTGTGGGGGTCTGGAATGCACTGCCTCGGAAGGTAGTGGAGGCCAATTCTCTGGATGCTTTCAAGAACGAGCTAGATAGGTATCTTATGGATAGGGGAATCAAGGGATTTCGGGACAAGGCAGGAACCGGGTATTGATAGTAGTTGATCAGCCATGATCTCAGAATGGCGGTGCAGGCTTGAAGGGCCAAATGATCTACTTCTGCGCCTATTGTCTATTATTTGTTGCTCCAGATTCCAGAATCGGCTGTCTTTTGTATTCCAGTCTGCAGTTATCTGTACTCACTGCAGAGAACCCCTGTGGCCTTAAGAACAAGTATACCACTTTGGATACCATTGTGGGTGGGAGAACAACCTAGCAGGGCAAAGCCATAGCAGGAAGGTCTCTGGCACTGAGCCTGGCTCTGTGGCTCAGCAGGGAAGGGCGAGAAGATGGGTGCAGTGGCGATAAGTGATTCAGTAGTTAGTGGAACAGACGGGAAGTTCTGTGGACGTGAATGAGACTCCCAGATAGTATGCTGCTCCGAGGTGCCAAGGTCAAGGACATCTCAGATTGGGTCCACAGCATTCATAAGGGGAAGGAACAGTGAGCAGAAGTCATGGTACATATTAGAAACATAGAAAACCTACTGCGCAATACAGGCCCTTCAGCCCACAATGCTGTGCCAAACATATACTTACTTTAGAAATTACCTAGGGTTACCCATAGCCCTCTATTTTTCTAAGCTTCATGTACCTATCCAGGAGCTTCTTAAAAGATCCTATTTTACCCACCTCCACCACCACCACTCTCTGCGTAAAAAACTTACCCCTGATATTCCTTCTGTACCTACTTCCAAGCACCTTAAAACTGTGCTCTCTCGTGTTAGCCATTTCAGCCCTGGGAAAAAGCCTCTGACTATCCACATGATCAACGCCTCTCATCAACTTATACACCTTTATCAGGTCACCTCTCATCCTCTGTCGCTCCAAGGAGAAAAAGCCAAGTTCTGTTGGTACCAATAGAAAAAGGGATGAGGTCCTGAAGAGGGAATATAGGGAGTTTACGAAGCTAAAAAGCAGGACCTCAAGGGTGGTAATCTCTGGATTGCTGCCTGTGCCACGTGCTAGTGAGGTTAAGAATATGGTATGGCAGGAATGTGTGGTTGAAGATAGGTGCAGGTGGGTGGGGTTTCAGACTTGTGGATCACCGGGACCTTTTCTGGGGAAGTATGACCTGTAGAAAAGTGACAGGTTATATCTGATCTTAAGAATGACCAAAGTCCTTGTGGGCAGATTTGCTAGAGCTGTTGTGAGGGTTTAAACTAGGTTGGCAGGAGGATGGGAACCAGAGTGTCAGGTCAGATGATGGAACAGTTGGTGTAAAGGTAGATGTAATATATAGAGAGACTGTGAGAAAGAATAGACAGTGGATAGGGCATAAGCTGTCAGCTGGACGGGTTGAAGTGTGTTTAATGCGAGAAGTCTGAGGAAAATGGGTAATGAAATTAGGGCTCTGTTGTGGAATGAATCAGGGGGCTTACGGGAAAGTAACTCTTGTGAGGCAGTGATCATAATATGAAAGAAAATAAGAGCAAGGATGTGATGTTCAGGCTTTGTATAAACATTGTTCAGACTGCCCTTGGAGTATTGTGACCAGTTTTGGGCCCCCTATCTGAGAAAAGATGTACGGGCATTGGAGAGGGTCCAGAGAAGTTAACGAGAATGATCCAAAGAATGAAAGGGTTAACGTATAGGAGTGCTTGATAGCTCTGGGCCTGTATTCGCTGGAGTTTAGAAGAGTGAGAGAGGATCTCATTGAAAACTATAGAATATTGAAAGGCCCAGATAGAGTGGCCGTGGAGAGGACGTTTCCTATAGTGGGTAAGTCTAGAACCAGAGGGCGCAGCCTCAGAATAGAGATGAGAAGGAATTTTTTTAGTCAGAGGGCAGTGAATCTGTGAAATTCATTGCTATGGGTGGCTGTGAAGGCCAAATCATTTAACATATTTAAAGCAGAGGCTGATAGAATCTTGGTTAGTTGAGATGTCAAAGATTACAGGGAGAAGGCAGGAGAATGGGGTGACAGGGATGATAAATCAGTAGTGATGGAATGGTGGAAGAGACTCAATGGGCCAAATGGCCTAATTCTGCTGCTATGGCCAGTGACTAATGGTGCTCCACAGGGATCTATCTGTTCTGAGATTGCTATTCTTTGTGATTTTTATACATGACTTGATGAAGAAGTGAAAAAAGGTGAGTTAATAAGTTTGCAGATGACATTAAGGTTGTTGGTGGTGTGGATAATGTAAAAAGTTAACATAGGCTACAATGGGACATTTTCAGGATACAGAGCTGGGCTGAGAAGTAGCAAATGGAGAAAAGTGTGAAATGATACACTTTGGAAAGTCAAAACTTGTTGGTAGAGCAAATGATCAAAGTTAAAGGCAGGATTCTTTGCAGTGTGGAGAAACAGAAGGATCCTGGGGTCCAAACCCACACATACCTCAAAGTTGCCTTCAAGTTGAGAGGGTGATCAAAAAGGTATATGTTGTGCTGACCTTTGTTAGTTGGGGGATTGAGTTTAAGAGCTGTGAGGTAATATTGCAGCTCTAGCGAACTCTGGTTAGAGCACACTTGGAGAAACGTGTTCAGTTCTGGTCATTTCATTATAGGAAGGATGTGGAAGCTTTAGAAAGAGTGCAGAGGTTTACCAGCTTGCTGCCTGGGTTAGAGAACATGTCTGATGAGAAAAGATTGAGTGAGGTAGGGCTTTTCTCTTTGTAGTGAAAGAAAATGACAGCTGACTTAATGGATATATTGGACAGCCAGGGTGACAACTGCTAACACAACAGGACATATTTTTGAGGTGAATGGTATAAAGTATAGAGGGGGTGTCATTGTTAGATTTTTAAAAAATATATACAAGAGTGTTAAGGGGACACATCCCCTAGATGGTGATAGTGGCACACAGAGTGGAGACTTTGAGATAGGCACATGGATGAAGGAAAGATGGAGGGCTATGAGGGAGAGAATGGTTAGATGGATCTTCGAGAAGATTAAAAGGCTGGCACAATATGATGGGCTAAAGGGCCTGTACTGTGCCGTCCTGCTTTAAGTTTTATGTCTCCATACAACAATCATAACGCAGCTGAAAGTTTATGCCGTGGGTAAAAGCGTTTCCAGGACCCTGTTTCTGTGCTGTAATGTTCTATGGTTCTAAATCCATAAGACATAGGAGCAGAATTAGGCCATTTGGCCCATCAAATCTGCTCCACCATTCGATCATGGCAGATTTATTTTCCTTTTCAATCCCATTCTCCCCCCATCTCCCTATAATCTTTGACATCCTTACTAAGCAAGAACCTATCAAACTCTGCTTTAAATCTACTCAATGACTTGACCTCCGCAGTTGTTTGTGCCAATGAATTCCACAGATTCACCACCCTCTGGCTACAGAATCTAACTAAGTACTTCTGTTTGGTATAAAAATCTACTACAAGCTGAACTCGACATTCTTTATTTCAACTCTTAATTGAATTCAGCACGGAGTAAAAATAAGGCAAATACACTCCAGATGTTGGCCAATTTGAATTATTAAGCTCAACACCAGGACACCAAACTTACTTGAGTCTGGGAATAAACAGCTTATCTTTTCAAACTGAAACAGCTGTGAAGCATTTACCTTTTGTGAAGACTCCAATGAGACATTAAAAATAGATTTGTTTCTGTGCTTAAACATACGACCATGCAGCGACCAATAAAATTCTGTGAGACAACATCACATGATACACATTACCTCAAACTTTCAAAATTCAGTGTAATTAGAAACATACTGTGAAGCTTTCTTATTAAAAGGCATGCAATAAGTAAAGGCAGCAGTGTTCCAGCCCCCAACTGCTGTAAATCCTGCATATTCAGAAATCAAGAAGATGTTTACTTAGTAATTATTTACAGAACATGGGCACTGTGGGCAATGCCAGTAAGGTTGCTCATCCAAAACTACCCCTAAAAAGACAGTAAGAAGTCACTTTCTTGAACTACTGCAATCTTTCTGGTGATAGTGCCCATGACATATTATCGATTAGGGAGTTCCAAATTTAGATATAGTGACAATGAAAGATTGGCAACATGTTTCCATTTCAGAATATCATGTGATTTGGAGGGAAACTTGATAATGTTCCTAATTATCTCAGGGTTTGGAAGTTCTATCAGAGGAGCAAAGGGACTAAGTGTGGGCATTTAGTAGTTGGCATACAGTTGATGATACAGATAGTGAGGGAGTGAATGTTTCGGGGGAGGGGGGAGGGGGGTGGAAGGACCCAAACAAGCAGAACTAATTCTATATGATACTGAGTTTCTTTGACTGTTATCAGATGCAGTCATCTAGATAATATTCCATCGTACTCCTGATATCTGGCTTGTTGAGGATGAAACAGTGCATCACATAGCAGGATATCCAGCCTCAGATGAACTCTTTAAGGTATGGTATTTATGTATCTGATCCAACTGAGTTCCTGGTCAATGGTGATCCCAGGAAGTTGGAGGAGAACTCTGAGATGGTTGTACCTTTGAATAAGGTGTGCACGTAGTTAGGTCCTTTTCGTTGTTTGGCATGTGTTGCAAAGCTCATGTCCAAATATCATTTAGGTTGTCATGGAGAAGCAGATTCATGGGTTCCATAAGTGAGACAGAAGACACTAATTACAAGTACACTAATCATTTATTTTACAGACAAACAGTGGAACGCTTGATCAAACACCTATATCAAGCAAGTACTCATCTAAGCCACTCTAAGTTACAAAAACTATGTCACTAAACATTCAGTAATACTTCAAACTCAACAGGTTCTTACACAACTATAGGTACTTAACCCGAATTACACAACCACAGAACTAAACATTCAACAAACAGGTATGTAGCAAAGTGTGCATGTACACCCTCATATCTATAGCACATTTTCCCCAGTGGTTCTTCAGCACTGGCCACAACCTCACTGTGAAGATGAGCCCCTGGAGACAAAGGAAAGAGAGCAAGTCTCTTGCACGTGCTACTCTTATATCCCTGAGGCATCCAGAACTGGAAACCAATGGGGAAAAAGCTGCTCTCATCCTTCAAACAGGCCAATCAACGACTGGGACAGCGGAAGGACTTTCCATTGGCAAGTAAATTAACACTTCACATTACATGGCCTGAACTTTTTCCATTTCCTGTTGACTGTGAAAGGAATTGTACAATCGTCAGCAAACATCCCCAGTTCTGATCTTATGAGATGGAAGGAAAATCATTGTTTAAGCAGCTGAAGACAGGTCACTAACCTGAAGAATCCTTGTAGCAATATTCTGCAGCTAAGATGATGAACTCCAATAAACACCTTCCTCTGTGCGAATAACCCTAACTGATAGACTATTTCATGATTAATTCCAACTGGCTTCAGTTTTATCAGATGCAGCAATATTATCCTCATGCAAGGACAATTACATTATTGAACTCTGGAAGTTAAGTTTGGACACATTTGGACAAACTCTGCAAAGAGGTCTGTACCTGAATAGTCTTAGCAAAACAATTCTGTCGATGGCTTAATACAATTTTCAACTAGCTTAATAAAAAGAATGAATATTAATGGGATCTTTCTTGTAGTATGGATGATAATTGAAATAACGTGTGCATGGAAAATGTCGCTCATATAGAAACATGGACAAAACTGACATGCAATCAATTTAGTAGAAAATGTACTTCATCTACTTGGTTATTATTTTAAGGCAAATTTTTCTGAAAACTGCAAGGAATAGAGTATTTGTTCAGTAACATTACTGTATATGATAGTTGATCTGAGTAAACTGCAAGGCATAAAGAATGCTTGCTATCTGGAACCAAAATGGGCATGTTCATTTTGTAGAGAAATATTAACACATTCAAGTGACTGATGCAAGAAAATACTTCTAAAAATCGCACATACAAGCTAACAATTTTGTTGCAATACTCCAGACCTTCAACTAAATGAGTTTATTGAAATGTTGAAGGACAACTCAAATGCCACCCTTAAATTACATTCCCATACTACATTGGATTAATTTCAACCACTCCCTTAAATGAGCAGCATCCAAATTAAATCACAGATATTTCTAATTCATTCTTAAAAGAATTCATTATCTTGCTTTATTTAGCACCATTCATTGAGAAGTATCCTTTTTCACAGAGGCACAGTGAATGCTGAACATCACTGAAATAGGAAGAGAGGAGCAACAGAGGATTAAAATAGCTTTTAAAGGCAAAGTAGCAGTAAGATGAATGGATTTAGCAGAATTTAAAAGTGGGAGAAGAAACAGATTAAGAAGACAAATGTCATGAGATCAGAACTAGAAAACCAAGTGGTTGGTTTGTGGCAGGAGGTGATGTTACAATAGGATTTGTAAATGAAGCTGGATTTTAGGTACAATATAATGAAGGTATTGCACGTTAGGTTTAAACTAGTTGATGAACAGTGAACAGTATCCTCAAAAAGACTGAGATATCTGAATCATGAACTAAAAATATAATAGAGATGATTGGGATATTCTGGTCAGGGGCAAACTATACAAAAGAAAGTCCGATGTTGAAATGTTTCTTTAACAAAAGTTTTTGGCAGAACTCCAAAGGCCACCCTCTATGCAAAAGTCTGCCTCTTATATCCCTCTATACTTTCCTTCAATCAGCTTAAAATTATGCCCTCTCATATTAGCCATTTACACCCTGAGAAAATGGAACAGGCTATCCACTCTATCAATGCCTCTTATCATTCTGCCTTTCATCCTCCTCACCAAAGAGAAAAACCCTAGCTTGCTAAATGTTTCCTTATAAGATATGCTCTCTAATCCAGGCAGCACCCTGGCAAGTCTCCTCTGCACCTTTTATAAAGCTTCCACTATAATGAGGTGACCAGAACCTAGCATAATACTCCAAGTATTGTCTAACCAGAGTTTTATAGAGCTGCAATATTACCTCACGACTCTTGAACTTAATTCTCTGACTAATGAAGACCAACGCACCACATGCCTCTTAACCACCCTATCAACTTGCACAGCAACTTTGAAGGGTCTATGGATTTGGATCGCAAGATCCCACTGTCCCTCCACACTGCTAAGAATCCTGCCAATAACACTGCATTCTGCCTTCAAGTTCAACCTACCAAAATGTATCACTTCACACTTTTAGATTCAACTGCACTTGCCGCTTCTCAGCCCATCCCTGCATCCTACCACTGCACCATGTAACCTATGACAGCCTTCTGCACTATCTACAACTCCACCATTTTTTGGTGTCATTTGCAAAAGCACTTCTGCATCCAAGTCATTTATAAAAATCACAATAGCAGGATTCCCAGAACAGATCCCTGCAGAGCACCACAGGTCACTGCCATCCAGGCAGAATGTGCCCCATCCACTTGCACCCTCTGCATTCTGTGGGCAGGGTAATTCTGAATTCACACAGCCAAATTTCCCTGGATCCTATGCCTCATGATCCTCTGAATGAGCCCACCACCTTTGAAATTATAAAATGCGATACGCTTCCCAGGTTGAATTAGGCCACCAAAGAAAAAGTGTCTGTTCAAATCGTACAGAATTATTGGAAAGTATCAGATTGTGAATCTTCAATTTCTTAGCTACTAAATGAGAAAAATTTATCCTGTGAACCATTCACAGTCTTATTGTGAAAATATTTCTGGCTGTAGTTACAAGGGCAAACAGGCTCCAGAAAGATATTTAAAAACCAAAAATAGAACAGTAGTTTTTACCCCTTAAACCGATTTCAGTTTCATTAATCTTGACTAACATGAACACGGCAAATTTGCCAGTATGCAACAAAATGCGTCTTGACAAGGCTTTGACTACAGCACCAGTACCCTGCAAGTCTAAAGTGCCCATGTAGCCTGGTTAGTTATTAGCAAACTATTTGTTGAAAAAGCTCAAAAACTATAATTTGGAGAGGTGGAAAAAGAATAACTATCTTTTGTCCCATCATCAACTAATTTCTCGATAACTAGATGAGGATAATATGCATTCTGAACACGTTTGGTATCCGATGGGTTTGCCTGTTGAGTGATTTTAGTTAAACAGTTCATTGAGCGATGTCCTGATACTGTAATAAATTAACAAATGAAGGTTCAGAGAACACAGGAACAGGCCGTTTGGCCTATGATGTTGAACCAAACTAATCCCTTCTGCCTACACAGTGACAATATCCTTCCATTTCCTGCATATTCATGTGTCATCTAAGAACATCCTGAAGTGGCTGTAGGCTTCCAGTAAGATGGTGACACACTTGGGCGCAGTGGTCTCTCTGCAGTGATTGTTCACACTTTATGTCTGCATCACAGTCGCTGTGAGGTCTAGGCTCTCACTCATGCCTGTTGCAGCCGCAGAGAGAGATGCCGGAGCTGGCTGTGTGTTGAGTTGGAGGCTGGCACCCCCCGCTGGTCTTGCCACTAGTGTTTGCTTAGTGGGAGACAAGTTGAATTGCCTTCATTTGTGGCTGAACTGTGTGCAATGTGAGGAACTGCTGTTATCCTACAGCCACTCGGACTTGGGCTATATAATTATTTTAAATTTTTCTTGTCGCTATGTTTTCTGCCATCATAATTATATATGCTCTAAGTGCTGTGTGCGATGGTTGATTCTGTATTTTGCACCTTGACCCCAGAGGAACATAATTTCATTTGGCTGTATTCATTGATATGGTTGAAAGACAATTAAATTTGAATTTGAAAGCCTCTATCACATTTGCCTCCACCATCACCCTAGGCAGTGCATTTCACTACTCTCCTTTAAATTTACCCTTGCATATCCTCTTTGCACTTATCCCCTCACCATAAATACATGCCATCTGATATTAGACATTTCAACCCTGGGAAAAAAATACTGGCTCTATGCATGCCTCTCAATCTTATAGACTGTTACCAGAACCCCTCTCAACATCTGCCACTCCAGAAAAAAAACAATCCAATTTTATCCAACCTCTCCTTATAATATGTGACCTCTAATTCAGGCAGTACCCTGGTAAAGCTCTTCTGCGCCCTCTCCAAACTATCCTTCCTATAACGAGGCAACAGGAAATGAATGCAATACTTCATATGTGGCCCAACTGCAATTCATAAAGCTGCAAAGTAACTTCCCAACTCTTGAACTCATTTCCTTAATTAATAACAACAAACATATCATATGCTTTCTTTACTACTTTGTCAGTAATGTTCTCTTCTCACTGCTGCCATCAGGAAGGTACAGGAGCCTCAGGACTCACACCACCAGGTTCAGGAACAATTATTACCCCTCAGCCATCAGGCTCTTGAACCAAAGGGGATAACTTCACTTGACTCATCACTGAAATATTCCCTAAACCTTTGGACTCACTTTCAAGGACTCTTCATCTCATGTTCTCGATAATTATTGCTTCTTTATTTATTATTTCTTTCTTTTTGTATTTGAACAATTAGTTGTCTTTTGCACACTGGTTATACAGCAAGTTGGTGTGGTCCTTCATTGATTCTATATATATACTTTGATAATAAATTTACTTTGAATTTTGAACCTGTGTAACCACTTTCATGGGGCTATATAGATGACCCCAAAATCCCTCTGCTCATCAACACTGTTAGCAGTCATGCCATTAAAAGTCTTTTACTTTTGATCTCCCAAGGTGCAACATTTTACATTTGGCCAGGTTAAATTCCACCTGCCATTTCTCTGTCCAAAATCTGATTCTGATATATATCCCATTGTATTCTTTGCCAGTCTTCTATGCTATCCTCTTATCTTCGTATCATCTGCAAACTTCCTAACCCATTCATCTATGTTTTCATCCAGGTCATTTATACATTTCAAAAATAGCAGATGACCTTGAATGGATCCCTGCAGAATATCACAAGTTGCAAACATCCAGTCAGAATATGTCCCATCGACCACTACCCTTCATCTTTTATAGGCAAGCCAATTCTGAATATAAATGGCTGTGATCCCATGCAGCTTGATCTTCTGGTTGAGCCTTCCACGAAGGACCTTGTCAAATGCCTTAAAAAAAATCCATGTAGACGACATCCACAGCTCTATCTTCAACAATAGCTTTTAATGCCTCCTCAAAAAACTGCATCAAAGTAGTATGACCTGACTCGTCCTACACAAAGAAATGCTGACAGTCTCCAATTAGGGATATATTTCCAATTGCTTATAAATTTTATCCTTGAGAATCGTCTCCAATAACATCCTTACCATTAAAATGCTATTCACTGGACAATCATTTTCAGGATTATCCCTATTTCCCTTCTTGTATAATAGAACAGTATAATACGACTTTGCCTGTGGTGAGAGAGGATATGAAGATGAAGACTTATACATTTTAATGTTCTTTCACAAACCCCACACAACCTCCTTCTTTATCTTGAAATCCTTAACAAATTGGCATCTTTCTATACTTCATATCCTTTTCCTTGTTAAGTACTGGTTCTCCTTGCTTCTTTCATTTTAGACCAAAATATTAGTACTGCACAAGATTAACAATATTCTATCAGCTATCTTTTCTTTGAGAGTTAGCTTCCAATAAAAGCAAAAGTATGTCATTTAATTATTCCTGGCCATATCACAAGAGTCTGTTGAAACAAAGAATTTTGTTAATGTTCCATAAAATTCAAACAAAAATTGTTGTAGTGCAGACACCAAATACTTAACAGTTCAGATCCAGTCAGAATAAACTTAGATTGCAAACCAATTTGGCATAAAGAATCTTCTGTTTTCCCAGCATACATAATGAATAAACTCTTCTTGGGCTTCCAGTCGGATACAGGTATCGATTTTAACCGATGTTTTGATGACAAACTCTGCCAGCTTCATCAATGATGCCTGGGTATGTCTAGTCTGGTGGTACTTATACCCCTGTAGTCCATCCCTTCTGATTTGTTAGTCCTCAACCAATTAGGTTTTCACTCTCCTGCTTTGCTTACAATTGAATTCTAGTTCTTACTCAGAGCATGACCTGAATCTTTGTTAAAATTCTTTTCCTCCAGTTTTATTTAAATGGCTTCCTTTGCCAGGTGTTGAAACTGTGTGCTGAAGTCAATCCTATGGCAATTGCAAACGTAGTGTTCTACTATCACCGATTTCCCTTCCTGGCCGATATACACTGCTCTGCATTCACAGGGAATCCTGAAAACACTGGCTGATCTGAGTCCCAGGACATCGTTGACCTGCATAAGCTGTGATTTGCACTTCCTTACAGATTTGTGGATGGTATTAATCCAGTATTTCTTCAGGATCCTGGCAATCCTCCAGAAACTGTAGGAATATAGAGAAAACAGACAGTAGTGATGGGTTCCTCCTCGTTACTAGGTTTCTTGGTTTTCCTGTCAGCCCTTTTAAGGGCCCGATTGATTTCCTCCACCTTGTATCCATTCTGTAGGAATATCATGCATAATTGTATCATTTCCTCAGGGAGATTCTCCAGGTCTGAAATAGTTTTCGCACAGTAAATCAGAGTAGAAAGAACCACTCTATTTTGGGCCAATGAATCCTGAAGTATTACCAGGCAACATCCTGATAAAGATGGCGGAGTTTGTCATCAAAACGCCAGTTATAATTGATGCCTGTACCCAGCTGGAAGCCCGAGAAGAGTTTATTTGTGATTTGGCATAATTTAAGTTTGGGTTTGAAAAAATAGGGGATTATGTTTTGTTCCATAGGCAAAACTAGATGAACAATTGTGTGTTAACTAGTGAGGTATGGTGGCAAAGGCAAGCATTGTCAAATTATTCCCTGTGCCTAGAACTAACTAGGGTGCATCACAACCTGGTATGGGAGTTGTCCTGTCCAAGACCGGAAGAAGCTGCAGAAGATCGTGAACATAGCCCAGCATATCACACAAACCAATCTTCCATCCTTGGACTCACTTTACACCACTCACTGTCAGTGCAGTGCTGCCAGGATAATCAAGGACACGACCCATCCAGCCAACACACTTTTTGTCCCTCTTCCCTCCGGGAAAAGGTTCAGGAGCTTGAAGATTTGTACGGCCAGATTTGGGAACAGCTTCTTTCCAACTGTGATAAGACTGCTGAACGGATCCTGACCCGGATCTGGGCTGTACCTTCCAAATATCCAGACCTAACTTGCACTACCTTACTTTCCCTTTTCTATTTTCTAATTATGATTTATAATTTAAATTTTTATTATATTTACTTCCATTTGTACTTCAGGGAGCACGAAGCGCAGAATCATATATCACTGTGATGATTGTACGCTCTAGTATCAATTGTTTGGTGACAATAAAGCAAAGTAACTGTATAAAGTATTCTGCTGAACCGAACAATCATCAAAAAAGGCATCTCTCACCCTGAAGTCTAACAACTAGGAGCCAAAGCAGTTCATTCCTCTAATTTTTGTTAACCATGCCAGCTCTGATGAATTTAATCATTCACCTTTTCCTCCATATTCTTCAATACCCTTGATTTCCAAGTATCTATCCTACTTCAAGACGTATTTTAGATGTTCCTTCTGTGCAATGTTTTCCCTGAGATTACTTTTAACCGCAGATTCAGAACACATTCCAAGAGCATCTTTATTTGTTTTTATATTCCTCAGAAGGAAAGAATAATTTTCCCATTACCAATTCATTATTTTCAGTACCTCAATGACATTACCTCACCTCAGAGGACTATATAGAAACATTTGCTATAGTGGTTTCATTCCTATTTTTATTAAACTTTATTAATTTTAATGACTTGTGTAAATAACCCCAAATCTTCACTCTTTGGACCTAATAGTGCAATCTTATGCAATATCGAAAAGTAAAAATGTGCCCTTTATACATGCATTTCTAAATGAACTGTACTTGCCAAGACAAAGACAAATTACCCATGCGCTGACATTTAACTATTACTTTTCAGAGAGAAATTGAGAAGAATGTTAATTATGTATTTCATTCTTAACAATACACTAATAAACATCTACTCCTTGCTACATTTAGATACTATTAGATAACACTTAAGAAGTAAGATCACTAGGAAGCACTCTGCTCAGCTATTCATTGCAATACTATAACTGACATGATATACAGCAATACTGTATTTCAATGTATTCAACCCTTGGTTTTGTAATCTATACTTGAATAAAAATAATGGCTTTCATTGTTAAACAGTCCTCTAATAAATGCACTCAAATTATAACTAACATGTAAACCAACAATATTTGATTAGGCTTTTATAAATATTTCTATATTTTTCTAAATATATTGTGACCTACCGAAGGGATTCTGGATAGTTCTGCTCAGAAAGAAAAGAGAGGAGCCCTTGGAATAACACGAAAAGCTCAGCCTTGCAAATTTTACACCTATAAATAAAAAGAACCAGCTTTAGCACATTGTAACACAAAATTTATTTGTATTAATGATGCCACTTCATCTCCAAACATTGCTATTGAGTTTCTGAATGGATTCACACACCACTTCTTATATTAATTGGTATGATGTAATTTTTACTGCTATTTTAAAGGAACGCTGCATGTGTATGTTACTGTGAGTGTTTGATGTACCAAGATCCCAAATTCCTCTGTACACTTAGCTGTCATCATTTAAATAATCATCTGACTCATAGTGGATGTAACAGCTGTTCAGCAGGCTGGTATATGTCTGGGGGAAGAACTCCAGCCACTCTCCAACCCCACCTCCCGTATACGCAGGTGCTGTTGAAAACAAGTTAATGCAGTGACGCACACACAATATCAAACTCACACCAGATACCGTTATAGAATATACTTTAAAGATTTTACTAGAACTAAAAGATTACTAACAATACAGTGTATATGAAGGAAAAGAAAATAAAAGGTGCCAACTTATCAAAGTTCAGTCAGTTTAGTGCACATCGTTGGAGCTCAACCATCGAACCACTCGACCCCTCGTCACTTTCCGCCAACCTCCATGTCCTCGCACCTGGGACCACCCCGGTGGTCGACCGAGCAGTGCAGCACACGTCTACCTTCTTTGGCGTCCTTTTCCCGACTCCCTCAAAAGACCGTGAAAAACCCCCAATCCCAGATCCACAAGACAAAATAACATTTCCCAATTGGTTAACAAATGAATACAATCCCATTATCAGCAAGTCTAAAGCTAAACAACTGCGAGAGAAAACACTTATCATAACAAAGAAGCATTCCTACTCTTAACAAAACAAAGAAGCCATCTTGATTAACATTGTACATGGATAATTTCACATTTACTTATATTATACTGTCTTCGGCCTGTATGTGTTTCATTCATTGAACTTCCCCAAATGACTTTGAAATTTCTTGCATCTTCTTCATATTTGCCATTCCCATCCAGTTTCACATCATCAGCAAACTTATAAATATCAAATTTAGATCCCTTATCCAAATCATTGAGAGACATGTATATAGCCCAAACAATGATCTCTGTGGTGCCTCAGTAGTCACCATCTGCTTCTGAAAGAGGGTATGCTGAGAGGATGAGGAACACAAGCAAGGTTGCACAATGAAATGAACCACCTGCTGCATGTCATCCATTTTCTCAGAGCATACTTCTCTCATTAAGTATGGGACCGAAAACAGCAGGAATAGAAGAGAGAAAATTGAGAACAAATTGACATGTGGTGCTTCTATCAATTCTTTCTATTCTGTAATTGACATAGCCTGGCCATATATTGATTTATAATGAATCTTAAATGTTCCAGGTGGAATTTCCCAGTGATGAATGTGGGTTCACCTCTTATTACACCACAGTGCGACCAACCACTTATCTAGCCTATGCTTGGTCAAACCAGTGTAGAGGAGATCACATAACCAGCACTGAATGCAATACAAAGCAGTGACTAGGTAACACACCAAAATGCTGGATGAACTCAGCAGGCCAAGCAGCAGCTATGGTAAAGAGTAAACCGTCACCGTTTCTGGCCCAGACCCTTCATCAGGACTGTTGCTTAAGGTTTCCAGCATCTGCAGATTTTCTCATGTTTGTGCTCCCCCTTTCTCCCTCCCTCCCAAACTCTTCCCCTGCTCTGACCCACTGGTTTCAATCTGCCCATCATCCCTTCCACATCACCTCCTAGCTTCCGACTCCCTCTATACCCCAGCCCCATCTGCCCATCATGCCAATCTACAACAGGTTTCAGCCATCTCTGCCAGCGGCTGCTACACTGCTCCAGCCCATCTCATCTCTCCTCTCCTCTCAGTCCCAATGCAGGGATACCGAGTATCCCCATCTATACAAATGTCATTTGACCTGCAGTGTTCCACCAGCAGCTTTAGCTCGATTCCAACCAATGCCATATCTTATTCCTCTCCAAAAGAAGTGTTCTTAAAAACCTCTTTCTGTTCAAGCTCTCAGTTTACCTCCCTGTCTTTGTCCTTCACTTGCCATGTAAATCTATCCAAATTCCTTATTGAAAAATTTCTTCGGACATTTTCAATCAGTTACAGGCAATATTTTGTTATCCTTCTCAAAATTCAGCATCTCACATATTTCTGTATCAAATTTCAAATGACATCTGCTCTACTAACCAAATCATCTTATTGACTGCTGTGTACAGAAAGGAATCAAGAATACCCTGACTAATGTTAGACCATTAGATAGAGGAGCAGGAGTAGGCCATTTGGCCCATCAAGTTTGCTCCACCATTCAATCATGGGCTGATCCAATTCTTCCAGTCATCCCCAATCCCCTGCCTTCTCCCCGTACCCTTTGATCCCCTGGCTACTCAAGAACCTATCTATCTCTGCCTTAAGTGCACCCAATGACTTGGCCTCCACAGCCGCTCGTGGCAACAAATTCCATAGATTTATCACCCTCTGACTAAAGTAATTTCTCCGCATCTCTGTTCTAAATGGATGTCCTTCAATCCTGAAAGTCATGCCCTCTTGTCCTACATTCCCCTACCATAGGAAATAACTTTGCCACATCTAATCTGTTCAGGCCTTTTAACATTTGGAATGTTTCTATGAGATCCCTCCTCATTCTCCTGAACTCCAGGGAATACAGCCCAAGAGCTGCCAGACATTCCTCATACGGTAACCCTTTCATTCCTGGAATCATTCTCGTGAGTCTTCTCTGAACCCTCTCTAATGTCAATATATCCTTTCTAAAATAAGGAGCCCAAAACTGCACACAATACTCCGAATATGGTCTCACGAGTGGCTTATAGAGCCTCAACATCACATCCCTGCTCTTATAATCTAAATGTTAAATTATATGTTAAATTAATTCTAAATGTTTTAGGGTGAATGTACAAAACTTATTTATAAATCAACAATATCTTAGCCAACTAAAATGAATAATCTTTACCTCGCTTGTGGGGTTCCAAGTATCTTTTTTGTGGCTCCTTGTTTATAGCCATTTACAGAGACATCTAGTGGCTGGTCTGGTATAGCACTCCAACTTACTGCTGCAAGGGATTTTAAAAAAAGAATTTATA
Source organism: Hypanus sabinus (assembly GCF_030144855.1). Taxonomy (NCBI): domain Eukaryota; kingdom Metazoa; phylum Chordata; class Chondrichthyes; order Myliobatiformes; family Dasyatidae; genus Hypanus; species Hypanus sabinus. The sequence continues at coordinate 53,685,554 of NC_082722.1, forward strand.
AGGTAATGACTGTTGTAGAGTAATTTTTGAATTTTTTTTAAAGAGACACAGCAAGATAAATCAAGCAATCAGTACATACAGAAATAGTACTACATCAGAATAGTGAACCCCAAGTTGGCATGATTTTTTAAAAAAGCTGCATTTGTAAAAGGAAATATGGTGGTTTGTGATTAAGGGCAATTAAGATGAGAAACATGTTCTCTGCCTGCTCAGAGTTGAACGACCGTGGCTCCTGTACAGAAGTCCAGCTATGAAGCAGTGAATGACATCTTTCTGTCCTGTGAATTTCCATTCGGAGCTGGGAGCTGTACATGTGGCTGGTTTTGGAAGCTGTACGATGGAGGGTGGGAGGAAGAAAAAGCAGAAATGTTTTGGGTGGCAGCTGTGTATGCCCACCAATATATGAGCATAATACCCGTTCAATGGAGTCCATTCTTTTTTTTTGGAGTAGTGTACATGAGTTTATTTTCCCTTTCTTTCTTTTTTAATCTTTTTATTAATTTTTAAACAAACATAAATGAAACAAGAATACAGAGAGTTTGACAGTACATAGTTAATAGCTTAAGTAAACATTCAAATAGATGATAATCCATATATAATAACCTCCCAAACTCATAGTAATTATGAACAAAGGAAGTAAAAAAAAAACCCCAAGAAAGAGAGAAAAAAAACTAACCAACATGGGCCATTGCATTATGTCAAATATATACAGTAGTGCCAATAACTCTGAACCTCCATCCAAATAATTAAGGATAATAAAAGTGAGGTTTAGGAAAAGACAGTTTAACTTGTATGAAAATGTTGAATAAATGGTCTCCAAGATTCTTCAAATTTAACTGAAGGATCAAAGACAACACTTCTAATTTTTTCTAAGCTCAAACAAGAAATAGTTTGAGAAAGCCACTGAAATATAGTTGGAAGATTAATTTCTTTCCAATTCAATAGAATAGATCTTCTAGCCATTAATGTAACAAATGCAATCATCCGTCGAGCTGAGGAGGATAAACGACTATTATCCGCCATTGGTAAACTGAAAATTACAGTAATAGGATGCGGTTGGAAATTGATATTCAGAACTGTTTAAATAATACCGAAAATATCTTTCCAGTAATTTTGCAAACAAGGGCAAGACCAAAACATGTGAGTCAATGAAGCAACTTCAGAATGACATCTGTCACAGGTTGGATTAACATAAGAATAAAATCGAGCAAGTTTATCCTTAGACAAATGAGCTCTATGTACAACCTTAAATTGTATTAGGGCATGTTTAGCACAAATAGAAGAAGAATGGATAACCTCACACTTATTCACATTAAACGTCATCTGTCAAGTATCTGCCCACTCACCCAGCCTATCCAAGTCACCCTGAATTCTCCAAACATCCTCATCACATGTCACACAGCCACCCAGCTTAGTATCATCAGCAAACTTGCTGATGTTATTCTCAATGCTTTCATCTAAATCGTTGATGTAAATCGTAAACAGCTGTGGTCCCAATACCGAGCCCTGTGGCACCCCACTAATCACCACCTGCCATTCTGAGAAACACCCATTCACCGCTACCCTTTGCTTTCTATCTGCCAACCAGTTTTCTATCCATGTCAATGTCTTCCCCCCAATGCCATGAGCTCTGATTTTACCCACCAATCTCCTATGTGGGACCTTATCAAATGCGTTCTGAAAATCGAGGTACACTACATCCACTGGATCTCCCTTGTCGAACTTCCTGGTTACATTCTCGAAAAACTCCAATAGATTAGTCAAGCATGATTTGCCCTTGGTAAATCTATGCTGGCTTGGCCCAATCCTGTCACTGCTATCTAGATATGCCACTATTTCATCCTTAATAATGGACTCTAGCATCTTCCCTACTACTGATGTTAGGCTGACAGGATGATAGTTCTCTGTTTTCTCCCTCCCTCCTTTCTTTCTTTCTTTTTAATATTTATTTATTTATTAAATTTTAGAAAATTACAAAGAATAAATGTGATGATAAAATAGTGAGAAAAATAATATTAACCCTCCCCTCTCCCCTTAACCCTCCCCCCCCCAACCCTAATCTAAGGAAGGAAAAAAAAGAGAGAAAGATTGCCTGGATATCAGAGGATCCCCACATGCTCCATGGAGTTCAAAATAATTTTAATATTTATTTTTACTTTCCCCAATTACTTTATAATTTTATCTTCAAAGGACCTATGTATTTAATCCTATCTTTTGTAAGTATGGGAGCCAAATTTTCAAAAACATATCATATTCATTTCTTAAATTGTATGTAATTTTTTCAAGTGGAATACAACTATGTATTTCATTATTCCAACAATCCATAGTTAAATATAAATCAGATTTCCAAGTAACTGTGATAACTTTTTTGGCTACTGCCAATGCAATTTTTATAAATTTTTTCTGATACTTATTCAAGTTTCAGTATTGTCCCTTCAATGTCTCCTAATAAAAATAATACTGGACTATGTGGAAGTTGTATTCCAGTAACTTGTTCCAATAAAAGTCTTAAATTTATCCAAAATGGTTGAATTTTAAAACAAGACCAAGTAGAATGTAAAAAAGTACCAATTTCTTGATTACATTGAAAACATTGGTCAGACATATTTGAATTTAATCTATTTATTTTCTGTGGTGTTATATATAATTGTAAAAAATTATATTGTATTAATCTAAGTCGAACATTTATTGTATTTCTCATACTATCAGAGCATAATCTTAACCAGTTTTTTCCATCAATTTTAACATTCAAATCAGATTCCCATTTTTGTCTTGATTTATGAATTCCTGATTTAATTGTCTGTTTTTTAATCAAATTATACATACAAGATGTAAATTTTTTAATTTTTCCTTTCTGAATCAATATTTCTATTTCACTAGGTTTTGGCATCAACATTGTTTGTCCCAGCTTTTCTCGTAAATAAGCCTTTAATTGAAAATAACAGAAAAGAGTGTTATTTGATATTTTATATTTATTTTTTAATTGATTAAACAACATCAATATACCTCCTTCAAAACAATCACCTATATATTTAATCCCCTTTTGGAACCAATTATGTAAAAGTTTATTATCCATTGTAAAAGGAATAAGCCTATTTTGAATTAAAGTTCTTTTTGCTAATAAAGATTTCTTTATCTCATCGTCCTTATTTACCTTATTCCATAAATCAATCAAGTGTCTTAATATAGGAGATTCTTTTATTTTCCCGTATCCATTTGGATTCCCATTTATATATAAAATCTTCTGGTATGTTTTCTCCAATCTTTTCTAATTCTATTCTAATCCATGCGGGTTTTTCTTCATCAAAAAAAGACGCAATAAATCTAAGTTGATTTGCTTTATAATAATTCTTAAAATTTGGAAATTCAATTTTCTAAATCAAATTTACATGTCAATTTTTCCAATGATATTCTTGACATCTTTCCTTTCCAAAGAGATTTCCTTACATATTTATTCAGTTCTTGAAAAAACTTCTGAGGTAATTGTATTGGTAAAGTTTGGAATAAATATTGCAATCTAGGAAATATATTCACTTTTACAGCATTAACTCTACCTATTAATGTTATTGGTAACATCATCCATTTATCAAGATCCTCTTTTATTTTTTTTTAATAATGGCAAATAATTTTGTTTATATAAATTTTTTACATCATTATCAACTCTAATACCTAAATATTTTATCCCATTTATTGACCATCGAAATTGAGTTACTGATCGACATTGATTATAATTTCCTTTGGTAGGGATAAATTTCACTTTTAGCCCAATTTACTTTATACCCTGATACTTTCCCATATTCTTCCAATCTAAAAGATAATCTTTACAAAGATTGCAATGGGTTTGTTAAATAAATCAAAACATCATCAGCAAATAAATTAATCTTATATTCTTCTTGATTAACTCTAAAGCCCTCAATGTCTGAATCTGTTCTAATTAATTCAGCTAATGGTTCTATTGCCAATACAAATAAAGCAGGTGATAATGGGCAGCCTGGTCTAGTTGACCTCGTTAAACAAAACGGTGTTGAAATCTGACCATTTGTAACTATTTTAGCTTGAGGATTAGTATTTAAGGTTTTAATCCATTGTATAAAAGATTTTCCTAATTCATATTTTTCCAATACCTTAAATAAAAAATCCCATTCCAATCTATCAAATGCTTTTTCTGCATCCAAAGCAACTGCCACACTCACTTCCTCTCTTTTTTTGTGCCAAATGAATTATACTAAGTAACCGGGTTATATTATCCATTGATTGTTTTTAATAAAACCTGTTTGATCCATATGTATTAATTTTGGTAAATATTTAGATATTCTATCAGATAAAATTTTTGCTATTAATTTATAATCTGTATTCAACAAAGAAATAGGCCTATATGATGTTGGTTTTAAAGGATCTCTCATCTTTTTTTGGCAATACAGTTATGATCGCTGTTAAAAAAGATTGTGGGAGTTTATGCATTCTTTCTACTTGGTATATTAATTCCATAAAAGGAGGAATTAATAAATATTTAATTTTTTAATGAAATTCAGGAGGAAAACCATCTTCTCCTGGGGATTTATTACTCTAAAGTGATCCTAAAGCTTCTTCAACCTCTTTTAATGTAAAGGGCATATCTAATCCTTTCTGTTCTTCCAAATTTAATTTTGGAAGGGTTATTTGTGATAAAAATTTATCTATCTCAGCAATCTTATTTTGTGATTCTGATTGATATAGTTCAGTATAAAAAATTTTTAAAGTTTCATTAATTTGTAAAGGTTTATAAGTAACCTTATTTACACTTGTTCTAATTGCATTTATTGTTTTAGAAGCCTGTTCTGTTTTCAACTGCCAAGCAAGAATTTTATGTGATCTTTCACCTAATTCGTAATATTTCTGTTTAGTTCTCATAATTACTTTTTCTGTACGATATGTCTGGAGTGTATTATATTGTAGTTTTTTATTAACAAGTTGTCTTTGTTTTTCTTCCGTCATATATCTTTGAGATTCTTTTTCTAACTTTATGATATCTTTTTCCAATTGATCTATTTCTGCCATGTATTCCTTCTTAATTTTAGATGTATAACTTATAATCTGACCCCTTAAATATGCTTTCATCGCTTCCCATAATACAATTTTATCCTCAACTGAATGTAAATTTGTATCCAAAAAAAATTGAATCTGGTTTTTCATAAAATCACAAAAATCTTGACGTTTTAGTAAAATTGAATTAAATCTCCATCTATAAATCGATTCCTCCTTATCCATCATTATCATCGTCATTATCAAGGGGGAATGATCTGACAGTATTCTTGCTTTATATTCCACACTTTTCACTCTATCTTGAATATTTTTTGATAATAAAAAAAAAATCAATCCTTGAGTAAGTTTTATGTCTATTTGAATAAAATGAATAATCTCTTTCTCTTGGATTAATTTTCCTCCATATATCAATCAGGTTTAAATCTTTTATTAATGATAAAGTTAGTTTTATTACTTTTGATTTTGTAGCAATTTTAGTTGACCTATCCAAAACTGGATCTAAACAAAAATTAAAATTTCCACCTATTAATATTTTATCATGTGCATCAGCCAAGTTCAAAAAAACTTCTTGTATGAATTTTGCATCATTTTCATCTGGTGCATAAATGTTCATAAAAGTCCATAATTCTGAAAAAATTTGACAATGTATAATCACATATCTCCCGACAGAATCAATTACTACATTTTGTATTTTAATTGGTAAAGATTTATTAACCAAAATTGCAACTCCTCTCGATTTTGAATTAAATGAAGCTGCAATGACATTTCCAACCCAATCCCTCTTTAATTTCTTATGTTCTGTTTCTGTTAAATGTGTTTCTTGTAAAAAAGCTATATCTTCTTTCATTTTCTTAATATATGTTAAAACTCTTTTTCTTTTCACAGGTCCATTAATATCATTAACATTAAAACTTAAAAAATTAACTAAATTAATCATTCATAATACCTTGGGAACTCTTTAAAATTCTCCATGTTGCTATGAGTTTCTCCCCAACCATCCAGGCAAAAAAGAAGAAAAATAGAAGAACGATAACTAATATAAGAAAAAAAAACAAAGTGCCCCCCCACTAATGTTGCGAATAAAAAGTACGCAACATTACCCCCCGCCCCAATTTTACAGGTCATGCCAATCGCCATGATTGTACACGTGAAACTCGCAGCCATCGATCAGGAGCTCCTCCAGCTCCCCCGCAAAAAAAAAAAAGAAAATATATTAGTGATGAAAAAAAACAATAATTAATGTCTCTACTCCCAATTAATACTCAACTATTTTTTTTTATAAATGTCTGTCAAGTCCAACCTTGTTTCAGTCTTTATTATTAGTCCATTTCATTTCTATAATTCTTTACTTCTCTTCGTGGACATCAGGTAATTCTTGTACAAATTTTTCCGCTTTCCGGTAGTCAACGAAAAATCTTCTTTCTTCGTTATCCAGGAAAATTATCAATTTTGCTGGGTAGCTCAATAAAAATTTATAGCCCTTTTCCCATAAAGATTTTTTCACTGGATTAAATTCCTTCCGCCTCTTCAGAAGATCGTAACTAATGTCTGGATAAAAACTCTTTTTCCTTCTATTATCAATGGCCCATTTCTCTTTTTAGCACCTTGAGTAGCTGCCTTCAAGATCATTTCTTTAACTTGGTACCTTCAGCATTTTATCAAAATTGATCTTGGATTTTGATCTTGTTGAGGTCTTGGTCTTAAAGCTCTGTGTGCTCTTTCAATTTCAATTACTTGGCTTCCTTCTTTCATTTCCAAAATTTTCAGAATCCATTCTTGAAAGAATTTTATTGGATTTTCTCCCTCTGTACCTTCCATAAGACCAACAATTTTGATAGTATTTCGTCTACTAGAGTTTTCAAGCGCATCTATTTTTTCCAACATCCGTTTTCTTTCTATTGTCCAGGCAAGATTATTGTCTTCTATCTTATCTATTCTTTCAGTGTTTTCTTCCACTTTTACTTCCATCTCTTTAACTTTATTATCCATCTTCTTTAGTTTTTCCACCACATTATCGAGTGTATTCTGCATCCTTTTTATAGCTTTTAATTCATTCATAATATATATCAGGATATCTTTTATGTCTCCTTTAATCTCTTCCTTCTTTCCTCTTCTTCTTCCTCTGAATTTCCCAAAGAGTCTGATTCCACTTCCGATTCACTTCCAGCTGTAGTTGGGATTTGTAGTTTTGTTAATATCTGTTCATGCATACTTGATTCTTCGTGCATGCGTTGTTCTTGCCGTTTCTTCTTAGAGACCGCCGACATTGCTGCAACTTCCTGTCCCGCATCATCTGAAGTGCCATGCACTTTGCCAGGAGGAGATCCAACTTGAGTCCGAGGCTTTGCTGAGACGGTTAGGCCTTTTTCCCCGCCGACTTGCGCAGTCTTCGAAGTAGTAGCTTTCTTCTGTTTCGGTTTAGGAGCCATATCAAAAGATAATCCTGAGTTACTTATAAATAGTTTCTAGTAGATATTTGTTAACTCTTCTTCATTTAAACCCTATTTCATTACTTTTTACGAGGGAGCTGGATTCCCAACATCTCGATCCTATGTCATCACGTGATGCCCCCCCTCCTTTCTTAAAAAGTGGGATAACATTAGCCATTCTCCAATCCTCAGGAACTGATCCTGAATCTAAGGAACATTGGAAAATGATTACCAATGCATCCGCAATTTCCAGAGCCACCTCCTTTAGTACCCTAGAATGCAGACCATCTGGACCTGGGGATTTGTTAGTCTTCAGTCCCATCAGTCTACTCATCACCGTTTCCTTCCTAATGTCAATCTGTTTAATTTCCTCTGTCACCCTATGTCCTTGGCCTATCCATACATCTGGGAGATTGCTTGTGTCTTCCCCAGTGAAGACAGATCTAAAGTACTTATTAAATTCCTCTGCCATTTCTCTGTTTCCCATAACAATTTCACCCAATTCATTCTTCAAGGACCCAGCATTGTTCTTAACTATCTTCTTTCTCTTCACAAAACTAAAAAAGCTTTTGCTATCCTCCTTTATATTCCTGGCTAGCTTGCGTTCGTACCTCATTTTTTCTCCCCATATTGCCTTTTTAGTTAAGTTCTGTTGTTCCTTAAAAATTTCCCAATCATCTGTCTTCCCTTACCTCACCTTAGCTCTGTCATACTTATTTTTTTTTAATGCTATGCAATCTCTGACTTCCTTTGTCAACCACTGTGGTCCCTTCCCCCCCTTTGAATCCTTCCTTCTCCGGGGGATGAACTGATTTTGCACCTTGTGCATTATTCCCAAGAATACCTGCCATTGCTGTTCCACTGTCTTTTCTGCTAGGATATCCGTCCATTTAACTTTGGCCAGCTCCTCCCTCATGGCTCCATAGTCTCCTTTGTTCAACTGCAACACTGACACCTCCAATCTGCCCTTATCCTTCTCAAATTGCAGATAAAAACATCATATTATGGTCACTACCTCCTAATGGCTCGTTTACTTGAAGATCGCTTATCAAATCCTGTTCATTACACAACACTAAATCCAGAATAGCCTTGTCCCTGGTCGGCTCTCGTACAAGCTGTTCCAAGAATGCATCCCGTAGGCACTCTACAAACTCCCTATCCTGGGGTCCAGCACCAACCTGATTCTCCCAGTTCACCTGCATGTTGAAATCCCCCATAACTACTGCGACATTACCTTTGCCACATGCCAATGCTAACTCCCTATTCAACTTGCACCCAATATCCATGCTACTGTTTGGGGGCCTGTAGACAACACCCATTATGGTCTTTTTGCCCTTACTGTTCCTCAGTTCTATCCACACTCCACTTCTCCTGATCCTATGTCCCCCCTTGCAAAGGACTGAATCTCATTCCTCACCAACAGGGCCACCCCACCCCCTCTGCCCACATTTCTGTCCCTATGATAGCACGTATACCCTTGTACATTCATTTCCCAGGTCTGATCTCCCTGCAGCCATGTCTCCGTTATCCCAACAACATCATAGTTACCCATTCGCACCTGAGCTTCAAGCTCATCTGCCTTATTTCTGACACTTCGTGCATTCAGATATAGAATTTTTAGCCCATTTCTCCTCTCTCTGTTTAAATTGCTGCCTATTGTGCTTAACCCAGCTCTCCGAACTCCCATCGGGCTATACGCCCCTTCCTAAATTTACATATTCTTTCTGCACATTTAACTCCATGTTCCGTCAGACCATCCCTCTGTACATGTGTCCTCCTTATCACTTGTTCCGCCTCACCTTCCTCTACTACACACTTAATATTCCGGAACTGTGTAGTCCCTTTGCTCAAATAACGAGTGCTGGAGAGAGAACTTCTGGGTTTTCCTGATCCGCGGTTGGTTGAATCCGCGCATGTGGAATCCACGGATAAGGAGGGCCGACTGTACATTTCTTTCACTTCCACTTTTACATCTCTTTTAATAACATCTCTCATTAGCAACCTGTACATGATTTAAACTTAATTTATGTATTCTGGCTAAAATGCTGGATTATAAATTGTTTCATACCATTTCTGGAAAGAATTAAAATAGCATTTTGGGTTACCCTAATGCTACTTGCAAAAGTTACTTGAACACTGATTTCTTCAAGTACAAGAGGCTCAATTACAAAAATTTCAGTCATAATGGAGAAGATAGATAAACAAAGTAACTGAGCTATGAAATAACAAATACATCAAGAGTTAGACCTGTTCCACTAGCAGCATTGCAGCAACAAATACAGCTTTGTTTTAATGAAGTTAATGTGTTAAAGATTAACAATAAATTTTTAAGCGGCAAGTAGAGAAGGCAGAACACAGACCAAACGACAAAGAGAGGAAGACAGTGCTGCCTTGTAGTCAGCTAATTTTATACTTCATAGATAAGAAAAAATCCCATTCAATTCATAGGTAAGAGTCAACCAATGAGAAAACCTTACTCAAATAATGCAGCACCAAGAAAGGCTTCTAGAACTTTCCAGAATTACACCAATGTAACCACTACAAAACATGTTGAATAATTGCATACGCATACTGCGGTCTATTGGAAACACACCAAACTGTTACATGGAAATAAGAACAACTTAAAATACTAGCAAATAATTAATTGTTAAGCCTCAAAGAAAATAGCAATTTAATAGTCTAATCTAAGAACTAAGCAGTCAGACCTAATAATGGCAAGAATTGTTTTTGTGTTGATGTTCAGTGATTTGGCTGTCAGAGTGATTTGTATACAAGTTAGTGCAAGATAACATGGAGATTAAGTACACAAAACAGGGCGTGGTCTTCATTTCAAGAAAAGTTGAGAACAAGAGTAAAAATGACTTAAAGTTTAGCTCTCCCTAATAAGAAAGATATACTTGTATGATGGGGGAGTACAATGAAGATTAACTGGACTGATTCCTTTTATGGGAATTGTCTTATGAGGAATGGTTAATCAGACAGGGTCTCTGCTCTCTCTCAAAATAGAATGAGAGTAACATTAACTGATAAAAAATTCTTAGTGTTTTTATGGTAGCTGTAGTGATAACGTTTTTCTTGGCTGGTGTGTCTAGCACTAGGGGTCTATCTCAAAATAAGGGGAGAGTTGTTCAGGACTGAGATAAGAAGAAATTTCTTCATCAACAACATGGAGAATCCCTGCAAACTTTTACACAAGAATGCTGTGGAGACTTAATATACTCAAGGACAGGGATCTGTAGAGTTTAGGATATTATGGAAATCAAAGGTTGTGCGCTTAGCACAGGAAATTGGTATTGGGATAAAAGATCAGCCACAATACTGAATGGCTGAGCAGGCATAAGGAGCTAAGCGACCAAGTTTCTTGACTGTTCTTCTGAGATTCTGAAAAGCATTTGCAAAAGTAATTGTTAAAATCAAATTCAGTACCTGCTGCACAAGGTATAAGCCTCCCTTTGCTGGGATCATAGTTACTTTGCGCTGAATGGCGACTGTGTGGAAACTCCAAATGTGACTGTTGCATCTTCACATCTTGAACTCTGAATTCCTTTGGAAGTAAAGTTACATTACAGCACCTTTGAAAAACAAAAGCAAATAAACTGTTAAGAAATATTTTCTCCAGATATAGATTAAATCTTTGCCATATCACTCAGTTGAGACAATTACATCCTTAAAACAGCTTTTACTCAAATACCTAAGCAACTGGGTAGGCACATGCACATGGCTTTCACACTTAAGGTGAAAGTGTTTTAAACCAAATTATTTCTAGAATATATCAAAGTACCCAGAGTTACTTCTGCAAAAGCATTAGTTCAATAATAGTGCCTTGAAAAGGTATTCAGCCCTAACAACTAGCTTCACATCTTGTGGTGAACTACATATACCTGTCTGGACACACCCCCCACCCCCACCCCCTCCCATGGACCCCAGTATAAAGGCGATTGGGGACTCTGCCCCGGCCTCAGTCTCCAGGATGTAGTGTGGTGGTCAATTGCTGCTTGTTCTTTCTTCCAGCCAATAAAAGCCTATATTTCACCTCACATCTCCAAGAGTTATTGATGGTGCATCACATCTTATTGTCTCATTTTCTAAATTTAAAATATATTGTAGTAGGAATTCTGAGCCAATCTACAAAACATTGTGCATCATGTCAAATCAAAAGAAAAAATCCAAAACCTCTCAACAATTTACTAAGAATTAAAAACCAAAATTGTGAGGCTGAAAAAGCATTCATCCCCTTTGTAATTACACTAGCTTTCCTCAGGTGCAATTCTCTATATTACCATAACAATTCACCTCACCCAATTTGTAGAAGAAAATTGGAGGATCATCTGTTTTCAATGAGTTCATAAGAATAAATACCCCTTTTCTCCGTAAGGTCCAACAGTATGGTAGATTTTCAACAGACCAAACAAAAAAGATGACAAAAGAACTTCCAAAACAAGCCAGAGAAATTATAATAGAGAAGTACAAGACTACGAGACTATCTTAAAGACACTGAACATACCTCAGAGTTCAGTGCAGTGCATTGTGAGAAAGTGGGGAAAAATATGAAACGGCAGCCACTCTACCTCTGTCAGGCTGTTCCTCGAAACTTAGTTGCCAGAGAAGAATAGTGCTTATAAGAGAGGCTACTGTGACACCAACAGTCACTCTGAGTGAGCTGTAGAGGTCAGTAGCTGCATCTGGAAATGAAGTTCATGACTCCACAATCTCTAAGGCCTTGCACAAAAAGGGTACCTATGGAAGAGTGGCAAGGAAGGAGGCCAGGCATCAACCAGGTAACACCATCCTTATGTAAAGTACGGTGGGGGTAACAATATGTTATAGGTGGGAATGGTCTTTGGCAGCTGGGACTGGAAATCAGGTCAGGATTGATAGGAAGATGAATGTTGCGAGAAACAAACAGATCCTGGATAAAAATCTGCTAGTCTCTGCCAGAAAGCTTAAACTGGGGAGGAAGTTCATATTTCAGCATAACAATGACCCCAAACACACTGCCAGATCAACCACTGAGTGGCTTTAAATGAAGAAAACTAATGCCCTTGAGTTACCCAGTCAGAGTTCTCACCTTAACCCAATCAAACATCACTGCTAAGACCTCAAGGTTGCTATCCACTACCACTCCCCAACTAACCTGGCACAGCTTGAGCAATTTTGCAAAGCGGAATGGGCAATCTTGTTCCGTCACACTGTGTAAAGTTAATAGAGATTCAGCCAAAAAGACTACTGGCTGTAATGGTTGCAAGAGGTTGTTCAACCAAGCATTGAGCAAAGGGGGATGGATACTTTTGAACTGCTGTATTTCAGATTTTGAATTTTGAGTTTTTCATGCTTTACAATTTTCACTGTTTTTGAGGCTCTACTTGGGAAAAAAAGGAGCATGTGATACACAAATAAAAATTCTCAGTTAAATTTATCGGAACCCCTGGCTGTAATCCTCATTTATGTGAACAAAGAGTTGGGGCTGAATAATTTTACAAGGCACTGTATAAAAGAAGCAGTGTAGAGGGAAGTGCTAATTTTGCAGATCTAAAGGCAAGCAGAGCTCAAAGACATTAGAATGCAAGTTCAATGGGCACACCAATTCCTAGTTTTCAACTAGAATTAAGAAACATATGCACTAATGATACTATTTAATAGTGGTTTGTTGAAATGTAACCAGCCATGTTGCATCTTTCTAATTAACAGATTTGGATAAATCTGGTTTAAAGCTGCTGTTGACTAGGAGAATAATTCAATGATATCCAAGAACACAATAGCAGAATGTCATTCACACAGACTATGAACATGTAAGGATATGAAAATTGACATCCATTATTATTTCCAATGATCAGGGAAATGTTTATGAAGTACTGTGAAGACTTGAAAAAGATTTCTGCCTCTTTTAACATGACAGATTCCTTTGCTTTACTAAGTGTAATTTTGAATCTTATAAATGTTACATAATTCAGAAATATAAAAAAACATGTTGGAAAATTAATTTCGGCTAACTTGAATGATATTAACTTACAGTGAAGGTGAGGAGGCTGTGCTCCTCCTCCTCCTAACCACTGTTTCCTACTGAGGAGGTCCCAGCTTGTCCCCCAGCTTTTTGCTAATTTGTTACAGTATGCCTTCATTACCGAATTAGATTAAGATTTCCATCTAATCTTTTGACGTAGAGTTAATCAATATCGTCTGCAATATCAGGGCTGTAAATGGTTGCTCTATGAAGATGTAGCCATTTTAATACCAAGTTTTTAATCAATCTTTAAAAAAAAATGACAGAGTACAACCATAAAAATTTGCTAATCAATTTCACGCTGCCAAATTAAACTTAAATGCACCAAAACAGGGGAGTCAGGTGGCATTAGAGTACTGGTTGATTCTCATCCACTGGGATAGAATTGAGAGAGCTAATCCAATTCAGTTCTGGATCTTCATCAAATTTAGAGAGAGGGGACCTTCATTACATCTATTTGGCTGATTTGAAATAAGATGTCTTTCAGACCCATAATTTATTCAGCCTCAACAGTAACCTTTACTCTCTAGTTTTAATGATTAATTGGGTTTCCTGTTTCAGCAAAGATGCAATTAAACTTGACTAGGAGGACAGATGAACTCAATCTGTCATCAGGCTTCAATTATACCACTGTCTAGGAAGAATGTGGAAACTTGCCTCAGTGACAGTTGTACAGTGTGATGAAGAACATTGAGAACTTTCTAATAAAACATATCAACTCCTGCCTGAGAAACTACTTGGTTATATTCCAACTTGCCTATCGGTAAGACAGGTCCATGGCAGATGCCATTTCCCTTGGCAGTCAATACCACCATCCCTTAAAATTAAACAATAAGCTCCAAGACCTTGGCCTCTATACCTCCTTGTGTAATTGGATTCTCAATTTCCAAACTTGCAATTTGGATTGGCAACAATATCCTTCCACAATCTCCATCAGCACAGGTGCACCACAAGGCTGTGTGCTTAGACCCCTGCTCTACTTGCTTTATACTTATGACTGTGTGGCTAAGCACAGCTCCATTGCCGCATTCAAGTTTGCTGGTGGCACCACTGCAGTGGGCCGAATCAAAGGTGGTGATGAATCACCATAGAGGAGGGAGATTGAAACTCTGGCTGATTGTTGCCACAACAATGACTTTGCACTCAATGTCAGCAAGACCAAGAGCTAATTATAGACTTCAAGAAGAGGAAAGCATATGTCCATTAACTAATCCTCATCAAGGGATCAGAGGTGGAAAGGTCAGCAACTTTAAGTTCCTGTGTCATCATTTCAGAGGATCTGTCCAGTATCCAGCATGTAAGTGACATTCTGAAGTTAGCAAGGCAGCACCTCTATTTCATTAGATGTTTGCGAAAATTTGGAATGACATCCAAAACTACTCTATGTGTGCAGTGGAGAGAATATTGACTGATTGCATCACAGCCTGGTGTAGAAACACTAATGCCCTCAAATGGAAAATCCTACAAAAACTAATGGATCCAGCCCTGTCCGTCATGGGTAAAACCCTCTCCACCATTGTGCACATCTACACTGAGGAAAGCAGTGTCTATCATCAAGAACCCCTACCACCAAAGCCATGATCTCTTCTCACTGCTGCCATCAGGAAAAGCGGTACCGAAGCCTCAGGACCCACACCACCAGGTTCAGGAACAGTTATTACCCCTCAACCATTAGGCTCTTAAATCCGAGGGGATAACTTTATTCAGCTTCACTTACCCCTTTCACTGAATTGTTCCCACAACCAATGAACTAACTTTCAAGGATCCTTCATCTCATGTTCATGATATTTATTGCCTACTTATTTATTACTAATTTCCTTTGTATCTGCAGTTTGTTGACTTTTGAATATTGGTTGTACTTGTCTGTCCTGTTGGATGCAGTCCTACATTGATTCTATTGTATTCCTTCGATTTACAGTGTATACCCACAAGAAAATGAATCACAGGGCTGTATATGGTGATATATATATACTTTGATAATAGATTTACTTTGAACTTTGATTTTATAAAATGAAAAGTACACTGAAATTAGCAAACAGGACAGATAAAGGATCTTTCAACACTATCTCTGACAAATGTATCAGGTGAATACATCTACAGTTCTAACTAACTGGTTTAATTGTTTAATTTTGTTTACTCACGATAAATCAGGTTTAGTGATTAAAATTTTTGAATGACCAATAAATGCTGCATATTGAACTATTAGATCTCTTTTAGCAAGTAAATTCAAATTACTCAGAGTAGATATCTTCCACAATGGCCTGTGCATGTTCTTCAAAATAAATCATTATTACCTATCTATTATAGCTCTCTTCATGGCATCATAGTTATATGGACAGTGTCCTACTACAATAGAAGAGAAATACACTGGCTCCTCAAGGAAGTGCATGAGAAGTGCTCCTTGACAACCAAGAATATTCCAACGTGCAAGTTTATCACTACATGACATTGATAATGTTCTGCTGCCTCTTCCTGGTTTCACCCTCAATGATTCCACGCAGTGATAGTCAACTCCGGGCTTAAGAGAATCCTGAAGGCCACCTGGTACACATTTAGCGCCAGTTCGGTGTATATCCAAAACTTTATTTTGCATCTGTTTGGTTTTCTCCATATCGAATGAAAACGCATTTTGAGATGGAGTGGTATAATGGCTGCTCTTGGACATTATTTCTGCTTCATAAAGTTGATTATTGTTGATCTGGATAGTATTACTTTCTTGTTCAGACAGATGATTACGTTTGTTTTCATGAACACTGCTACTTTCAGGTAAATCTCTATTTTCATCAGCTTTTTTAATCCTTTTTTTAGGAATCACTGTAGAACTTGCATCGCCTTTTTGTCTTTTGCCCCACAAGTGCTCTTCATTATTTAATAATTGTGCATCTTCAGTATTTTTATTATCTTGAACAGCAATAACATTTTGCTCATCACTCCCCATGGCTCTCATGTTCATAGAAGGTTCATTGTAATTTTCTACCTTTGGAATAATAGAAGCATCACCACCTATGAGGAACAGATAAGATTTCTATTAAATCACTCAAAAAATTCATTCACACTTCACTGGAAGAAATATACAGAGCAGAGGCATCTCAGAACAAAACATGAATTATAACTATTTCTAAATTGCTAATTATGGACCATGCATTTGCTGTTGAAATCCAGTTTCCAAACAACTTCCCATTTTAAATTATGAGATTAAAAATGATGATTCTGAAGATAAATTTGATAGCAGCTTGGTAGCGCAAGGGTTAGCATAATGCTTCACAGTACCGGCGATCATAAGGTTGTGGTTCAATTCTCACCGCTGTCAGTAAGGAGTTTGCACATTCGCCTTGTGCTGTGTGGATTTCCTCCCACATTCCCAAAATCATACAAGTCAGGGTTTGTAAGTTGTGGGCATGCAATGGTGGAAGCATGGCGAGACTGTGGGCTACTCCCAGCACAGCTTTCGATAAGTTTGTCGTTAATGCAAAACAACTGTACGTTTTGATGTAGATGTGAGAAATAAAGCTATCCTTTAATATTTTAAACTTTAGACTCTTTACTGCAGGTGAAAATGTCAAATATTAGAATGTATAAAGTAATGCAACAGAGAACTCGGATCTTTGGCCAAACTGCTCTGTGCCAACCAAGATGTTCATCAAAGCTCCTCCCATTTGACCCAAATCTCTTTTAAACTTTTCCCATCTGTGTACCTACATAAGTGCCTTTTAAATGTTGTTATTGTACCTGCCTAAACTATTTTGTCTGGCGGCTCACTCCATATACAAATTACTCTTTATTCACCCAATGATTTTATACATCTCTATAAGGTTTTCCCCTCAGTCTTCTATGCTCCAAAGAATGAAGTCCCAGCTGGCCACCCTCAGGCTCCTGAGAACAGGCAATGTTCTTGTACATGTTCTGTGCAAACTTTTCAGCTATAAAGGTGAGTGGAGTAAAGCTTAAAGGATTTATAATGCACGATCTGCCACTCAATTCCCATTCTGCAAGCATAGACAGGTAGATACATGGAATGTGCTGCCAAGTAGATACAATGGAAATAATTAACAATTTAGAGGGATTTACATAAACAGGATGAGGACGGAAGGGAGCAGGCAGATGGGATTAGATTAAATTGGCACTCTGGACGAAGGACCTATTCCTGTGCTGAGGTGTTCTGTGTAGGAGTAATCTGAAAGGCCACAGGTTTGATGTTTTAAATAACAGCTCATTTATTAAAAAACTGGTGCTCACCAGGAGACCAGTCACAGCTGATTTACCCAAGTATGAATCTGGTACAGCCTTTACATTCTCAGTTGATGAGATCAACAGTGACACTACCTTTTGGTAACAAAATGGTGGTTACAGGAAGATTTAATTAAGACATAGGATCAGAATTAGGCCATTCAGTTCATCAAGTCTGCTGAACCTCTTGATCATGGCTGATTTATTTTCCCTCTCAAACACATTCTCCTGCCTTCTCTTCATAACCTTTGACTCCCTTACTAATTAAATACCTATTAATGTCCTCTTTAAATATACCCAATGACTACTGTTTGTGGTGATGAATTCCACAGAATCACCACACTCTGGCTTAAGAAATCCACCGTCTTCTCTGTCCTAAAGGGACATAATTCTATTCTGGTCCTAGACTCCCCCACTTTAGGAAATATGTACTGCATGTCCTCTCTTACTTTTTCTACCAAAATCTGTTCCTTAACTTCCTCTTAAAAAAAAACTTTAATTCCTGGGATCATTCTTGTAAACCTCCTCTGGACCCTCTCCAGCCATTAGCTGATAGATTACAGAATAAAATGATTATCCATAGGTCTTAGACTCCCCCCTCTATCGGGAATATGCACTGGCGCATCCACTGTATCTCCGCCTTTCAATATTTAATGAGATCTCCTCATTCTTCTAAATTCCAGTGAGTACAGTCCACAGTCAGGAAACGTTCTGCATAACCTGTTCACTCCTGAAATCATTCTTGTAAACCTCTTCTGGACCCTCTCTAGTGCAGCCTCTCCAGTAATTAGCTAATAGATTACAGAATAAAATGTGGGCGAATAAACTCTTCACGGGCTTCTCGCTGGTACAGGTATTGAATATAACCTATAATTTGTTGACATTAGGGATGAAGATGGCAGAGTTTGGCATTGAAACATCAGCTACAGTTGATACCTGTACCCGGCTGGAAGCCTGAGAGAAGTTTATTCGTCATATACACCTGGAAAGCACTAGATCCTTTTTTTTTTATATTCCACATATCTAACAGAAAATCTAATTTTCTACCAAAACAATAGGGCCACACTATGACATTATTACTCAAGTTTCTGAAACTTGATGTCATCACTTCTGCATTACATATTGCTACTTCTGGCTTTGACTGCAGTTTCCTTTTATCACACTACAACAATCCATTAAAAAGCTTTCTTCCATATTTCAATTTCAAAACTTGAAAATAAACTTAATTTGACTTCAAGATGAAAAAGGAAATATTTCTGGAATTATTTAAGTAGTTGAATGCTGTGATAACAGAAAATGAAAAATATGTTTATTCTGGTTCACGGTATTTATAGGTTTTGAAGCAATCTGCCTAATAAAAGCATTAATCAGTTTAGACACATTGAGAGAAAACGAGGAGTGGAAGAAAAGGGAGCAATCTGGACACTAATAGTTCATTACCAATTTGATAGAGTAAGATTGTTCGCCCTCGATTTAAACTAGGTGTTTTCGACTCTTCCTAAATTCTATACAATTAACTCAGAAAGCTCAGGATTTATTTAACCTCAACAGCAATAAGTGACAATTAAATCATTAGTGGGACTCTAGTTCAGAGCTGTACTGTTTGATGTTCTATTTTCTTAAATTATGAACAATGAGATAAATCATTATCTTAAACAAACTTGGATAGAATGCACTTACCACCCTGCATGCATCATAAATGAAAACCATAGGTGAAAAGCTGATCATGCAGATATTTATGGATATCATAAATGAGTTATTTTATAACCTTTGTGAGTAATGTTTTGGAGCAATGCTAAAGTGGCTAAGAAATCATACTTTAGAAATCAATCTAAGCTAATTACAAGAAAAAATACGACCAACATAGTTCTTACAGTGATACAATTTCTGCAATACGCTATGTTCTACCTGTCTCTGTTCCTGTTCAGAGCTATATAAAATCATTGAGATTATCAAAGATAAAGTGGCCAACATGAACACCATCATATGACACAGCTTGATCTATATCAGTTAAGTACTCCAAAATGTGTACAAACAAATAATAGATGAATATGTTCTTTTGCGGGACATGACATATACTCATTATAAGGGGAAAATATTTAAAAGTAGAACTCACTACTTGAACTATTCCATATCTTTCCCTCATTCTTTTATTGATGCCTGCATCTAGTCATTACATTTCCAACAAAATCTTCAAATTCCCATTTCCCTCCTTTCCTTGAACTGTTTAAAATATTTCACTGTTCAAAATTCAAACAATCAGAAGTTATACTACTAGTTAACTTACATGGAGTGTGGCTAATAAAGAACACAAAGGTAATGCCTGGCTTCAGTTTCCATTTTCCTTTTTCGCTGCTTGTGATGAAGATGCTATTTTTATTTTTGAATGCTTCTTTAAGTTGATGATACAAGTACCTTCAATACAGAAGTTGAAATAAATGAAAACTTATAATGGTAAATAAAAGCATTTTTGACATTTCCGTTTAGGATTATTAACATCCAGTATCAAGGAGTGATGAAAACTTAAGTTTTCAATTTAAATCAAAACCATTACTCTTTGTAACTTTGAGTATTATTTTCATCTTCCCAATGATTTATCTTTCAGCAGACATTGATTACATTATGGTCTAGTGTATTAAAGTAGCAACATGCAGTAACAGGGGCTGAACAGATGTAAGAATGGGTTTCTCCATGATATCAAAATTTAAATTTTGAAGTTAATGAAATAATTTATTTAGCCACGCACTGAGACATGCACAACAATGTTTCACATAGATGAATAAATCATTTACTTTGTTTAGAAGCAGTGATTCAAGAATCTCATCATCGAAATGTGCCCTTCTCTTTAAATAATAATAGGATAATTAATGTGCATTTGATGCTAAACATGTAGTATGGGACATTGTTCTTTAGGCCCAAAACTAATCAATACCTAATACATTCAATCAATTCATTCCCAATGAAGGGGCTCCACAGGTCATGGATGAATTGATTTACAAACATCCAGCCATGCACATTCTGCCATGTATTATAAAAGATGTTTCAAGCTAATAATATTTCACAATATTCATTAATGTACTGTATATAATCAATTAGTTTAATCATAGGTTGCATTAGGATGATTATTAAATGACATGAAATTTCTGTAAAATTACATTAGTTAATACAGAAAATTAATGACTGACATATAGAGAAAATGGCTAATGGAGAATTTCCATGAACAGAATTGTTACATAAACCAGGAACGGTCTATAACTTTTTTTCTGACAGAATGGATGACCAGTATTAATGCCACATAATTTGGCCATTATTTACTCAGGTAAACACTTAGCATCTTTAAAAACAAGTTATGGAACAATGTACTTTAGTACAAGAGTAAAAAGAATTCCTTTAAAAGGACCACTACCTTGTGATTTGGAGGCTTCTGTACTTCAGCCAATGCTGGCTGAAGTCAGGGCTTTGCGCTTTGGCTCTTGGTAGGGTCACCCATACCAAATAGGTCAAGGGTAAAGACCAGTTAAAGAGTGGTTCGCTGGTCCTCCAGGTTCAGGGGTTCAGCTCAGGGCTAACAACCCTGACTGGTAAAACAAAACTGTTACGGAAACAGCAATGAAGAATCCTTCTACATCTGAGTAGTCAACGACAGACAGAGATGGAGGACCTTCATTCCTAAATGCCAGCAGTGTAACGGGCAGTAAGTAAATAAGAAAAAAGAATTCATCCAGTTTTTATCTTTGCAGGTCCAACAACAATTTAAATTTTGACTTCTTAAATTATACCACAAAATGATAATTTAGAAACGAAAGGTTGTGTTTAATAAAGAATAAAGTGCTCACCTCAGAAACCCACGCCGTGCAGTCACCTCTGCATGGCTGTCATTAACAACATCACCTAGAGATATTGGATAAATATGAAATATGCAAAGAGACCAAATCAAAATACCTTTATAATGAGAAATGTGAATCTGCTAACAGCTGCAAATGCTACAATAGTAGAGTTGGTGGTGAGGAAGGTAAAATCAATGCCAACATTCATTTCAAGAAGTTTAGAAAACAAGAGCAGGGATGTGATGCTGAGAATTTATAAGGCACTGGTGAGGACTCACCTTGAGTATTGTGAACAGTTTTGGGCTTCTCATCTAAGGAAAGGAGCTGGCATTGGAGAGGGTCCAGAGGAGGTTCATAACAATGATTCCAGGAATGAAAGGGTTATCATATAACATTTGATAGCTCTGGGTCTGTACTTGCCGGAATTTAGAAAAATGAGGGGGATCTCACTGAAACCTTTCGGATGTTGAAAGGCCTTGACAGAGTAGATGTGGAAAGGATGTTTCCCATGGTGGAGAAGTCAAGGACAAGAGGGTACAGCCTCAGTATAGAGAGGTGTCCATTTAAAACAGAGATGCAGAGAAACTTCTTTAGCCAGAGGGTGGGGAATTCGTGGAATTTGTTACCACAGGCAGCTGTGGAGGCCAGATCTTTGGTTGTATTTAAGGCAGAGATGGATAGGTTCTTGGTTGGACATGGCATCAAAGGTTGCAGGGAGAAGGCCGGGAAGTGGGACTGAGGGCGGGTGGGTGGGGGGAGACGATCAGCCATGATTGAATGGCAGAGTAGACTCGATGGGCCAAATGGCCTAATTCTGCCCCTGTATCTTATGGTCTTAATAATCTTTGCAAATTGTATTTTCACCACAGCTGAGTCAGCTCTGATTTGCTGGAAACATTTATATGTTTGGCAGACAGAAAAAAATATTGGATGTGTATGGTAGGCCAAAAACAATTTCAAGTCTGACAATTACATAGCTGCTCCTCTTTATGAAATAATTTCAGAGCACAAGCTGTTTCTGAACAACTTACAGTTGAAATCAGAAGTTTGCATACTCCTTAGCCATATACATTTAAACTCAGTTTTTCACAATTCCTGACATTTAACCCTAGAAAACATTCCCTGACTTAGGTCAGTTAGGATCACTACTTTATTTTAAGAATGTGAGATATCAGAATAATAATAGAGAGAATGATTTATTTCAGCTTTAATTTATTTCATCACATTCCCAGTGGGTTAGAAGTTTACATACACTTTGTTAGTATTTGGTAGCATTGCCTTTATATTGTTCAACTTGGGTCAAACGTTTTGGGTAGCCTTCCACAAGCTTCTCACAATAAGTTGCTGGAATTTTGCTCCATTCCTCCAGACAGAACTGGTGTAACTGAGTCCGGTTTGTAGGCCTTCTTACTCACACACGCTTTTTCAGTTCAGTCCACAGATTTTCTATCAGATTGAGGTCAATGCTTTGTGATGGCCACTGTAATACCCTGACTTTGTGGTCCTTAAGCAGTTTTGTCACAACTTTGGAGGTATGCTTGGGGTCATTGTCCATCTGGAAGACCCATTTGCGACCGAGCTTTAACTTCCTGGCTGATATCTTGAGATGTTGCTTTAATATATCCACATAATTTTCCTTCCTCATGATGCCATCTATTTTGTGAAGTGCACCAGTCCCTCCTGCAGCAAAGCACCCCCACAACATGATGCTGCCACCCCCCTGCTTCACGGTTGGGACAGTGTTCTTCGGCTTGCAAGCCTCACCCTTTTTCCTCCAAACATAACAATGGTCATTATGGCCAAACAGTTCAATTTTTGTTTCATCAGACCAGAGGACATTTCTCCAAGAAGTAAGATACTTGTCCCCATGTGAACTTGCAAACTGTAGTCTGGCTTTTTTATGGCAGTTTTGGAGCAGTGGCTTCTTCCTTGCTGAGCAACCTTTCAGGTTACGTCGATATAGGACTCATTTTACTGTGGATATAGATACTTGTCTACCTGTTTCCTCCAGCATCTTCACAAGGTCCTTTGTTGTTGTTCTGGGATTGATTTGCACTTTTTGCACCAAAGTACGTTCATCTCTAGGAGACAGGATGCATCTCCTTCCTGAGCGGTATGACGGCAGCGTGGTCCCATGGTGCTTATACTTGTGTACTATTGTTTGTACAAATGAACGTGGTACCTTTGGGCATTTGGAAATTGCTTCCAAGGATGAACCAGATTTGAAATCATTTTCTGACCTCAATCTGACAGAAAATTTGTGGGCAGAACTGAAAAACTCAAGTTACACCAGTTCTGTCTGGAGGAATGGAACAAGATTCCAGCAACTCACTGTGAGAAGCTTGTGGAAGGCTACCTGAAACATTTGACCCAAGTTGAACAATTTAAAGGCAATGCTACCAAATACTAACAAAGTCTATGTAAACTTCTGACCCACTGGGAATGTGATGAAAGAAATGAAAGCTGAAATAAATCATTCTCTCTAGTATTATTCTGATATTTCACATTCTTAAAATAGAGATCCTAACTGACCTAAAACAGGAAATGTTTTCTAGGATTAAATGTCAGGAATTGTGAAAAACTGAGTTGAAATGTATTTGGCTAAGGTGTGTGTAAACTTCTGACTTCAACTGTACATAGAACTATAACACATTTGAGAGATTAAGTGATTGATATCAGTGGCAACGCACAAACAGAATGTTCAGGTTTTGAGTGTGAATGCATACTCACCTTAAATGGTTAATAATTTATAATCAAATATACATTTTGCTTCTTGTAAGTGAGGCAACATTTAATACTTTATTTAGACATGAACTTTAAAATATTTCTTATCAGCAAATGATTTGTATTTTAATTGTACAATTTATCAATCTTAATTACAGCAGTACAAGGGAGCTTTGAATGCAACCCAAATATTTCTTTGGAAGTGTGATAAAATCTCAGAGGCAGATTTTTTTTTAATCCAACTTCCTTTCTATTAAAAAAGAGCACTATAGTCAGAAAGGAAAATGATATTGTCTAATTATTTGGCTGATATGTTGGCATAATTATTTGGCATTAGACATTTTTTTAATACTGGAAAAATAGCAGACACCTCACAAAACAATTTTTAAGTGGAAAAAGTAAAGACATGTTACAGTTGCACCTGTCAAACTTGCCATTCCTCTTCTGCTTTGTCATTCAAAGGAAATGGAAACCACTGAAAATTATTTGTGAGGAGTCACGAAAAGGTGACTTTGTTTCACCAAGGGAGGAAGGGAAATAAAACAAATACAAAGTTCAATTATTTTGGAACATTAATTTCTTCTCAAAGTGATTTTACATCAACAAATTAAATATAACACAAATTTGGCGACAGACCCATACGAAGAGTTCAATTACCTTGAAGTCAATGGAGAAAAAAGTTTTGAACCAATACATTGGGGGAGAAGGCTATTTCCATTCTGTTCATTCAAAAGGACTGATTCATCTTAATTGGTTTTCAATTTACTCATGGAATATGAACATTTCTGTCCATAATTGTTCTTAAAACAATAACGATGACCCACATTGTTGTACTAAGGGAGCAGAGGGGTATTCCCACAGTGTGGTTAGGTAGGGAATTTCCACTTTTGACAAAGTAATAGCTAAGGGAGATGATGGGAAGAGAACTTAGGTATAAATTGAATTTGTTAGCCGTGAAGTTCTAAACAAAGACCTTAAGACCTTTAAAGGGATGATGATGGACTTTAGGAGGATTAAGCCTGCACTGCTCCCTGTACTATTGATGGTGAGGATGTGGTGAGGATCTACAAGTACCTGGGGGTGCACCTAGATGACAGACTTGAGTGGAGCACCAACACAGAGGCTGTGTACAAAAAGAACCTTCCTGAGGAGACTGAGGTTCTTTGGAGTGTGCAGGCCTCTCCTTCACATATTCTACCAGTCTGTTGTCACCAGTACAATCTTCTATGCGGTGAAGTGCTGGGGCAATGGCATCAACAGAGGTGATGTCACAGGCTCAATAAACTGATCAGAAAGGCTATCTCTGTTATAGAAGTCAAACTGGACACACGGGAGGCTGTGGTAGAACAAAGGACCCTACAGAAAATCCTGGCAATTCTGGACAATGACTCTCACTCTCTGCATGCCACCTTGGCTTAACAGAGGAGCACTTTTAGTAACAGACTAAGACAACTGCACTGCTCCAAAGAGTGCTATATGAGGTCATTCTTATCCTCGGCCATTAGGTTCTATAATGAGTCAACTATAGCTGGGGAAGTGATGACGCCCTCCTGTCAGGCTGCTTGAGGTAACTTTTTTTTAAATTCTTTCTCACTTCTCTTCCAATATTTGTACATTTGTATATCTGTGCACTTGCAATTTCACTGTAATTTCCATTGGGATTAATAACGTATCTACCTATATATCTATCATAAGACTATAAAACATAGAAGCAGAATTAGGCCACGTGACCCACTGAGTCTGCTCCACTATTTCATCACGGTTGATCCATTTTCCCTCTCGGTCCCCATAACCCTTCATGCCTGACTGAACAAGAATCTACCAACCTCTGCTTTAAATACACTCAATGACTTGCCCTCCACAGCTACCTTAAGCCCCATCTGATATAGATAACTACAGGTACCCTTAGTAAATGGAGGTTATGCTACAGCTACCTACTCTTCAAAAGTTAGTTCACTTCTCTATCCTCCACGGCAAGTTTAGCTACCAATACCCACTATTTGAGCAATGAGTCCCTCCTCCCTATCAAGAAGGAGGTACTTCCAACTAACAAAGTAGCTAAACATAGTTCACTTATTTTCAATGATACAAGTTTAAATTCAGACAACGTTCTTAAAACATATTTAAAACTCAGAGGATTTCTAACTTATAAAATAATTTCAAATTTCAAACTACTTCTAAAATACAAAGGATTTCCAGAACACAGATACAACTCCTATAGTTTGGGCAACCCCTGGTCAAAATTTGTTACTGTGAATAGTTAAGTGAGTAGAAGATGAACGGATCTCCAAAAGTCATAAAAAGTTAAGTTAAAGTCTGTCCCGAGCCATATAGGCTCATCAGGCCGGTGCTTATGCCGGTTTCTGTGGTGTGAAGCGGCTGAGAGTACGAGACTTCCCCGCCCCCCCCCCCCCCCCCGGATGGGACGCCATTCTGTTGTGAGGTTAACCCCCAGCATTTTGCCAGTACACATTTTCAGCTGGATGGACTGGAATAAGTCATAAAGTTAAAGATGAAACATTCTTTTCAACATTTTAAGCAAGATTAGTGTATCGTTTTTGTTTTGTACAACTTTAGAGTGAAAAAAAGGAAAGGAGCACCATGCAAAAGTTTGGGCACCCCAAGAGATTTGAGCTCTCAGATTAAGGGCTATGGCTTGTTCACAGTCGTTGTTAGGAAAGGCCAGGTGATGCAAATTTCAAAGCTTTATAAATACCCTGACTCCTCAAACCTTGTCCCAACAATCAGCAGCCATGGGCTCCTCTAAGCAGCTGCCTAGCACTGAAGACGAAAAGCTGAAGATGAAAAGAGGATGGCTTCTACAACAGGATAACAATCCTAAATACACCTCAAAATCCACAATAGACTACCTCAAAAAGCGCAAGCTTAAGATTTTGCCATGGCCCTCACAGTCCCCCAACCTAAACATCATCAAAAATCTGTGGATAGACCTCGAAAGAGCAGTGCATACAAGATGGTCCAAGAATCTCACAGAACTACAAGCCTTTTGCAAGGAAGAATGGGCGAAAATTCCCCAAACAAGAATTGAAAGACTCTTAGCTGGCTACAGGAAGTGTTTACAAGCTGTGATACTTGCCAAAGGGGGTGTTACTAAGTACTGACCATGCAGGGTGCCCAAACTTTTGCTTTAGGCCCTTTTCCTTTTTTATTATTTTGAAACTGTAAAAGATGGAAATAAAACAGTGATCTTACTTAAAATAGTAAAGAAATGTGTCACCTTTAACTTTATGGCTTTTGGAAATCAGGTCATCTTTTACTCGCTTAGCTATTCACAGTAACAGAAATTTTGACCAGGGGTGCCCAAACTTCTGCATGCCACTGTACTAGCAAGTTGTAGACAATCAAATCATCCGTTGTAGAAATCGAAGGCAGAGGAAAGGATTCTAGTTCACCTCATCTTTCTGTCATGCTTCTTGATGTCTCTTAACCATTCCCAACAAGCCCATCTGCTCTCTTACATTCATACTGTTTTTCTGCCACTTGGGTGACTTCATGCACTTGATATTTTTTCAGTTACCTTTTTACACAAATGGTCTAAAAGTTTCTGGAGACAGAGCTCCCAGGCACCCACAATTGATGCAATGAAGCTGACTCTGAGTACACAAACCTTCCAACGTTAATAGATCAGCTATTTGATGTGCTAACTTATAGTATCAATCTGGTCTGAAAGCTTCCTTCAATTGAATAACTTAACTAGCATTTCTGGTTTGATACAAGCCTAATTAATATCAGCTTATCATCTTACACTGCATGTCTTGAGCAGTTTGCTCCTTTCTGTGGGCCTGCACGTCTGTGTGCTACAGACAGTGCTGTTTGTTTGCATAACTTTCGCCGGTCAGCACAACGCTTTACAGTACAGGTGAACTGGGTTCAATTCCTGCCACTGCCTGTAAGGAGCTTGCATGTTCTCCCCATGATTGCGTGGGTTTCCTCCGGGTGCACTGGTTTCCAAAGATCTACCAATTGGTAGGTTAACTGATCACTGTAAATTGTCCTGTGATTAGGCTAGGGTTAAGTCAGTAGGTTGCTGTGCAGCGTGGCTTGAAGGGCCTACTCCACACTGTATCTCTATAAAATAAAAAGATAAAAGAATATTGCTTGAAAGCTTAACACAACTCTTTGATCTTTAGAAGCTCACAGCTGCTGTTTTTAGAAAGCTGAGCTTGCTAAAAAAAAGGCCTCCCAGCCTGGATATTGAATATCCATTACAAAAGTCAATCATGATCTAAGGGGCCAAAGAGCAAGTCTGATTGGATAATACTTCAGAATATCTTTTATGTTCTTAATTACTTCAATGAAAATAGGAGTGGGTAAATGAACCTAATTTGGAAATGAATATGAAATACTACTCTTCATTACTGAGCATATATAGATTTAATTTTTGAAAGTTATCACTGACTTCACTTTAAAAGATCCTATTACATAAATATATTTATCAGAGCTATTTTAAGAGAGTTTGACAAATGAATTGCACTATTATAATCTGACAAACAATAAAATACAAATATGACATTGAAGAAGTACCATTACCTCACTGATTTATCATCAATACATACCAGTTTTACTCATTTTTGTCTGACCAATGCACTTTGACCCAGTTCCCATTGCAACAACTTCCAGAAATTCTGCAAAAAATACAGAGTCTTCTTAGAAACTCCCAAATTCATTTATTTCAAATATTACCATGTGAATGCCAGCAAGAATATTGGACCAGCAGTCAGACTTCGGCACCATGATCCATGGAAACAAGTTCAAAGCCGACCATGACAGCTGAAAGATCTATATTCAGTGAAATAAATCTGGAGTTTATTTTTAATAGGAAACTCATAACCATGATGAAGATATTCACTGTCATTAAAAACATTTATATTCTTCAAGGAAGGAAATCACTGTGCTGCTCTGGTCTGGAATACACAGGACTTGAGCCCCATCAATGATTCTTAACTACCTCCTCATTTGGGGGACAATTAGATTTTCCCAACAGTATTCACAACCTGTGAGTGAATGAAAAAAGAAATCCCAATCCAATGTGAGGTGCTGAGATGCCAACTTGGTGAAAGATGGAAAAATACAATTTTGAAAGACAACTCTGCCTATCACATGCCTCTTCCTTCAAACTCCAACAAATATTTTTCTTCATTCAAGATTCTTTCCCATGCACCACTCTAAGACAGCGTGAATCATAATGCTTGGGGTACTCAATGTCCTCACTTGATTTCAACATCTGATCACTGCAGGTATCATTTAATCAGATTAATTTATTTATCATGTGTACATCAAAACATAGTGAAATGTACCACAAACAAGAGAAAATCTGCAGCTGCTGGAAATCCGAGCAACACACTCAAAATGCTGGAGGAACTCAGCAGGCCAGGCAGCATCTATGGAAAAGAGTAAACAGTTGACGTTTTGGATCGAGGCCCTTCACCAAGACTGATGAAGTCTTAATGAAGGACCTCAGTCAGAAATGTTGACTGTTTACTCTTATCCAAGGATGCTGCCTTGCCTGCTGAGCTCCCCCAGCATTTTGAGTGAACTGTTTCATTTCTGATAACAACCAAAACCACAAGGATGTGGTTAGTACAGGGGGGGGTTAGTACACAAGTGTCATCACATCATCACAAGTTCTGGTGCCAACACAGCATGCAGAGCAACAGGAGCAAAGCAAATCAACAGACACAATATACTGGAGCAGGTCAGGCAGCATCGGTGGAAACCAAGCCCCTTTCCTCCCTATCTCTCTCACACACACGCACACAGACGCACACACAGACACACTCACTCACTCCTCCAACCCCAGGCCATCTGCGAGCCTCCAGCCTCCACTGGACTCTCAGCTCCAGCTTTCAAACTCTGGACTTGCTGATGAGGGGACCCCAAGCTCTAGGCCTCAAGCTCCATACTTGCCAACTCACGTACTTCATTCCTCCAGCCAGCATAGACCTCCGATTCCACTGGGGACTCACTAGCCGGGGGGGGCGGTGGTACATCAAGACTCGTTCTCACTCTTCTCCTTCCACATTGCCTGCCGTCAGCCTGCCATCTATCCACCGATGTCCTTTGTCATGTTTATCTCCGGCCTTCAAATGCAGAGCAGAGGCCTAGACTCCAACCTGACCTCCAACTCCCCACACCCCTATCCCTAAACCCTAAACTGACCCCATCGCCCCTCTCTGTCTCCAAAACCATCCCTACAAACCTAAAAAACAGCTGTCTGAGCCATGACCTTGATGGAGACCATAGCTTGGTGCCATCTTAACTGGAATCTTACTGAAGCAGCATGGAGCAATATCTACAGATATTATTCCAAGCCAATAACATTGATTTAGATCATTTCAACTTAACTCCAATTCGAAGCAAAAAAGGAAATAAACTGACAGTGTCACTCATTGCATATGATGGTACACAAAACCGACTTCTAGCACGTCTCACGAAACACAGTTCAGCTAAACAGTTAAGGAATATATTTCTGCCCAAAATCAACAGAGTTTAATGTAAGCACTGAGCTGAAGTCCCTGCTATCACTAACTCAATCAAAGAAACGTGTCCATTGGTAGAAAACCTCTTTTGCTCTCTCCAAGTATGTTGAGTCGTTCAACATGCAGATCACTCATATCCTCCTTGCTGCTCAGCATAAACATTTACTGATGGAAATTACAAAAACATATTGCTTTCAATCTTCAGCCAAGCAGAATAGTTATGGAAAATGGATGCATCACTCAGGTTCCAGATAGAGAAAAATTATTCTAGTGCTGGAATTAAGTCCATTGACCTTCTGTTGTAAACTCACCATCACCTCTGAGAGATTCTAAGCCAGCTATTGAAAAGTCTGAATCATCTGAATTTCTATTCATTATTTATACTCCACGTCAACGCAAGATATGTTGTAGTCAAGTCAGAAAATAACGCACACACAAAAAGCTGGAGGAACTCAGCAAGCTTCCAAATAATTTGATAGTTAGGCGTACCAAATATGCACAATTCCACTGCTAGAATTTAATTAATTAATTACCCCAGCACAGCATTTGTAAACTTGCAATTCCAAAGGGCACAGTTGGGTATTAATGTGGAAACTGTCAAAGCAACTTTTCAGAGAAATAATCCACATATTTTCCCAATACTTTCTTTAATAAGCCCAGTGAATATAATGTTTCTGCAGATACTCCAGGACTCAATGGGAGGACCCTTCCTGCCTATGATAACTTCCCATTGATACCTGATGAATTTTCTCAAGAATAGCATTAAGACCATACCCAAGTACAAAATCAGATAGGGCCACCTCAGGCCCTATCCAAAATAATTGCTAAATTTGGAAAAATTGCAAATAGAGAAAAAAAATGACTGCTTTAAAACCAATCTTAATTTACCTTCCTCATGCTTGTAATCTTCTTATCTGGGTATCTGTCTACTGATGGTCTTTTCACCCCACCAACCCCACTCAGGAAATGCCTGTTATGCGTTTGCTGATTAGCCCTTCAATTTTTTATTATTTGCTGGAGCAATTCACCAGATTTGTTAAGCACTGTTATGAGTGCTGAACAGACCTGATGGAAATGGGGTACAGGGTGAACTATTCCCCCCCCTTTGAGAACTATGAACTATTGCTATTGCTATGCTGCTAATGAGAGAGAAAGGCGAAGCACAGAGGCAGGGACATCTGCTACAGATAGGAGAGAGAGAGAGAGAGAGAGAGAGAGAGAGAGAGAGACACACACACACATTTGATTTATGTATTATGGCTTCTTCACTGGATTGTTTACCTTTCGCAGCAAGGACGTTACTTTGCTCGTTAACATTCCTAAGGAAACAGCAGGAGTGGCCTGATTTGATGGACATGGTCATTTTGAGGTGATGGATGGTTCATACCCAGTCAGTAGGGATAAAAGACAGGTGTGGGGAGACACCCCTCAGACACACCAGTGGACACTGACTGAGTGTTGTGAACCAACAGGAAGGTGGGGGCTTCAAGGACCGAATCAGGAGATCGGTCAACAAAGCTCACAGTGTGAGGGCAGGACCGGTGGGGACTTGTGTGTGTGTGTCCACTCATGCCAGAGTGACGAGTCCACCACAGAAGAACAGTCTGGCTGAGAACAGAGAGTCATACCCAAGTGACCACAACTGTACAACGGAATCAGAAAGCAACAGAAGGTTTGCTGGCTGCAGCTGCTCAATCTCTCTCTCTCTCTCTCTCTCCAACAACTTACAATACAACAACCGCAACTACCTCAGCATGCATGAACTGAACTGAACTTTATATTCTTCTACGACAATTCATTTACCCCTAGACATTGATAGAGCTTGTTTATTATTGTCGATTATTGTTCCTACATTTCTATGTTTATTATTGCTAACCTGTTTTATATTTGATACTGTATTACTATTAA
This sequence comes from Hypanus sabinus, assembly GCF_030144855.1. NCBI lineage: Eukaryota > Metazoa > Chordata > Chondrichthyes > Myliobatiformes > Dasyatidae > Hypanus > Hypanus sabinus. Next base: position 53,718,192 of record NC_082722.1, read on the forward strand.
ACACCTTTAGTTTTCGGTACCACCAGACTCCAACGGATTCTTCTATTTCTACTGGTCTGTAAACCCAGTTACGGGGTATGTAACAGCACCAACTGTAAGTTAATCACTACTAATGTAAGGCTGACAATATTGGATGATTATTTGAAAATGCTGTCAGCAAAGTGGTCACTGAGAGATGCAAACTTACATGTTCTAATGTGACAACTGAAAAGAGTCTGCTGGCAAGTTTAGCTAATGGCAACATATGTTGAGTCTAACAAGATGATCAAATTTAGACATTTTTGTTTTATTTACAGAGCATGAAATGTTAAAAGTCTGTCATCCATGTAGAAAAAAAAACTGCACCAATCAGAACTGGACCCAAATCAGTATAACAGGCTCCGGAGATGGGTCAGAAAGCAAGGTTAGCCATGGCCTGTGGACTGCATGCTGTACACAATTGAAAATTATGGAAATAAACTGTGAGAAATTATCAAAAGTAATAATTTCTCATTAGAATTAATCATCATATTCACACGTATTGGACATCAAAATTCCACAAAGTTTAAAATGTGCATCTATAAAGCATTCCCCATGACAGATAGCAGAAGTGTATTGCTGTCTCACCATCATTGCTCTGCATGCTTGCTTTCTCCTCAACTTTTACCACAGCTGCGAGCAGAGTCCATTCTCGACCTGGATCCGGCAGACCTTTCTTTGGTAATTTGGTAGAATAATGTGTGTAGCACATACTGGCAATTTCATCTGTTGTCCACATTGCTGAAAATCTCATGAAGAACAAGAAAATAAACTGTGGTTACAAATGGAAACAGGAACAACACAGAAAATAACACACACAAAATGCTGGTGGAACACAACAGGCCAGGCAGCATCTATAAGGAGGCGCACTGTCGACGTTCCAGGCCGAGACCCTTTGTCAGGACTAACTGAAAAGAGAGACACTAAGAGATTTGAAAGTAGTGGAGGGAGGGGGAAACACAGAAAATATTTTGGGTTAAAGAAAAAATTATCACCAACACATACAATATGCTGGATGAACTCAGCAGGCTAGGCAGCACCCATTGAAGAGTAAACAGTTGATGTTTCAGGTCCTGAAGAAGGGTCTTGGCCTGATAGCTTGACTGTTTACTCTTTTCCATCAATGCTGCCTGGCCTGCTGAGTTCCTCCAGCATTTTGTGTATGCTGTTTGGATTTCCAGCACATGCGGATTTTCTCAGAAACATTTCTCACCAAAATGTTTTTCTTTTTCAAGCTCTGAATTTTGCACAATTGCCCCAAGCAATGCTGTCCTCACTACCTCACAGTTAAAGAGATTATCTTTATTTGTTATTTGTATATCAAAACATATAGAGAGATACATTGTTTGTGTTAATAATCAACACAGTCCAAGAATGTGCTGGGAGAAGCTCACAAGTATCACCATGCTTCTGGCAACAAAATTGTATGCCCACAATTCCTTACAGAGAGCGGCGAGAATTAAATCCAAATCTTCCGCTCACTGGCGCACTATGCTAACTGTTATGCTACTGTACAGTCCCGTACATTTCTTCAACACTCTAGCTCAGTCATCTCTAATCACTTCCCACTTTCTACTCTGAACCTGTCTTTGTTCTGTGCCTATTCAATGGAATAAATCAATACACCATCTACAGCAACTTATCTGGTTGCATGATAGCTTGATATGGCGATTGCTCTGCACGTGACTGCAGGAAACTGCAGAGTGTTGTGGGCACAGCTTAATACTTCAGGGGAACCAGCCTCCCTCAATGGACTTCCCACTGCCTCAGTAAAGCAGCCAGCATAATCAGAGACTCCATTCACCCTGAATGTTCTTTCTACTCCTCCCTTATACTGAGCACAAGATAGAAAAGCCTGAAGCACTAGCAGACTCAAGGACAACTTTTGTCAGGCTCTTGAATGCACCTCTTGTAAAATATGAGTTTGTGACCTTACAATCTACCTCATTTACCTGCACAGCACTTTTTCAATAGTGCTTTATATTCGATTCTGCATTCTTACTGTTTTACTTTGTTCTACCTCAGTGCACTGTGTAATGATTCAATGTGTATAAACAGTGCACATGACAGGCTTTTTCCTGTATCCTGGTAGTTGTGACCACACATTCCAATCTCCATTTCCGCTCCAAAAATGAACGAATATGCACTTAGTGCTCAAATGATGGAATTACTCCAACCAAGTCTGTCCTGTGATGACAATTAAATCTCTTTTCAAAGCCATTAATATGTTGTTGTGACAAAGGCAATCCAGCCCTCCTGGAACACAGATCAGTACAGCACAGCCATAGCATCATAGAGCCCAGGAAAAGGCCCTATGGCTCACAATATTGTGCTGACCTTTTAACCTACTATAAGATCAATCTATCCCTTCCCTCCCACATAGCACTCTATGTTTCTTTCATCCAGGTGCCTAAGTCCCCTTAATGCATCTCTCTACCACCACATCTCACAGTATGTACCATGTACTTACTGCTTTGCTTAAGAAAACTTACCCAACATCACCCTTATATTTTCCGCCAATCACCTTAAAAATGTCCTATCGCCTTAGTCACTGCACCTGGGAAGAAGGTGCTGCATGCCCACTCTATTAATGCCTCTTATCCTCTTACACTGCTCTATCAAGTCATTTCTCATTCTTCTTCAGTCCAAAAAAAAGCTCTATTTTGCTCAGTTTCATCATAAGACACATTATCTAGTATAGTTTCCCCAAAAACATATTACCTCGTCTCTCCACCCTGTCTACATCTTTCCTATAATGGAGAAACCAGAAATGAACATAATACTCCAAGTGTGGCCTATGTTACGTCCGTGGCCCCCTCCTTTTTGAGAATCGCAAGATCACTATTAAGTCAGGCCAGGAGACCCAGGAAACGAGAGGAAGACATGCAGAATCCACAAAGAGTTTGGAATGTGTCCTGGCCTCCAAAAGGCGGAACCATTGATAACGGCTATTGTCTCTTGGAGACGGAATTGTGTATTGAATACTGTACGATTCATCGAAGCCCCTCAGGCAATGAACCGAGGGGAGTTGGTGGAAGGATTGCATCATCCCAACCTGATTGACATCTGAGACCCCGTGAGTCAGGATAAAAGAGGGTCTGGGGAACAACCCCTTCAGACGCACCAGAAGAAATGCTAGAACTCCTGTAACAGCGTAATAGCGAAAGCCGGTGGAAAAGCCCACGTGCGTCCTTTTCCATTTGCCTCGGAATTGGTGGGCCTTTACCACTGAAGCATGGCTTTAGCTAACCACAAATGGGAAAACAGCCCCCAACGACTCTCAAAGGATTGACATCATAAAAGGAACGGGCAAGTTAAACCTCCATCTTTCTCTCCAACCAAAAAGCTGCAGCTTGAATGAACTTGAGTGACTTTTATATTTCCATCGGACAATACATTATCCCCTAGACAATGATAGAGCTTATTTCTCATTGATTATTATTATATCCGCACTTTTAGATTTAGTATTGATGACGTATATTAGTTGTATGTTTGCATTGATGTTATTTTTGTGTATTTTTATCAATAAATACTGTTAAAAATAGTACCATCAGACTTCAACGGACCTCTCTATCTTTGCTGGTAAGTGACCCAGTTACGGGGTGCGTAACACCTAACAGGAGTTTTATAGAGCTGCACTAGTACCTCACAGCTCAATCCTCTGACTAACGGAGACCTAAACAACATACATCTTCATCACTTTATCAACTTGCATAGCAACAACGGACTTGAATTCCAAGATTCCTCTGTTCCTCCCCACTGCTAAGAATCCTGCCACTGAATTTATGTTTTTGGAAGGTCAAAAGTGAAGGCAGAATACATCTCTTCACACTTACCCAAACCGAACTCCATCTGCCACTTCTTAGCCCAGCACAGCATCCTATCAATATGCTGTTATTAACTATGACAACCTTCTACATTAGTGGTCACCAACCTTTTTAAACCCAAGGTCCCCTACCTCGGCCTTAGTGAAAGGCAAGATCGACCCCCAGTTCGATTAGTTACATGCATGCACATTGGGGCAGAAAAGACCAGAAGTAAAACCCCGCAACCCAGAAGTAGAAATAATGTATAAACACCAGGGGTATCCACCCTTTTTTGCACCATGGACCTATTTAATATTGACAATATTCTTGTGGACCGGCCGATGGGGAAGGGTGTCAATCATGACCGGAATACAGTGATACTCGAAAAAGGTTCCTTATGTCCAGTCTATTCCGCAATTTAGTTTTTGTGGCTCTTGGCACTTGGTTCCGCTGGAAAAATTCAGTAGGTTAGTCTATAAGTGCAGGGTGCTTGGACTCAGGGTACCGAAGCAGTTTTGAGGGCTTCATTGCCTCACTAGACAGCCTCCGGGCCCGAACTCCAGCCTCCTGCCCACCTGCCGACAGATGCCTTGGCCAGGTGCGGCTGGTCGTGGGTGGGGTGAGAAGACAAGGTCGGAACCGGAGGTCCCCGTACTGGGGCCGCGGTGGTCGCAGTCTGGAGAGAGCGACCAAGCAAGGAGTGCGTTAGGATGCACGCCCATTCCCCCACCCCGCAGGATTTATCGGCCGACAAAAGTTTGCTTCAATAGATCGCAGTGCGGTAGCTGCTCTGCTACTAGATCTGGTTGTCTGTGAATATTTTAGTACCGGGATCCTCACAAACATTCGGTGAGCTTAGTAGGTTTAGAGGCAGCGCTCCAGGCCACTTCCCGCTGGCTGCCCGAGGCCAACCAGTAATCCCTGATGCAAGGGTGTCACTGCAGTTAGGCGACTGATGACCTCGCATGGGTTCAAGTTCAACAGTGGAATGAGGAAAGGTGCAGCTGACTCATATCGTTTCCTCGCGGCCCGGTAGTTGGGGACCACTGAATTACACTGTGCAGTGCGGGGGAGAGACACGCATGCGCACTGGGCAGAAAGATCGGAACAAAAACCCCACAACCCGGAAACAATCTCTCAACAGTATTTGTGTATTTATTTTTCTTCTTTTTTCAGGATCTACTGGGAGAGTCTCAAAGATCGACTTGTCGATTGTGATCGAAAGGGTAGACGACCACTATTCTACATTATCCACACCACCAATAACCTTTGCGTCATCTGCAAACTTAACTAACACATCTTATAATTCCTCATTCAAGTCATTTATAGATATCACAAAAAGCAGGGGTCCCACAACAGATCCCTGCAAAATACCACTACCATTCATCCTTCAGGCAGACTTTGCTCCATCCACCACCAGCCTCTGCCTTCTGTAAGCAAGCCTATTCCAAATCTACGCAGACAAGTTTCCATGAATCTTATACCTCCTGATTTTCTGAATGAGGATCACTGTCCAACACCTTACTAAAATCCATACAGTATACATACCCACTGCTTTACCTTCCTCAAAACAGTCAGACCCGTGTGGCCTCTCACAAAGCCATGCTGACTATCCCTAATGCTTCTCCAAATGCTCATGAATCCTGTCTTTTAGAATCCTCTCCAATAGTTTGCCCACCACTAGTGTAAGACTCACTGGCGTATAATACTCAGGATTAATCAGCTCTGCTGTCACAAGGATCATTACAGAAAATCTTTCCTATCAAATGCAATAAGCATATACAGTCGGCCCTCCTTATCCGCAAGTTCCGCATGCGCGAATCGAGAAAACCTGAAAGTGCTCTTCCAGCACTCATTGTTCAAGAATTGCTCACCTCGCGTCTCGTTTGTCTGCTCGCAATTTATATGTGAAAAAGCTCTTAGTCTCTATGAGCACTACCGTGACGGGGTTGATGAGAGTGAGAGAAAAGAGCTTAAGGCTAGTAAGGGATGGCTGGCTGGCTATGTAAAGCGCTACAGCCTCAAGAACGTAAAGATCACGGGAGAATCGGCTGCAGCAGCGTTCCCACAGGAGCTCAAGAAACTCACAAAAGAGAAAGGCTACCTTGCCAACCTCCACAGTTCCTGACTTTAGTATTATTGAGCCTCCTCCAAAGCGTCCTTATTCCCTGAACAAGACAGAGTAACAACTACTGTACAGGTATTGCATGTTTTACTCATCGTTTGATCATTGTTTGCTGCTTGTCTTGTGAGCAAGAGAAACACGTACAGCTTTTTTTTCTTGTCAATATTCCCTAAATAAGACAGTGCAACAACTATTTACATTGTATTAGGTATTATAAGTAATCTAGAGATGATTTAAAGTATACAGGAGGAAGTGCATAGGTTATATGCAAATCCTCCACCATTTTATATAAGGGACTTGACCATCCGCGTTTTTTGGTATCCGCAGGAGGTCCCAGAACCAATGGGTGGAAGAACTTTGGGAAATGGTAGAGATGCATTTGAGAGCAGAGTTGATGGTGGACAAAGGGAAGCCCCTTTGTTTAAAAAAGGAAGACATCTCCTTCGTCCTGGAATGAAAAGCCTTTTTTAAACAAAGGGGCTTCCCTTTGTCCACCATCAACTCTGCTCTCAAACGCGTCTCTCCCATTTCCCGCACATCTGCCCTCACCCCATCCACCAGCCACCCCACTCGGGATAGGGTTCCCCTTGTCCTTACCTACCACCCCACCAGCCTCCAGGTCCAACATATAATTCTCCGTAACTTCCGCCACCTCCAACAGGATCCCACTACCAAGAACATCTTTCCCTCCCCCTCCTTCTGCTTTTCGCAGGGATCGCTCCCTACGCGACACCCTTGTCCACTCGTCCCCCCCATCCCTTCCCACCGATCTCCCTCCTGGCACTTATCCTTGTAAACGGAACAAGTGCTACACCTGCCCTTACACTTCCTCCCTCACCACCATTCAGGGCCCCAGACAGTCCTTCCAGGTGAGGCAACACTTCACCTGTGAGTCGGCTGGTGTGGTGTACTGCGTCCGGTGCTCCTGGTGTGGCCTTTTATATATTGGTGAGACCCGACACAGACTGGGAGACCGTTTTGCTGAACACCTATGCTCGGTCAGCCAGAAAAAGCAGGATCTCCCAGTGGCCACACATTTTAATTCCACGTCCCATTCCCATTCTGATATGTCTATCCATGGCCTCCTCTACTGTCAAAATGAATCCAAACTCAGGTTGGAGGAACAACACTTTATATACCGGCTGGGTAGCCTCCAACCTGATGGCATGAACATTGACTTCCATTCATGCCCCTCCTGCCCTTCTTACCCCATCCTGACATATTTAGTTGTTTGCCTGTTCTCCATCTCCCTCCCCCCTCCTTTCTTTCTCCCGAGGCCTCCCGTCCCATGATCCTTTCCCTTCTCCAGTTCGGTATCACTTTCACCAATCACCTTTCCAGCTCTTAGCTTCATCTCACCCCCTCCGGTCTTCTCCTATCATTTCGCATTTCCCCCTGCCCCCACTACTTTCATATCTCTTACTACCTTTCCTTTCGGTTAGTCCTGACAAAGGGCCTCGGCCCGAAACGTCGACAGCGCTTCTCCCTATAGATGCTGCCTGGCCTGCTGTGTTCCACCAGCATTTTGTGTGTGTTGTTGTCTATATAATCTTGGCTATGTGTTTGGGGTCACTGAAGTTGTGACCAATTAAACGCCTCTCTGATGGATGAGAATCTGCTTGTACTTCTCAGCATTGAGGATTCCATTAATTCTGACCAGATCACTAACTCCATTTGCAGAAATCCAGCCCCAAACCTGCAGGGAATCTCCACAATGCTTCACTGCTGGCCGCAGGCACTCATCTATGTAGTTAGCGGTCTCCAGCCCTCCTACAGATAAACTGCCTCCTGCTTGAGCCAAAAGTTCAAATTTTGACTTGTCAGTCCAGAGCACTTGCTGTCATTGCTCAGGACTCCATTCCTTGCGTTTTTGTGCATAGCTGAGTCTCTTGCCTTCTTTCCACTTCACAGGAACGGCTTTATGGCAGCAACTCTTCCACGAAGACCATTTTTGACAAGACTTCTCCAGACTGTAGAGGGGTGTACTTGTTTTCAAATTTCAAAGAAAATTTTATTATCGAAGTATATGTGCATTACCATATACAACCTAAGTTTCATTTTCTTGTAGGCATACTCAGCAAATCTATAGAATAGTATCTATAACAGGATCAATGCAAGATCAACCAGAGTGCAGAAGACAACAAACTGTGCAAATGCAAATATAAATAAACAGCAATAAATAACAAGAACATGAGATAAAGAGTCCTTAAAGTGAGATATTGATTGTAGGAACATTTCAATGTTAGGGTAAGTGAGTGTGAGCCTAATGGTTGAGGGGTAGTAACTGTTCTTGAACCTGGTGGTGTGAGTCCTGAGATTCTTATGCCTTCTACCTAATGATAGCAGCGAGAAGAGAGCATGACCTGGGTGGAGGGGATCTCTGGTGATGGATGCTGCTTTCTTACGACAGCATTTCATGTAATGTGCTCAATGGTTGGGAGGGTTTTTACCCACGATATACTGAACTGAATCCACTACCTTTTGTATGACTTTCTGTTCAAAGGCACTGGTATTTCCCTACTAGTCCACGATGCAGCCAGTCAATATAATCTCCGCTACACATCTACAGAAGTTTGTCAAAAGTTTTAGATGGCATGCCGAATCTCCGCAGACTGCTAAGGAAGTAGAGGTGCTGCCATGCTTTCTTCACAATTGCACTTACGTCCTTTGAAATAGGACTGGTATGAAATAGTAACACCCAGGAATTTAAAGTTGCTAACCTTCTTCACATCTGATCCTCCAATGAGGACCTCTGGTTTCCCTCTCATGAAGTCTATAGAGCAGGGGGCTAAGCAAACAGCTCTGTGGTGCATTGGTGTTGAAGGAGATTGTGGTGTTGTTGCCAATCCAAACCAACTAGGGTCCACAAGTGAGGAAATCCAGGATCCAATCGCACAAGGAGGTATTGCAGCCAAGGCCTTGGACCTTATTGTTTTGAGGGGATAAAGGTATTGAATGCTGAGTTGTAATCAATAAAGAGCATCCTGACATACGCATCTTTGCTGTCCAGATGTTCCAGGATTGAGTGAAGAGCCGAACAGGTGGCCTCTGCTGTGGACAGCGAGCAAATTAGAGTGGATCGAAGTCACCTCTCAGGCAGGAGCTGATAAGGTTCTTCACCAACCTCTCAAAATACTTCATAATTGTGGATGTAAGTGCAACTGGGCGATAGTCATTGAGGTCAGTCACCATGCTCTACTTGGGCACTGGAATAATTGAAGCTTGAATGAAGCAGGTGGGTACCAGATAGCACCAAAGCAAGAGGTTAAAGATCCTCAGTGAACACACCAGCCAGTTGGTCAGCACAGGTCTTTAGTACGTGGCCAGGTAGCCCACCGGTACCAATCCAATCCGTGGATTTACTCTCCTGACAGCAGCCTGCACGTCAGCTTCAGATACTGAGATCAATGGATCATCAGGGGATGTGTCGGGTGCACAATGGCTTCTCCGTGTTCTGTCAAAGTGAGCATAGGATGCATTGAGCTCATCTGAAAGCCAAGGCCTGCTGTCTCCCATGTTGCTTGATTTAACCTTGTAGGAGGTGATACCATTCAAACCCTGCTAGAGCATCTCTCGTTGATTTGGTCCAGAATTTCCACTTTGCCCATGAGATGGCTTTCTGGAGATCATATCTGAGTTTCTGTAGCTTTACTGGTCTCCGGACTTGAATACCTCTGTATAAAAATTGTGGTCTGTATCTGAACAATCCATTTTTAAAGAGCTTAATTTGACGGCTACCAGGTTTGGGTGTCTCAGAGACTGCTGGTCTCCTGAGATTTTAACACGCAACACTCTCTGGAATTTGCAGAGAATGCTGCAAAAAAAAACAGGGAAGGATCTGGTGAGTGGTAGTTCTGTGGGCAAAGATGCCTTGTTGATGGAAGCGGTCATAGGATAGTGGCCAGATGGACTGGTTCAAGCTGGCGGGAGGGCAAAAGTGGCACTGGGTGGCCACGCACTGCAGTGGTGGTGCGGGAAGGGGCATCTCTGGGCACACAGTGACTGGAGCCCTGGTGTGGATGGGCTGCCCCTTCAGCATTCAGTTACTAATCACTTTGTTGGGTGCAGCAGGTATCTCGTGAAGTAGCCTCTGAGTATACACGATACTGAGAGGACATGGCAAGGTAGATATCGAGACGTTTCCAATAGTGGGGAAATCTATGATGAGGACTTCCAGTTGCAAGATTAGGCAGTGGTCATTAAAACAAGCTGTGGACGCAGCCACCTCTATCACAGGCGCAACCCTTCATGAGGTAGTGGCTCAAGAAGGTGACGTACATCATTACAGACCTTTGCCATCCCAGACATGCTTTCTTTTCATTACACTACCTTATTATTCCTCTTTTGCACAATTTACTCTTGTACTAAGTAGTAATTTTTATGTCTTGCATTGTACCGCTGCTGCAAAACAACAATTTTCATGAAGTATGTCGGTGATTTGGGCAGCATACAAGCTTAGCAGTTTGTGTGACTCTGCTACAGTACCAGCTAACAAGGTTCAATTCTGTTGCTGTCTATAATGAGTTTGTACATTCTGCTCATGACAGTATGCTTTCCTCCCACATTCCAGGGAAGTAGGTTAATTGAGGATTTGGGTGTAATGGGTAGCAGGGTTCATTGGATTGGAACAGCCTGTTACTGTGCACGTACAAACAAGCTGGATGAACTCAGCAGGTCGGGCAGCATCCGTTGAAAGGAGCAGTCAACGCGACCGTAATGCTACTGCAAATTTCCATTGCACCTGTTCATACACGTACTTGTGCATATGACAATGAATTTAACTTTAACTTTTTGACAATGTCATATGTTAGTATCATCAACAAAATGAATAATTCACTTATGTGTTGCAGAAAACGATTATGTATCGGTGGATTCATCATTAAACTTCCGTCCTGAATGAAATATTGGGATTCCCAGGAAACTGTTAGCATCTGGATGAAGAACATATGCTTTGTGACTGATGATTAATGCATATATTTCTTTGAAAACCCTAACCCATAAATTTGGAAGGATTATCTCAGCTTGGTATCCGCATACCTTTGGTAGCTGCCTGCTTTGCCCGAGTGTTAAAAAAAATATCTTCTGAGCGTGTCAAACACACCTTCACCAGACAGACACAAAATGCCGGAGGAACTCAGCGGGTCTGCACCTTCAATGGAAGGAAATGAACAGTCGGCGTTTCGGGCCGAGACCCTTCATCAGTCCTGACGACAATAAGAGTTCCTCCAGCATTTTGTGCACCTTCCTCAAGATTTTCAGCACCTGCAGTCTATGGAGCGTTACCTTCAGCACGCCGACTGTCCGCCACGGGGCCGGAACGATGTCACTGCACATGCGCATTCAGCCTTTCCGATCTGATCACGTGCTGTGCAGTCTGCCAACGTGATTGGGGCGAAAAGTTCAGGGCTGCGCTGGAGTTGAGTTGAACTTTTTAAACTGGTGCAGAATGATTCTGGAAGGGACGTGGGTCGGGGCTTTGAAGTAGCTCCATTTAAAAAAAAAGTTACATGAACCAATAAACGCTGTACAGGAAGGCTTTGGGCTAGGAACGTTTAAAGTCATATGTGGAGAGAAAAAGTTCCCGGAGATGACTGCTGGTCAGAGCTGGAGATGTGATCAAAAGGATCCACTCGGAATGTGAGCTCTTTCTCCCACAACAAATTATTGAAATTATTGGTCCAGTTTTTCAAGTTTGAAATGAAGGAACAGTTGTCAAGGATGAAGCAACTGTAAATGGAATTATTCTTACAAGTTAACTTTTATTACTCATGATTAACAGTGTCTTAGGTTTTGTAATATTTGGTCTTAAACTTGTTTTGTGCTCACATGATTGAGGAGGGTATGGACTGCTTAGGTTGAGATAATTGGTTATGCATTACTCTACAAATGGTTTCTAAGGTTATCACAGACCGGGGGTGGGGGTGGGGGTGGGGGTGGGGGTGGGGGGGGGGTGGCCATGGAGATAAACTCCCCTAACCTATAAAGTGCTCCAAATGGTGTGTGACTCAACCAAGTCCAAATCTTGGCCTTCATGTGTGGCTTAGCTTCTAGGCCTGGCGGAACTCTTTCTACTTACAAGGGGCAAAGGCGGACTACTGGTGCCTCAAAGCCAGTTGCTTCGGGCAGGTGGGGCTCAGCAGCCTGCCTAGAAGGAAAACTTTGATTTTAAACCTCCGCTGTCTTGTGGCAATTCCCACCCATGGGAAAGTCTTCGGGAGTAAAACCCTGAGGAAGAAATCCGGCGCCGGGGTCCCTAAGGCAGTTTGATGTTGTTTACAACTTCACTCTGGCAACCTCTGCGACGATTCTGGTGCCAGGCTGTGTCGGTGCTTGCCCTTCCCTTGGACTACATCAGTGATGTGGTGAGGGGGAGTCGCTGCATGGGCAACAGCGGGTTCTTCAAACCTTCCTGCCCAGGCTTGCACCCTGGAGAGGACACAGTCCACCAGAGGCGCTAACCCATGATCCCCTGGGAGCAACAGCTGCCTACTACAAATATAAGTTTTTGATTTTGCTTTTTTTTTTAAACTTAGTAATCCATGTTCACACATCATCATCATCATCTTTGAAGGGAAATCAATAGTACATCATGTCTCAGCACTGTATATGCCATATATTCTTCCATCATCTTGGTTAGGTTGGCACTGTTGATGTGGACTAGGGAACAATGACATAAACATGCAGCTCTGCGTTCAGTGTCAAGTGTGTTTTCTATGCCTGGTTACACAGGTGTTAATTCTATGTAAGTTTCCATGAATGCATACAGTTTAGTTATAAATCACAGTCTTTATAACGGTATCTCACTATATCCTAAATGCAGCAAGGCTTGGGTTTTCTGCTTTGGCTGCTCTTTGAGGCACAAATGAATTTCTTTAATTCTTCAGTGACTTTGGAAATGCTGAACCGTGATGCAGAATCAGCTGAGCTTTATTTGTCATATGTACATCAAAACAGTGCGATGTGTCATTTGTGTCAAACCAAATCAGTGAGGATTGTGCTGGGCAGCCCGCAAATGTTGCCACACTTCTGGTACCAATACAGCGCACCCACAACTCACTAACCCCAATGGTACGTCTTGGGAATGTGGGAGGAAAATGGCGCATCCAGAGGAAATACATGTAGTCACGGAGAGAAATTCAAACTCCTTACAGGCAGCAAATCTCAAAGCTGCTGCACCAGCTGTTGAACTACTGTAAAGCTCAGAATTGATCACAAATTTAGTTTCTAATGAAGAGTCAGTAACTTTTCCACATCTTGTACAGCCAGCCGAGTATTTCCAGGCAGACTGGTGAGAGGTAATGAACTGATTTTGTTTTTAAACTTGAAGACACTTAACGGCAGAGAAACAGACCCCTGGAGCCACCATGTCCGTGCTGACTCCTGCTCACCTAGAGTGCCCTCATTAGAATGATATCCCTGAATGTCCTGCCTATTTAAGTATCCATCGAAATACCTCCTAAACTGATTGTAATTGTATCTGATTTCATCATTTCCAGCATGTTCTGGATATTAACTGTGCAATCAAAAATAAACTCACCCCTCAGATCCTATATAAACTCAGTGCTCCCATTTGCATCATCTGAACTGAGGTCAAGTGGGTTCAGAGCTTCAAGTTACCAGGAGTGAACATTAGCAATAAATTATCCTGGTCCAATCATATTGACGCATGGCCAAGTAAGCACACTATAGCTTATGTCTGCTTCCTCAGGAAGTTGAAGAAAATCCAAATTCAAGATTGTTTCATGTCATTTCCAATACACAAGTGTAAAGAAGAACAAAATAATTGTTATTCCAGTTTCCATGCAGCACAAAAAAAATACAGAAGATAAAGAATACAATTTTTAAGAAGTGCAAGGAACGTCCATAAAGTAACACTAAGCATAGGAGTATCTGTGCATAAAGTGGAGGTGGTAGGGGGTATGGAGGGGTGGGTTAGTGGCTGGAAGTGTTGACCAGTCTTACTGCTTGGAGAAAGTAACTATTTTTTGAGTCTGGTGGTCCTGGCATAGTTGGGAGTGGGGCAAACTGTCCATGAGTGGGATTGGTGACATCCTCCATGTTACTGACCCTTTTCTGCCACCATTCTGTATATTTGTCCTTGATTTTGGACAAGTTGGTTCTGGTAACGCATTGGGCAGTTCTAGTCACCTGTTGTCGAGCCTTCATATCCACCACAGTGCAGTTTCTGTACCATACAATGATGCAGGTTGTTAGGATGCTCTCTGCTACACATTTGTAGATTGATGTGTGTATGGATGTGCAAAGTCCAGCTTTCTTCAGCCTCCTCAGAAAGTAGAGATGTTGGTGAGCTTTGCTGATTGTGTGGAATGTGTTCTGAAACCACGAGGCTGTGTGAGATTGCACTTCCTGGAGACTGAAACCACTTGCAGTTTCCACTGCTGTGCTGCAGGTGTAAAGAGGGATACAAGTGGGGCAAGTTCTCCTAAGTCGATAGCCATCTTTGTCTTGTTGACGTTGAGGAAGAGGTTACTTGCCTGGCACCAGGCCTCGAGCTCTTCCATTCCCTCTCTGCAGGCTGTCTTGTCTTTGTTGGTGATGAACCCTACCACAGTTGCATTGGCGAACTTGACAATGTGATTACTTTGACACATCCCCTTTGACTTGAAGAACAGTCTGGGTCCCAAACATTGATTATACTCTTTTCCATAGATGCTGCCTGGCCTCCTGAGTTCCTCCAGCATTTTGTGTGTTGTTTGGATTTCCAGCATCTGTAGATTTTCTCCTGTTTGCCCCTTATCGGTTTTTAAGTTGTTGCACCACAGCTTTGTATGACAACTGCTATGCCTGTGATCACAGGAACCTGCACAGAGTTGTGAAGTCAGCCAAGCACATCACAGAAATCAACCCCCTCCCACCACTGACTTTGTCTACCTCTGTTTACACTTTTCATTGTCTCAGTAAAGCAGCCAACATAATCAAAGACCCCACCCACCCTGAACATTGTCTCCTTTATATCTCTTGCCCCATGGAGGGGGTAAAAGTCTGAAAGCATGCACCACTAAGTTCAAGGACAGCTTCTAAATTAATATTAAAAGTCTATTGAGTGGTTCCCTAGTACTGTAAGATAGGCTCTTGCCCTCAGTGTGCTTCATTATGACCTTACACCTTACTATCTACCTACACTGCACTTTCCGCACACTGTAATACTTTATTCTACACACATTGTTTTACCTTGGACTATCTCAATGCACTGTTTTAGTGAATAACCAGTATAAGGATTGTTAGGATGGAAGACTATGGTCTGGAGGAACATTGTTTTGTTTAGCTGTGTACATATGTACTATTGAATGACAATAAACTTGAACTTGAAACTTGTATAATAGTATCAAGACAAGATTTTCTACTGTGCCTTGGTACATGTGACAATAATAAACCAATTTATCTATTTCAACTCTCCTGTTTGATATCCACAACATGGGAAAATGTTTTGACGATTTACCCTATCTATGCCTATCATATGATGTACCTCTATCAGGTCATTCCTCACGTCTCCTTTGCTCCAGGGAAAACAAGCTCAGCTACTCTCAACCAATAACAGGTCACATCGAGGCCACATCTGCAGTTTTTTTTTTAAGCACACATTCTTCTTATAGTGTAGTGACAGAACTACATACATACAAGCATGGCCCATCCAGTGTAAAATACCAAGCTGACCTCAAGAGATCCAGTCTGCATTGAAGAAGAATCAAGTGTCTTATTTTTCATGATGTTATTATGCACTGATTTATTATTTTTTTTTTAGAAAGAATCTAAATGTATAATTTTTTTTAAAAAAGCAGCAACTTAAGAGCAATTCACTGTTCCTTCAAATTTTTTAATGATTCATCAATACAGTATCCTTCTCTGTAATGCAAAAAAAATGCTGCATTCTAGGAACATATTCAGGAAAAGTCCAGAAACATCAGAATAAAAGATGTTAAAACTGACAAATAATTTTGTTACATTTTCTTAATGTGAAATTAATTATAGGAATTGGAGATTATCGCAAAACAAAAATAACTTGAAAATGTCAGCATACTTGAAATGCAAGCAAGTTTAACTTTCTTTTGGAGTCACAAGACAATTTTTTAAGAAACTTAAGCATGTGATGGTGTAATCCTGTTTCAGTGATCCATTGAATGGCAGTGTTTCTAATCTGCTGAAGGTGCATTTTCAGCACTATCGTTCTTTTTATTGTCCTCTGGTTTCATTGCTGGGAAGAACAAGACCTCCTAAAGTAAAAGACAAAATAAAATTATCTTTTTAATATTAATCTTGTAAGAAATCATTTTACATACAATGTCAAATGTACATATTTCTGACCTGCATATAACAACATTTCACACATTGCTGCTTATGGGTAAATTAAGAGATGCCATTTGAAGTGTAATCATTTTAAAGACCCAAGGCTATTGATTTCAGATGCCATCAAAGTATGCTTTAACATTGAATTCAATAGGCCTAACCAGAAGCCCTGCGTGAAACAAGAGATTCATAATTTGCTGAGGGCTAGATCTGTGCCACTTTAGAGTTGGCAATCCAGTCATACAAGTCTAGGTGCAACCTTCAGAAGACCATTCCAACAGAAAAAGGCTATTTCAGACCAAACTGGAATCATAGATGGGACATTCAACACCTCTGGCAGAGTTTTTAAACAAGATAAATTCCTATAAAGTAAGATCAGGTAGCACAAGCTGCAATCACCCATCACTCCCAATGAGTTCAATATCATTTCTGCAGGCTTTGATACTAAGAACTATGACAAGCCCCTAGCCAACCATATAATTTTCAGTGTCTGAGGCCAACATCCAGGCATCCTTCAAGAGAGAGATTCTCTGGTTCTTCATTCTGCACTGGACCAACATGTTCATAATCATCCCACCCAAACTCATCGTCAAGCTTGAAGACCTGGGCTTCTGTATCTCCTTCAGCAACTCGATACTCAGCTTCTTCAGGGGTAGATCTCATCAATCAGTGATAATTGGTAACATCCCCTCTTGGTTGATTGGACACAGACACCTCAAGGCCAAGAGTATAACTCCTGCTCTACCCTCTGTACACACCTGATTGTGTGGCAAAGCACAGCTGCAATGTTACTTCCCAATTCTCCAACAACACTGCAGTTGTTGGACAAATTGCAGGTGGCGACAAGTTAGCTTACCAGAGCAAGTTATTATAGGTCTTTTGGTAGTGTAGTGGCACAAAAGCTTCTCGTTCAACATCAAAAGAGCTGTTTGTTGACTTCAGGAAGATGGGTGGTTTAAACATACCCCATCGGTAGTGGACAGAATTAACTTTTAATTCCTGAGCAGTAACATATCAGATGATCTGTCCTGGGCCCAGCGTACTGATGCAATCATAAAGAAGGTGTCCCAGCGCCTTTACTTTCTTGAGAATTACAGGGGTTCAGCTTGTCATTAAATATTATAACAAACTTTCACAAAAGTATTTGTCATACGTACACCAAACATACATTGAAATGAGTTGTTTGAGTCAATGACCAACACAGTCCCAAGATGTGCTGTTGAAAGACCGGAAGACATAGGAGCAGAATAAGGCCATTAGGCCGAGTCTGGTCCGCCATTCCATCATGGCTGATTTATTATCCCTCTAACCCCAATCTCCTGCCTTCTTCTCTGTAACCTTTGATGCCCTTACTAATCAAAACCCATCAACCTCCACTTTAAATATACCCAGTGACTTGGCCTCCACAGCTGTCTGCGGCAATTAATTCTGTAGATTCACCACTTTCTGGCTAAAGAAATTCCTCCTCGACTCTGTTCCAAAGGGATGTTCTTTTATTGTGAATTTGTGCCCTCTGGTCCTACATTTTCCCACAATTGGAAACATCCTCTCCACGTCTACTAGACCTTTTAATATTCGACAGGTTTCAATGAGATTCCTCCTCATTCTTCTAAAATCCAGCATGTACAGGCTCAGAGCCATTAAACACTCCTCATACATTGACCCTTTCATTCTCAGGATATTTCTCAAAAACCTCCTCTGGATCCTCTCTAATGCCAGCACATCCTTTCTTAAGTTACAGCTTCCTTAAAAACCACCATGAATCAAAGATCACCACCATCTGGCCATCTTTTTTTTTGCAGCTAAATTGAGAAGGATGTACAGAAGTCTGAAATTGCACACCACTAGGTTCAAGAACAGTTACTTCCTTTAAACCAACTGACTAAGTCCCAATCACCATAGGCAAGCAACAATACAACTACTCTGCCCTAAAATTGACATTTTTTCCTCTAATTGCATTCTTTCTTGTAAACATTGGGTATAATTTGTTTATGTTTTCTGGTGAATAGCGCTTCCACGATTCTATGTGGTGGCGTTGCTGTTCTCCATCTACCTGTGTGCACATGTTGTTGTGTACAACTATACTCTCGACATTCAGCAGGCAAATTTCTTTTAGCCAAAGCATGGTAAATCTGTGGAATGCTCTGCCACAAACTGAGGTGGAGGCCAAGTCCATGGGTATATTTAAAGCAGAAATTGATAGATTCCTGATTGGTTGGGGTATCAAGTGATATGATGAGGGCAGGTGTATGGGGTTGAATGGGATCTGGGATCAGCCATGATGAAATGGTGGAGCCAACGATGGGCTGAATGGCCTAACTCTGCTCCTATATGCCTTATGGTCTTAACACAGGCAGCTGCCAGAAAATACCATTGAAACAGGTCAAATGTGGAAAATACACCAGTGTTCAAGGGCAGAACTTCTCTCTCCCTCCCCCCCCCCCCCCCCCCCACAAACACACACAATTTGGACTACACCAGATAACAGTTAAAGTCAATGGCCTTGAGGAGACTTAATAGGATTCTATAACATTTAAAAATTTTATCAATAGAGTACTTAGTAATTTATTAGTCACATAAAACAGATTGCCACACAAGTAATAAAAAATATACTGTACATTGCAGTATCATGTTATTAAAGGCATTACTGTATTTATAGTTTGTTCCTATGAGGAAAGGGATGGCTGAGCTTGCTGTCATTCTAATAAAAACAAAAAATATCCTGTTCAGATACTTAGTTATCTAGAAAAGTTTGAAGTTCTTTGAGTCATAGAAATTGGTCCATACTTTCAAAGCAATGGGCATCTCAAGTGTTCTTTTTACAAATAGCATGTTTTCCTTCTCAGAATAGGATTCAGGCAGGTTCCAGAGGAGGAAAAGCAGTGTATTTTTATAGCCCACCTGACTGAACAAATTGCCAAGAAGTAAATCAGAAAATGGCAGTTTAGTAAGTACAGTATCTGTAAAATTGATAACAAGCTAAGCTTTCAAGAAGTGACCCAAATTTGATCAATTCAGTCCTTCTCATTTATTTCAACCACACAAAAGTCAAGATATCACCTTTGTCAACGACATAATAAAATCCTTCATTTGCCTTTGCACCTTTTTTATGTTGAGGCTGATTTGGAGAGGTATCCTGATAATCCAAAATACCATCTTTGTTACTGCTCACCCCTAAGCCTTTTGTTTGGAATAACCTGAGCATTTCTTGGGCTTTTAATTTGTTAGCTTGAGAAGCATGTTTTGGTTATGGCTGTTGCGGCAGGCATAACAAGTTAGACAGAAAATGTGAAACACAATTAGATGTGTATAATACACTCAATGGAATACACTAATGTTTGTATCAATTTTCATGACTAATTTACTTTGGAAATGGCCTTTAAAGTGCAAATAATAAGCATGACTATGGGAAAAACAAACTATTTTCAAGAACTAGAAATCAGGTATCAAAGGTGCTTGTAAGAACATTCCAAACAATACAAGTTCATTTCAAATATACTCTGGTTGAGTAAAGAACAATGAAAAAGATATGGGGGGGGGGGAATTAAATACTAACAGCTATATCGTGTCTATGGGATTAGATAAGATGCTTGAGTAAAGCAAGAGTTAAAGCTGACCAAACACACTTAACAAAGAAAGATATTTGTGAGAAAACCAAAAGTTTTGCAAAGAAAACATATATTGATGAATTCAGTAGCTAATTTTCAGCATAAATTGTGAATTAATTTCTTCAACAACATAGTCTACTGGGGAAGATTTATCAGTAGGCATATTGAATCTAGATGACAGGCCTATTGAGGGATTTCTTCAACAAGTTCCAATGACATCTTTAATGCAGACAAAACTGACCTATATTCTGAAAGCACATTGAATAAAATTTAATATGGTTAACAATGTTTAATTTAACAATGGCCACGTTGTAGTTGGTGATAAGCAAAAATAAATGTTGTATGTTACAATCAAGACCAGAACAAAGAAATATTGCAAACAATACAACCCATTAACACTCAGTTGATAATAATACCACACCCAACATCATCTTGGATCAGTTACATCAACCCAGTTTACATGGGTGCAGAAGCATCACCAATAAATGGGTAGCACCGTATTCCTGCTTCACTGTTAATGAAGACAGACAAGCACATTGATTCATGAAAGAAAATTATGCCATAAATTATCACTTATAATCTTAGCTAGTTACTATAAGAAATCAAACACAGATCTGGAAGGAACTGAAGCAACCACACATTCGAAAACTTTTGGTTGGATGAAAACAGTTGTTAAGAAAAAAAATGACTACTTTTTTTAAAAAAGGGAAAAAATAATAAGTGTGTCAAGAAAAGGAAACCATTATCAGTTCATAGATTTTTGTGCATTTCATTTAGACATCTTAGCCACCCAGATGAAAGCAGGGAATGTGCTCATAACTTAAATAATATAATCAGGTTATTTAGTGTTTATTGGATTCACCCTGGTGCTAGGTTACATTTCTATTGATACACTTATGAGTACTCTACCGCAAGATCTAGAGAAACCAAAGTCAGCTTGTCCTTACTCAACCTGTACAGATTATATATTACCAATGCGGTAGCTTACTAGTTAGCACAGCACCAGCGACCCAGGTTCATTTCCCACCCCTGCTTATAAGGAGTTTGTATGTTTTCTCTGTGACCATGTGGGTTTCCTCCGGGTCCTACGGTTTTCTCCAAAGACATACCAGTTGGTAGGTTAATTGGTCATTGTAAATTATCCCGTGATTAGGCTAGGGTTAAATCAACAGGTAACTGAGCAGAACAGCTTAAGGGCTGGAAGGGCCTGTTCTGCACTGTATCTTTTAAAAATAAATAAAAATTTCTATCCAGCAGCTTTACTAGTCTTATCTTGTTCCATATCTCAAGCCCACTAAACTGATAAAAATTAAGATTTGAATTCAATATCTGCCTCTTGTTTGTCATCCAACAAAATATGAAAGAGGAGCAATGTTAAAACAAAATGTCAATGGTGAACTAAGTGAGGTACACAGAACGCTACACAGAAATTGCTTTTTAAAACACCAATATGCAGCTTGGGTTTTGGGATGCTTGAATAATGATGGACAAACTGCTCTGAAATTTTGAAAATGGCAGTAGAATTGACTTGGTGCAGAATCTACTTACTTGGGAAATAAGTGACAAAAACACAAGAGCTTTAGTTTACTGATTTAAAAAATAATTTACCTTGATATTACTGGAATTTGTCAAGAACATGGTGAATCTATCTATGCCCATGCCCCATCCAGCTGTGGGAGGAAGTCCATACTCCAAAGCCGTACAGAAGTTGTCATCAATAAACATGGCTTCATCATCACCAGCAGCTTTAGCCTGCAGTAACATTAAAACACAATGTATTCCATTCAAAAGATTCAAATTTTAAATGTTTTAGTATTTCTACTGAATTAAACAGGATTATCTTGCAACTCAAAAGAAATTGAATCCTTCTATAATTTTTATTTTCAACCAAACTGCCAATAAAGCACAATAATTTTGATTTTCATTCCATTATTTGAACAATATTTTCATTGTTAGAACAATATTTTAAATTCAGATCAAGACTTAATATTCATCTAATCCCTATGCATAATTTAGTCACAATTATGTGCCGAAGAGGGCAAATGATAACTGGAGGCATTATGTTTCAAGTAGGGTTAGGCAGGACAAATGTTGTTTAGATAGTCCAACTGCAATGTTTATGTTTGCAGGCACAGTAGGGATTTAAATACAAGTAAAGTTCACCTCACAGGATGTTGAGATTAGACACAAAACATCCTCCCTATTCTCCACACTGAGTAACACAGTAATCTCTTTTTCTCTATGTGCTCCACATTCACACACTCCTTAAATTATTGCAACACCCATAAAATGCTGGAGGAAGTCAGCAGACCAGGCAGCATCTAGGCAGAGTACAGCCGAAAACATCAACTATACTCTTTTCCTAGATGCTGCCTGGCCTGTTGAGTTCCTCCAGCATTGTGTCTGTGTTGCTTGGATTTACAGCATTTGCAGATCTTTTTCTTGAAAAAAAAATTATTATTGGTGGATGTCAAATTTTGCAATCAACCACCAGGGGGGCAAAATACATTATTTAAGACTGCTCCATCACTCTTGGAAACATCCAACACAAGCAACAGAGACAGAGGTTGCTGAGCAATCACCAAGGCAGTGCAGCAGAGCAGAACCAAGAGCATGGCTAAGCCTGCAAAACAGGAAGCCAAAGAAGACGAAGAGACTGTGTTGCCCTTTCATATGCAGAAATATTAGGCAAAAGGATGTTGTACCTGGAAGATTGGAAATGTTGTAAGGGGAATGTCATTTTACAAAACAACCTTGTACCTATTAAACATTTGTTTATACCAACAGCTCTTCTGACCAAGACAAGAATATTCAATTAAACAGTGGGTTTCACAATGCATTTATCAATTTGAAATATAATCTTCCCAGTACTAAAATAAATCAAACCTATGCTACTAGAAACACATTCGACACCAAATGTCCTCACCTTGCAGTTTAATAATGGAGTTTATTGATACTTTTATAATGCATTCTCCCTACTAAGGTAAGAAATAATTGTTAACTCAGTGGATTTCAGTTAATCAGGCCATTGATTAATCAGGGCAGCCTCTTGCATAGGACATCATGAAGCTTACTTGGGGCAGGAGACTGGTGCCAAACAGTTTCTTACTAGCGTCAGATGCATCGACTTTCATGGCCGCCAGACACACTGTGCTTAGAGCGAACCATTTTTAAATAGAGTCTGTTGCATGTGCTTGTGTTAAGAAAGCAACAATTTTTGCCACTGACAGCTGGCAAGAACTAAACAGTAAGACAAATAACTGTTTTGCTCACTGTGGTTTCAAGCATTCAGGCTTGGAGATGCCAGAAACAGCCGGGAGTGAAAACGAAACAATTTCACTACTTCAAGGAGGTACTACGAAGGAACTAAGAGGAAACAGAAGGAATTGAAAATCATCTTGAAATTTATAATGAAGATGAAGATATAGAGGATGCAAATGTCAAAAATCGTATGAAGGCAGTCCATTATCTATGCTAGGTTTTTATGCTGATTATGTTCATTTACAGTCAATCAAAAGAAGATGGCAGCATAATTCCTCTGTCAATAACTAACGGGAACTCATACACAGTTTTCTAGTACTGTGGTGGTATTGGTAGTGTTCTAATTTGTTCTGCATTTCATTTAAATACATAATTTGTTACTTAGTTAAATGGTAGTTGTCTTTATAATATCTTTTTAACTATTTCCATGCAATGAGCTAATTCAGACAACCACTTAATTAGGCCAAAATGTTCTAGTCCTGACGTGTCCCAATGAACTGGAAGCCACTTTATTTGTAATGCATTTTAAAATGAAACAAAAGACTGCAACTTTTAATGTTATAAATACAATGTAAACACAGTATAAACATTTTAGATAAGTACTTCAATGGATATTTACATCAGTAAATCAAACCAGAATGACAAATTGAATAATTTTAATAAAAACAAATAAAAAGTGATGTGTTGCTAGACGTTAATAAATGTTAAATTAATTGGTATTCTTTTTTGTGGAGAGAAATGAACAGTTGACATTTGGGTTTTAACCCGACCTAAGCCCGACCTGCTGAATTTCTCCAGAACCTTGTATGGTGATCTAGATTCCAGTATCTGCAGTCTCTGAACTTGGATTTCAATTTTACAATCATCCATCATAGAAAAGAGTTACCTTAGCCTGATCTTCAAAGAGTTCTCTCTGTTTAACAGGATCATTCAATTCTGTGTATGCATTGCAAATCTCCTTTTTCATGACAAATAGTTCAAATCGCTCTGTCAAACCCTTGAAGGATCGATGCCTGTAACAGATCAAAAAGCAATAATTTTATTGTCTTAATACAACAAAGAGTTCCAGTCTTTTTATAGTGCATGTGTTTTATACCCTCAATTTACAAGTTTTTGCCTCCCTTTCAAAACTAGAGCAGGCCAAACTGAGTGACTATGCAAGAAGGGAACTTGTGAGGGAGGCCACCAAGAGACTTATGACAACTCTGGAGGAGAATTTGTGGCTGGACTTAAGAAAAGGCTGTTCACTCACAATCCCCAGGCAATCTGAAAGAACTTGAGTAGTTTTGTAAAGAAGAATGGGGGAAAAATTGCAGCCTCCACATGTGCAAAGCTGATAGAGACTTAAGACTGCAATTGCTGCCAAAGGTACATCTACTAAAACTGACTTGAAGGGGATGAATACCTATGCAATCAATTATTTTGTGGTTTATATTTGTAATTAATTTAGATCACTTTGTAGACATCTGTTTTCACTTTGGCACGAAAGAGCTTTTTTTTGTTGATCAGTGTCAAAAAGGCCAAATTAAATCCACTGTGATTCAGTGCTGTAAAACAATAAAACATGAGAACTTCCAAGAGGGCTGAATACTTGATAAAGGGAAAATATATCATGTTTATTCTCAGAACATTGTCGAGTACACCACTGAACTAACAAATGCAGTAACCATCCAATATTGTGCTTCAACATATTGTCTCTGGCATGTCCCACATTTGGAAGAGCTTCTTTTTAAAATCCTCACTGTCAAAATATCTTAGGAACTTGTGCCCATGTTCAAAGTAAGGTTTTAGTTTCCTTCATGTGACATCAGCTGTTTAATCAAACACCTCATAAAAAGAATACAACTGAGAAGGAACAATGCTATAAGCATCAATCCTGTAACTAATTCCACATACATTATTTTTGTTTCATCATTTATGAATTCATAACAAAATTGTGGAATTCAATATATTTGAATAAATCAAGCCCCATTTCAACTTGTGTCATTTATTTTCCTTCTCTTCTCAAATACATTAAGAACCCCATGTTCACCGGTTCCCAAGGAGGCTCATTTGCAGCTGAATAAGCAAACCCAGACACAAACAAATTAACTGCCTGAAATGTTAACACGTAGCAGGTAATCTGCCTCGGGCTGGTACACCATCCCGGATATAAACACACCATTGTTCTTACTTTGCAGTACTTTATGTTCCTGGGGTTTATTTGAGCCCTATGCAAGAAATGTGACTAAATCAGAAGCATGACGGTGTACCAGCTTCATGAAATAAGAAGGGGAGTATAACTGGACAAGAGCCTTCCTCTTTCTGCTTTCCCCCACCCACCAATGCTCCCCAAAACTAATACCCAAACATTTTCTTTCCCCCACCCACCAATGCTCCCCAAAACTAATACACAAACATTTTCTTTCCCCCACCCACCAATGCTCCTCAAAACTAATACCCAAACTTTTTCTTTCCCCCACCCACAATGCTCCCCAAAACTAATACCCAAACATTTTCTTTCCCCCACCCACCAATGCTCCCCAAAACTAATACCCAAACATTTACTTTCCCCACTTTCTGATTACGTGAGCACTGCAAAAACGTAAGTGTATATTATTCCTGGTTTTATTAGTATTTTGACCTTACCATTTAGCCAATGGACTCATGATTTGCGGATGGTCACAGATGAACGTTGGGTTAATGCAAGTGACCTCCATGAAATCACCAACCAACTGGAAGAAAATGATAACAAGTTAAAATCTATTTTATTTTAGATATATTGTTCACTCCAGATTATCAGATATAGTTAGTAAGTTAAGTGGCCACCACTGTGGTGTACAAGTTAGCTTGTACAAATCTTTCCTTTTTGGGGTTGTGAAAGTTATGGGATAGATGCTTTGTAAAATCCAACCTGCTTTTGAGTTTAATGTGTTGAATTTAGTTATAGCTACAAAAATGCAAGAGGAATACATCATGTGAGAGAGCAAAAATTGATATCAGAAATATGGAGTATGATCATCACATGACCAATGATTTTTAAGCCAAATTGCTTCTTCATTTTTAAAACTAGGAGGCAAAATCTCTCAAATACTACAATAGAAGTTGCTTGTTATTGACAAGAAAACAAATTCTGATATAATTTGATTTAAAAAGGTGCTACAAACTTTTCTCATTTGTCATATTAATTGCAAGCTCAGATACAAAGCACAAGACTAGGCATTTTAAATAGTTTGTCATGGACTAGACGGGCTGAAGTACTTGTTTCTGTGCTGTACTTTTCTATCACTCTATGACATGTCAAAGAAGTAATGCAATTGCAAACTATTTTGCCACAACAATTTTGTTATAACCCCATTATCAGGTTCTTGACCGTGCACATTGACTTAAGAATTTCATAATGCACTTTTGCTATACCTTATCTAAAAGCCTGGCTGTAGATCTTGGAGGTGGACACTCAACGTCTTTTCGAACACACAAGTCGTCAAAGAATTTACGAGTCTCTGTTCACACAAAATGAAATTAGTCCATTTAAATGCAAATGAAAATTCTATTTTGTTAAAGGAAGTTATAGTCACAAATGAAAGCCTTTGCTAATTACATTGAAACAAATTAGATTCTGAGGTGATTTGATAATACAGACGTTGTGAGGATCTTTCTCCTACATGGAATCTCAAATTCATGGTGTCAAGGTCTCAGATTTCTGAATGATCCAGCAATCCATGTATTTTGCTCTCTTTTTGTACAATTTATTTTTAATACATTTCTTATTGTAACTGAGCAATTTTTTTAATGTATTGCACTGTACTGCTGTCAGAAAACAAGTTATCATGATCTATGTCTATGATAACAAAACCTGATTCTGATCATGTGATATTAGGAAGGAATTTTTTCTCTCAAAGGTACAAAATTCTTTGGAATACTTTAAAACTCTGGAGGTTGGGTCATTGAATGTACTCAAGGCAGATTCTTGGACTATTGTGGAGTCAATGCTTACAGACAGCAGGTAGAAGAGTAGATACAAGGCCAAGATCACAGCCATGACTTCATGAAAGAGAAAGGGAGATCAGAGGGTCTTTATGCCCTGGTCCTGCTTATGTTTTTAAGTGTGCATACTTGCACATTCGTTTGACATCATATGCAACAAATTAATCGTTAAAGAAACTGTCTGGTCAAAGTTCCATTCGCCACAGATCTAGGGTTAAATTTTTACTGGCAATGTCCAAGGTTCTATTGTTCATGTGGGCATTTGGCTTACAAATGATTACTTTTCAAATACAGTCATTTAGATATGGAAATCGTAGATTTAATTTTGTTAGTTTAAACAGAGAAATGTTAATATAACAATTGTTTATAGACACAGAAATAATAGGCCATGCTACTCTCAACTCTCCAACACTATTCAAATATACCACAGATAAACCCTTATACTTCCATTTCCTGGTCCATCCCTTTATCATTTAATTCCATTAGCACAATAATCTTTTGATTCTAGTCCTAAATTTACACATTGTAGACCATAAGGCATAGGAGCAGAATTAGGCTATTCAGCCCATCGAGTCTGTTTGCTGTTCCATCATAACTGATTATTATCCCTCTCAACCCCACTCTCCTGCCTTCGCCCCATAACCTTTGAAGCCTTTACTAATCAAGAACCTGCTAATCTCTGCTTTAAATATACCTAATGACTTGGCCTCCGTGGCACCTTCCTGTAGGCCCCACCAGCTTGAATGAGAGTTCTAAACTGAATCAAGTTCACCTGATTTCACATGTACTTTGATAGGATTTAGTTCCACTGACATTTGGTCTTGGGATAAGTGTGAACTTTTCTTCCCCCCACCCCCCCCCCCCCCCAGATATGCCAGGCAGTATGCAATAAATTGGAGAGGGGTGGGGGGAAAGCAATAACCCAGTGCAAAAATTCAGTAGTGAACATGATGCCTTTGCGCCAATATTCAGCTTCCAGTGACTTTGAATGATATCACTGAGGATCAGTACAAAGGAGGAGGCATAAAGGGGCAGATTTCTGGAAAACTCCAGCAGGAACTTTGCATGGAGAGGCCGAGATTCTCTGAATAAAGTTGGGTACATAATTGGGCATTTGCAAGTAGCTGAGGAATTGAAAAATGTTAGTAGGGGGCTGAGTGATCAATCACAAAGATTGGACTTTAATGAGCAGAATATAAAAATTCTTTTCACAACCTCCAGCCAATTAGATGTTTGATTAAAACCATTAGTACAAAAAAGAATGTCTCACTCTTACCTTCAGTACCAAATTGATCAGGAGATGGAAATTTTTCTCCCAGAATTTTCTCCAAATCCGCTGTCAAGCTCAGACGCTTGAATGGTGGTGTAAAATCAATTTCATAACTTTGGCCTTCCGGTCCTTCAGGCTGGTATGTAATCTTGTAGCTACCCGTTATGCTCTTAACCATACCTGTAAAAGAAAATCTTCATAATTGGCATTCCAAAAAAAATAGTAGTTTACAAACGGTTCAGCACCAAGTTAGCCTTGTTGGCAAGACCATAGATATCCTATTGAAGAGAGGAAGATGAAATAAAAACATATGACAGAGTTGCCAATAATTTTTGCAACATTTCCTGCTGGAAGAGTACAGTTATGGCCAACAACTGACAAAGAGGTATTCCAAAGCTTCATGAACCTTCTTCAGAATCAAAAAAATCTACTAACACTCTTTAATAAGATACATGAATATAATCACTTTGATAAAATGGCTGCACAAGCTAGGGCCAGTGAAATTAGTTCAGAGCATCCCCTTCAAGACAATAAGAGAGGGGAAACTAACTAAAATAATATCACAAAGAAAATAACACTGTTCTTAAACACAAGAAATTCTGCAGATGCTGGAAATACAGAACAACATCCAAAGCAAAATGCTGGAGGAACTAAGTAGGTCTAGCAGCATCCATAGAAATGAACAAACAGTTGACATTTCAGGCCAACAGCCTTCTTCAGGACTGGAAAGAAAAGGAGAATATGGTGTGGGGATGGGAAGGAGGATAGCTGGAAAGTGATAGCAGATGCCAGGTGGGTGGAGAAGAAGGAATCTGGAATCATTGTTCTTAAGGTTTTTAATATCGACAAAGAATCTACTACATACACTAGAAACCATTTATTCAAGACTAAGACTATTACTAACCTGAAAGAAGCTTCTCAGTGATTTCCATCAGGTCATTATAATCCGCATATGCCATGTAAAACTCGCAAGTGGTAAATTCTGGATTGTGAGTGAGATCAATACCTTCATTTCTAAACTGGCGGCCAATTTCATACACTCTGTCAATACCTCCCACCACCAGCATCTGTAAAGTAAAAATACTATTTTTTTATCCTTGGATCACAGAACAGGTGAGTGAAATTATTGTTTTCCACAAGTAAGGTAATTGCTCTTACTTCACAAATTCTAGTCACAGATTCTGTATACTTATATGAAAAGCAACATTTTACAACACTACATTCTTACACAATCCAGCTGTTTTTCTACAAGAAAGCTGAACAGAACACAATTTATTAGAGTATTTCTAATATTACTTATAAATTTTCAGAAGACGAATCTTTCTTTCCAAATGCATTTCTTCATTTTCAATTCAAACCTATCTAAATATTACATTTCCCTCAAACAGCAAAATGAATTACAAAATTAATTACAATTAAGAAAATATGATTCTCTAATTAAGATTTTTTTCCCATTTCATTCAACTTAGAGAATAAGTTGCTTTTGTATCTGAATAATATTCCATTATTGATACAAAATAATAAAATTCTTAAACTAAATACAGACTTCCAAATCATATATAACATTCGCTTTCCTATGTCTAAAGGCATTAATTATTAAGATATACATTGTTGTTCCTTTTCATGCCTTGAGGTACATCGGGCAGCATTTTTGCCATTTTCTTACCATTCGTCTGTTTTTAAAAAAAATGGGGCCCTGAGTTGCCAGTTTAACACAACCCAGCACGGATGGAGAGCAAGCTGGCTGCATATGAACCCGGGACCACTTGCCTCGAAGTCTCATGCTGATGCCACAGCCCCGGCTGGCTATGCATACATATTCAAAGTTGTTAACAAATTCTTGTACTAGCTAATTTGCTGCAACATTCTAATAGTTATCAGCAATAAGCAGGAAAATCTGTACAAAAGCTCATGTAGTGAAAGATATTAAAAATATTTAATATTTCAATTATGTGTTTGCATAAAGGTAGAAATAAAAGTCAAGTAACATGCAAGTTAGATTTATAAATTTAGACAATGATCAGTAACTATGAACATAAGTTTCATCAAAAAATATTTCTCACTTTTGCACAAATCATAATTTGCAAAGGAATAGCAGCCTTTGCTCAAATAGAACTAATTTCTCAGTCAGAGCATTCACCCTCACCTTGTGCATGTAATCTAGGGAGGGGAAACAAGTTCCTTTTTATGTAGGTTTCATGACTAACAATCCAAAAAATTCCAAGGGCCACCTAGACAGCACATCTTTAACTTAACCACTCACTAGTACCAGAACCTTCGAACATCCTGGATAATTCAACCTGGTTGAATTTTTACTTGAAATCATTTTCCTGCTTGTTACGTCCGTAGCCCCCTCCTTTGTGAGAATCGCAATATCACTGTTGGGTTGGGTCAAGGGGCCCAGGAAATGGGAAAAGAGACGTGCAGGCTGGCTCGTTTCCCCGGCGATGTAAAGCTACCGGACATGGCCATTGTCTCTTGGAGACCAATTTGTGGATTGAGCTACTATACTACATGAATGCCCTCAGGCAAAATGGGCTGGTTGAGGGAGAGAGTGCACACCCCCAACCTGATTGACATCTACGACCCTGCGAGTCAGGATAAAAGAGGGGCTGTAGGAACAGTCCCTCAGACGCACCAGAAGAAACGTTAAGTGACCACGTAACAGCAGGAAGTCATCTGAAGGAGGCCACGTGCATTCAATTCCGTGGCTGGAACCACGGAAAACAGCTTTTAGCTAACAGCAGGGGGAATCCGCTCCCCTGACTCAACGGATTGGCATCATAAAAGACCTGGGCAAGTTTAAACCGCATCGCTCTTAAATCCAACAACGTTGCAGCTTGAATGGACTAACAGTGACTGTTATATTTCCATCGGACAATACATTATCCCCTAGACAACGATAGAGCTATTTCTTATTGGTTATTATTATACCCGCGCTTTAGATTTAGTATTGACGACATCTCAATCACTGTTCAATATGCACTTGGTTTCAATGCTGCCCTGGTACATGTCCTGTGAACCACTATTTTACAGCACAAAATCCTCTCCTGGAATGGACCATTCAAATTACAATCCCTTCTCATCGATAATTCAGAATTACTAGAACTGTACAGGCCAGTCAAAAGGCAGCGTCATACATTTCCTGCTTTTGACTGTACATGGTGAACTACAGATATAGAATCATGATTTTCATGATAAAGTCAAAACACATTTATCATTCATGTGTGATCCAGCAAAATCAATCTTTGAGGGGCATATTTTACCCCATAGCAACAATCAGAGAAGTATAGGACCATCCAATCTCCTGTTCAATATTCCTCTAACAAACAGCATCACCTATGCTGATTATTTATTCAATTACTTTTAGTATGACTGTGTATGAATAATGACCGCTATATAGACCACATTGCAACTACAGTCACCAGCTAATATTACAAAAAAATCATATTTCTGCTTTCAACTTAAACAAAAAGATTTGTACTTTATGGTAAAGCTCTGGTGCGATTCGCATGTATAAATCCATGTCTAATTCGTTATGATGCGTAATGAAAGGCTTGGCAACAGCTCCACCTGGAATGACGTTCATCATGGGTGTCTCCACCTGCATAGAGGATTAAATGTACATAAATTAGAGCAATATTGCACTCACAAGCAAAATACATAGTACTAAAAATCACACAATAAATCCCATTATTGAAAAATCTGGACAGATATCCAATACAGGCAGTAGGATGTTATATTTTCATCCAAACATCCGGTAGACGCCAGCATGTTCAGATGCAGCGGCCTTTTGGGGGCCAAACAAAGGTGCTCTTATCTTTTTTGAAATGCCTTTTTAACGACTGCAAGACAATGCTGGACATTAAGATTTTCATGTACTACAGGTCTACCCCATCAGCCAGCTGCCCATTGGCAGAGGAGCTGGACATGGTGCAGACCATGTTAATGCCTACTGCAGAAAAGAGTCACAGTCAACATGCGGCATGCCATCTAACAGTGAGTGACTGTCTCGGATGTTTCCCTTGCGATTGCAAGACCCTGTTGGACATTGGTAATGTAATATGGTGCAAGTCTGTTTCCCTTGTTTGTTGGCGATACAGAAGGGTGGGGGAGCTGCACTGATGCGGTTGTGGCAAAGATTAGGCCTCAAGCCACAGGTTTGCCTGTTGCAGCAGTCCAGGAGAGGTGGCGGCGCAGAGCTGCATTTTTGCTGCTTTGGGGACCAGCCCCTCCCATCAGTGCTGCCCTCCAGTGTTCACTCGGTGGAAGGCAAGCTGGATTCTGTGTGTGCGTGCGCGTGCGTGTGTGTGTGTTCACTCGTTTGCGGACTGCTGAGAACTGTTTGTTCTCGCCAATAACACCTATGCCCCATCAACTTACAGGACGTATTACTCAGGGACTTGGGCTTGTATTTTTTTTGTGTGACTGTATATTTACTTGTTATCTTTATGTGCCTTGGTTGTATATGACTATTGGCATGATGTTTTGCACCTTGGCTTCAGAGGAATGTTGTTTCATTTGGCTGTATTTATGGGTATTCATGTATGGTTGAATGATAATTAAACTTGAACTTGAAATCCTAAAGGGTTTTGCGTCTTTTCTATGGAGAAGTTACCTGAAACTAACAATACAACTGTAAAAGAAACAGTGTCTTAACAAACCTTAAGGCTGTCATAGCCAGGAGGGGTTAGCAGGATAAGATCCCACTACCTATTAAATGCTCCCAATGGCATATGCCTCAAATAGCCTCTGTCAACCACAGCCCCCGACCTTCACGCGTGGCTTAGCGGAACCATTTCTACTGGCAGGAGAAGGGGCAAATGTGGGTTAGTGCCATCTTACAACCAGTTGCTCTGAGCAGATGGGGCTCATCAGCATGGCTGGCATCTCGTCAAAAAGGAAAATTCTGATTTCAAACCTCTGCTGCCTTGCAGCTATACCCACTCATAGGGGAGCTTTGGGTGTAAACCCCAAGGAAAAACAGAGAGCTGGAGTCCCAAAAGCAGTCCCAGGTTGAGCTGAACACTAACTGGCAACTCCTGTGATGCCACTGGTACCAAACTGTATCAGCTACCGAGTTCCTTCGGTTTCATCAGCAGCATAGAGAGGGGAAGCCTCATGGGCAACAGCTTGCCCTCCATATTGTACTGCTCCGGCCTGCATAATGGCTCCTATATCGACTTTGATGGCTAGAACACAATATCCATGGTCGACCCTGACCGATGGAGGCCAAAAAGATGATTACCTTCTGCACACCCCTATTGTTAAAACCTTGCAAGACTTTCAATGAACAATTTGGACACATCATCAAATCATAAACACAAAATTTTGCAGATGCTAGAAATCCTTGCAAGACTTTTGCAGATGCTAGAAATCCTTGCAAGACTTTCAATGAACAATTTGGACACATCATCAAATCATAAACACAAAATTTTGCAGATGCTAGAAATCCAGAGCAACACACACACACAAACTGCTGGAGGAACTCAGCAGGCCAAACAGCATCAATGGAGAGAAATAAACAGTTGACATTCAGACCAAGGTGGGGGTGGGTGATTTGATTCCATTTTAAAATTGTTTCCTCTGGTTTTACAACCAGTCATCCCACCAAAATATAACGTCACATTTCTCAGCATTAGAATTTCATCTGCCCACCCCAGCAGCAGGCTCCTTGCAGTTTATTACCATAAGGGAACAAAGGAAACAAGACTGGGTTCAAAATTTAGTCACTAACTTACAGAATGGAAAAGGAGACAGGAAATGCCTAATGCTTCTATTTCTTACATCCCTCTCAGTTCACCATCCCTCTAAATCTTGCGTCATCTGCAAATTTGGAAAATTGCTCTGTATTCTGAAGTCCAAGTTACTGATGTATATTAAAAGTAGTATAGATCCCTCAGAAGCTCCATTATACAGTTCCTTCAAGCCCAACAAATATTTTACTATTACTATTTCCTGTTACTCAGCCAGTTGTCTATCACTACGGTCCCTTTCAACCTAGATGGCAAGTTTATGATATGTGACACCTTTTGTTGGAATTCCAGAACTACCATATTGATCATATATCTACCATCAACCTATTTTATCATGTTAAACATAATTTGCATTTAACTGATCATGCAAGCTTTTCTAATTTGTGCACACTTTCACTATTATTTGAGAAATTGCTTTAGTTACTTGCACTGCTCTTTTGAAGGAACAGCTGCAGTTTTCCGGTCCT
This sequence comes from Hypanus sabinus, assembly GCF_030144855.1. Taxonomy (NCBI): domain Eukaryota; kingdom Metazoa; phylum Chordata; class Chondrichthyes; order Myliobatiformes; family Dasyatidae; genus Hypanus; species Hypanus sabinus. Next base: position 53,752,774 of record NC_082722.1, read on the forward strand.
CAGGCACCGCCTCCAGATGTTTGGAAGATTGTACCCAGGACGTCTGCAACTTTCTTCTATACTTCCCTCACAACTTAGGGTCCACCTGATCCCATTTGGACTAGGTGACCTATCCACTTTAAGAGCAATAGACAGTTCAAGTACCAAGTTTTGATTAAGTTTTAGCCAATCCATAATCTCTAAATAAGTTTTCTTACAAAAGCATTAAGTTTTGATGACACGACACGAATTCATTAACTATCATAGTGTATCCAGATCACAATAAGTACAAAATAATTTGATACGTTTGTGAAAAGTACAAGAGAGACTTGCCTCAAGAAATCCAAGATCATCTAAAAACGTCCGTACGTAGGTGATGATTTTGGCCCTGGTGATGAATTTCAGCCTCACGTAATCGTTTAATATCAGGTCCAGGTACCTCTGACGATATCTCGTTTCCTGTCATAACAAAGAATAAATGCTCATTCCAAGAAAAATCTCCCCCAGAAATATTCAAGAAATATACACCTAGTGGCCACTGTATTAGGTACACCTGCTTGTTAATGCAATTATCTAATCAGCCAATCATGTGACAGTAACTCAATGCATAAAAGCATGCAAACATGGTCAAGAGGTTCAGTTGTTGTTTAGACTGAACATCAGAATGGGGAAGAAATGTGATCCAAGTGACTTTGACTGTGGAGCGATTGTTGATGCCAGACAGGGTGGTTTGAGTATCTCAGAAACTGCTGATCTCTTCAGATTTTCATGCACAACAGTCTCTAGAGTTTACAGAGAGTGGTGCAAGAAACAATAAAAACATCCAGTGAGCAGCAATTCTGTGGGCGAAAGTGCCTTGTTAATCAGAGGGACCGGAGAATTGTCAGACTGGTTCAAGCTGACAGAAAGGTTACAGAAACTCAAATAGTCATGCATTACAACATGTCGACCCTTGAAGTGGATGGGCTACAGCAGCAGAAGACCACACTGGGTTCCACTCCTGTATCTAATAAAGTGGCCACTGAGTGCATATCCAAATACACACACACACTCACACAATTTTCAGTTTGCTAGTACCTAGGAAACAAGACAACTAGCTCATGAAAATAGTATTCCTTTAGTGATTTCAAGAATTTGCCAATACAACACAAAAGTTTCAAACATACCTGGCCATAACTTGGTATCAACTGCATGCAATTTTTAAGCAACTTGGGATTGGTCTTTGTCTTTGCAATGCCTAGAGCAGGCACTTTTACAAGCAAGATCATATTTAAGCTGATATTTCACTTTGTCTTAAAAGGAGGATGAATCAGGTTTTAATCTCATTGCGATGAGACAGGATGTCCGAATTTCATCCTCAGATCATAATCTAAGCAACACACAAGCATGGAAAACAGGGGAAGGCCATCTGGTCCTTTGAGATAGTACCATCATTAAGCAATCGTGTGGTACTCTACCTCAAAATCAAATGCCAGCTCTCTCTACACACTTTTTTTAATCTGGAACCCCATCTACCTTTTTCCTAAATATATTCAGCAGTTTAGCCTCTACATCATTATAGGCAGAACTGCACAAGTTCAAATGATGAAATTCCTCATCTTAGTATTGAACATCTTTTTATTTAGATACAGCACAGTAACAGGCCCTTCTAGCCCAATGAGCATACACTGCTCGAATACACACAAGAGGCCAATTAACCTTCTAAGCAATACGTCTTTGCGAGGTGGGAAGAAACCCACCCAGTCACAGGGAGAATGCACAAACTCCTTACAGACAGCAGCAAGTCGCTGGTACTGTAAAGCGTTGCGGTGACCTTTCCCTCATCTTGAGGCAGTGCCCCTTATTCTAGTCAACACGCAAGGAAACATGCTCCCTTCACCCCAGTCTATCAAAGATACAGTTAAAGCATCATTTACAACTGAGACTCATTGGAATTTCTTCTTGCAGAGCAGAGGATCTCTATCCCAAAGAATTGTGAGGCTAAGATTCTGGAGATATTTAAAGAAAAGGTAGATAGGTTTTTTTTTAAAAATAATTAGGCAATGGTACACTCTGTGGAACTGGCACAGAAGAGCAATTGAGGCCGTATACCTAATGGCATGGCAGGCTCTAGGCCAGGTGGCCTACGGGTTCCAAATTTGTGTCCAAATATTGCAGATTTCAATTAAACCCCATCCAATAATTCTAATCCCTGGTGAATATAGGACTGATTGATGCAACCCAGGTATAGCTGGTGAGCACAGCTCCAGTTATGATCACATCAAGATCTTGCAAAATCCTCGTAAGATGTCCTTGCTTCTATACTCAACTATCTCGAGTGAAGTCCAACAGACTATTTACCTTTCTAAACGCTTGCAGCCCTTCTATTTGCTCAGAGTGACTGGCGTACAAGGACCTTCTGATATCAGCTGGTAACATCTCACAATATTAACTACAACAATCTTTCCATTATTCCCACCTCGGGGATACTATAGTTATACCAACACTCTAGTATGTACCCATTTACTCAACCCTATTAAAAGGCCAATTTAGTTGACTCTCATGTGCCCTCTGAAATGACTCAGGAAGCCACTCAGTTGCACTGTAACTCGTGTATTAAAAGGAATAACTAAATGGATCGGAGAGCATCAATTTAAGCACCATTTGGTGGAGCAGACTCAATGGGCCAAATGGCCTAATTCCACTCCTGTATTTTAATGGTCAAATGTGGACGTGGTAGTGTTGCTCCCAGCCCCATTACTTCAAGATGGCAACGCGACGCAGTTTGCAGCAGCCTCTCTGGAGTTGACATCTGGTATTTGTCAAGCGGGGTGCCGTGCACTATCCTAATCTGATGAAAAACAGACGTGGGAGCACAGAGGAACATCTGGAAATCTCCAGGAAGGCCTGCTTCATTGCTGTTGCTGTTGTGAGGTCCGGGTCTCTGCTGGGAAAAATAGGCCCCCAGTCCTCGGGGTCGTGTTGCCAGTGGCCGGTGGCGGGAGCATCGTAGTGTGCCCGGCAGAGGATGGTGCTCAGAGAGGCTGTGCCAGAAGGGATGGTCGGAGGCTCGGAGGTTCAACGGACTCGGAGTCCGCTGCGGTCGGGGCGCTTTCACTGTGTGCTGCGTCTGCAAGGCTGAGTCTGGTGGTGCCTTGGTATTCCCTTCTGCTGCCTGTGTGGGATGACGAGTCTATCGGGACCCTGAGGACTTGTGGAAACTATGTGGTGGCTTATTTCGAACTTATAGTCTTTTACTGTGCCCATGCTCTGTTTTTTTTTAAATCAATTATGGTATTGTTTGCACTGTTGTAACTATATGTAACTATGTGGTTTTGTGTAGGTCTTGGAGCTTTAGTTTTTGGTTTGTTGGGTGGTAGAGTTGGTCTCCTGACTTGGTGTGTCTGGGTAGTCGTTTTGTCTGGTGGGTGTGGAGCTCCTTTCTGGGGAACGCACTAAGATGGTAGCGCGATATTAGTACGCAGCAGCCTCTCCGGACTCTGGATTTGGGGATTGCCAAATGTTATGTGGACTTTCTGGTGTAGTCTGTTTTGTGATGTGCTTTTGTGATATCATTCTGGAGGAACGTTGTCTCATTTTTTAACTGCATTGCATTGCAGTTGTGGTTTCTAAATAACAATAAACCGAAATTCAATTAAATCAACTTTGCAAGAAGCATCCAAGGACTGCCGGCTAAACCAGGGAAGCTGCTGAAGCAGCCCAAGAGTTGTCCTCACAGAATCATTCCTTCCAAATGACGTGCCAAACTCCTCCATCACTATCCCTCCTGTCTCACATGGTCACTCATCAACTTGATGAAAATATGCAAGAGCAAGTAGCACAAATTTTGGATTTGGATCGTTTATTGTTTTTGAATTAGGTTTTATTAACTGTCAAGAAACAAATTCACATGGGCCACCTACCTTGTCTCTGAGTCCAAAGTGCAAGTGAGGCAACATGTGCAGGCAGGGAGACAGTAGTTTTATCTCTGTGGGGATTATACTCAGTTCCCCTTTTTTGGTCTTTCCTGGGTTTCCCTCCACTCCAATAATATCACCACGTCGCAGCTTATTGTTTACCTTAATGAAAGCCTCTTCAGATTTGTAATTTCTATAACAATTAAAAACTCAGTTTAAATTAAAAATCACATAAAAAACTAAAGAGTATTTACACATTTAATTCAATTATTTCAGTTCCTACAGTTTACAAGTAGCAACATATTCCTTATACTAATATAATAAAATACAGTCACACTCAACTTTAAGCACTCTTTTAGTATAACTATTTTTGATGGTGGCATTATACGTGGCAAATTAGAAAGGTGCTTTTTAAGATGAAAAGCATTCTGGAAATTTAAGTTTCAGAAGTAAAGAAACAAACTGAGCAACTGAAACAAGTTTGTAGATGCAGTATTTAGCCTGTTCTGAATGATTATGAACAAAAATACATACCACTAATATTTTGCCAATTATCATCAAGGGGTAACATTTATTTAAAATAAATAGGTATTGTAATTGGAACAATTGAATCTTGTGCAGAAGTGTGCTTTCTGACGTTGAAGTGCAATCATGCAAAATGACTGCATTTTTGGCGAACAGCAACCGTATTTTGTAATTCAATATAAAATGCAGGCTTTAGTGCTTGATGATATTAGTTTAATTGCACAAAAATGTTCCATATCAATTCATTTTCAAGTATTTACAAAAGGAAAAGTAAATTTTAAACAATACTCATAAGAAACTACACTTGATACTTTTTCAGATGCAACAAGGTCTGAACGCAAAAAGCTTTGATGACTAATAGGGTTCAGGTTTTTAAGCATTATTTTTTTGCACAAAGACGCACTCCACTAACACACCTCCATCCATTTTCTGGGATTAATTATTATCAAGAACATTTTAAAGTAAAGTAATGTTTGCTATAAAATGTATATTGTAATGTTATACATTTTTATTGGGCTATACTTTATTCGGAGTTTGAAGAGATTCGGCATGTCAACAAATGTACTCAAAAACTTCCGTAGTTGTACTGTGGAGAGCATTCTGACAGGCTGTATTACTGCCTGGTATGGAGGGGCTACAGCATAGGACCGAAAGAAGCTACAGAAGGTTGTAAATTTAGTCGGCTCCATCTTGGGCACTAGCCTACCAAGTACCCAGGACATCTTTAGGGAGTGGTGTCTCAGAAAGGCAGCGTCCATTATTAAAGACGTCCAGCACCCAGGGCATGCCCTTTTCTCACTGTTACCATCAGGTAGGAGATACAGAAGCCTGAAAGCACACACTCAGTGATTCAGGAACAGCTTCTTCCCCTTTGCCATCTGAATCCTAAATGGACATTGAAGCTTTGGACACTAACTCACTTTTTTTAAAAAATATTTCTATGAAGTATTTTTTAAAGTATTTCTGTTTTTGCACATTTTTTAAAATCTATTCAATATACATAACTGATTTATTTATTTATTATGTTTTTCTCTCTCTCTGCTAGATTATGTATTGCATTGAACTGCTGCTGCTAAGTTAACAATTTTACGTCACATGCCAGTGATAATAAACTTGAATCCTAATGTCATTATAATCACATAATTGAGAGTATAAGAAATTGAAGCAGGTGTAGGTTATTCAGCTGTCATGCCTGCTCTGCCATTCAATAAGATCATGGCTGATCTTTTACTCAGCACAATCTCTCAACTCCTAAGAAAGGACAAATACACCTCATCGATATACATATTAAAACTATTCCAGTGAAGAAAAACAGCTTATTCCAATCTTTGCACATTGAAGTGAATAAGTCTATATAAAATAAACTTTAATTAAGTTATCTTTATCCCTGTGTTGAATGGGTTAGGTACATAAAAAACTACATAAATTAGGTGGTTCAGTTGTCCCTATGTAATCTAACTTACTTGGAATTTGCCATAACCTGTAGCTTGACGCTTTCACCACGAAGATCGTAGAAAATTAATTTTGCACCAGAGGCTCTTTTGGCATGGATACGACCTAGGAAAGTTAAGGTCCCAAATGTTTTTCAATATAAACTCACTTTGTAAAGGACACATTTGAATAAGACTCACATAAATATGTAAATTAGCCATTGCAGGTACTCTATTGAACAAAAAGAGAAATAATGCAAGTTTTGCAACAGATACAAGATGATAAAAGCCATAGATGAAGTGGAGAGCCAAAGAGATTTTTCCCCAGGGTGGAAATGGTTAATACAAAGGGGCATAATTTTAAAGCAGGGGTCCCCAAACCCCTCAGATAATAGTAGGGATCTACGGCATAAAAAAGGTTGGGAACCCCTGTTTTAAAATGATTGGAGGAATGAATGGGGGGGGGGGAGGGATGCACGAGCAAAGTTAGTTGTTGCTGTTGTAGTTGTTTTTACACAGAGAATGGTGAGCACATGGAACATGATACCAGGGGTGGTGGTAGAAGCAAATACATTAGGGTCGTTTAAGAAACACTGGGATAGGTACATAGAAGGAGGAAAACTGTGGGGCTATGTAGGAGGGAAGGGCATATGGGCCCAAGTTCCTGTAATGTGATGTAATGTTCTATGTTCCATATTCTAGAACATCCCAGTCCAGAGAATAATGAATATTTACTAACTTAAATCTAAAAGCAAAAAATAACCTGCATCTGATGGAAACCTAAATTTATGCATAAAATACTATAAACACGCAGCAAATCAGATAACATCAATGGAGGCAGAAAAAAAGATAAAAATTCAGATCGAAAAACCTTGGGAAATATTAGTAACCGTAAGTGCTTTAGGTTGGACGGAAAGGTGGAGAGAACAAAGGAAATGACCACAATGAGTGGCTTTGTGCCATTTATTCTGCCTTGGTCTCCACCCATAAGACATCCCCTAACACAATAGATTTTTCAGATATTGGAAATCCAGAGTAACACACACAAAAGGCCAGAGGAACTCAGCAGGTCAGGCAGCATCTATAGAAAGGAATGGAGTCGACAGTTTGAGCTAAGTCCTTTCATCAGGACAGACATTCCCAATGTTCTTTACACCCATTCCCTCCTCTCTGTAGCTACAGTATTTCAAGTTATAACTTTTCCTAGTTCTGGCAAAAGCTCATCGATCTGCATTTGCTATTTTTATCAATCTGATTTTGCTTGCATTTTAAAATCATTACAGCTGAAAAGGCAAGATGGTTATCTTATATAAATTATCAAATTTCAGTTACTACATAGTAGTTAAAAATGAAGCAAAATGTTTTTTGATTGATTTTTTTGCTTAGGTAAGAATACCATGTGGTGCTTGCCTTAATACAAACTTTGTAAAATGATATTATAAAATTAGTTGCGCTTTTAGGACAATTCAGTCTTTTCTCATCAGCATTATAATCACCAGCTTTTCAATTCCATTTTATTTATTTAACTGAACTTAAATTCTCCCACTATCACAGTAGGACTTAGACTAGCACGTTAGCCTTAAGTACAAAGGAAATGGATGGATTTCAGTAATAGGAAAAGTTCTGTTAAAGTTGTACAGGATACTGGTGAGAACACACCTGAGCTACTACTGTGTACAGATTTGTTTCCCTTATCTAACAAGGGGATATAGAAGCACTGGAAGACAATCTAAAATGCCAATGGTTTGATCTTAACTTAACTATGGCTGCATTCCTCTTGCTTTGGAAGTAGGGATTATGTTATAACAACTTAAAACTATTTCCAATATTAGCTTTAACAGGAGTTTGAGTAAAGTAAGGATGCTCCTTTGAAAAGCTCACCTGCCACAGACAAACAAACATCAGAGAGATGGTCTCCAGGCTGCAGATGATTATATTTTTCAATGAACTCTGTTAAGGATATATCTACATGGAATTTATGAGGATATGGATCCTCTTCAGTGCCCTTCAGTTGCTGGATGGCCTGTGTCCGTATTTTGTAATATTGCTGTAAAGAATATAGGATCAGAAACAAAGAGTAAATGTAAGCTACAGAACACTAGCTTAGAGTTTTTTTTTATATAAAGGTGTGTTACATACTCGTGACACATGACAGTGGTGCCCTTGTCATGTGACTGGGGTTGAAGCTGTACTGGACTTGAGGTGATGGTCTTGTGATGGTGGAATGACATCATTTTCCCGCCAGTAGAGATCATGTGACGGGTTTTTTTTTTACAGGTTATAAAAGGTAGACCCCACCCTGTGAGGAGGGGCAGTTCGTGGCTGGATTTGCCAAGTTGACTTCATGCCACTGCGTGTTTGAAGTGATGACGCAGTTTAGTTGAAGGATGAAGTTTTTATTTAATGCCTAAAGTTTAAAAGGTTAATGCCAACAGGTTCTTTATGATTCTGTTAGTTTGAGAATTAAAGGAGAGTGAAGATTCAAGGTTGGAAGTTAAAGATCGAGGAGAATCGCTTTCTACGGTGAAACGGGGGCGACCTTTGTTTGATCCTTATTTGGAAGGATTTCGTTTACTATCTTCGTGTTAATCCCTGGGTTTACCAGAAAGGATTGAAGGTAGTGGAGAAGGAAAGGTCAGTGCCTTTAAGCCGTTCTGTTTCGTAAATTCTTCGGTGGGAAGTTCGACGTCGGGGATCGAAGCAAGCGACGTGAAAGAGAACTTAAATCGTCCTGTAAAGTCTCTCCTTTTAAATGGACTGTGAGCATATCGAACTTTTGGCAATATCACTTTAAGAACTGTTTTGGAATATCACTTCAAAGAACTGTTTGAACAGCCGCTCAGCAGCTGTTTCCGGTTACGGTAGTGTTTGTTTACTTTTGGGGGGTTTGTTTTCTGTGTTTAATAAACGTGTTGTTTTATTATAAGAAACCCTTGCCGAACTCATATATTTATTGTTGCCTGAATACGTAACATTAAATATGGGGGCTCGTCCGGGATTGAATTTTTTGAGTTTACATGCTTGCTAACTTTTAAATCGGTGTTTTGGAAACGGGGATTACTCGGTTCTTTTGTTTGGCTTGTTGTGGTATTCGGCAGCAATGAATATTGATGAGTTTCTGGCTTCGCCAGCTGCAGAGGTGTTGGCGACGGCGAAAAAAACTGAGGTGTTTGAGATAGCTAGTAGATTGCAACTTAAAGGTATTTTGCAGACTACTTCTAAGGCTGTAATACAGAGGAAAATCGCGTCACACTATGTGGATTCGGGTGTTTTTGATGAATCGATTTTAGAGTCGTTTCAAATAAGTAAACTGGAGATGCAGTTGCAAATCGAACAAATGAAATTGGAACAAAGGAAAGCTGATTTGGAGAGGTGTAAATTGGAGGCAGAACAAAAGAAGAGAGAATTTGCATATGCAATGGAGGAATTAAAGTTTGGAAATCAGTCTTCTGGTTCTAAAAAAACGTTTGTTGCTAGTCAAGAAATTAAATTGGTCCCTCCATTTAGTGAAACAGAAGTGGAAAGGTATTTTCAACATTTTGAAACTATTGCTCTGATGTCAGAGTGGCCGAAAGATAAATGGTCAGTGTTGTTACAGAGTGTAATTAAAGGCAAAGCACAACAAGTTTACACAGCTTTAACAGCTGCACAAGCTCTTGATTATGATATTGTAAAGAGTCATATTTTAAACGCATATGAGTTAGTCCCAGAAGCATATAGGGAAAGATTCAGAAGTTTGAAAAAGTCTGTGGGAAAAACTTATGTGGTATTTGCCTATGATAAAGCTATGTGTTTTGAGAGATGGGTTTCTTCTAAAAATGTAAATGGGGACTATAATACATTGAGAGAGCTGATTTTAATGGAGGAATTTAAAAGAAGCATTCCTGTTGAAGTAAGGACCTACTTAAATGAGAAGGATACTGATAAATTGCAGGACTGTGCGAGATTAGCTGATGAGTATGTTTTGATCCATAAGAACAAATTTCCTCAGGGCAGAATTTTTAAGAGGAAAAATAACACGGAGACTCTAGATAAATTTGAAATTAAATCGGAGGTTAATGAGAAAGTTAATGAGAAAGGAAAGCCTGTGAAGGAAAGACAGTTTGGTCTTACTTGTAACTATTGTAAGAAGCCTGGCCATGTAATAGCTAACTGTTTCAAATTGAGAAAGAAAGAGAAGGAAGCAGTTCCAGATGCTTGTGTGCAACATACTGAAGAACCTGTAAAGTTACAGGGTTTGATAAAAACAAATGAGGCTTTGTTAGAGTCTGACCAAGTTAGAAAGGGATATGATCATTTTGTAACTGAAGGGTTTGTATCCTTGAAGGAAGGATCTACTCTGGTGCCAATAAAAATCCTTAGGGATACTGGTGCTTCTCAATCATTGATGTTAGACAGTGTGTTGAAGTTTAATGAAGAGTCTGATACTGGTGAGGTAAATTACATAAGAGGTGTTGGAAGTGATTTTATGCCTGTACATTTACATAAAGTAAATTTAAAGTCAGGGTTAGTTACTGGATTTGTTAAAGTAGGATTACAGCATAGCTTACCTGTGAAGGGTATTTCTTTATTGTTAGGTAATGACTTGGCAGGTGGACAAGTTTTTCCTGAAGTGCATTTGACAATGGAGTCAGAGGAACCAGAGTTGAATTCTAACACAGATTCTTCCTGTGTTGTGACTAGAGCTATGGCTAAAAAGATTGATGCGCAGAATGAGGTTGTTATTCAGGACTGTTCAACTCAGGATTCGAGTTTTGAGGATGTGTCAGAGACTTTCTTATCTTCGTTGTTTGAACAAGATTCTGGGAGTAAGTCTGACTATAAAGATTTATCTTTGTCTAGGAAGGAGATGATAGCAGAGCAGAATAGAGACTCTGAGATTATAAAATTAAGAGAGCAGGTTTTACTAGATAGTGAAATTGATAAGGTGCCAGTAGGATATTACTTGGAAAAAGGAGTGTTGATGAGGAAGTGGAGATCGCCTACAATTCCTGCAAGTGAGGATTGGAATGTTGTTTACCAGGTAGTTGTTCCAAAAGCTTATCGAAATGAGATTTTGACTTTAGCTCATAGTGTGCCTTTAGGTGGACATCAAGGGGTAAGGAAAACTGTGGACAAGATTTTAAAACATTTTTACTGGCCTGGTCTAAGAAAAGATGTGGCGATGTTTTGTAAAACGTGCCATACTTGTCAAATTGTGGGTAAACCAAATCAGGTTACACCAGTAGCTCCATTACAACCTATCCCAGCATTTGGTGAACCATTTTCTAAAGTTATTGTAGATTGTGTTGGTCCATTACCAAAGACAAAAACTGGTTATCAGTATTTGTTGACTATCATGTGTACTTCTTCTAGGTTTCCAGAGGCAGTACCACTTAGGAATATAAAAGCTAAGACTGTGACAAAGGCCCTTATAAATTTTTTTACTTATTTTGGATTACCTAAGGAGATACAAACTGATCAAGGCAGTAATTTTATGTCTGGATTGTTTCAACAGATAGTTTATAAATTGGGAGCTAAGCAAATCACTTCGTCTGCATACCATCCAGAATCGCAGGGTGCCTTGGAGAGGTTTCATTCTACCCTCAAGAATATGATTAGGACATTTTGTGTGGAAAATGAAAGTGACTGGAATGAGGGTATAAACTTACTTTTATTTGCAGTAAGGGAATCGGTACAGGAATCTTTAGGTTTTAGTCCATTTGAACTTGTGTTTGGGCATAGAGTTAGAGGACCTTTAGCTTTGTTGAAAGAACAGTGGATTAATAAGGAAGTACACACTAATTTGTTGGACTATGTGTTGAAATTTAAGGACAGGTTACATAAAGCTTGTAGTTTAGCTAAGGAAAATTTAAAGTTGGCTCAGGAGAAAATGAAGACTTGGTATGATAAAGACGCTAGGATGAGGATGTTTAAGCCTGGAGATAAGGTGTTGGTTCTTTTCCCAGTGCAGACAAATCCTTTACAAGCTAGATTTCATGGTCCTTATGAAATTGTGTCTAAAATTAATGATGTGGATTACGTGGTAAAAACTCCAGATCGTAGAAGGTCAACACAACTTTGCCATATAAATATGTTGAAACCATATTTTGAGAAACAATCTGATACTGACTGTTGTGGTTAGTGAGAATGAGTTTGATTTAACTAGGAACGTGATAGATGATTCATCTGACTTTCATTCTAAATCCAACATTGTTTCTGTTAGGTTACCAAATTCAACCATTCTGGAAAATATTGATGAAAAATTAGTACATTTACAGTTAGAGCAGAGACAATAGAGAAAGAATTGTTATCTCTTGTTTTAGCTTTGGAATATTTTGAGGTATATGTTAGTACAACTCAGAAACCACTTATTGTTTACACTGCTCATGATCCGTTAGTTTTTCTGAGTAAGATGAAAAACAAAAACAGAAGGTTATTAAATTGGAGTTTGATGTTACAAGAGTACAATATTGTGATAACTCATATTAAAGGTAAAGATAATGTGATTGCTGATTGTCTATCTCGATGTTGAATGTACACTGTAATTTTTTTTTTGGAGTGCTTTTTTTTTCAATTGTAACACTCCTACTGTATTGTGAGTTATAAGCTGTTATATGATGGTGTTGTGTATTGTATATGTTATAAAATTTATACCTTTGTTTTTCTTGTAAGCAATTGTTAAAAATTTTTGTTCTTGTCAGACCAAAAATGTTTTTTTTGGAGGGAGGTGTTACATACTCGTGACACATGACAGTGGTGCCCTTGTCATGTGACTGGGGTTGAAGCTGTACTGGACTTGAGGTGATGGTCTTGTGATGGTGGAATGACATCATTTTCCCGCCAGTAGAGATCATGTGACGGGTTTTTTTTACAGGTTATAAAAGGTAGACCCCACCCTGTGAGGAGGGGCAGTTCGTGGCTGGATTTGCCAAGTTGACTTCATGCCACTGCGTGTTTGAAGTGATGACGCAGTTTAGTTGAAGGATGAAGTTTTTATTTAATGCCTAAAGTTTAAAAGGTTAATGCCAACAGGTTCTTTATGATTCTGTTAGTTTGAGAATTAAAGGAGAGTGAAGATTCAAGGTTGGAAGTTAAAGATCGAGGAGAATCGCTTTCTACGGTGAAACGGGGGCGACCTTTGTTTGATCCTTATTTGGAAGGATTTCGTTTACTATCTTCGTGTTAATCCCTGGGTTTACCAGAAAGGATTGAAGGTAGTGGAGAAGGAAAGGTCAGTGCCTTTAAGCCGTTCTGTTTCGTAAATTCTTCGGTGGGAAGTTCGACGTCGGGGATCGAAGCAAGCGACGTGAAAGAGAACTTAAATCGTCCTGTAAAGTCTCTCCTTTTAAATGGACTGTGAGCATATCGAACTTTTGGCAATATCACTTTAAGAACTGTTTTGGAATATCACTTCAAAGAACTGTTTGAACAGCCGCTCAGCAGCTGTTTCCGGTTACGGTAGTGTTTGTTTACTTTTGGGGGGTTTGTTTTCTGTGTTTAATAAACGTGTTGTTTTATTATAAGAAACCCTTGCCGAACTCATATATTTATTGTTGCCTGAATACGTAACATTAAATATGGGGGCTCGTCCGGGATTGAATTTTTTGAGTTTACATGCTTGCTAACTTTTAAATCGGTGTTTTGGAAACGGGGATTACTCGGTTCTTTTGTTTGGCTTGTTGTGGTATTCGGCAGCAATGAATATTGATGAGTTTCTGGCTTCGCCAGCTGCAGAGGTGTTGGCGACGGCGAAAAAAACTGAGGTGTTTGAGATAGCTAGTAGATTGCAACTTAAAGGTATTTTGCAGACTACTTCTAAGGCTGTAATACAGAGGAAAATCGCGTCACACTATGTGGATTCGGGTGTTTTTGATGAATCGATTTTAGAGTCGTTTCAAATAAGTAAACTGGAGATGCAGTTGCAAATCGAACAAATGAAATTGGAACAAAGGAAAGCTGATTTGGAGAGGTGTAAATTGGAGGCAGAACAAAAGAAGAGAGAATTTGCATATGCAATGGAGGAATTAAAGTTTGGAAATCAGTCTTCTGGTTCTAAAAAAACGTTTGTTGCTAGTCAAGAAATTAAATTGGTCCCTCCATTTAGTGAAACAGAAGTGGAAAGGTATTTTCAACATTTTGAAACTATTGCTCTGATGTCAGAGTGGCCGAAAGATAAATGGTCAGTGTTGTTACAGAGTGTAATTAAAGGCAAAGCACAACAAGTTTACACAGCTTTAACAGCTGCACAAGCTCTTGATTATGATATTGTAAAGAGTCATATTTTAAACGCATATGAGTTAGTCCCAGAAGCATATAGGGAAAGATTCAGAAGTTTGAAAAAGTCTGTGGGAAAAACTTATGTGGTATTTGCCTATGATAAAGCTATGTGTTTTGAGAGATGGGTTTCTTCTAAAAATGTAAATGGGGACTATAATACATTGAGAGAGCTGATTTTAATGGAGGAATTTAAAAGAAGCATTCCTGTTGAAGTAAGGACCTACTTAAATGAGAAGGATACTGATAAATTGCAGGACTGTGCGAGATTAGCTGATGAGTATGTTTTGATCCATAAGAACAAATTTCCTCAGGGCAGAATTTTTAAGAGGAAAAATAACACGGAGACTCTAGATAAATTTGAAATTAAATCGGAGGTTAATGAGAAAGTTAATGAGAAAGGAAAGCCTGTGAAGGAAAGACAGTTTGGTCTTACTTGTAACTATTGTAAGAAGCCTGGCCATGTAATAGCTAACTGTTTCAAATTGAGAAAGAAAGAGAAGGAAGCAGTTCCAGATGCTTGTGTGCAACATACTGAAGAACCTGTAAAGTTACAGGGTTTGATAAAAACAAATGAGGCTTTGTTAGAGTCTGACCAAGTTAGAAAGGGATATGATCATTTTGTAACTGAAGGGTTTGTATCCTTGAAGGAAGGATCTACTCTGGTGCCAATAAAAATCCTTAGGGATACTGGTGCTTCTCAATCATTGATGTTAGACAGTGTGTTGAAGTTTAATGAAGAGTCTGATACTGGTGAGGTAAATTACATAAGAGGTGTTGGAAGTGATTTTATGCCTGTACATTTACATAAAGTAAATTTAAAGTCAGGGTTAGTTACTGGATTTGTTAAAGTAGGATTACAGCATAGCTTACCTGTGAAGGGTATTTCTTTATTGTTAGGTAATGACTTGGCAGGTGGACAAGTTTTTCCTGAAGTGCATTTGACAATGGAGTCAGAGGAACCAGAGTTGAATTCTAACACAGATTCTTCCTGTGTTGTGACTAGAGCTATGGCTAAAAAGATTGATGCGCAGAATGAGGTTGTTATTCAGGACTGTTCAACTCAGGATTCGAGTTTTGAGGATGTGTCAGAGACTTTCTTATCTTCGTTGTTTGAACAAGATTCTGGGAGTAAGTCTGACTATAAAGATTTATCTTTGTCTAGGAAGGAGATGATAGCAGAGCAGAATAGAGACTCTGAGATTATAAAATTAAGAGAGCAGGTTTTACTAGATAGTGAAATTGATAAGGTGCCAGTAGGATATTACTTGGAAAAAGGAGTGTTGATGAGGAAGTGGAGATCGCCTACAATTCCTGCAAGTGAGGATTGGAATGTTGTTTACCAGGTAGTTGTTCCAAAAGCTTATCGAAATGAGATTTTGACTTTAGCTCATAGTGTGCCTTTAGGTGGACATCAAGGGGTAAGGAAAACTGTGGACAAGATTTTAAAACATTTTTACTGGCCTGGTCTAAGAAAAGATGTGGCGATGTTTTGTAAAACGTGCCATACTTGTCAAATTGTGGGTAAACCAAATCAGGTTACACCAGTAGCTCCATTACAACCTATCCCAGCATTTGGTGAACCATTTTCTAAAGTTATTGTAGATTGTGTTGGTCCATTACCAAAGACAAAAACTGGTTATCAGTATTTGTTGACTATCATGTGTACTTCTTCTAGGTTTCCAGAGGCAGTACCACTTAGGAATATAAAAGCTAAGACTGTGACAAAGGCCCTTATAAATTTTTTTACTTATTTTGGATTACCTAAGGAGATACAAACTGATCAAGGCAGTAATTTTATGTCTGGATTGTTTCAACAGATAGTTTATAAATTGGGAGCTAAGCAAATCACTTCGTCTGCATACCATCCAGAATCGCAGGGTGCCTTGGAGAGGTTTCATTCTACCCTCAAGAATATGATTAGGACATTTTGTGTGGAAAATGAAAGTGACTGGAATGAGGGTATAAACTTACTTTTATTTGCAGTAAGGGAATCGGTACAGGAATCTTTAGGTTTTAGTCCATTTGAACTTGTGTTTGGGCATAGAGTTAGAGGACCTTTAGCTTTGTTGAAAGAACAGTGGATTAATAAGGAAGTACACACTAATTTGTTGGACTATGTGTTGAAATTTAAGGACAGGTTACATAAAGCTTGTAGTTTAGCTAAGGAAAATTTAAAGTTGGCTCAGGAGAAAATGAAGACTTGGTATGATAAAGACGCTAGGATGAGGATGTTTAAGCCTGGAGATAAGGTGTTGGTTCTTTTCCCAGTGCAGACAAATCCTTTACAAGCTAGATTTCATGGTCCTTATGAAATTGTGTCTAAAATTAATGATGTGGATTACGTGGTAAAAACTCCAGATCGTAGAAGGTCAACACAACTTTGCCATATAAATATGTTGAAACCATATTTTGAGAAACAATCTGATACTGACTGTTGTGGTTAGTGAGAATGAGTTTGATTTAACTAGGAACGTGATAGATGATTCATCTGACTTTCATTCTAAATCCAACATTGTTTCTGTTAGGTTACCAAATTCAACCATTCTGGAAAATATTGATGAAAAATTAGTACATTTACAGTTAGAGCAGAGACAATAGAGAAAGAATTGTTATCTCTTGTTTTAGCTTTGGAATATTTTGAGGTATATGTTAGTACAACTCAGAAACCACTTATTGTTTACACTGCTCATGATCCGTTAGTTTTTCTGAGTAAGATGAAAAACAAAAACAGAAGGTTATTAAATTGGAGTTTGATGTTACAAGAGTACAATATTGTGATAACTCATATTAAAGGTAAAGATAATGTGATTGCTGATTGTCTATCTCGATGTTGAATGTACACTGTAATTTTTTTTTTGGAGTGCTTTTTTTTTCAATTGTAACACTCCTACTGTATTGTGAGTTATAAGCTGTTATATGATGGTGTTGTGTATTGTATATGTTATAAAATTTATACCTTTGTTTTTCTTGTAAGCAATTGTTAAAAATTTTTGTTCTTGTCAGACCAAAAATGTTTTTTTTGGAGGGAGGTGTTACATACTCGTGACACATGACAGTGGTGCCCTTGTCATGTGACTGGGGTTGAAGCTGTACTGGACTTGAGGTGATGGTCTTGTGATGGTGGAATGACATCATTTTCCCGCCAGTAGAGATCATGTGACGGGTTTTTTTTACAGGTTATAAAAGGTAGACCCCACCCTGTGAGGAGGGGCAGTTCGTGGCTGGATTTGCCAAGTTGACTTCATGCCACTGCGTGTTTGAAGTGATGACGCAGTTTAGTTGAAGGATGAAGTTTTTATTTAATGCCTAAAGTTTAAAAGGTTAATGCCAACAGGTTCTTTATGATTCTGTTAGTTTGAGAATTAAAGGAGAGTGAAGATTCAAGGTTGGAAGTTAAAGATCGAGGAGAATCGCTTTCTACGGTGAAACGGGGGCGACCTTTGTTTGATCCTTATTTGGAAGGATTTCGTTTACTATCTTCGTGTTAATCCCTGGGTTTACCAGAAAGGATTGAAGGTAGTGGAGAAGGAAAGGTCAGTGCCTTTAAGCCGTTCTGTTTCGTAAATTCTTCGGTGGGAAGTTCGACGTCGGGGATCGAAGCAAGCGACGTGAAAGAGAACTTAAATCGTCCTGTAAAGTCTCTCCTTTTAAATGGACTGTGAGCATATCGAACTTTTGGCAATATCACTTTAAGAACTGTTTTGGAATATCACTTCAAAGAACTGTTTGAACAGCCGCTCAGCAGCTGTTTCCGGTTACGGTAGTGTTTGTTTACTTTTGGGGGGTTTGTTTTCTGTGTTTAATAAACGTGTTGTTTTATTATAAGAAACCCTTGCCGAACTCATATATTTATTGTTGCCTGAATACGTAACAGGTGCAGCATTAGAAAACAAAAGTTCATAAGAATAATCAGACAACCATAGGCTCTGAGCTAAATCAGGAAGCTCCAGCACAAAGACCAAAGGCTCAGCATAAAAAGGATAAATTTAGATGATGTTGTTATGGGAGAATAGGAAGCCTGGACGGCCAGTGAGCACTACTCAGGGTTTTCAGAATGTAGGTTCAACCGTGTACAAAACATTTAAGTAAATAGGGAAAGACAAAGTATTGCAAGGACACAACCTACTGACACGAATGGGGGTGAGTGGGAGGGGGGTGATTGTTGCTTTTGCTGCTGCTTGTGCTGGGGTGGGGAAAGGGGGTCTTCAGGGTTTTGGTATTTCTATCGTTTATTCTATGGGGTCTTGTTTCATGGGTGTCTATGAAGAGCACAACTTTCTGGTTCGTATACTGTATATATATTCTGATATTAAATGAAACTGAAAGCCTTAAAAACAAAAATCTAAAAGCAGGAGATTTTTAGGTGAGGATGTTACTGGACTCAAATATATTAATACAAGAACACAAGACTGAACAACGGAACTTAGGATGATGGCGCCTAACGGCAACTCCTTTGCTTGCATCTTCAGAAACAGCTCTATTTCTATCTTGGATATCTTTTTTTTCCCCCTTTCAAGGTTCTCTTGAAGACTCCAACCTGGAGTTACATGCTGACTTTGTTTTTTTGCGAAAATGGGACAACCGGCCATTTTTCGATATCCCATGGATGCAGCCTGGGAGACTAGCCTGCCTTCAGGGTGCTGGATTTTCGGGGCTCCGGAGATGGGCTGATCCAAGGCTGGTGCCGCCATCTGATGCACCTGTTGCTGCTGGCGGTGTGTCCAGAGACCCGAGTTCTTTGGGCACAGGGCTCGGAAAAAGCGACGCAACAGGCTTTTAACACCACAAATCAGCGAGTTGTTTCCCCACTCACTGCAAAACATGGACACCTCTTTCCCTTATTAGAAAGCGAGAGAGAGTTTGTGGTACGTCAAATTACCAGGTGAATGAATAGTCTTTGGGGAACTGCAAGTCTGTGTCTTTATTGATGCTTTGCTGCATGCTTGAGTGCTCCGTGGGAGGCACCGATGCTTTTTTGCTGGTGGGGAGGGGGGAGTTGCCTTGCTGCTGCTTGTGCGTGGGAGGGGGGAAACTGGAGTTCGAACATTTAACTGTCATTCATTCTTTGGGGCACTCCTCTGCTTTTGTGGATGTTTGTGAAGAAAAAGAATTTCAGGATGTATATTACATACATTTCTTTGACATTAAATGTACCTACCTATTGGGTATAGCAATACTATGACCACTTTGTACTGCAACGGACTTTATTGTTCTAATTGTATATTTGCAAATAGCTTATGTTTTATTTATATTTGTCCTCATCCTATTTTAGTTATATCCTTCCAACATCACAAAACAATGTTTAGACCTTGCCCCTTCTCTGAAGGTGACTGAGAGGTAGAGAATTTAAAAAAACCCTTGTACTGACATTAGGGTCCAAAGTCTCCTCATCTCCACCCAGGCTGACTTCATGGACTTTTGTGTCTTTCACAGCTTCCCTTTCAGCCAGTTCTTTAGCTCTTATCTCCTTCTCAGCAGCTTTCTTCTCTGCTTTCATTCGCCTCTTCAGCTCACTGCAGAAATTAGACCAGGGGTCAATTACAAAGATGTGTTCACAAGAGCAATCATTCCAATACTGCAATGTTAATTTAAAACCTAAGGAAATTTGGTTCGATACAATCAGTACAAACAATTGTAATTTCCTTTTGCACTTTACTAACAAACATGAATAGAAAGTAGAAAGTAAATGGAAAGAAAATAGAAAGTGAAATAGAAAGCTCATGAAAATATCCCCAAAGTTATTAATAAGTTTTGCTAAGACAAAAACCATTCAATTAAAACTTACTTTTGTGTTTGTTTAAACAAAAAAAAAGTACCTAAAAAAGACAAATTAAATTAAGTTTTAATACAAAATAATTCAGGAGTGGTAGTGCTCACAGCAAAGAATGACAAAACCTGTAAAAGAATATTTGATACCAGCTCCAAAGTAGTATTAAAAAGCTACAGAACATAGAACAAAATTAGAGGAAGCGATAAAAAACAAACCGTCAGAAATAAATAAAAATTGCTCACATTTCAGAATGTAAATCATCAAGTGTTCAGACCATACAGCAATGAAATGTCAAAGTTGGAGATTCAAGTTTCCAAACTGCTACCTAATTTCTTGTCCATTTACAGGAAAATACATTATACTGCCATACTCATCCCCACCCATTATATGCATTATAGCCAAAAACGACAGAAATATTAACAGTAATAAGCTCATTGTTGAAAATAATTGGCATTATATATTAGTGAAGATGATCTACTCAACAACAAACATGAACAGCATTTTAAACAGTTATTTGTAAATTGTACTGCTGTTTCTCCAACTATCACTGGCCCAACTAATCTCTCTTCCCTTCAAATTAGCCAATGGGGTCCCTTGTGATAACATACAGTATGTGTCAGTGCTCAGGGCGCTTTCTTCAAAAGGGCATAACGCAGAGAAGTGCAATTGTAGTTCATACACTATTGTCAATTCCATTGTATTAAAACAGTTTCTTATTCTACATCATGCTAATGAGGTTTCTATTCTGTTTAAGGCAATTTAAAAACTCATTTATGATGAAAAAAGGTTGGCTACTTGAACAACCTGAGAATGTCTAAATATGGAACAAAGCACTACCAACCTTTTTTCATCATGTAGACTCTTCTGGAAAAGGGCAGGAAAGGAAGCAAGTCTGTACATTGGCACCTTTCCCCAGTGACCCCTGACTTTGCAGACTTCGGCTACCTGCAGCCCAAGAAGCCTATGTATAGTTCTGGCCATCATAATGAACCGTCACAGTCTTGTCTCATTTACAAAACACTTAATACCTAATAAAAAAAAGATAGATGGTATCAGACTATTAAAGCTCCAATGAGTGATTGCTTTAATCCAATTACTGTGAGGTGACTGATTCAAGCATTGTTTTATGGATAGTGTAAAGAAGCAGAAAACGCTGGAAATACTCGAAAAACCCAGGCGACATCTCTGCAAAGAAAACCCGAAACACTAACTGCTTCATCTCCACAAAACTGTTCCTTCCTCCCACCACCATCAAATAGTACACTACTGCTTGTTAGATGGCCAATCCAGTCTGTAGACCAGGGGTACAACCAGAACTTCCAGGCCCACAATCCTCGAAAGTGACCATCTTCAGTACTCTCTGTGGTAGCTCACCACTTTTTCATCACTAATGGTGTAATTTATAGGAACTCCAAAAGAGATTAAGGTACACAGATGTCAGGCCGAACATTAAAAGTAGGATATTGTGCCAGTCAGTAATAGAAATGCAATAACCTTAATTTCTTCTTTTTTGAGGCATTGTATGTGTTGTTACTTCAATGTACTTGTACTATTTTTGAATAATAACAATAAGATTTGAAAGAAATGCAATAAACTAGGCATTGTCGGTGAATGGCGTGGTGGTTTTAAATTTACTGTTGCTACTCCTCAATATAAAATGTAGACAGAAAAAAAGCTGCATAGGTGTTTCCTCCCATTATCAGAGTGGTGTAGACTCGATGTGCCAACTGGCCTGAATCTGCTCCCATGTCTTACAGTCCCCTTATCCCCCTTTTAGCAGCTTGCTGTGAACAGGCTGACCTGCTGGTTCAATTTCCTGGAAGAAACTCTATCACAATGCCACGTCTGAAGCAGCAGCTTTCAATGCAATATTCAAAATAAGAATTTAGACTACCCAGCCCAGCATAGAATTACAATATATTAGTTTTGTCATAGCTGGAATATCATGTTTAGCTCTGGCTCCCACACCACGAGTGAGATGATGAGAAGAGTTCACCCGAATGTTACGTGGGATTGCATATTTCTGTTGTGAGGATAGAATGGATAGGCTACATTTGTTTTCCTTGGAACAGAGGTAGGTGAGGGAGTCCTGAGAAAGGTATCCAAAATTATGAAAGGATAGATAAGGTAGTTAACAAGAAAAAAAATCCCCCATGGCAGAGCTACTTAAGACAAGAGAGCATAGGTTTAGGGTGTGGAGAAAGATGGTTAGATGCAATCTCAGAAATAACTTATTTACTCAGTTGGTAATGCACTGCCTGAAAAGATGGTGGAAGCAGATAATCTCGTTACTTATAAAAACACCCTGGTGTGCACTTGAATACGAGGAAATCTGCAGATGCTGGAAATTCAAGCAACAAACACAAAATGCTGGTGGAACGCAGCAGGCCAGGCAGCATCTATAGGAAGAATCTATAGGAAGACTGTACTTTTTCCTATAGATGCTGCCTGGCCTGCTGCGTTCCACCAGCATTTTGCGTGTGCTGGTGTGCACTTGAATTGCCATGGCATTGTAGATTTAAAATATTTGAGTTCCCAGAATTTCAGATTGATTACAACTATCAGCTTAACGTAACACCAATACAACAACTTCCATTCACCCATCTTCTCCCGATAGCTTTACAATTTTTTTTTAAATTTCAGATTCTCATTCACTATCTTTCTGAGCACCATATTGGAATCAATCTCCACCAACACCCTCTTGCATTGCACTTCACACTTCAGTCACTCACTGGCTGAAACACCAATGCCCTTGAACACAAAGTAGTGGATATGGTCCAGTCCATCAAAGGTAAAGTCTCCCCCCACCCCCCCAACTACTGATCACATCTACATGAAGCACAGTCACAGGAGGGCAGCATCCATCATCAAGGAACCCCACTACCCAGGATATGTTCTCTTCTTGCTGTTGCCATTGGGAAGAAGGTGCAGAAGCCTTAGGACTTTCACCACCAGGTTTAGAAACAGTTACAACCCTTCAGCCTTCAGGCTCTTGAACAAAGGGGATAACTTTACTTGCCCCATCACTGAAATGTTCCCAAAACCGATGGACTCACTTTCAAGGGCTCTTCATCTTAACTTCCCAATATTTATTGCTTTTTCAATATCATTATCCTTTATGCTTGCATTTGTAAAGTTCGTTGTCCCCTGCACTCTGGTTGAACGCCGGAGTTGGGGCCGTCGTTATACTTCTATTATAGTAATTATTCTACAGATTTTTTGAGTACACCCACATGAAAATAGATCTTAGTATATGGTGACACATATGTATTTGGATAATAACATTTATTTTGAACTTTGGAGAGTGTTGGACATGACACCATCGTTTTATACCATTCTTGAAATTAGTCGCCGGATAGCCGCTTGTGAGCGATTCATACCCCGACTGCCCAAAATCTTACCACTACCTAACAGAGCACAGTGCCCTCACCAGTGAAGCTCCAAAAACATTTACGAAACTAAAAAGAATGCTGAATAAAGCATTAGCAACTATTTTTTTAAAAAATTGCAAATGATGTAAAGCGGATGTTGAAAATCAAAAGTGAAACAGAAAATGGTGATAACAGGGAGCAATTGTTCTCACCCAAAATCTTTGACCAGACTGTTTCCCTATCCATAAAATGCTTCCAGACAGAAAGTTTTTCCAGCGTTATTTTTATTCCGCCACATTCTATCCTGTCAGATACGTTCTTTTTCAAAGTGAAATTAATGTGCTGGAACTCATTCGCACCGTAAGATCACCTTCACAACCAACAATCAGAAAGGCTCTCAAGGACAATTTGAAAAGAGTGAAAGCAGGAATTTTAAAAAGAACGCATGGATTTTAGCTGCCGGAGAAGCCGGTATGGAAGAGAGCATTGCGGGATATGTAGTTCCAAATACCTCGACCTCCGCAGCTGGCCATTAAAAAGAACTACAATTCCCAACGTGCACTATGTCACACAGCCTGACGTAATCGCTCAAAGCGAAATGTGCCCATGAGGAGATGTTCGAAAGACTTGAATTTTAACTGTTGGGAGCAGCTAGTGAGAATCTAGTGCAATACGGTTATTGTTATGTTGTTAGTCTAATGGGAACGGCCATAACAAGTAGAGAAGTTACTTACTTTTTGCTTAGTTTACCGTCTCCGTCCGCCGCCACCGCTGTTGCCGCTGTTTCCGCCATGTTGGTACCAGACGCCGAGAGAGTGAGCTACGCCTCACTTCGCATTTCCTCAGCAATGTCACCGTAGCAGGGGCGGATCCTATTTATTTCCCCCTGAACCCTTTATTGGCAGCAAAACTAGCTTTTCAAATATTACTTACTTCTTCGAAAATAAATATTGACCAGCGGTGGCCTGTTAATTTACATGAAGACCTATAGCAATCTTGCTGCCCTGAGACTTTGCTGAAATAATCCACAACTGTTTTTCTGTTCATTGCTTCAGTAGGTTACACATCGATCGTAATAGAACCTCACTGCTGCTAAATTATGCTGATGAAACACTGAGTCTGTTTCTCCTTTTGCGGATGACTATCTCTTAAGATTTTCAAATTTCCAGCATCCATAGTTTTTCTCTGATTTAAAATTGCAACTTGGTCTGAAAGTTAAAGGAGTAAGGGAAACAAACTTAATTGGCTTTTCTTAAGACAAACAATGTAAATTGTCTAGAGTCTAGACAAATATGCTGAGCAGAACATAATTTATAAATGCTGCTAAAATTCCTAAAATCTGCAATCTGATCATTTCAAAGTGAAACCCAATAGCATGAATTTCAGCGATGCTTCACTACCAAATGAACACAATGCCTTCTATGCCCGCCATGAAAGGGAGAACACAACTATAGCTGTGAAGATCTCTGCTGCACCTGATGATCCTGTGATCTCTGTCTCAGAGGCCGATGTTAGACTGTCTTTAAAGAGAGTGAACCCTCGCAGGGCGGTAGGTCCCGATGGAGTACCTGGTAAGGCTCTGAAAACCTGTGCCAACCAACTAGCGGGAGGATTCAAGGACATTTTTAACCTCTCACTGCTATGGGCAGAAGTTCCCACTTGCTTCTAAAAGGCAACAATTATACCAGCGCCTAAGAAGAATAATGTGGGCTGCCGTAATGACTATCGCCCGGTAGCACTCACAACGACAGTGATGAAATGCTTTGAGAGGTTGGTAATGACTAGACTGAACTCCTGCCTCAGCAAGGACCTGGACCCATTGCAATTTGCCTATTGCCACAATAGGTCAACAGCAGATGCAACCTCAATGGCTCTCCACATGGCTTTAGACTACCTGGACAACACAAAACACCTATGCCAGGATGCTGTTCATTGACCATAGCTCAGCATTTAATACCATCATTCCCACAATCCTGATTGAGAAGTTGCAGAACCTAGGCCTCTGTACCTTCCTCGACTTCCTAACTGGCAAAACACCATCTCTACGAATTGGTAATAACATCCTCCTCGTTGATGATCAACACTGGTGCACCTTAGGGGCGTGTGTTTAGCCCACTGCTCTACTCTCTATATACACATGACTGTTTGGCTAGGCATAGCTCAAATACCAGCTATAAATTTGCTGATTAAAAAGCAGAACATTGGATAAAGAGAGGCAAGGGTAAAGAGACAAGGAATGTGATGTGAATTGAGATGCAGAGTTGAGGTTACCAATATTACTCATGAATGGCAAATACTGATAGAGTCTTTCAAGCTCAGCTTCCTGCAACTCCTCCACTATCTCCTTTTCACTGGCGCATCTGAAACTGAGGAGCCCAATATCCTTGTCGGTAGGTTTGCTAGAGCTGCTGGGGAGCGGTTAGATTGCTTAATTAATTTTAAATTGATTTGGCAGGGGAGGGGAACCAGAGTGATAGGGCTGAGGATAGTAGGGCTTTTGGTTTACAAGCAGAGACAGTGTGCAGTGACACTGTCAGGAAGCAGATGATAGGGCAAAATTGCAGTCAGACTTGCAGTGCGAAAGGGGGACAAAATCAAAAAGGGTGATGGATATAGGGCTTGAAGGTGTTATGTTTGAATGCACACAGTGCACAGAATAAGGTAGATAATCTTGCAGCACGGTTAGAGATTGGCAGGTATGATGTAAGACCATAATATATAGGAGCGAAGTAGGCCATTCAGCCCATCATGGGCATCACTGAGAAGTTGCTGATAGAAGATTATAATTAGGAGCTTAACATACAAGGATACAAGTTGTATCAAAAGAACAGACTGGTAGGCAGGGGAATGATGTGGCTCTGTTGATAAAAATAAATGAAATCAAATCCTTAGAAGCAGGTGACATAGGATTGGAAGCTGTAGAATCCTTGTGGGTAGAGTTAAGAAACTTCAAAGGAATTATATACAGGCCTCCAAATTGTAGCTGGGATGTGGGCTACAAATTACAATGGGAAATAGAAAAGGCACGTCAAAAGGACAATGTTACGATAGTCATGGGGAATTTCAGTATGCAGGTAGATTGGGAAAATCAAGTTGGTGCTGGATCCGAAGAGAGGATTTAACGAATGCCAACAAGATGGCTTTTTAGAGTAGCATGTGGTTGAGCCCACTAGGAGTCAGTTATTCTGGACTGGGTGTTGTGTAATGAACCAGATTCGATTAGAGAGCTTAAGGTAAAGGAACCCTTAGGATAGAATGATGATAATATGATAGAATTCACCCTGCAATTTGAGAGGGAGAAGCAAAAGTCAGGTGTATCACTATTACAATGGAGTACATGGGCATGAAAGAGCAGCTTGCCAAAGTTGAGTGGAAGGGAACCACTAGCATGGATAATGGCAGAGCAGCAATGGCTGGAGTCTTAGGGAGCAATTCAGGATAGATACATCCCGAAGAAGTATTCTAATGACAGGATGAGACAATTGTGGCTGACAAGGAAAGTCAAAGAGAGAGCATTTATTAGAGCAAACATTAGTGGAAAGTTAGAGGATTGGGAAACTTAAAACCAACAGAAGGCCATGGGGGGAGGGGAGATATTAACGTAATCTAGTGAACAATATCAAAGAGGATACCAGAAATCTTTTCAGATTTATAGAGAGTAAAAGAGAGGTGAGAGTAGATATTGGACCATTGGAAAATGATGCTGGAGGGGTAGTAATGGGGAACAAGGAAATGGCAGATGAACTGAATAAGTATTTTGCATTAGTCTTCACTTTGGAAGCAGTATGACAGGAGTTAGAAATTGTCAGGGGGCAGAAGTGAGTGCAGTTGCTGCTACTAGGGAGAAGGTGCTTGGGAAACTGAAACATCTAAATTAGATATGTCACCTGACCCAGGGTTCTGAATAGATTGTGGAGGCATTAATAATGATAATTCAAGAATCAATAGATTCTGGCATGGTTCCAGAGGACTGGAAAATTGCAAATGTCACTCCATTGTTCAAGAATGAAGGGAGGCAAAAGAAAATAAATTACAGGCCAGTTAGTCTGACATCAGTAGTTGGGAATATTTTGGAGTAGACTGTTGTGAATGAAGTTTCGGAGTACTTGGGGGTACATGATAAAATAGGCCGAAGTCAGCAAGGTTTCCTTATGGGAAAATCTTGTCTGACAAATCTGTTGGAATTCTTTGAGGAAATAACAGACAGTATAGACCAGGAGTCAGCAACCTTTACCACTGAAAGAGCCACTTGGACCCGTTTCCCACAGAAAAGAAAACACTGGGAGCCGCAAAACCCGTTTGACATTTAAAATGAAATAACACTGCATACAACATTTTGTTTTGCCTTTATGCTATGTATAAACAAACTATAATGTGTTGCATTTATGAAATTGATGAACTCCTGCAGAGAAAACGAAATTACATTTCTGCATGCAACAGAAACATTTTGAACTCCGAAAAAAAGACGTTAGGTTAAAGGTTACTTTTAAGTAAAATACTCAACGTCTATTTGAGTCCTTCTTGTATTTATGAAAAACGCCAAACTTAAATTGTCCGCCAGCAGCAAATCAAAAATAACATCAGCCAGCTGTCAGCCTGAAAAATAAAAGGACTATTTCACTGAACAATGAAAACATATGAATATACGTAAAATAATAGGCAATTAAAATATTTATCATACTTGTTCAGGTTGACTCACACCTG
Organism: Hypanus sabinus; assembly: GCF_030144855.1. NCBI lineage: Eukaryota > Metazoa > Chordata > Chondrichthyes > Myliobatiformes > Dasyatidae > Hypanus > Hypanus sabinus. Next base: position 53,780,708 of record NC_082722.1, read on the forward strand.
ACAATGCAGTCGTATTCAGTAGGGATGGATCGATGCTTAGGGGAGTGACCGGGAAGGATAATGTGTTTTTTTCCTCTCTGAACTCACAGAAGCGTTTCCCAAACGATGTTTGCATTGCGATGATTGCAGAATGTAAATACTCCGAATTTACCATGTCGTGACATTGTTTGAACTCTCTCAAATTGGGCAAGTGAGACAATGTGCCTTTCTGTAAATCTCTGGCAAGCAACGTCAACTTGCGCTCGAATGCCAAAACATCCTCCAACATGTGCAGGGCTGTACGTCCTTACCCCGTTGAAGAGCTGTGTTCAGCGTGTTCAGGTGCGCTGTCATGTCTACCATGAAGTGTAGCTTTTCCAGCCACTCTGGCTGTTCCAGCTCAGGAAAGTTGAGCCCTTTGCTGCCCAGGAAAGTTTTCACTTCTTCCAGACACGCGACAAAGCGTTTCAGCACCTCCCCTCTGGACAGCCAGCGATAAAAACACGTAGCGGTTGCTACACGCAGTCAGTAAACTGCAGTCAAAGATAGCTTTATTCGAACTAAACAGCCTTGCTTTTAAGCCTCCCTCAACCCGTCCCCGTGGGCGCGGATGCTGCAAAAGACACGTACTCACAAACCCCCGTAGGCTATCTCCCTTAGCCTGAACGCTGGCTAATTGTGAGCCGGTTCGGATGTGTCAGGAAATGGGTCACCACAACATCTTATTTAGATTGTACAAGATCACCATAATCTTCAAATTTAGATTTACATTTCAAAAACTAACAAACTAACATAAAATACATTTTAATTAAATACTGACCATGTAGCGGTGTGCTACACGCAGCGCTAAAATTACGACACGGAGTCGGTAACTGCAGTCGAAGGAAAAAACCTTATTCGAAATCTTCAGCCTCACTTTTAAGCCTCCCTCAACCTGCCCCCCATGGCGCAGAGGCTCCAAAGCTCTGTGCTCGCAAACCCCCGTAGGCTATCTAATTGTGAGTCGGTTCGGATGTGCCAGGAAAAGGGTCGCCACAACCAATTATTTCCCAAAGTAACAGGGAGCCGCAGCACAGACGTAAAAGAGCCACATGTGGCTCCGGAGCCGCGGGTTGCCGACCCCCGGTATAGACAAAGGAGACCAGTGGATGTTATGACTTGGATTTTTAGAAAGCCTTTGAGAAAGTGCTGCACATGATGCTGCTTAAAAACATAAGAGCCCGTGGTATTACAGGAAAGATACTAGCATGGATAGTGCATTGTTTGATTGGCAGGGTCTAAAGAGAGGGAATGAAGGAAGCCTTTTCTAATTGATTGCTGATGACTAGTGGTATTCCACAGTGTTCAGTGTTGGGTCTGCTTCTTCTAATGTTGTGTGTCATTGATTTGAATGGAGGAATTGATTACTTTGTGACTGAGTTTACAGATATGCGAAGATTGGTAGAGGGACAGGTAGTGTTGAGGAAATAGAGAGGCTACAGAGGACTTAAATTAGGAGAATGGGCAAAGAAGTGGCAGATGGAATACAGTGTTGGGAAGTGTGTGGTCATGCACTTTGGTAGAAGGAGTAAAAGGATGACTATTTACTAAGTGGGAAGAAAATTCAAAAATTCAAGGTGCAAAAAGGACTTGGGAGTCCTTGAACAGGATTTCCTCAGGGTTAATTTACAGGTTGAGTCATTGATGAGGAAAGGAAATGCAATGTTAGCATTCATTTTGAGAGGACTAGAATATAAGGATGTAATGCTGAGTATTTATAAAGCGATGGTGAGGTCTCACTTGGAGTATTATGAGCAGTTTTGGGCCCCTTATTTAAGAAAGGATGTGCCGACATTGGAGAAGGTTCAGAGGAGGTTTACAAAAATGATTCCGGGAATGAAAGGCTTAATGTATGACGTAATTGATAGCTCTGGGACTTTACTCACTGGAACTTAGAGGAATGAGGGGGGTTCTCATTGAAACCTATCAAGTTTTGAAAGGCCTAGGTAGAGTAGACGTGGAGAGGATGATTCCTATGGTAGGGGAGTCTAGGACTAGAGGACACAGCCTTAGAATAAAGGGATGTCCATTTAGAACAGATATAAGGAGGAATTTCTTTAGCCAGAGGGTGGTGAATCTGTGGAATTTGTTGCCACGGGCAGCTAAGGGAGGCCAGATCATTGGGAATATTTAAGGCAGAGGATGATAGCCTTTGATTGATCAGAACATGAAAGGTTATGAGGAGAAGACAGGAGAACGGGGTTGAACGGGAAATAGACAAGTCATGAAGAAATGGTGGTGCAGATTCAATGGACTGAATGGCCTAATTCTGCTCCTATGTCTTAAGGTCTTTTGATCATATGCTCCTTGCTCTTCTCACACTTGCCTTTCCCTACCTGGTCTTCTCCTCCCAGTTCTAGCAGTCCAGTGAGTGAGGGTCTCTTCTCAAAGACAGCATATGTTGCAGGTGGGATGTTGACTGTGTAGGAAAGATCTGTCATGGAGGCTCCTTCTCCTTAACAGCCAATGAGACTTCCAATATTCTTTCTCATAGTGTTTGTACGCAACTTAGGGATGTGCAGTGCCCGCTCATTGCTGTTTTGAGAGCTCTAAGGCACTTGGAATTGCCAGGAACTGTCAAGTATCAGATTCTATATAACAGAGACATTTGTAGGTGAACTGGTTAGTTTTATATGTTAAAATTTTAATTAAATGCAGGAAGTCACCAAAATATAGAAATATGCAAGCAGTCATAAAAATATAGCTATCATTTAAAATTTCATTTAAACCATTTAAAACAGGGGCCCCCAGCCTTTTTTATGCCATGTACTATTATTAACTGAGGGGTCTCTGGACCCCAGGTTGCTTTAAAATAACATAGCAGCAACATGTGTTAAATTGAAGCAGCAGGCTGTCTGGACTTCAGAGTTAGTAAGTGACAGATACTATGTCCATCCAGCCTTGCAACTGGTTCACGTCATCAGCTCACTTTCGTGCATGTTGCTGGTGGAGTGAGTACGAGCCCTGAATGAAGTCCAATTTGGATGCCGGTAACAAGTTCTGGGAGCCTGTGTTATCCGTGTTCCAGTATCAACACAGGATAATTGATGTTGCATTATCCTGTTTGGCTCCCCGCTCACAAGGTGAAATTTTGTTCCAGATAACTGCCAACACAGGAAAGGAAACACAAGATGACCACAAAGATATCGTTGGATGGAAATATTTATACTGATTGAGCACTCCTTATCCAAAATGCTTGGGCTGGAAGCGTTACAAATTTTGGAATATTTGCTTTTACATAAGGAGATAGCTTGGAGATTGGACTCAAGTCTAAACATGAAAGTAATTTACATATACTGCTTATCCATATAGCCTGAAGGTATGTTATATAATATTTTAATCATTTTGTGCATGAAACAATAATGTCTATGTTAAACCACCAGAATGGTAAGCTATCACTATCTTGGTGGTCCAGGTAGAAGGTGTGAATAATATATGAAGGTCTGGCTTTGATGACCCCTGAAAGCAATTGATGCCAACAGGGCCCCATTCGGGGTATATGAGGTCACTTCTTTGAACTGTTTGTGGTGGGCAGAGCCCTGCACATGTCCTGGGAACATTCCCAGCATGTCAGGGTCCGGTCCGGTCCAGAATCTGCGTTCCGGGTCTCGATCAGTCTGAGTGCTCCGGACTCCGGGTCCTGCAGTTGTCCCTCCCGTCACCCGTAAACTAGTTAGGACCCTCCTGGCTCAAGGAGGCACACCTGTGACTCATTGAGCTGCAGGTGTTTATAAGGGGCCTTGGGACGGGGACCAGGCGGGTGGTCGTTTTGTTCTGTGTGCTGTTCTATCCTGGTTGGAATCCTGCTCTGCCCTGGTTGCTGGACTGTTCTGTATATGCTCTATCCGGTTGGTCTTATTCCCCTGCTTCTCTCCTGTGCGATGGTCCTGCGGTTCCGCCTTATTCGCCTTGCTTGCGCTGCCACACTGTTGGTTGCCTTTCCTAATTTACTGGTGTATCACGGTAGTCCTGCTGTTCACCCTGGACCCAACGTCCTACCCATTGCCTCCGTCAGGCGGGTCTGGCCGGACTGCTGCTGCCCCGGCGGGGGTTCTGCCCCCTCCTACCCGTTGCTTCCGTCGGACAGGTCTGGCTGGACTGCTGCTCCCTGGCGGGGTTCTGCCCCTTCCACCTATTGCTCCCTAAGGGTTGTGCCCCGCAGCAGCCCAGCAGCCCTAGGGACTCCTACCCTTTCCTCCCCTTGTGTCCCATGGGTTGTGCCCCGCACCTGCCCAGGTGTCTGCGACTGGCCCAGGCTTCTGTGCTCCTGCCTGGGAGGCGGCCCTGCCCGAGATCCCTTTGGCCCGCCATAAGGAATCTACCTACCTACACGCCTGCCTGCCCCGAACTGTGGGATCTGCCTGCCTGCCTGAACTCCGGGAGCCCGCTCCGCTCTGCCTGCCCGAACTCCGGGAGCCCGCTCCGCTCTGCCTGCCCGAACTCCGGGAGCCCGCTCCGCTCTGCCTGCCCGAACTCCGGGAGCCCGCTCCGCTCTGCCTGCCCGAACTCCGGGAGCCCGCTCCGCTCTGCCTGCCCGAACTCCGGGAGCCCGCTCCGCTCTGCCTGCCTGAACTCTGGGAGCCCGCTCCGCTCTGCCTGCCTGACACTCTATCTACCTGAACCCCAGCTCTACCCTTAAATGCCATGGCATCCCCATCCTGTCCTCCCCCTAGTACTTCAGTGTCTGCGTCCTGCGTTTGGGTCCATCCAGCCCCCGTTCCTGACACAGCATCTTGTAGAATTTTTGTGGAATCATGTCAGCGTTAAAAGAACATTTTGGATTTCAGAGGTTTTCGGATTTTGGATTTTTGGATAAGGGGTGCTCAAGCTATATTTCAAAGTTCAAAGTACATCTATTATCCAAGTATATGTACTATAGGTAACCTTGAGATTTGTCTCCTTACTGGCAGCTGCAAAACAAGGAAACCCAATAGAGCTCATCAAGTAAAACACTTTCAAACAATCAATGTGGGGGAAGAAACAAATCATGCAAACAATAAAAAGTAAGCAAATAACATTAAGAACTAAAGTTCATGAAAGTAAGTTCACAGCCATGAAGCTAGTCTAGGAGCCTGCTTGTTGCAGGCCGCAGCCTCTGTTCAGTGCAGAGACGTTAAAACCTTGCTAAGCAGTGTGCTAAACAGCAGTCCGTCCCTCGCCCTTAGCCTTGACACCCTGACCTATTCAATCTAGCCTAGTGCTTAAATCGGCTAAACATCAGCTCTTTCCTCACTCTCAGGCCCTGGCCCTGCTGCTTTAATAAGCTCTAATTGGGTTAGATTGGAAACAGTCAGGTACAGGCTGAACCAACACTGCCTGGATTCAGCCCATACTCGACCTTTCCAATCTTAAGTCAATCAAACCTCAGCTCATTCCTCGTTCTGGGGCCTGGGCTCTGCCACTTGGCTCCAAGTCCACTCCAGCGACAGCCAAAGATTAGCTCAGTTCTTGCTCTCAGGCCCGGGCCCCACCGCCTTGATTCAGTCTGTACTTGTCAAGCCTTCAAGACTTCATACCTCAAAAATACCAGATCGTACAGGTGGTTCAAAAGCTTGGCTCCAAAAAGAAAGTTACAGGCTATTGATTGCAGTGACCATTGTCCAGAAAAAGTGTGATTAATAGAGTAGTTAGTAGTTTTGTTTGCTGCCAGTAAGGTATCGTGTTTCACAGGCACCATCTTAAACTGGGACCAGGACCATTCTCAAACAATGAGACTAGTTCTTGTAAGTGAATTTCCAGTAAAGGTAGTGTGAAGAGCAAGAGATAGAAAGAATGAAGGTACTCAGACTGAAGGAATAAGTATTATACAACTATATCCTGTAGTTCTAAACATCTTGAGTAATTCAGTAGCAAGCCACATGTGAGCTTGCCAATGACATAAAGATAAGGAATATTTTGAACAACAAAAAAGAATTAAATTATAAAGATTTTAATAAATTAAGTGAACAGGCGAATCAAAATTAAATGTAGGCTAATGGGAATTCATTTATTAGCACTCTGAAATAGATGGAGCAGAGTACTTTTTAAATGGTGGAAAGCTGAGAGAAGTAAAGGTCCAAAAAAATGTGGATTATAAACATAGGTCATTGCAGCATTTTGACCAGGTGACAAAAATAATCAAATGGATGAATAGAAATCTGGACATAAAATTGAGAGAACTAGATAGAATATAAGAGTTTAAAAAGTTTTATTACAACCATCTGAAACTCCTGTTTTAGCACATGTGGAGAACTGTGAGAAACTATGCCCTCTATATTTTAGTAAGGACTTGGAAGAATGGAATTTAAGGCCTAGTGTTCTGGATCCTGTCATCAACAAGACAGGAGTTCGAGGCCTTGTATTTGGTGATCGGTGGGTCCTGGGGTCAACGTTGAGGATCAAGGGCCAAAGGTTGATCAGAAGTGAGGCTTGATGGCTGGAGCCCTGAGTTTGCGAATCTCTGTGAGTTTGCTGAGATACTGAAGGCCTAATTCCTGCAGGTCTGAGTCCACAAGAAGTTGAGGACAGCCTGTCTTGGGTTTAGAGACTGTGTTTGTGTGTGGGTCAGTGGGTGTGAGGGAGGAACGTGGTTTGTTTTGCTGTTGTTGTTTAGTCACTGGTATGTTTGTTTCTTTGTGTTCTGTGTTATTTTGCCAAGCATTGTGGGCATACTTTATTGGCACTGGAATGTGTGCTGACAGGTGTAGACTGCCCCTGCACATAATCAGATGTATTGGTTGTTAATGCAAAACAACATGTTTCACTGTATGGTTCTATGTATCTGTGATAAATAAATCTGAATCGTGAATCTTGAATAGAAGAAGTTATTTCACAAAGTCATTGAATCTCACAGAACTGTCTCAAGGGCTAAATATCCTGTTCCTATGATCCTCACGTTTCTCCAGTTCCCTTTTTTCCTACTTCGTGACCCAGATCTTCAGCTGTGTAGATCTCAATCTTAGGAACTGATTCTCAATAAACTGTCTTCTGAGAAACTGTGAAAGATCAAGAACCAATAGCAGATTTAAGAAATGTTAAAAAAAATGGGCTGGTGTGAAGGAAAGTTTTTCATGCAATGAGTGGTCAGAGTTTGGAATTCACTGCCTAAGAATGAGGAAGAATCAGATTTAATTGTTGGTTTCGAGAGTGAATTGATTAGATCTTTGGGACTGAAAGTGCAGAACATCAGAGAGAGTTGGGTCATGGAATTGACTATGTTACTCTTGCTAGCTGGATGAACAGCTAGCACAGTTCTATAGTACACTGATTGTAAGCAAATATCATTTTATTACTTCTAGTAGGGATTAAGTACTTTTATCATTAAACCCACATGGCTGACATTTCTTCTGAACTTGACATTTGGTATGGTGAAAGTTGAGGGGGCAGCATGGGAAAAGAGGGAGAAACAAGCAATTTGCTGGAATACTACTATAGAGCAAGCTCCATCTGTAGTAGGGAAGGGATTGTCAATGTGTGGTCTACTAATCTGCACCAGGACTGTCCTGGCAAAGAGGTGACTGATGATGCAGGAGTGGGTCAAAATATTTTAATACATGGCAAATTCAAGGTTTTCAGGAGATCAAAAGGGGGGGCGGGGTGTGTGTGTGTGTGTGTTGCATTCAGATTGTTGCACAGTACTGGAAAATGCATTGGTACCACTATTCAATTTGAAAAGTACAAAGACAGATATAGAATCCATGCACAGAACATAAAAAGTGAGTTAGTGAGTTGAATAATATTGAGCTATAAGCACAAGAACACAAGATAAAAGGAGCCTGCCCTGCCACTCAATGTGATCATTGCTGATATATGCTAGCCTTAACACCTCTCTAGTTCTCTATAACCCACAAATTCGCTATCTTTCAACTATTTATATCCATCTTAAATATATCTAATGATCTGGCCTCTGCCACCTTCATGGCAGAAATTCCCAAGATTCACTACTCTTTGAGAGAAGTTTCTATGCATTTCGATTTCAAGTGTCCAGCTGGTTACTTTGCAACTATGTCCCTTTGTTTGTGACTCTCCCACAAGTAAAAATTTATACACCCTGTCAAGCTCCCTTAGGATTCTTTATGTTTGAATAAGGACAGACCTTATTCTTGGAAACTAGATTGGGGAATTTCCTTTGGACTGCTTTCAATACTGCTATATCTCCATTTTGATTTCCTTACCAAAGTGCATGACCTCACATTTCTTCACATAAATCCCATAAGTAAGATTCCCAATGAATGGAAAAGAGGAGTTTTAGAAGGGGCTATACTAATTAGTGAAGATATTGTAGTAAAGAAATCACAGGGTCCTGTAGCAGTTGAACACAATCTGACACAGGCACAATCAAGTGGCACAAGGAGGTATTAAGGCCAATATCTTGAATCTTAATGATTAGTTTCGAGGGGATGATAGTATTGAATGCCAAGCTGTAAACTATGAAGAGCATTCTGATGTAGGCACCTTCATTATCCAGATGTTTCAGGGTTGAATGAAGAGCTAATGAAATGGTATCTGCTGTGGACCTGTTGTGATGGTAGGCAAATTGGAACTTATCCGAATCGCCTCTCAGGCAGGAGTTGATAGGTTTCATCACCAAGTACATGCCAAGCACTTCATCACAGTGGATGATAGTCATTGAGGCAGGTTTCACTCTCTTCTTTGACACCAGAATAATTGAAGCAGATGGGTACTTAATACTGCCAAAGTGAGAAGTTAAAGGTATCGGTGAATGCTCCAGCCAGTTTATCAGCACAGGTCTTTAGTACCCCATCTGGGTTGGGTGTTTTCTGTAGGTTCACTCTCCTGAAGGATGCTCTCATATCGGACTGAAATCACAGGGTCATCAGGGTCTGTGGGATACATAAAGGCTGCTCCATGTTTTGATGTTCAAAGCAAGCATTGAGCTCGTTTGTGAGCGATGCCTTGTCACCTATATCACTTGATTTCACTTTGTAAGAAGTGATGATCCCTGCCATGGCTGTCACACATCATTCAGTGATTCAAGTTTGGTCTATCTATTGAGATGTTCCCACAACCAATAATCTCACTTTAAGGATTCTTTATCTCACTACCCCATGTTCTCATTATTTATTGCTATATTTTTATATTTGCATTTGCACAGTTTGTTGTCTTTTGCACCTCTGGTTGATCTTTCATTTACCCTGTTATAGTTGCTATTCTATAAGTTTGCTGAGTATACCCGCAGAAAAATGAATCTCAGGGTTGTATGTGGAGACATATATTGCATGTACTATGATAATAAATTTACTTTGAACTTTGAATTGCCAGCTTGTACATGAAATGGCTTTCCGGAGATCATACCTGCACCTTTTGTATCTTATTTGTTTGAAGACCAGAATGCCATTGAACTGGGCTTCAGTAGATTGCAGATCTCATGGTTCATCCAGGCATTCTGGTTGAAGACTCAGAATGATTTTGTGGGGATGCCCTAACTATTTTCATAAAGTCCGTGATAACCATGGTATATTCATTCAGATCCTCAATGAGTCCTTGAACATGGCCCAGTCTACAGACTTGAAGCAATCCCGTAGCCACTCCTCAGCCACATCTTTATTGATCTTTAGCTCTGGTGCCTTGCTCTATACGCAGGGAGGAAGAGGACAGCCAAGTTAACAGATTTCCCAAAACACAGTCTAGGCATGAAATGGTTGGCTTTCCTAAACGTAGAACTGTATAGCAGTGGTTGAGTATGTTGGAACTGCTGGTGCTGCAGGTTTTATCTTCAAACAAACCTGACTGATATTCCTGACAGTGACTTGAAAGGTGCCAGGGTGGGCTGTTTCTTATTTGCCAATGGCAGCAGTCCATATCTTGAGTGCCTGATTAACGTCGACCTTTGGCGGTATGTAAACATCCATCAGGATCAGGGAGGAGAACAGTCTTGGTAAGTAGAACAGTTGGTATTTAATCGTTAGCTGTTCCAAGTTGGGGAAACAAGAATGCATCTGAGTACCACAAAGAGATTATCATGAAATTGTGATGGAGGAAATCATCATCAGCCATTTGGAGATCATTCAGCAAGATACAATTTGAATTCAGAAAAGGTTCAGAATTAGCTTAACACAGAGTGAAATATTGCTGATGAGCAATAGAAGAGCAGTTTGCAGATGCTGGTCAAGTACCAGAATAGCTATAACCCAGTGGTAAATATAGAGTGAGATGTTACAGTAGTGGTGGACAGTAATCAATAACCAAAATGAGGGTAAGGTATATTAGAAGCTGAAGTTGTGTTCAGCGTGGACTGCTCTTAACAATGAACCTGACAGTAGGCCAGTAATAGTCGATCTTTAAGGTCAAGCCCTGTTCAATATCCTAACTATGCAGGAAGAACTTTGAAAAAATATGAGTTGGTATTGTAGTAACCACTGTACAAGCAAAAATTATTTCCCAACCTGCACTTCCAGACCTCATAATTATTTTTGACCCAGCTTTTGTATTCTAATGTTTTATAAGAGCTTTTTATCTAATATTAAAACTGGTTTGAGTCAAAATAGCTCTTTAGACTAAAATATCAAGTAATCAAGATGTAGAGGAAAGTGAGTATACAGCTTTTTCCTAAAGGCAACAGTTTGTGTCAATGTTTTGAGAAAAACATTTAAATGTAAATCTGCTTTTCAATGCAAATCAGTGACATTTGTTAGAGGGTTCCCTATGTGAACACCTTGACCAATGTGGGTTATAATTGTGAAACTTTTTCCCTAGCTGAACAGCTTGACTTTTTTCCATTGTCAACATGGGCATACATCAACTATGGGTGAGACTCTGGAAACAAACAGCAGGAAAAGGTCAAAGTCAATACAAAAGAAAAGAAGGCACTGGGGAGAGAAAGCAGCACAGGAAAATTGGGCTGAATTGTGCAGGATTTGGAAGTACATTATGTTATGAATGTACCACAGCTCTGAGGGGCCGAAGGGGCGGGAGCAGCCCCCTCCTTCCGGAGAATCGCAAGAGCACTATTAATTCGGGTCTCGGACCCAGGAAAATGAGAGTCAATGTAACGGTTTTGGCCATTGCTCTTAGAGACACCTGTGCTAAGGGCATGACCCTGCTACGTGACAGCTACCACGGATATGGACACCCTCGGGCAATGTGGGGGTGGTGATTGCATCACCCTACTTTGGTGGACATCTACAACTCTGCAAGTCAAGATAAAAGGGGACTGCAGGAGGCGGTACCCCAGAGAGACGCACCAGAAGGACTCGATCGCTCAACGTTCCCGTGATAGCTGGAAGCCATTCAAAAACCACGTGTGCTCCGTAACTCCTTTGCCTGGGGAGTGGGTGGCTGATAATACCGAGAAGGACTTCGAACTAATAACAGTGAAACAACGCTCCCCTGATTCAACAGAGTTGCTTCATCAAAGACCCGGGCAAGTTTTTCTGTTTCTCCTCAATCTCTCTAAAACACCTGAAACCCAGCGATTCCCCAAAAAGACTGAAGCCTGCAGACATCTGAGTGACTTTTATATTTCCAACGGACAAAATATATTCCCCTAGACAACAGTCGAGATTATTTCTTAATGATGATTATTGCTATACCCGCGCTTTAGATTGAGTTTTGCCGATGTATATGTTCTGAGTGTTTGTATTAACCTTACTTTTGTGCCCCCCTTTATGAATAAAAATGTTCGAAAATAGTGCCATCAGACTCCAACAGACCTCTCTATCTTTGCTGGTGAGTTATCCAGTTACGGGATACGTAACAGTAATAACACATTGAGAAGTGTAACTCTGGAACAATCCCTTCAGCCTACCATTCCTGCCAGTCAAAATTAACCCCATCTGCCTGCACACGGTCTGTGTCCCTCTATTCCATTGCCTACTCATACATCTTATTATGCTGGATAATGTACTGATTCATTACTAAAGTGCTGAAGTTGATGGGATTCATGGAATAACAATGGATACCCCCAAAGAAGGACCTAGCCATGCACTGGGAATCTGATTCTGTGGGTTCACTTTAAATACCTTATTCCACCCACTACAAACATTGATCATCTGATCTCAAACCCTTCTATTACCAAAGCATTAAAATACTCAAAAGTAGGAAATGGTTATCGTCATATCATTTGGTTGGATATTTAGATTGTATGTGCGACACAAGGAATGGAAATCTTATCTATACTGGGCACTGACTTAAAACTGCAGGATTATAGAGCAAATTCACAATGTTAAAGATTGGATGTGAGGAGGAAGCCAGTCAGGAATAAATAGTGTGGCTTTGTCATTGACATTGCCGGTGTGCATGGAAGCTGGTCATATGACCCTCCTATGCATCGATAAACAGCAAGTTGTGCAGAGGATGCGGGAGGGTCAGGTTGTTGAATTCATTCAATGGCTCAGCGGCTCGTCAATTATTGCTGAATGCCATACACATCACTTGCAGTTGAATGATGAGTAGCAGAAAGATGGTGGACCTAGCAATGTAACCTATCAAGTTTAGCCACACAGTGATTGCAAAAGCCTAGCTATTCAGTGAACATAAAACCTTCAATTCTGTGATGGCAGGTCATGGTTCCAGACCAATGCTGCGTGCCAAACTTGACCACGAAATGAGATGATCACAAATCATCTGATTTATTTCATTCTGACCAAATCGCAGGCCCCCCCCCCCACCAAGGCTACACTAGCTAGTATATCTATCAATTCATCAGATAGCTGCTTCAAGAGCAAATGTCCGTGTTCAGCTATCTATTATTTCATTTAGGATGAGATTGAGGAGGAGATTCAAGAACTCAGATGGTATTTTATTTACTTAAAGGTATACTGTGGATCAGGCCCTTTTAGCTGAGTGATTTATTTACACTGCCCAGCAACCCACCAATTTACACTAATCACAGGCCAATTCACAAAGACCAATTAACCTACTAACCGTTACGTCTTTGGACTGTGGAAGGAAAGTCACGTGGCCACAGGGAGAACATGCAAACTGCTTCCAGACAGCGCTGGAAGTGAACTCTCAACTCTGGAAATGTCAAGCTGTAATAACATCATGCCAACCTCTTTTTAGCTAATAGGTAGGTTATGCTTAAAGCTCAATGACATCATCCCTCAAAACTAATCAATAAGCTCCAAGACCTTGGTATCAATACCTCCTTGTGCAATTTTATCCAGGATTTCCCTACTTGTAAACCCCAGTCAATCTGGATGGGCAACAACATCTCTGCGATCTCCATTAGCACAGGTGCACCATGAGGTTAGTTCCATGCTCTACTCACTTTACACTATCACTGTGTGGCTAAGCACAGCTCCAAATCCATATACAAGTTTGCTGATGACACCATTGTCATAGGCTGAAGCAAAGGTGGTGATGAATCAGCATACAGGAGAGAGATTCAAAATCTGGCTGAGTGGTGTCAAACAACATTTTACTCAGTGTTAGCACGACCAAGGAGCTGATTATAGAGTTCAGGAGAAGGAAGTCAGAGGGCTATGAGCCAGTCCTCATCGGAGGATCAGGGAAGACAGTTAGCAACTTAAAATCCCCAGATATTATTATTAAGTGCAATTACAAAGAAAGCATAGTAGTGCCTCTGCTTCCTAAGGAGTTTGCAGAGATTCAGCGTGACATCTAAAACTGTGGCAAATTTCTATAGATGTGTAGTGGATAATATATTGATAAGCTGCATCACAGCCTGGTATGGAAATACCAATGCCCTTGAATGGAAAATCCTACAAGAAGTAGTGGATACGGCATCACAGGTAAAGCCCTCTAACTATTGAGTACATCTACATGAAACACTGTTGCAGGAAAGGAGCTTCCATTATCAGGGACCCCCACCACCAGAACATGCTCTCTTCTTGCTGCTGCCATCAGGAAAAAGGTACAAGAGCTATGGGGCTCACACCACCAGGTTCAGGAACTGTTAACACCCTTCAACCATCAGACCTTTGAACTACAGGGGATAACTTCACTCAATTTCATTTGCCCCATAACTGAAATGTTCACAACCAATGGACTCACTTTCAAGGACTCTTCATCTCATGTTCTAAGTATTTATTGCTTATTTATGTATTATTATTATTTCCTCTTTTTGTATTTTCAGTTTGTTGTCCTTTACTCTGGTTGAATGTCCTAGTTGGGCAGTCTTTCATTGGTTCAGTTATAGTTATTAATCTATAGATTTTTTGAGTATCCCCACAAGACAATGAATCTCATATAATCACTTTAATAATAAAATATACTTTGAACTTTAATATTAAAAGTATGTTTAATTTTGCTTTTTCCTCAAAAGCATTAAGTAACATTTTCCCGTCTTTGGAACTGTTGCCAAATTTGTGGCTGAGCAGCTCATGGTTTTTCATTTTGAGTTTGATCATATTCAATTAATGTTGCAGGGCACTTTTCATCGAGTTAAAATTGGAAGCCAGTGCAAATATCTAGTTGTTTGGCTTCTACAACATTAGACATATTCTGTTCTTAGGCCAGATGAACTGCAAGACAATCGACTGGGATGCTGAGATCCAGTATGGGTAATAACTTACTGATTCAAACTAGTCAGTTAATTTTAATGTAGAACTGGAAGTTAACATCAAGTATACATCAACTGCCTGCTTAGTGTACTGTAGTATCAACAGTGAAAAGAAAGATGCTGGAAATCCAATACAGAAATCAACAAAGTAGTTTTGTATCTGACATTAGCTAATTAAATTCTATTGGAAGCTGCTTTGTATATTATGTGAAAGACCTGTGTACTAGCATGATAAATTTATTAAGTTTTTAATATGTGATCTATATTTGCAATATATATTTTTCACAACGTTGAGAAGAGGAGGTTCCAGAAAGGTTACCTGAATTTAAAGTTGATAAATTATGTTAGTCAGGTAGAATTCATCAATGGTGACAGAGGGATATGAGGGAGTTAATAATAGAGGCCCTTACCACAGCCCTTTAAACATCTATTAGTGGAGCCTGAGGCTGGAAAATTTTTCAATTATTACACCTTCAGGATTAATCCAGTACCCACAGTCCATGTCTTGGTAAATTCATGGGATTCTTGTATTAGTATTCAGCACAAGAACAAGAAGTCATGGCGGATTTTTGTAAAACACTGGTTTAGCCATTAATGGAATATTTGGTCCAGTTGTGAATGACACATTTTAGGCAAGGTAAGAAGATATGAGAATGAAAAGTTACTAAAATATTACCATGAATAAGGGTCTTTCGTTATGCAGATAGTCTGGAGAAACTGAGGAAATAGTGAGGAAATTGGATCAAGGTATTTAAAGTCAGGAAGAACATAGAGAGGATGGGTAAAGAAACTGCAGGAGAATAGGTCAAGAACTAAGGATATCAGGTGAAGGTGATTGGCAAAAGAACCAGAAATGCATGTGTTTTTGGGTCTGGATTGCACTGTAGTAGTGGAGGCAGATTTAGTTATAACATTCAAAAAAGAGCTGGACAAGCATAGAAATTTTTCTAAAAATGAAAGGATATGAGAAGAGGAAGGGAGAGCCTTTATACCCTTGATGGGCTGAATGTCCTTTTCCATACGGCTACCATTCTCTGGTTCTGTGAATATCTCCGTTACATTTTTTTTGTTAATTAGAGATGGAAAATAGATGCATGCCTTGCCAACATCCTGGAATTTTTTTTTTAATATAGGCAAACTTGAATTATTGGGTTGTTTGGGAACATATGAATTAGGAGCAGGAACAGGATATCCAGTTCCTTTAAGCCTGTTTCTCCACTTATTAAGATCACAGCTGATTTCATTGTAATCTCACTCAGCATTTGTCTACGGAGCCCTTTCATTCATTTATTTAACAAAAATCCATCTAGCTCAATTTTTATTGAATTAATAAATAATTAGACATAACCAATATATTGTAGATAATAATCATAAGTTATATCTCAGTAAATTTTAAATAAAAACAAAATGTGAAACTATACAAAAGGTTGGTCAGTAGCTGTAATAAGAAAAGCCAGTTATTACATTTGTCATACAGGGGTGTTGTATCAGGACCCAAATGCAGGACACAGACACTGTAGTGATAGGAACAGGGCAGGACGAGGGACTGGGAATAAGGAGCCTGGGGTGGACTCCGAGCCTGAGACTGGACAAGGACCCAGAACCTCGGGCTCAGACACCAAAACGAGGTGCAGACGTGATGAGGCTAGGCTAGAGACTTGGGGTCTTGAGGCTTGGCTAGAGGCTTGGGGTCTTGGGTCAAGGCTTGGCTAGAGGGTTGAAGCTGGGGTCGAGGCTTGGCTAGAGGCTGGGGTTGAGGCTTGGTTTGAGGCTGGGGTCGAGGCTTGGCTAGAGGCTGGGGTCAAGGCTTGGGGTCTTGGGTCAAGGCTTGGCTAGAGGGTTGAAGCTGGGGTCGAGGCTTGACTAGAGGCTGGGGTCGAGGCTTGGCTAGAGGCTGGGGTTGAGGCTGGGGTCGAGGCTTGGGGTCTTGGGTCAAGGCTTGGCTAGAGGGTTGAAGCTGGGGTCGAGGCTTGGCAAGAGGCTGGGGTCGAGGCAGTTTGAGGCTGGGGTCGAGGCTTGGTTTGAGGCTGGGGTCGAGGCTTGGCTTGAGGCTGGGGTCGAGGCTTGGTTTGAGGCTGGGGTCGAGGCTTGGTTTGAGGCTGGGGTCGAGGCTTGGCTAGAGGCTGGGGTCGAGGCTTGGTTTGAGGCTGGGGTCGAGGCTTGGCTAGAGGCTGGGGTCGAGGCTTGGCTAGCTGGGGTCGAGGCTTGGCTAGAGGCTGGAGTCGAGGCTTCACTTGAGCTTGGAGGCAGACTAGGAACTGTACATAAACATAGAGCTGGGACTTCTCCTTCAACAAGCCGGGGCTCATCTTTAACAGGACACTGACATGAGACTGGACAGGACATGGACAGAGCTGGGAGTTCTCCTTCGACAAGCCGGGACTCATCTTTAACAAGACACTAACATGAGACTGGACAGGACATAGACAGAGCCAGGACATCTCCTTCGACAAGCCAGGACTCAACTTTCATTCCACACCAAGGTGGGCCAGGACCGTCCATTGGGTAACGGCAGAACGGCCGGACTTACCTGACAGAGGCAAAGACAAGACAAGACAGATTCCCCCCGCAGGGCAACGACAGAACAGCCTGACTTACTCCACGGGGTGAGGACAGGAAGAGACAAACACCAAAGAACGACAGACAGTTCCATCTCTGCATTGGGGCTGCTCTGAGTAGCCGTTACAGTCAGCAACCTTGGCTGGCTACAGAAACAACCGGATCCCTACCCAGCTCAGAGTGGCTGACAGTCACCCAGCTGGCCCAGGAAATGGCCGAATCCATACTGCAATGACAGCTCCAACTACAGACAGTAAGGCTCCAAGAAGCAATGGTTCTCCAACGCATCCTAAAGATGGAAAGTGGCCATACCAGCCTTCCACCAGGCATTTGCTCCAAGAGAATCTTGCCAGGGAAGCTTGACAAGACGACAATGACCCCCCAACCCCAACCCCAACCCCAACCCCAACCCCAACCCCAACCCCAACCCCAACCCCAACCCCGACCCCGACCACACTCAAACCCAGGGCCACTTATATTCCCAGCCAACAAGATGAGCATCAGGTGTTTATGGTTTACTCCAACCGAAACAAGGGACAGCCGGAGGACCTGGAGTCTGGAGCCCGTGGGCCGCGAACCGGAATGCAGACCTCGGACTGGACCACAACAACTTTTCAGATACCCAACCATTCATTAGAATATTTTAAAAATTCTATAAACAGTCACTCTTAACAGGCACTTCTCTGACAGTAGTAACTGTTACAATATTTTGGATTCCTAACATTTTCCCCGCTATGCATTTACAATATGAAGAATTCTATAATTTTCATTTTTCCCCTTTATTTAATCCTGTTTTCTCCATTTAATCTGATTTATTGGGATGGAACCTGTGGAGAAATGACAGTTGTTTAATGTTGAGTGTCTGGTAGTGCCCAGTAAACGTCACTAAGTTAGAGATTCCTCTGCAAACATGAAGCTCTCAACTTATTATTTTCCCTCAATAGTTAAACTCCTTACTGAGTCCCATATAAAGCTTAATATTTTGCAATTTCCCAGCATTTACTCTGGAGAATTTTACTGCAGAACCTGTATTAGGATAGAAAGCTCAAGGCTTTTCATTTCAATGAAGAGGAGAAACAATAATTTACATATTTGGCCTGATAGTGTGGTTAAATGCCTTATTACTTCACAAAATAGTTTACAAAATCAATATAATCTTTAACTTGATTCACTTGTTTTAATGACTTTTGAACATCTCTGAATGTTGGGGGATATTCCAAATTCTATTCAAAGACTGTGGTTTGGCTGTCAAAGTTTTTCTTAACTTGTTTCATAAGTGTGAGTATTTATGTCTAGCTCTCACGACGGCATTCAATTGTGCAAGGCCATTCCATTGTACAGTCCCACAACATATAGTATTGGGACACTGATACTGGCAGCAAGTTTTGGGTTAATTCTTCACATAGCACTTAGAAATTACATTTTCACAAGCAGAAAATATTATTTCCACAAAGCCATTAGAATAAAAAATAAATGCTCCTTCTCATATTCAACATTCAGTTGAGTAGCAGAGTAGTACCTTACCACAATTCGACATATCATATTGGGCAATCTGTCTGCTGAGCCATTAGCAGGTTAGTTCAGGGAAATAAAATTGACCTACAGTAGTTCTAGAAAGTTTGTGAACATGTAGAATTTTCTCTATTTCTGCATAAACATGATCTAAAATGTAATCATATCTTCATGTAAGTCCTAAAACAGGAAAAAGAGTGCCCAATTAAATAGAAAACACAAAACATTATACTTGTTTGTTTGTTTATTTATTTATTTGTTTATTTATTGAGAAAATGATACAATTTTACACATATTTGTTGGAAAAAGTATGTGAAGTTTTGCTTTCAGTAACTGGGGTTAGCCCTTGTACAGCAATCACTTTCAACCAAACATTTCTGGTAACTGTTGATCAGTCCTGCACCTGAGCTTAGGGGAATTTTAGGCCATTCCTCCTTACAAAACTGCTTCAGCTCTGGGACTTGCTTCAGGTGCTTCCACAGTGTTTCTATAGGATTAAGGTCAGGTCTTTGATTCGGCCATTCCAAAACATGAATTTTCTTCTTTTTAAACTATCCTGGTGTTGATTTATTCTTGTCTTTTAGATCATTGTCTTGTTGCATTATCCAACTCCTATTAAGCTTCAGGTGATGGACTGCTACCCTGCAATTCTCCTGTAAAATGTCTTGATAGAAATTTGAATTCATTGTTCCCTCAACAATTGCAAGCTGTCCAGGCCCTGAGAGAGCAAAGCAGCCTCAAACCATGATGTACTTTCCACCATTCTTCACAGTTGGGATGAGGTTTTGGTGCTGGTGTGCAGTGCTCTTTTTCCTCCAAACATTGCAATGTGCATTTCTGCCAAAAACTTCAACTTTTGACTTGTCTGTCCACAGAACATTGTCCCAGAAGTGTTGTAGAACATCCAGGTGGTCTTTTGAAAACTTGAGATGTGCAGCAATTTTTTTTTGGAGAGCAGTGATTTCCTCTATGGTGTCCTTTCATGAACACCATTCTTGTTCAGTGTTTTTCTTATAGTAGGCACCTGAACAGAGATCTTAGCAAGTTCTAGAGATTTCTGCAGGTCTTTTGCTGTTACTCTTGGGTTCTTTATTGCCTCCTTTGGCATTGCACATTGTGCTCTTTATGTGCAGGATGTCCACTCCTAGGGAGAGTTTCTGCAGTACTGAGTTTCCTCCATTTGTAGACAATTTCTCTTATTGTGGACTGATGAACACTCCGGTCTTTAGAAATACTTTTGTAGCCTTTTCCAGCTTCATGCATCCCTACAATTCTTCTCCTAAGGTCCTCTGAAAGTTGTTTTGATTGAGGCATGATGCATTTAAACAGATCTTGCTTGAGAAGAACAGGCTCAGTCAGTGACCTGACTTTGTGTGTCTTTTTTAATGGCCAGGGCACCTCTACAACCCACACCTCCAATCTCATCTCATTGATTGGGACACCTGACTCCAAATAGTTTTTGAAGAAGACATTACCACAGAGGCTCACATACATTTTCCAACAAATACATGTAATATTGGATTATTTTTCTCAATAAGTAAATAAACAAGTATAATGTTTTTGTGTTGTTTATTTAATTGGGTTCTCTTTATCTAGTTTTAGGATTTACTGATCACATTTACTGTACATCATATTTATGCAGAAATAAGGAAAATTCTACAGGGTTCACAAACTTTCTAGCACCACTGTATTTTTAAATTTTGTATTTTAAAACTTTTAAATTATTTATTTTTTAATAAATGGCTTTTTAATCCCCTCTTAATAGCACATTCAAAGGAGCACTAAGTTGTTGGTGAACTTGAAAATTGTGGCTGATTTGAGGCTGTGGCGCTGGTATCATAGAAGTTTTGTCTGCAATTAATAAATGGTTCAATCACTTCATTATCAATACTGGCAATGAGCTTAGGCCTATTCACTAGTATATCTGTTGTCTATGAATTTCCCATGTATCATACTTTAAATACTGACCATCGTGGCACTCACATAGGAGCGAATCCCAATTCTGTAAAATAAATTAAAATTGAATAATATACCATGATTGATATGTTATGGGATATTCCCAGTTAGAGATTCCCAAAAGCAGAACACTGTAAAATGTGTTCCAGAAATGTCCAGGTTATGGCATTACCTCCGTTTAAAGCTTTCAGTTACTGTCTCAAACAAAGTTTTCTCAAATGTTATTAATTAGAAGATGTGGTATTTTGCTTTACCTGTTTTGTGATCCTTTTCAGAATATTAAGTTTCCTGATTAAGGCTACAAAGGATTTTGTTACTAAATATTCATCATTGGAAAGACCATATTTACAATCCATCCTTAATTATCTTGGACAATACAACAGTGGTCCAACTTCTTGAACTGCTGTAGGCGATGTGATGAAGGTATTCCTACAGGGTTGGCAGGAAGCAAGATTCAGGACTTACAACCAGTAATAGCAATGTATTTACAATTCAGGGTGAGTGAAGAAATTGTTGTTCAAATGCTCTCTTTCACCTAGGTCATAGGGTTGTTGTAGTGCAGTTTGTAGGTCGATCAGTGGTGGAGATAATGGCTGTTTAGCTTACTAATTCCTGGGTGGTGTTGAGCTTCTTAAGTGTTAATAAAGTTGCACTCATCCAAGGAAGCAGAGAGTGTTATGTTTTGTAACTCTGGAAACTAATTGAAAGGAAAAAAACAGTGGCCTGGATACTTACCTACTTAGTTTTTTTCCCCCTTTATTTTAGTGAGGCACTCACATATGATATTATGACGTATGCCATTCATGTACTTATATATAACCCACAATGAATTATGTAAACAAAAAAATACTTAAACAATATATGTAAAAGGTTCAAACGTTCCTTTTATTATCAAGGTATACAACTCTGAAATTCTTCTTCTCCAGATAGCCACGAAACCAAGAAGGAAAAGAAAAGAACATAGCATCATCAACAATCCCCAAATTTTTCTTCCCTGCATAAAAGCCAGTGTTCTGGCTTCTCAATACATCAATAGCATGTGAGGCTATAGTAGAGGCTATTGGGAACACTTCTGGCCACTTTGTAGCTGCATTCACTACAATCAAGGAATTTGTGCTACAGATTATCCGGAGATTCCTCATGGATTCCTCTGCAGCACAATGCAGGCTGTTCCCAGTGATGAAGAGGCACTGCTTTTGGTATCTTCTGGACATGCTCACACCCCTAACAATGCATGGCAAGCTGCTTGATCTATTGCAGGCCAACAGACAAAGCTTTGAGCCAACACAATTATTTTAACCATGCCTAAGTGACTAGAAAGTAGCTCCTCCAACATTTTAGCTCTCAGTACAACTCCTCTCAATCCCCACATTAGGCAGCCCCTGTCAAAGGCAGGTTCATCCCAACACAGGTAACACTGAGTGCCTAGGCGGTCTTGCAGTACTTTGTCCACAGCTTTCTTCCAGCATGCAGGTGTAGATGCTACTCCAAAGATAAGCTTATTGTAGCAATAAAGTCCTTTTTAAGTGTTCATGGTGAGAAACACTTTGGGCTCTTCTTCCATCTCCATCTGTAGGTAGGCCTCAGCTAAGTCCACTTTGTGAAGTGTTACACTCCAGAGAGATTTACAAAGATATCCTGGGTAGAGGGTATTGATCTACTTGTAGTACTGGGTTGATTGTGACCTTAAAATCACCACAGATTATGACAGATCCATCCTTGGTTACTGGGACCACTAGCATTGGCCCATGGGCTCCACTCAACCTTGGAAAGAATTCTTTCAGACTCCATGCAATCTGGCTCCCTGGCTACTTTATTATGGGTAGTATAAGAAACCAGACAGACTTTGTAAAACTTAGGTGTGGCATTTTAATTCAACTCTATACCATTCATATGTTTGAGTTTTCCAATGCCATCCTTGAACACTGCTGTGGCATCATCCATATCTTTTAAATTTGCTTTCAGTTGACTCTATTTGCGGGGATGTGGCATGTAAATGGTGGATGGATCTCCAATTAAGTTGCAGCTGTCTCAGCTAATCAGTCCCACAATGCTGACCCTCCTGTTTTTACCACATACAAGCCCAGTGTGGCTTGTTGATTGTTGGATTTCACTGTTATGTATATCATTTCCACAGGAGTTATCTCTTCTACAGTTTACTTTCTTAGTTGGATATCTGCAGCCTTCAGTTTAGTATCTATGAAATGCCATTCACTCATTTTGTGGAATAATTGAAACAGCCAAGCCAGTGTCCAATTCCCTTTTAATTAATTTGCCGTTCACTTTTGGTCTAAGCCATATGCCTGCCCCTTGTTATTTATCACATTGTAAATCTCAAGGCTACCCAGTCCTGCATCACTTTCATCAACTGCATGCAAATTAGTCATCTTTTTTAATCCGCAACTTGACTTTTTGTTTTAACTTTTCCTCTTCCCTGTGCTGTCCATTTATTTTTGTCTGCCCAACATGCTCTTGGTAAATGTCCTTTTTGTTGCTTTTTCTGCAAGTTCCACCTTTAAACCTGAATTGGTCTGGTGTTTGTGCACCCTGGCTGCAGGAGCAACACAATTTGTTCAGCCAGGCAGCTTTCAGTTTAGATGTTTCAATTTTGTTCATGCTCACTTTCATTTCTGACAGCAACTCAATTGTGATTCTGTCTGCTGTTTCCATTGATACAGTGATTTCAACTGCTCTTTTAAATGTGAGTTGTACTTTCATTAGGAGCTGTTTTTGAATGTTTTCTTGTAAGATTCTACAAACTAAATGATCTCACAGTACATCATTAAGCCCATCACTGAATGACCAATGCTCAGACAATTCCTCCTATTCAGCCACATAAACTGAAATGGACTCCCTTTCCTTTTAGTTCCACTAATGAAACCTAAAGCATCCTGCAATCAGCAATGGTTTTGGTCCTAAATGTTCCTGCATTATGTTCACAATATCAATAAAGCTCATTTTGGTTGGTTTGGCTAGAACAATTAAACTTCTAAGCAAACTGCATGCTCCTTCCCCCTCCACCCATTGCACTCAGCAACATTTATGCTAATTTTTCATTGGCTATTTCATTTGCTTTAAAATATTGCACAATTTGTTTAGAATACAATGTCCAGTTATCTGTTGTGCAGTCAAATGTGCCTAACTCTCAATCAGCCATTTTTGCTTTTTATATACTTATTATTATCACCTGCTACTCACTGTTTATGAACCCTTGGCCGTACTTGTTACTTGTTAATTTTGTCCATATTCTGCTTTAAAAAAAAAATTGCATGCTTTTTCCTCTCCTTCGAAGAAAAATGCTCTACACTTCTCAGGTTTGTTTTAAAACTTCCTCATCACTACTGTTATGTTTTCTAACTCCAGACACTAATTGAAAGAAAAACAAAAGAGCTGAGATACTTACCTACTTAGTATTTTCCCCTGTTATTTTACTGAGGCACTCACATGTGATGCAGTGGGATAATGACATAGTCATGTACTTCTTACATGTTACCCATAATGAATTGTGTAAACAAAGAATATTTGTTTAAATAATATATTTACAATATTACTCAAATATTAAATACAGTACTATCAGTTTTCCATTATACTCCTAGATTACCTAATAGACAATGAAAATGTTTTCAAAGGTCAGGTGGGTTACTTGCATTTCTAGCAAATGTGGATAGTTGGGAATACAATGATGGCAATGACTTTGAACATCAAGTGGAGATATTTGTATTCTGTTTTATCAGACATGGTCATCATTAATGTTACATGTCATCACCCTCCATTTCAGATGTTGTCCATTACCTAAAATGTTGGAAATAAACCTGAACATCAGAGATGCTTGCAGATGACAATGCACTTACATTATTGAATGAGGGAAAATCATTATTAAAGCAGTCACAGGCATGGTAAAAACACAGATTAAGTTACTGCATTGGGCAGGAGATTATCCATGAGTGCTGGTCAGTGAAAAACTTGCTGTTGATTTTACAAAAATTAAATTGCTCGCATTGGACCTTGCAGCAAAAATCCAGTAGAGGTCACCTTACACCTCAAATACTGTACAAAGGAAAGATTTCACATTTCTAAATGAGATTTTTCATCAACTGATAAAATTATTTTGCTAGAGAACAAAAGAAACAAATGTACATCAGTAAGGGGCTTCCAAAGAATAGTCCACAACATAAAGGCAAGGTAGATACATGATTTTATTAGATAGAGAAAAGATCTTTAGTCTAATTATCACTTGCATCACAATCATGCACGGAAGTCCAATGTGCATGCGTTGCACATGACCTTCCTAATACACAGGGTACATTAGAATTAGAAACTAAGGGAAAATAGTATGTCCTTTAAGTGTACACCCAACTAGTTTTAACTAGATGAGGATTAGAATAATCTCTACTGCTGGTTGATTAATTTGCATATGCTTATTTAAAATAAACAGAATGTTTCAGCTCAGTGACTCTACATTGCCATTTTTAAATTAATTTTGTTTCCAATGACAGGTTTAACGTGGAGTTCGATGGAAAATGCTCTGCCCTCTAATATTTATTTTTTCCATTAGTGATTTTCAAATCAGCAGTAACCATCAGTTCACAGAGATTCAGCATTAATTGAAAAAGATTCTTGTAAACTTCATGAGCGTAGTGGTTAGCACAACTCTTATTACAATTCGGGACGTCGGAATTCGGAGTTAACTTCCAGTGCCTTCAGTGAGGAATCTGAACGTTCTTCCCAGGGAATACATGGGATTTCTCTACGTGCTCTGATTTCCTCCCACAGTCCAAAGACGTAAATATTAGTAGGTTAATTGGTTATTGTAAATTGTCCCCTGATTAGGTCAAGGTTAAATCGGGGATTGCGGGGCAGCGCGGCTCTAAGGGCTGGAAAGGCCTGTTCCGCGCTGTCTCTAAATAAAAATACAGGATAAAACCATTGCCACCAGAGGCCTCATGTTGTATTGCAACCTGGTCCTCTGTTTTTCAATAAGATCGTGTCAATTCCCTTGTTAGCAAATGAAGCCAGCAGTTCACACCACACAGATTAGTTAGTTTTCATTAACTTTTTAATCATTAAGACTAATTTCATTACAAATTAGAATTACTTAATAGTTATATCTGGATTAAACAATCATTTTGTTTGTAATAGATATTTATTTTAAAGAACTTCTTTTTCACCACATATACATGAACTGAAATTATGCCCCTTCATAAATTCAGGATGCTTCTTAGTCGTCCATCTCTAATTTCTTCACCGTAACTGCATATGCTAGTTCTACAAATCAGCTGAATTTGATCTTGCATGCCTATTAAAATACTTCATAAAGTATGCGGAGTTATTAATGTAACTGTGTTAATCATAAAGTTGATGTTCAATGGGGCTTCAACTATTTTACCAACATTCATTAAATTAACAATTTCCTTCTAATAACTTAAAATGGACTTAAGTTCTACATTTCTATGTATCTTTCTATCAGATGGATTTAACATTGTTTCACAAACACTTTTTATTCAGCTTGCCCAGTTTATAAGCAGTTTATATTCCAACAGCTGCAAATCAATTAGAATTTAATATTTACTGAAAGCTTTTCAAAAATTTCAAGTCTACTCAAAAGTAAATTGTAAATACATTTATACTTGAGAAGATTTAGTATCTAGTCAGATGATTATGACAAAATTCAGGAAAGTAGAGAACAGCATTAACTGCAAACATTATAGCAACCTCTGATTCATGGATATTTAAATTCTGAAGGCTTGATCTGGTTACCAGTACATCCTTTACAATATTTGTCATAATCGCAAAATAATTTAACAGAATTAATTATCTTGTATACTTCAATTTTGTCTAAGTAATAATTCCTGGTAAACATTGAAAACCACGATAACTAATATTAGAGGGGGATTCTAATTACCCCTTAGTAAGGAGGAATTTCTTTAGCCAGAGGGTAATGAATCTATGGAATTCATTGCCACAGACAGCTGTGGAGGCAAAAATCATTGTGTATATTTGAAGTGGAAGTTGATATGTTCTTGATTAGTACAGGCGTCAAAAATTACGGGGAAATACTAGAGAATGTGATCAAGAGGGAAAATAAATCAGCTATGATCGATAGCAGAGAGTACTTGATAGGTTGAATGGCCTAATTATACTCCTGTTTTATGATCTAATCAGCCCAGACTGTTTTTTTAAAATCAAAATTCAATTTTATTCTTATTTTAATGTCTGAGCTGAGGTTCTATCTTAATCTATCAGTATTTATTGGCTTGGAGCATGCATAAAAGGTTACAAAAATATCTTTTTTTCCCCTTTCAATTGTATTGTCCATCAAAATCATTTAATCTGATTGTCTACTCAGCCAGTACAATGACGTCACTAATGTTTGACACCAACTCCGATGTGGAAAAGGAACACATTCCTGGAGTTTTCTGAGCAAGTTTCATTGAGGCCAGAAGTGAGCAACTTCCCTTCACCACTCTCAAGAAACTACTCCTTTTATAGATCTATAAATTATCACAGGTTTACTTTAAAGAAAACACTTGCTTAGTTTGAATATAGTGAAATAATCATTTTAATGTAAAGTTAATTTAAATCATAAAGGGAGAAATTCATTTCCTAAATATGAAACAACCAAAAATAATAAAGCTGGTAATAGGAATCCAGCAGTTATTTCAGCAATTTCTTACAACAAATAACTGTAAAATGACACAGCAGTAATGGAGATACATTCTGCAGATCATGAATGTGCGTCAATGGCAAGCTTTCAGAACGACGAATCAGAATTTCCATGATCGCCAGCAATTACTTCCAAGTCAATTGCTGTTACCATAGAGAGTAAATATCCATAAGGATAAAAAGATCTCAAACACTGAATGAATCTGTGCTATGTATATTATTAGCTGCTACACCATGCAGCATTTAAAGACCGAAAATTATGCCCAGGTAACTAAGCGTAAATGTACACAATATAGATAATTAACCATATTGTTTCAATTAGTATTTCTAATTTTCCCCTGAAACCTTTATTTTTAAACAATTAGTTGCTTATTGTTTTTCATTTTCTATTTTTAAGTAAATTGCATTGATAGATCAGATTTTCCTTGTAGAATAATTTTGTCCTTCATATACAACTAGTTTCTATGTAGGTCAAATGGGGGAATACACTTACAGAAAGTAAATCCCTCAAACAATAATCTGTTTTGTTTTGCTGTTTGTGCTAGCTGAGGAAAGAAGGTTGGCTAAAGTACGAGGAGACCCTTTTCGGCTCTGAATATTGTTAGACCTTTAACAAGTTCTGCCTTTAGTTAATTCCTGAAAAGGAATTTTGACCTTAAGATATCCAAGTGGATTCTAATTTTGCCACCATTTTCAGCCTGTCAGTTATATACACAAACTTACTTAAACAGCTGCAATGCATGGAAACCAATCCTGGGAAAACATCCAGAAATCAGTCGAGACTTGGCATTCAAATCTGAGTCATCTAATTTGAGGCCTACTAATTCACATCAAAATGTTTCTGAAGCTAGAACGCTTAAGACTGGTGGTGAAGTTTTAAATAGGGAACTTTAAAGTATATCCTAAGCAGTGATATAGAATTTCATCAGGGTCCCAAAGCAATCACATTGTTGTGATCTTACTGTGAATGTGGTGAACCTTTACCCTCCACATATAAAAGCTAGTAAATCTGGACTGAGAAGAGGATTATGAATAGGAAAAGGTTTGTGGATTTGGGAAGAGGATAGAGCTATTACTGTGCATGGTGGTGCTGGTGTGGAATTTGCACGAGAACCTGGCAGTTCCCCCACAACAGTTGATATAAAATCTTTAAATTCAACAAAAAGGCTGTTCATGCAGTTCAGGCCGATGGACTGAACAGGCCATTCATTGGAGACTGAAATGTTATAAATGGTATTGAGATGTGTTAACTGTCAAACACATAGAATAAAATAATGAACTTCATATATCACTTGTTCAGTCCCCACCTGTCATTAACTTACCTTTCATAGAAATTGGATAACATAGTATTATAGGGGTATGCTACATAATCCAATTTCTCAGCAAATATCTTTACTTCTAAGTTCCATGGATAATAGTTACTGGAATTTCAAGTAGAATATAAGCTTTTTTCCCCCTATTTCTGTACAGGAACATGTTTTCCTTCTAATGGTTTTTGCAAACTGAGGGGATGCAGGTTTAATTTCACATTTAAAAATAGACTGATAGTGTTTGTCTAAATGGCTGTATATTTTGCTACAGATATGATCCCAGGATAAAATAAGAATAATTGACCCATTCAGTTCAATTCAATTCTTTACTGAAACAAACATGAGGAAATCTGCAGATGCTGGAAATTCAAACCACACACACAAAATGCTGGTGGAATACAGCAGGCCAAGCAGCATCTATAGGGAGAAGCACTGTTGACGTTTCCGGACGAGACGAAGGGTCTTGGCCAGAAATGTTGACAGTGCTTCTCCCTATAGATGCTGCCTGGCCTGCTGTGTTCCAGCAGCATTTTGTCTTTATTGAAACAACAATTTTTCTCTAATAAACATGATAAGTTCTGCAGACTCTGGAACTCCAAAGCAACACACACAAAATACTAGAGGAACTCAGCAGGTGAGGCAGCATCCATAGAAATGAACAGTCAATGTTTCGGACCAAGAGCTTTCTTCAGGAGTGGAAAGGAAGAGAGAAGACATCGGAATAAAAAGATGGGGGGAGTGGAAGGAGGATAGCTAGAAGGTGGAAACCTTCTAGAAGGTGAAACCAGGTGGATGGGAAAGGTAAAGGGTTGGAGAGGATGAAATGAATAGGAGCAATTATTGTGTGAATTGTTTAAAATATCTTAATTTGATTAACTATGGTCCATGTGGAAGTACTAAATATTGACAGTTTACTGCTGAAAAGCTGGAAGAATAGACTGAATCACTGAAAAATACAATTTCCATTTTTATAGTCCTAATGTCAAATTCTTAAAATGCAGTAGCATTTTAATTATATTCAGTGA
The DNA here is from genome assembly GCF_030144855.1 of Hypanus sabinus. Classification (NCBI taxonomy): domain Eukaryota; kingdom Metazoa; phylum Chordata; class Chondrichthyes; order Myliobatiformes; family Dasyatidae; genus Hypanus; species Hypanus sabinus. Next base: position 53,810,215 of record NC_082722.1, read on the forward strand.
TTATATAGAAACCCAGAGACTTAGGAATTTATTTTTTTTATTTATATTGATAGCAGCAATTTACAGAAATATAATTGCTAGAGTATACAAATATCCCAACAAAAGCAAAATATTTATTTATTTAAATTCAACAGTTAAACATCTATGCAAGAAGTATCTCCCAAACCACCCACATCAGTGCTGTTAGTAAATGACTACTTAAGCATAACATCAGTAACACATTTCGATACTGATTTCACATCATAGCAGGAAAATTAAAAAGTAGGTTCAGTGGTTCAATGTGCAACATAACCAATGGTTTCAATTCTAAAGTGAGTAAATTAAATAGATGGAATCAAATCCAGTTTATAATTTACTGGAAATTTTCCTCTCAATGAGGAGGAGAATGTTGGATTTCGTTGACAATGGCTGAACAATCCATATAACTTCGCTCTTAGTGCACGGACAAAAACTAGCAGAAGGACACCACTGTCTCTGCAGCTATCAGGAATGGTGAAACGTGATCTCTGATGGAATCTACATTGATACGGCTTGACTACCATTGGCTGAGAAATTTTGTAAATAAAATAAAACATGTCTGTCAATACAATGCCAGGAAAAAAAACATTGTTCAATATCTCTGGCAGTCACTTACCAAAGCTGGATCTGCTTGTTTGTGCATTTCATATCTTATTGTTGGGAATTCCAATTTAGCAAGTTCTATATTCAATGGTTTAACTCAAATTTGAGAACATTATGTTAGGTGTGAAGGATGGATGAAATAATATCAGATATAAATTCCAGCCAAGGGTTGAATGCCATCCATTGCTTCTCAAGTATTGGCTAACGTGAATTTCAAAAATGGTGGATATTTCTGTTTTCAGGACTGTGAAAACACTTAAGAGTCTGTATTTACAATGTTACTCGCTGAGATGATTACTAAAGTACAAATGTTCTTTGAGTTACATCTTTACAATTATAAGTTAATGGCTTATGTTAGTAATTTTAAAATGTTTAACTTAATAAGCAGAAAGAGACTGTATAATTCACAATCCAATCATTGATTTGTTATTAAGTGATTTTGATCTAAGCCTTTTGAAATAAATCTATACTGTTTAAAAATACAAATTTTCTCCTTAAAATATTTCTTATCTGTTGATAACTTTTGTGGCAAAAAAACTTATTTCCAAACAATTAAGTATTTCAGAGCAACTACTTAATCCACTTTGTTTTTATAAGTTAAACTAGTTCCCCATTGAGTATTGCTACTTTTACATACCAGACCTGTTTGTAAGAGCACTCCATACAATATATTTATTGGTTACAGGTTTTCAGCTATTTATTTATTGATTGAGTTACAGCACAGAATAGGCCCAACAATCCCCTGATTTAATTCTAGCTTAATCACAAGACAATTTACAATGATTAATAACCTAACAACTGGTGCATCTTTGGATTGTGGAAGGAAACCTGAGCTCCTTACAGGCAGCAGCGGAAATTGAACCTGGGTTGACTGTACTGTCAAGCGTTGTGCTAACCACTATGCTACTGTGCGGCCGGCACAGAAAACCAAAAAGAGCAGAGAAAGTAATCCATTTTTTAAATACAATTTCCCCACTATTTGGAGAAATGTATCAAAGATTTGAACATTTTACATTGAGAGAAAAAAAAGATATATTTTCAGAAATTTTATAAATTTCTCTTATTCTTATTACACAATTAACCACTGAACCATTCCTTTAACATTAAAATCAAACATCATTGAGGCATTTTGTATATGCGATAATTATAAAAGTGAATATATACTGTCTGCCTTCATTTTAAGTGTGTTTGGAGAGATGGCAAATATTTGACAGACAAGTTTTGCCTCGACAATGATAGAGTTGTTGAAACACCAAGAAAATTGGAGAATATTTCTCAGAAGGCCAAAATTGCCAGGGGAAAAATGTCACTGAAAGATGAATGGTATGTAATGCTGAAGAAGAATGGGTCATGTACAGTAATATTTTGTTGTGCTGTATATGATCCAACTCTGTAATTGTAATATAGCATCTTTTTTATGTTTGTTCATTAAACATGAAATCACTGTTTTGAGTACTGAGTATTACTGCTATTCTGGTTTAAAACACTGCAGACTTACAAATCTACCAGTGTAGTGCACTGTTGGTGAACTACCACCTGAAATCTTCTGCTAGAATGCTCCTGGTATATTGAATGAAGCAATGTTATATTAAAATCTGTGACTTCACAAAAATATAAAAACCATTTACTCTAGTAAAATAGGAAAATCAAGAAATTGCAGATGCTGTAAATTTGAAATAAAGGCCGGGCTTCAGCTTATCAGATATGCTCTCTCAGTCTTATCAATGGCTCTCTCACCCTCTGTAAATAACAAGTAACTTCTTTTTTCATTTTTTCTAATGAAGAGTTTTTGACCTGGAAAATTAATTGTTTCTTTGTCTGCTGATAATGAGCGTTTCCAGCACTTCCTGTTTTTATTACTGCCAGAATTTGTATTTATTGTAAAATATTTGTCCAAAGGACCTACAGTAATTTAAGACAATGTTAAAAATTCTAGGACTTTTTTTGTTACTTTCTGCTAGATGTTGTGGGAGATATCATGGAATTGATGTTCCAATTTAAACTATATTTGTATTGCATTTGGATATGCAGAATATAAGGACAATTAAAAAGAGTTAATTAGAAGGATGTAAAGATTAATTCTTCAATTTGTACATCCTGTTGGAAGCTGATGAATGTCAACAGCCTCCAACAAGATTAACAAAATGTGCTTGCATTCTGATCTGCAATCATGGTTCCTCTGTTGAAAATGTGGAATTTGATGACTACCTTACAATTAATAGAAAACCTCACCGGTGGCTTTCTTTCCAAATGAAAAAAAAAGCATATGAAAATGGAAATAGGTTTCACTAAACATTAATATGCTATGCCAATTTAAAATGGGGGAAATCAGAACAAAAGATTAGTGGACTTTAGTTCTCATTTTCTTGAAAGAATAAAATTGGATGACTCATGTGAAATTTTGATTCAGATATTATTTACTTCCAAAACAATAGTTATTGATCATAAAGTTAAAGTCTCAGTAAAACTTTAAATTCAAATTAGAAATATAACAAGCAAGGAAGCTATTTTAATGCTCCTCATTTGTCACATGACATGCCCATCAGTCCTGGTACTAAATACTGTTCATTTAGTACAAATGAACTATCAATTTGTATTGATAATTAATTTATCAATTTAATTAATAAATTTATTGATTAATAAATTTAATCAATTTCAGTTTGAATACAAGATTAAATACTTACAAATGTCCTACTAGTTATTGTATAGAAATATGAGTGACCCTCATTCTCTCAAAATTATTTATATAAAACCTGCAGAATATTTGCACATTTTGTTTAGGTCATCTCAACAGAGTAGTACCAATAGGATAAATGAAAATGAGGAAAAACGTAAAAACAGTAGTTATAATTTTACAGGTTGATTGATAAATGTTGTTATTTGCATCCCATCTTTTCTATCCACTAGATTTTAATTAAAAGTTCATAAAAACAGAAGCGTTTAGTTGAATTATAATCTGTTCCATTAGTCTGATAATTGTGCCTTTTATTAGCAAAAATGAGAGCCTGGAAATGCAAACTCAAATCTTATATCAGAATTTTTAAGTGATCAAACAATATACAAGTGACAGAACTAAATTCTGAAATAAAGCTGGCTCAACTAAATTATGTTTTTGAAAAATCCAAGGAAAAACAAAAAGTCAAGAGATGCATGGTATTAATAACCATGCAGGCAAGAGCCAGCTACTGCAGATTTCAGTGGCATCCAAGGCTTAAGACCTGTGGAACCAGAAAAGGGGAGTTGAGAGAAGAGAGAGGGCTGGTGGTCACGGCCATATGGGGATTGTCATTGAGGGGGGCTGAGGGTGGGCACACTTAAACTTCACATTGGAAGAGATTTTCAGAAACATGGTGCCACAAAAAAGTCCTCTGGAACAATGATAACATAATTAGCTCACAAAATTGGGTTAAATCTTAAATAAAGAAACAAACCAGTTTGATATGCAACGTCAGCAACACTACAGTGTGTAAAACAAAGACATGCAATTGTTTCTAGGAACGTGAAATAATAAGTATTAACTGGATTGGTTATTGCAAATCAAAGAGACAGATTACAAGGAATCAATGAGAGGTCTAATTGTATTGTGTGCTGAAATACACAACAAATTCAGGATTTTGTTCAGCAATATAAATTCACGTTCTTTTATTTAGACTGCTACTATGTGCACTAGCAGTAATGGAAACAAAGTAGTACAAGACCAATAACAGAATCAAAGTAAATAGTGAACTCAAAATATGTCATTTAGATTTTTTTTAAATGCATGTTTAGGTTTCAGCTCTGCTTCATGATAAAATGAACACTGGTGTGCTGAAATCTGAAAAATATTCCTATATTTCTATTCACCATTTTCTGGTTATATTAATTCTCATGCAAAGGTATTTAAAAAGATATTTAGCCCTACTAGTTTACACTATGTCCCATAAATATTTGATTACCATTTAAAACATTTAAAATCATTCAAAAACAGTAGTAGCAAAAGTGCCAATCCAAACTCATTTTGACAAAGTCTCTCAGCCACCACAGAAATATGTGGTAAAGTTTATAATTTGATTGTACTCACTTAGTACAAATAACAAAATATTATGCCATTTCATATATATCTGTGTGAATGTATATATGCATGTATATATTTTATATACATACACACATACATATAAAAAATGCTGCTTTCCAAAAATGAAACATACATTAGATATAAACCATCCAAATTTGAATAGAAACTCTGTATTTAAAATTACTGACCTAAAAGCTGGTCAGGCAGCTGAAGCTCCCTTCATAACAAGAAAAGACCGTACCACCAAAAACATCTTCAGTGCCTCTTAAGGAAGAGAAGTAGCTGCTTAAAGTTTTTGCATGGCTCAAAATGTGCACAGTAAGAAAATAGTTTAAATATTTACAGTAAACAGAAAAGAAATATACAATTGAATGACTTTTCATAAACATAAATACTTAAAAGTAGTACTGTGGACAGTTGACAGAGGGAAAAAAATCACTGACATATTAAAGGGAATCAATGGTCACAATATTAGCTGAATAAAGTGCTGGAAATTCCATTATTAGAGCATGTTTACTTTGATTTCAACCAAAAGCTCATCTTTCCAAAGGAAAGTTAGCTGTTTCACTTACATTATCCAGCTCATCCCAGTGGAAGTGTTAACAGAGTGCAGCAAAAATGAAAAGCCAGGTCATATTTTGGTTAATATATAGACCTATGAAAGTATTGTTAAATATCCATTTCAGTTTCATATTGATATGTTTGTCTTTTTTGTTTTGCATACAATGTGCATCATATCCACTTTCTCTAAAGAAGTTTAATCATTAGATCTAGGAGGATACCAATCATTTCTTAGTGTTAGGAATCTGCGAAATAGTAGTTCAACTCTAAAGAAAAATCTTTTATAATGGTGATGGGTTATATTTAATGGACAGGTGTCTTCAATGGGATTTTCCCCCTCACTTCTTCCAAGATATCTAATAATGATACCTTTTATCAAGGGAACCTGCACCTTAATACTGACTGGTGACATGATGTTAAACCAATATTTATCTGTATCAAAAAGTGTAATATTTACATTAGGTCTGCACAATACTTATAAAGCTATTAAATGTTTACTTATAACTAGAAAAAGTATAAAGCTATTCAATACATCCAAACTTTGGTTTACATCAACATTAAAACATTTAATACTGTATCTAAATCAAATTTTCATTTGCATTTCTAACAGAAAATGCAAAAATGTCACTATACCACAACATCAAAGTTCAAATATTGGATTTAGGAAAGAAAAATATTCCCATTCACCTGTCCATCGTGTTTCAAAGTCAATCAGCTTTCTAGATAACAATAGGGAAGCATACTGTAGGTACATTACAATTTAAGTTTCCTCACTGCAGGTGCTGCTTAGATTCAGATTATGAATCATTCATATATACAGATTCACAGTTATTTTCCTGTACAAATTGACGTTCTCACTACTACTAAAAATCAGGAACCACATACTGCTCATCACACGCAAAAGAAAATTTTGCAAGTTTGATTAAAATACTCATTTATGTAACTAGATAAAATTACAACTCTATCAGTAGTACAACTTCACAGGAATATCAAAATACTGGGAATGCCAAAGGGTCTTATGGTTTTGTTTCTAAGATATTGATTAGATTATTATATTCGGGTCATGTATGAAACAAGCACACAGTCCTCTGATTAGAATAGGCATTTGGTCACAATTTTTCTAAAAATTGTGGAGAATGATGCTTTAAGAAGTTGAAAAAGGCAGCACCAATCACATCTGATTAAGAGTTCCTAAATAAAGAGTCTGTGTCTTTAAGCATCTTGACATGCTTGAGTGTTTCTTGAAGAGATCATTCCATAAATCACTGCATTCATTAATGTAGGTCACACTGCTCAATATTTGGAGAATATACAGGTCTCACTGTTAGACCTTCTGATAGTTCAATTTATGTATGTGATGGGTTTATCTCGGGCTGTCACTGGTATGAACACAAAGTATTCATCCTATTCCTCAATATCAATCATGGACACTCAATGTAAGTCAGAAGTTCCGTATCATACCACCTGTAATTGCTGGGCAGGACCGACATATATTCAACTTAATGATCCCAGATTAGGAAAGATGGCAATCCTCACAAGTGGTACATACAGATATTACCATCAATGTATGTACTTTCTGAACAGAAGATCAAAGTAGTAGATCTTTATGATCCTGTCTACGTGAGGAGCGATGATTCGTAGTATTTTAACATTTATCTTATGTGAACATAGTTCAATCAGCATCTATAGAGTTCTGAAGTCAAAAGTTTAAAACTGTGCCTCCTGCTTCTTCAACAACAGAATTTGTGGACAGATGGTCTTAAAATTCAAATTAACTAGCAAACAGAAAGGGAATTTACTGGTAGTTTTCTAATCAAGATAGAGACGTATCCAACCGAGCAAATTGATTACTTAATTGCTGCCTGATAGACCGTCCTCTGTTAATGGGTAGAAAGGTCACTTCTTTGATTGCATTTACAAGACTGTCAGGAAGACAACATTTACCTCTGTGTGAAACAAAGTTGCAGGCAATGAATACAAAACCAGAGATTTCAGGTTTAAAATTAACAGCAAAGGAAAACTAGAGATTAGACTTCTTTCCCTTTACAATCTAGCATGTACACCATGTACACGCAATAAGCAGAGCTGACTATGTGAGAACAGGGTTGAAAATAACAAGGAAGAGTCATAATTAATTTCAGTTGGATCAAAAATAATGATCCAGAAATCAGTATCAATGACACTTTTATAACACCAGAACAGGATATGTCACCTATTATATCAATTAAGAGACTTCCTGCTAACAGTAAGGCAACGTTTCTACAATGGACGCATCAGGACCGGTACATTTTGGCCTAATTAAGCAGCTGCCCCACTTAGCTGAAGTTTCATGGAAACAGTTAACAATGTATAATAAATTCAAACTACCATTTAACTGAAAACAAATTATGAATTTAAATAAAATACAAGTTAGAACACCACCAATACTACAAAATGGTGTATTAATTCCCAATATTTATTAATGGAGGAATTCATCCAGAGTAGTCTGCTGTGTTCTTTCAACTGACTGCAAATGAACAAAATCAGTGCAGACACTGAGTGCAGATAATGGCCTGTCTTCATACTATGTTTTTGACTATTGGATCCTCCAAATCTTCATTTTTATGGTAGCATTCAAGATTGTTGATATCTTCAAATTCTTCATAGTTCCTTGTTGAAGTAGCGTAAATGTTCCATTTTCACTCCCAGCTGTTTCTGGCAACTCTAAGCCTTGAAACTACAGTCAGCAAAACTGTTCTGAACTGTCTTATAGCTTATTTCTTGCCAAGTATCAGTGACAAAAATCACTGCTTTTTGAACACAAGTGCAGGTAACCGATGCAATTTAAAAGCTGTTAGTTCTAAGCATGGTGCACTGTCTAATGGCCTTATAAGTGCACAAATGCTAATTAAAAACTGTTCAGCAAGCCTCCTGTCCCAATTAAGCAACACAGTGTCCCAAATAAATGAAGGGAATCCCAGCTATTTTCTCAATTAAGATAATGTTCCTTACGAGTTGTCCCAAACAAGCGGCTTCCCCAATTAACTGAAATCCATTGTATTCTATTATTTGCCAGTTATTTTTCATGGAGTCAGTGAGCTCCATTCATTTAATTTGTAATTGAAGTTTCTTACTAGGTTTATGAGTAATGCTTTACTCTTATTATGGGGAAAAACACAAAATGCCAATGTCAAGACAGGATCCAATACAAAGCTCACCATATATTTAGCTAAATAAATAGAAATGATTTCTGTAGCTATTTGAGGAAGAATAGGGAGATTATAAACCTTTTCCAAATCCTTTTTGTTATGTCCACTGTTTGCTGTCATTATAACTGAAACATTTTCCAGGATAGATACATATTTAAAATTCATCTGTCTGGTTGCAGACTGTCTTCATTATGCTACACTATAGATTCTACTTATGCAAGTAGACTTTTGTGGCTCCTGATCAACACTGAATCTTGGTCATGTGTCGTGATGACACATTGCATAATGATTGAGATAATGATGATAAAAAGACGATGGGATAGAAACTAATCCATTAACTTCTAAACACACATACATTGAAATGATGGCACATTGTACGATTCTGAAATTTAATGAATTTGAATTTCAGAAGCTGTACAGCACACAACTGCCACTATATATGCCCGTTTAGCACAAATAGCTGATAAGTGCTCTGTTTAAACAAGCTTTCCTAATATATTGTTAGTAATCTTTATTTTTTGCTGAGTGTTAATCAGCTTAAAAGCCTTTGTAATAAAGTCAAAATGTTTAAATTTAAGAGGGAGCTGGCTAATTGTAGACATGCACTCTGTCAGATGCACCTTCCACAGTGGAATGCAAACAAGAAAACATCATTAAAAATCTGGATTAATGCACTCAAAGTGCAATGAATAAAGAATTTAAGCTTCATGGTTTAAAATATAGGTCAAGGACAAGTTTAAAAGCTGAAATGGATACAAGGAATATCAATAACTTTCCCTTCATGGTACAGTCACATAATTCTATCTTCCCTTCATATGACAGCATTCTAGTTTCACACAAGTTTGACGATTCTTCACAACTTCTTGAATATGTACCATATGAATACCTAGAAATAAATAAAAAATTACTGTTTATCATGAATGATTATAATCAGTTATTAAATATACAGAACAGAAAATCAGTTGAAATGAATGATTTACATCACATAATATTTAGTGCATATACAAATTCATTATAGTTTCAACTTTTCAACAGTATTTTACATTTTTTATTTTTCTGAGCAATTTGCAAATTGCAATTTGTACATCTCAGAATCATGAATTCAAACATTATATTACTGTATAAACATTATATTATGGAGAAGATTGATTTTAGCAGTTTCAATAAAGACACAGAAGGAGCTTCTCTATATGTAACCCCGAATCCCCAAATCAAATTAAGATGGAAGTCTAAATTAAGTATAGGATGTACAGTGTGCCACCTTTACTCTCCAAGAAAAAACGTTTTATTACAACATGATACTTCATTTCAGTGATGGTATGATCACTTGTGAGTGACTATTTCAGATGGTGTAAAGAAAAATGGATTCTTGGAAAGATGAAGCAATAAATAAAATTAGAATGCATTACAATTAATCTGATTGAGATGAAGCTGTGAAAAAGTGGTAAAATTAGTTTGCTAACTTGCATCCCAATGTAACAAATAGTAAGTAGAAACTCAGTTTTGAACTATTGGATCAGGGACAATAATTAAAACATTACTTCAAATGGGTTTAAAACTCCATTTTAAAGGCTAAGCTGTAATATTTGAAAGTTATATCAAAGGGAGTGAGAGCAAGGAAAATTAATGCAAAGACAAAACTGAGGAACTTTTAACTGAATGTACGAAGCATTTATAACAAGATGGATGAATTAATGTGCAAATAGAAATTAATGTGTATAATTTTTTTAGCATTTGTCACCAAGAACCCAAGGAACTGAATATTTCTGGACTATTAGAAAAGAATGGCGAAATAGAAAAAGAGTTGTGGATGCCCTGATATTAAAAGAAAATAAGAGTATAGTAATAGAGAGATTAAGGATTCACTGAGTAAATCCAGTAATATTAATTGTGGTGGAACAAATAAAAAATACGTAGATTAACAAACATTGGTAAGAGTTTTGTATAGCTGCCCGAATATCAATAGTAAAGAAGGGTGTGGTGTAAACAAGAATATAAGAGGTGCATGTCACAAGACCAAAGTTTCAGAATTCAGTAAAGGAAGACCAAAGCACTGATGAGGAACAAAAAAGTAATAATTATATTACATATAAATTATTATAAATCATATTATATAATTATAAGTAAATACACAGAAATTATCCCATCTGTTTTCACTTTCTTGAAAAAGTGGGAAAATGCAGAATAATCAAGCACCTTAAAGATTAGCATTTATAAAAGGAACAAGCGTTGGAGAAATGAATGGGGCTGAAAGGTGACACTCCTGGAATGTGATGATGCGCATTGTAGGGTTTTAAGATCATAAGACATAGGAGCAGAGTGAGGCCACTTGGCTCATCGAGTCTGCTCTGCCATTCAATTATGACTGATCCTTTTCTCGTCTCCTCAGCCCCACTGCCCGTAACCTTTGATGCCATGTCCAATCAAGAACCCATCAATCTCTGCCTTAAATATGCCCAATAATCTGGGCTCCATAGCTGCCTATGGTAACAAGTTCCACAGATTCACCATCCTCTGGCTGAAGAAATCTCTCTGCATCTCTGTTTTAAATAGACACCCCTCTATCCTGAAGCTGTGCCTTCTTGTCCCAGACTCCCCACAGACCCGCACTCAGCCCATAGCCCTCAATTCCTTTCCTGTCCATATATCTATCCAATATTACTTTAAATGACAGTACTTCTACTGGAAGCTCATTCCACACAGCTACCACTCTCTGAGTAAAGAAATCCCCCCTTGTGTTACCCTTAAACTTTTGCCCCCCAACTCTCAACTCATGTCCTCTTGTTTGAATCTCCCCTACCCTCAATGGAAAAAGCCTATCTACGTCAACTCTATCTATCCCCCTCATAATTTTAAATACCTCTACTGAGTCCCCCCTCAACCTTCTACCCTCCAAAGAATAAAGACCCAACTTGTTCAATCTTTCCCTGTGACTTAAGTGCTGAAACCCACGTAACATTCTATTAAATCTTCTCTGTACTCTCTCTATTTTGTTGACATCTTTCTTATAATTCGATGACCAGAACTGTACACAATACAAATTCGGCCTTACCAATGCCTTGTACAATTTTAACATTATATCCCAACTCCTATACTCGATGCTCTGATTTATAAAGGCCAACATACCAAAAGCTTTCTTCACCACCCTATCCACATGAGATTCCACCTTCAGGGAACTATGCACCATTATTCCTAGATCACTCTGTTCTACTGCATTCTTCAATGCCCTACCATTTACCATGTATGTCCTATTTGGATTATTCCTACCAAAATGTAGCACCTCACACTTATCAGCATTAAACTCCATCTGCCATCGCTCAGTCCACTCTTCTAACTGGCCTAAATCTCTCTGCAGACTTTGAAAACCTACTTCATTATCCACAATGCCACCTATCTTAGTATCATCTGCATACTTACTAATCCAATTTACCACCCCATCATCCAGATCATTAATGTATATGACAAACAACATTGGACCCAGTAGAGATCCCTGAGGCACACCACTAGTCACCGGCTTCCAACCTGACAAACAGTTATCCACCACTACTCTCTGGCATCTCCCACCCAGCCACTGTTGAATCCATTTTACTACTTCAATATCAATACCTAACGATTGACCCTTCCTAACTAATCTTCTGTGCGGAACCATGACAAAGGCCTTACTGAAGTCCATATAGACAACATCCACTGCTTTACCCTTGTCAACTTTCCTCGTAACCGCTTCAAAAAATTCAATAAGATTTGTCAAACATGACCTTCCATGCACAAATCCATGTTAAGTGTTCCTAATCAGACCCTGTCTATCCAGATAATTATATATACCATCTCTAAGAATACTTTCCATCAATTTACCTACCACTGACGTCAAACTGACAGGCCTATAATTGCTAGGTTTACTCTTAGAACCCTTTTTAAACAATGGAACCACATGAGCAAAATGCCAATCCTCTGGCACCATCCCCATTTCTAATGACATTTGAAATATTTCTGTCAGAATCCCTGCTATTTCTACACTAACCTCCCTCAAGGTCCTAGGGAATATTCTGTCAGGACTCGGAGATTTATCCACTTTTATATTCCTTAAAAGCGCCAGTACTTCCTCCACTTTGTCATACTTTACATAACTTCCCTACTTGTTTCCCTTACCTTACACAATTCAATATCCTTCTCCTTAGTGAATACCGAAAAAAAGAAACTGTTCAAAATCTCCCCCATCTCTTTCCATTCCACACAAAGCTGTCCATTCTGATTCTCTAAGGGACCAATTTTATCCCTCACAATCCTTTTGCTATTAGTATAACTTTAGAAATGGATAAAAAAATACAAATAGAAAGAATAGAGAGGTAATTTTTGGGCAGGATGATGTGACCTGTGACATGGAGGAACAATGCTGGGGCTTCAGCTATTTACAATCTTTACGTACAAGTATAATGACAGACTGGATGGTGAAGAAATTGTCTGCAGGTGAGATAGCAAAGAGTCATGGTAGACTGTTGTTTATCCAGACTGCAGAAAAATAGAGTTGTGTTTCCCAGTTTCTGTTCCAAGACCAGAGCTTTTGATTTTCACAGATGACACAACACTTGCAATAAAAGATTGATGAAATGAGCAGATAGGTAACCACAATAAATATAATATGGGGAACTACAAATATTTTGGCAGAACAAATGAGATAACATAGACAAAATTGCAGAGTTCTTAAATGGGTACAAGAAATTTTTGACAATGATCAGACCAAAATCTGTAAGATCTTAGGGTACATAAGTAACCCAGACCAGATGAACTGCACCTTATGGTTCTGAAAGAGGTAGCAGTAGAGATTGTGGAGGGATTAATAATGAACTTTCAAAAATCACTGGACTCTGGCATGGGTGCCAGAGGACTGGAAAACTGCAAGTGTCACTGCACTCTTTAACAAAGGAGGAAGGCAGCAAAAAGTAATTAGCCTGACCTCAGTGCTTGGGAAGACATTGGAGGCAATTGTTAAGATTGAGGTTATGGCGTACTTAGTAACACAGGGCACCATAGGACAAAGTCACCATGGTTTCGTTAAGAGAATATCTTGCCTGACAAAACTGTTGGAGTTCTTTGATGAGATTACATGTAGAATAGATAAACAGGATGCAGTGCATGTTGTATATTTCGTCTTTCAAGTATTTGACAAAGTGCCACACATGAGGCTGCTTATTGATATGCTGTATATCAATGACTTAGATAATGGAATGATTTAGATAATGGAGGGGCAGGTAGTGTTGAGGAAACAGGTAGGCTGTAGGAGGACTTAAGACAGATTAGGAGAATGGACAAGAGTGGCAAATAAAATAAAATTGCATAGTCATGCACTTTGGTAGTAGAAATAACTGTGCAGACTATTTTCTAAATGGGGAGGAAACACAAAAATTCTGAGATGAAAAGGGACTTGGGGGTCCTTGTATAGAACACCCTAAAGGTTAACTTGCAGGCTGTGTCGGTGGTGAGGAAGGCAAATGCAATGTTAGCATTCATTTCAAGAGGTCTAGAATCCAAGAGCATGGATGTGATGCTGAGGCTTTATAAGGCCTCAGTTTTGATCACCAAATTTCAGTAAGGACATCAAGGTCATAATGCAGGTACAGAAAAGATTTACTAAAATAGTTTCAAACAAGATGGATTTTAGCTACAAGATTGAAATCTGGGGTTTTCTCCTTTTTCAGAGAAGTTAAACAGTGATTTGGAAAATGAGTACAAGATCATGAAGGGTTTAGATGGGATAAATAGAGGAAAAGGTTTTCCTAGCAACCCACACAAAATGCTGGAGGAACTCAGCAGGCCAGAGAGCATCTATGAAAAAGAGTACAGTCAATGTTTTGGGCTGAGATGCTTCGGCAGGACTGGAGAAAAAAAGCTGAGGAGTAGATTTAAAAGGTGGGGGGGGGGGGAAGGGGAGAGAGAAATACCGTATTATAAGTGAAACTTGAATGGGGAGGGATGAAGTAAAGTGCTGGAAGTTGATTGGTGAAAGTGATACAGGGCTGGAGAAGAGGGAGTCAGATAGAAGAGGACAGAAGGCCATGGGAGAAAGGGTGGGGGGGGGGGGGGGAAGAGCACCAGAGGGAGGTGATAGGTGGGCAAGGAGATAAGGAGATGGGGAATGGTGAAGGAGGGGGGTGAGGGCATTCCCAGAAATTTGAGAAGTTGATGTTTACACCATCAGGTTGGAGACTATTCAGATGGAAAATAAAGTGTTGTTCCTCCAGCCTGAGTGTGGCCTCATCATGACAGTGGGGGAGGGCATGGATAAACATATCAGAATGGGAATGAGAGGTGGAATTAAAATGGGTGGTCACTGGGAGATGCTGCTTTTTCCGGTGGGCGGAGCACAGGTGCTCAGCGAAGCGGTCTCCCAATCTACATCGGGTCTAACCGTTATACAGGAGGCCATAATGGGAACACCGGATACAGTATATGACCCCAACAAATCACAGATGAAGTGTCGCCTCACTTGGAAGGACTGTTTGGGGTTCCGAATGGTAGTGAGGGAGCAGGTGTAGGGGCAGATGTAGCACCTGTTTCACTTGCAAGGATAAGTGTCAGGAGAAAGATCATTGGGGAGGGATGAATGGACAAGGGGGTTGTGTAGTGAGCAATCCCTGCAGAAAGTAGAAAGTGGGGTGGGGGTGGGGGTACGAAAGATGTGCTTGACAGTAGGATCCTGTTGGAGATGGCGAAAGTTACAGAGAATTATGTGCTAGATATAGAGGTTGGTGGGGTGGTAGTGAGGACAACAGGAACCCTATCCCTGGTAGGGTGGCGGGAGGGTGGATTAGCAGATTTAGCAGACGTGTGTGAAATGGAAGAGATGCAGCGTTGATCATGGAGGAAGGAAAGCCCCTTCTTTTGAAGGAGGAGGAGGTTTTTCTCCCTCCCCTACCCTTTAAAATCTACTCCTCAGTTTTTTTTCTCCAGTCCTGCCGAAAGGTCTTGGCCTGAAACACCGACTGTACTTTTTTCCATAGATGCTACCTGGCCTGCTGAGTCCCTCTAGCATTTTGTGTGTGTTGCTTGGATTTTCAACATCTGCAGATATTCTCTTGTTTGTGAAAAGGTTTTCCTTATCAAATGGCTCAACTTTTAAGTGGGAGGTATAAATTCTGGGGATGTTTTCCATGCGTTAAGTGCAGGGGTTGTGAAAATAGGCAATCCAGAAAAATTAAATGTTACATATGCATGTACATACTTAATTTAAAATTCAAGGCTGTGGTTAAAACATAGCTTCTATTTATTATCACTAAAGCACCTTGGTATAGTACCCAAATTTCTCCTACCTATGGATTAAAAGAGCTGTTGATGCTTCTTCCCTGGTTCTGTAATGAGACAAGGATGTCATCGATTTTTTCCATGTTCTGTTCAGTAGGAATGGTTGATGATAGTTGCCTTGAATCAGTCATTTGCTGTGAGAGAAGTGGAGAAACGGCTTGTCCTTCATTCTGTGCTTGCCCTGACTGGTTTATCACAAGCAGTTGATCAGACATAGGCGGTCCACTTGGGCATTGCTGAGACACATTTGTTATGCTCATCAATTGTCTGCAATCTGTGTTTAAAAAAAAACACAGTAATCTGAGTATACTTCTGTGTGTATCAAAAATAAGTGCTGTACTTCCTCACTTTAAGATCTGCAGACATTTTTATCCATTCCAAAAACAAGGCTGAGTCTTGAAGAACTTAAGAAATAGTTGCAAATATTGATCATACAGCTTTTGGTGTTTGTACTGCTAATCTTCTTCAATTAAACTTTCCCAACCAAATCCCAAATCTCCTGGTTCTCTTGGATTCAAAAAACCTATCAATCTCAAATATAAACAAAAATTGCTGGGAATACCAATAAGATAAAGCAGTATCAGTGGAGATGGTGACTTACAACTTTTCTTAGAAAAGGAAAAAGTTAGAGATCAAAGTTGCAGAGAAGAGGGCAACAGAGAGAACAAAGGGAATATTGATGACAGGGCAGAAATTTCAAGAAACTAAATGACAAGTGGCAATGGTACTGGCCGAGACACAGTGGTCATTAGTCTTTCCTGTTTGTATTAGAATGGATATGACCCTATAACATTAACTAAATTGAAGAAATAAAAATTCAAACCCTCTACTTATCAGAGGTGCTGGAAGTTTGAGTAACTTTCCATCAGTTGCAGAAGTGCAAAACCCAGAATTCTGCACATGAGCAAGAACATAATCACCCTTAAACATGAAGATTCTTCTGCATTCTTTACTCTATCTTGGATTATTTCTTGAAGTTCAGGATTCACATTTCCCAGAGTGAAGACAGGTTTTAGACTGTAAGGACTAAGTGATATCAGGTGATACATGGTGCTGATTGCTTCTGTTGCCTGAGAATTCTGCTCCACTCTGCGATGACAGCAGAAAAAACAGTAATATTATACTGTCACATGATCATGAATTTAATGAGTAAATGAGTTTAATATGGTAATGATGATACCAACTCCGAACTCTGGAGTCAAAACCCTGATGCAGAGGTCATGTAGAAGATCTTGCATCAACCTGATTACTAATGTGTCAATATGTGATACACTGGAAGATGCTGATGAGATTTTGGCATGATTCCAATCTCAATCAGATCACCCTACAGAGTCATCAATATAGATGAGAGCTTTTCAAAAAAAGGGGAAGATTTTTACTTAGTTATTAAAATAATAACCAGGTGCTTAACTTGGAGCTTTGGTGGCATAGTGATTATTTTGCATGATTAGTAATATGGAGAACTGGAAACATTAGTCCTAATTCCAGCACCGCAGTTGAGAAATTTACATTTGAGTTATTGTCAATCAATCCAGAATTACAAGGTAATTAACAATTTGAAACTACTTGATTACATAATCCAATTTAATTTCCTTATGTCCTTTAAGAGTGGAATATCCCTTCATTATCTAGTCTGTCCTAAATACAACATTAAGTCCTCAACAATGGTCAACTCATAATTCCCATCTGAAATGGGCTCGCTAGCCACACAGTTCAAAAGTAGAAAGGATAAGCAATAAGTATCGACTTGGAAAGTGATATTGCCAGTGAATAAGTTAATAAAAAAATAAACAAATCCATTATTTGCATATTTTTCCACAAGCTTTCTCAAGGGCACAGACTGGGAACAGACTTCCTACCTTGCAAGTGGTTAAGCAAGAGAGGAAATTAAATTCTTCATAAAATTTGGGAAGGGAAAGGGAAGACGATAAAATTAAATAAAGTTCAACTGGCCACTTTAGAATATACATAGATACAGCTTGACAGCGATAAAGTTCCAGGTGTCATTCTTATTGGTACATGAAGAAAGAACACCTGCAAAACCTATCAAAGGTTAGGC
Organism: Hypanus sabinus; assembly: GCF_030144855.1. NCBI lineage: Eukaryota > Metazoa > Chordata > Chondrichthyes > Myliobatiformes > Dasyatidae > Hypanus > Hypanus sabinus. The sequence continues at coordinate 53,827,994 of NC_082722.1, forward strand.
AGCACCTACAGAACCTTAGCAAAAGTCAACAGTTTAGAAAAGGAAAAAGAGGAAGAAATTTAAAGTTTTATCTTTCTGAAATGGAGTGGAAGAAAATATACATTTAAAATTTAATTGGGCAGTCAAGTAGTTTTCATTCACCAAATTTATTTAATTCCAACTTACCACTTTGAATTCCAAACAAATATAAACCAGTGGGTTGTTGTGCTGATGTAGGTGAATTCTGTAGTTGATTCATGGTCCCATGGGGGTGAAAAAGTGTATTTTGTTGCTGGCCTGATCCAGGTGTGTTGTTTTGAAGGACAGATACATTATTTTGAGGATTAAACACATTAGACTGCTGTATCTCTTGTTGATTCATGTTATTCTGTAATGCAGACATTGAAGTTTGAGAAATAAACAATGTCGCCTGCTGATTTTGAGTGCCCCCTGAATTTTGAACAAGCTGCATTTGAGGTTGACCATGAAAAACTGATGACTGTTTTTGATCCCCCTGAGACGTCCCACTATTTTGAAGTGAAGCAGTCTGATTTTGGAATTGTATGGATGATTGCTGGTCTTGATTAACTGACACCATATTAGGCTGAGTATGAAAAAGGGTTTGGTTTTGCTGCTCTTGAGAAGCCAGATTTGTATTCATTGCAGGTATAGAATTCTGAGAGTTGAAAAGGATGTTCTGTTGTTGCTGTTCCTGGGAAGTTATACTGTTATTTATTGAATTCTGAGAATTAAAAAGAACATTCTGAGGTTGGTCTTGAGGTGAATTGCTGTTGTGAAGTGCAGCTATTGAATGTTGGGTCTGAAAGATAGATGCTTGCTGATTTTGTGGAGAAGTATTAGTTTGAGAAGAGGATAAGGTCACTTGATGTTGAAAAAGGTTCTGTTGCTGTTGTTGCTGCTGTTCTTGAGAAATCATCGTATTCTGAATCTGAGATATTTGTGTCGGGGTCTGAAAGACATTCACAGATTGTTGCTCAGGATTGTTTGAACTCTGGAGTGTTGGAATTGTACTCTGTGGTGAATAAAAGCTGACCTGTTGCTTTTCCTGTGAAATACTATTACTTTGAAGTGAAGGCAAAGAGTTTGGAGAAAGAAAAAGAGTGCCTTGTTGCTGATCTTGGGCAATTGATGAGCCTTGGAGAACTGCCAACGAGCCTTGAGAATGAAATATTGCTGACTGCACTTGATCTTGGGAAGCAGCAGTGTTCTGATGTTGCAAGACATTGTTTGGGCAGTGAAAGAGCCCAGTCTGTGAATGGGATGCACTTTGAACTTGACTGAGAGAGTTTTGTGGATGGAATAGTTCTGACGATGGATGAGATTGTTGCAGAAAGTTTCCAGTTTGGGTAGACATCATTTCTCCACTTTGCTGAAATATCCCAGTTGGTTGTGAGGAGCCACCAGTTTTCACATGCATCAACCCATCTGAATTTGAAAATAAAGTTACTTGGGGCTGATTTTCTCCAGTTTGCTGCATCTGTACAATTGATTCAAACATATCAGTTTGCCTCTGGTTTGTCTGCACTGAGGTGTCTTCCACAGCAACCATAGAATTAGAGCACTGAAAGACATTTGGTGAAGACGTTTGTTGTTGTGGATTTCCTGTGTTTTCATTCCCTTCTACTGTTGTAGAGGCTGAAAACAAAGCACTGTGTGACATCTGATGCTGATTTCCATCACTTGATTGCAAACTGGACATAACATGAGTAGTTTGCTGAAAAATATCAGATTGTTGGAGGTTTCCATTTAAAGGGGATTGATACAACTCTGACTGCAGTTGCCCTGGTCCTTGACAAATATTCTGTTGCATTCCCAACATCATGCTCGTAGAGGACTCCAGCACCTGCTGAGTTGACAATGAATTCTCAGGTCCAGAAAGAACACTGTCAGATCTAGGAAGGGATCCATTATCTGAATTTGAGAACAGATCTTGAGGGAGGTTGCTCTGCATAGTATTTACTTGGCGGAACATCCCTGCATTTATTTGCTTTTGCACCTGTTCCACAGGTTGCTGTATTGACTCAGATGGGCTGGATCCAGTAAATAAAACAGAGGCCAGTTGCTGCTGAGAAGCCTCCAAACTCTGTTGAACAAGACTTACGTTGCCACTTCTGCCATTTTCAGAATTTGCCTGGAAGTTTCCCGGCTGCAAGGACTGCAAAGCACTTTGCAACTGTGATGCATTGCTGCTCTGTTGGAAGATATTGGCTGAATGTTCCTGTAGTGCCTGGGCCTGTGATTGCTGTTGCTGCTTCTGCTGTGTTTGTTGCTGCTGCAGAGCTGATTCAGGCATCTGGGATAAGGAAATCTTGGATACATCTAATGGTAACATTTCTCTTGGCTGTACCTCTCTTGAATCTAACAACATGCCAGCATTGTGAAACTGTGCTGGTTGCTGCAGCAAACCTTCGTTATTCTGGACCTGGGTGGTACATTCTGATGCCTGAAATGGGCATGGCTGAGAAATGTCTTGCTTCCGTACAGCAGATAAGGCATCTGTGCTTGAAAACACACTTGACTGAATTTGCTGGTGCTGATCACCGTCTCCTCCTTGCCTGGAGGCAGATCCAGAGAATGAAGGCCCAGTTGTAATGCTTGATGAGATTTCCAAAGATTGCTGTCCAGCTCCCATCTCTTGATTCTTAACAGGAGAAAAGTAAACAAGAAACTAAATCAGAGCAATATTGAGATCATAACTATATATTATAGTCTTTGTGCCCTATGTTTTATAAGATTGAAAGACCTTCCGTGAATGGCGGAGCAGACTCGTTGAGCCAGATAGCCTAATTCTGCCCTTATGTCTTATGATCTAGGATGGTCTTCTAAAACAATAAAATGCGTATTTAGAAAACTATCCTGAAAACACTGAATAAATTCTCTGCTTTACTAGTATAAGCTAGACTGGCTATTCCATCCCAATCTATGTGATATTCAAAATTGTCCATTACATCACTCTGCCTAATCTCTACATTCACTAACACTTTATAGCAGCTACCATGAGGACTTGTACACCAGGGCTGTTCTTAAATCCATTTAAATTTCTTAATTATTGTTTTCCCTGTCTTATTTCTACTATTAAGTATACTTCTATCCTCTGTTCACCCCACCATTCATTCACCAGTACTTTCTCTGTCTTTCATGCCCAATTTAGCTGCAAGGCATTTACGGTAGGACTAAGTTTCAGTAATTGCTACAGCTTATGCTGCAAGTTGAATTTGCAGCTGCAATTCATTTGGTTTCTCTCTTTGAATAAAGAATGTTTAATTGCCCATAAATCTTTGTTTAATGTTCTTGTAAGCTATTCTTGATTTCACATGGTTTAATTACTTCATATTTTATCTTTTCTTTAAACTACAACAAAGGGAAAAAGGGAATAAGGGGAAGCCTAATTTAATCCCATTAATTTGATCTCTTATTTATTAGACTAACCATCCCCTTGTCCCAGTCACTAACTTGAATTCCTCCACAAGTACCACATCGTGCCTCATACAGAAGTCTATAACTATTTATTTTATTTTTAATATTTATTTTATCTCTCTCTACTGTAAAACTCATTGTGGTCACTATATTATGCTTTCTCTCTTCCCACCTTTTTGGGCAGTTGCTTATTTCAGGATGCTGTGGTCAGAATTTTACTGGTCATTCTGAGAGGCTTAATTCTAATTGTCATAACAATTTATACAACAAGGTGGTACAGTTTTGTAGATCTTCTGATCCCTTAGCTTACACCATTTGCCAAAACAACTTGTTAGTGATTTCCACATTTATTGACAGATGCTCCCAAAATCTGGGGAGAACTCTTTTAACCCTAATAGCAACATATCCTCACCCAACTTTATATTGTTGAGGATCTGAATGATTGAGCCTGAAAACACTGAAGAAGAATTGAAGTAATGGGACCCTGGCAGAGACTTTTGTATCTTCCTTAGTTACAGGTGAAGTACTGGAAGACCTGATGGTGGCTAACATTGTGCCTTTATTTAAGGGTTGAAAGAACATTAGTATACAGAAAGAATAGTAAAAGTTCAAAACATTTTCATAAATGTTAAAAGATGCTAATTTTAAATTTGGTGAATTTTATAACCAGAAATATTAAAGGATATGGATTTGGATCTAGACGGTAGATAAGCCATGATTCCATTTGTCTACATAACAGACAGGGTACTAAATGGCTAACTTTCACTGGCATGTTTCTAATTGCTACTGCCAGAAGACAACACATTTTCATATTAAGCCAGATATAACCAAAGTTAATAACAAAAAAATTTAACTACACAGTGGCAGATCTTGTCACCAAAAAGTAACACATTCCAAAATTAGATTCTAATTATTAACAAACATAAATAACATGAAAAATATAGAAGATATAGAAATCATATGAACATGAAGTCAAAAATAACGATGAAGAAGCTAGTATCATTGGAGGTGCTACCACTGAAAACTGCACCAGTGTGTATATAACCATAAGGAGGTAATAGAGTGGTGTTTTATTTTGCTTATAAAAATACCACAATATATGTATTTCTGACTGTTGAAACAAAAGTTGATACTTTAAAGACTGCAGATGGTGTCTGATTCGATACCACATCCATTGAAATGGCTTCCTCATTCTTTACCACAACAGATGGCAGAAGGGGTGGCAGCAAGGCTTTGGGAAGATTTTGTTCATCTGGATTACAGCCTGTGACTTTCACTGCTGCAGCTAAAAAAAAAAGCATAAATTATCAAACTTCTGCCACAAAAACCCCTGAACTAACTAAAAGTAACATATTTACACATAAGAAAAAAATTGCACATATCAATTTTATTGAAAGTAAATCAAATTTACATTTCTTGTGCATACTCACATGATATTTGCTTTTCTTAAGAGAACACAATTTAGTTCAGGGGAATGTGGCAATATTATGATCATTATCTTTATTACTAAAACTGTTAATATAAACTTGATTTTAATCCTGTACTGTTCCATTTTATTAAGATCATAAGTGAGCCAAATCTGACAATATTTTCAGCTTGATCTTCACGTTCCTTTCTGTGATGTCTATCCAAGAAAACCAATGTTATTCTGAACACCAACCATCTTGTAAAACTTTTCCATTTAATAGGTGCTCTGTCCTTATATTTTTTCTACACTGGCACAAGACTTCATACTTCACATTATATTCCATTTGACATGTCCTTGCTCATTCACTTCATCTGTCCATGTCTCTCTGCATATTATCTATAGCTCACATTGCTATTCAGATTGTTCTTACTCATCTTCCTCTACATACACCACCTCCACATGGATCAACTTGTATTGTCGAGTCTTGTGACCCTTCTTTTAGCCAGCAATAAACTAATCTGGATCATATTTTCTTCATCTCCACCTTAGTGTAAAAATTCCCTCTGTCCTCTCCTCTACAACCTAAAACATTTGTTTTCTAACATTTTCTGGTCCTGCTTCTCTCTCTACTGGTACTGCCTGCCATACTGGGGACTTGTAGACCTATTGTGGACTCTTTAGGAATCAACACCCATCTTGAAGTGGAATGAAAGTGGTGTGAGAGAGAAGGATGGAGAAGAGTGAAGAGGGAGAAAGAGGGGAAAGGTAGGGAGAAAAGTTTCTGATGAAAGGTTATCAAGTTAAAACTTAAATCTGCTTCCCCCTCTCTAGATGCTGATGCCTGATCTCGTCTACTTCTAGCATTTTTTGTTTTTATTTCAGTGGACAAAGTAAATCACCAAGAATAGGATTGGGAAATTCAAAAGATGGAACTTAGGAAGGTAACAAGCTATTAATTCTGAGCCCCCAACACAGAAAAGCTTAAGAATCTCTGCTACAGAGAACAAATGTAGTAACATTATTGACTAATAATCTCCCTCATTTCCTGTTGATTACATTGAAAAATAATAGTCAACTGACCTACACTGACAAGCAATTAATTTCTGTATGCATCATGGCTTTCCAGCTAATCATAAATGGTATTCTAGCTCAAGGGCATAACAGTGATAGCTATTATGATTTTATGATTGTGTTACTAACAGCAGAAGCTGCTTGAAGGTTTCAAACAACTAATGAAGAAAAAAAACTTTTGACTAGTATACTTGTCACTTACTGGAATATGCCAGAGACCACAAAAAGAAACATCAGCATTTATCAGAATAGTAATTATGAAGAGATTTTCCAATTCTTTGTCTTCATAAGTGTGTACTGTAGAACATGAAAGGCTAAATTTACAGTTAAAATCCATATTCCAGCTAACTTGGCATGCATGTGCTTATAACAACAGTTTTTATGTTCAACAATCAGCTTCAATAATGGTAAAAAGTGGGATCTTCAAAGGGACATACTTGTTTCTTGTGTGAGAGTCACTAAAAGCCAAAATTAAAATGCAGCAAATTAGGAAAGCAAGTTATTTCAAGAGGATTTAAGAATGAGAGAAAATATGTCTTAATGCACTTTTATAAAGCTTTAATGAGACTATGCCAGTGATATTTTTTGTTTCCTTATCTAAAGGAGGATATAGTTGCTAAGGGCCACATTCTCAAAATAGGAGGACAGGCCTTTTAGCACAGTACAGCACAGTAATAGGTCCTTTGGCCCATGATATCTGCGCTGAACATGATGATATAAATCTCTTTCGCCTGTACATGATCCATATCCAACCAATTCCCTGCATACTTATGCATCTATCTAGCAGTCTCTTAAGCACCACTATCATATCTGCTACAATAATGCACAATTCCACCTCTACCCCTAGAAGCACATTCCATGCACCTCCTACAACCTGTTAAAAAAATCTTACTCCATACATCTCCTTTAAACTTGACCCCTCTTACCTTAAATGGATGTCCTCTTGTACTTAACAGTTCTACCCAGGGAAAAAGATTCTAACTGTCTATCCTACCCTTTTTTCCTAAATTAAAACTTCTATCAAGTCTCTCCTCAGCCTCCAACACTCTCGGGATTGCAATCAGAGTTTGGTCAACCTCCACTTATAGTTCACAACCTCTAATACAGGCAACATCTTAGTTAACCCAGTAAACCTCTTCTGTAACTCTTTCCAAAACTTCCAAATCCTTTCTTTCAATATGATGACCAGAATCACAGTTACAGTGTGGGCTAATCAAAGTTTTAAAAAGCTGTAACATAACTTCCTTTATACTCACTGCCTGGACAAAAGAAGGCAAGCACCTGCCTATGCGGTCATTTTCACAGCGATATGGATTGAACACAAAGAATCCTCTGTGGATCATTGCTATTAAGGGTCCTGGATTAACTGTATACTTTCCTTTTATATCTGACCTCCCAAACTACAACATCTCATACTTGCTTAGATTAAACTCCATCTACTATTCTTCTGCCCATATCTGTAACTAATCTATATTTAGGTGTATCCCGTGACAACTTTCTACAACGGCCACAAACCCACCAATCTTTGTTTAACCTGTAAACTTAATAACCCACCCATCCATATTCTCACCCAATTTCACAAACAACAGAACCCCAGCACCAAACACTAAGGAACACCATTTCAGTCAGAATAACACCCTTCTGCCTCTACTCTCTCTTAAAACAATTCTGAAGCTAAACTATTAAATCACTATGGATCCCAGGCATCTCAATCTTCCGGATCAGCCTACAATGAAAGACCTTGTCAAATGCCTTACTAAAATCCATGTAGACAACATCCAGTGCCCTACCCCCATCAATCATTTTTGTCACCTCTTCAAAACACCCAATCGTGGAGACAGGAGATTGTTGGGGCCTTGATTAAGACTTTTACATCCTCACTAGCAACAGTGGAGAGTATCCAATATTGTTCATTTGTTAAAGAAGGGAAATAAGGATAATCCAGGGAATTGTAGGCTGGAAAGCCTCATAAAACTGATATCAGTATGTACATTAACATGCCCTGCACTAATCTCACTATCACTCATGTTCTTATCCTTAGTTAATATTGACATAATATATTGTTAGTACCTCACTCACATCTTTTGACTTTAAGCATAAATTCCCTCCTTTATCCTTGAGGATTGAAATTAAAAGAAATATATTTCCACAGAAAATGGCAAATCTTTGGAGATTTTGAAGCCTCAGTTATTGAGTTAATTTGAAACAGAGATTAACAGACTTACGAGTTTCAAGGGAATGAAGAGTTTATGGAGAAACTGCAAGAAAATGATGCTGAGGTAGATCAGCTACAATCCTGGTGAATAGCAGAGCAGACCAGGGACCAGCTGGTCTACTCTTGCTATTTCTTATTTTAAAAACAATTGTCAAATGAAATAAAGGTCTATTTGGAGTATCTTCTAAATTTTCTGTTGGTTGCAAGATTGATAAATTGTAGAAAAAAGGAAAGCTAGCATTTATATAGAAACTTTTGTATTCCTTTCAGGATATTATGGAGAATATTACCACTAAAAATGGACTTCTGAAGGTGAGAGAATGGTAGTGTGCTTTGCAAAGCCCTTGCATATACCAATATGATAATCTCTTAGTCCCAACGAGAGAGTTTGCACATCTTGATCTCCTATTAGGGAATGAGACAGGTCGTGCAACCAAAGTTTGTGTAGGGGAGCATTTTGCATCCAGTGATCATCATGCCATTAGTTTCAAGGTAATTATGGAAACGGATAGACCTGGTCCTTGGGATGAGATTCTAAATTGGAGAAAGGCCAATTCTGATTGCATCAGAAAAGATCTAGCAAATGTGGACTGGGACAGATGGTTTTCTGGCAAAGATGTAATTGGTAAGTGTGAGGCCTTCAAAAGTGAAAGTTTGAGAGTACAAAGCTTGTATTTTCTGTCATAATAAAAGGCAAGGACACCAGATTTAGAGAACTTTGGTTCGAGAGATGTTGAAACCCTGTTTAAGAAAAAAAAATCAAGGAGGTGCTTAGCAGGTATAGGTAGGTGGGAACAAATGAGGCACTTGAAGAGTATAAGAATGCAAGAGAACATTTAAGAAATAAAATCAGTAGGGCCAAAAGAAGGTATGAGGTTGTTCTAGCAGTCAAGGTGAAGGAGAATCCATCAGATATGTTAAGAGCAGAAAGATTGCGAGGGAACTTTTCTCGCTGTTACCATCAGGTAGGAAGTACAGAAGCCTGAAGGCACACACTCGGCAATTAAAGAACAGCTTCATCCCCTCTGCCATCCGATTCCTAAATGGATGTCAAACCCTTGGACACAAACTCACTTTTTTTTAAACATACAGTATTTGTTTTTTGCACAATTTTTAATCTTTTCAATATAGGTATACTGTAATTGATTTATTATCATTATTATATTTTATTTTTTTTCTTCTATATCATATATTGCATTCAACTGCTGTTGCTAAGTTAACAAATTTCACATCACATGCTGGTGATAATAAACCTGATTCTGATCCTGATAAAATTAGTCCTTTGGAAGGTCAGAGTAGTAATCTACGTGTAGAGCCAAAAGAGATAGGGGAGATATTAAATGGCATTTTTGCATCTGTTTTACTCAGGAGATGGACACAGAATCTATAGCAGTGAGGTCATGGACCCTGTACACATGACAGAAGAGGAGTTTGCTGTCTTGTGGCCAATCAGGGTAGACAAATCCTCAGGGCCTGACAAGGTATTCCCTCAGACTCTACAGGAGGCAAATGCAGAAATTGCTGGGTTCCTAGTAGAGATGCTTAAATCACCCTTAGGGACAGGTGGGTACCAAAGAATTAGAGGGTAGCTAATGTTGTTCCATTGCTTAAGAAAGCACGACATCAATGGCAGGAAAGTTATTGGAAGGTACTTAAAGGAATGATACAGTATATGAGTATTTGGATAGACAGAGATTGATTAGGGATAGTCAGCATGGCTTTATGTATAGAAGGTTATGTCTAACCAATGTTAGTAATCGACCATTCGGCAGGACTCGGCCCCAAAACGTCAACTGTACTCTTTTCCATAGATGTTGCCTGGCAGGCTGTGCGTGTTGCTTGGACTTCCAACATCTGCAGATTTTCTCTTATTCCTAACTAATCTTATTGAGTTTCTCAAAGATGTTACCAGCAAATTTGATGAAGGCAAGGCAGTGGAAGTTATCTACATGGACCTCCGCAAGGCATTTGACAAGGTCTGGCATGAGAGGCTGGCCAAGAAAGTTCAGTCGCTTGGTATTCAAGATGAGGTAGTAAACTGGATTTGACATTGGCTTTGTGGGAAAAGCCTGAGGATGCTAATAGATGGTTGCCTCGCTGAATGGAAGCCTGTGACTAGTGGAGTACTGCTTGGTGTTGGGTCCACTGTTGTTTGTCACCTATATCAATGGTCTGGATGATATTAACTGGATAGACAAGTTAGCAGATGACACCTAGATTGGGGCATAGTTGACAGCGAGGAAGACTATCAAGGCGTGCAATGGAATCAGAACCAGCTGGAAAAATGGGCTGAAAAATGGCAGATGCAATTTTGATGCACATGCATGAGCTGTTGCACTCTGGGAGGACCAACCTGTGTAGGTCTTACACAGTGAGCTGTAGGGCACTGCGGAGTGCAGTAGAACAGAAGGATCGTAGAATACAGGTTCATTTGTGTCATAGGTAGGCAGGGTCGTAAAAAAAGCTTTTGGCACATGGGCTTTCAGAAATCAATGTGCTGAGTACAGGAGTTGGGATGTCATGTTGAAGTTGTATAAGATGTTGATGAGGCCTAATTTGAAATATTGTATGCTGTTTTGGTCACATGGCCACAGGAAAGATGTAAATAAGATTGAAAGAGTACAGAGAAAATTTACAAGGATGCTGCCAGGCCTAGAGGACCCGAGTTATAAGACAGGATTGAAGAGGTTAGGTTTGCATTCCTTGGAACATAGATTGAGATTAGAGTGGACAGAGATATACAAAATTATGAGGGCTATAGATAGGGTTAATGCAACAGGCTTTTTCCACTGAGGTTGGGTGAGACTGCAACTAAAGGTCATGGGTTATTGGTGAAAGGTGAAAAATTTAAAGAGAACATGAGGAGAAACATCTTCACTCAGAGGGTCTTGGGAGTATGGAATGAGCTGCCAGCATGCAAGCTCAATTTCACTGTTTAAAAGAAGTCTGGATAGGTACATGGATGGTGGGGTATAGAGGGCTTTGATCCTGGTGCAGGTTGATGGGAGTAGGCAGCTTAAATGGTTTCAGCATGGACTAGATAGGCCGAAATGTCTGATTCTGTGCTGTATTTCTTTATAACTTTAAGTCCCTACAGAGCATAATGAGAACTGCTGTGAGGATCATCAAGGTCTCTCTTCCACGATCAGAGATATTTATCCGAAACAATGCATATGCAGGGCCCTCAAGATTATCAATGATCCCTCCCATCTATGCAACAATTTGACCCTCTACCATCAGGAAGGAGGTACCATAGCATTAAGTCAAAAACTGTTTTTCTAGCATGCCGTAAGGCTACTGAACTTCCTGCCATCTCCTAAGTATCATTACATATGAAGTGCCAGTAGCTTATACTTATATAGCTTTTTACTTTGTCATAAATGCACATTTTTATTTGTGGTAATACTTGTTGGTTCCTAAGATTGTCATAGCTGGGGGCTGGTAGTGGGGGATAAGCTCCAAATGTCGTGCAACTCTAACAGCCTCTGACAACCAAGCTCAACTCTCGACCTTCACATGTGGCTTAGTTACTAGGACAGCGGAACTGTTTCTACTGACAAGAGAAGAGGCAACAGTGGACCACTGGTGCCTCAAAGCCAGTTACTTTGGGAAGGTGTGGCTCGTCATCCTTGGATGGTAGCCTGCTTAAGAGAAGGAAAACTGTGATTTTAAACCTCTGCTGCCTTGCGGCCATACCCACCCGTGGGAAAGGCTTTGGGAGTAAATCCAGAGAAAGAAGTCCGGAGCCGGGGTCCCTAAGGCAGTTTGATGTTGCTTACAACTTCACTCTGGGCAACCTCTGCGACGACACTGGTGCCAGGCTGTATTGGTGCTTGCACTTCCCTTGGACTACAGCAGTGATGTGCTGCATGGGCAACAGCCGGTTCTTCGAATCTTCTCGCCCAGGCTTGCACCTTGTTGAGGACAAGGTCCACCAGAGATGCAAACCCATGATCACCTAGGATCAACGGCTGCCTACTCTTAATCTATGTTCCCTCTAAGGTGCGCACGTGTACAGTTTTTCAACCAGCGCACAAAAGAAATTAATGTGCGCACAAAAGGTTAATTACCTAAAATAATGTAGTAATTAATAATTATATTTATTGAAAATAATCTTTTAGCTAAATGTTTCTGTTAACTAGTTAGTCGGTTTTTCAAATACCAGAATGCATGTCACTAATTTACGTCACCTCACCTTTCCTGTTCCGGTTTATACAGCTGCATCATGGCAGCAGCCATCTTTGGCGGACAGTGTTCACATCCTAATGTTTACAAAGATCTGTTTCAAATCCTGTAGATAGCTTACTAAGTTTTTATTTGAAAAAAATTGATTCTCTATGTCGAATTCAAAAGAAGCGAAGGGCGTGAAACGCAAAAGAATTGCAAATTTGTTTAAGGTTGAATGGCTTAACAAAATAGTAGAAATTGCTACACCGATAGCTCATGAGGTCATGAATGTTCAGCTACAAGAAATATTTATGTATGATTCAGAAACTGGATTTATCTGTTTGTATTGTCATGATGCAAAAGTTGGAGAATTTGCTCGTGGAAAGATGTGGGATGATATTTGGAAATTTGACTTTTTGAAGTGTCATTTGGCAAGTAACTTTGCGCAAATGGTGGCATTTGTACTTCAAAATGAACAGTTTTGCGACCTTACACAGTTGATGGTCATTGGGGGAACCTTTCTTGCGTTTAGTGCAGATTGCGAGCAAGGTTTTAGCCTAATGAATTATCTCAAAAACAAGCTGAGAAACCGTTTAGGTGAATGTCATTTGGATATGTCAATGAGAATCAAAAGCTATCAATTGGATGGAAGTTCTATTAGTCTAGATAGAGTTTACAAAGGATGGGTAAATGCCAAAGACAGGAGAGAGAAAAAATAACTGAGTGACTTAAATATGAATGTTATTTTGTTGTTATTCTGTGCTGTTTTATGTCAAATATTCTGTAAACCTACATAAACTGTGCCACGTGTGTATTCAGTGCGCACATACTTCTGTCACAGGAAAAAAATTTGCACAACACAAGATATTTGTGCACACTGACTACTATAATTTAGAGGGAACATTGCTCCTAATATTTCTTAGAACAATTTTTAAGTTTAGCACATTTATATATAGCAAATGACTTTGGCTACCAGTCTCCTCACCTGAATATGTATTGTGGATTTAATTTGGAGTGAAGCTTTGTACAGTGGATTCCTAAAAGCCATGAATCTCAGACCAGACAATGCTGATTGAAATTCATTTGGATGTCTGTGGTGCATGTGCGAACATGGAGGTGTGAAGTTCCTGAGTAGTTTCGAAGAAGGTATTGTCCATACTTTGTAAACATGGAATTGTCCTTTGATGTTTCGCACATAAAATACCAAGCCTTGCATTAGGCCAGTGAGATCTTTCTACCAAAGCGTCTCCATCCATATGATGCCTGCTGTACCTTGTTTTGTCGAATAAAGAAGCTGCTTTGTCTCTACCAGTACTTTTCTCCAGAGGCTCCATTCATGTAACAACATTACTTTGTGTTTTATGTGTGAGTTATATGTACTGTGTTGTGCACCTTGGTCTAGAAATATGTTGTTTCGTTTGGCAGTATACACCTGAATGGTTGAATGACAGTAAATTGACTTTGATACATTGATACCTACCTGTGCTTATTAAATAAGCCACTATTATATAGTTCAAGAATGAGAAGCATTCTCCAGAGATAGTGAATAAGGTGTCTTACTTACATTACATTTATTCATGCAACAAATTCAAAAAATTATGTGATGTTGCTTGGATTGCAGAGTTTCCTGGTACCATCTTTAATGCTATTTTATTCTTTTGAGAAGTCAAACAAGTTTCTATTTCCTCAATTACATTGTAACTTTTAACAAATTAAACTAGACAAGTGAAGGTATATACATACATAACTCCTTTTATGGATCACATAGTTGATGAGAACTGAATACTTAAAATTTTCAAACAATGCACACTATTCAGTAGTTAAAAGTTTATAGCAAGAAAATACAATTAATGGACTGATCCAAACTGAAAACAACACTTGGAAAGAACAGTAGTAAATAGTAATCTTCTGCTAAAGAGCTAATTTAAAATATACCGATTATATTTCAACCACAATATCAAAGTCTCCATATCAAATAATCAAAGCAGTTCATAAAGTTTGACCTTCAACTACTGCCTGTAACACAATCATTTGCACAAACGGCAGTCGCCATAATACCATTTACTTGGAAACTATTGACAAAATAATGCTCTAGGGCAAATCTTTCACAACTGAATTCCTTCACCAGATTAAAATATATGAAAGCATGCTGTTTATAACTTATTTTAACATACTCTCTGTTTTTTAGCAAATGCATCTTAATCCTGGCTAAGAGTATAGATGGGTAACTACATAAGTCACCCTGTTAAAAAAAGATTTTTCGTTCTAAATTGAAGTATGTTCCATTTTGTGGTTAACTGGAAAAGCATGATACAAATTAGAAATGAGAGTGAAAGGGACATAGGAGTCTGCAAGTTAATCATCAATGTTCTGTTGGTTTTGCATACTGCTATTTCCAACAAAGTTACTTCTCTGCATTTCAAAGTTCATGACCTCTACTTTTAAATTCGAATGTCCAATTAAGTTCAGTAATGGGAAATCAAGAGCCCTAACTGTGCAGGCAATTTTATTGCATTTTTAATGTATAAAAAACACATTATACCTTTCATTGCTTCGTCAATGCAACATGGTTGTACAGGAATTTCTTTCTTCACAATGATATCTGATGAGTTTGCTGAAGTGTAAACAAAATACACCGTTTTTTAAAATTTTCACCTTTTATCTAGTTTTCTTTGCCAACATTTCAGTTATTTCACTGTAAAGATCCTTCGTTCTCCCATCTAACTCTTCAGAAAGGTAAATAAAACTTGACAGTCATGTGAATATTAAAAATAATACTAGAAACATTTGTATTCAGGTATGTTCAAAACAATATTAATCAAAAATATAATTAAAATCCACTGGCACAGAAAATCCATTTGCCTTGACATGTGTACACTGGACCTCAAGGAGCATACAAACAAAATCAATACTCCTGACTTGCACACAATAAAGTTCTACTTTTTAAGTGATGCATAAGGCCATCCAAAGAAAAAAAAACAAAATTAACCCAGGAAAATGAAGATTAAATACTCAAAACAAATAGAATGGAGCTGCCAGTGTTTTGTGGGTGGATGTGGGTTCCATGACTAATGAGTTGCAAGAGACCTACTGTTAACTGTTTGGAAATGTTTGCTACAACTGTAAGAAAACAATAACATGCAGCATTGGTTTTTCGGTTAATGCCAACACAATGATTTCATTTTAGGCAGATCGGTTTGGAAGGATAATATTAAACTCAGATCAAGAATTCGTTAGTTAACATAGAACAATGATGTTCTGGTGAAGCTAAACTACCTTGATGTATCAATTTTTTTAGTAAAGGCTAGTTCTGAACAGTAACTTCCAGTAAAGCTACACTGTGTTTAATAAACGTAGCACATGCTTTTGAACTTCACTCACCTGGATCTGGAGTGAAGGTGAAAGGCTGTACTTCATGTGATCTTCCAGCATTGGTTACAACATATATGCCAACTGAAACTGGCACAGTTATAAGCTGATTGTGGTAAGGAGGAACTTTCACAATAAGGTGATTCTTTGAAAACAAAATAGGAAAACAAAATCAGCAACTGAGTACTGTGCATAATTCTGATCAAGTTAGTTTATGAAGGACATGATGCTACAAAGAATGCAGAAAAGACTGGTTTCAGAATAATTGATTTTACTGAACATAGAACAGTATACAACACAGTACACTTTGGCCCACTGTTTTGTCGACATTTCGACTTACTCCAAGATCTAACCCTTTCCCTCTCACATAGCCCACCACTTTTTTATCATCCATGTGCCAATCTAAGTCTCTTACATGTCTCTAATGTATCTGCCTCTACTATTATTCTGGCTCTGTTAAAAAACTCTCTGTTAAAAAACCTACCTGACTTCCCTCTATACCTTCCTCCAATCACCTTAAAGTTATGCCCCCTCATATTAACTACTTCCACCCTGGGAAAAAATCTCTAGCTGTCCACTTGATCTATGCCTCTTATCAACTTACACACCTCTATCAAGTCATCGCTCAATTTCATTTTCCGCAAAGAGAAAAACACTAGCTCACTCAACATATCCTCATAAGGCATGTTCTCTAATCCAGGCAGCATCCTAGATCTCCTCTTCACCCTCTCTAAAGCTTCCATATCCTTGAACTGAACATAATACTCCAAGTGTAGTCCAACAGGGATTTTGTAGAGCTGCAACATTGGCTCATGCTCTTGAACTTAATTCCTGACTAACAAAGGCCACCAGACCACACTATTTTTTAACCATCCTATCAACTTGTGTGGCAACTTTGAGGTCAATAGGCATGGACCACAAGCTCCTCTGTTCCTCCACACTGCTAAGAATCATGCCATTAACCCTGTACTCGTTCAAGTTCAACCTTCTAAGGTAAGTCATCACTTTACACTTTTCTGGATTGAACTTTGTCAGCCACTTCTCAGTATCTTATCAATGTTGCCATGTAACCTACAACCACCTTCCATACTATCCATAACACCACCAACCATTGTGTTTTCTATTTTAGTTATTATAGATGATTGGAAAACCTAGGATTTTCTCCTTGATCAAAGTAATTTGAGGAGTGGATGTGAGGAACTTAGCTTTTAAGTCAAAAGGGTAGTACTGATCTGAAATTCACTGCCTGCAGGGGTTTTGGAAGTAGAATCAATGTCTTCAAAAGGAAACAACAATTTAAGAGAGCATAAATTGTGGCTATCCAGTGAAAGACTAAGGAAATAGGACTTGTCACATATTAAAATCAGGTCAATGAATGTAGTTTGACACTTGTCAAGTATGGTGATGATGTCATCAGTCAGGGACAGAACAACACGTGATGTAGGGGAGCATGGGAAGTAAGAATGAAAAATAAAGTCATGATCAGGGCACGAAGCATCAAGACTTGATATATGTATTATCTAATTAAGTACTAAGCTAGGTTGCAAAATATGCAACAGGATTGATCAAAATTTTTTTAGGAAGAGGCAGCATAGACTCAATGACACAGACAACTGAGCAGAGAGTGAGAAGTTTCAAATTCCTGGGTGTCAAGATCTCTGAGGACCTAACCTAGTGCAGCTACAATGGCGGCAAAACAGTATCTATACTTCAATATGAGTTTGAAGAGATTTGGTATGTTAACAAAAACACTCAATAACTTCTTTAGATGTACTGTGAGGAGCATTCTGACAGGCTGCGTCACAGTCTGGTATGGGGGCACTACTGCACAGGACCGAAAGAAGCTGCAGAGGGTTGTAAATTTAGTCGGCTCCATCTTGGGTACTAGCCTACAAAGTACTCAGGACATCTTCAATGAGCAGTGTCTCAGAAAGGCAGCATCCATTATTAAGGACCCCAGCACCCAGGGCATGCCCTTTTCTCACTGATATCATTAGGTAGGAGGTACAGAAGCCTGAAGGCACACACTCAGTGATTAAGAAACGGCTTCATCCCCTCTGCCATCTGATTCCTAAATGGACATTAAACCCTTGGACACTACCTCATTTTTTAAAAAATATATAGTATTTGTTTTTTGCACAATTTTTAATCTATTCAATATACTTATACTGTATTTTATTTACTTATTTATTATAATTCTATTCTGTTTTAATTTTTTTCCCTTTTTTATTATGCATTGTATTGAACTACTGCTACTAAGTAAACAAATTTCACGATACATGCTGGTGATAATAAACCCGATTCTGATTCTGAGGTAGGAAGTACAGAAGCCTGAAGGCACACACTCAGCGATTCAGGAAAAGCGTCTTCCCCTCTTCCATCTGATTCCTAAATGGACACTGATCCCATGAATGCTACCTCACTTTTTAAATATATATTATTTGTTTTTGCATGGTTATTAATCTATTCATTATACATATACTGTAATTGACTTATTTATTATTAAAGTTTTTTCTTCTTCTACATTATGTATTGCATTGACCTGTTGCTGCTAAGTTAACAAATTTCATGACACATGCCAGTGATAATAAACTTGATTCTGATTCTGACAATTAAATATATTGCAAATTTAGCAACTATTCCTTCCACCTACAAAATTTAAATAAACAGTAAAAGTTTGAGATGCAGCACTGTTCTTTGTGGCATACCACTCATTAGATCTTTCAGAATAAGATCAAACTATGCCTATTCTTTTTTACTGGTTTGCCAATCAATATGTTACCTCCTATGTCTTAAGCTTTTATGCTTCATTGTAATCCCTGACGTTGTACCTACTAAACGTGATGAAGGATTCTGCCGACACTATCTTTCCATATTGTTTGTTCTGGACTCTGATGCTCTTTGATAAAAGTTTTGCTCAACTTCCCTCTAACTCATCATCTAGATATGTCTCATGTTTACCTCCCAGTTTAAGGGAAACAGTTTAGTTCTTCCAGTTTAGTTCACAAAACATCTGAGCTACATTGATGAGGTGCATATATAGTGAACACCCAAGCAGAAGTAGGCAGATAGAGAGAGCAGAACAAAGGAGAACCAACATTTTGGACAAGTTAACATCCATATACAGAACATATTAATGGTAACAGGACTGGGCATCCTATCCCACTTTTTAAATAGAGGAATTAATAGCTTCATCAACTGCATTCAAATTACTTGTTGACTGATCTGAATTTTCTGTTGCTCTAAGTCTGCAAGTGTTTGGTGCCTTCATTACTTCTTCAAAAATTGCTGAACTTTAGAGGAAGTGATATGACATAACAACTGGTGAAATAATTGCCATTTTTTCAACTAAGATATAATAGAATTAAAGGGGATTTCATTCCATCACTGTGCAACTGCTGTACACTCACTGATAGTGAATCATATGCGTTGTAGATTTTAATCTAACAGTAGCCATAATGTTTTATTCTGTTGCAGTTTAGTATAACATGCAGATTTGACAAAGGTGACTATGAACAAGGGCTAACTGCTGATGAGATGATCAGTAACTCCAGTTCTCACAGTAAAAGCCATTCTGGCAAAGGAATTAACCATATCACAGGAATGCTGAATCTATGTTTCCATTACCTTAATTCCTTTGGAGGAGCTCTGTTATCAAGATTCAGAATGGTCTATGGTATGCACAAAGGTGCCATCATAATGGCATGGACCATATAAACAGTGAACAGAAAGCAATAAGGGAAAGAGGAAGGGAAGTTGTAAACTCATCAGCACACATCCATTGGTGATGAAAGTGAAAAGACTTAAGATACTGGAAACCTAAAATAACAGTGATGCTGGAAACATTCAGCAGATCACATAGCATTACCGAAGAAGTAGAGTTAACATTTCAAATTAAAGAACCCTTTATGTTTTATTTAGATATACAGTGTGGAACAGGCCCATCTGGCTCAATGAGCCACATCACCCAGCAACGCACCTATTTAACCCTAGCCTAATCACAGGGCAATTTACGATGACCAGGTAATCAACTAATCTGTACACTTTTGGAATGTAGGAGGAAACCCAAGTGCACACAGGAAGAACGTACAAATGTTTTAGAAGAGGAAAACAAAGAAGACAAGTTGGTTTTAAACTGCAGAGTGGGGGAGGGACAGATGTACAAGAAAAATAAGAAATAGGAGCAGGCATAGGCATCTGGCCCACCATACCTTCTCTGCCATTGTACAGGACAAAGGTAATTATCTGATAGAGTGGGGCTAAGGTTGATGTAGGAATAAACTGTCATCAAGTCAATGAGTTCATGAGAGCATTTAAAAACAATTAAGCTGAACAAAGGTATAAAATATATAACATTATTCACACTTTCCAACATTAGCAAAGCACTAAACAGAGAAAGCATTTTAGTTGCCCCATAAGTTATATCAATTCATCAGAGAAATTACCTTTGTTCTACCCACTACCATCACTGCTTACTAATCTTTTCTCTCTTTCTCAGTTCCGATGAAAGTTCACAGACAAGAAATGTTATCTCTTTCTCTCCATTAATGCTGCCTGATCTGCTGAATTTTTGCAGCACTTTTGCAGGTGGCATGTAGTGCTTCTGAACATGGTAGGAGTAGGTAGGCCTTTCACAGAAAGGCACATCTTTTCTCTGGTTGAGCTACTGGCCAGTAATAACCACAATGATGCCTCTAGTAGAGAAATATTGCATTCATTTAATGAACACAAGCAGATAACTAACAGCCAAAAAACACTGAACTTTGGAAGGTTTTTCAGCAGCCTGCAGTTGGTTCTGAAGCTTCCAGTGAGCTCTCTTGATGACAACAGAAATAGCTCCACCCCTCCACCATTCTAACCAATTTTTAATGGAGCACAATTGAGAGTGTCCTGACCACTATCACTAATCACTATCTGGCACAGGAATTGCAAGGCATCAGACCACAAGACCCTACAAAGGGTTGCGAGGACTGCTGAGATGATCACCAGGGTCTCCCTTCCACACATTTGAGATATTTATTAGAAGTTCTCCATACACAGGGCTCTTAGCTTTGTCAATGATCCATCCTATCTATCCCACAAACTCTTTGACACTCCCCTACGATCAGAGAGGAGGTACCATAGCATTAGGACAACAACTGCTAGGGTGGAAAAGAGCTTCTTTTCCTCCAGATTATGAGACTACTGAACTTCCTGCCACTACCCAGGTCTCATCATGAACAAAGTACACGTAGCTTTATACTGTTTACTTTTTAAACTTGTGTCATATTTGCACTTTATAATTTGTTAAGTTATTTATGGTAATATTACTTTATGCATTGTATGTGACATACATAGTACGTTCTGCACCTTAGTTTGGAGGAAGAATTGTTTCATTTGGCAGTATACATGTATATAGTAGAATGACAATAAACTTGAACTTGAAAACTGCAAAATATTATGAAAGTGTGAAATTATAAAACAGATAAAGGCAAAATAAACTTGAATGCATGCACTGCTTCCCTTTCATGAAAATATTTCTATTTAACCTCACCTGATGAAATAGTTCCATGTCTATTTCAGCCTCTGCTTTCCAGGAATTATTCTCATCTGGATAAAAAAACACACAAGTTAAAGTGTTAACAAAGGACTTAATGTTAGTTTGTTTTCCTTGTATGTGAATTTGATGATATTTAGGCTTCCCTTTCTTGAATCCACGTAGACTCTATTCAATCATATTATTCTTGCCATTGTAACCTGTTATTAAATCTCTCACTTTGGATTCTAGAACATTCCCCATAACTAGTGTTAGACTAACAGCTTAGTTGTTCCCGATGTTCTCCCACCCATCCTTTTTAAAAGGCAGAGACACATTTGCTATTTCATGTCTCATGCCTCATAAGTTGGAAGCATCTTAATGGAAGATGAAATGTTTGTTCTTTGAGCTTAGATTAAGCTTCATTGGAACAGTGTGGGGAGCTCCTGATGGAGATGTGGAAATTCGATAAAACATTAAAATGACAGGGAATCGAGAGGGAAGAAAAATGTGGCGGCTGAATAACATTTAAAGTGGTGGAAGTTACAGAGAATGTTCAATTTGATGTGGAAGATCGTGAGAACAAGATGAAACCCCATCCTTGTGCTTGGGAGGAAAGCAGTTGTGATGGAGGTGGAGCAAATGCAGCTGAAAAGCCCTTTCAGAAGTAAGAATAGGATGGAAACACAAATTACACTGCAGATGCTGTGGTCAAATCAACACGTACAAACAAGCTAGAGGAACTCAGCAGGTCGGGCAGCATCCGTGGAAACGAGCAGTCAACATTTCGGGCCGAGACCCTTCATCAGGACTGAAAGAGGAGGGGGCAGGGGCCCTATAAAGAAGATGGGGGGGAGGGTGGGAAGGAGAAGGCTGGTAGGTGCCAGGTGAAAAACCAATCAGAGGAAAGATCAAGGGGTGTGGGAGGGGAAGCAGGGAGGGATAGGCAGGAAAGGTGAAGGAGGAACGTAAGGGGAAAGCACTATGGGTAGTAGAAGAAGGCAGAATCATGAGAGAGGCAATAAGCAGCGGGAAGAGGAGGCAGAGTTAAACTGGGATGGGGGAAGGGAGAGGGAGGGAATTACCGGAAGTTGGAGAATTTGATGTTCGTGCTAAGGAGCTGGAGACTACCCAGACGGAATATGAGGTGTTGTTCCTCCAACCTGAGTTTGGCCTCATCGTGGCAGTAGAGGAGGCCATGTATGGACATATCTGAATGGGAATGTGAAGCAGAGTTGAAGTGGATGGGAACTGGGAGATCCCGTCTGTTGTGGCGGATGGAGTGGAGGTGCTCGACGAAGTAGTCTCCCAATCTGTGTCAGGTCTTGCCAATGTAGAGGAGGCTGCACCGGGAGCACCAGATGCAATAGATGACCCCAACAGACTCACAAGTGTTGCCTCACCTGTAAGGACTGTTTGGGGCCCTGAATGGTGGTAAGAGAGTAGGTGTAGGGACAGGTGTAGCACCTATGCTTGCAGGGAATATACCAGGTGGATCTGTGGGGAAGGATGTGTGGACCAGGCAGTCATGGATGGAACAATCCCTGCCAAAAGTGGAGATGGGTAGAGAGGGAAAGATGTGCTTAGTGGTGGGGTCCTGTTGAAAGTGGTGTAAGTTGCAGACCATAATATGCTGGATCCGGAGGCTGGTGGGGTGGTAGGTGAGGACAAGGGGAATATGGTCCCTGTTGTGGTGACGGATGGGGTGAGGGCCGAAGAGCGGGAAATGGAGGAGATGCGGGTGAGGGCATCAATGATGACGGCAGAAGGGAAACCACTATTCTTAAAGAAAGAGGACATTTGAGATATCCTGGAATGGAAAGCCTCATCCTGGGAGCAGATGCAGCAGAGACGGAAGAACTGGGAATAGGGAATAGCACCTTTACATTTGGCAGGGTGGGAAGAGGTATAGTCAAGATAGTTATGAGAATCAGTGGGTTTATAGAAAATGTCAGTGGACAGTCCATCTCCACCCCATCCTCCCATCACCACAACAGGGACTGTGTTCCACTTGTCCTCACCTACCACCCCACTAGCCTCCGGATCCAGCATATTATCCTCCGCAACTTCCGCCACCTTCAACAGGACCCCACCACTAAGCACATCTTTCCCTCTCTACCCCTCTCCACTTTTGGCAGGGATCATTCCATCCGCAACTGCCTGGTCCACACATCCCTCCCCACAGATCTCCCACCTGGTACATTCCCTGCAAGTGTAAGTGCTACACCTGTCCCTACACCTACTCTCTTACCACCATTCAGGGCCCCAAACAGTCCTTACAGGTGAGGCAACTCTTCACTTGTGAGTCTGTTGGGGTCATCTGTTGCATCCAGTGCTCCCAGTGAGGCCTTCTCTACATTGGTGAGACCTGATGCAGATTGGGGGACAGCTTCGTCGAGCATCTCCACTCCATCTGCCACAGGATTTCCCGGTTGCCACCCACTTCAACTCTGCTTCACATTCCCATTCAGCTATATCCATACATGGCCTCCTCTACTGCCATTATGAGGCCAAACTCAGGTTGGAGGAGCAACACTTCATATACCGTCTGGGTAGTCTCCAGCCCCTTGGCATGAACATCAAATTCTCCAACTTCCGGTAATTCCCACCCTCTCCCTTCCCCCATCCCACTTTCCCTCTGCCTCCTCTTCCTGCTGCTTATTGCCTCTCTCATGATTCTGCCTTCTTCTACTACCCATAGTGCTTTCTCCTTACATTCCTTCTTCACCTTTCCTGCCTATCCTCTCCCTGCTTCCCCTCCCCCATCCCTTGATCATTCCTCTGATTGGTTTTTCACCTGGCACCTACCAGCCTTCTCCTTCCCACCCTCCCCCTACCTTCTTTATAGGGCCCCTACCCCCTCCTTCTTCAGTCCTGATGAAGGGTCTCTGCCCGAAATGTTGACTGCTCGTTTCCACGGATACTGCCCAACCTGCTGAGTTCCTCCAGCTTGTTTGTATGTGAAGAATAGGATGGAATTTGGCAGAAAAGATCAAAAAAGTTTTGAGAGAGCAGCAAGCAAAAAGAGGTATACAAAATAGTGAGAAATACAGATAGGATATATGCATGCAGCGTTTTTCCACTGACGTTGCCTGAGACAACAACTGGAGATCATAGGTTAAGGGTAAAAGGTAAAATGTTTAAGGGGAACATGAAGGGGAACTTATTCACTCAAGAAGGTGATAATTTTTCGTACTCTTCTAATTCAGAATATCGTGGAATTCTGTCTTATAGCAACATGGAGAGTGATGTTACTATTAAAAAATCTATCCTTCACATAAAGTATTAAATGAAGATGATTGGTTTGTTCCATTCCTTTTAGTGTATAAAGATCCCAAAATTATTATTTCAGGAAAGTAAGAGTTTGCTCTTCTTCAACTAAATCATAAAAGTAGATTAAGTCTATTGCTGTTTACCATATCTTGCAGGTTTAGAGTGGTTACTGTGTTTGTCTATGTCAGCAGAACCCTTGTACCTCAGAGAAAAAATCTTTGTGTGCACTGAGATACTGCAGTCTGATAAGGTACAATGCAAACATCACTGTATTTGTTTTTGGAAATTTTAAGATAAATGTATCATTGACCAATTCAATCTGTAAAAGCAATGTTACCAATGAACACACATTTCTTGTTTTATTCTCAATTTATCATTCATTCAAATACAAACTGATTATAAACCTGACTTAGAATCACATGGAGCCAAAAGCTTACAATTTTAATTTGCTTCACATGAACATATGAAACTAGTGCACCTGAAAGCATTTCAAATAAGACAACATTATTATACCTTTGATTATTTGATCAGATATATAGAAATAATCATAAAATTATCATTACCTATTTTCTGGTAAATCAATTACTTGACTCTTTTCATGCCATGAGTGCAACACTTGTTGGAGAGAGGGAGTTTAAGGAAAAGATTAACTCAGTGTTGTTCACATTCTGCAAATAAATTCTAGACTGGATTCATTAATGGCTCAAAAAGCCTCTGAATTCCATTTAAAAAAAACTAAAAATAAATTAAGTACCTGCACAGATCTGCAAGATAACATGCAGGTCATGTTAGGTTTTTATTGTAAATATCTTGTTGCATGCAGTGTGATATTGTGCAGCAGTTTATCAATTTTACTGCTATATTTATTTCTCAATAGAACAGCAGAGCAACTTTAGCTGGGAACAACTTCTCCAAAAATTTGAATTTAAGGAGTACGGCTTATTGTTTGTTTTGCAGGCTTCATTTTGAACATTTTGTAATGACAGAAATAGGAACCACTCATTCTGAGTAAAACTTACATATATGGATTCATGGTTTACTTCAAAATTACTGAAGGTATGTTCCTTACTGTTCTAAAGCTAAATGCACAGGCTTAAAGGGTTGGCTTGTTTTCCATGATGCCCCATAAGGCAATTTAGATATAAACAATAATGTCACGTGATTAATGTTTTGTTTGCACTAGATAGAAGCATTTTAATTTAAATTAACGCCTGCCATAATATCATAATTGCAGTTGCTGAAACGTTTATACAATGTTACCAATATGCTTGGAGATAGAGATTTGTTTTAAAAAGACAGTTAATGCTTCTCAATCAAACCACTTAATATGACATGGAGTATACTACTAATCACATTCAAAATATACATATAGAGTCTGGTAGATACTTGTAATGTCAGATTAATTAACTATATGCTTCAGAACATCATCTTACCGGAATTATTTTCCTGAAAAATAACCTTCGTGCCTTTCAAAAAGTTTTTTCCAATCAGAAATAAATCTTCACCTCCTTTCACTGTGCAAGTATTAAGGCTTTTTTTCAATATCTCAGGTGCTCCAGCTGGTTGGGCTTTAATTAAAATTAAACACAAAGTCAGCTTCTAATTTATGAAAATACTACATGAATACATACGTTTTAAGATAGTATGAACATAGAAAGATTTTGTGATGTAACAGTCAAAGATCGAAGTGCTTAAATTGATCAATAATTTCTAAACTAAAAGTCTACACAAAAGCATTGAGCAAATTATTATATTTTAACTTTACATGTATACTAAGTATACAAGGACCTGCTAAACATTTTCTTCCTTTTTTTGATATGTTTGAAATTTAATTCCTTTGTCAACTTTTTAAAAAAAATAAATTGCTTTGGGAATAAGTGGAACTCAAAACCAAATATCAGCTAATTAGGAACTTGTGAGTAATGGGACAAACTAACTGCAATTCAAGGTCATGCAATGCAGCCAACTAAGTCCACAGAATGGACAAAATATCCTGCTTTATCAAATTACAGAAAACAAGACAACAGAAACAAAACGTATATTCAATTAAAATAAAAACTGCACAAACTTCCATGTTATGTCAAAAATATTTGATAGTAAAGAGACAAAAGTATGTTCTATTGAATATTTTGAGCATTTGTAACTTGTAGAACAGACAAACAGACAGACATACTTTATTGATCCTGAGAAAACTGATCAATTAACTGGTGCACCTCTGTGTATACATGTGTAAATAATGATTTACACACACATACACTGGGAGTCCATATGTAAACAAGCAGAAGTGAGCAAGGCTGTGTACACAGAGTAAAGTCAATAGTGTAGATGTGTATGTTCTGCTGAGTTATAGCTTCACAGTTATGAATTATTCTTGTAATTGCAAGGTTAAATAAACATAAAATTAGATACTTTCCTCATACTGAAAAGCAAAATATTATGTGCATTTTAAAAGTCCTTATAAATATTGGGAAAAGTAAATTTTTGTTACACAGTTATGACATAAGAAACACAACAAACTGCAAGTTTATTGCAATTCAATTCTTAAACTTACATGACAGGCAACTCACGTTGGTTCTGCCTCACAGAAAGAACATACTATTTTGCATTTTAGCTAACAATTCATTTATTGGAAAAAATTAAACTTGTCATGGGGGATTGATGATTAATTTTCACTACTTGTCTTGAGCATCCATCTACAAGTAGCAAATGCAAATAGCCTAAGGGAAATCATGTTTCTTCCTCTCATAAATAAATTGTAATGCCTACAGTCGTTAATTAAAATACTTAAATTCCAAAGGCATGCACTGTGTTTTATTCCAGGTACACTGCTGTGGAAAAATTATTTAGTTAACATTTAACAAACACTATTACATGGTTTCACTTTTACTTCCAATGCAAAATACAGGTTTATGATTTATGTTATTATATGAAAAGAAACAGCTGTGATTGATTAATAATTAAAACTGTTTCCTTTTCAAGATGGTTTATTGTCATTACTCAGTATGTGTAAAGGAGAACAAAATGATTGCTATTCCAAATCTGATACAGCATTAAAAAACACAATAAATATAAATATAAAAACAATCTTATAAAACAATGTATAAGTAACTGTTATATAAAATGTTATATACACAGAATGATTGTATCTGAAATGACTCTAGATTATGTTCATGTAGTGGTGCTGGGGGGTGGGGTAATGGATAGAGGTGTTGATCAGCCTGGTGGATGCAACTCAGCCTCATCCCTCGAGTTGTACAAACCATCCATAAACTGGATGACTGGCACCCTTCATTATATTGCTGGTCTTTCTCTGCCACCTTTCTGTATATATTGGCTAGGTTGGTGCCAGTTAATGCATTGGGCAGTTCGAACTACTGGTCATCGAGCACTCCTGCCCGCTGCAGTGCTGTTTCGGCACCACCGTGATGCAGTATGTTAGAATGCTCTCCACTGCACATCTGTAAACGATTGTGAGCACTGGATGTGCATCGGCCAGATCTCTTCAGCCTCCACAGAAAGAGGCGTTGATATGCTTTCTTGATTGTTTAGGGTGTGTTCTGGGACCATGAGAGCTTATGTCAGATGTGCGCTTCTAGGAGCTTGAAACAGCTCAGTTTCCACCGTGAAGACGGGGTGAGTGATGCAGATTTTCCAGAATCAATAACCATCTCCTTACTCTTGTAAACACTGAGGAAGAGGTAATTTGCCTAGAACCAGGCCTTAAGCTCTTCCACCTCCTCTCTGTAGGCCATATTGTCATTGTTGGTGATAAGCCCTACCACTGTCAGGTCATTGGCAAACTTGACAATGTTAATTGCTCAAGTGCTTGGCTATGCAGTCACGTGTGCGCAGAGTATATAGCAGTGGGCTCAACACATAGCCTTGCGGGGGTGCCTGAGTTGAGGATGATGGGGAGAGAGATTTGTTGATTGGGAAGTCCAACAGCCAGTTGCATTGGACAGCAGTGTATTTAGACTGAGGAGTGACAGTTTGTTCACCAAGGTCTGTGGGGCAATAATGTTGAATGCCGAACTAAAATTCAGGAAGCGCATTCTGACATGTGTCTTTGTTTTCTAGGTGTATCACAGTCAGGTGCATGACACACAAAGACATTTTAGGCGTGATGTCATACATCATACAGTGGCTCTACCAGTAAGCAGATTGGTTAGTGTTCAGTGTGCAGGGATGAAGTTAGTCATTATGTAGTTCTGAAGCTGTACAGTTCTTCGATACAGGGATAATGATGGCTTATTTGAAGCATGTGGGGATGAGTAAAATGCTGAAGATGTTGTTGAAGACATCAGTGAGCTGGTGTGCACATTCTGAGTACTCAGCCTGGGATGTTGTCTGGGCTCACAGCCTTATGGGTTGGGGGGGGGGGGGGTTAACTCTGAAGAGACTTTCTCATGTTTGCTGCTGTTATACTCAGTGTGTGCTCACCTGGAAGAGCAGTAGCTTTTGTTTCATTAATCTAAATCAACTACAATGTTTGATCTCCCAAGGAAATAAATTTACGATTGTCTACCTTCTTTGTGGATCAGAGCTTTGAACTTGAATATGAAATTAAACTTGTTAATTATTTTGATAAATGAGCAACTGCCAATCCAAAAACAATTTTCTTGCAGAATTATTTAAAAAACTTTACATTATGCAAAATATCTCTAATCTTTCTCTTTTCAAACAGGAAAATGCATTTCTTCTGGTTTATTTCCCCTATAGAAAAATTAGGGATAGAGTGGTTTGTAAAGAATTGTTTTTAATAAGTGCTTAAATGTACTAACTGAAAGGGAAAGTTGCACTTTGGGGATGGATTAGCAATAAACATCTGCTACAAGCCTACAAACTCAGTGTTTTTTCTGTGAGGAGTCCATTCATGTTGCCAGTTTCTTGCTCTCTATGCAACTTCAGGAGATGCAATATTTACATTTTTCTCTCTGCCTTTCCTCTCTTCAAAGACACAACCACTCTTTCCAGCTCAAGCCACTACCTAATTTCCTCTACATTAGTATAATGTATTCAAAGTAGTCTCCAATATTGCTCCATTTACCTTGCAAGGGTAACTCAATGCCTGACATCTTAACTCTACATCCAAGTTTCACTCTGATCCGTCTTCAACCTTCTACATTATTTCAATGAAGCTCAGTGTAGGCCTGAGAAACAGCACATAATTGTTTTTAAAGAGCAAACATGAGGAAATCTGCAGATACTGGAAATTCAAACAACATACACAAAATGCTGGTGGAACACAGCAGGCCAGGCAGCATCTATAAGGACAAGCACTGTTGAAGTTTCGGGCCGAGACCCTTCTTCAGGACATTATTGTTTTTCTTAATGCATTCTATAGCTTTAGAAGCTCAAACTGACTTCAAGAATTTCAAATAGTGTTGTATCTCATATCTTCTGCATTGAAGATTTTTAGTCATTTTACTGTTTTAGTCTTTTCAAATTTCTTTCATCTCCTTTTATGTAAGCTCCAGAGGCAACATTTGGTGTTCACAAACCTTCACCACTTTCTCTCAGCTGCTTTAGTCTCACTTTGATCAATCCATTTCTCCCACCCTTCATCCTGTCACAGACCTTGACTATTTGTCTAATCTAATCCTCTCCCATTTCTCTGCAGCTTAAAACTTGTTTTATCCACAACAAGATGTCAGCCACCACCTTCTTCATTACAAAAGACATGATTACTGGAAAATCTATATTGGTGCAAAGAGATACAATACGTTTATATTTTCTGGGAACATACTGGCTGTGGTATAAGGCAGTGGGTGACACAATGGTGTGTACTAATGCCTCACAGCTCCAGAGATCAGCATCCGATCCTCATCTTGGGCGAGTCCATATATTTTCTCCCAAGACCTTGGGTTTCTTTGCACAGGCTACTGATGTTTTAGATGGCAGGTTAACTGGCTACAGTAAATTGCTCGATACAGATGGGTGGCAACTGAATCAGGTATTCAATGGGAAAACAAGAAGAAAACTGGGATTGAGGTGAATGATTGGTTTGAGCAAAATATTCTCAAAGGCTGTGTTTGTGCTGCTTGAATCTATGACTCAAGAAGTCACTCTGGAACTAATCAACAGTGAAATTTTGTGTTCTGGAGGAATGTTGATTTGTTTGGTTGTTGTCGTCATCGTGCTATCCCTCGAGGTCGAGGATGATGATCTTCGTTCCGTCACAGAGCGAAGACGCCTATGCGTGTATTTGTTTAACGTGTACTTGATGTTGCACTCCAAGAAACACACGATACTTCACAAATCAACCAACTGATTCCAATGACATGGAAACCACGATGATTGGAGCTGATGGATTTGTCGCAGCCTTCATCTGCCTTCACAGCCGTTGATTTCAAAGTAACTTCGTCCGCCTCTTCCACCATTGAGGTCTTGGTTGGATTGTTCTTTGTCAGGGACCTCAACCTTACTGCCATCGGTGACCCTACCAGGAGCATAGCTGCAGACAGCATGGCTCCTGGGATCTCAGGTCCACACAAGCCTCTGCACCACAACAAGGTGACAATCCACGGAGAAGATTGTGTATGTATGTGTGTGTATATATATACACACACACACACACACACACACACACACACAGAGTCAGATAATAATAAACTTGAACCTAACTATTAGATACATGTACAATAAAATGGGCATTTGAGGGAAGTAAACATTTGGAAGAATAATAATAATGGAGGAATTCAGTGGAAAATCAAAGGAAAACATGCTAGAATTACAGAAAAATTCTGGGCCTGACTGAGGAAGTGTTATCATTGTAATTGGTTATAACAATCTAGATTTGTCATTTGTATCCTGATTATCCACTGCCATCAGATGCACTATCCTCCTTCACATACAAGGTACAACTTCTACAACTGTGCCATTCAACAGCCTAAGTTACCATTATGTGTCTTCTACATAATCTTCATCACTTATGAGTAATTTACAATGGATGGAGAAGGACAATATTGGGATGGAGTCAGGAAGAATCCATTTATGGCACACTGGAGATCAATGGAAAGCAGACAGGTTCTTTGGAAATACATGAAACAATGTTGTTATCAAACTCCTTAATGTACGTTGTGAAAATGATATTCAACTTTCACAACTATTAAACTATGTAATAAATGATTACAAATTAACCATCATAGCTGTGATTTTTTTTTTCCTTTCTAGTTACCACATTCCAAAATTATGCTTTGGCACTTTCATACCACACATTAGTTTTAAAATGTAGTCTATAGGTCTACAGTGGATGCAACCTCACTGGCTCTTCACTTGTTCTTGAATAACTTGGACAATAGCAACACTTCAATGAGCCTGCTGTTAATCAATTACAACTCAGCATTCAACAAAATCATGCACTCAGTTTAATCAACAAGCTCCACAACTTGGGCCTTTGTAACTCCATCAGCAACTGAATCCTTGAGTTCCTCCCTGGGAGACCACAGCCAGTGAGATTAGGAAATATCATCATCTCCTTGCTGTCAACCAATACTGGCACACTCAAGGATGTGTAATTAGCCCACTCCTCTACTCTCTCTATGCCCACGCCTGTGTGGCTGGGCATGGCTCAAACGCCATCTATAAATTTGCTGATGACACAACTTTTGTTGCCAGAATTTCAGATGGTGACAGGCATGAGATAGATCAGCTGGTTGAGTGGTGTCATAACAACCTTGCAATCAATGTCAATAAGACCAAGGAACTGATTGTGGACTTCAGGAAGTGGAAGTCTAAGGAACACACACCAGTCCTCATTAAGGAATCAGCAGCAGAAAGAGTGAATAATTTCAAGTTCCAGATGTTAATATTTCTGAACATATTGATGCAATTGTAAAGAAGGGACAACTGCAGCTGTAGGAGTTTGAGGAGACTTACTATGTCACCAAAGACACTCGCAAATTTTTACAGATGTACCGTGGTGAGCGTTCTAACTGGTTGCACCACTGTCTATTATGGAGGGGCCACTGCACAGGATCAAAAAAAGCTGTAGAAAGTTATAAACTCAGCCACCTCCATGGCACTAGCGTTCCCAGCATCCAGCACACCTTCAAAAAGCGATGCCTCAAAAAGGAGCCATCCATCGTTAAGGACTCAACCACACAGGACATGCTCTCTTATCGTTTCTACCATTGAGGAATTGTTGCAGGAGTCTGACGACATACACATTTCAGGTACAGCTTCTTCTCTGCTATCAGATTTTTGGATGGACAATGAATCCTTGAACACTACTTCACTATTTTTGTTCTCTTTTTGCACTACTTAATTAATTTATATTTATTATGTACAAATTGCAAGAAAAAGTTTGTGAACCCTTTGCAATTACTGGTTTTCTGTATTAATTACTCATAAAATGCGTCTGATCTTCATCTAAGTCACAATAATGGACAAACACAACCTGCCAAAACTAATAATACATGAACAATTGTACTTTTCATGTCTTTATTGAACTCATTGTTTAATCATTCACAGTCCAGGTTAGAAATATGAGAATGATTGCTATAATCTCCTTTAGCAGCAATACCGCCATCAAACATTTCCTGTAGCTGCTGATCAGATTTGCACAACAGCGAAGAGGAGCTTTATACCATTTCTCCATATAAAACTGTTTCAGTTGATCAATATTTCTGGGTTGAAAGCCCTCTTCAGGTCATGCCATAGCATTTCTATTGGGTTAAGCTCTGGACTCTGACTTGGCCATTCCAAAACACAAATTCTCTTCTTTTTAAACCATTGTTGAATTACATCATTTTGCAACATTCTCTTGTAATATCATCCAACTTCTATTAAGCTTCAAGTGACAGACCACTACCCTGACATTCTCCTGTAAAATGTTTTGATAGAATTTTGCATTAATTGTTCCCTCCATATTTGCAAGCAGTCCAGGCACTGAAGCAGCAAAGCAGCCCCAAATCATGATAGTCCTTCCACCATGTTTCACAGTTGGGATGAGTTTTTGGTATTGGTGTGCAGTGCCTTTCTTCCTCCAAACATAGCAGTGTGAATTTCTGCTAATAAAGTTCAACTTTTGTCTCATCTGTCCACAGAACATTGTCCCCAGAAGCGTTGTGAAACCTCCAGATGGTGTTTTGAAAATATGAGACATACAGCAGTTATTTTTTTTGAAGAGCAGTGGTTTCCTCTGTGGTGTCCTTCCACAAAAACCTTTCTTTTCAGTGTTTTTCTTATAGTGGACACATGAGTAAAGAGTTCTAGAGATTTCTGCAGGTCTTCTGCTGTTACTCTTGGGTTCTTTTTCACCTCCTGCAGCACTGCACATTATGCTCTTGGTGTGATCTTTGCAAGACACAGACTTCAAGGGAGAGAAGCAACAGTACTGAATTTCCTCCATTTGTGGACAATTTCGCTTACTGTGGACTGATGAAGACTCAGGTCTTTAGAAATGCTTTTGTAGCCTGTTTCAGCTTCATTCATCTCTATAATTGTTCTTCAAAGGTCCTCTGAAAGTTATAATGATTAAGAAGAGCAGGCTTTGTCAGTAATCTGACTTAGTGTGTCTTTAAATAGGGCAGGGTAATTCTACAACCCACACTTGCAATTTCATCTGATTGATTGCAACAGCTGACTCCAAATAGCCTCTGTCAAAAGCAATACTCCAGAAGTTCACATACATTTTTTGAACCTAGACTTTGATTGTTTAAGTAGTACAATTGCTTGTGTGTTATTAGTTTAGGCAGATTGTGCTTCTCTATTATTGTGACTCAGATCACATTTTATGAGTAATTAAGGCAGAAAACCAGGTAATTGCAAAGGGTTCACAAACTTCTTGCAACTGTATATACTTTTTATTGTATTGTATTTATAGGTTTTCTTATCATTGTTATTGTAATCCACTATAATTGCTGCAGCAAAACAAAAAAATTTCACAACATAAGCCTGTGATATTAATTCTGATTTTGATAAGATGGTAAGTATATGTTTTCCCGGGAAATGTCTGAAAACTCACTGGTGTCCAGCTACTGCCCAGCTAGGGCATGGAGCAACTGCTCTCCGCTGAACATCGACGGCTCCTCAGTAGAGATCGTTAAGAATACCAAAGTTCTTGATGTTCACCTGGTGAAGAATCTCCCCTGGTCCCTCAACACCAGCTCCATAGCAAAGAGAGCCCAACAGTGTCTCTACTTTCTGCGAAAGCTGAGGGAAGTCCATCTCCCACCACACCCCCACCCCCCCATCCTCATCACATTCTACAGGGGTTGTATTTAGAGTATCCTGAGCAGCTGCATCACTGCCTGGTTTGGAAATTGCCTCATCTCGGATCGCAAGACCCTGCAACAGATAGTGAGGTCAGCTGAGAAGATCATCAGGGTCTCTCTTCCCGCCATTACAGACATTTACACTACACGCTGCATCTGCAAAGCAAACAGCATTAAAAGCACACACTCCTCATATAAACTCTTCTCCATCGTTCCATCTGGGAAAAGGCACCGAAGCATTCAGGCTCTCATAACCAGACTATGTAACAGTTTCTTCCCCCAAGCCTGAACTGACAACAACTTACTGCCCTCTACCATGCCTATTGTCTTGTTTATTATTTATTGTAATGCCTGTACTGTTTTGTGCACTGTATACAGTCCTGGGTAGGTCTATAGTCTAGTGTAGTTTGTTTTCTGTGTTGTTCTTACATAGTTTAGTGTAGTTTTTGTACTGTTTCATGTCCTGAAAAACGTCATCTTGTTTTTGCTGTGTACTGTAAAAATGTTATGTCAAACATTATGGTTATGGTCAAAATGACAATAAAATGTGACTTGACTTGACTTGCCTCCCTAATTGCAGATAAGGTGGTCAGACCTTAGAAGGCAACCACAGACTAACCCCATGGAGATAAGATAAATTTTGATTTTAAAAACATTTTATGCGTTCCAAGAAGAGACTGTTAGATGCTGTGATCAAATCATTGAAGGTCACCTTGGAAATCCTTGAATTTGTATCTCACTGGGAATTTCAGCTGATGTGACTGTCATGTGACAGTTGTTCTCCTCAAATTTTAAGTATGATTTCACTGAGTAGAGGATTAAATGTGTAGTACTATACTTGTGACATCATTGCATCCATGCCTGATGTTAACTAGAGTGCAGGCATGTTGATCTTTAATGGAAGTGTCCTATTCAATTCTGTGAATAAATTGATTTTACATAGAAATTATCATGTAGTTTCTTCAGAGGCAAAATGAATTTGGATAACTTCAATCTAAACAACATACACATTTCTGAATACAATTTTCTCTCTCAAAAAGAGCAAACTGTCAGTGGGTGAATGCTTATTAATAGTTTATCAACTATGATTCCCAAGCATGATGCTTGAATCCATTTAATGGCAGGCAATTAGCTGTCCATTAAAAAAAATCATTTTGAAAATACTACTCACTGCAGAGGATGGATGATGAAGGCGTCTGCAGTGTTAAAGTAGACCCATCAGCACGAACAATATTTACTCGAAATACCAACCGTGCACGAGTGCTTTTCTTTTTGGATCCTGCAACACCAATACGTGCTTCAACATCAGCATTCCTTAGCTTTAGAATTCCAACACAGTCAACACTAGAAGCAAAATAAAACAGTTATGAAGTTAATAGCAACTGTGCTATAACTCATCAATAATTTCATTCATGGCTCCCTATTTAGAGCAGCACAATTTGCATTTAAAAATAACCAATTTGTATTTATTAAAGTCCTTATTATGATGTTTTAAATTATCTTATAAACAGATGTTGGAAAGACAAATTAAAACAGAAAATTCTCGGATCACTCAGGAGATCAGTCTGCATCTGTGGAAAGAGAAACAGAGTTAACATTTCAGGTTGAAGAGTCTTCAACAGAAGTAGAAAATGAGAAAACAAGTTAGTTTTAAGTTGCAGAAGGTGGGGGGGGATTGAAAGTTCAAAATAAATATCTTTTATAAGGTGACAAGCTAATTCTGCTGGTTAATAAATTAACGTGGACCGTTAGAAAGAAAGAAAACACACAGAAAAGGCATGTAAAACAATGAAGCTGTTGTTTGAGATCCAAGGTCCCCTTTCACTTTGGATATGCTTAGAAGATTTGGCAGCATCTGTGCAGAAAGAAAAACTAGGTTAATATTACAGATGGACAGCAGAACTGGTTTGTTCTGATACATTAAAAAAAACTGGCTCAACATATTTTTTATGTAGCTACGTGAATCCCCACAGCATCCTATGAATCTGTGATCTCTGTCTCGGCAGCCAACATCAGAATATCTTTCAAGACCGTGAACCCTTGTAAGGCATCAGGCCTTGATGGTGTATCTGGATGGATACTGAAAACCTGTGCCAACCAATTGATTGGAGTATTTATGTACAACTTCAACTTCTCACACCGGTTGTCTAAGGTTCTCAGCTGTTTCAAAAGGGCATCAATCATACTGGTGCCCAGGAAAACTGTGTGAGCTGCCTCAGTGACTACCGGTCAATAGTACTCACATTTACTGTAATGATGTGCTTTGAGAGGTTGGACATGATTGGATCTGCTGCAATTGGCCTATCTCTGCAACTGTGCCCACTGTAGATCTATCTCACTGGACTCTCCACTCGCTTTGGAGCACTTAGACAACAGCAAAAGCATCATCTTCTCACTACATATCACAAAGCTTCTAAACCTCGGCTTCTGTACCTCCCTCTGCAACTGGATCATCGATTTCCTCATTGAGATAGCACAGTCAGTGTGGATTTATGATATCGCCTCCTGACAATTAAAATATGCACACCTCAAAGATACATGCTTAGCCCATAGCACTAATCTCTCCCCACTCATCACGACTGTGTGACTAAGCATAGTTCAAACGCCATTTATAAATTCGCAGATTATACCTCTACTGTTTATAAAATCTCAGATGGCGACAAGGAGGTAGACATAGTGGAAAAGATAGGTTGGTTGAGTGGTATATTAAAAACCTTGTACTCAACAAAAGTAAGACCGAAGACCTGATCATGGACTTCAGGAAGGTGAAGCTAGGACAACATGCACAAGTTATAATTAAGGGGTCAGCAATGGTAATGGTGAGCTGCTTCTGGTTCCTAGATGTCATCATCTCTGAGTATCTCATTTAGTATGTTCAGAGGGAACATGGGCATCCAGTTGCCTGTGACTTTAATTCGTCATCCCACTCCTACCCTGAATTCTCTGTTACTGGCTTCTTAGAAGACAGCACAGTAGTGGAGCAGCTGCCTCATAGCTCCTGTGAATCAGGATCAGGACCTCTGTATCAGTCTGTGGGATGTTTACATATAATCCCTGTTGCAGTCTCTTCCAACTTGCATGCTGAATGCTAAATTAATAGGACTTTGTAAGTTGCAGCTGGGCACATAGTAGATCCTGGGCATAGTTGGTGGGAATTTGGGTAGAAAAGATTACTGGAAAAATGAGATTGCTCTGAAGCCAGCACTGACTGCATCAGCAAAAATAGCATTCTTTTATGTTGTCTACTATGTTGGGTGTGTTCTTTCATTGATTCTATTATTGGTTGTTGGATTTATTGAGTATGGCTGCAAGAAAATGAATCTCAGGGCTGTATATGGTGACATAGGTACTTTGATAATAAATTTACTTAGAACTTTGCATTGAAATACATTCAGTAGTCATTTTATTAGATACGTTCGCGGTCATCTGCTGCTACAGTGCATCTAATTCAAGGTTCAATGTGCTATGCATTCAGAGGTTCTCTTCTGCATAACACCGTTATAATGTATAGTTACTTGAGCTACAGTCACATCCCTGTCAAGTTGAATGAATCTGGCAATTCTCCTCTGACCTCTCTCATTGACAAGATGTTTTCACCCACAGAACTGTGCCTCACTGGATGTTTGTTTTTTTTTTGTACCATTCTCTGTAAATTTGAAAGACTTGTACGTTAAAATCCCAGGAGATCATCAGGTTCTGAGATACTCAAACCACTGGTTTCCTCTCACTACAAATGCTAGCTGACTTTGTCTTACATTTCAGTCAAACAAGTCATCAGGATTAAGAAGCCATCATTACACTTTTTCAGCCAGCACTATTGCCACATATAATTTAGCTCTCTTGGTCTCCACCATTTCACAAGCATTGCCTTTGTCCTTGGAGCCCTCCACCTCCACCCCCAAACAACTTAAAACCTATAACTTTATGAGCTCTCATGTAGGGCATTGGTCTGAATTATTAACTATTTCTCTCAGCAAAGATGCAGTCTAACCTGCTGAGAATTTCCAGCATAATGGTTGCAAGTAGTGAAGGACCTAGAATCAGGGGGAAAAATGTTTAAAATATCAGAAAAGAATATAATGGCTTGATAATGAATTTAAAACTAAGGACATATCAAATTCAGTGTGAAGTGCAGGAATATGAATGGTTCATTCCGCTTAGATAATAACAGGAAAAGCTGACAAACTGGTTAATTATTGGACGTTATCCACAGCCTCTGTTGTTCAAATCCACCATGGCATCTGAAGAATTTAAATTCAATTTTAAAAACTAGTGGAGATCATGAAACCATCTGATTGCCATAAAAATCTAACAAGCAGAAAACATGCTATTCTTGTCACGTACATCATTGCAGACCCACAGGGATGTGGCCAGTTATACCAAGGCCTCTCATCTGGAAAAAAACACAGTAATAAAACTGGAAGATCACCATGCATTGATCATGACATTGGATTTGGACATGGCAGGTTCATTGAAATACAATGTTGGAAAATGTATGGTCATGCACTTTGGTGGAAGAACTAACAGGCAGACTATTATTTAAATAGGAAGAGAATTCAAAATGCAGAGATGCAAAGGGACTTAGGAGTCTTTGTGCAGGATACCCTACAGGTTAACCTCCAGGTTGAGTCGGTGGTGAAGAAGGCATTCATTTCTAGAGGTATAGAATATAAGAGCAGGGATGTGATGTTCAGGTTCTATAAAGTACTCATGAGACCACACTTGGGAGTATGGCATGCAGTTTTGGGCTCCTTCTTTTAGAAAGGATATACTGACATTGGATAGGGTTCAGAGAAAATTCATGAGAATGATTCCAGGAATGAAAGGGTTACCTTATGAGGAACATCTGGCAGCTCTTGGGCTGTATTCCATGGAGTTCAGGAGAATAAGGGGGAATCTCATAGAAACATTCTAAATGTTAAAAGGCCTGAACAGATTAGATATGGCAAAGTTATTTCCCAAGGTAGGGGAGTCTCGGACAAGAGGGCATGACTTCAGGATTGAAGGACATCCATTTAGAACAGAGATGCAGAGAAATTACTTTATTCAGAGGGTAGTAAGTCTGTGGAATTTGTTGCCACAAACAGCTGTGGAGACCAAGTCACTGGGTGTATTTAAGGCAGAGATGGATAGGTTCTTGATTCGCCAGGGCATCAAGGGTATGGGGATGACTAGAAGAATGGGATCAGCCCATGACTGAGTGGTGAAGCAGACTCGATAGGCCAAATGGCCTACTTCTGCTCCTATATCTTATGGTCTTATTCCCTGCCCAGCTTATCCATAATTCTCACCAGAGCATCTGGGACTTTGTGTTCATCTTTTTACTCAAGCAACAGCATGTTGTTGTACTAAAAGAATCATATGAACATGTGAGATCCTTCATAAAGTCCTTTCTCAAGATATAAAAGGCAGCGTAATAGTATAAAGGTAGAAAGTTGTCTTGGATGACCTCAGCCTTGAATCCATACCCCATGACGTTTGTTAGCATGAGTTTAGATAACAAAAAACGAAACTGATGACTGATGCTGATCATATTCTATCAACTACTGAAACAGTACTTTTCTAGAGTGAACAAGATTGAGTAGCAAGGATATGAAGGGCACTCTGAATGCGCAGCCCATAGAGGCCTAGCAGAATTACTAGTGACTGAATTAGCTAAGTCCCGAAGGGCATAACCGAAAGACTGAAGTGCAGCAGATGGAGAGTGAAACAACACAAGAAATAAACTTCACTTGATCTCATTCATCGAGTAAATTCATCATTCATTTTTGGCAGATGGATATGTCTATGACAGCATTAGAAGGGATAATCACTGCACTATGCTAAATTTTATAAACTGCTGAATAATTCTAAAAACCAAAGGATCAGATCAGAACTCTGAGGAGTTGTTATACAGTCACAAATGGTGATGGACAAATAAACAGCTGAGGTGAAAACATTAACACTCTGAATGATGGTGGATCCACCATGTGAGCTTTCAAAGACATGGCTGAAATACCTGCAATATCTTCAGCCTTCCTCTCTATCACAAAAATCAAACTTCAACGAATCTGATTCATCCACAATATCAAAAAAATGGCTAAGAGTGCTGTATAGAGGAAAGGCAAATGATGAGTCAAAATCCTAGGTGGGTGAAATAGAAGAAATAAACCTGGTGGATGGAATTGTCTAAGACAGCATGGTGTTGACAACTTGAATTGAAAAATTAGTCATGCATCTAACCAAGCAGTTCAGTACTGTTGTAATACCAGCATTTATCAAATGTGTACAATGCCCAGGTATGTCCTTGTCAGGTAAAAGAGCAAATAAAATCTGTCTAACATGCAATCTTGTCTATTTTCAGTTACCAGCAAGGTGGTGGAAGGTGTCATCAATAAAGCTATCAAGCAAAAATTACTCACCAGTGTTCAGTTTAGGTTTCCCAGGAAGACAGGATTGGTAAAATTTCAGAATTCACCAAAGGATGACTAAGACATTGGTAAGGAAAGGGAAAGTAGAATACAGAAGTAATCTAGCAAGAAACATAAATAAACAAACTATGAAAGCTTTTACAGATATAAAAAAAAACAAAATATTAACAAAAGTAAATGTGGGTCCCTCATACCCTGAGATCGCAGAAATTATACTAGCAAATAAAGAAATACCAGAGAAATTAAACAATTACTTTGTGTCTGTTTTTATAGTAAAGGACACGGAAAATATTGTAGAAATACTGAGCAATAAGTCTAGCTTAGATGAGGATTAACAAAAAATATTGAAGAAATTAATGACACTGAAAGCCAATAATTTCCTATGATGAGAAATGCATCTCAAGGTTTTGAGAGAGGTGGATATGAAAATGAATAGGTCGGAACCTTTCAAAATTCCCATGATTCCCACAGAATGAAAGGGAGCAAATTTAAACTATTTAGAAAGGAGCGAGGGAAATGAAAAAAAATGTGAACTTCAGACCAAATAATATAACATCTGTTGGAAGGAAACTTCTAGGTTCTATCATCATGAACTTCAGAAGATCTTCTAAAAAGTGTCAGAAGTTACTAAATAAATTAGAGCAGATGGTAATGTGTAATATACTGGTGTGGATTGGTTAATGAAGAGAAAACAGACTTTAGAAATAAACAGGTCATTTTCAGATTAAAAGGTTGAACTAGTGGAGTGCACCATGACCAATGTTGGAGCACTACCTGTTCATATCTACATCAATGACTTGGATGAGGAAACATAACCAACTTAGTGATAATAATAAGCTAGATGGCAATGAAAGTCATGAACAGATGCAAAGAGTAGTTAGGGGGATGTTAACATACAGCGAATAGGCAAAGGAATTGCAGAAGGAACACACTGTAGAAAATGTGAGATCATCCACTTTTATAGTAAACCCAGAAAAGTGGTGAGAGGTTGAAAGGTGCTGGTGTACTTGTACACTAAAAGTTACATTGTTCATTGCTGTGAGCAACTGCGAAGAGGTTTTAAGTATACAAATGAGGTTATATTGTTGCAATTAGATAAGATTCTGTTCTGATCAAAGTTGGAATATTTTATGTTGGTCTGGGCTTCCTATGCACAGAGGTACATACTGTTGAAAGACTGACTGCAACAAAGACCTACCACCTTTTTTTCTGTAAAAGCTGGCCAACACTCAATCCGCAAATAAACTAAAGATGCAAATACAATTTGTGGCAAAGATCAATGAACACAGTTTGTACCCTCCTAATGTAGATTGAAAGAATGTGTAGTTGTGGACAAATACAGGCGCAATCAACTGTCTCAGAAAGTAGAGGAAAGTTTGGTGGATGACTTCCATTTTCAATGTGGAATCCACATCACGCTTACAAACTATGTAATTCAGGGACAAAGCGAAGAGGAACAAGAATTGATTTTTGAAAATTTAGGTTTCAGGGAATGAAAATGAATCACTGCTGGAGACAAAGGTATGTGAGAAAAGACGGCATTCCTAGATGGACTTAGGTAGTCAGGGATTAGAAAATATTTGTGATATTCCATGGCAGCTGCTGGAGCATGGAAATAACATGGTCAATAATATTAAATGTAATGGAACAGCAATAATAACAATAAAAAAAATAATGTTCTGCAATCATGGAGGTTTGGGGGCATTTTGAAACTGTGTCAAAAGTCATAACAGACCAGGAGAACTTTAATCAGAGAAGAAAATAGATGTCAAAAGAGGAAATGCTAGGATATTCTACCAAACCTCTGCCATCCGTGCATTTTAAAAATCTCCATCAAGTTCTCTTTTCTTTATCATCATAATGAGAAGGTCCTATTTCCTATCCACTATTCCTCTATGGGCATTACATCTAATCTCTTGCCTTTCTATTACAATGCCTCTGCTCTTTTTCATGACATCTTCCCAAGGGCAACTTCTTTACCTCAACCCTAATGTTGTTCATTGATTTTCTTTCATTCCTCTACCTGCATCACAAAAGAACTCCTACAAAATTTGGAGATAGACAGGATCTCATGAAAATTTCTAACAATAGTGTCTATAAAATCATTTTCTGCAGCATTGACAGAATTTTTTTTTTCCCCATTTGTCAGGATCTGGGCATCACTGGCAACGCCACTATTTACCCATCTCCCAAATGTCCTTAAAATGAGATGCAAAGTTGGCTACTTCAGATGGATTTCTGGATCAATAATTTTTGTGGGTCTCAAGTCACATGTATGATAGGTTGGGATGATGGCATTTTTATGGCAGTCTGTTAATTCTGTAGCCATTATTACCAATTACTATATTTTTATTTCAAATTATTAAATGAATTCACACCTGCCTTGGTGGGATTTGAACTGTATTTCTTCAGACTATCAGCCAGGACCCTGGATTACTTCAAGTAATTTAATCACTGCACAATCACTGTCCAGCCTACAATGCACCCATAGCGTTGGAAAAAAGAACTGGAACAATATGCATTCCTCATCACGGGTATTTCTTTATACTTTAAAGAAATAGCATACTGCACTAATATATAACAGTTGCTCTCACTATGTCTTCTGGTGCATCGGGTGGCAACCTTGCTGTTTCTTTATCATTTGTCTGTTTTTTTATGAGGCCAAGTTGCTAGCTTGATGCTCAACCCAGCACAGACGGAAAACGTGCAAGGAACCGGCCAGATCTGAACCAAGACCACTTGCCTTGAAGTCCAGCACAGATGCCACTACACCACCGGCCAGCGCATATTATGTAACAGAATGGATCTTATCTTAGATATTTCATCATATCTTGCCAGTCTCATCTCAACTGCCTA
Source organism: Hypanus sabinus (assembly GCF_030144855.1). Lineage (NCBI taxonomy): Eukaryota > Metazoa > Chordata > Chondrichthyes > Myliobatiformes > Dasyatidae > Hypanus > Hypanus sabinus. Next base: position 53,871,912 of record NC_082722.1, read on the forward strand.
TAAATTAACAGTGCTATGATCTCTGATATTGACTTTTACACAAATACACTGTCACTTATGTACCATGCAAAGGCCATATACACACTTGTACTGATGCACTATATTTCTGGACCATTATTATTTATTACATGATAGCCAAATGAATTTTCATTGCATGTAAATTCTGATCACTGTTGTACACAATCTCTGACCTTAAATATTTAATTTTACGAATTGCATTTACTTGGCATAGCAATTTTAAAACATAATGGTACTTAAGTAACTTTACAGGTGACCTTAAAATTTACAACCATTTGGGTTAAGGAAATTTGGCCTTACAGAATTCACAAATCATAATCAAAAATATGAGATACTGACTAAAATCTACACTAATAGAATCTGTATGAAAAATAAGTAAATAAATCAACACAAAATTAGCTATTTTTTACAACTTGCTCTTCTTGACATGAGTAAATGACACAGCTTTGCATTATGGAAAATCACGATACAGCCTGTTTTCTATTAAAGCAGCTGCTCCTCACTTCTGTAACAGAGGAGTTGCCTGTATTTAACAATATTATTATTCAAAAGGTTTTAGATTATGTCTTCATCTTAATTGAACTTTCAAATTTTAACTTTGCACTCTTAAAATGACTTAAAAAAAATTAAATGTGCTTTCTCCTTTCGGGTTGATTCAGTGTGAGGATTCTTCTAAAACAATGCTGCTCAACCAGCTTGATAACTTCTTTAGTTCTGTATGTTAAAGCTGTTCTTGAATAGACAGCAACCAATGTAAAAGGGAACATCTATCTATGTGGAATCACTATATTTTGCAGCTAGCTTTCTTCAAAGTTGGAGATGTGTTTTTATATATATATATATATATATATAGATATATACATACACATACATACATACGTATATACACACACACACATTTATTTCACAAGTGATAGCAAGATTCAAGCTAACAAATTTATTCATATCTCCTAAGTATTCTAATTTACAAACACTACTTATGCATTTTGTACAATAATAATCTTGAGATAACATCTGGCTTTGCGTTTTTTAAACTAAAGGTTTTATTTCATGTTGCAGTTCAAATTTAACAGATCGCATTTTACATTTAGATAATTTGCTTGTTATCATTGTTTCTGAATCTAGATGGTGAAGATCAGACACCACTTAACACCAGAGTAATGGAATCAATTTCTCCTCCAACATTATTACTAATAGCGACACTAAAAATAATATTTTCCTTATTTTATGCAGATGATGTAAGCTCAATCAGCACAATATCGAGATCAAACTCAAAATCCCTCAATTCCATTGTTCAATCACTTTGCTTTGTCAACTGAGATAATAAAGAAATGAAAATTTTAATATTAAGGCATTTATATGTTTAATATGAACAGTCTCCATAAGTCCCATTCATTTGGCAGAAAAAAGAATTGAGTTATTCCAGTAGATCTCAAGACTTACGCTAACGTCATATTACTTCCAGGATCCAAGTTGACCTCAATCACAGTTGTTCCATCAATGTCCACCTCCTTGCAAGGAGTAGTATTTCGCCCGGTGACTCTGCATGCTTGGTAAAAACCATGAGGTTTGACACGGCCAGAATCATTTCCGACAAAAATTTGTAAGATTGCTGGTTGATTGTAACCTTCCAACTAAAAAAAAATAAGAGCATAGAATATGTAATGCTTGATATATGGAAATTTTAATCTTTGTTTTAACTATTAAATCACCTCAAATCAAGTACAAAATAAACAAATATGTATCTTGATATTTTTAAACTGGGAAAATAATTAGGTAGAGTATAATTTTAAAAACTACAAATGACATGAATTCAGAAATATAAAAAATAATAATGTTACCCATGTATTGACAACACACAAGGCCCTGTATGAGAGGCAGAGGAAATTGCTCTTTCCATCCACCACCCTCTTAGCTGCTACCTGTCTCCTCTGAGGATTCTGCAATTACTACATTGATTTTGTGGACTGAGGAGGTTAATAAAGCCAGAATGCAAGTATGCCATCTTCCATCCTCACAAACCGTCTTAAAAGAAGAGCTGAATTTACGAACTCATAAGCAGACTAAAACAGCATACATTTTAGTAGGAAGAATTATGAACATTATTAACTAAATATAAATTGAATGCCACATTTTAAAGAGGACTCAGAAGCTGAAGATATATATAGATCTGAAAATTTGAGGTGGCTGTTAAAATCCTTGGTTCAGAAAGTGTACAAGAAGCAAAGAAGTTACCCTAAACATTACAAAAACATAGTTAGAACCCAAGAATCTAGCTAAAACTTTGAGGACACACCACTTTAGGGAGACATAAAAATCACTACATCTTCAAGCTCCTAATAAAGCAGAGCAACTGATATGCCTTTTTTGTGATTCCATCAATGTGTTTAAATTCTCACTGAATTTCAGTGGAGAAAAATCCTTCTTTTTCCAGAGACATTAGCAAACCAAAGGACAAATATTTGTTATACATATTGTATATACATCAACTATAAAGGAAGAGATGTTGAGCAGGTTGGGAGTTTTTCATTGGAGCAAGGGAGAATGAGAAATGCTTGTAACGAGCTGTAAGAAATGATGAGGGGTACAGTGCACATCTCTTTCTCAGGATGGAGAAACCAAGAACTAGGGGGCATAGGGTTTAAAGGCAGAGGGGAAGAGAGGGGCAACATTTTCAACCAGGAAGTGGCAAGTATATGGAATAACCTGCCAGAGGAAGCAGTTGAGGCATATAGATTAACATTTAAAAGGTACTTGGACAGGTACATGAGTAGGAAAGGTTTAGAGGGAAATGGGCTAAAAGTGGGCAAACAGGACTAGCTTAGATGGAAATCTTGGATGGCATGGATCAGTTGAACTGAAGGGCCTGTTTCCATGCTGTTTGACTCTACTATTCCATTTATTAAGATAACATACAGAAAAATCTCTTGTACAATGAAGTAAGCAGAACTCACAGAGATAAGATCTGGAAAGTTCTCTTTAAGAGGATTATTCAAGCACATAAAACCTTCCATTCAAAACTGAGCAAGACTTCAAGAAGAAAAATATGAGAGGAAAATGGCAGAGTACTTTTTCAAATAACTGGCACAACTACAATAAATCAGTATCCATATAATTTTATGAAATATTTTTAAACTTTGAAATTAACCTTTGTGCAAGTAGAAAATCAACTTCAACAAAAATATAATCTTTCATTCTCCTTTTAGAATCCCAGCATTTTGCTACTCCTCTGGTCTGCATTCACTAGACTGCACTCCAACTCTTAAGATTGTAGCTTTTTGCTTGCATCACTTCAACCCACCTGATGAAGTTACTTCCATAATTCATTTAAGTAGAAAGTTTCTGATGATTGTTCAACAATAATAAAAGAATGGTGATACAGATTTAAGAATACTGGCTTAAGTCAGGGTTATATATAATTTGGAAGTGATAGTCATAGAAAAGCAAAAGAAACCTGAAGATGTTGGGTTCAAGAATAACAAAGAAAATGCTTACAATGCTGCATTAGTCTGAAATATTTAGTATATTAAGCTCTTAAATATTAAATCTGCCTCTCTCTCTACAAATGCTGCCTGACCTGTTAAAAACCTCCAACATTTTCTGTTTTTTTATTCTAAATATATCTGTTGCCCTTACCTTTGCAGATAGCCTTAGAAGATGCTGACAAAGGAACCTTGACCATGCACTGTAATGTAATGGCACATCCCACATTCACACTATGTAGCTAGCAATGAGCAAATGAATTTTTAAACTGGAGGATATATACCAATCAAAGAGACTAATTGTTCTGAATGCTGGATCACATTCTGTACAAGGAGCTTTTGTTTATTTACAAAGAGGGGGAAAACAATTACCTTCACTGTTGGAAAGCCTTGCTGGGTCCGATCTTTCACAGAGCCACGGCTACCTTCTGTCAAGTACCGTGCTCTGTGTTGTGTCTCAGGTTGTACTAGTACTTTCAGTTCTTTACCTTCACTTTTACCAGGATAGTGAGCAGTTAGTGTTGGGCCTTTCTTTAAAGAAGATTTTTGAGGTTCTGTTGTTCTGTGAAACACCAAAAATATGCATCACCAAAATTACTTTAGTGAAATAAAATGCAATTTTTAACTTAAGCTATATAAAGCATTTTAATGCACTTCCTTTTAAGTATATTCTCAGTTTTAAATTAACTATCTTACATTTCACTAAAACTTTTCTTTGACCAAGTCCCATTACAGGAAGTAAAGCATACATTATCCCTTTAACTTGAATCTTCAAATCTACTAAATGTCTAAATTGATTTGTCTGCCAGAAGTATAATTGTTTAGCATGAGATAAAACAGGTCAATATTTTGCGAGATGTATCCCTGAGGAGAGCATACAGATCTATCTAAGCTACAGAATGAAAGACAATGGAAATGGTACTGCAAAATCTCTAGAGATACATCTCAGAATGCCAAAAGTAGAGCCCTGGTGTTCATTTAGTTTACTCAGCAACATTTTGGTTTATAAACTTATTAGAAATAAATTGTATATCAATCTAACTATCTATGACAGCAGGTGCAAAAAGCAAACATATTTTCCAGAAAAATATACACTTAATCTGAGAATTATTCATGTCTATCCCATCCTTGCATTCCTTTGCACTGAATGACTATTCTACTGCTCAACCTCTTCCAAAATTCTCTGATCAATCTCACCAGATGTCTATTGGAATGCATCAAGCTGTATCACTCTTGAATTTCCCTGGTTTGCCAATACTACACCTGGAATCAATTTCTTTTCTTGATAACCACCACCTAGACAATCCGGCATAGTAACATATCATCTATCATAATATAGTGAACACTTAATTCACTGCATATCCCATTTACACAATTTTAAAATTTATTTTAATCTATGCACCTGGGATAGTTTGCTTAATCATATAATGGTCTATTTATACCTCAGGAAAATGATATAAATCAAGAGATTCCATTGACAGCTTAAAATAGGCTGTTTAATGTAGTCTAGCCAAATTAGCACATGCACAATAGAAATTAAATACAAATTTTGGTTGCACTTGCAAATAAAACTAAAGGATCAACTGGGCTTTATAACCAAATATAAGATTTCTGATTATTATAAATTGTTAAGTCTGATAATTAGCACAATCATTACATAACAAAACTGGTAAATTTGTACCGTGATCTTGACTGGCAAGATTTATGAACATTTGGAGAGGCATAATATGATCAGGAATAGTCAGCTTGGCTTTGTCAAAGGCAGGTCATGCCTTACAAGCCTGAATAAATTTTTGAGGATGTGACTAAACACATTGATGAAGGAAGAGCCACAGATGTCATGTATATGGATTTCAGCAAGGTATTTGATAAGGTACCCAATGCAAGGCTTATTAAGGAAGTAAAGAGGCATGGGATACAGGACATTGCTTTGTGGTTCCAGAACTGGCTTGCCCACAGAAGGCAAAGAGTGGTTGAAGACGGGTCATATTCTGCACGGAGATTGGTGACCAGTGGTGTGCCTCAGCGATCTGTTCTGGGACCCTTACCCTTCGTGATTTTTATCCTGGATGAGGAAGTGGAGGGATGGGTCAGTAAATTTGCTGATGACACAAAGGTTGGGCGTGTTGTGGATAGTGTGGAAGGCTGTCAGAGGTTACAGTGGGACATTGATAGGTTGCAAAACTGGGCTGAGAAGTGACAGATGGAGTTCAACACAGTTAAGTGTAAGGTGGTTCATTTTGGTAGGTCAAATATGATGGCAGAATATAGTATTAATGGTAAGACTCTTGGCAGTGTGGAGGATCAGAGGGATCTTGGGGTCCGAGTCCATAGGACACTCAAAGCTGCTGTGTAAGTTGACCCTGTGATTAAGTAAGCATACGATGCACTGGCCTTCATCAATCATGGGATTGAGTTTAAGAGAGGAGAGGTAATGTTGCAGTATATAGGACCCCAGTCAGACCACACTTGGAGTACTGTGCTCAGTTCTGGTCGCCTCACTACAGGAAGGATGTGCAAATCATAGAAAGGGCACAGAGGAGATTAACAAGGATGTTGCCTGGGTTGGGGAGCATGCCTTATGAGAATAGGTGAAGTGAACTTGGCCTTTTTTCCTTGGAGCGACAGAAGATGAAAGGTGACCTGATAGAGGTGTACAAGATTATGAGAGGCATTGATCATGTGGATAGTCAGAGGTTTCTTCCCAGGACTAAGATGGCTAGCATGAAAGGGCACAATTTTAAGGTGCTTGGAAGTAGGTACAGGGGAGTTGTCGGGCTAAGTTTTTTTAAATGCAGAGTGGTGAGTGCATGGAATGGTCTGCTGGCAACAGTGGTGGAAGTAGATACGATAGAATCTTTTCAGAGACTCCTGGATAGGTACATGGAGCTTAGAAAAATAGAGGGCTATGGGTAACCCTATATAATTTCCAAGTTAAGGACATATTCAGCACAGCTTTGTGGGCCAAAGGGCTTGTACTGTGCTGTAAGTTTTCTATGTTTCTATGTATTAAGTTTGGAGCACTCAGAGATAACAGATCACACAGTACAACTAACATCAGGTTGTGAATGCAAATAGTAAATGCTCAAACAATTTAATAATACTGCCTGATTACTAAAATATTACATTCTTAAAAACTACTTCACCAGATATTTCTGTATATGATATTATTGTAATGGCTTTCTTTCTCTTTCAAGAACTAAGTGTCACCTAGTATCCCACCTGTTTTTTCCAGCCCCTTTATCTCCCAAAATCACTGAAATTGTCTTCAATGAATTAAGTGATTTAGGTTAACACATTTGTTTGATTTCAGCTAGAGTGATATCCAAAGGAACTATTAATTTCAAAAACAACATAATTTGGGCAGACTGGCTACTCATTGTATACTCTCTTTGCTAATGAAGTCAAGGAAAGTTCCCAATCAACTTAAACTGAGTTTGCAGGGAAATTGAACAAAGGGGTCTGGAATATATTAGAAAACTGTAATAAAGCACAGATCTGGAAGGACAGTGAACTTTGTTCAGCTCACTGTTTTTGTCAGTGTTAGAATCCTACTAATTGGATGGCAGACACTCATTTCCTGTTTTGAAGAATGGGCCAGAAGTGAGATTGCACAATGTTACCATTGAGCCAGTGGGACAACAGGGATTTATTTTACCAATGTTTTGAGAGTAAAGTCATAATTCCTATATATAATGAGGTCATAAGAATTGTTTCCCTTCCTAGAGTAGCAAATAAAAGCTACAAAACACCTGCAATTTTATCACTGAGAAACTTCAAAATGTAATTAAAAATGAATACAGTTCATCACTTTTGTATATATCAACATCAAAACACGTTCTTTCAATTTTTTTCAATTTCATAGCAATTTTTTTCTGAACAATTAGTTCCCATTACACCCAAAGTAGCCGCTACCATTGCTTACAGTGAGTGCATGCAACAAACATCCCTACAGTTTCAAAACAAATGAAGTGTCTTGGGCAGAAATATCAACTACTTATAGGTGCTGCCTGAATTGCTGAGTTCCTCCAGCATTTTGTTTGTGGTGTTCAAGCAATTCTCATACTGTTTACATTTACCTATTTCCAAAAACTGATACATGAAGTAATTTTAACAATCCATGAGAACCAAATGTTTATATTTCTACTGCTATGTATTGATCTGACCTTTCAATAATATTTGCACAGCCATCAATTTGGAATTGGGACTCAAAAGTACATTACCCAATCGAAATCCATTTGAAAAATCAAAATAGCTTGCAGTTAATTTAAAGAGGTGTTGAAAACTAGATTGTACTTCTGGTAAAAGCTAACAGTAAACATTGTATAAATCCTTGACAATTAACCAAAGATAACTGTAAGATCAATTTGTAATTTGTTTCACATTCCCTTCATAACCAATACAAAGATATTTATGCTAAATCTTTGTGTGGAGTTCCCATTTTCATAAATAAAGCTAAAATGCCCTGGAAATTATTATGCTCACAGCACTTTTCAGACATACTTCTAGCCTCTGAGATTACTCTCTTTTTCAATGCAATTGATCTGTGCAAAATTCAACCAATGCATTAGCTATTTATTACTATAATAGGTGCTTCATTTTTAATTGAGAATCTATTATTATATAACCTATTAATTTATTACAAATCATTAAACCTTTGTTAAGATCCTAATTGATGCCACTTTGTGACCTGTTTGGAAATGTGAAAATGTCTTTATCTTAAATTCAACAAATTAAACCATTAACAATAGTTGCATTGCACTACACCACATATAAAGGAGGAAAATATTACTCAAAAACACAAATGTATAAAACAGTGATAATATGACAAAAATATAAATGGATATATTAGTAAATTATTATCAGCAAGCTTGCAAACTAATAAAGAACTAATTATTTAAACTGTACAAAAGATTATTAGGTAGGACGTTTGAGGAAACATGTTTTCTCTACATAGGGAGGGGCTGAAATCAGGAACACATTGCTGAAGGGGTGGTGGAAGTAATTACTCTCACAGCATAAGAATTATTCAAATAAAATGCCTTGGCAGAAAATCTATGAGCTGACCACTTGAAAAATTTTTTAATACAGAAAGGTGCCTGACGGGTAGCAAAGGCATTGTGGGCTAAAGATCTGTTTCTAAGCTGTATCACTTTAAGGTCTGATACAAGATTAACAGGCATGGATTAGCAAGGATAACGGACTCGATTAAAAGAATGCAAGGATTATTTTCATGGATCAACAATGAAGGCATGATTGTGAAAGTTCAAATAGTCAACTTTCAACTGTTGTTATAGTGCATATTGCTCCTTTTGAACAAGAGATGTCTGCAAACACCTCTGACCTCTAAATCAGGATTGGCCACTCAGAGAAAAAGGAGGGAAGCTGGATCAGATTCAATGGTGTCTCAGCAGTAGTGACAGTCAGTTAATGTTAAGAAATTTAAAGTTATGTATCAATGGCAAGAAAAAAAATCTAAAATAAATGGGAAGTGTCCAAGGGAAATAACACACATAAGAATCTGGGGATGCTAGATAGGGCAATGTCAGTGCTTCTGAAAAGCTATACAGGTTCTTCATTTGTGGAAACCAGTTGCAGGAAATAATCAGTTTGCTTCAAAAACCAAATTTTCCCAATTTTGAATAATATATATATATTTCTGAGCAGACCATCAAAATGAAAACATTCTGGCTTTGGATGGAGTGCAAAGGGCATCAAACTTATTAAGTAGGATGCAACAACAATGGAAATTAGAGATAGTTAAGGTGGCACAGAAAAGTATGTCTGAGATGTGAAAATATTTAAATATTGAAGCTTTTAATAAGGAAAAACGGACCAGGAACTGGCTTAATTTCAATGGTTTTTCTTTTTTTTAAAAAAAGAGATACAGCACAGTAACAGGCACTTGCAGCCCAATAAGCCCACACTGTCCAATTAAAGCCATGTGACCAATTAACATATTAACCCATATGTCTTTGGAATGTGGGAAGAAACCCATGTCATCAGGGGAGAATGCACAAACTCCTTACAGACAGAGGTGGAATTAAACATATCTGCTGCCTGCTACACTATCATGCTGCTGCAAATTCAGGACAAAAAAGTCAACCTTAGATCAGAAGAGATGGAATTTTGTGGGAAACCTGTACAAGCAGTAGCATCGCTTTAAAAAAAAATCTGATGATTAAGAAAGAAAAGCAAATCTCTGATATGTACAAATGACCTAATTAATTAAATTATCCATTTTAGTCCATAAAGTATTATGCTTCTCAGGACAAATGAACATATTAGGGAGCTGAGTCAGGGAGGCTTGGGTTAACTAAATACTGTAGTTCTAACAACATGCTACAGATAAACAAGACTTCTAGAGGTAAGTTTATTCACTTGGCAAGTTGGGGATAAATTTAAGGAGTTGTAAGCGAAATAAGCCATTTTTACCTCTTTTCAGTATGTGGTATTATTGATGCTCTGTGTGGGTAAATCTGAATTGCTTAACACCAGAATTAGTCTGTTCTTCTTTTCAAATAGCAGATTTTCTATGTGAACAAATCCTTGAAGAAATTTAGCAATCAACCTTCAGATGCAAATCAGAATTTGCAGTACAGGGGTTTTAAACCTGGTATAAATATACCATGAGGATATATCTGAATTCTCAAGTTCCACCAAAACCATTTTTAGTAGGTTTAAAAAAATGTGATGAGAAACATGATATCCATATAATAAGGATATCTCCTTTTTAAAACCATACCAAGCCAATTTACTGATTGTAACTACAGTTCAATAACTGGATTGAATGGGAGTTCTCAACTACCAATTTACACCAGCCTTTACTTTCTGATAACAGCAACACCAACCTCATGGATGGCATAAAAACATGCAATAACTTTCTAGTCCGTTCAATTACTTCATCTATCTAGAAAGCTAAATTTACCTCAAAAATTAATGGCTTTTAGTGTCATTACTGAGAGTTCAAAAAACTTGTAGAACTTTCTGTTGATCACCAATTTGATACTGACCCACACAGTCCAGGAAGATCCCCTAATTCAATCGTTAGACTTTAATGATACAAATTCTACTTACTTAGCAACAGTAGAATGCTACAGTTGGCTTTGTTACAACTGGGATAAACAAAGGAAATAAGTAGGTAAATACTGACTAGGGTTCCATCTCCTGGAAACATACAATTGATCTATTTTATACATTTTTGCACGAATATAGAGCAAGGACTGAATTGGACTCAGGTAATTACTTCCCCAGCCTCTCTGCAAAACCCTCAATGTCTTGAAATCAAATTGCCTATTGATATTGAGTATTAAGGATTTTAATTCAAGAATGCTAACTTAAATGAGATATTACAAGGGATTTATTGGCTTCCAGGGAAACCCAAAGTGTTGTTTTCATTTTTAAGGGTAAAAACTGAAATTTCAATGGAATTTCATTATTTATGAAGTTATAATTTGCAACAAAGGAAGCTATTATGTCTCTAGTATATATAAGAAAGAGGAATTTGAGGGGAAAACATAAAATGATTAATAGAATGGTTAATAATGTTAAAAGAATACATTTTACCCAAGGAATTCAGATTTAAAAAAAATCAAAACCTTTCCTATTCTAGGGAGCTTCAATAACAAGAAATAGAAATCCTTTTTTTAAAAAAAACTGTTCCAAAGGCGGGTAACTTTAGTCTACTACCTTTGATAGAATATTTTGCAGCCTATAAATGAGCATAACATTATAGATGAACCAGAAAGAAGTTTGCACTAAATCAACCTTAAAAAATTGAAATTTTAGTATAGTTTGTGTGAGTTTATCCAAATACTACCTTATAAGTTCATATAAAATTTTAAAAAGCTATACCAACCCATTGCTTCCCTTCGAGCTGTTTTTGCCTTCTGAGACGAGTTGAGAAAGTACATAATGGGGTCCTTTTGCACTGTCTGCATCAAACACATCCATATTTGACTCTTCATCAGCAACACGCACAAATCCAGGTCGTTGTTTCGGTGAACGTTTTCGTGATTTCCGCGGTACTGTTGTGTTGTCATTATAGGAACTAGAACTCATGATGCTGAAGTTAGAGCCCGAGTCATCCATCCATATACTACTGCTCTGTTCCGAGTCACCTGCATCATCCTGACAAGACATCCTGCTGTCATCCAGCAAGTCTTCAGGTGGTGGAGAGATGTTGAGGACTGTTCTCCTTTTGGGCGTGGACTGTAGCTGTGAGGCATTACTTAACTGATTTTCATAGCTCAGTAATTCACTTACCCCATGGGCACTTACCCCCTGTTCTGGAGTGCAGCTATCTACTTGCATAGATGTGTTGTCAGTTACTGAGGTAGAATGCATGCTAGGTTTGGAAGATGGGGTGAAGGTGTTGCTTTGACCACCGCAGGAGGAGACATCTGTGGTATGTACAATCCACATGTAAATACATATATTTCAACTTGAGTTAGCTAGCATTGTCCAGCTGTGTTTTGCTTAAATGCTCACAATGCTTTAATCAATTTATAAAGCTCTAATAAGTGAAAATATATCAACAATGCTATTTTTTTTCAACATACTTGGATACCAATCAGCATCAGGAAAATAAAACAATAAACGTTGGTATGTTATAATTTACTTGGGGTTGTTCAGAGTATGCAGTTAAGTAAAATAATCTTCTGATCTACAAAGCAAAGAACTGCAAATTGAATTGTAAAGCCTCAGCTTGACAGGTAAGTTCCTGGAACTAAAATGGAAAAAAAAATTAAGCTAATGTTGAAACTGTAATTAATACACATCCTTAAATGTCAATTTAAAAGATTAAATAAATATTACTCTATTGAATGGGTGTGTGATAAACAAAACAGGAACAAGTATGCATGCGCTTCTGTACAGCTGAGGAGAAAATTTTAAAAACCAAGTGATAAAATCTCAGTAATCTAAACTATAATTTGGTTGATCAGCAAATTATTATAAATAAGTTATTTAAAAAAGATAATATGATGAACGCATTTGATCTGATCTTCAAATAGATTTCAAAGTCAGTGCAATGCAAATGAAGTAGCTGCCATATTGAAAGCAAAAGATCTTTAGGTATGCTGCAGATAACGGTAAATGAACAATTTTATTTTAATAGCCAACACTGACGGACACAACATATGGAGCAGAGAGGCCAAATTTTTTCTTGCCTACCCCCGAACTTCTTAGTTGCTGAAAACAATGTTGAAATTTGATAAATCAATTACATAATCAAATTTTTAATGATTTTAAATTTGCATAAATTTAAAAGCAACATTTTCAATTTTTGCATTTCATTATATTTGTAGCAAATTTATTAGATAATGGTCTTTTATACTTTATATAAATTCCTTATCATTTATTTTTCACTCTTCCCTCACTCTTCACCCCACCTTTCCAACACTTAATCATTCTAAAGTGTAGTCACTGTTATTTTCAGGTATAATGTTTGGATTGGATATATCATATTGATGGTTTAAGAATGTGAAAGCCACATGCAAGATTCTGGTTTCGTGAAATTAATAATGAACATTGTGGTCTTGAATGTTGAGAAGATCCTTATGTTCTCTAGTTCTGGACTCCATCAAGGAGTCTATGCTTCCAAAAGAACAGGTAAAACTGTGGAATTCTGTGATAGTGATTAATATGATGCTCTATAATGTATGTCTTTCTTTCCGATGGAAAGGAAATGGCTACAAATATGCTAATAATATTATAAAAAGGATCATTAATAGACACGATCCCATTATAAACCTAAACTGCTTTAGCATTGTTCTCAGTGCAAACAGGCTATAATAAGAAAGCTGAGTAAAATATACAATATCTGTAAATTAAAAATACAAAATTCACAATGTAAAACTGTGGAATACATCACTAATTAAGGAAACATTCTTAACTGAATCACATGATACTAGAACATAATGACATTTTCTTTGGCTGTCTGTTGAAGTAAATCAAAAGACCACATTAAAAATTAATCAATCTTACTGTTTTATAATGCCAGTCAAAATATGGCACAATGGTGGGGAATAGGACTTAATTCCAAAACAGCTAGACTTCTGGTATCTCACTTAAGTGGTGTCTCTTTTTCTGTGATTCCATATTGTGAATACTGCCTGCAAGACCACTGATCTTCTCTCCCATCCACATTAAGTGTTATTATTTGAATGCCATTTAATTGAATGTGTTTACTTTTTCAATAGCCATTTTAGCTTCTAGATATGTATGGCTCAATCCCACACTTAATAATTGCCTTCATATCTATGTTATATATAGTATATATAATTAGTGTGCAGTGATAAACCACAGGAGCTTTGCTCCTGTGATTGATATCTTTTGATTCATTTTCTTATTTCACAGTTATCCAGTGTTTTTTTTTCTTCCCCAAAACCAATCGCTTTACTGGATTCCATCATTATATATTTTACAATCAGCTATTACTGAAAGAAAGTTATTAATTTAACTGAATTGGGGGCTCAGGATTATTGTTCCCTCGTTCCTTGGAGACAAACAGCAATGTGCCACACCTTCTGAAAACAACGTAAATTCAGAGATGTTCTTTGCTGGATTCAAGTCTACACAATTTTGTTACAAATGAATTTATTTGAGAAGATAGTTGAGTTGACAATGAAGCAAAGAATAAAATGGCAATGTAGCAGTAAAAAGTACTGCTGTACACTGTGAACAAAATGCAGAGATATTTGCATATACCTTGTAACTAGCAACACTTCTGATTCTTTTCAAAATTTGATTCCACTCCTCAAAAATAACTACATTTTTATTACAAAGTTTAAACATGAAAAATTTTGAGGCGTAACTGTAATTTGTCTACAAAATTGTAACACCAAATTATTAACATACTGCTGATAAATATATAATTACTGCTAATTTAAAGTCATTATCTCTTAAATATTTAAATTATCCAATAATTTGAATTAAACAACGGAGCTAAAAATACACAAATTAAATTTGTAGCATAATACAGCTTAGAAACAGGCCCTTCATCCCAAATAATCCTTGACCACCAAGATTCCCATCTAAGGTAATCACATTTTCCTATGATTGGCCCATATCCTTCTCAACCCTTACTATCTGCAGTTGTAAGAAAATGTTTGTGCACCCTTTGCAATTACCTGGTTTTCTGCATTAATTACTCATAAAATGTGGTCCAATCTTCATCCAAGGCACAATAATAGACAAACACAATCTGCCTAAATTAATAACACACAAATAATTGTACTTTTCGTGTCTTGGTTGAACACATTGTTTAATCATTCACAGTCCAGGTTGAAGAAGAATGTGAATCCTTGTATTTAATAATTGCTAGAATCTCCTTTAGCAGCAATAACCATCAAATATTTCCTGTAGCTGCTGATCAGACTTGCACAATGGCGAGAAGGAATTTTAGACCATTCCTCCATACAAAACTATTTCAGTTCTCTCAATATTTCTAGGATACCTTGTATGAACAGCCCTCTTCAGGTCCTGTACAGCATCTCAATTGGGTTAAGGTCTGGACTCTGATTTGGTCACAAATTTTGTCCTTTTTAAACCATTGTTGTTGATTTATTCTTGGGTTTCGGATCATTGTCTTGTTGCATCATCCAGCTTTTATTATGCTTCAGGTGATAGACGGCTACCCTGACATTTTCCTGTAAAGTGTCTTGATACAATTTTAAATTAATTGTTCCTTCAACGACTGCAAGCCGTCCAGGCCCTGAAGCAGCAAAGCAGCCCCAACCAAGAGGCTACTTCTGCCTTGCACTGCCGTCTCCTCCAAATATAGCTATGTGCAATTCTGCCAAAAGGTTCAATGTTTGTCTCAACAGTCCAAGGAACACTGACCCAGAAGCCTTCTGGAATATCTAGGTGGTCTTTGCAAACTTGCGACATACAGCGATGTTTGGAGAACAGAGGTTTCCTTCGTGGTCTCCTTCCACGAAAACCATTCATGTTCAGTAGTTTTCTTATTGGAACACCCAACTGCAAACAGCTTTTGAGGAAAGCATTATCACAGAGGTTCAGATATTTATCTGAATGTAGATTGTGATTGTTTAAATGGTGTACTGAGTATGATGAGAAGTACAAATGTTTGTGTGTTAATGGTTTAAGCAGACTGTATTTGTCTATTATTGTAACTTAGATGAAGATCAGACCACATTTTATGAGAAATTAATGTAGAAAACAGATAATTGCAAAGGATTCACAAGCTTTTTCTTGCAACTATATGTCTCTTTTAAAGATTGTTACTGTACCCACTTCAATCATTTTCCTCAGTAGCTCATTCCATCTACACACAATCTTCTGGGTGAAGATGTCACCCATCTGATTTCTGTTAAATATTTCCCGTCTCACCATAAACTTATGCCCTCTAGTTCTTGGTTACCTAACCATGGGAAAAAGACTGTATGCATTCACCTATCTATGCCCCTCATAATTTTATATACTTCTATAAGATCATCCCTCATTCTCCTATGCTTCAATGAAAAAAGCACAGCCTGTTCAGCCTTTTTCTGTAACTTAGTCCTTCAAACTCTTGGCAACATTCTCGTAAATCTCCTCTGCACTCTTTCCAGCTTAAAGACACCTTTACATCAGTGGGTGACTAAAATTGAACACTCCATATTCAAACTGAGCCTTATCTTTCTTGTACAACTGCATCATAACATTTCAAATTCATCAGTCAAAGCATTAGAAGGCCAGCACACCAAAAAACTTCTTCAACACCCTGTCTACCTATGACACAACTTTCAAGAAGCAATGCACTTACAGAAGAACATAAGAAATAGGAACAGGAGTAGGACATCCAGCCCATTGAGCCTGCCCTGCCATTTAATAAGAACGTGGGTGGTCTGTCTGTAAACTAAGCTCCTTGTACTCCTAGGTCCCCTGTTCTTCAACATTTCCCAAGGCCTGACTGTTCAGTATGAAAATCCTACCCTCTTGTCTTCCCAAAATGTAATAGCTCGCACTTATTCAATTTAAACTCCACTTTCCATTCATTTGTCTACTTCAAAGATTCAAAGTACATTTATTATCAAAGTATGTACACAGTATACAACCCTGAGAATCATCTTTCGACAGACAGCCATGAGAAAAAGAAAACCATGGAACCCAGTCAAAGAGAAACATCAAACCAACTCCCTCCCCACATGCAAAAAAAAAGCCAAGAACACAGAATATAAAGCACAAAAGGCATATTCTATTCTTAAGTCTAGGCAATATTCAGCTGAGCTCAGTTCTAGTTCAATCTAGCGTTGTGTTGTTTATTAACTGCAGGCGGCCGCAATCAAAATTGTCCAAAATAGCAGACAAAAACAGAGCAGCAACCAGAAACGTGGCATAACATGAACTACAGATCCAAAGCCACAAATCGCTTTGATTTTGTAATTCTGTAATTCCTGATCATCATATTCACTACTAAACCACCTATGAAGCAGTAGTAAATCCAGTTGCCTTGATTTACCACTGCTTGATATACAATGACCTGGATGACTAAGAACCTTCAGAGACATACTAAATAAACCAGCTATTTCAGTGTCAGCTGCAAACTCACTTACCATGCTTTACATTATCCAAGACATTAATACAGATGACAAATAGTAATGGGTTGAGCTCCAATCCTTGGCAAATATCCATAGTTATGGGCCTCCAGCCCAAAAAAACATCCTTCCACCATCACCCTCTGCTTCACACTATCAAACCAATTGTGTATTCAATTAGTGAGTTCTCTCTGGATCCTATTAATCTAACTTTCCACTGCAGAAACTTATCAAAGGTCTTTCTGCATCCATATAAACTATCTTTACTACCCTGCCCTCCTCAACCTTGTTTATTTCTTCAAAACACTATCAATTGTATGAGACGTGATCTACTACAAACAAAGAGCTATCTAATCACTTGAATTAAACATTGGACAATAAGGACACCACATTGCAGTTACCCTACATGGTACATGGTTCGTCCAATTTTCTCTCCAATCATGGATTGCTCACTTTTACCATACAGTTCCAGAGCCCAAGGAATAAATGGCATTATAGCATACCCTGCTATGGTCCTTTATTAATATCCATATGTGCACTGATTCTGAAAGAGTTTACCAGATAAACTACAAGGAATGAAAACAGTGGCTGATTTTCTACTAAGGAACACCAAGTGTAATTTTAGTCAATCCATTATGAGAGTCCATGCTAAAGGCCCTCTGAACAATCATAATGAATCCAGATCAAGAAAAAAAAGACAAAAAAAAACTTAAATGCATCTATGACATCTATAGTGACTTCAACAATCATATCTGTATCTCACTCCCTGAGGGCTGTCAGTCCCAAAATACTAAAAACACTCCAGCTTTTAAGAACATTTATAACTAGTTTATTACTCAATCAGACATGAAAGCTAGGCCTCCCTGTCCACCCAGTTATTGTACGCTCTCAAAAAATTCATGTACCCTCAACTCAGGCTGGTGATGCCAAAGCAACAATATTTGCATGAACCTCAGAAACTGCTGTTCTCCCCCTCCCCCTCCTTCTCTGAGTCCGCTACCAAAGATGTTGATTCATTAAATAATAGATTTAATTACAATTCTTGCTGTAAGTAAATATGTAACTTAAAAATAAAAACACAAGTTGAATAAAGAATTCAACTGTGAATCACAAAACAAGTTCTGAAGACCATGCTGAAATGGAGACAACAAAATAAAAATGCTTGGATACATTACTTTTAATACAAATACTTCTAAAATAACTATAATTGAGATAACTTTGAAACCTATGGTTACCAACAAAGACCAAATAGCTTAATCTAAGGAAATTAAGATAGTGGCTACAAATCAACATTCTAGATTCAATATTTCTGTTTAGTGAAAAGCTAGTTTTAAGCTTTGCTCTGGTCTTTTTTTTTGCTAAAACTTTGTGTCAAAAGCAGTTTGATGAAGAAGAGAAATATATTAAATAGCAGTTTTAGAAAATAAATAACTAAGCACAGAACTTTTGTAAAGACAAATCATTAACAAAATGTTGACAAATTATTAAATACATACTAAACTATTTGTGGATTATTAAGGTATACACAATGTATATTCAGACATATAGTTGCCTCTAAATTGATGTTAAATGGTCATTCACTAAATGATGCCACAAACAAAAGAGCATGGAAAAATACCCATTGGTGCAAAAGAGCATGCTTATTTGAACTTGAGCCAAAGGTTGGGTAGAAACTGTATTCAGCAAATGGTTATATTTCATAAATGTGAGTCTGCCTAATGCTGATTACATTGAACTAGAATCACATTGCATATACAGCACAGAAACCCGTCCATTTAGTCCTATTAATCCAAAAGGGTATTTGTCCTCTACTTGAATCCTTCTCATCCCTCTTGTGCTATCTCTATAGCATAGCTCTTAATTTGCCTTCCCCCTCATATACTCAGCTACCTTTCCCATTAAGGTTTCTATTTACCTCAAGATAGTCTCATAGTAAAAACAAACGTTGTTCAGAATTCCGTATTTAATTGCTTCATAACATTCACACTGAAACGCTCAGCAGGACAGACATTAGGGGAGGAATAATGTTAATGCTTCAGGTCAGTTTTTATGAAAAGTCTTAAACCTGGAAAATTCATTCTATTCTTCTCTAAACAGATGTTGCTAGCCCTCTGAATGTTTTCAGCATTTTCTGTTTTTACATCTTGTATTGTTGATGTCAACACTATAATTTTAAAGATCTCTATTTGATTGCTTCCTTTCTACTGACTGCTTCCTACCAAAAAGAAAAAAAATCCTTGCAGTAAGATCTACTAGTGCATAGGAAAAGAGCTGTAAGGGGTTGGGAACCAGAGTGCCAGAGCAGATAGTGGAGTGGTTGACGGAAAAAGCAAAGCCTACATACAAAGTCAAGAACTGGAAGATTGAGCATGGTGGGACTAATGTTCTGCGTTATGTATATTTCAATGGAAGGAGAATTGTAGAAAAGGCAGATGAGCTTAGGGCATGGATCAGCAGGTGAAATTGTGACATTGTAGCCAATAGTGAGACTTCAGTGCAAGAGGGGCAGGACTAGGAGCTCAACATTCCAGGGTGCCATTGCTTTAGACATTATAGAGCTAGAGTGATAAAAGGGGGGAAAGGTAGCATTTCTTATCAGGGAAAACAACACGGCAGACTGGAGAGATAGTCGACTGAGGCCATATGGGTGAAACTAAGAAATAAGAAAGGAATGACCACATCAGTGAGATAATAGGCAAGGCAGCGGCTATATTTCATTAGGAGTTTGAAGAGATTTGGTTTGTCACCTAAAACACTTGAAAACTTCTATAGATATACCATGGAAAGCATTCTGACAGGCTGCATCACTGTCTGGTACGGGTTGGGGGAGGGGGGGGGAGGCAACTGCAGAGGACCAAAAGAAGCTACAGAAAGTTGTAAAATTAGTCAGCTCTATCTTGGGTACTAGCCTCCATGGTACCCGAGACATCTTAAAGGAGCAATGATCAGGAAGGCGATGTCCATTATTAAGGTCCCCATCACCCAAGGCTTCTCATTGGTACCGTCAGGAGGGAGGTACAGTGACTGAAGGCACACACTTAGTGTGCTTCTTAGCTTCTTCCTCTCTGGCGTACAATTCTTAAAATACACAGTGAACCCATGAACACTACCTCACATTTTTTTCCACTGCTGTTGAAGGGTCTCAGCCCAAATAGTGTACTGTACTCTTTTCCATAAATGCTGCGTGGCCTGCTGATCTCCTCCAGCAGTTTGCATGTGTTGCTTATATACTTACTATATTTGATTTACTTATTTATTCCCTCCCCCCCCCCCTTCTATATTGTGTACTGCACAGAACTGCTGCTGCTAAGTTAACAAGTTCCATGTCACATGCCGGTGATAATAAACCGGATTCTGATTTTGATTATAGACCACCAACAGTTTGCAGAATTTAGAACAGAAAACTTGTAGAGAGATCACAGGCTGCCGCAAGAAACATAAGGTCATGATGAAAGGTAATTTTAACTACCCACACATTGACTGAGACTACTATGCTGTAAAAGGACTGGATATAATTGAGTTTGTCAAATGTATTCAGGAAAGTTTCCTTAATCAGTACACAGAAGTCCCAACTACAGAGAGTATGATACTAGACCTCCTTTTAGGGAATGAGACAGGGCAAGTGACTGAAGCTCGTGTAAGGGAACACTTTGTGTGTAGTCACCATAATGCTACTAGTTTCAAGATAATTATGAAGAAGGCTAAGTCTGTTCCTAAGGTTGAAATTCTAAGTTGGAAAAAAAAAGCCAGATTTAATCATATCAGAAAGGATTTGGCAAGTGTAGATTGGGGCAGATTGTTTTCTTGCATGTACTTGGTGAGTCTTCAAAACTGAAATTTGAGAGTACAGAATGTATATGTTCCTGTCAGAATAAAAGGCAAGGGTTAGAAAATCTTGGTTTGAGGGAGATGTTGAGACCCTGATTAAGGGAAAAAAGAGAAATTGATAGCATGTATAGGTAGGTAGGATCAAATGAGGTATTTGAGGAGTACAATAAATGCAAGAGCACTTAAGAAAAAAATTACTTAAAAGAGGGCATGATTTTGCTCTAGCAGTCAAGGTAAAGGAGAATCCAAAGGCTGTCTACAGATATATTAAGAGCAAAAGGACAGCAAGGAACAAAATTGGTCCTCTGGAATATCAGAGTGGTCTTCTGATCTTAAATGGATTTTTTGTATCTGTATTTACTTAGGAGACAGATACAGAGTCTATAGAAGTAAGGCAAAGCAGCAGTGAGGTCATGGACCATATCCACAATACAGAGGAGGTGGTGTTTGCTGTCTCAGGAAAATTAGGGTGGATAAATCCCCAAGGATTTGATAAGGTGTTCTCACAAACCCTGTGGAAGGCTAGCACAGAAAATGCAGGGACCCTAGCCACATCCTTAGCCACAGGTGAAGTGCCGGCAGCCTGGAGGATAGCTAATGTTGTTCCGTTGTTTAAGAAAGGCTCTTAGAATAAGCCAGTAAATATTAGGCCAGTGAGCCTGACATCAGTAGTGGATAAATTATTGGAAGGTATTCTCTGCACTCTGTCTCACTCTCTTTCTCTCTCTCTTTTCTCTCAATGGAATTGTCCTTTTTTTATATATCCTTTAAGATTCCTTTGAAGCATAACATAGTTATCACCCCAGTACTTTCCCATGCATTTAATACCTGCACCTGCACAATGACTTCACCTTCTCCAGACAAACATCTTTTTCACCACTATCCACTACTGTGGCTGTAGACCTTACTTAACTCTCTCAAAACACTGCTATTAACTGGTTCTCTTGTACTTTCTTAAAACAATCCCACTCCAGACTAACACTATTTTGTCTTACATACTTCCATTTTATTTTAGCACATATCAGGGAGGAATCATATTTAACTCTTTCCTTAGATTGGGAAAAGCCAGAAAGTGGTAGTAGATGGCTGCCTCTATGACTGGAGGCCTATGACTAGTGGAGTGCCACAGGGATCGATGCTGGGTTCATCATTGTTTCCTCATTTATTTCAATGATCTGGATGATAATGTACAACCATTCACATTTTTCTTAAAATCTGAATTGGACACAGTATTCACATTGTGAACAAACTAATGCCATATTAAGGTTCATCACTACTTCCTTGTTCATATTCTCTGTTTGTAGACCCTAGGACTTCTCTACAATCTCAAAAAAGGTATCTTGAACTCCAAAGTCCAAGTTATTAAAATATATAATGAGGGGGGAAATGAGGAGAATGAGGGGGGAATCTCATAGAAACATCCTGAATGTTAAAAGGCCTGAACAGATTAGATACGGCAAAGTTATTTCCCATGGTTGGGATTCTAAGACAAGAGGGCACGACTTCAGGATTGATGGACGTCCTTTTAGAACTGAGATGTGGAGAAATTACTTTAGTCAATGGGGGGGGGGGGGGGGAGAGAGTCTGTAGAATTTCTTGCCACCAGTGACTGTGGAGGCCAAGTCATTGGGTGTATTTAAGGCAGAGATAGATAGGTTCTTGATTAGCCAGGGCATCAAAGGGTATGGGGTGAAAGCAGGGGAGTAGGGATAACTGAAAGAATTGGATGAGCCCATGATCGAATGGCACAGACTTGATGGGCCAAATGGCCTACTTCTGCTCCTATATCTTATGGTCTTATATATATTCTGAGAACACTGACCCTAGAACAGACCTCTGGGGAACAATACAGCACATCTCCCTTCATCCAAAAACAAACAGTTCACTACTACTCTGTGTTTCTTGTCACTAAGTTAAGTTTCTAAACAATATTCTACTACTCTTTTTATATCATGGGTTTCAATCTTGGCAGGACTATTATGTGGCAGTTTATCATTGTCTTTTAAAAGTTCACAAGCTTTCTTCATTGAACTTTCATGTTACCTCATCAATAACGATAAATTAGATAAACATTTCTCCTTAATAAATTCTAACTTGATTTCACAAATTAATTCATAATTGTCCATATTCTTAATTATTATGTCTTAAAGTTTCCTCACCAATGAGTTGAAAGTGACTGACCTGCAGGTGCTAGCTTTTTGCAGAAGCACAATCTGCATTGCTCAGACACCCTATCTGTTTATCTACAATTGTTTGAAAGATTAAAACCTTCTTGTAAAATTTTCACTTACACCACTGAGAATGGATCCCATCTGGATTGGGTGTTTAATTCATTTTATTTACACCTAGCTCTTCCAGTGTCTCCTCTTAAATAAAGTTTAGTCTGTCCAGTATGTCAACTATATCTTCCATTACTTAGATTCCAGCAACAACATCTTTCTCTGTATTTATTGTTAAAGTACTCACTTCGTATCACAGTCACATCCTCTACCTCCATCAGCAGGTCTTTTTGGTCCCTGTTCAATCCCATCCTTAATATTCATATATGGTTTTGTTGGCTATAGAAGTTTTGGGGATTACATCTTACGTTATCTTTTCTTACCCTCACTGAGCCCACACCTGCTTTTATAAACTTCCTATTTTAACTTTGCAGGATCAGTCATTATTAACCTCACATCTCTAATATGCATTTTCTTTGCTTTATTTTATCTTCTATCTCTTTCATCACCCAGGGTTCCGTTTTCAATATTACTACTTTTACCCTTATAATAAGTGGCCAAGGCTGTACCCAAATCATTTCCTCTAAAAAGCATCACATTGTTAAAGTTCAATTCTGCCTTCCAATATTTGATACGATGATTACTTCATGATACATTGCTTACTGTTCCCTAAGTACTTCCCAAATGATACTGTGCCCAGTTCTAACTCCCTTCTATCCAAAGGCTCCATCCTCATTGGGCCAGAAATATGATCCAAGGCAATACCCAAACACAACTCAAAAACTCTTCCTTCTCTTTGCTGTTTATGTTATTACCATTCCATTCTATGTTAATGTATTAAAGGACTGTTCCAGGATATCCTTTGTTTCCAGCACTGCAATATTTTTCTAGATCAACTTCTCTCCTCCCTTCCTAAATGCCATGATATCGGGAATACTTAATACTCAATCTTTATCACCCATTTTTTTGTTGTAAGCCAAGGGAACACTGTTGTCATAACGTCATAATTTCAGAATCAGGTTTATTATCACCGGCATGTGACGTGAAATTTGTTAACTTAGTAGCAGCAGTTCAATGCAATACATAATATAGAAAAAAATTAAAATAATAGTAAGTAAATCTTATTCAGTATACTTTATACTGTATAAGCATATTGAATAGGTTAAAATCATGCAAAAAACAGAAATAATACCTATTAAAAAAAGCAAGGTAGTGTCCAAGGATTCAATGTCCATTTAGGATTTGGGTAGCAGAGGGGAAGAAGCTGTTCCTGAACAGCTGAGTGTGTGCCTTCCAGCTTCTGTACTCCCTACCTGATGGTAACAGTGAGAAAAGGGCATGCCCTGGGTACTGGAGGTCCTTAATAATGGACGTTGCCTTTCTGAGACACCACTCCTTGAAGATGTCCTAGGTACTTTATAGGCTGGTACCCAAGATGGAACCAACTAAATTTACCACCCCCTGCAGCTACTTTCAGTCCTGTACAGTAGCCCCCCTCCCCCATACGAGACAGTGATGCAGCATCCTGACATTGGTGTTTGTGTTGTCCAGGTGGTCTAAAGCTGCATGGAGAGCCACTGAGGTTGCATCTGCCGTTGACCTATTGTGGTGATAAACAAATTGCCACTCCTTACTGAGGCAGGAGTTCAGTCTAGTCATGACCAACCTCTCAAAGCATTTCATCGCTGTAGATGTGAGTGCTACCGAGCAACAGTCATTAAGGCATCCCACATTATTCTTCTTAGACACTGGTAAATTGTTAGCTTTTTGAAGCAAGTGGGAACTTCCGCCCATAGCTGTGAGAGGTTGAAAATGTCCTTGAATATCCCCATCAGTTAGTTGGCACAGGTTTTCAGAGCCTTACCGGGTACTCCATTGGGTCCTTCTGCCTTGCGAGGGTTCAACTCTCTTAAGAGAGAGCCTAATATTGGCCTCTGAGACAGAGATCACAGGGTCATCAGGTGTAGCAGGGATCTTCACAGCTGTAGTTATATCCTCCATTTCAAAGTGGGCATAGAAGGCATTGAGTTCATCTGTAGTGAAGCATCGCTGCTATTTATGCTATAGGGTTTTGCTTTATAGGAAGTAATGCCTTGTAAGCCCTGCCAGAGTTGTCGTGCATCCAATGTCACCACCAACTCATTCGAAATTGTCTCTTCGCTCTTGAAATAGCCCTCCGCAGATCATACCTGGTTTTCTATACAGGGCTGGATCACCAGACTTGAATTCCACAGATCTAGCCTTCAGCAGACAATGTACCTCCTGGTTCATCCATGGCTTTTGCTTTGGGAATGTACAGTAAATCTTTGTGAGCACACACTCAACCACACAGGTTTTAATGAAGTCGGTAACAACTGCAGCATACTCATCCAGATTCGAAGATGAATCCCTGAATACAGTCCAGTCCACGATTCAAAGCAGTCCTGTAAGCACTCCTGAGCTTCCCTTGTAGCCATGTAGCTATGTTCCCATGGCTACATCACAAATTTCAAGTTGTATATAGATAAATAAACCTTTGAACATATTGTGCATTTAGATTTGAACTTATGCATTTCCTTAACTGCATTCTAATTAAAACGCAACTACTTCTTGCTCTAACACACTGCCTCCAACAATTTTTTGTGCATCTTTTTCTCTCCTTTTCAAGGTTGCATCCCAGTTTGCAGTCCCTAGCAAAATGCTTAAAATATTTCCAATTTCTCTCCTCTAACCCTCTTATCGCTAAATGAAACAAGGACACTGGCTCCAGTTCCACTGAGATACATTAAGTCTGATTTATACAAATTCCACCTACCTAGAACTAATTCAACCCCTCCCTCCTACACCTTCACTGCAAGAATGCTTCACACCATGTCACCCCATTTTAGTTGCTAGCAGCTGGCATTGTGAGTAATTAGAAATTACTACTTTTAAGATGTTGCTTTTTAACATTTTGTTGCTAACTACTGAGATCTCCCTGCTGAACCTTGTCCATGTTTTACCATGTTACTGGTACCGAAGTGTCACACTACTCCCTGCAAAGTACTCTACCCCTTGCAATGTTATTCATTATTCCTTTTCTGAAACTAATGATTTCTAAATTATATATGATATATAAAAATAAATATATATGTTCACTAATTGTACTATCAATTAATTAGTCCTTATTAAGAAATGTCAGTAGGTTAAAGATAACAAAAAAATCATTAGTGGACTCTATTAACCATTTTAAATATAAGGGAAAATGTATCCATTTCAGTGATGTATAGTTATGGAACCTACAAAAGTAAAATGATTTTAAATCTTTACTTAAAATTCAAGTTTTAATTTGGATATGGTGGATTAGAGAAGTATTGAAATTAACTGCTTGAACTTTTTATAAGATGGTACAAATTCCATCCAGTGTCTATGAATCTGTACAACACATATGCAACCTGTCATCACATTTTTACAGAACGTCATTCATTCTGTATCAAAATGGTCAAAGATCTCTTGAATTTATTTTAGCCATTTTACGTAACTGGTTTCCCAGTTCTTTATTCATCACTTTAAGAAAATAGCCATGTTCTGTGCTTACATTTCATTGTAAAAAAAAATTTTATTGCAAGTTTTACAGCCCCAGTTCCAAACTTAAGCCCTTCACAACAAGGAACTATGACAATTTGAGTTTGACCATTGACAACTACACTCCCATCACCAAATTTTTCAAACCAATCATGGTTATTACTGGCTGCTTTGTTGAGAACAATAGGTTCTGGCAACTATGCTTTCATGGAAGTTATGATTGTATGCTTCCAAGAGTTAAGAATTTGCATATTGATTTACTCCAGAAAAATGAGATACATTATGACTCTCAAGTTCACAGTTTACTTGAATCTTATACTTTGTGCCTGATGCACCATCAATAACTCTGAGACGTGGGTTAAGGTAGGCTTTTATTGGCTGGAAGAAAGCACAAGCAGCAAGTGACCATCACACAACATCCTGGAGACTGAGGAAGTGTCTGTGCCTCCAATTGCCTTTATACCGGAGTCTGTGGGAGGAGCCACAGGAGCCACAGCGGGGGGGGGGGGGGGGGGGGAGCGTGTCCAGACAGGTATATGTAGTTCACCACAGTGCCTTTCCCTGATTTCTCCAAAACTTTGATACACTTCCAAAAATTACATTAACTGTTGTTCCCATTTGGTTATTTACCTCTGGCTTTTGTGCCTTTCAGAGTTAATATTCCACCCTCCCTTACGGTATTCTTGGTCGATCCAAATCTTCCATCCAAACTGAAAATCAAATATGGATTCCATTGATTTGAATAAAATTTAACTTTGATAAAGGATATGTTTGGGCTGTTCCACTGAAAATGCCTATTTATGTTCTCACATAAGGGGCCTTCTACACACAGAAACACTTCTACACTTACTTTAACATTTCAAACATAACCTGAATATGCCATGTAAGGTTCTTCTAGCAGTTGACATCTGTGATGCAATTAACTCAGCCCGACTACTTTAAAGATCAGAGAAAAATTACAATATTGCAATCTTGTGGACAGAATCAATTCCACCCTCCAATTTTCTAAATTATAGACAAAGGAGTTTAATGCTCATGTTATTTCTTTTCCTGATAACTGTCAACACAAAATTGCTTTCATAGACTGTTAAACTGTCATCTTTAAGTTTGATATAAATACCTTCTCTTTCACTAAAAAACTTGCTTACTTAGCAATAATTTCCTTTTCTTAGAGAAACCTATTAGCTTTTTACTTCATAGGGTTTTCTCAGTTCTCTTGCTCTTGAGTCAAGAATCAGAATTGCAGAACATTTTTTTTGCAAAAACATTTTTTTCAGATTTACCAGAATTAGAACATCCTTAAACCTGGTCAGGGTCTCAAACTTCCAGCATGGAAGGCGGAAGATGGCATTCGAAAGTTACCCTTTTGGCTTTATCGTGTGTTTCTAATGTGGGACTCAAGTACCGATTATATTTGAATGATGAGATACACCTGACAGAACGGATTCGTAACTATTTAAAGCTAAACTCATAATGAAGTAGCTATAAATCCCATGCAATTCCAAACCAATTTATTCCATTATCTTTTAAAAATAATTTTGGTCTCTATCTACATAATACATTTTGTCATTATGAACCCACTCACAAAATATTAAAATAATCCTTTTAGCCATTATTAGACTAAATATAGATTGACATTTGGCTCACCAATATAGATGGTCCCTGACCACACTCAAGCCCACGATATCATCAGGCCAAGCCTTCTCAAACTTGCAGCTCTCTATTATTTCCATAATCAGTGAGATTTGACATTTGTGCCTTAAACACTTATAAGTTCCTCCTTGATTTAGCAATCCAGTGTTTATTTCCCCCGTCACTGCCAGCTCTGTCATGTTTCTCATTAATTCTAAAATATTGTAGTGAAAGAAATCGATGTTGCAAGCTTTTTTTTTAGAGAATTATGTTTTGAAATGCAACTAACCGCCTGTAGATAGTAACAACTGGAAAATATGGCTAAGGGTAACTGTAGCAACAGGACTCCAGTGAAGTTAACCAGAACTAAATTGGTACTTTCCAATCTAAGTAACCAATTTTTGGAAATCTAAGCAAGCATTTTTTGCAGCAATCTGAGAGCCAGTATCTTTGAGCTTACCTTCAAGTTTGCATAAAAAGCAATATGAAAAAGAGAAACATGCTAATTTATAGAACAAAAAGGAGTACTCTTGCAACAAGCCTAAAGAAAAAGTGGGAAAAATAAAATAAGGGTTTTGAGGCATATAATAGTAAAGACACAATGTAGAGGAAAAAGAGAAACATAAATTTGTTTCATAAGGGAGTTGAGAAGAGAGAATGGAATTGAACAAAAAACAGCCATGTTTGAATGGTGGAGCAGACTCAATCAGCCAAATGGCCTCACTCTGTTTCAATATCTTATGGTCTTATAAATGATGAACTGAATGATGTGCCCAAGAAAAGAAGGGGAATGTCTATACAAGGAAATCTGCAGATGCTGGAAATTCAAGCAATACACACAAAATGCTGGTGGGACGCAGCAGGCCAGGCAGTATCTATAAGAAGTACAGTTGATGCTTTGGGCCGAGCTCAGCCCGAAACGTCGACTGTACTTCTTCCTATAGATGCTCCTTGGCCTGCTGTGTTCCACCAGCATTTTGTGTGGGTTGGTGATGTCTATGTTGGATTACAAAACAGAAAGCTTTTGCAAAAAGTAGATAAAGGTGAAAGCAGAGGAGAAAAAGGAATAACAGGAAGAGAGGAAAAGCCCATGAAACTCCAGAAAATAGTTGCAATCAGATGAACTTAACACCTCATGAAGTAACACTAAATTCAAATAGTGTTTAACATTGGATCTAACTTTACTCTATCAACAGTTTTTTGAAATTTGTTGTGTGACAGAGAACAGAATAAATTAAGTTTGCTGATAAAACAGTCAGTGGTGCACCATACCATTCTTTACCACCTACAGTTGTGTTGGATTATGCTGGCTTGGTTCTCTTCAATACAGGCCCTTTGACCCGCAAAGTTGTGCCGAACATGTCCCTACCTTAGAAATTACTAGGCTTACCCATAGCACTCTATTTTACTAAACTCCATGTACCTATCTAAAAGTCTCTTAATCTATCCTATCCGCCTCCACCACCGTTACTGGTAGCCTCGCCG
This sequence comes from Hypanus sabinus, assembly GCF_030144855.1. Classification (NCBI taxonomy): domain Eukaryota; kingdom Metazoa; phylum Chordata; class Chondrichthyes; order Myliobatiformes; family Dasyatidae; genus Hypanus; species Hypanus sabinus. Next base: position 53,901,660 of record NC_082722.1, read on the forward strand.
CTCTCTGAGTAAAAAAAAAACTTACCCCAACATCTCCTCTGTACCTACTCCCCAGCACCTTAAACCTGTGTCCTTGTTATTGAATAGCATCAAAATTTATATTTACAACTTTTAAGTATTGCATCAGAGTTTACCACCAAAAATTCAAACACTAAGGATGTAACACAAACCTTTGAAAATTGTTAATTACTTAAATTTCCATTTTGCTACTTTAAAATATTTGAATGGAGTCATAAGAAAAACAGTAACAAGTCAATGAACAGATATTCCCAAATTTACCTGCAATTTCTGTTAAGTTGAATCAAACAATCCACTTCTTTCCAAATATATGTTTAAATATAAAGCACAATCAATGACAAATTAAAATAATGTTTATTTCAGGATCTCGGGTATTGTAACACAGTTGCTCTTAAAATGTGTCGCTGGTTACAACAGTCATTAATTCTGCGTGCGTCTGAGAATTACAGCAGTTCAAATAATGTCTTGAACCACTACAGGCAGTGCACATGACAAACAGATTTAGATTCAAATGAAGAAAATTGAATAGAATTGCATACCAGGAGCAACTGCAGCAGAAGGGGGAGAAGTTGCCTCATCACCACCACTTTTCTGACTCATTGATGCAATTTTTGTCTCACTTGATGAAAGTTGCAGCTCTTTTGGCAGTAGGTCATAGACAGATTCTGTAAATTGGGAGGAAAAACTGATTAGTATAAAAATGTTAATTACACATTTCAGCATTTCCTCTCACGAATACAACAACAACGGAAACACAAGTTGATGTTGGAGTCAATTGTTAAGGATGATGCTATAGAGTACGCGATGACACAGGACAATATAGGACAAAGTCAGCATGGTTTCTTTAAGGGAAAATCTTGTCTGACAAAACTGTTGGAATCCTTTGAGGAGATTACAAGTCGAACAGATAAAGGAGATGCAGTGAATGTTGTATATTTGGACTTTCAGAAGGCCTTTGACAAGATGCCACACATGAGGCTGCTTACTAAGTTCAGAGCCCATGGCATTACAGAAAAGTTTCTGGCGTGGTTAGAGCATTGGCTATTTCATAGGAAGCAGCGAGTGGGTATAAAAGGATCCTTTTCTGGTTAGCTGCCAGTGACCAGTGGTGTTCTGTAGGGGTCAGTGTTGGGACTGCTTCTTTTTATACTGTATATCAATAATTTAGATGATGGAATAGATGGCTTTGTTGCCAAATTTGCAGATAATACAAAGATTGGTGTAGGGTCAGGTAGGGTTGAGGAAATAGTAAGGCTGCAAGAGAACTTAGACAGATTAGAATAATACATAAGAAAGTGGCAAAATGAAATACAATGTTGGAAAATGCATGGTCATGCACTTCGGTAGTAGAAATAAATGTGCAGACTATTTTCTAAACTGGGAGAAAATCCAAAATCTGAGATGCAAAGGGACTTGGGAGTCCTTATGCAGAACACCCTAAAGGTTAACTTGCAGGTAGGGTCAGTTGATTGAGACAATTTTTGATTGAGGCAAGTCTGGAGCTTTATCATCTTCCTATTTTGTGAGGCCCCAAGGGATCATTGTTGGAGTAATGCAGGAATCCACACCGGTTCTCTGAATTTTTTTTGTCATATATATTAATGATTTGGATGAGAATGTAGTAAATAATTTGTACATACTAGATGACACCAAAGCTGGGGGTTTAGTGGACAAATGGAATTTAATTCTGTTAAGGGGGAAAAGATATATTTGAGGAAGTTAAACCAGGCCACAACATGCGCAGTAAATGGGAAGACCCTGCGGTGTTTTACACAAAAGGGATCTAGAGGGTAGAAGCATACAGTTTCCTGAAAGTGGAACTCCAAACAGGGAAATAGGGTCACGAAAAAGGCAAATGGTCTGCTTGCTTTCATCAGTTGGAGCAATGAGTGTTACTGCTGTACGGTCATCGGCGACATTGCACTGCGAGTATTGTGTGGTCTTTTGGACACCATACTACAGGAAGTTTCCTTGGACAACATCGGTGGCGTGGAGAGGGGAAGGCCTGCAGCTTTGGCAACTGCCAGTCTCCCATACAACCCTGCCCAGGCCTGTGCCCTGGAAACTCCAGGAGCAGATCCATGGTCTCTCGAGACCGACGGATGCCACCACCACCACTACAGGAAGGATGTGGTTATGCTAGAGGCTGGAGAAAAGATTGACAATGATGTTGTTGACAATGAAGACATGAATTCTAAGGAGAGACTGGATATGCCTGGACTGTTTCCCCTGGTGCTAAAGAGATTGAGAGGTGACCTTGCAAAGGTTTATAAAATCATGAGGGGAATGAATTGGATAGATTGTCATAGTCTCTTTCCAAGTGTAAGGGAATTTAAGACTAAAGGGCAGAGGTTTAAGTTGAATGGAGAAAGATTTAGAGTGGCTCTGGGGGGCAAGCTTCTCCACACACAGGTGGTGGGTATGTGGAATTAACTGCCAGAGGAAGTGGTAGAGGCAGGCACACTTGGCAGGTATATGTTTAAAAAAAGTTTAGAAGGATAAGGGCCAAACAGAATCAAATGTGACTAAATTAGGTTGGCACAGTGGACAGCAAGGTTAAATTGGTTGGGCCAAAGGGCCTGTTTTCATGACAACCACGAATCATTTGATTTGTTTAGTATTCTCAAACTCAGAGCTTAATACAATTATAATTCTTTGTGCATATTCCTATGGATTTTGTTACTGCTTGTGTGTTCTTTCTCTCCACAATATCATGGCAGCACACCAACTTCATGCCAAACCTAACATTCACACTGAACATTTATCAGAATCAAAATCAGGTTTATTATCACCAGCATGTGACGTGAAATCTGTTAACTTAGCAGCAGCAGTTCAATGCAATACATAATCTAGCAGAGAAAAAAAATAAAATTTTAAAAAATAAGTAAATGAATTACAGTATACATATATTTAATAGACTCTAAAAAACATGCAAAAACAGAAATACTGTACATTAAAAAGAGGAAAGAAGTGTCCAAAGATTCAATGTCCAGTTAGGAATTGAATGGCAGAGGGGAAGAAGCTGTTCCTGAATCACTGAGTGTGTGCCTCCAGGCTTCTGTACCTCCTACCTGATGGTAACAGGAGAAAAGGGCATGCCCTGGGTGCTGGAGGTCCTCAATAATGGAAGCTGCCTTTCTAAGACATTGCTCCCTGAAGATGTCCTAGTACCCAAGATGGAGCTAACTAGATTTACAATCTACTGCAGCTTCTTTCAGTCCTGTGCAGTAGCCCTCCATACCAGACAGTGATCCAGCTCTCCAGTCAAAATGTTCTCCACGGTACAACTATAGAAGTTTTTGAGTGTATTTGTTGACAAGCCAAATCTCTTCAAACTCCTAATGAAGTATAGCTGCTGTTTTGCCTTCTTTATAACTACATCGATATGTTGGGATCAGGTTAGATCCTCAGAGATCTTGACATCCAGGAACTTGAAACTGCTCACTCTCTCCACTTCTGATCCCTCTGTGAGGATTGGTAGGTTGCTGCTGCAGCATCATTCCACTAGTTGGCATATCTCACTCCTGTACGCCCTCTCGTCACCACCTGAAATTCTACCAACAATGGTTGTATCGTCAGAAAATTTATAGATGGTATTGGGGCTATGCCTAGCCACACAGTTGTGTATACAGAGAGTAGAGCAGTGGGCTAAGCACATACCCTTGATGTGCGCCAGTGTTGATCAAAGTAGATATGTTATCACTAATCAGCACAGACTGTGGTCTTCCAGTTAGGAAGTCGAGGATCCAATTACAGGGAGAGGTACTGAGGCTCAGGTTCTGCAACTTCTCAATCACGATTGTGGGAATGATAGTATTAAATGCTGAGTAATAGTCGATGAACAACAACCTGATGTAGGTGTTTCTGTTGTCCAGGTGTTCTAAAGCCGTGTGGAGATCCATTGAGGTTGCATTTTCCATTGACCAATTGTGGCTATACACAAATTACAATGGGTCCAGGTCCTTGATGAGGCAGGAGTTCAGTCTAGTCATAACCAACCTCTCAAAGCATTTCATCACTGTCGATGAGTGTGCTACCAGACGATAGTCATTAAGGCAGCCCACATTATTCTTCTTCTTAGGCACTGGTATAATTGTTGCCTATTTGAAGCAAGTGGGAACTTATGCCTATAGCAGTGAGAAGTTGAAAATGTCCTTGAATACCCCCACCATTTGGTTAGCACAGTTTTCAGAGCCTTACCAGGTACTCCATTTGGTCCTTCCACCTTAGGAGTATTCACTCTCTTTAAAGAGAGTCTAATATCAGCCTCTGAGACAGAGATCACAGGGTCATCTGGTGCAGCAGGGATCTTCACAGCTGCAGTTGTATCCTCCCTTTCAAAGCAGGCATAGGAGGCATTGAGTTCATCTGGTAGTGAAGTATTGCTGCTCTTCATGCTATTGGGTTTCACTTTGTAAGAAGTAATGCCTTGCAAGCCCCGTTAGAGCTGTCATGCATCCGATTTCATCTCCAACCTCACTCAAACTTGTCTCTTTGCCCTTGAAATAGCCGTCCGCAGATCATACCTGGTTTTCTGTACCGGCCTGGATTCATAAGACTTGAATTCCACAGATCTGGCCTTCAGCAGATGACGTTCATCCACGGCTTTTTCTTTGGGAATGTACAGTAAGTCTTTGTGGGCACACACTCATCCACACAGGTTTTAATGAAGTCGGTAACAACTGCAGCATACTCATCCAGCTTCGAAGATGAATCCCTGAATACAGTCCAGTCCACTGACTCAAAGCAGTCCTGTAGGCGCTCTTGTGCTTTCCTTGTCCAAACCTTCTTGGTCCTCACTGTTGCTGCTGCAGTCTTCAGTCTCTGCCTATACTTGGGGAGTAGAAGTACAGCTAGGTGATCAGACTTTCCAAAGTGAGGGTGTGGAATAGCACGGTAGGCATTCTTGATGGTGGGGTAGCAATGGTCCAGTGTGTTGTTTCCTCTGGTAATGCAAGTAATCTGTTGATGGTAGTTACTTAATGATTTTTTAAGACTGGCCTGGTTGAAATCTCCCAAAATGATAGTGAAGGTGTTAGGATGTGCTGTTTTGACATTGGGCTGAGGTGGAATGTAATCTGCTACCAAAATGACCCCTGAGAACTCCCGTGATAGGTAAAAAGGACAGCAGTTTACAGCTAGATATTCCAGGTCTGGTGAACAGAATTGGGACAGTACTGACATGTTTGTGCACCAAGAAGAGTTGATCAAGAGGCATACTCCACCTCTGCTTTTGAGAGACTCTACAGCTCTATCCTGATGGTCTACTGTAAAAACATGGACCTGAATCGCTGCATCCGGTATGGAAGGGGTTAACCAGGATTTCGTGAAACAAAGGACACACGTGGTCCTAATGTCCCTCTGATTCAGCAACCTAGCTCAGAGATGATCAATTTTATTCACCAGGGACTGCACGTTCGTCAGCAAGATAGTTGGTTAAAGGAGTTACTATCCAATCTTGTGTAAAATATTTCCCCCTCTTCCATTAACTGGACAAGTATTACTGCTATCCACTAAAGTACTTCAACTGTTCCAGTTTCTGAGCTACAGTAACAAAAAGCTGTCTTTAGGAGTGTTTCAATGTCCAGTCAATCAAGCATAATGGGCAGGCCACCCTGCAGGTTCTCTTCATAACAGATTGTATGTGACAGTGAGGCTTTCACAGCAGAAGACTTTGTTTCACTTTGCAGATACATCATCCTAACTTTCAGTACATTTCATCATATGAAGCTGCAAAAGGGTACTGTAGACTGAAACAATAAATTATCAAAGCCAATTACTTTTGATTTGAAATATTACTCAAAAAATGTTGGTTAATAGTTAATTATTTAGATACGTAATAATAAACTGAAATGCTCAATAATCTAGAGTAAATCAGAATAACAACTGGATTGGATACTGCAGGAACAGGAATCAAAGAATAAGTTGATGACATAGTTAGAACAAAGGAGACTGTTGGGGAACATAAATACTGAAATGCACAAAGCAAAAAAGACCTTGCTTCTGTGCTCTTTAAATTCTGCGTATTGTAGTTCTAAGTTCAGAATTCATTCATGCAGCCAGACTTTGCCTGGTTGAACTTGGGTTCATTCAATCATAGAATAGTTGTGGACAGGCCCTGAATAAGATGTAACCATCCCAGAAAACTTCCATGCAAAATATTAACTTCTTATCATTTGTGGATTTAAAATAATCTAAAACAATTTGATAACAGCAATGATCCAAATTTGCAAACCATAACAATCTTTGGTTTTGCTATCATCAGTGGCTCCAATTAACTTACACTTCTGAGAATGAATGAATATTGCAACAGGTTAGGAAGAACATTGTCTTGATAATCATGATGCTATTTCCTTAGAGTCAATGGTACTTATGATTTTCCAGTAGAAGGGATTTTGCTTGAACTGCTGAAGAATAATCATTCTTTGCATCATAATAGTTTAGATTAGTCATAAAACTACAGTTCTCCTCTTTATATAAACTCTGCATCAATGCAAATTATGTGGTGATATTTAAAACACAGTAACATTAAAGAATAGGAGCATAAATAGGGCTTAAACATTGCTCCACCATTCAATATGGGCACCGTGGTAGCACAGTGGTTAGCACAATACTATTATGGCTCGGGGCATAGGAGTTCAGAGTTGAATTCAAACGTTATCTGTAAGGAGTCTGTAAATCCTCCCCGTAGAATGCGTGTGTTTTCTCCAGGTTATCTGGTTTCCTCCCACAGTCCAAAGTTAGTCATTGTAAAATGTCCCGCGGTTAGGCTAGGGTTAAAGGGTTGCTGAGCAGCATGGTTTGAAGGGCCAGAAGGGCCTATTCTGTGCTGTATCTCAGGTGATAAATAAATATGATCATGCCTAATCATCTACTTCAGTACCATGCTCCTTTGTCTCTTATCTCTTGATCCTCTTAGCATAAGAAACACCTCCAGCTTCATGAAGATATTTAATAACACAACTTCACTGGTACAAAATTTTGTTGGTTCATCACCCTCTAATTTGTAATGACCAGCATATGCAAAAATCTTGTGCAGGTCAATTTTTTGCCCAGTGACAATGCGTGTGCTGAATAATTTCTTCAATAAAAAGTGTAAATAAGCTAGTTCTAAAATCTGCAAAACAAATCATTGCAAACTCCACGTTGCCAACACCATCTACATCAGAAACTGGAAAAGGAAACGTAACTGTATATGATCATGAAATATATTTAAGCTGAGGTAGAGGATGACAATCTTTTGTGCTCAGTTTATATTTCTTTGTACGCTAGTAGCAAAAGATGTTTGTGCACGCACACCTTAGAGGGAACATTGCTTCTGTATGAAATGATATTTCATGGCATAATCTGCATCCTGAACGGTAACCCCTGGTTCTACAACTCCAGCTATTATGTACATCTTCCCTTCATCTTGTCTGTGTGGTCAAGACCTGTACTGCTGTAGGAATCCTGGACTTAAATCCTGTTGAAACAAAGGCCATTGGCTCCCTTAACTGCGTTCTGTGATTTGTGTACACGGATGCCCAAATCCTGATGTATCTCTCCTTTTGTCAATCTTTCAGTGAATTATCTTTCTATATTTAGAACCACACATTTATTCATATTAAACTGCAGCTGCCATGCATTTACCACTCAACCTGTCTAAATCACACTACAGCCTCTGTGTATTCTCCTCTCAGCCTGCATCACCTCCTCTGGCTTTTTATTATCTGCATATTTGGAAATGATACATTTAGATCCCTCACTGAAATTACTAATACATTTTGTGAACAACTGACGCCAAGCATGATCCCCACAGCACTAACAGTCACTTCCCGCTACTTGGAAAAAAACATTAAATCCTACTCTCCGTTTGCAGACACTCAATGGATATTGATTTTCTACTGCCCCCAATCCTAAATGTTTTTTTGTCTACTCCCTCTTTGTGTAAATTAGTGAGATTACATTTACCACCTGCCAATCTGTAGAAACTAAACCAGATTCCAAGAAATTTTGGAAGAACACATTGGAAGGAAGAGCCCTGGAAATAATGGATAATTTTAATGACGGTCTTTACCTTATTAAATTTCTTAGCACCATTTCATTAGTAATACTGATTTCCATCAATTTCTCCCTTCTGTAACTTATTTGTTGCCAATATAACTTCCTGTCAGAAACACTTGCCCTCACTAAATTCCTTCTCTTCACATTTTTACAGATGTTTAAGCAGTCAGTTTTTACCTCCCCTGCAAGTTTATTCACATACTCTCCCCATTAATTAAACTTCTGCTGAATTCGATGCTCCTTCCAACTCCTAGGCATGCCAGCGATTTTGTCTTCTTTTTGGAACTAACAGTATCACTAATTTCTTTCAAAAGCCCCAGCTGAATACTTTTTCACTACTTATTTTTGTTCTGGGCAGGATTGATTATTATAATTCTTTGAATGTTAACCATTGCTTATTTTCACATATAGTAAAATTTCCCAATCCATCACAGCAACTTGTACATCATATCTTGTTAGTTCCCTTCATTCAAATTCAAGACCAGGTTTCTATTTCCATTATGTCGCTCTCCATGTTGATGAAGAATTGTAATATGCTATAACTCTCTTCTATAAGGGACCATGCATGGGTTGGGCAATTATTCTTTTCACATTGCATAATATTCAACCTAGTATCTAGGTATATTCTCCAAGTACTGGAATAATGACAAGAAAAAAAGTCTGTACATGTTCAGTAGACAGACACAACCATTGCAGCTCTTCTGGGAACACTGATACCGCCTCGGCATCAGCCGATCCCAATTCTCCCGTGTTCTTTAAGTTCTTGAGGCTATAGTGCTTTAGCTAGCCAGCCATCCCTTCCTTACTAGCTTTAAACTCCTTCCTCTCACTCACAACACAAGTAGCGAACGAGTGAGACGTGCGGCGAACAATGGTCAAACAAAGAGTAATACTTTAATCATCTCTAGATTACAGTACTTATAATACCTAATACAACGGAAATGCTATGTAAATAGTTGTTACACTATTGTTTAGGGAGTAAGGATGCTTTGGAGGAGGGTCAATAATACTAAAGTCAGGATCTGTGGAGGTTGAGGGCCGAGGACTACTTTGGCAAGCGACATGCCACTTTTCAAAAGATATAAGATTTCTACTTTCTCGGTGAGAGATAGCACTTCATGCTCCCTCTTAGCCTTTGAGGAATGGCTTTGACCACTTAATTGCTTTTTAGGAACCAATTTTTCACAGAAACAAAGTAGCGACCAAACGAGACACGAGGCGAACAATGCTCAAGCAATGAGTGCCGGAGAGAGAATTTCTGGGTTTTCCCAATCCGCGGTTGGCTGAATCTACGCATGCGGAACCCGCGGATAAGGAGGGCCAACTGTATATCTTTCCCTACCATCACATCGGTTTCCCTTTACACTATTTACACCCCTCCCACCTCCAAAGGTAGCCATAGTCAAAGGGTGGTAGTGGGGACGAGCTCCCACTGCTAAACAAATGCTCTTCATGGCGTGCGTCTCAAACAGCCTCTGACAACCAAGTCCAACTCCTGGCCTTCACGTGTGGCATAGTTCTCACGCCTGGCGGAGCTGTTCCCATTGACAGAAGGGGCAAAGGCTGCTCACTGGTGCCTTAAAACCCGTTGCTCTGGGCAGATGGGGCTCGTTAACCATGGATAGTAGCTCCTTAACCACGGGGGAGGTTCCACTACATGAGCAACAGACGAATCTCCATATCAACTCTGCCCTGGCTTGCGCCCTGGAGAGGCCACTCCAGCTTTGCTTTATAGCGTTGGACAAACACGGGAGGCAGCAGTTACAGGTTATAAGTCATAATGCTTGATTGGCGTTGAGCATAGTGTCAGGGGTTGCTTCCGACAGTGGGAGAGACCATTGCGTTTCACTGGACAGCTACTGCCCACCTCAAACTTGGTAGTCCCCAGCCAATAAGGTGCTGTCCCACCACAGTCAGTCTTCCTCATGGGGATAATGCATTATTCCATGAAAAACTGACTATAACTACTGCACCAGACAAGAAAAAAAATGAATCAAGTAAGACAACACCCCTCAAGTTGGGATGTTTGAATGTCCGCACAATGATGACTGGACTTGACCAAAACCTCAAGGATATCAAAGATGCACAAGAAACAGTGGTTATTAACAATGAGCTAATACGGCTCAAGGTAGACATAGCTACCCTACAAGAGACACTTTTGGCAAATTCAGGTACACTGAAGAAAAAGGACTACACATTTTTCTGGCAGGGAAAGAACCAAGATGAGCCCCACGAGCATGGAGTGGGTTTTGCTGTTAGGAACTCCTTGATGCAAATGATGGAGCCATCAGAAAATGGATCAGAATGACTTATGACTCTCTGCCTACACACCAGTCATGGCCCAGTACCTCTCGTCAGTGTGTATCCCCCTACCTTGAACTCCACCTCTGAAGCAAAAGATATGTTCTATGACAAATTAGAAGCTGTTGTCAGGAATATTCCCAGTGATGATCACCTTGTTCTCCTTGGTGACTTCAATGCCAGAGTGGGAACCAATAACAATTCCTGCCCGTCTTGTCTTAGCCACTTTGGAATTGGCAAAATAAATGACAATGGACAATGTCTCCTGGAGTTCTGCTCCTATCACAGCCTGTGTGTAAGTAACTCCTACTTTCAGACAAAGTCGCAGTATGATGTCTCATGGTGACATGCACGGTCTAAACACTGGCACCAACTGGACATGATCATCTCTAGGCCCTCTTTTATCAACTTTGCAATAACCATCCACTCATACCACAGTGCAGACTGTGATATAGATTATGCTTTAATATGCTGCAAGATCAAACTATGTCCGAAGAAAAGCCATCACTCCAAACAAATTGGAAAAGTTCACATCAACACAACAGAGATGAAACAGTCAGAAAAGGTTGACCAGTTTGCCAAGTCAGTACAAGGTGCTATGACTACCTCCTCACAAGGAGATACTGAAACAGAACAATGGTCATACCTTCATGACATCATCTATGAATCAGCACTCTCTACCTTTGGAAGAAAGACCACAAGGAGCAGTGACTGGTTTGAGGCAAAGTCCAACATCATGACTCCTGTCATCGAAGCCAAGCGTGTAGCTCTCACAAACACCATCTGACCAAACACTCCAGGCACTTTGAGCTGCTAGAAGCAAAGTGCAACAGACTGCAAGGCAGTGCACAAATGAGTACTAGCTCCAGCTCAGTGAGGACATTCAGACAGCAGCTGTGACAGGCAACATCAGATCGATGTATGATGGTATCAAGAAGGTCCTTGGCTCATCGCAGAGCAAGACAGCACCCCGAAGTCATCCAGCAGTGAAATAATCACCAATAAAAGCAAGCAGATGGAACGCTCGGTAGAACACTACTCTGAGCTCTACTTGAGGGAAAATGTTGTTGT